>NC_046293.1:48208054-49548054 GCF_004115265.2 Rhinolophus ferrumequinum
ACATTTTATAATATGTAATGTTTACATATTACATATATAATTATGCAGTTGCATATTACAGATGACATACGTAAATATGTAGTTACATATTACATTTAGATATTATAATATGCAACATTTACATATTACAACTTATAGATTTAGTACGAAATCTGCCTTTAGTGAATAAACAACACATCAAACAAAAGTACATTCCTCTAGATGATTAAATAATCCATGGGTGGCACTGGTGAATAATGTGCCAGCCCAATATTATGTCCTGTTTTTATCATATTTCTAAGTCTTGGATAATTTTTTAAACATCTCTGGCTATTCCACTATAGATCATGATTTAATTGGTTTGAAGAAGGAAGCTGACATAATTTTTTTTAAAGCTGTCATAAATTCATAAAATACATAAAAACCTACCCATAACCATTTTGGAGGTAGCTATGCAGAACCAAGCAGTGGTTGAATAGGAATCTACCAATTAAAATTTTCTGATATCAAGAAATGTCTCTACTTTCTATCTGTGACATAGAGCTAGGCGAACTGGGAACCTGTTGTAGAAAATAGGGGTTGGGGTTGGGTTTATTTGAACATAAAGACTGTTCAAGAGCTTATTAAGAAAAAAGAAGAGACAAACAGCACAAGAGGACAATAGAAATAATAAAAGGAGACCAGAATATGAATTGAGATGAAGAGATAAGAAGTGAATCTAACAGTATATTATTCATGTATTTTTGTACCTTCTTGTGAGTTAGAAAAATTCACAGACATGGAATTGATGGGGCAAAAGTTGAGAGCATTTACAATATTAATAGATGTTGCCAAGCTTCTCTCCAAAAAGTTGTAACAGTTTATACTCTCATCAGGTGCATTTGAAAATGGCTGTTTTTTATATCCCTACCAGAACTATAATAGCAACTCTTTTAGTCTTTGCCAATATTAAAGAAAAAAAATTTAAAGGTATAAATACATGTTCAAATTGCGTTTGTTTACTTATAAGTTAGATTGTTAGATGGAACATTCTTTCAAGTGTTTATTTTTCTGGTAGCTCCCTTTATATTTTTGCAAACCATTTTTCTACTGGGCTTTTCATTTTTTCTCTTAGTGATTTTTAAAAGCTCTTGATTTATTAAAGATATTAGCTCTATGGTATGTAGCCAAGGACTATATAGGCAGAACTTTAAGAAGCTTCTAGGTGCTTCTTTACAAAAACAATTTAGTCATTTGTAAACAAGGAAAAGTCAATCCTAAATTCTAAATAGGAGCCAAACAGGCAGGCCTCACCCCAAGGGAAGGATGTAACTGAAATTTTTGTGGTTTAATAGGACTGTCTAAAGCCAAAGATCCCTTGGTGTATTAAAACAACGACTGTTGAAAGCGTCAAGCAAATTTGCAGAGGTACCAGGGAAGCCAGCATTGAGTCTGTACCCAATGCCTTCCCTTTTGAGTTTTACTAGTTTTAGATCCTCTCGTATTGATTGAGATGATCTCTCTAAGGGGCAGGAAACAGTCCCAAGAGATCCAAAGAGGAACTCAACCATGAGGGACATCTGAAGTCGAGACTCGTGATAATATCCGTCAAATGCCCATGGCCTGGGGGAAGGAAGAAGGTTAGCTCTGATACAGTGTGCAGCTATAATAGGAGCCCCGTCTGAGCCAGACTGCCTCGAGGGTATGAGTTGGAAACAAGTTTGTAGCAAATCGAGGCACTATTCCTTGCTTGGGTTCCCAAGATAAGAGCCACGATAGCACGGCGTGGATGAGGGTCATTTTTCCTCCATCACTTCAGTCGTAAAGTTGCGGCCTGTGAGAATAGGGTTGCAGCAGTGGACAAACATGTAAGACATTGTGCAGAGCCGGTGTTGAACTGTGAGGCAGCAACAGAAGCTTCACTGTAGTGGGACAGAAGCCTGCTGTGAACCAGGTAGTTCTCTTAAATTCACCAGGTAGTTCTCTTTTGCCTGGAGTTTGGAAGCTGGCATCTGGCGTCAAATGTCTCAAGGGTTCTTGGACAATTTGGAGGTGGGAGTATCAAGAAAGAGATGTTGGGCATTTTGGTAGTTTGACCAAGGGAATACTTTGAATAATTTCAACCTCAAACTTAAGAGTCAGGGCATTCCAGTGGCAACATGTGTGTGGCAAATGTTAGTTTTGTTTCTCATTTGGATTTTTTGCACTTTAGCACTTTTGTAAGTTATAAAGAGTTTTATAATATTTATCGGTCAATTGCTTCCTTGGTGACTCCTGTGTTTTATACCAAGAAAGGTCTTCCCCTCTCTAAGACATTATATATATATGAGATATAGATATACAGAGAGTGACAGGAAAATTGTGAAAGACTTTGAAATCGACAAAAAAAGATTACTGGGTGACCTTTTAGTGGAATACTACACCGTTCTTTAAGGTTATTTGACAAGATACCTGTGATAGAATGGATGCCTCAAACAGAATGGCTAACTATTAATTACCATGGTAAATTAACCACAGCTTGCCATTCTCATTATTAAATAGGTTTCTGCTTTGTGAAATTTGCCTGAGGCTATGCTATAAACTATACAGGCCCAAATCTGGCTCTTTAGCAAATACAGACAGCCCCAGACTCTCATGGAAAAGGATTGTGCCAAGTACATTAAACTATTGACATTTCAAAGAGACTCTTGGGTACAAGCTTCTGAGCTGACATTACTTAGAGAACTTTCAGGCTGTATCTGTGGAGTGAGTGTGGATTTACAGGAATCTTTTTAGTCCCAAAGCAGATAACTTTGTGAAAACAGAATATGAATCCAAGATCCAGCAGAACAGAATCACACAGGATGGAACGAACTGACGAGGGGAATTTTACTGTGATTGTGTTGCGGCTGTTTTAATGTTCCGTTTTCTGGATATGTAGGAGGTCATTTCTCTTTTTCCTTAAGCTATTTTTAATCTATAACAATTCAATGGGTTCTGCTTTTGTAAAGTGAAAGTAACCATTTTTTTCTGCTTTTCACTGATTTTCCCTTTCACCCCCCCCATTAAAAAAATCTCTGAGTTTCCTTACTTTTTTATAGCAGTATAGTTATTTGCATAGGTTCTACAAGAATCTTTTTATTTCTACAGTATACAATTTTTAAAAATTGATTACGCAACCATGTCCATTCTTGGAATGTCATATTTGAGAATGATGCTCTTTAATCAGTCATTTAAGGAACAAAGGTTGATTTTACCTATGGAACCAATGATTACAAAATCATCCCAGGAAAGCTGGTCTAGTACCATCCTTATAGATGGTAAGAAAAGGCAATTCCCTTGCCGGCCAGAAACCTTAGCAAATTTTGGGGAACTCAAGTAGAGAGGAATTTATCAAAATTTATAGATAGTATAGTGTTTCTTGGGCTTGTTTTCCTGGCCTTAAGCTAGCAAATTATAGACTTTTAGAAATGCAATTCTGTGGCTCTAGTAGCTGCTCAATCCTGCATGGCCCTAGATTTGCAAAGTAAACCCAAGGAAGCCTGTATGGTTAATTAATATTTGATGCACCTATGCAAATAATCAAGTCAAACCTAATGAGATCAGATCAGCCTTTTTTTATGATCAAGAATAATTTTTGAGAGTTCACAACGGGGGAAGTTGTTAGGAACATGGGGAAAGAGCAAAAAAGATTATTGGGTGTACTTTCTATGCAACTTGATGTCCCTACTGGGTTATCCAATTCTATACAAATTTTGGCCCCCACATTTTTTTTTTTTGAGCTATTTTATAACCCTGTAAATTGTAGACAACTGATAGAGATAGAAATGATTATTGCCCAGAGAAGCAAAAAGATTCTGTTTGGTGAGATGCAATTGATTACCCCTTGTGGAGAAGGCCGGGGGGGGGAAAAGGGGGTTGTATCTATTAGCAATCCTTGATTGCTCACGTATCTTCCTGTTCTTTGAATTCTTCTTTGAACCACTTTGAAACATCTTAATTGTTCTTTCATTAATAATGAGCTAAATAAAAATTTTGACATGACTGCTTTATGTGAAAATCATAGTTTTATATTTGTAAAAAAATATATTTACCCATGTGTTATGTTTCAAGTCTCTAATATACTTGAGCTCTCTTTAGCTATTATGGACATTATAGAGCTCTACCTTCACTTTTTTCAAAAGCTAGTCATTTTTTTTCACCAATTATTGAGTAACCCTTATTTTCCCCATTGATTCGAAAGGCCACTTTTCTAGTGTTATTTGTCCTATTTATATGTTTTCAGTTATGATCTATTTATTTCCACATCAGTATACATCTGTCTTAAGTGCTATAGCTTTATAATACCATTTGATAATTTGACAGGTTAGTTTGATGTTACACTGATCCTACTGAAGGAGAATAGATTGTCCTGCCAATTTGGATGGGTCTAAAATTTAAACTAATGAAAGATAAAATGTTGGTATACAAAAAACGTGACCTAGTTATTTAGACCTCATCAACCCAGACTATCCTAATCAGGCAGAACACAATTATAAATCTAGAAGGTAAGCAAACAAGTCCTCTGAGTTGCAAAGTTTATTCCATAGGGGAGGAGGAAAAAAACCTTTACCCAAACAGTTACATATAAAACAGGGCAGAGTAGAACAGTATTAGCAGACACGCATGCAGCTGTAGTGAAAGAACCAGAACCATCAAAAGCACAGCAGGACCAGAACTTTTGATTTAGAGCAAAATTGTCAATAGCCTTTTGGATATACACACTTTTACAACTGCTTGGGTTTGAAAGTGATAATTACTCACACTCTTTGCCCCTGCGGTTTTGATCAATTAAGAAACACAAACAGGAAGCACATAAAGGTAAAAGTATCAGCTTTATTGCGAATGAAGCTAGATTGGAGTACACAGCTTCGGTTCCTGTGCCCCAGATTTCCCTCTTGAGATCCACACGTGGCCCTCCAGAATGGGCTGTCACCCTGGGAAGCCGAGGAGTCAAGATGGGCCTCACACGTAGTCCCACCATGAAGGCAGGTTGTTCCCACTCTATCACTGGCCACGAGAGAAATTTAGATATCAGACTCTGGCCATCTTGCTGGTCGGATAAAACTTCCCTAAGACCATGAGGAGTCAGTGATGGACGCGAAAAGGCCAGGCTGCAGGAGCTTTCCCCTCAATAATTCCTACAGAAATGGAAGTGTTGATAGAATTTCCTTTTTTCTGGGTGGCTGCAATGCAGGTAGAGGAAGACTAGAGTCTCTCCTACAACATAGCACAAAAACTGATATTTGTAAAGAGGAACCTGAGTTGAAAAAGAAACTGTTAGGTTGAACCTACTCTGATTATGAAGAACGGAGAAATAGGTATGTAATATGTTTCAGACCAGATAGATTTCTATCAGAAGTATATTTTAATGTTTGGTCACTTAAATATAAGCTTCCATGAACTTAGTGACCTAGATGCAGGCCAATCTTAATAGTGCGTATAGTACTCAAATCCACCCCCCCCCTTTTAATACTGCATCCCAAAAGAATGAACACAAAATTCATAAGTGCCTTTTGATCACATTTTTAATGTTTAAAATCTATGTTAACAGAGCAGTTATAGAACAGAACGTCTTAACATTTCTTTATTTACATCACATCCTGGCGGGTGGGAAACTATTTGATTAACCATGAATAGCAAAGTTTAGTGACTTGTGGCTCACTTAAATCACTCATCTGAAATTCATTTACAAGGTTTTTACATTAATAAATCAGTGGTGTGCTACACATACTGCATTTAGATGAAGTCTAAAATACACTGACTCCAGAGTGTGGATTACATACCAATAATCAAGATTCAAGTGTTCTGGGAAAAATTACTTAAGACAGTCTATGTTGGCGTCAACACTGAAAATAGAAGGCAAACATGCAACGCTTTCCAAAGATTGATAAAATAATGCTTTTTCCCCCCCTTCAAATTTGTGCTCATAGTTAATGTTCTGATTTTTACCCCCTTTCAAAGATCCCAAAGTTTGGGAAATGCAGTGATTCAATTTTGAAAAAAAAAGCATTCTCCTCCCCAACTTCTGTTTTCATTAGTACTGTGTAGTGGCTATGAGTGTTAACAATGAGAGAGCATTATGAAGAAACAGTTGGTCAATTCGGGGTTACCTATTTCTACGTGACAGTAAGCTGAGTCTAGATATTTCTCATTTGTAGCTCAGAGGACTGACTACCTTTTAAATAATTGATCTTCATATCAGTATAAGAAATCAATGCAACAGTTTCTCAGACTTTTCCCTTTCTAAACAATTAAGTAAGATTTTTAGGTTCCAAATTTACATTCAAAGAACTATGGTATCTGGGAGGGAATGTAAATGTTTCTAATTCCCAAACAAAACCACTAATATCTACGAAAACGTTTATTCCTGATATGCAGGTGCTAGAGATTTCTAGTTCAGTGTTGATCAACTGCAAAAATATACAGCCTCCTGTTACTTACAATATATTTACATACAAATGAAGTATTTCCTACGGTGAGCCTCAACTGCATAGATTCTTCCTTTTAGAAACCCAGATTCAAGCCTGCATATCCATGGGCCCAGTTTCACAGCCCTTCCTCTGAGAAAACTCTAAAGAATGTCTAAGCCTTGTGAAGTCTACATATTTTTCAAGAACTTTCCCTTTTTAGGTTTAGTGCCATTTCTCAGTTGTTAGCCACCCCACCCCTAACTGGTACCTGAAAGCTTTACATCATTGTAAATAACTCACTGCATTTCAGAGGAAGTATGTTCTATTGCTAAAGGATTCTCGGAGCTGCCATCCCTAAGGAAATCATTAGCATTACTCAATGCTATATAGCCTGTATCTTCTTTGTTTTGAAAGTGGCTAGAAGTTTACAGCGAACTGGAATGGAGGAATATCTTTTAAGGCTTATGCCCTTTGCAAGCCTGAAGTTGTTTGTATTGATAAACTGAGGGAAACTAATGGCTTTTGCTCCAAGGCATAAAATCCAATATCTGATCATATCGCTGACCTCTTCCTCACTCCAACTGCTCCCCACCCCACTTAAATGTGCGGTCCAGCATCCTGACAGACTGAAACAGAGCTGAGCTCTCCGTTCTTTTCCGAGCCATTTGGAGCTCCTAATGCAGGGCACACCTTTCAGTAGAGAACTCACTTTCAAAGGACAGGACTGAGCACAACACGGTGAACGCAGACCTTCTGGAGCACTTACTCCTGACATGATTCACTATTTCCTCTCAGGCTGCATTTACAAAAGGTGTTATTTTAATTTCTCGCCTCCAAAACCCCAAAACCCAAGAATAACACCTCACCGTCCTTCCTTCACCGCTCTGGAAAAACATGATCTTACCCTGCCCCAGCCCAAAGTTACCTGGAGTGCAGGTGGCCTCCGCTTACGCCTCCACCCCGGCAGCAGCCTTTCCAGAGGGAGGGGGGACACCCTGCTGAGGAGGCCCTTTCTTCCCCTCCCTAAGTCCTGCTGCCCACTTCCTGCCCCGCGAGTCCTGTGACCTGTCCTCTGAGACTGACAGGGAGAAAAAGGAGAGACTAACTGGCTCAGAATGGTTCTCAAACTTGATGAGCGCCAGGATCACATGAGGGCTTGTTAAAACACATTTGCTCCCCCATTTCCCAGCTTCTGACGTCACTAGGTCTGGGGTGGGGCCTGAGAATTCGCATTCCAACAAGTTCCGAGGTGACGGTGGTGCTGCTGGTCCACAGAACCACGTAGAGAACCGGTGGCTGAGAGGCTTACGTCAGCTCTGGGGGAACTGAGGTGTCCTCAGAAGTACTGCGGAATCTCACCCACAGTCCTTTGTGCTCCCCAAGCCCCACAACCGTGCGCCTTTCTTCACAGGGTGTGCAAATGTGAAGAAAGGAAAGTGAGTCGAGAGCTTTTACCACCCCATCTGATCACTGGGCAGTTAAACCATAGTTTACTAGCACTAAATCCATTAAAAGTGCTGTGCGCCGGCTCTAATGACGGGCATATGGGAGAAACTATGCAGCAACATCATTGTTTTGTAGTGGGCAGGTAAGGAGATGAACTATAGGAGCCAAAGTTCCTGAAAACAGAAGCAGACAGGCCAAGCATGAGACCTCCAGAGAAAAGGGTACCAGCTGAGGAATGTCCCTGGCGGTTTTCAATCCACAAGAGGCTTCCTCAACCTCCTTCAACCTCCTCCTAGCTCCAGATTCTCTCATGGCACAGACTGATTCTTCCCCTCCTTTGCTGGAAACCCTGCTTCAGGCCACTTGGACTCACCTCTAACTGGTGGCAACCCTTTCCCCCACTGTCCAGCGGGTGGTGTGTAGCTGAGGTGGGCTATCCAGATTCCACTAACAAGAGGAGTGACATATTCTCAGCAATTCTGAACAAATACCCCCTGGAAGCAATATTATAATTAGTGCTTAGGTTCTTTAGCAATCTTGTTATAGTATCCTATTTCACCTAAACTGTGGGTTTGATAATCTTTTCTATCTGGTCTGGGGGCCTAACCACCATTATAAAGGAAAATACATTCCACGTTGCGAACAACCAACTGACAAAAGAGTTTTGCAATATGACCAGCTTATAAGTTGGGAACTGCTTCTGCTTAGCAAGACTAAATTTCTTTCCTGTACACACTGTACTACCCCCACTTCCAATAAGTAACATTAAGGAAATTAGGGATTTACAGTACTCTGTATTACAATAACTAGAGAATAGCTCTAAATCCAAAGTATGAAACTGGCACTGTTCACCAGGGTTGATATCTATCTACCAAAGGAAAACGTGCTGCTCCCAATGGCTATGGTATTTATAATATTCATTAGTCTACTAATTTAGCAGAAAAACTTCTAGAGCACTTGACTGTGTTGTTCAAATTCTACCTAACATCTGTGATACATATATTTTTGGCTACCAGTTCACTATTCTGAACAAGAAGATTAGGAGCAGTATACGTTACAACTAACCCCACACAAATGATATAATTAATCAATGATATTTGACAAATTACAATAGGGTATATTATATTCAGTCAACAATAAACTTAGATAAACATACCAAGAAGATTTGAAAAACCTGTGGTATCATAGACATCAACAGCAATGTGCCGCCTCTAAATAAATACATTTTAAATAATAATTCCTTGTACTGACACACAAAATCCAGAGATCCAGAAATATCACTGTCCATCCTTCTCCCCCAAGAGCTAATGATCATGTTCTAACTGACTTTGTGAGTGTAAAATTAACGAGAGAGGAGAAAGCATAATAGAGCTTGCAAACTCAATTACGTACTCTTTTTGAAGGGATATCCCACTGCCTGGCTGTTTCATTACTTGGTGCTTTAGACAAGCCTCCAAAGGCCAACTAACTTGACTTGTTTTGCTCAGCTTCTCGCCCTGCTCATCCAATACAGAAGATACTGCTGAAAAGAACAGTGTATTTTACTGGATTAGGTATTCATATATGGGTAGATATTCATCTCTGAATACTTGAACTCCTACCTAATGTGGATATCATTCTGGAGCATTACATTAAAGGCTGTGACAACCCTATCAAGAAATGCGGAAAATAACCTTTCCTTCTCTCCCGAAAGGATCACCCAAAAGGTGCTCCGATGCCTGCTTTTTCTGTGGGACATTATTCTGTGCTAGGGAGGGGACAGTTCCATATCACTCCCAGGAAGCATGGAGGCCTCTGACGAGTCCAGTGGGGGAGGACAGAACTCAGAGCTCGGTCCCTGGAAACGCGGCCAAGAGTCTGCGGTTAGATTCTACTTATCTCAGGATAAGAAGTCTATGCTCAGTGACTTATGTGTGTAAGAAATTCAGCCACAGTACAGATAAAACACAAGGCCTGTTTCAAGAGACCTGCTCACAGAGCACACACATTTCTTACTGTGTGGTGTGGACAATCAAATCACAGGTGATAGCCCAGCTTAAGGGTAATACTGTTCTGGGCTTCTGTCCCCCATGGCTTTCCAAGCTACCTTGTCCCAAACTCTCTTGTTTTTCAGTCTCTTTAGCTTTCTTCCTACCCCGTTAGGAGAGGGGTTGGGGTACGAGTGTGCGCCCTCCTGTGTGGGTTACACTGGGTGGCCAGTCACGGCCCACCCCTCAGTTGGGGCAAGAGGAGGAACCAGCACAGGTTACCGAGGTCCTCATCTGGGGGAAGGAAGGAAGTTCTCAGTGATTTTGTCACGTGTTCTTCTCAAACATTGTCTCTGAGGGTTCTCTCTCTTTTTCTTTTTTTCAAGACTCTGGAATGGATTGTGAATAGAGACAACATAGGAATGAGGCTTATTTTAGGTACAAAACTCTTGTATTTGTAATAACCTAAATTTATAGGTAGAAAACAAGTCTTTTAAAGACCTCCCTAAAGTACTCAATATAAAACAGGAATTACTTATCCTAGATCATCCTTGGTTAGATACACATTATTCTCTGTGCAAAAAGCTGGTGGACATGAGTAAAAGCTGCTGGATTTGTAATTCAATAAAATGTTTCCCCCCTTCAAGAATACAGTGTAGGTGTAGGGTTGATGGCTACTTGCATCAGAAGACTATTTTCTTAGGCATTTTGCACAATCTTTTTGCAGTATTCTTGCTCCTCAATTTATTAGAAAGGTGTTATGGGTCTCCCCCAGTAGAAATAGGCTCAGCTAAGAGTAACTTTGACACAATTTGCCAAGAGGGAAACAAAACTTCATTTGCTAGATTACCCAAATGTGTACTTTAATATATTTACCAAGGTAAGAATCATTTCCACCCTCTTCCCAGCTGAGAACACTCTCTAGAGAATGTCTCTGCATGGAGCGGAACATAGTACCAGTGAGGCCACTGCACTGCCTGAGTTCAGTGGCCAGGTGATCAGAGCCACCTCAAATATTGGGCGTGCTCTGATCCAGCAATGGCACAAGCCCCGCAACTCTCATATGATTATCCCCGTGTGCTATGTTAACCAAAATAGGCAAATTATTTACGAAACCATTTTTTTTCTGTAAAGCAAAATAAATATATACAATTCAAGACTCTTTTCTCTTCTAAAAAGGTACAGAGTGTGAGCTGAACATCAGTAGGAAAATTATTTCAGAATCTGGATGTATAATAAATAAACATGATTGATGATCATGTTTTCAAAGTTCTAAGAGACCATGAAGTCACGAAAAATAGAGTTAGGAGAGCAAAAAGTAACTGACTGAGGAAAGTACTGGAAAATCCTATTGCATGAAATTTGAAAAACAGAAAAATCTATGATCCGTAAGCGATCCCAAATCTTGGAGGGACATGAGCCATTATAGAAACAGGTCTCTGTTTTGCGAGCCAAGTGTTATTCCATTTTAAGTATCTTGTAAATGTGTTTGCTTCTGTAAACTTGCGAAAGAAGATGAGGGTTGCTGATGTGTGGTCACTTGATTGAGCAGAAGACTGGGATGTTTCCTTTTCTTGGCTGGTCTCAGTGGCCTTCATCAGTACCCGTTGAGCAGGCCCAGTCGTAGATGACCAAGGGAATGCTGACCAGGGAAAACAAGACCCCCAGGCCCAAGAAAAGGGCAGCCTAGAGCAACAGAAAGGCACAGGTTATTTTCAGTGAGGCAAGCATTTCTCACACGCACATGGGAAATCAATAAAAATGCTTTCCCCTCCTTTTGTACGCTCTTGTATTTGGAGTTTGTTAAAACCATTGCTGAAGTGTGAGAATCTTTCTGAAATCGTGTGAATCTGATTCTCCAAGGATGGGAAAATAAGAACAAACTATGCAGGGCCATCCTTGTTCTTTAACTTCATGGTCACCTAAGAGTGTCCGTTCTACAACTGACTGGATACCGTATCCTTATAACTTCTTTCAAACTAAGATTAAGACTTAAAAAAAAAAAAAAAAAAAAAATGGCCTGGGAAAACATACAGGTCATTTCATTAATCTTTACCAACCAACCTAGGTTATCGCTGGCAGGCAAACATTTCTGTTTGAAAAAGTGTAAAAAAGAGATAAAAGCAAATTAGATTTGGTCAAATGAGATATGAAACGGGTGTCAAAAACTAAAAGTTACTTCACAGGTTGATGTAGGTCACAGGTAAACATTATTAAATCCAGAATTTGGAGAACACAAGATTATACATTGCTTCGCTTTGAGACTACCCAGTGAGAGCTCAGCAGGGAGAAGGATAAAGCCTCACGAGAGCCTGGAGGACAGAGCTAAGGGAAGGAGACGAGGAAATAGTGGAGCTGAGAGGTTTGCACATGGGCTTACTATGATGGGTCTGGTCCAATTCCCAGGAGGTCCCACAGATAGGAGCCCTTGTCTGATGCCATTCATTAGCTCCTCCTACCGGTTTTATTAGGGGAGCGGGGTTGGCAAGCCCAGAGGATTCATGGGCAACTGGCCTCTACCATTTTCGGATTTGATCTTAGTATATCTTACTGCTGTGCCAGAGTGACTGCTCCTTCCTCTGCCCTTGTGAAGCAAATCCTGGTAAAGTTTAGAAGGATTTGGGATTTATGGCTTCATGGATAATCCTGTTGGGGAAGCCGATGCTCTACCAGCATCAATGCTGCTGCTCCCAAATGCATAAGAATGATCCCTCCTGCCTACATTTCTCCTCCGGGTCTGCTGACTCAGGTAATATGTGCGATTTGAGTGCTTACACTCTCTGGGCGGCCAGCTGAGAAGCCTTCTCCGAGGCCAAACAAAATGGTGCTCCAGAAGGTACTCATGTAGCAGCCACTGCACCCTGCTTCCCTCACTGTCTCCAATTGCATCGCCTTAAAGATGCCCAGACCTGGAAACAAGAATCCCAATAGAGAAAGGTAGTTTTTGAATCCAGGTCTGTTGCTCCAAAGCATTTCTGTCAAATCATAAAAAGACTCTTTAAGCTAACTAAGGCATTGCATGTTCCCTGAGCTGTATGAGAGAGTTACATGACTAGGAATTATACCGAAACTGTGGACTGCATAAAATCTTTGAGTCTGTTTCCATTTCATTTTCTTGCTAAAGAGAAGGCATCACCTTATGGAGACAGAGGATGATAAACTTCCAGTCTCTCAGCTGGTCCTGCCCTAGCTCAGCAAAAGCTCAGGCAAGTATGAGTAACACCTGAAAGGATATTCTGAGGGAACAGAGAAGATTTGGATGAGACATTTTAAATCTCCCAAAGGGGAAAACTACAGGACTGCCGCCTCCCTTAGAGGCCACGAAAACTAGTATTAGATGATAGAGATGGACTATTTATTTGGTAAATTTAAATGAAAAACCAATCAGAAAAATTAGAGTGGCTGGCATGAGACATACCCAAATTCTTTGAGTTCCTTTGTCTCCATCCTGGTTTGTGATTTTTAAATAAAGAGATGAAGGAAGAATGAAAATAAGCATATTAGCAGATGTAACTCCTGTAAAATAAGAAGAAAAATGTTTGAAGTTGTTATTGTGAAACTTTAGCTTCCTAAATAGCTGTTGTAGAATAAGTGTAAAGCCATAAAGTCATACCTACGACTCCAAAAATATCTTTCATGGAGGGTATGAAGATCACCAACAAGTTGATAATAACCAAGAGTATGATGGTAATAAAGATATGACGACATAAATTAAACTTTGTTTTCTTAGCCAGTTCAAATAAAGATGAACGAACCTGCAGGAAAAAACACAAAGATTCTGTAAGGACCCGTGGCATGCCAGCATTCAGAGCTCTCAGTAGAAACTGATGTACTGGTACACAGGGGTTTGTGAAATGTTTTGTAATACCTAGTGAACTTATAGGGAGCTTAACAGTTTGGGAAGCAGTGGGGTGAGGGGGCTGGATTTAAGATGGAAAGTGTTTTTTATTTATGAATAGGTTATTCTCGTTTGGGGGGGGGCTTATAATTTCTGTTTCTGTTTTATCTATGGCGGAGTGTTCTCTTCTCCTACATTCTCTCATTGTGTATGATCGAGATTTGAACATTCTATCTGCATTTCTATAAAGAAGAAGGGCAGATTAATTAGAATTAAGATTCATTCCATCAGCGGCCACCCTATCTCGCCCATCCCACTTTCGGAAAAGCCTTCGCCAAGTCTCGGGATCCTTCCTTGATGCAGTTTCAGGGATGCAGGAGAGTTACCGGCCACAGGCTGAGACCTCAGATCTTTCTCAGGCTGCACTGAGGCCGTGTACTCACCGTGAAGAATAACACGGGCACTGTGAGGATGACGGCAACAATGACAGCCAGCCGCACTGTCAGGATGAGAATGTCATCTTTACTCTGGTACTTGTGAAGGAGGTTCGATTGCACGTTTTCTAAAACAAGGGAGAAGAGAGTATTAGGAAGAAACAAAGCACGTCACTGAATGACAGTTGTTCTGAACAACAAAGAATTTGTAAACTGAAGGGTAAGGAAAGTGACGGTCCGGGTGCTGAACTGTCAATTAAAACAATGTATAGAGTTGAAAAGAAAAATCCCCTGCGTGAGACATGCTCCAACTACCTGTCCATTGTCAATTTTAACTAAAAGGAGTTTGTAGTATTAGGTTGGCGCAAAAGTAATCGTGGTTTAAAAGGTTCAAAATCATCATAAAAACCACAAATACTTGTGCACCATCCTTATTGCTAGAAGAAACACCACAGAGTGGGGATGCTTAATTTATACTAAATTAATCCTAGGAGTAAAGTGGGATTAAAAATAACACAGGTTGAAGCACAAAGCCCTTCTAAATCTAGAATTTCCCCCACTTGGTACCACTCATCAAACACTACAAAATAGCTACTGTCTTGCCAGGTGGCTGGGTGGATGGCAGGCCTTTCGGCATCCCTTTCAAACTCTCCTCTTACAACTCATCTTTCAGTGGCCAAGCAGCAGAGGTGCCAATAGAACTTAACCACCATCAAGCAATTAATTCCTCTCTTCCATATATATTTTACTTATTAAAAAAAAAAAGTATTTAGCTTATGCACCACTCTGAACTTTTTCTCATCTCTGAACTTCAGAAAGTGTTATTTCAAAGACAACGCACACTAGAAGGGCAGCCACGGAGCTCAACGGCTTCTCATGCACCTCAGATTTCATTCCTTTTGACTTTCTCTGTCATTCTTTCACATCTTTGGAAGGCTCCAGCTTCTGGTGAACAATTAGGCATTTTATTTTTAATTAACGCGGACTGTCATGAGTGTAGCACTGTGCTCTTACTTTCAACATCTGTCTCTATCTCTCTTTTCTATTAATAGAATCTGGCCCAATTTGCAACAGAAACTAGGAAATTCTCTGATGTAGTTTTAAACTTTCCCAAGTAGAGGTGATATGCTTTCAAAATGCTCTTTCTTTTAAGGACGGTATTAGGGGGAAAAAATTACAGTATATCATTTCAGTAATCTATTGTTCAGTCTGCATGAACATGTAAAGGAACTGTTGCCACGTGTTTTAAGTAGATGAGAAGACCAGAAACATCAATAGATAGATTTGTTGCGTTTTTTGGCTATCATGTTAAAAGTTATTTTGATATTGATTTTTACTATTTACTTCAAATGCCTACATTTATGTACTGACAGAAGTTACTTACCATAGAATGTCAAGTAGCCAAAAATGGCAGTCAAGAAGTACATAACAAACATGGCGAAAAAGGAGATATTTGAAACCATTTGCATCTTTTTCTGTGATCGACTAAAAATAAAAACAAAGGAATTAAAAAAATTAAAAACCACGTTACTGAATTCAAGCACCAGTGTTAACACGGAAGCGTTAATACTAGTAACTTAACTTTCTATCAGGGTAGGGCAGATCTGACCAGCTGAAATTTCCTCCAACAATTATGTGGTTTAGAATAATTTCTTTTCTACTGAATGGGTATTGTGAGAGAGCGATCCATGAAACCAACAATCCCTTGAATGTTTTTCCCCATTCTTTTGAAAGAATACCGAGTTCTCATCCAAAGGACAGAGAGTATTTTTTAATATTTGTGTTTGAAATTATCTCCACATTCAGCATGCACAGGAAAAAAAGCAGAATAAATTCAAATGCTGTTCTCTCAGCCCCAGAGACCAGGGGTAGAGCTAGAACTTGACGTCAGGTGTTGTTGCTGAAGCTGCTCATTAGGTTCCAGTTTTCCCATTGAAAACTGGATGTACCTAGAATCCCAAAGATGTACCTAGAAGTCTGTATGTTTCCACAGCAGTTAAGTATCTGAAAGATCACAGCTCCAATGATGAAGGGCTCTAGCTCTTAGTTCAAGCTTACTCTGGGAGTTTGGATGAACCTTTAAATTTCTTTAACTGACCAAATAGTTAATCTACAAGACTTGTACTCAAAAGACCACTGATAGACATATTTGGTTGTGTCATAACAGGGAGTATGGAAAACAAGAAAAATTGAGACGTATACATGTGAGAAAATTGCAAACTAAAAGCTGGGCTATTAAATTTAAAACCTGCAAAAGACATATTTGAATGCCCTAAATATAGGATCATAAAGTTAGCAATGATGTACACATAGATAGGTAGATGTTGATATTTCAAAATTTACCTATACCAGTTAAATATGGAAGAGGAAGAATCATGAGTGAATTCAATGCTAAATGACATCAACTTTACTTCTTTTTCAACATGAAAATAGATAGCTATATTCTATATCATTTCAGAGCTTAAGACTATGCCACAATGACAATTTTTATGTAGAAAATCTGATAACAGTAGGCTAAAAAGAGAGCCCAGGAGGAAATTTATAAGCAGTCCTTCAGCTTTCTCTAGAACAGCAATCAAAAATAAATCCATAGAATCATCGTAGTAGCTTAAAATGAACAACAATATTCTTTTGTCTGGTTTGTGGTCTTAACAGTAATGGCTTTCTCCCTGATTTACCAGTGTTTTCCACCTGAACCAACAGGCAAATCAGATACAATGTATTTAGCAATTTACAGATGAAGCTGAAGGTTATTATTATCTACTTGCCAAATAAGTACAAGTCACATAAAGCAACACAAATATTCAAACTCTCCTAAGTGATATAGTTTTTGAAAAGCCAAATTAACAGTAAAGCCCACATAGTTGGCCACTTTATGTATTTATGGCCAACATATACTGCAGATTTCTGGTTTCTCTTGTTCTTTTTTTCTTAAAATAGAGTACTTGCTCAAGATGGGCAGAAAGTAAATGTTGAAACTGGGTGATGAGTCCGCAGGGGTTCATTACATGAGTCCGTTTATTTTAATACAGTGCTTACCTATTAATAGGGGAATATAAAATGATTAAGGTAAAAAAATCTCTTACTCTTTAAGCTCGCTGTAAATTGGCAGGACTGATGGGTGGCAGACAAATGCAAATGCAATAGTTGGTAGAGCATACACAGTCTAGTTAAAAGAAAAAAAGGTAACATTAAGAAAATGTGTTTTTACCATAATATTATACAGCTCCAGTATTCCTAAACTGTCTTTTTATCTGACCGTTCTTCAGAATCCCTGGATTATTTGATTTTTAGGAGAGCTTTGATACCTAAAATACAAGCAGCTTTCCTGAGAGAGCTTAGCTAGCTTGAGACATTAGGCACTTGGCACACAGGGGGTTTAGATTCAGCTCCCCTACAGCATATTTTACATACTCCAGGCATAGCATAACCCGGATTTATATGGTGCTAGCCGGTTACATAGTACTTTTCCTACGTTATCTTGCTGAGTCCCTACAACAACCCTGAGCAGTGGACACACCATTGCTGTTCTCCTGACTCCCTCCAACTGGTTAGGTGATATGTCCAGGACTCCCACCTCTATTTTATTGCTCTTTGCTCTATCTAGGATGCATCAGATCAGACTTAAAATATGGCATCGAAAGAGAAAAGTACTTCCATATTCATTACTTTGGCTGTATCCTTAGAGGACAGAGAGAGAGAGAGAGAGATGTGTAGTTTTCTAAGATAAGACTTTCAAACTCAATATAACTTCTTATGCAAAAAGAACCTGGCAGAGAAGGGATGAAAAGTAGCATTTCTCATGCTCTAATTCTGCCCGAGCATTGTATCAGATACAGTCTAAAAACAACCATGTAAGATAGAGAATAGAATATTCATTTTCACACATGGAGTTGGGTCACTTGCCAGAGGATTCCAATCCAAGGCTAACTGGTTCCATAGTCCCCTGCTCCCCATACCATGAGTAATATCTCAATAGTCTGAAAGTTATCTTAAGTGCCAGTTTGTGGTGGTGTCTCTACTTCAGCTGTGCAAGCTGGGGAAGTTTGAGTTATTCCTTTTTGTCACCAACAGACAGGAAGCAGTGGGCTAAGGAAGTTATTAATCTTTTTAAAGATCTATAAGGAAGAGAAGAGCTGAGATAATTATCGAGAAAGAATTTCACAGGGAATGCTTAAGGCTGTTCTCCATGTAAACGGGGTAAGAGGGAACATGAAATATAATATTTGTATATTTCTCAAAGGTCTCTAAATGGATTGTGGAATTTGGAAGCAAATACATTCAAAACAGTTTAACTGCCACAAGTATGAGAAATACAATGCGTTTAATAAAAATGTTCTTTTTTATATTTAAAGGAGAAGGAAATTTACCTTTGAGTTGAAGGTAACATATTTTGGCGTACACATGTCAGCATTTGTTGAATTAGCACTTATTGTTGAATTTAGCCCTGGAACAATGCAGGAAATTTGAAATTTCTTGTAGATAACCTGGTATTAAAAAAATATAGGAAAAATAATATATAGACTTTATCAAATAAAGCCAAATAATGAATAATTGTTACATGGTATTGTACTATGGCTAAACCAAACCAACTATTTCAACCAGCACTTACCACTATTAGGAAAAAAACCATACAGCTCAAGGAAAATCCACTAGTGTAGCCAAGATATCCTAAAAAAAGTTTTAAAAAATATTATTTAAAAAATATTATTTCATCCACCACCTTATTTCTTTCAATGCATTTTTTTAAGCATAGTTTGGGTTTCCAATACTGTGCATACATGCCATGTGAATATAGGATTTATTATTTGGTAGTGCCACTTTATTTGGCAAAAACAGTGACTTTAAATAAAAACATTATATTATGTGTTGATTTCAGTTCTCCCTGGCACACTACAGGACACAGATTCCCAGAATCCAGGGAAAAAGAGCCTCCCAACTTTAGCCACAGCTCTCTGTCGCTACGCTCTGATGGATACTGATGGCCAAATCCATTATTCTTTATTATGCACTTATTGTGTGCATAATGAATATCAGCCACAATACCTCTCTTCCTACATGAAGGGCATGCACAGAGGAGATGAAGTGATTTCTAGGGATAAATTGAGCATCTGTGGATCTTTACCTTGCTCCCCTTAGAATGCCTGGGAGATCTCCAACCACCGAAACCTCCAGAAAGGCAGAGTTAAGTGGCCTCTGGGGGGCTGCACTATTCTCATCCCTGGGGGAGAAGAGCCCTTCTCTCCTTAAACTGAAAAATGCTACGTGTACATACATAGAAAAGCCTAAACACAGAGCCAGAAACCAGAAAATTAAGTAGTTTAAAAAAAAAATCGATTTATAGACATACAGAATATCTTACAGAACAGCTACAGAGACTTGATATTTTTTCATGCAAAATAACAAAAAGCTACAGTTAGCAATACTTTTGAGAAGAACTTTACATGCCTGCCTTGAATTAGCCTAGCATTAATGAAAATGCATGTTAGAGGCTTTGGACTGGATGGCAGTGTGGCCACATTATTCAATGTGTGAAATTCCCGTAACATCAAGCACACTTATCTCCGAATATGAGCATACACAAAAAAAGTCAAAACCCAATGGTTATGACTTGGTGATTGTTCATCACTTTTGACTTTTCACTTCTTTCTCCCCCTTTCCATGAGGCAAATAATTGAGATTGGATAGACTCTGATAATTTAAGAGTGATTGTCTAAATAATTAAGAGTGATTCTCTAAGAGTACTTGTCTAAATAATCAGGATATTTAAGACCTTGTATGAGGAGAATTCCATTTTCTGCACTTTTCTCAGAAAGCCTGTAAGTTGTGCTATTGGAAAGAGAACTGTCTATCGCTGATCCCAGAACCTCCCTTCTCTCCTCCACAGCTAGTAGAGGGATTGCTTAGGACGTCACATACTGACCAATATTTTCATCCCATATTAAAGTCGAGACTGATTAATACTTATAATTTATCATTCGCTTAATCTTTATAAGTGAACAAGCAAAGTTGTTCATTTTCTTAGGTTTCTGACTCATGTGGGCACTGTAGAGACTAGGATAAAAGCAAGATCTTTCCTTACCTAAATTCTTCAAGAGACACAGAGGGAGAATTATACCAAACGTAACTATCACCACCAGCACACGTCCATCCACATACCAGGCTCTGAAACACATTGAAGTGGCTAGGTCATATTTTCTTAGAAAGAAACTTTTTTTTTTTCTTAAGTGTAAAATTTCACAAAATATGTTCATTACTTTTTTTATTATTATTAATTTTTAACATTAATTTTTTTAATCATTATTCAGGTTTTATCCAAACACTTTAACCCAACTATTTATTGTCTTTCTCCTATGTGATGGAAGGAGGGATATTGTTTTCTTTTTCCTCCCCCGTTGGCTAAATGTGGCATTCCTTTGAATTATTTATGCGGTTCCAAAGCTGAATGCATACATTGCATTCTGTCAGACTACAACTTGTCTTATCAATTATTTAAAGAGAAAGTTCCTTTTTGTTTTGCTTGGCTAATATCAGAAAACAAGTCACCACAGGTTGTCATTGCTTTCTCCCTAACCTCTTGTATTTGACCTTGAATTCTGATTATAGAACACTAGGAACTGTGGCTGCTAAGATTCTTCCTTGAAAGAAAACAGAGAAACTAAGACTGACAAAAACTGTTAAACAAGAAAGAGTCAAAGCATAATGGATGTGCCAAATGTAGCTGCTACATTTTCCAGGGTTAACTACATCTTTAACGAGGTTGATGCATTTAAATTTTGTTCCCCAAATGCTATGTCCCTTCTTTAGGAAAGAGGTTAGGGTCTTAATATTTTTGCATCTTCCACTTCAGTATTAAAAATACTCCATATCTGTTCTATTTCACAGAAACTAAATATAGATTTCAGGCTCTTGGGAAAATGCAGCATCTACTGTTTGCAGCATGACAGATGAATCGACCTTTTAAATGCTCAGATTCAAACAGTTCTCCCTGCTTCTTTCATTTGCTTAATCCCAGAGAAATTTGTTATTGAAGCAACAAAGAAGAAAACCAGCCTAGGAAAAAAAACTTTGTTTCTGCAATTTTTATAAAACAAAATTTTCAGTTAGCCCACATTTAAATTAAAAACATTTTAGTTATCTTACAAAAAAATGGTCTATAACTTACGAAAATGCCTCTTCCTTTCCCATTAGAAACTTTATGGCAGAGGGTAGTTCGTTTTTTACTATGAAGAGGTAGCTCAGCATTGCTGGAAGAAAATGAGAACATTTTTAGAAAGAAGATACTATGGCTCATGTTGCAAGCTATATAAAAGGTTACCAGCTTGTTAGACTAACCTTCAATAAGACACAAAGACAGCTTTAGATACTCTTGCAGTATCCTTGGTTTTAATTAAGTGACTGCTGCCTGCTTTACTTTCCATGTGCCATTTTAGCAATGAGAATGATAACTTCTTGAATTACGTTCATTCATGTGACCACCCAACCACCAGAATTAGAAAAGATAATAATGTTTATCTACTTTAAAGTTGTATATAGAAAAGCATGTTTTGTTTTGTTTACCTCCAGTGTTCTGTAGAGAGGTGGCTCCAAAGATTACAAACTTCCCTGTTGTGCCAAAGACTTGTTCTCCCAGCTTTTCATAAACCATGCAGCCTATTTAAAAATCATATTTCAGAACACAAGAAATGACAGGGCTCAAAAAGTTAAAAACAGCCAAGATTTTATCATGCTATTGACTATTTCCCAAGTTATATCATGGCTTTCTCAAAATCACACAGATAGCCTTCTTGGCTTTGCAAGGGTTAAGGCATTCTCATAAAACCACCTCTTGACATTTTAAAATGTCAGACATGACCACCATTCTCCTTTTTCAGGTTGGCTACAAAAGCATTACTTAATTAAACTATTAGGTCATAAGACTTATTTTTCACTGCCTCAAATAGTCTTTCTATTTCACTGTGGGGAAATTCCCACTCTGACCTTATTCTCATGTCTGGTGAGTATCGTCAAAATGAAGATTTGACGTAAAAACAAAAATCCTGACGGTTGGGACAAAAGGTTCCTTTTGAATTAATTACCTGAACTGATTAGGCTAACAAAGAATTATCTTAATAATATTCCATGAATGCCTCATGTGTCCTAAGTATAATAACAAGCTTAGGAAAGTGTAATAGTCACAACATCAGAATTCTAAAATTTAGTCCAAAGATATGCAAATTGGTAGTTACAAAATAGTCTCGGGAACGTAAAGTACAGCATAGGGGATATAGTCAATAATATTGTAATAATTATGTAGAGTGCCAAATGGGTACTAGACTACTCAGGGGGATCACTGCATAAATCATATAAATGTCTAACCACTATTCTGTACACCTGAAACTAATATAAAATAATATTAAATGTCAACTATAGTTGAAAATAAAAAAGATAAGCAATTCTCAAAAGAGAACGGTAGATAAATCTATCTAAAGAATAATTTGGCTATAGCAAAATTCCAAAGTCTTCACTAGCTCATCTCAATAAATACTAAGATTCTAAACCATTCATTTAAGAAAAGTGTTCATATTTCTTTATGACAGTTCAGCTCACATTTTCAAAAGGTTCACAGAAAGCAATATGGGTCAGGCTAAATTAAACCTTTGTTTAATCTCTCATAAGACTGGTGTTTAAACTAGAAAATGGTTAGAATCTCAATTTATCACAACATGTTCCAGTTAAATAAAGTCGTCTATATACAGTAATAGCTGGCCAATGTGGTTTTAGCTAATGTAAAAGTCAAAGTATTACAAACATAATCCAGTATCCCAGGAATAGAAAATAAACACTTCAGGTATTACACTGCCCAGAGAACTTGAAATCTTTTCATAGCTCACTCACTCCCACATTGCCTCAGGAGTAACATCTTTCTTCTTGGAATATGCACAAAAGAATGAAAGCTCTGTTTACTTTTAAAACTTGGAGGCTAAAATATGAAAACATGGGATCCTGGATCTGGACTTATAAAGACCCAAGGGAAAATCAAAGCCTTTAAAACGAAGTCATCTTAAATTAGAAAAACAGATATAATCAAGGGTTCACTTTCAATGACAACACTATTGCTCATTGTTCATGGCAATTTAATTTGTACGTTGTTGCATCTATATCTCTAAGTAAATACTACAATAGGTCTTTCAGTGACTGTAAGTCAAGGTACTCTTTTTCTTTAATAATCAAGTTGCTGAACAGGGAGAGCATCATTGGTTCACAATATCTCCATCAGAATCATTCACCCTGGTTTTAACAAAATTAGAGATAGTCTCAGCTTACCTGTTTCCTTTGAGCAGATCAACAGAAGGTTTATTGAATATATAGACAGCAGTGTCACTGAAGACAAAAGTATCCTAAAGCGAAGAAAAGGGGTCTTGTAATAACTATAACATACTCTGACCTTACATGTTAGAAGGGCAAGGGTTTATTTATATGGTTAACACTATTTGTTGATGGCACCCAAATTTTAGAAACTATTAGTCATACCCTCTTTAAAATCCTCGGTAAAAATGTTCTACCAAATAAAGAACTGCTCATTAGAATATGAGTAACTAACAGTTCAAATCCTTTACCAAAATCAAAGCCTAAATAGCTCTCTGGGATCATTTCAGATGGGATGACTTGAAAACAACATTATGAAAGAAAAGCTTTTGCAGACTATGGTGCCCTTTCATCCCAGGAAGAAAGTGTGAGAAAGGGGTGTGGGAAGTGGGGAGGCTGAAGGAAAGGCTTTCAGTGACTCTTAAGTCAGTGACCATGTGACTTTGGGCAACTGGCTCAATTTCTCCCATCCTCAGATTCCTCACTTATAATATAAAGACATAAGCCAAATGATGTGAAAAGTTCTTTTCATCTAATTACTCTATGTTTTTGAACCTATACATTGGACCACTGAGATAATTCACTTTTTTTTTTTTTTTTGCACCTGGTTCCTCTGGAAAGAATAAGCACCTCTTTTAACTGATGGACAAATTTTGATAATCAAGTACAATGAAAATACTTTTTTGGATGACAAACTCGTGTTTTTGTTTTAGTACATCTGGCTCATTATCAAACCCTCCTCAAGAAAAAGCACAGTTAAAATGATGTGAGTGATTACACAGATTATTTCTGAATTACTTGGTTAAAAAAGATGTAATAATTGAAAATAAAGCCTAGTTATTAAAAAGAAAAAGCATTCCAGTCCCTCAAATGAAACCAGTCACTTCCTGGTGTAGGGAAATACATCCTTAGAACAATGCATTACTGCCATTCTTTCTGTGTTTGTATAATTAAGGCAATTATTTTTCTAACAAGTGCTCTTGAGAGGGACTTGGCACATCATGCAGTTCTCTCTGTCTGGGCTCTGTCCCCCAAACCCCTCCTCCTCCACCCTGCACACCTGTTGACCCTCTGCCCTTGGGCCCAGCTTAGATGTCACCTCCTCAGGTGCTTTTCCTTGCCCCAGGCAGACAGATTGCTCTTTAGCTCTCTCATGTCTTACAGCATTTTGTTTCTCCTATGTGCTGCGTAGCCTAGAGGAGGTAAGTGAGGAGTACAGAATGGTCAACTGCAGAGCAGACAGGCTGCCAGAGACTGGCCAGAAAACATAAGAGGGACAGAGCTCAGCAGCGGTAAAACAAACACTGGGAGAAAGAATAGAAAACCTAGCACTTAGGGGTGCAGGTTAATAAATAAAGGGGACCAGCTAATAAAGGGGAATTTAGGTAAAGATATGACTATAAGGAAGTACATTCAGATATATATCAACTTAGCTAAGATCCTTGAGTCAGAGGGTGATTAAGAGGGTAAGTCCCTTATTATCTATTCTGATTGAGGGATACAAGAAAGTGACAGCAAGCATTTATTAAGCAACCTAGTAGTTTTGAGATATGTAATGGAACATAATTTGATATGCTCTGCCAGAGAATACGATATAGGGTATAACTGTGGTATTATATTTCTTTCATCTTATAAACAATAGTTATGTTGAAGAAGTAAGCTTTGAGTTTTACTCAGAGTTCACTCGTGTTTTTGGAGGCACAGAACACTAACTGGTAACTTCTGTGTGTGCATGTGACAGGCCATAGAGGATTTCTGTGTGACACAGAATAGCATGGGCTTCCCAGCTGGGGAAGGAAGGATGCAATTTTAGGATTAGCCATGTGCCATTCTAGAGTGACCATGTACCCTGTTGAGTCAACTCTCCTGGGACTGACCTGGGAGAAGAGAGGGTATTACCACATGGCCCCCTACTAATGAGTAAAGAGTATGACTTTGTAGGAGCTACATGCGTAGCAGAAAGGATAATTACTAACATCTACATAGTAATGATTAAACCAAAGGCCCTAAGCCCGGGAGAACTGGGTACTTATTAGCAAAAGAAACATTCTAAGCAAACGTCTGTTCCCTTAGCTAGTGGCCCGTGGGACCACATGGTCAGGGCACGTGGTTGCCTCTGAATGCATGCTGTTAGGCTCAGTCACTTGTAGATGGTTCTCCCGTGGCCTGTGGTCCTTGACAAGAGGTAAAGGATTTCTTCATAAACTCCTCTGACCTCTTTTTCTTTATCAAGTAGGAGAAACGTGTTGGTCAGGGCAGACTTTCGCAGGACGTTCACCTGTCCTCTTCCCCACACTTAACAACAGCATTACGAGGTCCTCCCACAGTGATGGAAACAACCCCCCTTCCCGTGTTTAAGAGACATGACACTGCGCCCCAGACAAAGGACCTGTAGTGAGAGTCTGACAGCCTTGCCTTTAACCACCCAATCTCTGAAGACTCTCCTCTCCATCTCTCCCAAAATACAGATCTTCCCTCCAACGACTGAAAACTGATAAAAACAAAAATCATTTTCTGTCAGGTCACTAAGAGGCCACTTCTGTATGTAAAATTCTAAGACTGCTTTAGGCTATAACCGATTCTAGTATTAAGGGATTAAAATTCAGAAAAGTATACCTCCTTGTTTAGATTCTTAGAAACAATAAGTTGTCTAATTGGCCGTAATAGATCCTAGAATAGTTTAAGAAGACCCAGTCAGAGATGTCAGAGACACAGAAAATGTGACATCTGAAAGAAAGTAAACTCAGAGACACATAACAGAAGACTGGTTACCAGAGGGAAAAGGGGGGGTGCACAGAATGAAGAGGATAAAGGGAGTCAAATATGTGGTGACTAGACTTTGGGTGGTGAGTACATAATGCAATATACAGATGATATAGATTTCTACAGTTGAAAATAGCAGCAAGTCAATATGATCTTGTAAGAATTTTAAAGTTAACAACTTTAATTTGTTTTCTAACTTAAATACTTTCCTAGTATTCCCTGATGGTAACTTGTTTCCCCTCTTGGGGTAGATTTTTGTTTCCAAAAGAAATTCAGTACTAACAACAACAATAAAAAAAGAGCAGGAGGAATGACTCAAGAGACTACAATGACTTATTTGAAGATTTCTTCTATTTTGAGCATGATTGTGCCTGATTTGTCCAATTAGATATTTATACATATAATTGTGGTTTCCTGGGAGAGAAACATAAGCTGGTATTGTGCTAAGAGGAACACAAGTGATTCTTTGTTTTCATTTCACCTGGATATCCTGTAAGCTTTCACACTGCTAACCATTGACCAAAAGGCTTTTTTCTTTTTAATTTTTATTACATTTATTGGGATGACATTGGTTAGTAAAATTATGTAGGTTTCAAGTGTACATTTCTACAATACAGCATCTATATGTTGCATTGTGTGTTCAGCACCCAGAGTCACTTTGTAGTATAAATTAAAGTCAGGGACTGTGATACCTCCAGCCTTCTTTTTTTCCTAGGATTGCTTTATTTGGGATCTTTTGTGATTATGTAAAAATCTGATGATTTTTTTTGTTCTATTTCTTGAAAAAAATGCCATTGGGATTTTGATGGTGATTGCATTAAATCTGTATATTGCTTTGGGTAATACGGCCATTTAACTATGTTAATTCTTCCAATCCATGAACACAAAATATCTTTCCATTTCTTTGTGTTATCTTCAATTTCTTTTAATAATGTCTTATAGTTTTCAGTGTATAGGTCCTTCACATCTTTTGTTAAGTATATTCCTAGGTATTTTATTCTTTTTGTTGCAATTGCAAAAGGATTGTTTTTTTCATTTTCTGAAATTTCATTGTTAGTATATAGGAGCACAGTGGATTTTTGTACATTGATTTTGTATCCTGTAAGTTTAGTGTACTTGTTTATTATTCCTAATAGTTTTTTTTACGGAGTCTTTAGGGTTTTCTATATAAAGAATCATATCATCTGCAAAAAGTGACACTTTAACTTCTTCACTCCCAATTTGGATGCCTTTTATTTCTTTCTCTTGCCTGATTGCTCTGGCGAGGACTTCCAACACTATGTTGAATAACAGTGGAGATGGGGGCACCCCTGTCTTGTTCCTGATCTTAGAGGGAAAGCTTTCAGTTTCTTACCATTAAGTATGACATCAGCTGAGGGTTTGTCATATATGGACTTTATCATGTTGAAGTGCTTTCCTTCTTTACCCATTTTATTAAGTGTTTTAATCATAAGTGAATGTTATATCTCATCAAATGCTTTTTCTGCATCTATTGATACGAGTTTATGATTTTAATACTTTATTTTGTTTATGTGGTGTATCACATTGATCAATGTGCATATGTTGAACCATCCTTGTGCCCCTGGAATGAGCCCACTTGATTGTGATGAATGATCTTTTTAACGTATTGTTGTATTCAATTTGCTAGTATTTTGTTTAGGATTTTTCCGTCTGTATTCATCAGAGATATTGGTCTGTAGTTTTCTTATGTTATCCTTACCAGGTTTTGGTATCAGGGTAATGTTGGCCTCATAAAATGAGTTAGGAAGTATTGCCTCTTGTTCAATTTTTTGGAAGAGTTTAAGGAGGACAGATATTAAATCATCTTTGAATGTTTGGTAGAATTCACTAGTACAGCCATCCGTTCCTGGACTTTTGTTTTTGGGGAGGTTTTGGATGGTTGTTTCAATTTCCGAACTTTGGAACAGACTCCTTAGATTTTCCAGTTCTTCATGATTCAGTCTAGGGAAGTTATATATGTCTAAGAACCTGTCCATTTCTTCTAGGTTATTGAATTTGGTGGTATATAGTCCTTCATAGTGTTCTTGTATGATCATTTGTATTTCTCTGGTCTTTGCCATAACGTCTCCTCTTTCATTTCTGATTTTGTTTATTTGTATGTTTTCTTTTTTTTCCTTAGTGAGTCTAGCCAAGGGGCTGTCAATTTATAAATCTTTTCTAAGAAACAGCTCTTTGTTGCATTAATTTTTCCTGTTTTCTTTTTGTTCTCTATTTCATTTAGTTCTGCTCTAATTTTTATTATTTCCTTCCTTCTGCTGACTTTGGGTTTCATTTCTTCTTTTTCTATTTCTTTAAAATGTAATGTTAGATTGTTAATTTGGGATTGTTCTTGTTTCTTGAGACAGGCCTGTAGTGGTATAAATTTCCATCTTAATACTGTTTTCGCAATATCCCAATAATTTTGATACAATATTCTTATTTGTTTTTATGTATCTGTTGATCTCTCCCTTTATTTCTTCTTTGACCCAGTTGTTCTTTAGTGGCATGTTGTTTAATCTCCACGTATTTGTGGTTTTTCCTGCTTTATTTTTGCAGTTGATCTTCAATTTCAAAGAATTGTGGTCAGAGAATACATTTGGTATGATTTCCATCTTCTTAAATTTGCTGAGGCTAGTTTGTGTCCCAATATATGACCTATCCTTGAGTATGTTCCATGTACACTAGAAAGTTTCTCTGTTCTTCCATCTGTGTCATTTCAGATTTCTATCGTCAATATCACTCATTCTTTCCTCCATCTGGTCAGCTCTGTTTCCTAAGCTCACTATTTCATTCTTCATCTCTTTTATTGAGTTCTTCAGTTCTAGAATTTCTATTTGGTTCTTTTTAAAAAAGCAATCTCTTTGGTAAAGTATTTGTTTTGTTCAATGATTTTTATGTCTGAGTTCATTAAACTGCCTATCTGAGTTTTCTTGCATCTTGGTGAGTTTTTTCAGAACTGCAATCTTGAATTCTCTGTCATTTAAGTCACATATTCCCATGTCTTTAAGCTTATTTTCTGGAGATTTTTCATTTTCTTTCTGAGCTGCCTTGTTACCTTGGTTTTTCATGGTAACGGATGGTTTATTTCTCTTCCTGGGTTTCTACAGGAGAGGATTCTGCAGCAGGTTGTTTTCTAGCAGGTAGTGCTGGAGCATTTTATTTTTTCTTGCCCTGTTCTGGCTTCTTCTGGTGGAAGATTTCCTGGGGAGATGGGCGTCTCCTCTGTGACCAGGTCACCTGGGTCTCAGGGCACCAACCCCATGGGAGAATGCAGTGGGCGACGGGGTTCTGAGCCCCTGAAGTCCTAGTGCTCCCCCTGCAGCCAGATGCAGAGCTGCACTACCTGAGCAGCCCTGGGTGCCCCTGCTGGGATCAGTTTAGAAAGGTGGGGGCCGTGAGGCAGTGTGGGCTGGAAGAGGCCACTAGTGTGTTTATGTCTTTGTTCTCCTCCTGTGACGGCCAGACCACAGCTGCCTCACCCCGATATCTCCTCCCTTGTCACTGGGTTTAGCCAGTGTGTGTGTGTGCCACTCAGGAACTATCTCTCCAGGTCTCAGGGCTGTAGATATTCTGCTCTTTAATCCGACACTGCTGCAGTTTGTTCTGGGGCCTGCTGCTAGCATGGAGAGGGTGTGGGGAGGCGAGCTCTGCGAGGGTTGGAGGGAGGAGGCCAGGCTCCAGGGCTTTGCTTTCTGCCTGGCAGTGAGGGCTGTGAAGATTGCAGTTGTCACACTTCTGTATTCGGTTGCCCTGAGGTCTCTGCCCCACTCACTGGGTTCACCTGTAGCATATGCTGATGACTCAGGCAGGAATGCTGGAGCCACAGAGAGTGCACCTGCAGCCTGGATTCTTCCCTCTCCCTGGGCCTTCTCCCTCCCTTTGCACTTCTCCCTCCCCTCCTCCCCTTCACTCTGATTTGCCCACCTTCAGAAGTTTCAACCACGAATCTCTGAAAGGTGTTTGTGAGTTGCGTAAGGACTCCTTCGTTGAATTACAGCTGTTCAACTTGTAACTTCAAGGGGAGAGATCAAGAGAAACCCCTCATGCTGCCATGTTTCTGACATCACCCCAAAAGTTTTAATATGGGTGGGGCAAAGCTGCTTGCTGTAAAAGGTATGTTTCAATGAGAGCTAAACCTCAGCAATAGGTAATTGAGTTGTCAAGGTGTTGATATTTCAGACTTACGTTCAGTCTTGAAGAGAAAGGGATCTAGAACATGTAACTATACATGGGCCCTAGGGAAGCAGTGGCAGGAGAGTTAGCCTTGTGAAGAATGTGGACAAGGAACTTTTGAGAAACTTGTGTCAGCACCACTTTGGAAGATGTGGTGCAAGGACATCCTAAGAGATTTTGTGTCCCCCTGAAAAGAAAGAGCCTTGTCAGAAGCAGAATTCTAGACTCCTGGATTAGGGAGAGACCTTTAGAGACTACTCTATCCAGCTGTTCACTGAGGACAGGAAACCTCTTCGCTCCATGCCCACACATAGGCATTGAAGTCTGCAAGTGTTTTCTGACAGGGAACACATATGCAACCCATCCTGTTTCTGGAAAGTGCTGTGCATTGGAAATGAGGCCGAGCTGAAACTACTGCTGCTATTTCTACCCTTGGGTCCTCGTTTTACTCTCTAGACCTACTTGAATCTACTTGAAATCTGAACCCTCTTCTACCTAACAGTCCATGTGATGATGCTTATTTTAAGATTGTGATCTTTGACTTGAACATCTCTAAGTCTTTCAGCTGTTCATCCTGTGATGGAGTGTTCATGCTGTTTACATCTCATTTTTGGCCCAGTTTATCACCCATCCTTTTAAAAGGTTGTGTGCCAAGAAAAACGTAGTGCTGTCACATCAGTTTTGGTCCAAACAGTGCAAAGCATGGTAAAATTATTCATTTGAGTTGGATACCATGCTTCTTTTAAGGCAACCTAGTTTAGTATTCATTTTTATGGCAGCCATGTCACACTTTTCATTCTTATTGAGCTTCTGGTATGAACTGTAATTAGGCTAATCTTCCTGGTTCTATTCTATTTTATGTTTTCTTTAAGCTAAATGTAGGACTCTGCACTTATTTCCATTCCATTTTATCCTTCCCGTCTTGTGATAGCTTTTTAAATTGTTGATCATTTTTACTTATGTATTAACTACCTCTTCCAGTTTCATATCTTGAATCTGCCTTCATCCAAGTCACTGGTACTAACTCTGACTAGAACAAAGCCATCTGGGAAATGGCTCATCATCCAGCCAACTGCTCAAGCCAGAAACCTGGAAGTCATCCTGGCTCTCTCATCGACTCTCCCATCCCTCATATCTAATACACTTGCAAGTGTCCTATCATTTCTGCCTCCAAATATATCCCAAATCTACATCCTTCCCCTCCCCCCCACCCCATCTCCACTGCCACTATTCTAATCTAAGCCACAATCATCTTTCATTCTGGGCAACCATGATAATCTTTGTCTTGTCCCCTCTGATCCATCTTCTACCCAGCAGCCAGAGTAATCTTTTTATTTCATTGCTTTATTATGTTTCTCCATTACTGGACAGTAGGACATGTCATGACCATTTAAGTCATAGTCATAGCCTGTCCTATTTACCTACTTACATACAGTACCAAACACAGCACACAGCAGACACTTAGCTAAGAATAAGTGAATTTACAAATATTAGAATCTCATTTGCCAGTCACGTGGGACGATGCCAAATATCTTGCTAAAATCAAGACACGCGCTGCCTAAGGAAGTCCTATGACCTACTAGTTCACTCTTATCTCAAAAGGTGAAGTTAGTTAACACAGCTGTTTAGGAAAACCCTATTGGTCTCCACAGAACAATATTTTCTGCAGTAATTGCACATAAAAGCTATTTAATATTTTGCTCTAGAATATTGCTGGGGGTCTACTTTTGGCCACTTTTGAAAGCTGGGATGGAACTTTCCCAATTCCAGTCCTCTGGCGACACTCCTGCTCTCCACGATTTCTTAAATGTTCCTGACAGTGGTTTTAGGTACATTTACTCTATTTGCTGCAAGAAAATTTTAACTTATACCTTACAACGACCATCTAAACGTCCATTTTAAAAACATTTCTTTGTCATTGTTTTGAATCATATTGTAAGACTGCAATTCTTTGTTCTTCCTCAATTTATCCAAAGATTATATGGACAATGTTATAATAGATTTCATTTTCTAAAGTACCAAATGCCAATAAAATGGAGAGTTGTGACAATAAATGGAACTAAGGCGACTGAAATGTTCTATACCATAATTGTGGTGGTGATTTCACAACTATAATTTGGATCAACTTACCAAATCCTTTGAATCGGGGAATTTTATTGTATATAAATTATACTTCCAAAACAACAACAACAACAAAAAACTCAACCCTACAACATTTTAAGGGAGACGAGACTACTGTATGTTAAAAGCCTAGCTATATGACAAGAAACCATATGACATACTCCCAACCCAGCGTTAGCGCCCTTAGAAGAGGTGGAGATGAAGCATCAGGCACTGCTGCAGATCCAGAAATAGCTTGGCTGACGGGGTTGGAGGCTGCCACACATGTGAGTGCTTTCAACTCTTCCAGGACGCATCCCTCTCAGAAAGTGGAGAACCCTTACCAATCATCCTCAGCATGACTTGCCATCCTCTCCCTTGCCGAAGTTTAAAGCAGCTCTTCCCAGACTTTAATATGTGCATGTGAATTACGTTAGGATCTTGTTGAAATGAAGATTCTAACTCAGTAGGTCTGGGATGGGACCCGAGATTCTACGTTTCTAACAAGTTCCCAGGTAATGCTGATGCTGCTGGTCCATGGCTCACACTTGAAGCCGCAGCGGTTTACAGCTGTGTGCTCTGGCTCTGTGGTATATACATCTCAGTGTTTCTGCTTTTCACCACTGCTGAACTGCCCGCTACACCATTTGCAGGTGGAGAGCCATGCCAGCATTACTGCGTGATCACCTGTAACATGGCCCCCACAGCTGCCCAGGTGAGAGACTGCAGTGAAGGGAAGCATTTGCAGCTGAATTATTATCATTCCTGAGAGACACTGGCTGGCTCTCAGTGCAAACGCAAGGTCTTACTTCCTTCCTTGTGTCAACTTCCTCAGGATATTATGGCATTACTTACTTCACCATGGTGTATGTTTTTAAATTATTTTCAACTCCACACCCCTCCTCCCCCAGCCATGTCTCTCTCCTTCCATAAGGGATATGAGGCTCACCACACTATATAATTCTTCCTCTTGTAAACCCAGTTAAAAATATAAAACTTTTACCCTCCTCAATTAAATGAGCGGAACAGTCTGTATCAAAACTCCCACCGTGGAGGAAAAGTGGCCTTTATGACTAGTCCTGCTTTTATCTACCAGCATCTCCCACCAATCCTCAGCGCCTCACTCCAAAACTCATAGACATATATTCTGGTTGAGGCAAAATACCTACAAGAAAATTCAAAACTCCAGTACAAGGGAATTGGACAAACTGTAGGAAACATATTGTTTACTGGCCAACCATCTTTCTCCAGTCCTTCCCCCTGTTCCTGCCCTCTTCCTCACTCTCTTCTATGTCTTACTTTCTGCTATATTTCCAAACTACCCCCATCCTCCTGCACTCTTTCATTCGTTTTATTATCTCAACTAACTCTCCCTGCTCTTCCATTCCATCTCCAACTCTTAAGGGAAATATCTGTATGACTTGAATAAAGATTGGAAAACAATGCAGAGGAGAGTAGAACGCTAGCTGGGGAGGAAGGAAGGTCTGGACATCTTGGAGAACCCAACTGAGGATTAAACACCAAGAATGTAAAGTGTTATCCATCTGTGTGGTTAGAGAGCTCAGATTCAGGGGTTTCCCAGGCTAGTATAACAGAGAGCCGGTGGAGAAAGAAAATTTAGGGTTTAGGAAAGAGAGGGGTTTAAGTGAGGGACCATGACACCTTAGCTGGACAGGGAAGGAACACAGAGCAGCGGCTCTCAATGACATCCAGGGGCAAGTACAGAGGGAATATCCAAGGCAGGAGCCAGGAAGTAGAAAAGGCTGTGATCAGAAGTAGGATGCCTGGAGGGTAATTGTTGAGGTGGTGGGATCCAGTGTGGTTCCTGGCCCAGGGAAGCCATGCCAGTGGGAAGCTTACGTGGAGAGGAAAGGCGATGTAGAGGAGGAATTGTTTATTTAATGAGAGCTCAAGAGGAATGAGACATGCCTGAAAGTAAGGAGAGAGGGGTAAAGTGTCTGAGTCCCTAAATCATGTGAAAATTTTAAACATTTTGAAAAATTCAAAATTATATTTCACATACAAATGCATTCCCTGGAGCTTTAATTTATTTTAATGGGGATTCAATATAATCAATAAAACATTTTGTTGATCATCACAAAAAAAGAAATGTAGTGGTATTCACTATGTCAGGCCCATGCTAAACACTTTTAAAACTATTTCACTTATGAATAGTACTATTACTATCTATTTTACAGATAAGGAAATTGAAGTTCAGAGAGGTTAAATATTTTGTCTAAGGTCACATAGCATCAGAGATCTCAAGCCCTGGTAGTCAGTCCTTACCCACCAGGCTATATTGTCTGCCAAAGGCAAATGTACAGAGAGGAATGAGAGTGTAAAAAGTCAGACCAAAGCAAAAGACAAAAAAACTTGGAATGAAATACATTAAAGTGTTAAAAGAGCTTGTGTTTTAATAGTGAGACTTTAGATAATTTCCTTGTCTTTTATTTTATTTATTTTATGCACTTTCAAAATGGTCTTTAATGATTATCTTAATTTTACAATAAAAGTGTTGAAATGCAAAATATAAACAACCTTTCAAATGATGTTGTTATCATTTCAGGGAGAGGTTGCATTTGTTTAAGTCCCAAGCTCATTAATATACTCCCTATTTTAAACAGCTCACAAAATGCTTATGAAAAAGAACCGAAACATATAATATTCAGTCCCAAAGTGGACTTCTTACTCATTAAGTCCTGATTCGATTTCAACATTCTAAGGGTCACAGGACCAGCACACTAGGATCTAGTAGCACATGATTATTTGTAATATTTACAAATTGAACTAGAGAATGAAAGGGGTGGTTTTGAAAGGTTGGACAGGGAACAGGTGAGGATCGATTATTTGTACAACCCCTTCTTTTTTTTTCCCCTTGTAGGTAAATCTAAATTCTTTGGTGCAAAGCTTCTCTTGAACTAGCGTCACTGTTGGTTAAGTATTTCGTTTTGTCTAGAGAAAGATATATGCATCACTAATGATCAAATCACATAGTATCTAATAAAATCCTAAAAAGAAAGAAGTATTTAAAAGAGGTATGCAGATAGAAATATAATTTGTCAGTTCAGCTGATACTTTGTGAAGTTAAAAAAGTTAAGAGTGGGGGTGGCCGGATGGCTCAATTGGTTAGATTGCAAGCTCTCAGCGACAAGGTTGTCGGTTCAATGACGGAGAATGGACTTGGAGCTGAGCTGTGCCCTCCACAACTAGATTGAGGGACAGCTACTTGGAGCTGATGGGCCCTGGAGAGACACACTGTCCCCCAATATTCCCCAATAAAATTTATTAAAAAAAGAAAGAAAGAAAGAAAGTTAAGAGGAAGCCTGAGTTTAAATGAGGAAGTTACACCAGTGAGAAAAAAGGCCATATGCCACTATCACTTCCTGTTTTTGCCCATAGTCGTTGGCAGAGAGCTGTGGGTTTTGTGGGTGCTTCATTTATAACTCTTGACACGTTCTCCTTCCTCTTCTTCCATTCCACAAGGATAATTGGTTTCCCTTCTCCTCAAACCTAGATCCTTGCCTTTTCAAACGATGCTTTCTTTATTATACTGTAAACATGTAACTCCTCGGTGACAGAAAAATTCCATGTAACCATTAAATCAAGGAATTGCTGTACCTGGTGAGGATTTTGGACTTCCATTGCATTAGGAATGATGGATTTGGGGCTTCATTCATACTTTCCTACTCTGTTTCCATGGTACAGATGCACAGTTAAGGAGAGATGGGAGAGTGAAGAGGAATACACCATGGGCTTGTTGCCCTCCCTTCGTCCTGCCCACCATCAGTTAGTGTCCTGCTGGGCAAATTATTTAGCCTCTGTGAATCTTTGTCTATAAAATGAGAGTGATAAATAGGGCTGTGATAAAGGTCCCATGAAAACAATATATACATTATAACTTCTTTTTTTTTTTTTTGACTCTTTACAAAAGTAAAAGCCATTCTCGGCTAGCAAGCCATACAAAAAGAGGCTGCAGGTGGCGTGGGTCTGTAGGTTGCAGTTTGCTGATGTAGATCAGTGATACCTGTGCCTGATGTACGGTAAACAGCCTATGGCCACAGAACAAAGCAAAACAGGCAGGGGCAGTTTTCCAACCTACCAAACCAACTACCACTCTTTGAGTAATAAAAATTCAAGCTAATTTCTGGAATATACTGACCTGCTGTGCTGGTACCTACCTGGCCTCCTATAACCCAGAGAAGTGAACAGAAAAGGCATTATTATATGCATCAGGAAGGTGAATGGTACTGTTAGAACCTCAGTACAGTTAAACCTAACTATACGTGCAGCCTAAGAGAAACGCAGTGCTCCAAAATGGAGGTCGCACTGTTGTCCTGGAGTAGCACCGCCACACCGGAGGCAGCCGAGCATCGATAGGACCCAGCTCCGTGTACCCACTCTTGCGCATGCGCGAGCGCGCACACACACCCCTACCTCTCTGGGGCCCAGAGAAGCGACTTCTTGGAACCTCTTATCAGACACATCGTAGATGACTCATCAACTAAGCATAACTGCTCAACTTTTAAAAACAATGGGTGGGACTCATTTCCTATGCTTGCCAACTCTTTCTGTTTATAAAATAGGCACTCATTTTTAGCACAACATTCACCCCTTTTTCTGTTTCCCCATTTCTGAAAAGCTTCTCAATCCAATGAATTTGAATGGAGTTCAGTGGCACTGCCGCTGTCCTTTTTACATGTATTTCAAATGTTGGCAAGCCTGAATGTGCCATTTCTTCCCTTCCAGTATTATTATTCCCAAACAAGGGACTCTGATGCCCATGATTTTTGCTGCCAGCTGAAGGACAGTTTTCCCTTCAGATGATTTCTAAGGAACAGTAACTATAACTCAAAGAATTTTAAAAACAAGTAACTGATTGACAAGACAGAAGATGAATGTAACTATACCCATGGACCTCCTAGGATCATCTGGAAGAGGAGGCTTTCCTTATTGACTTTCTCTTCCTCCTGTTTTTATATCACAAGATCCAATTTGGTCTTTCCTTAAGAGGCAGAGAACTGCCTGCTTAGGAGTGTACGGAGAAGACAATTTAACATTTACAAGGAATCACTTGAGAAATATCACACAGATCATCTCTGTTACATCTAAGAGCAAAATTATCTTGGTGAGTGTGATTCAAAATTTTTTGGAATTTATATATATATTAAAGTGATGCCAGTTCAAGAGCATGTAGAGTATTTACAAAGGTACATTGCAGTCTCACTCCTGTTGAGTAGAATTTGCTGAAGAAGATTTAGAGGCTTCAGAGAGCTATGCTGATGCAGTTATTTAAGAACACAAACCTCCTGATAATGAGAAGCCAATTTTTGCAGCACAATAGTAATGATCAAAAAAGACCTATACTATGTGAACAGGACGTAGGGCAATGGGTTGATGGATCTATAGTTCTAATTCCATTTCTCTCTATTCCCTATTTCAGCTCAATTGTAAAAAGACCAAATTTAAAGAGAGAAGGCACCTGATAGTCTGATCTTAGTTTACAGAGACCCTTATTTTTCAGATTTACCCTTACTGGCATAGCTATTTACTGGTTTGTTTGTAAACACTGTAATTATGGACAACACAATGTTGCATCTTTTTTGGTGGTAGGATAATGATAAATGGTCCACAAAGATAAATATTGAAAGGGGGAGGGAGGGGGAGAGAGAGAGAGAGAGAGAGAGAGAGAGAGAGAGAGAGAGAGAGAGAGAGAGAATTCACCTACAATTGAAGCAAACAATCCACCACAAAATGAAGGTAGTTGTTGTAAAGTGACAATGACAACTACTATCCTTTCTGCAAATAGCAATTTAACAACAAATGCCCTTTCAGCAATGCAATACTAACTTCAAACAGTCTCTGAACTATTTTGAATTTTCAAATGAAGGAGGCATTCCCAGAAAAGTAACTGCGGTAACCTGGTGATTTTATCATTATATCTCTGCAGCCTACTTAAAATTTGAGGGTGAACTCAACCTTTCAGTTAATTTTTTTCCCTCTGATAAGTTTTCAACAACTATGAGAGCCATTATTTTGCCCCAAAGCCTTGTTTTCAGTTTTGAAAAATCTAATTCTTATTCATTCATTCATTCATTTATTTCAGTGAGACATTCTTGAGAGTCAGCTACGTGTAAGCACTGGTCTAGAGTTTGTTGCGAGGAGAGGGATGGCGTGAACAGGAAGAACTAAACATGAATCCTGCCTTTGCAGGGCTCAGTGTTCAACAGAGAAGGTAAAATATATGACTAAATAATGGAAGTGATACTTGCTATGAGAAAGAAAAATATTACACTGAAAAGAGAAGGAAGGGAGAGCCTCCCTTCCATCTGGAAGAATCAGAGAAACATTTTTGGAGCTGGCATCTGATCTGAGCTTTACAGGATCATCAGACTGTACGTGGGAATGCACATTCCTACGGCGTGGGATTGGGGTGGTGACAGGCACCGGGCAGGTGGCCTCTAGGGGAAACAGGAAGGTGAAATGTGGCTGATGCAGGGCAATCTGAAGGGAGATGAGGTCGAAAGTCTAGTTTAGAACAGGTGGCACAGCACCAGTTTCTCATTCTAGCTCTCCAGGTCTAAATACCTACACTGAAAATATTTTTTTCCTCAAGTTTTCTGTAGGTCAGAGGGAAGGCAAAAGGTCTTATTGCACTGGTTTTAAGTTCTTTAAAAAACGGTTGTTTTCAACAGTTTCTTCCCCTAAATGCACATGGTAAAAAAAGATAAAAAGTGTAAATGTTCCACTCCCACTTTATCCCCAGACCCCGTGTCATTCTCCAGAAGTAACCACTGTCAACAGTTTTCTTGTGGTCTCTCCCCAAATAGTCGGTGCAATATATGCAGGTATACAGTCTCCCTCCGTGCTCACTTCCACCCAGTATTCAGTTTGTTTTTACATAATAATGTTCCTGGGAAATTTTTCCATACCAGCACTTATAAGTCTATTTTACTCTTTTTAATAGTAGTACAATATTCTAGTTTATGGAACTACTATAGTTATTGAACCAATTCCCTAATAATGGATTTGGCATTATTTGACTTTGCTATTACTCGGTTTTTAACCCTTAAAAGCAAAAAGTTTAGTTAAATCTTCAGAAGGAGTTCAAGGGTTCCTAAAGGCAGTGGGAAATCTTAAACAGCACATGAAGCAAAGCTAGGCATAGTTATGACAAATAGGAAGCAGTTCAGAAGGTTTACTGGTTTTACAATACACTTTAGGCATATATTTTATTTGCCCTGACCAGGAATGTGACTATCCCCATTCAATTTGGTACACTCAGTATTGCAAAACTTGTCTTATTACAATAAAGGGGATGGTTCTTGGTGAAGTAGTAGTAAAATAATTCAGGGATACTGACTGATTTTACAAGGGGATTTAAAAGCTAAAAGTATTGCAAGTATCCATTGATCAGAATAAAATTTTTCTCATGATGTACGTTAATAATGCAAGTTTGGTTTCTGAAGATGGCATGACTTAAAGAAAGTAATGTTTTAGGTCTCATGGGTTCTAGAGTCAAGAAAGCCTGGATGGAACCCTGGCTCTCTTACTTTCTTAGTTGTTATCAAGCCTCATCTGTAAATTGGTGCTAATACTTCATTGTGTTGTTAGTGAGGATTATATGAAATAATATGGCATAGGTATAGTTACTGTTCAGTAAGTGCTAACCATTATTTAGTGACTACCTAATTAATACATTAACAAACATTTACTATATAGTGTTACTAGGTACCAGGCACTACTGGTGCTCTTTCCATCTCTCTTTCATGCACACACGCACACTCATTAACTTCTCATACATAGTAGCCCCATGAGGTTGATGCCAATTAATAAATGTCTTCTTGCATGCCCCTTTTCAAAGTGTGCTTTTAGATACATTATCTTTTTTATTCTCATGAATACTACCCCAAGTGAGATAGAAAATGGAAAACAAGACCTAAAAATGTCTGGGATTAAAATCAACCAAAATAAAATTTAAACTATTAATTTATACAGATGGTAATATTTCACAATTATCATTTCAAAAAGGTTGTTCACAAACTCAGTGTTTACAATAAACTATATATTCTATTTGAGCTCTCAGAAGTGTAATGAATTACATTCTCCTTCTTCGTGGTTTTAAACTTAAGGGCTACATTATTAAAATAATAATAATAATAATAATAATAATATGTTAAGAAGTGGAAAAATATAAAGCATTTATTGCTTTATCAGATTCAGAATAGTGTAATAAACCTCTAATTTGCCTAGCACTATGAGGAGCTGATATGTTCTAAAGAGATTCATTTTCTATAAAATGTATGCCTTTTATACAAATCTTCAGAAAATGTAACTTTCCTGTTTTGGGCTGGGGTAAGGGAGGTAGATAGTAATGTAAAATGAAAAAAACAAAACAAAACCCACTATTCTTCTATGCCAGTATTTACTTCCCAGCCAATCCCTACTTTTGCAATGATGGAGTTATGGGGAAGCCAGGTAAAAAGATTAGTGATAGAAGAGGAAGTTACAGTGGAAGGAGATTTCTTCAGCACCCAGTGCCTTTTCCTTGATCCTCATCTTAGGAAAACTCAATTCAATAGGTGCATTTGACCCTGAGGTACTTGTACCTCAGCACATTCCTGAATTGCTGCCCCATTTTGTTTCCAACAGTAAACATATCCCTTCAGAACAATTGTAAACAGATTCCCCACTGACATACTTTCTGTTCTTCAGATGGCATTATAAGGCCTCGGAATTCAGGAAAACACAAAACCTAACAGCATTCTTACAATAGGGCAGAATTCATTGAATCTAATTGAATCAGATGTGTGTTAAACAGGGATGACAGCCATTATGGTTAGGTCAAAAAAATGAGCCCCAAACTCATCCAAGAAAAAGAAATCACCCCAGCAAGTTTCCAGATGTCCCCAGTGAAGAGCCCGCACACAGCCTCAGTGAGACACAGAGGAGCCTTCCCAGCTGCTTTTCTAAAGAAGCCTGGACAGGCTTGGACTCTTTTGCCATGTTGGCCAATATGAGTCTGGAACAGGGCCCTGTACCAGATGAAATATCTTGATCCTGCCAACTGCTTTTTGGCTTTGAGCAGCTGCAGGAGCAGCTGGTTTTACAACACAGAGTGGATCTTTGTTCTGAGGTAGAAGAGTTCTACATTTTGTGAAAAACTTAGAAGTTTGGGTCTTTATACACTACCTAAAGATTTGGTATGTTGTGCTTGTTATTCATGCATTTCACAAATAACCAAACAAGCTATAAGTTTTATCCAAGGGAAATCATCCTGCAACTATAAAAGTCAAGTTTATCCAATTCTTTGCTTTCAAGCAGAAACTAAAGAGTTATGAGATAAGAGATCAATTATCCCTGAACCAGTATAATTAAAAATGAACTGAATTCTAAGAATCATAGATTGAATATAAGAATTTACTCCCGCGCCCTCCTGATATTCCAGTAGAGGGATTTTATTTTAAAGACATACTGCTAGGATAGTAAGAACATTAGAGGAGACAACAATAACAAAATTTCAGAAGCTGGCAAGTAGCAGAGCTGAATCTTAAACTGGCAGTGGAGAAAGCCAAGACCAATCCGATTTATGCCACAGAATTCCCAAAAGGCCCTGGTGGCATTACTGGAAGTATAGAACAATGGAAAGGATGAATTAAAATAAAGAGGATCTGTTGAACTTCTTTCAAGAAATAGGTAGTTCCCCAGACCAGGCACCCACTCCATAAAGCTGAGTGATTGCTCCTTTTCCATCCTGGCAAAGATACATATCTGAAGATACATTCTCTGAAAGTATTATATAAAATGTAAGTCTCTGCGTGAGGCACTCAGCACAACTTGTGGGGTAGGGAGTACTGTAATGAAAACTGGGATTGGGTGAACACATGCACCCTGAGATATTTACCCCAACCCTTTCTCCCCATTTCGTTACCAAAAGAAAATGGCAGCAATGCCAAGACCCTCCAGGGAGATGATTGGAAGAGCTTCTCTGGGTGATCTGAATAGCCAAAGAGAAACTGACACTGGTGGTTCCCCAAGTAAAGGGCTATTAACAGCACCTCAAGTGAAGCTATTGCTAATAAGCCCCACTCAGGTGTACCAGACTCAAATGAACTTTGCCCTTTCCGCCCCCCTCCAATTCTTGAGTATAGCATAGAAGGACCACCTGACATTTAAGGAAAGATTCTAAAATGAAAGAGTCTAAAACAAACAAACAAAAGTCAATTTGACCACAGGGATACAATCAGTAGAATTCAGATTGTTGGAAACTCTATAGGACAAATGGCCTTGTTTCTTTAACAAATAAATTGTATGTAAAAAAAAAAAAGGAGAGAAAAAATGGGGTGAATCTACAGATTAAAAGAGATGTAAAACACATATCAACCAATTGCACTATATAGACCTCATTGGAGTATTGATTTGAACAATCCAATTGTTTTTTTAAAATGAGATAATCATAGCAAGTTAAATATTGGTTGGATATTTGATGCTATTAAGGAATTGTTAATTTTTTAGGTATGGCATATTATGGTTATGTTTTAACAGTCCTTATATTTTAGAGACATATACTGAAATATTTATGGATGAAATTATATGATGGCTGGGATTTGCTTTAAGGCAGTCTGGGTGAGGGGGCTGACTAAACAATCATGGCCCTGGGATAAAGGAAACATGGGACTCTTTTATACTATTATCTTTATGTTTAAAATTTTCCATAACAGAGAAAAACTATCCTTAGAATCCTCACAGAAGACAATGAAATTATAAAACAAAAACAAAATAATATAAAAAAGGAACATTCAAAGAATTTTTAAAAGCTCTTGTATATAAAAGATAACAACAGAAATAAAATACTCAGTAAAGAGTTGAGAATAATTTGAGGACATAGACCAGAAAGTACAGTGAAAAATCATAGAAATGAAAATTTGAAAAAAGAATAAAAAATTAGTGGACTTGTCCAGAGGGTCCAAAATCTTGGTAATAGTTCCAGAAAGAGAGAAAAGAGAAAGGAAGGAATTCTTCAACACAATAATGTAAAAACCTGTTCCCAAACTGAAGACCATGAATTTCTAAAAGAAAAGAATGCACCAATTAGCTGACATGGTGTATGAAACAGGCCCACGTTAAGACACATCATTGTGAAACTGCAGAACATTGTGAATAAGGAGATTTGACAAGTTTCCAGAAAATGCAACACAAAAACAAAAACTCTGGCTATATATGAGAGATCAGAAATCAGAAGTATATAGGACTTCACAACAGAAAAAAAGCAGAAAACAATGGAGCAATACCTTCAAAATTTTGAAGGAAAATTATTGCCCATATAGAGTTTCTATATCCAGCCAAACTACCAATCAAAAATAAAATTAGACTAAAAACATTTTTCAGACATGAAGGCCTCAACATTTTTATTTTTATTCATCTTTTTAAGCAACAAAAGCAAGGAAATAAATACAGAAAGAGGAAGAAATGGAATACAGGAAACAAAGGATCTAGCAGAGAAGAGAGGTGAAGGGAATTCCCAGAATGGTGACAAAGAGATTTCAAAATAAAAGTATATTCTCTATGCCTCAGTTCCCTTATCCGTGAGACAGGGAACTAACAATAATACCTTCTCATAGACTTGTAAGGATTCAGCATAAAACACTGAGAGTAGTACCTGGCACAAAGTAAGAGCAACAAGAATTGTTATCATTATCAAAGAATTGACTTTTTACCCTAGGTTAGCATATAACTACCTGACATATTACAATAACTAAAAATAAATAAATAAATAAATAAATAAATAAATAAATAAATAAATAAATAAGAAATCAATGTAAAACATTTCTGAACTGATCACATTTCCAGCTCTGGAATGATGAAAAATAGTCACAGAACCATAGGGTTTTGGAGGTTGGCAGGGTTCTGACATTTCTCTAGTGCAACTTCCTTGTTTAAAAAGCAGGCAATTGAAGTTCAGAGTGGCTACGCAACTTGCTTTAAGACAACATAGGCATTTAGAAGAGGAATAGGGAGTAGCAGTCAGGCATCTCATGTCAATGCACTGAAAATCAGAAGTGCAGCAACACAAGCTGTCCTCAGAGGGTCAGAGTTTCATACATACAAAAAAAAAATCACAATAGAAATATTTTGTCCAACTCTGTCATGTTCCCCTAATACCTGACACTTAGCTCAAGATACACGTAAGTAGAAAGGCCACATAGAAACATCTACTCAGGGCAATAGAGGAAGCTACAGTCAGGTTTACGGAGTTAGATTGACAATAAGGAAAAAAAGATATTGAATTCACTGTCCTATACAGAGTTGTTTTAATTCTAAGAAGGACACCTCTAGTAAGTTTACATACAAAAATGAGAATATTAATCTCTAGTGCTCTGGACTAATATGGTGTAGCATGGACGGGCATTTCTGATCCCTGAGTAATGGAATGGGAAGCAATGCACTTCCATCACAGTTTTCTAGGTCTTTTTAAAGGAATACACACCATCTAAGATTAGTAGCCATTTGGCCACTGCTTCCAAGGATATGATGCTTCCATCAAAATGATCTGGCCATGAGGACTACTGAGCAAAGCCAATGAAGAGTGTGAGTGCAGTCAGGGGTGAAATGGCACGATTCCTCCTTGCCTTATCAGGCAAAGCACCAGTGATATTCCTTTGAGGTTTGAGAGGGTGAGAATTTTCCTACTATAAATTCTATGATCTGTCTTCATCTTGTTCTAACTGAAAATAAGCCCTCCGTGCACTGGCAGAAAGTCTCATTCAACAATTTGTGATGAATTTATTTCAAAAGAAAGCTGCCCATTTTCTTTTTACTGAATCTCGGAGGAAAAGTATATGCTAATTTCTCACCTTTAAAACACTGGAAACTTCAGTGCTTCTTGAACATTTATTACAAACAAATTTGTAGTTACTTTTGGATACAGTACATATTCCATAGCAATCCAAATACCACAGAGCTGACTGGTTGGATTAAACACTTCTTAATATTTCAACCATTTAGCTGAGATTTAAAGTGACAGGTAAAGAGTTCAAAGATACAAAAAAAAAAAAAAAAAAAGCTATTTTCAAATCTTTTAATCCTTCTTACAAATGCTTATTTCAATATTTTGATCACTAAGAAGATTTCCTCCTTCCCCTTTCTTACAAACATTAGGTGCATCTTGGGAAAGTCAGTCAAACAAACAATACAAAAGTATGTACTGTTAGCTTAGCCAGGTTAGTGAAAACAGAAGAAATAAAAACTAGAAATATTTCCAATTTCTTCTGTGCATACACAGAAACATAGAGAAACTCCAGTTTAAAAATGGAAAGGACTGCAGTTGTTAACACTCACAGAAAGAGCAGGATTCCGGTGTTCGCCAGGGCGAAGGCAAGTCCCAAGATCCCACTGCCCATGATGGCGTTGCTTAGGTTAAAGACAGACATGCCTAAGGAGGTTGTGCCTGGGATCTGAACAGAGAGACAAATATTCACACTAAGCCAAACAGTCCCAAAGAAGTCCCTCACGCTTCGGTAGTGCTTCAAAGGAAGCACTATTAAAGCACTATTAGGAACCAACACAAATTCAATTCAAGAAATCCTTCCTCAGTGGTCTAGTTTTCTTTAATGGATTTCTGGAGAAAATACATAGGCTCTGGGGAATATCCTGGTGAATACAGATAGCTATGCCGTTGGTACTACATGAATTAAAAACATCTGTCCCAATTTATGTGATTGATTAAAAAAATAAGCAGACTTATTATAATGACACTTACGTATTCATCACATTTCTTTTTTTCCAAATGGCTGTTTGTGAGACTTCTTCTACTTTCGCGATCAGAAATAAACTTGCTGTAAAGACATACATAATACATTTAACTTCATGGTAATGATATGAAGCTTAACATTATACCCAAGTGGTTTATTACTTACCAAAACATATCACACATGAAAAGTTATCACTCTAATATCAAATGATTTTAATACTAATAAATTAAAACACTATATGCAATGTAAGTTCACGTTTATATAGATTTTTCTCCAACTGAAAGTTAGATAATGTCAAGAATACGATAAAGCTGGTATTTAAAAGAATACCAGATGCAGGATCCCTTCTGAGCTCACATTCCTGGAGCACAAAGTTACTAAATAAGAATTCCCTCTTCCCTGCAAAAAAGGAAACAATGCTTGTCCCATCAAATATTCCTTCAGCACCTGCTATAAGCAAGTCACTGGACAAGGAGATGAGGGAGACATGAGGTATGTGATAAGAGGTGCACACACTAGGGCCACAAGAGTTGAGACCAGGAAATTACGGTGAGGGAAGTCAGGGCATTAGTCCACGGTGAAGGGCAGAGCTAGGGCTTTAAGAAAGCATGGCATTTAGAACTTGAGTTCAAATCCTCACCAGCTGTGAGGGCATGCTACCTCAGTTTCCTCCTCTGTGAAGTGGGAGTAACACTATCACATTATCTCATGGACTTATAGGGAGAATTAAATAAGAGAGCAGGAGTAGGACATCAGTACAACTCCAGGCATAGAATAAGAGCAATAGACGATAATCATTCCTCTCACAGGGGGAGTGGGACTTGAGTTGGGATGAGAAAGATTCAGACAGGCTGAGTGCAGTGAACTATACGCAAATATATAGAAATAGCAATTCAGAATGCTCTAAGAACCATACTCAGAATTAATGTCAGAACTTTATGGCCTAAACTTCCAATTTTAAAAAAAATTCACCATTAAAAAAATAAGTACTACTGTCAAAGAAAAGTCCATTCATGGGCAAGTTGTTGCATGTATTAGTGAAACATGTTACATATACTTTATAGCTCTTCCGGAAATGTAATTATCTGATCTTAGGAATGGCTAATCATAGTAAATTTTTCGCTAATAAATGTAAAGTCACGTGACCTGAACTATTTTAAAGAAGCATATATTTTTAAACTATGTTACATTTTCATACACTTTAATGCTATATTTCACAAGAAAACATTTTTAATGAAAAAATATACATAATTTATTTATCCTTTTTATCTTTAATCCAACGGGTCTGGCTTTCTCCCTGGCATTACTTCTCCAAGTTTGCATTTTCCCAGGATAGACCAAAGACTCCAGGAAGTATACATACTACAGACTTCGCCTGAGAGCATCACCTGCGGTTCATTCCCTTCACCATCTGCCTTTGCCTAGAACCTGGCCAGTTAGCATGAGAGATCAAAAGGAACGTGAAGAAGACTTTGGTCTCCTGAAATGCAGGAGCTGACACTCCAGCTGAGGAGAGACCACACCAGCTAACACCGAAATAGGAACGTCAGGCTGTGCAAAATTGAGCTGAGATAAGGAATCCAGAGAAGGAAAAACCATTAGCGGGTGGGATTAGCCAAAGGAAACTTGAAAGCAGAGGCCTGAGAAATAGTACTGCAGATTCTTAGCAAGAGAGGACACAATGAAAGCAGTGTCTTTGGAGACCAATCTGGCAGTTGTGTAGCATTTGGCCTTTCTTTTGCCCTTAACATTTTAAATCTTTCCACAGAATTGAGGTTTACAGGTCTGGCTGAGAGGGACAGGGAAAGCAGCCTTCCCTTTTACACAGGCAGCCTAGGGAAATGTGGGTGCTGGACTTTCCAAAATGAAATTGATTTCTAAAATAAATCTGCCATTAAATAAAAGACTGTATTTCATCAGGCTAATTTTAACAGCCAACTCAAGTCTACCAAATCTTTACCCTGAAGATCTGCCTTTCTTGTGGAGGCACTTCTTTTCCAAAGAAGATTTCCACTATTTTTCAGTTAAGGAAAAAGCTCCAACATTTTCAAACCAACTGAATAAAACACTAACAAACCTCCGATGGCCTATCTAAGTTCCTGGCCTGGCCACACCCCCCAGAATTTGTGGCGGAGGAGTAGTGGGCAGAGGAGAAAGGAATGCGGGCACCGTGACACAAGCAGCATTCAGCAGGGTCAAACATGATGCGATACAGGGGATGGAGAATAAGGCCCCTGCATGATTTCCAGCTCTTTTCTGCAGAACTTGTGTGGGACGAGAAGGAGGAAACTGATGTACAGAGCGGTTGGAATTTGTAACCATTAAAAACACACATTGTGTGTCAAGTGCCTCCCTGATTCTGCCTCTTCTGGTCTTGTCTCTGCCACGAGACTTAATAGGTTTTCCCAAAAATCTTCACTGGCTCCCCACTGAAAAAAGTTTCAAGTACAAATTCCTCACCCTGCAATTGCAGGTACTGGTAAATTTGATTTTGTCTCAATGTCCCAATCTCAGCTCTCCCTGCTCCTCAAAATGATCTTCCCAAGAGGGGGTAAGGACGGAGACAAAGATCATAGCCTTCTGAGAGGACAGACAGAAAAACAAGGCAGCGGTGGGAATCTACTCCCCACTCAGGAGGCCCTCCATCCTCCTCACGGCCAATGCCTTCTTGCCAGTTCAAAGGCTCCATTCATCTTCCATGAGTCTTCTGATACTCTGGTTTGAACTGAGTTTTCTGACTCTGACCTACTTACTGCTTTTTCTGTGGCACATACAGTGCTTCTGAACTCATCTTGCATCCACAGTGGTTATGGCGTGCTCTCTCAATTCCTCAGCTCCTTCTGAAATGCACCTGCCCGTACATTAGCCACTCAGAGGAACCCTCCATAAACCGTTAATGCATCTTCTATTTAGGAATTAGGGAGTAGCTTAGGCTACAGAGAAATCGAGCTCAGTAAGAATGAAGCACTTAAAGAAATCCTCTTTATTCTCTTTATGATGTTTCAATGTTTTCTTCTCTTTAGTCTTTAAGTCTTTGCTTTGTATTTCTGTAAACTTTTTTTAAAAAAAAACAAAATACAATCTTTTTATTAATGGAAAAGTCCATTTAAAATAACTAGGTCAAGCAGTTTATCACAAGTTTCTGTTATCTTACCATTTAAAAAAATGCAACTGCGTGTGAAAAAGCACTGACCTCTGGCAAAGAAATTGAGTTAAAATTTCTCTTTATTGACTAAAAAATGGGCAACGGGAGAAGGTGCTTTTGACATGCAGTCTCGGAATGATAAAAGTATTATTAAAAAAGAGTTTTCACTGGGTCAGTCCGTACTCATAAAGCAGAATTGAATCAACTATTAGGTAGCCAATTGTTCTGAGAACAAAACCAAACGAAAACTTACAGTGGCTGTCACGCTGACCTTCAATAGACAAAGCCTTAAAAAGGATGTAGGCGTTAGAGTGAGGTGGTGTGAAGGAGGCGAGCAACAGAGAGCAGTTATTTAAAACCAAAAGTAAATCAACAACAATAATGCAACAAAGGCGGGTTGTACAATAGGAAAATAATCTTTCTATTTTAATCTCTACCAATCGTGTTCTTACTAGATTATAGTGTGTCATTTGAGAATTCATAACACAAAAGAGATGAGTGGTTGAACTTAAATGACCTTTCCTAGTTCTTTCCCTGAAACTCTAACAGTATATAAAAGGAAAAGAGAAGGAAAAAAGCAAGTAACAAAGAGACTGGAAAATATGAAAGAATTAAACAAACAGCAGGCATTTAAAAAAAGTCTGAGAGGTAAGCATAACCTTACTTGATGAAAAAACTCTACTGAAAATAGGAGAAAACAGCCTTTAATTGTAACGGGAGCAATCAAAGCAAGGAAAGAATTTTCCGACATAGAAGGTATTAGAAGAGAAGGCATGACTTTTCAAGGGTCCTCCCAAGTAATACAAATCTAGTACACAAACTCTGAAAGATATACAGGGACCAAAAAAAAGCTGATGTAGGGTGTAGTGACAAGAGTTTCCCCCAAATTCTTTTAAGAAAAATCTTAATGAGGGATTCTCAAATTTTGTTAGATGTTTCCTGAGTCACAACAACAAAAACTATACATAGAGATAAGAGTAACAGTAAATAAATATTAAAATATGTGAATATTTGCCTAGATACAGCTAGGATAATATACAAATATTTCAACATCCTTAAGATAACAATAACCTGCAATCACCCAAACCTAAAGCAATATTATTACTCCTTGGGGTGGAGAAGAAAGCAGTGCTTGCCAAAGAAAGAGGACGCACCTATATCGATAAAGACTTTTCTCATATTAAAAGGCTTATTATTGCCAAACACTACACCAAGTACTTTACATGGATCTTCTCACCTATTTTCACAAAATTACATGTGGTTGGTACTCTTATTAGCTCCATTTTAGATAAATTAAGTAACCTGAACAAAGTAACATTACTAATAACTAAATTGTTGAGCCAGGATTTGAACCTAAGCTAGCTGACTGCAGAGCCTGAGTTCTTAACCTACGAATAGTATATTACGTTTAATATTCCCCAACACTCCCATGAGATAACGTATTATTACCATCCCTGTCTTACAGGGGTGGAACTGAGGCTTAAAGCACAAGATTACACGAGACCTGTTGATAGAGCCAGGATTCAATACAAGTCTAACTCCAAACTATGCACTTACCATGTTTTCCCGAAAATAAGACCTAGCCCAGACAATCAGCTCTAATGTGTTTTTTGGAGCAAAAATTAATATAATACCCAGTCTTATTTTACTATAAGACCCAGTCTTTAATATAATATAATATAAGACCCAGTCTTACTTTACGATAAGACCCGGTCTTATATAACATAAAACAGGGTCTTTAATATAACATAATGTAATGTAATGTAATGTAATATAATATAATAAATACTGGGTCTTATATTAATTTTTGCTCCAAAAGACACATTAGAGCTGATTGTCCAGCTAGGTCTTATTTTCGGGAAAACAGGGTAACTGCTCTCTCTCTTTCTACGTCTGCCTCTGTTTTTCTTTCTCATTTAACAAATACTTTGTAATGTGCATTCTGTACTATGCAGTATTATCATATCGTTTCAAGGTACAAGATGATAGATATAAAGATGATTAAGATGATTCCTTCTCTCAAGAAACTCACATTTAGAGGGAGAGTCTAGAGCTTGCTACTCAAAGTGTGGCCCATGGATCAGCTGTATAAGCATTACCTGGGAGTTTGCTAGAAATTAGAATCTCAGGTCCCATCCCCGACCTACTGAATCAGAATCTGCATTTTAACAAGGTTTCCTGATGTTTCTTATGCATATTAAAATGTCAGCAATACTGGCCTAATGGACATTTTTAAATGTTTTGCTGTTCCAGGTATAGATTTCTATGACCATAACCCAAAAATTATGGCATGAAATAAAACAATTGAACTGGTATAAGGGCAGGTATCCTAATGCCCAAATGGTTCTACTCTATTTTTATCTAAACTTTGAAAAGTGATTCTTATTGTATCCTAGCGAGAAGTTTCCAGGCAAAGCTATCAGCTAGATGCCAGGTAATCAGAGATCAACATTTGTTTTCAACATTTTCTCTGGCTTCCTGGAAAAAAGGCACCATTGCACAAACGTTCACTATTTTGGGAGATGGTTCTCTTAGATGCATATAATTGGGCCTACCTTTCTCCACAAATGTGGAAAAGCTGCAAGAAGAATGAGAGGTACTTAGGTGTAGCTTTTGCAGGAATCATGGTAGGGGTCTTTTTTTATTTTTATTTACCTTTTTGGCTTCATGCCATAATATGTTGTTTTTAATTTTAATTGTCCTAGAGCCATAAACGAAGCAAGATTCATGAACTATGTCAATAAAAGAGGGGAGCTAAAATAAATGACGAAATAAATGCATCACACTGCGTTTGCAATAGTGGAACCAAATTCTGCAAAACAAGAGGTCAACACCCAACAGCAATCCCGCTGTACCAGTTCCTCGCCTTACTCAGAGTCTAGGGGGAAGTGAGCCCACTTGGGCAAAGTGCCTACGTGCCCCTCAGGAGCGAGCATGGGTGCTTCCACCTCCTGCAAGTGGTAACGACCTTAAAAACTTAGTATTTTTAGTAAGTAAAACTTTTTAAGATGAAGTTCAGGTTCCAAACTGAATATTATAAGTGATTCTCATTTTAAGGTCCTCACAGTCTGCATTGCTTTGGGAAGTAAGCTTCGTTATAAAACCAAAGTGTCCTACTTAGGAAATGGTTGGAATCCCATGCACCGTTAAGTGGAGGTCAGCAGCGACCATAGAACACTCGAGGAGTACAGAGCATACATTAGCCCTGGTAAAGTTTAACAGAACTAGTAAAGACTGTATTTTTCACTAATGCCTGAGTATTATAATCAGAAGCAGGAGGGCTGAGTAGAAAGACAAGGATTTCAGGCTGCCCTGCATATGCCCTTGGGCAATTTATTTTATTTTTCTGAGCCTCAGTTTCCTTCTTTGCAAACTAAATTTTTAAAATTTCTTTATTTGCAAAAGAACACTTTGCATGATGATATAAGGATAAATGGCAATATACGTTAAAACAGCTGGCAGTCAAGAAATGGTAATTATGAATTACTCAGAAAAGGTGAAAGAAGTGAACTTGAGTCCAACAATAAGAAATATCACAACACAGTAAATTATACTTGGATGACAATAAAGAAGTGTCTGGGTTGGAGACTTAACCTCTAAGAACACTTAAGGAAGAGAAAAAGGAGAAGAGGCAAGGCTGAAACTTCTGAGTATATGTAAATGATGACAACTAAGTCCTATGCTGGACTTTCAATTATATATACACTATTTCAAAATGTAGAGAGGACTATCAGAAATGATTTCTACGAAGATGCCTGGTTAGGTGACATAATGTTTTCATTTTTCTCCACTCTAATTTCCTTTTAACACCCCCTGCAAAAAAAAAGTGCAACATCACTCGTGTTCTGATAAGCAGTCCTGTATTCTCTTATCCTAGCCTTTCAGGAGGCTTTATGCCTCCAACAAGCTGTACCACTAACTCCCAAGCTGGAGAGCTTCCTGCTAAGGGATCCACACAAGCTGGCTATAAAATCAGTAGGTCAGAGAATTCCCCAAATCATTAAAAATTAATAAAGACATTTGGCCATACTCTTGTAACTTAAGAAACAGAACCCAAGAGTTGGAAGGACATGCTGAGGTCACAGCTGCCTCTCTACCTCCTCTTTCTCATGGGATCTTTAATTTTCTGTTTCATGTACTATTTCTTACTATATTTTCTCATAGAGCCATTTGGTTCAACTATTGTTATTATCATTATTTAAAATCCATGTTACAAATGATGCTTGTCATGATGTATTTGTACTTTTAACACAGGGATACTGGCAAATGCAACTTGGACCATTTCTTGATTAAAATGTGGGCCAGGTCAGATGACTGGAGTATGCATTCAGATATAGGATGCAGTGAAATTCCAATAGGCTCTCTGATTCATAAGCACAGAGCTTTTGAAAAGTTAGGGCTGGTTGGGGTCCAACATATTTATACATTTTTATTAGACTCAATTGAAAGATTTGGAAGGATGAATACATTACGTTCCTATTTGCTTCATTTGCTAATGCAGACTGTGCCCAACAGATGTCACATAAGAAATTCAAATTACATCTTCAAATGGAGCATAACTTTAGTAATGAATAATTCAAGAGAATAACTGAAAATTAACATTTTGGAGACATTTCTTTTATTGGCTAGAAAGTGTTAGTAGAAAAATACTCACCTATTTATTTGACCATTTTCTACTTCAGTGAAATCATTGGAATCATTGCTAATGTTATCATCTTCCGGCACTGTCATGTTTTGCAACTCAGTTAATTCGAGTCCACTTTTGAAGTGCATCATGGTTAGAAAGTATTTATAGTCAAAAAATTTGTCCAAATTCTCCTGTTCTGAGCGTATTTACAAGTGGATAGCAGCAAAATAATAAGCTTGACACCCCTAAAATACAACACAGTGAAAAACAGTTAAACATATGAATATCACCACTGATTAAAAATAAACTATTATAAGTAAACAAATAGTTAATTTACTGATAATGCAACTTTTACATTTTGCTACTTGAAACATTAAAAGCAATCTCTGTACATCAAGTTATAGAGGCTCTAAATTTTATGCCTTTCATAAATCTCCCCAATTTTTAACTATAAAATGAGTCATATCCCATAATCTTTATGCTCACATTTATAGGACTGTCATGTCAGCTGCAGGCAATATGGATACTCTTTTATAAAACAGTGTTTAAAATGGAAGCAATTTGGTTATTTTAATGCATCAGATCACAGAGCACACATATAGCTGGGTAAGACTGCAGAGGCACAAAAGCACCTCTGATTTAGCCATCCCAGTTTAATAAAAACGCAAATCCTCCATAAATGGCATCATGAGGGATCAACTACCCAACCTAGAGGTCAAGTAGCAAAGGAAAATCTGTGTTTTGAAATTTAACAAACAGTTTATCCATCAACTGCAAGAGATTAAATCAATCTCTTCAATGAAATCACTCCATGTCAGGGAATTAGGGAATTAAAAAATCATACTCAGGGGATTTAGGTTAATCCACCTGAAACAATATTTCCTCATCAGAAACAAAACATTTGCAGAATTCACACTTTCCCCTACACACTACACACTTTCATGGATGAATGCAATTTAAAGTTCTGGGGAGTCATCAATAGTATATAAGGAGGGGAAAGAATTTCAAACACACAGCATCACAAATCAAAAAGCAGGTGGCAAGAGGGGGGAGTTTTCAAAAGCAGGGCCTTCATATGTGCAGGACCTTCACTGGGAGAATCTCAGTGAGTTGATGGAGACCATGGAATGAAGCAGAATGTCAATGAGATTTTCTTTTTTTTACCTTCAATGGTAATTGGATGATATTTTGATATTTTGTTTGATCCTGAATTCCGTAAGATGACTGTAACCCAGTTAAGACTCAAAACACCAACGTGCCCATCTAAGCATCCTATTGTATCACAAGAAACATTTTCTAACTGATATTTTCAGGACCCATAGAAAGTACCCTAGAATGATATTGTTTCCAGAATTTTCTTCTTCTTCTCTTCCCAACAGATAGGCCACACACTATTCCTTTTTATTCTCACAGCCTCCCATCTAGAATGAAACTCCCCTGGTTCCAGGATCCTTTCCAATTTCCACCACATCAATACATTCTAATACCTCAGGTTCCAGGAGCTTCAGCCTTCCTGCAGGGGAGGGCCTTGCCTCCCCTGGCAGCTGCGGGTTGATTATTCTAGCTAGGGTTGTAGTACTAGAGACTGGGCCATTTCTAAATGTGTTCAGTACTTTCCTACAGCAGCAATGTTTGCAACCTGTCTTTACTTTGCTAAAGTGGAAGTGTGTTAAAAAAGTTGAACCCCACTCTCACCTTTTGACCCCTTTGATGAAACCTGCACAAATGGACTAGACTGGGTAATTTCTAGCTCTCTCCTATATGGCTGAAAGTTGATTCAGTGGATGGTGTTTCCACTCTAGGTAGGAAGAGTGGAAATTTCCTCCACAAATTGGTAGGAAAAAGGGTACTAGAGAAAAGTTTTTCGAGGAGAGAAAGAATTGACTAGTAGTAGATCTGGAGTCTGCTGTTTGAATTTAAACGTTCATATCAATATATATGTGTGTGCATGGGTGTGTGTCTATACAAATAACACATATGTGTATATATATGTGTGTGTGTGTATATATATATACATATATATGTAAACATATATACATAAAACTAGTCATTTAAAAAATGGACGAAAAGGGAAAAGAATAGAGATAATATAGGAAGTCCTGGTCACTAAAATTACGTTAGTATTAGGCAAATACCAGTGCTAAGTTAATCACATAGAAATTTTCTTTCCCTTTGGCTTAAAGAGCAATTTATTTTTTTCATAGTTCTGGAAGACAGAAGTCCAAGAACAGGTCCAAGCCTCCTTCTGAGGCCTTCCTCCTTGGTTTGCAGATAGCTGCCTTCTTGCTGTGTCCTCATCTAGTCTTTTCTTTGTGTGTTAGTTGTGTCCTAAATCTCCTTTTTTTTTTTAGAATAAACTTTTATTGTTATGAAATAACCTACCTGAAATCTAACTTGTTCTTGAAAATTAAAACCAGAAAATGGGGAAAATTAACAAAGTTAGTGACACTTGTCACTAAGGTTGAGGCCACCTTAGGAAATACTATCCATTCAATTTATCATATATTTCGAGTGCTAAGTGATGAAGGGATTTAAAAAGTTTGAAAAAGGTCAAATTCAGGAATCTGAGGCAGCTTAATAGAAAAGTCACGTTTGAACTGTCTCTTGAAAAATTAAAATTTTTTTTCTAATTCTAAAACTTACTATATGCTTACTATATGCTTACTATAGATCCTTTAGAACAGAGACTGTAAAAGAAATCCCACTATTCAAAAATGGGCCACTGTTAGATTTTGATGTATTTCCTCCCTTCTTCTTATATTCCTTTCCTTTTTTTCTCTTCCTTTCTTTTGTTTCTCCCTCCTTCTCTAGTTCCCTTTCTTCTCTCTCTCTCTTTTATTTAACGTTGAGATTTTAACCTACTTTTTTTCATATAGCATTACACTGTAAACATTTTGAAGAAGTGTTTTTTAAAAATTTATCAGTTCCTTATTGATAAACAATATAGGGTTTTGTAGAAAAATTAGAAAATACAAGTTTGCAAATGAAGGAGGAAGCAAGTAAAAAGAAAAAAGTCACCTGCTATCTCAGCAAGCAGAGACAATCTCTGTATATATATTGGAGTATGACGTTCCAGGATTTTTCTATGCACATGTATATAGCATGTGGTACACAGTAGGTGCTCAATAAATAGATGTTAAATGAAAAGAATGGGTACAAATAAAAATCTGCATACATTTATAAAACTGTAAATCAAACCATAGTTTTTAAAATATGGTTTTGATACAAGCTGATTCTTTTCACTTAACAAGATAAGGTCTCCTATCCTGAGTTATGTCAGTAAACACGGGTCTACACATTACTTCTAATGATTGCTCAGCTGCTTGACTGTGTCATAAATTGATATCAGACCCATTACCACTGGACAGTCACACTGTTTGGTGTACAGGAGATTGACAGGCAGAGATGGGGCCTGAGCTGAGACTTCTCAGTGAAGGAGAACATGGTCAACAGCACAGAGGTGGAGTTCAAGAAACAACGAATTATAGTTTCACTGAAAGATTGAAGCAATTATTAGACTGTACAATTAATTAAAAAGCCAAATGGGGTCATCATGTGAAGATCTTGATGTTAATCCAACCATAATTACTATCTCTCAGTGTTTATATTAGGTCACAAATTACAATTTACTCAGCACAGAACATTTCTGACCCTTTACCTCAATTGTGAGGTATTCTTAATCAAGCATTACTATCATTGTATGCTTATTGGTACACTTTAGTAATCGTATCAATGTAAAATCCATAAACTGATTCTCTACTCTTCATGGTGTTAAGTGTCAAAAGAGAGGATACGCAGATAAACTTGTATGGCCTTACATTGCATAGAGCTTATTTGAGCAAGCAAGACTATATCCATAGAAAGCGACAGTATACCATAAAACATTTGTATAATAGAAACAAACTATATGGTAGAATAAAGAATAAGTCCAGAAAGATTTCAGAGCAGATGTACATACATATGTACATACAGAAAGGGAGGGAGGGAGGAAAGGAAGGAAAGTAAATGAGGCCTTGAGAAATCAAGTAAGGTTTTACAAAGAGTTAGGACTTGAACTATATCTAAAACTAGGTAGGATTTAGACTGGGGGATAGGGAAGGCATTACTTGTATTGGGAACAGCACAGGCAGAAACAAGGAGGCCAAATGTGTACAGAACAGACTCACATGACCATTCAGATGAGCCTAGCTAGAGTAAAGGGAGCAAGATACTGTATGTGTTCTTGAGTAATACGAGGTTTGATGGTTTTGATACAAGCTGATTTTTTTTAAAAAAGATCATACAGGGAAAACCAAACCAAAGAATATGCTGTAACTTAAACACTGAACAAAATTATTTTTGGGGATAAATAAGCCAAAATACAATTTCAATTGCTAATATATTAATACTTTGTGGTAGATTGGCCTGCTGGATATTTGTTCCCACTTCTTTCTAGTACAGTTCTATACAGGATGGAAAGTTGAAAACTACATTTCCCACATTCCTTTGCAGCTGGGGTTCTATATATGATTTATATTCCACCAATCAAAGAGCAAGGTGGTAGGTGCAAAGCATCCATTTTACGGGAACTATTCTAGCAGGTGCAGTAGATAGCACTGGAGCCAACAGTTGTGGCTATGGATTCCTGATAATCAGATTTGGCTCAAGTGATGTTTTTCTGGAGCATGTAGTTGAGACAATGTGAAACGAGCTTCCTGGTTTCCCAGCTTCCTGATAGAGGCACAGGTAGCAGTTTTCTTAGCAGGCCAGTTGAAAGGTGGTATTCTGGTAATTATCCCTAGAGGCCCAACCTAGAGCCTGCTGTGTCATCTCTTCTAACAATTTATAGGCACTTAAGTCCCTGTATAAATTGCTTTTGCTTAACATACATAGAAAGATTTCTGTTACACTAAACCCTGACTAATATTCTTAATTTTATTTTTTCCTCCCTTTTAAATTTTTGTATTATGGAAACCTTTAAAAATATATAAAAGTGGACAGACTAGAATAATGAGCCCCCATGTACCAACTTCAACAATTATTGATTCGAGCCAGTCTTGTTGAAGTTTTACCCCCACCATCACACAGAATTATCTTAAAACAGATCCCAGACATTCAATCATTTGTAAATATTTCATCACATATTTCTAAAAAGTAAGAACTCTTTTTATTTCAAACAGTACCACCATATCACTATCAAACTTAAAAAAAAATAAGAATTCTTTAATATCACTAAATATCCAATCACATTCACTTAATTTTAAAATTGTTATGAATCACTTTTGGTGTTTTATTCTGAAGAACTACTAAAATCATACCTCTCCTAGCTCAACTCCTAAGAATCAATCATGATAGTCAGGTCAGTGGTTTTGAGAAAGTACTAGGCCTAAGGTTAATGATGGTTCTGTTCTTCCTGTTATCTCTTCCAATAACTGATTGAGCCTGTTTACCCACTTGGAGTCTTTGGGTTACTGGGCTCTTAGATGGTAATAATATGGCTCTACGTGTATGAGCTGCTTTTCTGTATTTCAAAAGGCCTTAGACAGGCTAAACTGGTTATCTGAAAAATGTCAGGTATCCTTGCTTTTGGCTAGATTGCATTAATTTGATGTGATAACCCTAGATTCTGCCTGGCAATTTTATATATCTTTAAATAATAAAAATGGAAAGTGAATTAACATATTAAAGTTGTAGTCAAAACTCATTAAACAGTATAGTTAAGATCTGGATGTTGCATTGCATATAAATTATACTTGAATTAGCATAAAAGCTTAAAATTGATACTCAAAATCTTTGAAAAGCTGGGATCCTTGAAAGGTGGGAAATAATAAAAATGGCATTTGGTAGTGAACACGCTGAGAGCTAGTAAGCAATCTCAGAAGAAAAGTTTTCTTTCTTCTTACTCAAGTCTCACAGCTTAACCTTAAGTGCCAGTGGTCTCAGCTCTGCTAGGACCTGTATCACTATTTCCTCTCTGCTGGCTTCCCCAGCTTCTGTCAATCACTCTCAGCTCTGTATCTGGAAAGTAACCTTGTCTAGAACCATGAACTACCACCCTCCCCTCCCCACTTTACGGCCAACAGTCTGAAAAACTTGCTCCTGTCCTTATCAGTCCCCCGAAACCATGCCTGACTGGCAAACTCTGGTTCCACCCTTTAGGAGCAGTGTGACCTGGGCAAGTCTGTTAACTCCTCTTCACCTCAGTTTCCTCTCTTGTACTCTGGAGATAAATTAATACCCACCTCCTGCAGTCATTATTACAATTCCATGGTTGGGTCCACGTGCAGCACTTACAGTAGTGCCTGGCCTGGCTATTGCTATTGCTACTATGCTATTGCTACTATGATTGCTACTACTTCTTAGTCAAGACAAGAGGCCTCTTTTCTCAGTCCTCATTCACTTCAGCTAGTTCCAGAGCACGGAGTATTGTTTACTGACCTCTTGTCCTCCTTTGCCAGCTCCCTTCCTCCTCCCACCCCGAGTGTCGGGCTGGCTCTTTGTACCTCCACTCTTCCCTCCACTCTAAATTCTTTCCTGTTGAAGATTTCAAGCCTGTAGTGTCATGTTCATCCCACAGGGCATCTTTGGGATTTTTTCCCCCCCAGGCTTTTTCATTTTATAAAACTAGAATTCCTTTGTATTATGAAATAAGATCTCCCTCATAAATGCTACTTGATAATGATCACATCACTAAACATGCCGCATGTTTCTTCATCTGTAAAACGAGATAGTTGGAGGGAGATGATCTCTCAGGTTCGTTCCTGCTCAGAAAAATTTCCACAAATTCTTTCTGGACGATGGCTGCCCTCTGGACTTCTCCAGGTGAATATCTGACATTGCCTCAAACTCCACAGGCCTAACTGAACACATCACCTGACCTCACACATCAGCTTTTCTATTTCTGTTAAAGATAATGTTCATTCTCATCATCACGCTGACTTGGGATCTGGCATCACTTTAATGCCACCTCATATCTAATCAGTCAGCAAGTCCTCTCTACATTCTTTCTTTTTAAATTAAATTAAATTTTTTTTATTAGTTTCAGGTGTACAAAACAATGTAATAGACATTTGCATCCCTCACAAAGTGATAGCCCCGTCCCCCCAATCTGTTATCCCCTGACATCGTATATAGCTGTTACAATTACATTGACTCTACTCCCTATGCTGTACTCCACACCCCGTGACTATACATATACATATATATATATATATATATATATATATATATATATATATATATATAAAATAATGGCTGACATTCAATATTATTCAGCTTCAGCTTCAGGTGTACAGCTCAGTGGGTCAACTCAACACCAAAAAAACAAACAACCCAATTTAAAAATGGGCAGAGGATATGAAGAGACATTTCTCTGAAGAGGACATACAGATGGCCAACAGACATATGAAAAAATGCTCAACGTCACTAATCATTAGAGAAATGCATATAAAAACCACAATGAAATACCACGTGACACCTGTCAGAATGACCATCATCAATAAATCAACAAATAACAAGTGCTGGAGAGGATGTGGAGAAAAGGGAACCTTGGTGCACTGTTGGTGGGATTGCAGGTTGGTGCAGCCACTATGGAAATCAGTATGGAGGTATCTCGAAAAATTTTAAATGGAACTACCTTGTGACTCAGCAATTCTACTCTTCGGTATCTAGCTAGAGAAATCCAAAACGCTAATTCGAAAAAAATATATGCACATTCTTTCTTAATGTCCTTTCCCTTCCTCTCATTCCTTTCAGTTCCACAATCCTAACTTTGCCAGCCTCTTTCCTCCATGCTACCTACTGGTCTCTCCCCTCTCCCATCTACAGACACAGATTCTTCCTGAAAATACGTCTTGCGTATTCCTCTCCTGCCCCCCTTGCCAATCATAACTCCTCCTAATGTCTACAGGATGAAGTCTAATCCCTGGAACCTCAAATTCAAAGCCCAGATTGTTCATAACTATCTCTTTACTTTTTCTCTCCCATGACATTCTTTCTGAGCCTTCCATTCCTGCAATGGATTTACTCTTCTGCCACTGTCTGCTTTTTCCACACCGTTCCCTTGGCTGTGCACATACCCCCTTCCTCGCCCCCCCACCTTCCCATCAAGCCCACACCTACTCTTAAGTAGTACAACATTTCTTTAAAAGCCCAGCTTGCTTGCTTGTGTCCTCTTTTATTTTTCATTTTCAAACCAAACTTCTCTGTGTAGTCTTTTTCCAATGACCAACCAGTGATTGAGTATTTACTTGTGATGAATTCTTACAGCACTCAATGGTTTTAGCAAGGGTTCTTATTACAGAGGGTGCCAAAAAAATGTATACACATTTTAAGGAAGGAAAAAACTGTGTTAAAATTGTAATACTTAATATATACCGATAACAAAAGATGAAAACAAGTCACGTTTGACTTCTGCAATCACAAGAGGTGCTCATAGTGGTCGCCATCAGTGTCCAGATACTTCTGATTATGGCGAACACTATCTGGTAGACTTCCGTGGCGAGCGTGTAAACTGTTCCAACACCAGAGCAGAAGCAGCAGGACTTGTTGCTGAGCGAGGCCTCCCGGATGTTCCCTTATGCACATCACACATGGCACCACGTGTCTCAGACTTATCACGGATGCGTGCAGTTGTTAGGTGTGTTGGAGGTTCTGTTGCAGACTGACGCCTCCATTGTCGTTGTACTTTCACAACATTCTCGAATTTCAAATACCACTTCAAAATGGTCTTGCGCTCCTTGAATGACCAACGTGCTTTCACCATTTTCTTGCACTGTCCTGTCACATGGTGACGCTAGCATTCATTTGATTCACGCCGTCTTTTGAGTGAACGTCATACTGGGTACACATTGCTATCATAATTCAATTCAACTTCAAAAAGTAATACATAGATAACATCGCTTAAAATACGTATACTTTTTGTTGGCACCCCCGGTATTTTAATAATCCTTTTATGTAGTTATCCTCCCTGATTACAATCGCAGCTCCTTCGGGACAGGGACCAAGACCCCATAGCTCCCTAGCACATGGTGATAGTAAATATGTTAGTAATGACATTGACTAAATTCAAAAAGAAAGCTGTGATGGTCTGTCTGCGGACAATATATCAGCGATCCTCACAACACACTTTCTCAGGAAAACAAAACAAAAATGGCGACGTAAAGGAAACAACATGTACAGCACCACCTCACAATTTTCATTAGGTCTGCCACTTAATTTGTTTTACATTGGATCTGGGCATGTGGGAATTACGTGAAAATGAATTTAAAATTGTAAACTACTACATAACTGGAAGGTATGTACTGTTAACATTCTGGCCACTCTGCCCGGAATTCCTAGCACGATTTCTAAAAGTCCAGGAAAGCCTGCGATTAAAGCAGTGGTTCTCAACTGGGAGCAAGTTTGCCCCCCATTTTTCAGGGGACATTTGGCAATGTCTGGAGACAGTTTTGGTCGTCACAAGTGAGGGGGCGCTGCCACCTCCTAGTGTAGACAGGTCAGGGATGCTGCTAAACATCATACAGGCATAGGGAAGCTGTCCATAACGAAGGGTTATCCAGCCCCAAATGTCAGCAGCATGAAGGGTGAGAGGCCCTGCGTTACAGGAAGCTCACCAGAGGACAAGTACTAACCATTTCAGTGTGGGGCAGGAGATGAGCTGCTTACTTCCTTGCACAGATTGTCCCGTGTCCTATCTTGTTCACCATATCTGACACCTGCTCCTACAGCTCCATAAGGCTTCTTCTATTCAGGTGCCCATCTATTATCAATATGCCCAGCCTATGACGTCTGGGAATTAAGCTAACCATATTGAGATGTCTTGAAACTATTGAAATTTCGCAGAAAATACTGGTAAACTACAGAAGTTAATGAATTTGACCTATAACTCAGAGTACAGGAGGACAGACTGTATATTACTTTGTTTTTCAATTGAAGCTTAATTTAATTAGAATAGTGAGTGTGTTTGAGCAGTGTAAATACCACAAAATTTAAAAACGTTTTCATCAACTGAAAATACATAGATTTAAATAATTACTAAAAACTTACGGAGTTGAAAACAGCCTGGAATATTTCAGCCTTTGAGAAACACACATGTATGTTTTTGCTCTAATGACATCTCTGATCAAGGATTGCTATTGAACAAAAAAACAAGGAATGGGAATTTGTTTGTTTTTAACCCCTGGCTAAACTATGACAGTTAACTCTCAACAAAACATTATAGGAAAAACAGAAATAAGAATTTTAAAGCACCACTAAGTTGTACATGTAAAGAGGATCATTTATAAAAGGAAACATTTAAATATATGCCTTTATTTGAAAAGAGAAAACATAATAAAACAAGCTATCATCCAATACGAGATGACGTTACAGTCTTTGAACCCGTTTTTTCCTTCTTTCTGGGCCTCTGTATTCTCACTTTAAAATAGGCAAAGAGCAGATGAACTGATGCACTCTCTAAGAGCTCCCCCAGTTGTAAAATCCTCTGAATTTATTATTCTATAGAGTATTTCTTAACGGATCACTTTCAGAGATAAAATGGTGGACTTGTGGCAAAACCTTTTGAAAAAGTAACTTAAACTCGAAGTCCTCAGTTCTAACTAGAAATAGGAATCACCTCGGGAGCTTTACAAAAATAAGGGATAACCTCCCCGCAACACACGCCAGTTTCTGATTTAATTAACCTAGGATGGAATCCAAACATGGATATTTTAAATGCTCTCCAAGGGATTCCATTATTCAGGCAGCATTAAGATCTACAGATTTAGACTGAAAACCAACGCAGCCAGGGCCTAGGTAGGTAAGATAAAGGAGCAAAGCAGATTGGGCTTAAGGAACTGAAGAACGTGGGTCCCATCTATCTCAGTAGGAAAAAGACAGATTTTACTTTTTTTTCAAGAAATGCCAGAAATCCAGATTTTAAATGAAATTCTGATATTTAAATACTGACAACTAACTCCAAACAATTTTAAAAGCAAGTGTAGGTCCCACAGAACATACCCACGGGCTTCATTTGGTTCTACAGCCACCAGTTTGCAACCTAAACAAAACCAGTTCAATAGAGCAAACACAACTTTTGCCCTGTACTCGGTCCTGTCTGTCTCTCACTCAGAGCCTGTTCCCCACCATAACCTGGCAGGGGCGGGAGAGGGGGGGCTGGGGGGGAGGGGAGAGAGGGAAGGTTATGCTTTCCTTTTGCTCTCCATTGTCTCTTTCTTTTCCAATCTTCTTCGTCACTCCTAAGAGATGGAAACTGAGATCCACACATTAAATCTTTATGTGGCCCTGTCTGTATCACTGGACAGGCTTCTCTGCCTGGGGAAATTCAGGTTATAAGTTGTAACCTGAGGCTGTGGCTCCATGATGTCAATAACTGGTTGGTTTTGTCAAAGAATCAAGGGTAAAGTCATCATGATTTAGCATTACTAAGACTTTATCAAATAACATATGGAGGTCTTTATTTAATTTCTGATTTTGTTTTGTCTGCTTTTAAATCTAAACCACTGCATATTAGAATTATCCCTGGTGTATTGTTTGTTTGTTGGTTTTTTGTTTGGGTTTTTTTGTTTTGTTTTGTTTTTAATTTCCACATCTGGTCTCTACCTCAAGCCAACTAAATCCAAATCTCTGGAAATGGAGTCTGGGCATTCGTAGCTTTTAAAAGTCCCCTGGTAAGTCTAATGTGAAGCCAGAGCTGAGAATCACTAGTCTAAACTTATCCTCTAAGCATTAGCAGTGTGTTTCATTCCAGATGATTATCATCATGAATAGTTCCTTTAACTTGTTCAAGGATTTTCTAGGTTCTCTTCTCATTGTACCTTCACAGTTCTGTGAGTTAGGCAGCTCAGTTACTATTATTAGCATTGGGCATATGAGAAAATGAGGCATAAAAATGATGAATGAGTTGCCCAAGTGTACCCAGCTAGTTATTGGCAAAGACACACTGTAACTTCACTTGAGGCAGAGTTTCTGGTTCCCCAAACCGTGGTTCATTCCTAATCACTGAATTCCTTTACTGTTAGTAAGTAACCCTAAAACACTGGTGGTCACTATGAATCCAATTCGTATAATGTGATCAAACTTCAGAAATAAGTATAACAATGAGACAGTTCAGGGTCAGTGTTCCCAGGTGTGCTTTTCTGAAGTCTATGATGTGATTCTGAATGCGCTTACTTCCACACACATACTTCCCCCACCCCCACACCACCTTTCACAGATGCATATTCTCCCAGAGACTGAAAAGATTCTGGTAGTTTCCATGAAGATATTATTTTCAGAAAAGTATTTTTAAATGATTAAATAGTCATAGAATAGCAGAGGTAAGGGGAACTTTACTGATCAACTTTCCCCACCTTCTTTGACAGACGAGAAACCTGAAGTCCCTTTTAATTCAATATATATAGAGTGCTAACACCATGCCAAGTACTTCATATCCATTATCCTAATTAAATCTTCAGGATAATTCAATAAGATGGGTACCACTACTGCCACCACCATCATCACTATCATTATTCTCATTAAACAAATGAAAAAAAACCCCTGAGGTTTAGAGATGCTAAACAGCTCGCCCAAAGTTCCTAGGCTGGTCAGTTAAGATTTAGTATACAGTCATCCCTTGGTATCCTAGGAGGATTGGTTCCAGGACCCCCGTGGATACCAAAATCCATACTCAAGTCCTTTATATAAAATGGCATAGTATTTGTACGTAACCTAAGCACATCCACCCGTATACTTTAAATCACCTTTAGATGACTTATAATACCTAAAACAATGTAAATGATATGTAAATAGTTGTTATACTAAATTGTTTAGGGAATAATGACAAGGAAAAGAGTCTGCACATGGTCAGAGGCAACCATGGTAGGTTTAATTACATAGTACACGTCAGCAACAACATAACATTTTTTTTAGATAGTTTTGATCCGCAGGGGTTGAGTCCAGGGATGCAGAACACCGAGATACCAAGGGCCAACTGTATTTATATTTGATTCAAAGCCAGAGTCCTTATATCCCCCTCCTCCTATCACCTGGAGTGACAACAGTACAAAAAATAAAAGCTAAAAAATCTTTATGAAAATGCTAAGAGGTGATCAGTGAACACTTATTCAGTGAGGTAGAAAATTGGTATTGGGGCTAGGCCTTCACATGTATATAGGATTGTAGCAGGCATTCCAGTCTGGAACCCACACTGACACTGAAGGCAGAAAAGTGACAGGGAAGGCACAGGGTAAACTGGGACAAAGAGATGGAAAGAGGTGAGAAGTCAGAGACTGTGGAGGGTCCCGAGTGCCGGATTAAGGAGTTTACACCTTAATTGTAGGCAAAGGGAACCCACTGAAGGTTTTTAGAAGCAAGCTCAATAAAAAAATGTGAACTGAGTTTTAGAAATATAGATCTCATGGAAGTGTTGAGATTAAACTAGGGGAGCAGAGCGTGGCATGGAGACCAACTAGAAAGCTGTTATAGCTCATGAATTAGCTACTGCACTCTTAACCACGTGTTGGGCTAGCAACTTCCTCCCCTGAGCGCTGGTTTCCTCAGGGTACCTCTATGTCTGTTTCACGATTCTTATACCCCAACACACTACTTGACTTGCTATATCAAGGTCAGAGGACAGGGGCTTGAACTTGGGCAGTAGGAAGGGAGATGAGAAGACAGGTTTGAGGGGCATTTACAAGGGCCTGGAAACTGCTCAGAAGTGAGGAGAAGGTAAGAAAGAGAAGCACAGTGGAAAAAGACTAACATTTCAACTTAGGGGAAGGGGAACAAATAATGAGATATGGAAAGGAAGAGATGGCCAACAATAGCATAAAGAGGTGAATGAGATGGAACTTGGCCAAGAACTCAATCCAGCAGGCATTTAGTAAGCAGCTACTCTGTGCTGCGCAATAGGGGAACAATGATGAGTAAGGTCAGTTTTGCCCTCAAGTATCATCCAGAGGGAGGAAAAGGCAAGACAACCAATAGCCTGAGGCCTGACTGCCTAGCCTCAGGTCAAATGTCCTCTTCTCACACAGGCCCTCCTAGAGGGTCATCTGTCTCAAGCCTCCCCGCCACATGATCCACTAACAAATATCTGAAATTCATTTATACATGTATTTATTGCCGTTTCCCACACCAGAACAGAAGCCTCACAGAAGCAGAAACTTTATCTTGTTCATAGCTGCCTGCCACAAAAGAAGCCCTGGGTAGAAAATATTTATTGACTATGTAAAAAAAAAAAAAAAGGGGGGGGATAAACTTCAAGGTTAAAAGCTCAAACCAAAGTAGGTGGGTTTCCAGATGCCTAAGGAGACAGACATACTGAAAATTGAAGTGACTGAAGAGTAAAGCCATTTGAGGTTGGGGCTAAACCAAAGTCCGGGGGGCCGACCAAGGGATCATCAGTACCCAGGCTTGACTGTTGCGCCTAGATTTCAGGAGTCCCCACCCTGCGTGAGATGTTTAACAATGAGACCAGCCAGCCACCTAGCTCAGGTTTTATTTCCGTTGTCCTTCTGACGTCAGAAAAAGCACGAGTTGCTGTACAGTTTCTTCTATCAAATTACAGCTTTGCTGGGCCCTGCAGTCTGCAAACCATAGATTGTCTCTCCTTCCCCTTATATTGAAAAAATTTTAAGCCCACTGCTGAGATGTCAAATCTATAAATACTGTTTCCTAGAGCTGGGATCTGTTTCACTCTTACTACATACATCACCATGGATTCGTTTGAGAAAGTACGTGATCCTGCGGACAGTTAGGTTTCCATCGGAGAAACACTGTGATAAAACTGGGTCCGCGCCACAGAGCGAGACACAAAGGACTTAATTGTAGCACCACCTTCCCCAGCGGAAGACAGCCTGTGAAAGGCACCCGGAAACGCCCTGACGCTGTTACCGCGAAATTCCTTTTGCCGCCATATGCACTTCTACCTTCTTTGACTACGGTTCTGTCCAAACCCAGGAGTGGGCGATGCCGCAGCAAAGCATCGCCCACGCGGCCCCATAACGTGTGGAGTCCCAGTGGCTGCTGAGGAGCCCAACTCTCTGGGTTGCTGCTTATGGGGCAGGAGCACCCTGGGGCGCGTGCCAGGACGGAGGCGCACTCTCCTCTCTGCACAGACAGGACGAGTTTAAAGGCCTTTTGTGGCAACGTTTAGGGACGCCAGCGAGGTGCGAGGCAGGGGAGGTGGAGGTGGAGGTGGAAGGGAGGCGAGGGCAGTCCGCCGGCCCTGCGCAAGCGGTAGCCTTTTGTTTGCCAGCTCCCGCAGATCCCATCTCCCAGAACTGCATTTCTCTTTCTCCCCTGCTTCATTTTGGAAAGAGCCTCTTTAGGGCGGGAAAGGACAGTGAGTCACTGCCAGCATCCTTTAGTAATCCACCCCCCCCAGATCCTCCTACTCCTCTCCGTTACTGAGAGAGGGGCAGAGCTTGAGGAACGGGCGGCAAACGCGCTCGGCGGCCAGTTTCCGAGACTCAGCCAGCGGCACACACACCCCTGCGGACACGCTCTGCTGTGGGCCCTGCCGACAGAGGAAATTCCCCCAAACGTCCGGGAAACGAACACTTCTCGGGTAGGCAGTCGCGCCCTCACCTCGGCTGCGCGCTCTCTCTAGACCTCGTGGTCCCTGACCCTCGTAGAATTTAACCAGAGTGGGTGCCACATGCGGCTACTCTGCAAACAGACCCAGAAAGTAAGCCACAGCCCACGCAAAAGTGAAACCAGGACCCTCTGCGCCTCCTTCAGCCGCCGTGTGCGTTCGGAAGAAAAGGGGACCTGGACTTTTCCTTACCCCAAAGCAAAATCCGAACTCAGCCGGCACTGCCACGCACCCTTCCTTTCAAACCCGCCCCGATGACTTCTAGGTTAGCGCCTCCTCAACACACATCTCCAACACCCCTTCCCTCCCGCCGCTGCTCCCTCAGCTCTCCCGGGTAAGGAACATCATCGTACCTCGGCAATAAAGGGAAAAGTGGCAAAAGGAGAGCCGTCAAGGTGTCCGCCCTTCTGGGTTATCCTCCCGCCGTGTGATGTCCTTTGTGTCAAGGTCTGGCTGCCTCGGCTGGGAAAAGGTGGCCTCAGTCAACCACGGCTGGGCGGGGAAGCTTGGCGTGGCGTGGCGTGGCGGATTTCTGAGGAAGGTGAAGGGCGGAGGTTCCCGGCGACCTTCAGGCAAAGCGGAGTGGCTGCCCCAGCCCGCGCTCCCTTAGCTCTCCTCCTCCTCTATGGGCCGATTGCATCAGAGTCTTACCCCCCACCCCCACCCCCATCCCCACCCCCACCCATACTCTGCCCGCCAGCCTTGCACTTACTGCGACACGCTCCAGCGCTGAGGGTCTCGAATCTTAGTCATCTCCTACTGGGGGGCGCGTCGCCCTTGGGCATCCATGGCTCGTGATTATTTAATGGGGAAGGTCAGGCCATTCCTCCGAGTCCTGTGCACCGTCACCTATCCTACCGCGAGCCCGCTCTTGAACCAAAACTGAGTGTCACTGAGCAGTACCCGTCACATGGTGTCTCTGCTGGTGGCCGCGCCTGCTGCTTTCCTCTAGCCGCTAGCTGAGGATGCAGCGACCGCGGCTGGCGGCGGCTGAGCATCGGAAAAGGGTTGAGGGAGGGGTTGCGGGGCGCGCGTGTGCCGGGCGCCCTGCCGGTGGCACCGGGAACGAGGCTGCGCGCAGCCTGGACACCTGCCCCACGCCCTCCTGGGACCCGGCAGCCAGCCCAGAACCTGGCAGCGGCGGCGGCGGCGGCGGCGGCTGCAGACAGGGGATGGAAGTAGGGCGGCCAGGAGGGCTCGGGCGGAGGAGACGAGGGCTGTTTGCTCGCAGGGGCGCATTTTGGGGTACGCCAGAGTCCAGTCAGGCCACGGGAGCGAGGGGAGTTGCATTGTGGGAAGGGCGCAGCGTGAGGATGGCCGCGGGAGTGGCTGGCCCTCCAGCAGCGGGGCGAGCCGCTGTCAGCGCCTGGAGCTACGGGCAGCGATGGCGCGCTGTGTTGGCTCTGGGAACAGCACGGAGAGGGCCTGGGATGGCGGGAAGGGGGCCGAAGTGGCCGGAGCGCGCGGGCCTTTGGAAAGCCTTTGTCCCTGACCTGCAGTGGGAGGCGCCTCCCTTCTTCCGGAACCAGCACCCCCAGACCTCGTCAGCCCTGCCCCAGACCTGTGCCATGGAGCTCTGGTTTAGGAACTGGGTGTGACGGGACCCGAAGGATCTGCTGAGCTCCGAGTGCGCACCTGCCAAGGAGCAAAGAAGCCCGCTTGTCCCCCGCCTGGGTACCTCACGTGATTCCGCCCCGCCGACCGGCGTGGCGGGTTCACCGAACTGGGGCGCCGCAAACCCGGGGGGCAATGCAAGCCAGAGAGCAGCATGGAGGGGACAGGGCAACCGGGCCCACTGCCCAGTCTTTTGCTTACTCTTTGTTAAGACCCCTTTTCATTTACTTCCTTTCGGGGGAGTTGTGTTTCCTTAAAATGGCGACAGGAAATCCCACCTGCGCGTCAGCAGATGAGACTGTCATTACAGCGCGAATTTGCCGGGTGGAAACTCCAGCTTTTTATTGACAGGAATGGTACAGTCTCTGTGTTCCATCAAAACAGGAAAGGGAAGGTGAATCATAATTCAAAAATTAATCTACCTGGAGCGTTTCAGGCAGGCAGACTGAGGAGTCTGTAATGGAGTAGCTCTTGCTCTTTTTTTATCATGGCTGGAAAAGTGAGAAGCCAACCAAATTTCACATTCCTCAGTCACTACAATCCTTATTCACGTCGAAGGACAGTAAATGGTACATTGTTCTCAGAACAATGTCTTTCTGAGAACCCTATTTAGAAGGCATACCTTTGAATAAACCTGAGAAACTGAACAAACAGAAGGGGGCAAAATGATGGACAGCCCAGTTCAAACAGACCTGTGATCAAATTCTGCCTCTGACACTTATTGCTTCCCGGTTTCTTAAAAACAGTTAATAGTGTTCACATCATAGTAATCATATTCTACAGGTCATCAAAAAGTTGGTTTTTGCCCCTTTTTCTTCTCTCCTAAAAAAGGCTCATTTAGTATAAAATTACTAATTTTAAGTAGTGCGTACCTTGCCTGGCACCGGACTTCTTATAAAAAAGATAAGAACTTTGAATAGTAGGCAAACTGTGAGCATAGCTTTATAAGTCTGTTGAAATACTTACCTTTTTAAGCAGAATGTATATTCACCAATGTTTGTTTGGAGAGCTTATCTTTTGATTACAGTTTTAACCTACATGCTAGTTTCAATGCACCAAGAAGACTCCAGTTACAGAGCATAGTTTGAATTGGATTCAATAGTGATGAATTTAGCTTTTACTCCTTGCCAGCTATTACTGTGCTAAGAACTTGAGATACAAATATTATCTCATTTAATCCTTTCAACCACTCAATTAGGTGTTATCCTCTGTATAAACAAGAAAGCAGGTTCAAAGAGGCTGAAATGGACCGTGTTCAGTTAAGACTAAGTGGTGAAAGGAAAGTGAGGGAAGTGGGTCCTGTTCAGGTCTTATTTCAAATTCCATGCTTCGTCTCAACCATGATGCTATAACCATTTGCAACTAGACACTCTTGGGCCTAGAATTTGGAAGGATTTTTCGCGCCTCATCTGGATTTTAGTTGACAACCTGTAACTGGAGTGTAGACATCAATATGGAGGTTGAAATGAAGGACTTGCTGTGTGGAGAATTGTGGGGAAAGAGAGAAGCAGTAGTTTTCAGGGTGAGTTACTTCAATGTGAGTTTTTCTTCAGGACTGCCTGTAGGTAGAACTTCTTTTCAGGGGTCCTTTTAGTAGCTCAACACTTAAACCCAATTGCTATGGACTCAAATGGGGGCAAAGTGTGTCATGATGACAACTCCCCTATTCTTACTGTGTGCCTACTGAGAGGCAACAGAATAAGCACTTTACAGATGATCTCTCATTAGTCCTCACAACATTCCTAAGAGGTGTAGACCATCCTGATCCCTGACTCAGAGGTTAAGGAATTTCTCCCAACTTCACACAGCTCTAATGGGCACATCAGGATCTTAAATTCAGAGCTAACTCCAAAGCCGATTTTTCTGCCGGGCTCTAAAATGTTCCCTGATGCTGGAACAACCCTCGTGTGATGGGTCCCAGGTCACTCTGCCTTCCGATGGGAACCACTGCCCTGTTTCTAGAGTCCAAAAAGTCAGTTTACTCTGTAAGAGGTTTGTGAGCTCCAAGGGCATTGTTGATAGTATGTTATGTTCCCAAAATGGTACTGAGGTAGTAAGGACACATAAACAGGCTGTATTGTGGGCTGCCCTGTAGAACTGAGAAAATGAAAATTCCGTATCTGCTCTAAAAGAGAGAGGCTGGAGAAGGAATCTGTACTATAAAAGGAGAATTGAATCACCTGGGAATTTTCTAATAGCCCCATAGGTCCTTTCTGTATGGTTCCAGGAAGGAAGGGAAGCTCTGTGAAGAAAGATCAATCACTCCCCAAAGAGGATTCAGCCTGAATTTAAACCACATCTGCTGTCAACCCAGTTTCACCCTGTACTTACCTTGGCTGCATTCGCTTCCCTGCTAAGGTTGAGTTACCCAATAGGACAGTTGGAAGTGTTACCACCAGCTGTGTGCTTACAGAGAAACCATGCTTCCTTCCATGAGTTTTCAAAACTTTCCAACCATCTGGTCTGATATTATCTGACTTCTTATGAATGAGTTTTTGGTAATAGGATCAAAACTATCTTCTGAATATGTATATTTTTGCTTTTTAATCTGTAAAGAACTAGTAGAGGACAGTCAATTTTAACAATGATGAAAAACAGAAAAGTTACCTGGTGAGGTGGTTTCAGAATAAGTGTCCCGTATACTTGCAACAGAAGCAGTATAGCCATCTATGAATAAATCTTACCTCATTAAAAAGTAAGTTATTTATTCTGAAATCAGCTTTCTATTCCTATTTATAAGGTCTACCCTGAAACAACACATGGTCTTTAAAATTATTGGGTTTTCATTTTTCTTTTATTTTTTATTGGGGAATATTGGGGAACAGTGTGTTTCTCCAGGGCCCATCACCTCTGCGTCGTTGTTCTTCAATCTAGTTGTGGAGAGCGCAGCTCAGCTCCAACTCCAGTCACTGTTTCCAATCTTTAGTTGCAGGGGGCGCAGCCCACCATCCCATGTGGGAATTGAACCAACAACCTTGTTGCTGAGAGCTCGCGCTCTAACCAACTGAACCATCCGGCCACCCTATTGGGTTTTCTTTTGAGTGATGCAACCTCATTTCCTTGCCTGACTGACCTTTTTAACTATCCTTGATGTTCCTTGGATCTCATCCATAGATGGCAATATTTTGACACTAGGAGTTAGTTAAACAGCCATAGCAAAAAGTAATTTGCAACTAGAGGAGTCCTCAATAGTCTTGGTCATCCTTCTGCAGTTACATGACTCTGTGTGTCCTGACCCCCACTCAGTCGCACTGTGAGAGAACCGACTCCAGCAGCGTGATGAACATTCTACCTCACCAGATTTATAATTGGCTCTGGCAAGACATCAACAAACCCCACTACCTCTAAATGGAATTTAAATGAAAATCTCAGAGAGTGGTCCTCTTAAAAAAAAATGTCTATTGTCTGTGATTTTGGCCCAGGTCAGTTTTGTAGGGTCACTTGTATTTTATCTCTTAGGGGAGTAGGGTTCAGTAGGTATTGTAACTGTATGGCAATACAGTTTTATTCACTCAAGCCAAACTAAAGAACCAGGGCCAGTGATCAGTCCTAGAAATTTAATGATTAATTTACCTGACATTTATGTATTATTATATAGGTCAACTGTGCATGTATCTCCCTAGCTTGTTGCCAAATTGGGTAAGAATACCCATCTGATGATCAAATGACTCAATGTCTACTGAGTACTTACCACACAATAGGTGCTCAATAAATGGTTTCTGTTAATATTTTGTACATTTTGCAGAAACGAGCTCTGGGCAATGAATTTTCAAAGCCTGAGTTGATAGGCATAAAGTATTTTATTATGGTCACACCATACTGAAACAGTTAACAAGTCCTCACCTCTACTACCCATCCTTACAATGTAGGAATGAGGAGACAAATAGTATTTCAAGTCAAAATTATACCTAATTGTACTATTTTTCATTTCTTTGTTCAGAAATTTAAAATTTTTGTGTAAATGAACTGAGGTTTTTTTCTTAGAACTATAAATTCATTTCTCATACAGATATAATATTCACCAGAATTTGACCTTAGTTCTTATGGCTTACGTTTCCCCCATTTAATTCTTTAATCCATCTAGTGAGAGTTAAGACTCTAAATTGATTTGTGCCAAATCACTAACCAGTTATTCTATGGCAAGTTGTGAAAATTCCTCCTCCCCTCTCTTGTGATACCTCCTTTATCAGATAGATATATATATATATATATATATATATATATATATATATATATATATATATAACTATATAGTTCTTCTCCTGATCTAACTATTTTGTCTCCTGATCTGTCCATTCTTTTATTACCTATACTTATTTATTAGACCAGTGTTGTGTGTTTTAATATCAACTAGGGTACAAGTCTTAGCCTTTTGTTACACCTGTAAATCAGTTTAAGCATGCATAAACATTTACAACAAAAACACCAAATATCTAAGAATTCCCTTGACAAGAAATGTGTAAGCAACTTTTCTACAATTTTTAAAGTACAAAATTGTGCTAATATAGAAGTTATTTAATACATTGAGAAATATACAATATAGTCTGAAGATAGCAATTTCTCCTAGTTTACAGAAAATTAACTTGGCACATGAAATCCTTTTTTAAAAATACAAAATGTGTTATGCTAACTATTCACAGCTAAGGCAGCAATTTTTAGGTAAATTACATTTCTATATTAAGAAAACAAAAATAAAAACCCCTTATGTGCTTAAGTTTTAACCACTCACAATGTATCTGTTGACATTCTTATTCTATAGGTAAAAATAAAAGACAACTCATGTTTGCTATATGGAGTCAAAGAAAATCTTGGTCTAAGCTGTTTTAAAAAAATCAACCAATTAGGTATCTGTCACAGGTTGGGTTCCCTGGGAAACAGTTTGAGACTGAGATTAATGAGCAGAAAGTTTATTAGGGAGTGGTCTTGGGATCCACACTTAAGGAAGGAGGAAAGGTAGCAAGGTTATTAGGGGAGAGAGAGAAGTTTGGCTTCAGCGAAGTCCTTAGCCAACCCCACAGGGAGTTTTAGTCACAAGATGTACTGAGCTTATCAGTCCCATTAATTATTAGGGTGTTGCTTTTACCATTTTGCTCCTATACAAGGGTCAAAGTAACTGAAATATTTATATCCAGTTCCCTTGTTAGCTTGACTACAAGTTATCTAAGTGCATGTCAAGCTGGCATTTGAAAGACATTAAAAACATAAGGTATGCCCTGAAGTGGATTTTTGGAGATGAAAGGAGGATATGCAAGCATGGACAGGCAACCCATTTTTCTAATGGAGGCAAAGTAAAATAATGTAAGGGGAGTAAAAATGTGAAGTAAGAGGGGGCATTCCTGAATTGTTTGTTGACTTTAATGAATCACCTAAAATGGTAAGTTTGTGCCATTTTTTTTTTTTTTTTGGTGTAATGTCCTGGTTATAAGAGCATGGACTTTGCTACTAAATATGCCAAAATTCTAGTCTTGTCTTACATGCAAGATGCATGTGTGGGCAAGTGACTTAACCTCCTTAATCTTGAGTATCTTCAGTTGCAAAACAGGGATAATAAAAGTACCTATCTCATGTTGTGTGGATTACACAAGATCCAAGCTTAAATACAGCCTGATACTTAGTGCTTACCACTGATGAGCTCTTGCTAAGAATTAGTATTCTTTACTTGAACATTTATTTAACTCTGTTTTATATTCAATACGGGAGACAGTAGTCTGGTTGGTAAGAAAATGGTCTGTGGAATCAGACAGCCTGAGTTCAAAACCCAGGCTCTGCCTTCTGCTGGCTGCGTGATTTTGGGCAAGTTGCTTACTTTACCTCATTGTCCCCCAATTCCCTTCTGCAAAGTGGAAACTGTAATAGTTCCTACTCATGGTGTTGTACAGATGAAGTGAGTTTGTGTATGTAAAGCCTCTAGAAAAAGCACCATGTAGGAAGAACCATATGACTATTAGCTGTCGTCATCATCATCACCACCCTCACTGTTGAGGTTGTTAAAAACATGTGCTCTAGATAGATGATATTGCAAAACACAAATGTCCTCAGATATACATGAACACACTGGTGTGTACACACGTACATACACACACACACACACACACACACACACACACACACCCCAACTACCAACAATCCGAGCAACTACAGACCCTTCCTTGGGAAGACCAGCAATGCGCTCTTGCCCTGTTGAATTTCCCCAGGCAAGGGAGCTGACTGCTGTAACAGTATCTAAAGGCAATGAGTAGCCTGTGGCATTGCTCGCCTGGGACCACAGGTAACGCTGGTACCCTCCCTTATTGGCTTTTCTTTCTGCTGCCACTTCTTCTCAACTCTGTCCCCAGGGCCTCTCCTGTGTCCTGACCTTGATTTCAGTATATTTCAGCAATGAGCCCTCGTTAAAATATGAACTCTAAGTAAGGTATTTGCTGACAACTTCAGGTATGAAACATCTCAGGGGGGCTTTTTAGTTTTTACAGGAGAAAAGGGCAATGCCTGTTTTGTTGTTTCCACTCCTCCAGCCCTCCCCCTTCTCCTTCACATCTGTCCAGGTGAAGCAGTGGAACCATTCACCTCTGCCTGCTGCTGCTCTGGAGGTGCCTGGTTGAGGGGGCGGCGGTATATGCAAGGTGCACTGGGGAAAACCCACATCAGTTCTTCTGGTCCTTTGCCAGATTGTGGGTCAAATCAGGGGTTCCAGTTTTTAGTTTAGAAAGTGGTGTCACCAGGTATCTATCTAGTCAGTCTCTTTGACTTATCTCCCACAAGAAAGCTTTCAGACTTTCAGATGGAGAAATGAAGGGAGCCAGGGAGCACATTAAAAAGAGGAAACGGAAAGAGGTTTAAGTGAGAGCTTTGACGAGGTCCCTGAAAAGACTAGACCTGCCTTGAGTGCATTAGTGTGAACGAAGGTGTCAGCTAAAAGAACGAACAGATAGATCATGGAAATGCTGTAGAAACACAGCATTCCAAGGCGGGAGGTGGGAATTTCCTCTACAACATCCCTGAGAAGTGGTCTTCTAGCCTGTTGGGGCTATTTTGTTTTCAGGTTATTCTGTTTAGACTTGCTCTGTCCTTCAACACCTCACCCTCCCCTTCCCTCTGCCACATGACAGACACTCTAGATATCTAAGAGCAGGTTCTCCTGTATTCTCTCTGTAGCCACAAATATCTCCCCTAGGCCAACCCCACCCCCAGTCTGTCTTATCTTTCTCAGCATAAGTATTTCTAGTTCCCTCGATTATTCCCTATATGTGTATGTTGACAATATATCCTGCACTTAAACATTTCACATATATGATCCTTGCTCACTTTGGCTATTCCATTATCAGACCATGGATCCCAAATTTTGTTTAGAGTAGATCTTGCTATGAACTGCTAGGCTATTCCTTCAAATTCTCTAATTCCGACCCCTGATCTTGCTCTGTTCCTCTCCCTTCAGCCCATTGCAACTTCCTAAATACTTTGCAGAGGTACCTGTACAAGTTGCTGATCTGTAAAGAACGCTAGATGTTATTCTAAGGTGCTGGTGGACATGGAATAAAGGAGTGACCAGAATGTGTTAGGAGGGGGTACAAGTAATAAAGCTTACGTGGTGAAGGGGAGTGCAGAGTTAGGGTCTAAAGTCAACATAAAAGAGGACAGATGCATCCAGTCAAAGTTATCCCTGAGATCACTTAAAACTTTGGGTCTCTCTGTTCCTTATTAAATGTTTGTCTTCTGTAGATTGTTTTTGTCTTTCTATCTCTTTATTAATATTTTTTATGGCCCTCAATTAATTCTTCAGTTTCTTCCTTGAGAATATCTACCAAGCCTTTGCTACTCAAGAACCAACAGATTGGCATCACGTGGGAGGTAGCTTGTTAGAAATGCAGAATCTCAGGTCCTACCTCAGACCTACGGAATCAGAATCTGCATTTAACCAGATCCCTGCGTGATTACTATGCACACAGAAGTCTGAGAAGTGCTATACTGAACCATCATAGCCACCTGCAAATACACTATGCTCTTTTGTCAATGGTTGGGAAAAAAAAATCTTAAAATAATGAAGCTTTATTCCAAAATTCCACCAACATACACCAATCATTTTATCCTTGACTGTATGCATTGATTATTTTTTAAACATGAGTATAGTTAAATTCAGATACATTCAAGATGTGGAATTGTACTCCAAGAAATACAAGGATAGAGTACCTCACTGCACTTCTAGGAGAAGAATGAGATTTAAATCTTTGTCCTATGATAAAAATGATAATGAGGAAAGAAAGGGGCATGAGCAGAATCAAAAGTAACCTCAGGACTTGAGCTGACAATATAGGATAGACTTGGAATGGCCATATTGGGTTACAGTGAGAAGGAGTTAATAGGCACGAACCCAATAGCCATGATGGAAAAGCTGAAGCAATGTGGGGGTAGTTAATAGAATATCTTGTGGACATTTGAACAAAGAAATCATGTGACTAAAAAGGATGCTGCAATTTTTTTTTTAAGTTATAAAGGATGGACCAAAACTTTCCTAAGCCTCAGTTTTCCCATCTGTAAAATTTCTAGTGTGCAGATTGTTAAAACAAATAAAGGTAAAGCATGTAAAGAGCTTAGACCAGGGTTGGCACATAGGAAGCACTCAACAGACACAGAGGTAGCTGTAATTTTTCTTTTGCAGAGATTGAGAGACTGGAAGCAGAGAAAACACCTATGAAACTCCTCTAGTAGTAATAATGGTAGAGACAGTGATCAGGCGCTCACTGTGTGCTGGGAATGGTTCTAAAAGTGCTTTACAGAAAGTAACACAGCTACTCCTAACAACAGCCCTAGAAGGTAGGTACTGGTATCCCCATTTGTCAGATTAGAAACTGAGGGACAGAGAGGATAAGTGACTTGCCTAAGTTACCCCAGACAGAATTCAAACGTACAGCGTGGCTTCAAATCTGGCACTCTCCACGACCAGGCTATCTGTATTCCACTACAGGTGTCCCAGGGAAGACAGGAGGAGAGGTGTGATGGGAGAAGTGGAAAAGAAGGGAAGAGTAGAAACCCCTCAGTAAGGCAGAAATGGCAGGGTGTGAGCAAACAGCCCAGGATGAATACACAGAATCCAAAATAACTGGGTTGGTGAGCAGAGCTGGGAGGAAAAGGGCACTGATGCCAAGATGGAGGCTTGTTTTGTTTTTGGATTACCAGCCTTGAAATGTTTAAGGTTTGATCAAAATCTCTTGGATCACTTTGGAGCTCTAGAAAAAATCAGTTTTGAAAAATAAGACTGCATTTGCTTTTTGAACAAAGAATATTCAGGGCAGGAAATTCACCTGAAGCCTGTGTATTCAGTGATTAGCTCTGTACATAGGTGAGCATTTCTCTCAAGTAGCACATATTTAAAGAGCATAAGTGGCTTTTTTTTCACACCCCATTTAATTTACACTGGTTTTACCTTCCTGCACAGATGGTCTGCTTTTCCTCTTCCTGTGCTTAATTCTCACTGAAGCCAGAGAGTGTTAAAATGCCCTTGAGGATTCAGTGGAGTTAAGGAATATGGGAACGGGAGTCAGATGGCGCTAATATTACAACAAAACTGCAGGGAATGGTTCCTAACATTATGACGTTATGCACTAAGCACTGAAACATATTTTGCAGCGTAGTTAATAAATCGGAAGGTGTAAGTAATGTGGCTGAATATAAGTTGGACAATGGTATATGTAGTATGATTCTCAATGGTGAAATTCAAAAAGTGGATATAAATGTATGTCTTACATATGTATGTCACATATTTTTTTAAAACCAGGTATTTATTTAAAACTATTAGTAGTAGTTATTCTGGCTGAAAGGGCTCAGGGTGATTTTGTTTTCTTCTTTAAATTCATTCTTCTACACTACTATGTATTCATTTTATAATCAGAAAAATACCATACTTTCAAAAAAGAAGAGTAACACTTAGAGTCTCTGTTTTTCTTGTTAGACATTTAGATCTGAATTAAAGCTGCAGTTTCTGCTAAAGTTTTTGCCTGGAGGGTGTGCATTAGTCCCCAAGATTTCTGCCGTTGCCATGTTATTCGTATGTTTGGAAGAGCCTTGAAGGGCAGGGAAGAAGTGAGGTTCGTCATCTTTCACCAGCTGTTAATTGTTTTAGCAACACTAAGTAGACTTATTCTTCCTGTGAAGTGGGAAAGTCCGCCTAGAGGGACTGAACGAACCAGGTGGGTGGTGAAGGAAGAGACTTCAGAGAGCTTCCTCTTCAGCATGTTTCAGTGGTGATTACTCCAGGGACTCAGCCAGCTGCAGCCTGCAGCTGTGTTTCCAGATGTGCCTCCTGGAGCTGGATGGTGCCTAGTCAAGGGCCCTAGTGGCACTTTTATGGGGCACGTAAATTATCCTGTAAATACTGGAGAGTTGTGGCTACACTGAAATGCTAGGGAATGGGCCTTCTGGACAATTTTCAGGAAGGTAAAGTTCTTACCTTTCAGAGGTCACAAGGATCAAGTGAGCCAAAGTACATCCAACTGAAACCTACGAAGCACAATGTTGTTGTGTTTGTGTAAGAGTATGTTGCTTTCCTTACACTCTAAAACTTTAAAGCTTAATCACCATTATTTTCATAAATGAAGTGGACAACATTTTTATTGATTAGTATATTTTAAATTCTGAAGACAACATTACAATGATCATAAAGAATGCTTTAGAAAAAGAAAAGAATGATCCATCATTCAAGAACCCAGTCATTTCCATTGTGGGGACTTTAAAGTGTTTGTGCCTCTATTAAAAGAATAATTAAACTATATTATAGAAAATGTGGGGAAAAATATCGCTCCAAAATTCTACTACACTAAGACAACTGTCATCAATTCTGTGTATTCTCTTCCAAGTGTTTTCTAGAGACAACATCTTTAAAGTTTAAATGGTAGTGGATATAATAATTTTATAATGATTTCCTTTTCTTTTCTGTTTAATACCATATAAAATAGGAGAAAGTTTAGCATAATGGTAAAAAAGAACAGAAAACCACCATGCTCTGGAGTCAGGTAGGAGTTTCTTTTTTTAAGGAGTTTTTTTCCTATAAGTGGAACAGGGAAGTCACCCTGGAGACAGCCGGGGGGGTGAAAGAAAAACTTTCAAAAGAGCCTTAAGTGGGGTAATACCTACTTCACCAGAATTATTGTGACACAGAAGAATGAAGTAATATCCAACCATAGCTAATATATGACCTAGGACATAGTAAGCATTCAGTAAATGGTAACTTATTGTGTCATATTATGTTGTTTCATAGGCTTTATACTAATTATTTTAATATCAATTAGAATTCATCAGGTGAATATACTATAATACTTTTATTGCTGAACATTCATTTTCTTACAATTTTCAGCATTATAAATAATACAGGACATGGCTTTTCCCCCATTTTAGATTCCCTCTTGAGATTATATATAATTTAATAAAATTACTATATCCATGAACAGTTAATGGTTCCTATACAGCAAAACTCTCTGTCAAAAGTGTGGGAAAAATTAAAATCATTCCCAGATAAAATCTGAGGGAGTTTGTTACCACTAGACCTGTTCTACAAGAAATGCTAAAAAAAAGTGTGTCCTGTAGATTGAAATGAAAGGACAATAGACAGTAACTCAAAGCCATATGAAGAATTAAAGAGCTCAATAAAGATAAATACATGGGCATTATAAAATCTAGTATTATTGTGACAATGGTTTGTAACTTCACTTTTTGTTTTCTACATGATTAAGAGATTAATACATTTTAAAAAAACAATTATTTGTCTAAAAGCTAGTATTATTGCAGCTTTGGTTTATAACTCCACATTTGTGTTTTCTACAAATTTAAGAGACTATATGCATTTTAATATTATTAATTTATGGTTTTGGACACACAATGTATAAAAATATATTTTATGACAACAACTGAAAAGATTGGGGGCAGAAATGTTAAGGAGCAGAGTTTTTTGTATGTTGTTTAAGCTGAGCTGGTATAACCCAATTAGAGTGTTAAAACTTAGGATGTTAAATGTAATCCCCATGGAAACCACAAAGAGTATAACAACTCAATTCAAAAATGGCAAAGGACTTGAATAGACATTTCCCCCAGATATACCAAATGGCCAACAAGCACATGAGAAGATGCTCAACATCACTAATCTTTAGGGAAATGTGACTCAAAACTATAGTAAAATACTACCTAACTACCCATTAGAATGGCGACTATTAAAAAAAAAAACACACAGAAAATAACAAGTGTTGGCAAGGATGTGGAAAACTTGGAACCTTTGTGCACTGTTGGTGAAAATGTAAAATGGTACAGCTGCTGTGGAAAATAGTACGGCAGTTTCTCAAAAAATTTAAAATAAAATTTCAGTATGATCCAGCAAACCTCATTTCTGGGTATGTGTACAAGAAAAACAATTGTAAGTGGGATCTTGGAGGGATATTTTTATACACATGTTCATAGCATCATGATTCACAATAGCCAAGAGGTGGAAGCAAACCAGGTGTCCATTGATAGATGATGAATAAGCAGAATGTTGTACTTACATACAAAGGGCTGTTATTCAGCCTTAAAAAAATAAAAGAATGAAATCTGCAATTGCCACAGCGTGAATGAATGTTGAGGATACTATGCTAAGTGAAATAAACAGTTACGGAAAGACAAATACTATAAGATTTCACTTACAGGAGGCACTTAGAGTTGTCAATTCATAAAACAGAAAGTAGAATGGTAGTAGCCAGGGGCTGGGGAGCAGAGGGGATGAAGAGTAACTGTTTAATGGATATAGAGTTTCAATTTTGCAAGGTGAATTATTTTGGAGACGGATGGTGGTGATACGTGATGGTTGCACAACAATATGAAGGTACTTCATACCAGTAAATTGCATACTTAAAAAGGTTAAGGTGTAATTTTTATGCCAGGTATACTTCAGCACAATAAAAAATGACGTCTCTGAGAGAGAACCTAAGGAATTATCCTATAAGCAATGTGTGTGTTTTAGTGCATGAGGTTTAATCAAATCTAGTTTGACTACTTATTTTTGTTTGTTTCTTTCTTTCTGATTTTCAGCTCTGTTCTATGCAAACAACTCCAATAACTGAGTTCTAAATAGGTGAGGTCCTTTGGCAAATATTTTTGTAGGTTTCTTTGCCTTCATCCAGATTTATAACATATAAAGGCACTATAATAGAGTGGTTAAAATTTTAGGCTCTGGAGTCAGAAAAAGTCAGAAAAATCTGGGTTTAAATCTGAGACCCCACAAGTAACGACTTCTGTGACGCTGGGAGTTATGCCAACCTTTCTAAGTCTCAGTTTATTCAACTGTGAACCGGAAATAGTAAGTTACCTTTGGGATCTTTGGGGAGAATTAAAGGCAAAATATGTATGTGATGATACGAAGCATCATGCCTGACACCAGTAAGAGCCAGTGCATGTCATCATAGTACTGAGAAGCCCCAGCAGGATGAAAAGAGGATTTGCTCTTTCTCTTTCTGCTTGGTGATGCCCATCTCAGCATCATAGAGCCGGTTCACTTTGCAATTGGAGTGGGACTTATAGCCAGAGCATGGCTTTATCGATTGTTAGACAATATCAACAAAGTGTAGATTTGTAATGAATCGTATAAAAGAAATAATGATTTTTCAATTAAATTTAGAAAATAGGCAAACAGAAAAAACCGTATTTCACTTGAATTTACCCTATAATCATAAAGTAGGCCCGAGTAAGTGTATGGGTTCTTATAACAAGGGTAACATGAAGTCTTTGAAGACCTACCTCATAGGCAAATTTGGTTTTCCCTAAAGACCTGGATATCAGATATTCAAAGAGATACTTTTTAAACAGCATTAATATTTACATTTGAAAGCCTTCTTTCTTAATTACTTTTTATTTACCTATGGGATGAAGCCTTTACATACACACACACACACACACACACACACACACTCATAGGTTTCTGTATATGTGAATGTGTGTGTGTTCTTAGTTTACTTACTTAGCTTACTTACTTTTTCACAGAAAAAAAAAATCAACATGAAATTGCAAGATAACCTTGGTGAACTTGCCCCTTCATTTTGTACCAGGAAAGGAGTGTTTGGGGTGCTAGGTTACCCTCCTTTTTACCTTCTTCACCTACTCTCATCCTCACTCAGGCTTAAAGAGAATGTGGCAGTGTAATTGATTATAAAGTATCTTTCTCTCAAAAGAAGGCACACAGGAGATAAAAGCACATGTTGATAAGCTATACAACTATGTATTTAAAACATGACTGGAATTGAAAGCATTTGTCCAAAGACTTGTACGTGAATATTCATAGCAGCATGATTCATAATAGCCAAAAAGTTGACAAAACCCAAATGTCCATCCCCTGATAAATACATAAAATGTGGTATATCCATACAATGGAATACATTTATATTTTTATATAAATGTATACATATTTAAACTTAGTATATTCAACTCTGTTATTATACTTAAAACCCACCGAGTTGTATGCTTTGAAAGAGTGAATTTTATGGTATGTGGGGGAAAAGCATAACTAGGTTCTAATAGAACTGTTATATTTTTTATCCCATCTATATATAACTTCACCATAGCAGAATTAAAGCATTTTCATAAATAACTTGAGGTTTATTTACATAAAGCCAACTTTTTCTGAAAACCTCTTTACATTAGAAATCAGAGTTTTCCAGAAAGAGCAGGAACATTAATAGCAAATTTGCTCAAACTCTCTTGGAGGATTATGGAAATGTTTGCACTCTCTACTCACATTCACCAGTTGAAACTTCTAAGGCAATGTTTGTTTTCTGAACGTTTAAAGCTTCCTGGAGAGGTTGAAGAATTCTTACTATGAAGAGAGATGCCAAAACAGCATTACACATTTGACATGAAGAATTAAAGAGAATGACTAATGAAGTTCTAGCAAAGCTACTTCTCCCAAATCTAGCAAAGCTAAATTCTACCACTGTTCTCTACTAGTATGTATGAGTCTTGTTTTTCTATACCCAATTTATTTAAGCAATGAATTTCTTCCAGAAATTGAGAAACCAGTAAGCAATGATAAAGTCCACCCTGAAAGCCAAGTTGAGTTTTTGATCACTTTTCCATTTGATATTCTTTGAGGACTAAAATTAACACTGTCATCCATATGCTAAAATAAGGAATTAGATTGAAATAATAGTACAGGCTTTATGTTATGCAATGTTTTTAATCTTATAGGTATGGCAACTAATATTTCAAGGCTAGGGATCATTTCTTAATTGTCAATAGAAAAATTCCTACACAGAAAAAAAATACATTATGTGATTAGATTCAGATAGACTATTAGACTCTGCTCCCAACACGTATGTGTCCCCCACATATATCCCAAATTGGAAGACCGAAGCATAGCAGTCATCAACTTCATCACTTTCCCAAGCCCACTCTCCTAGTCTACGTGTAATGACCTTGACTCTAACACCTTTCTGATACATTTACTTCACCCAGACATCTATTCCTGTTATATCCCAGAGACTGGCTCAATTATATGATAGTAGAAACCCAACTATATTACCAAAAAAAGTACCAGAAAAATGGCGGTAATCAAAACATGGACAACAAAAAGTGTTGTTGCAGATGTGAAGAAATTGGAACTGTGCAAGTGGAAATGTAAAACAGTGCAGCCACTTTGGAAAACAGTTTAGCAGTTCCTCAAAAAGTTAAAAATAGAATTACCATACGACCCAACAATTCCACCTCGAGGTATACACCCCAAAGAACTGAAAACATATAGCCACACAAAAACTTGTCTACACGAAAACCATGTTGACAATAGCAGTACTCATAATAGTCCAGAAGTGAAAACAACGCAGATGTCCGCCAGCTGACAAAGGGATAAAAAATATATAGTATAGCCATACAATAGAATATTATTTAATCATAAAAAGTAATGAAGTGCCAATACATGCTACAACAGGGATGGACCTTGAAAACATGTTAAGTGAAAAAAGCCAGGTACAGAAGACCACATATTGTAGGATTCCATTTATATGAAATGTCTAAAATAGGCAAATTCATAGAGACAGAAATTAGATGAGTAGTTGCCTAGAGTAGGTGGGGGAGGAAGGAATGAGAAATGGCTGCTAATAGATACCGGGTTTCTTTCTGAGGTGATTAAAATATCCTAAAATCATATAGTAGTGATGGTTATGTAACCTTATAAAAGATACTACAAATCACTTAATTTTATACTGCAAAAGGATGAATTTTACGGTGTGTGAATGATATCTCAATTTTAAAAATGCTACTAGACTCCTGGTAAAATGTTCAGCTCTCACACCTAGTTCACTAAGAACAAGATAGGCCAGAAGAAATGGGAATGTACCCCCTGTCTCAGAAAAGTCTTACAATGCATTACGACTGTCCACCAATACCAGATGAACCAGAAAAGTGCCAGCCCAGACAGGGCAGAAGTTGCATCTGTGTAAAAGCCATAGCTCCTATCTCATGTATTTGCTCAAGTCCACCTTCCTCTTTGTTTCCTCAACCCACCTATGCTGGGTAGTCCCCATTTACCCCACCACCAACCTCAGTCTATTATCTGTTCTTTTCCACCCTGAACTGTGCTTCTAGATGTTGACCTTCACTAATGCGTCTCCTGGGTTCTCTTGTTTTTTGGAGTCCCCTTGTGTTTGGCCTTTGGGAGGCACTAGAGGTTAGATTGGAGGGTGAAAGTAAAAAGATTCAGATATTTATTTTTCTGGTCTTCCTTTCCAACCCCACTCCCATGCCTCGCCTTCTTGGGATCCTGGCAGTAGCGTCCTTTCTCTGCAGCTATAGCACTTGTCAGGCAATCCCTCTTTCACATCTCCAGATCTCAATAGCGCTACATTTCCCTCCTGTTGCCTTTTCAGACCATGTGGTGATAATGGCTTCCTGCTATTGTTAATACTTGTCCCAGAAGCTTCACCTTCCCTTGGTAGTTTCTTTAACTAACATCTATTTCTTTTGGGTACACTGGCTGATATCCTATCCCTGTCCCTGTGTATCTTCCTGATTTCTAACTCTGAGGCTTCTTGGCTTCCTTACTCTCTAGGGATAACCACATTGATGAGTAGTGAGTAGAGACAGGATTGCATATTTACAATTCCTTTCCTTCTACGTATTTTATTCTTCAAGAATTATTGAGAGATGGCACCTACTGGGACAGTTCAGGGCTTCCCTCTAGATAGAGGAAGCGAGATAGAAAGGGGCTCGGTGGGCAGCCTGGCTGTGAACCAATGGCATTTCAAGAGACAGCCTGGTACCAAAGTTGCCATAAGCATGCAGGACTTCAGCTATTGTTATTTCTAAACCCCATAGCATTTGTGAGTGAGGGCTTGTGTTATATAGACTAGCTGGCTTCATTTTTCCAGGAAAGGAGTAATCTTCAGAAAACTAAGTTTAAGGTCAAGGCAGGACCTGACAAGAACCTACAATTATTTCATTATATAAAATACAGATCCTCCAAGGTCAAAAGTTTATGAGTAGAACGCCCTGTCTTAGCCCAATCAACCCCAAACCACTAAAAACAAACTTTTTGTTAAGCAAAATCAGATTTATTGGCCCTTTGCTATGGGGGAGACCACACACTCAAGAAACTGTGAGGCACCTCATCAAACAAAGGGAAAGATAGAGTTAGGATAGATAGACTTCTGTGGAAGAGTAGAGTTTAGGTGAAATATAGATAAATAAGTGTTTTGATAGGCTCCAAGTAAACCAAGGCTGTGTAAAGTGGTCAATGTCACATCCAGTCTGCAAAGTAGACCCAGGGTCTTATTTCCTAAGAAAAAAAGGAAGTGAAGTTAGACATGGAATGTGGGCAGAAGCCCCATATCTGAAGCTCTGTACCTGAGCTGTAAGTCCCAACTGCTTCTCAGGGTCACAGTAAGTCAGAACCCCCCTCCCACAAGAGTGGATTCTTTCATTCTTACTAAAATCATTTCAAACAGCCATTTAAATCAAATTCCTTACATTTATGATAGTCTCTGATTTTAGAGAACAGTTTCTCAGTGAATAAGAAAGCAATAGTTACCTAAGGAAAGAGGTTGTTATGACATTTTACAGCTGCAGTGTGTCCTTGGGGGAAATAATGTTTCCTGTTAACTTTGCAGCTGGCTTTATCTGTGTCTTTTATTCTAATCTGATGAATAATAGGGCAGATTTTTACAGTCCAAGCTATTTTTAATTTCTGATTACCTTGATGAACTGCATTGGCCATATATCATAAGCAAGAAATAAACTTCTGTGAGATTAAGCTGCTGACATTATGAGGTTTTTGTTTTGTTTTGGTTTGTTTTACCAGAGCATAACCAAGCTATGTTGGATGTAATAGAAATTTCTGTTTTAATTAAATTCCCATAAAATAAGGTACTGGCTTAGGAGCTAGTAGCAAGTGACGGCAAACTGTTATTATTGGAGCATGAAAGAATGTATATCCATATCATGCAGTGGCAAAACATTTAATAAAATTGGCATCTGAGATCATTTGGAAGGCACATCAAGTTCCCAATAATTTGTAGCCTTAGAAGAGGCTGGCAGAATGTTTATAGCCTGTGTTGGTTGCTGATGACTATGTATGGCAAAGTATTGTAAGAAATAGATGAGCTCAGAAAAGAACTGGCCAGTTTGCAAGCAGGAAAGGGAATAGAGAGTGTCCACACATTGGGGAAATTATAAGGTTGCGAAAAGCAACCTCAAACAGTAAAAAGTAGTACTGAGAAATGCTCTGATAATAAAGCCTGATTAAAATGCAACCCTGAAGCAAGTATCAAATCAAGGTACAGTCACTGGACATATTGTTAAAATCTATGCATCTGTTAAGGTAGCACCGGCTGTACCTTTTCAATTGGACAAAATAGCTCAGGGTAAATGAACTAAAAGTGTGGCTTTCCCACTAATGGTAGGCCCAAAGTAATTGCGCGCGCGAGCAAGAGAGAGCGAGAGAGAGAGAGAGAGAGAGAGAGAAAGAGAGAGAGAGAGAGAGAGAGAGAGAGAGAGAGAGAGAGAGAGAGAGAGGCAATAAAGGAAAGAAATGTAAAAATTTCAAGAAATATGACTAAAGAGAAAGGAAAAAAATGTCCATTCAAGAATTTATACACAAACGTTTACGGCAGCATTATTCATAATAGCCAAAATGTGGAATGAAACACCCCTAATATCTATCATTTGATGGATAAATAAAATCCAATATTCCATACAATGGAATATTATTTGTCAATAAAAAGCAATTAAGTACCGATACAGGCTACAACATGGACGAATCTTGAAAACATACTAAGTGAAAGAAGCCAATCACAAAGGACCACATATTGTATGATTCAATTTATACAAAATACGCAGAATAGGTAAATCCACAGAGACAGAAAGCAGATTTTTATATTTGCCTGTTGCTGGGAGTAGAGTGGGGTGGATGGGAGGAGATGAGGGGACGTAGGGAGTGACAACAGGTATGGGGTTTCTTTTTAGGACGGTGACAGTGTTCTGTAATTAGTGGTGATGGTTGTGCAGCTGTGTGCATATACGAGAAGCCATTGAATTGTATCCTTCAAATGGGTGAATTGCATGGTATATTAATTCTATCTCAAAAAATGAATTAAAAAAACAAGTATGTCCAGAAAAGAACTGGGGATGTGGCTATTGGCGTATAATATTGACTGGAATCAGATGAGAATATTACTAAATTTTTGAGAGTTAAACTGTTAAGGGACTACTAGCTTAAAAAGAGACATTGAATTCTCAGGATTTAAAACAACCCCTGGACCCGACCTTCTATGAGTAGGAAGTGGGATAGGAAAATTTCCTAACCTCTAAGAAAGAGATATTCACTAATTCCCACTTCTGATGAGGCTCAAGAGGACATCAGAAAAAGAAGAATCTTACAGAGGGTTCATCCAAGGGCTGTGGAGACAAATGGATTGAGGAATTCCTTCTAGGGGGCAGAACCATAGCCTAATTATACAACTTACTCCATCCCAGAGTAGAAAGCCATCCTCGGGTTGACCTAGCGGGATTGTAGAATTGCTACAGACCCAGACTTCCAAACGGGAGTATTTAGTGCATTTGTCCTACCCCTGACCCCCAGTGTATAGTATATTGACAGCTGATAAGTTTCTGTTTAGTGTACAGGAGTTGGGGCAAGAAGTGTCACAGCCAGACCAGATGTAGACATAATGGAGTATCACTGCCAACGAAGAGACCACCACACATCTGCCAGAGAGCCTGGACTTTAAATCTGATGCTGTGGGTGAGACTTTTGGCATATCTCCCTCAGGAGGAGTGTATTTTAAACGCAGGTGGAAGAGTGAACCAAATATATGTAGACCAGAAGGGCAGACTATAATTACCACCAGTGATTTTCAACAAATGTTTCTGATTCTCCCCACTTCCAGCCACATGTTGGGATCATAGTTCTCTCCCGCCTTGTGTAAGACCATGTGATTTACTTTGGCCAATGACATGCAAGCACAAGAGACGCATGAACTTCCAAACAGAAGTTTGAAGCCCCACTGCACAATTCACGTCACTCTCTTCCTACTGCTAAGATATCAAGCATGAGCTGTAATGGAGCTTCAGAGAGCCGGATCCATCCTACTGACACACACTGGACATATAGCATGAGTGAGTTAAGCTATTGAGATTTGGGGTGTGTTGTCATCAGTATAACTTACTTTGTCTGATACACATAGTAAAATCAAATGCCTTAGATAAGCAAAATGCATGCTGCATTTGTGCCCTATATTACTATATTATCAATAATTAAGCAATTTCCAGGAGAGGTTCTTTCATTTTGTCCCACCAGAATCATCTAAGCTTTCCTCTAGGCTGAACCAGTAAAGAGAAGGGCATTCATCTGCATAAAAGGCCCTCATCAGCAATTAAATATTTGTGCATTGTTTTGCCCTGTGCTACTGTGCCCTTGGGTAATCCAGGAACTCTCTTTTCCATTTTCCCCAACGCCTATAGAATTCATTTCTACATTGTAATTGTTTGAAAGTAGAGAGAAGGGACAAAGTGTCAATTTAATTATTTATCATTTAGTTCTGGCGATGAATTCATTCCATTTAATAAATATTTACAGAGCGTATAATATGGAGGGCTGCTACTGAGATATTTCTACGTATGAAACTATGCTTGTCAGCCTCCTTAAAAAAAACACACCTTGTGATGATTTTCAAAGTACTGCAGCAAGCTGTATGTTACTAGTAGCACAGAATTTTGCATCTTGGAATCCAGTTGTAAAAGTATTTGCAAAATTTAGTGTATTTGGATTGTTCTGGGAAGAGGATACATAACACATCAGATTATCAGCTCTAACTCTTCTGTGGGAAAACTCTCTAGACCCTTTAGCTGAGTTGGGAACCATTCTTTCACACACCCTTAGAACACTACACTTCCCTCTATGCAGCTTCTATTACACTGTATAGTAACTGATGGTCCACTTATCTGTTATCCTCACCACAGTGTGAGCTCTTTAAAGACACTGTATCTTTGTATTCCCAGCTCCTGCAAATAATAAGTACTCAATAAACAAGACAACAACTTATTGAGGGCTTACCATGTACCAGAGATATGCTAAATGCTTTATACACAGTATCTCAGTCAATCCTGAAAAATCATGTGTAGGTCTTATAAGACAGCATTTTGCCCACAAAAGTTGTGTATTCTAGTAATAAATGACATATGACATTTTGTAATTCAAAGATCTCTTGATCTCTGCTTCCACCTAGCAGGTGACTTTGAGTGAGTCACTTAGGTTTTTTCATTTGTAAAGTGATATGAGCAAAAACAAAGGAATTTACAGCTGGAAGAGACCTGAGAATTGTCCTAATCTAGTGATAGCCTCTGTTTTATTGATGCCATTTTAAAGGAATATGATTTTTAAAAATAAGATGCTTGATGTTGGACGTGAGCATAGGCTTTTCTTTAGCAGCAAAATATATGGTGGTGATCTGGACACTTCAAATTTGTTCGCCTCAGCAGGGCTTAAAGAGTGAGACCTTCAGCGTTACATTCAGCAAATATTGGTTGAGTGAGCCTCCTGCAGTCATCAGTCTTCTGGGGTCTCCCTGTTGTTTAGTAAGCAAACCAAAATAGTGTGAGCCCTTATCATGAATACTGTCTTCTCCAAGATGTCTGCACATTTCCTAGGGCTTATATTTTTTTCATAGTCTCTTTTTACTTTCATTGTCCTGTGCCCCCTGAATTCTTGATCTCACTTTCCTCCTGCCATTTCTGTGTCATTTCTTAGCTCTAGGTTAAACATGGGACACAGGCTTTCCTCTAACTTTACAGCGTATCACTAGCTCAAGGTAGTTGCAGGGAGTAGATTTCTACCCATGTTGCATTTCAGCAGAGCAAACAATAGAAAATTGAACATTAAACCAAGTATCTATGAAAGAATGAACAAGAAACTGCTAATAGTAGATGCCTAAGGTGAAGGGAATTGGAAGGTTAAGGGCTTAGGAGTGGAAATGGGCTTTTAATTTATACCATGGGCTTGCATCACTTTTCAAGAAAAGAAAATAATATACAGTTGATAAAATTGTTTTAAAAATTATTACTTTGCTTTTCTTAAAAGTCCCCCGTCTGTGCTCATCCTCAGAACCTGTCCTCTGGCTGCCTCTTGTTGTACCTCAGCCTTCTGCCGTGTACCCGGACCCTTTGCTTCACTCCTCTTCCCTCTACTCTCAACCCTTCTTCTCCATTTTCCCCAGTGCTTTTTGATTCTCCCTTAATTGTACCTTCTTCTTCCAGTTTTTCAGACGACACCCAGAAGGAGAGAGAAGGGGAAGCTTTACCTTTTATGTCCAAAAAGGCCACCCTTCTCATCTATGTGTTATCAAATATAGGAAGGGAAGCTGCAGTTAGTTCTTATTTTAAGTCACACTTACTAGGAGGGCTATAATAAAAATAAAAAAATACAAGGAAAATAACAAGCGTTGGTGAAGATGTAGAGAGATTAGAACCCTCGTGCATTGGCTTGTAGGAATGTAATACAGTGCAGCTGCAGTGGAAAACAGTTTGGCAGTTTCTCAAAAGGTTAAACACAGAATTACCATATAACCCAGAAGTTCCACTTTAAGGTATATATCCTAAAGAAATGAAAGCAGGGACTCAGATGTTTTTATACCCATGTTCATTGCACAATAGCCAAAGCATTATTCACAATAGCCAAAAACAACCAGTGTCTTTCAAAAGATGAATGGATAAACGAAATACGGTATATATATACAACAGAATATTACTACACCATAAAAAGGAATGAAATTTTATTATATGCTACAACATAAATGGACCTGGAAAACATTATGCTTAGTGAAAGAAGCCAGACACAGAAGGACAAATACTGTATGATTCCATTCATATGAGGTACCTGGAATAGGCACATTTATAGAGAGTAGAATAGATTACCAGGGACTGAGGGCAGGGCGATAGAGTTTTGTTTAATGGATACAGAGTTTTTGTTGGGGATGATGAAGAAGTTTTGGCTATGGAGAGTGGTGATGGTTACACAGCACTGTGCATGTATTTAATGTCACTGATTTGTACATTTATGAATGGTTAAAATGCTAAACATTATGTATATTTTTCCGTAATAACCCCTACCTCCAAATGCCATGCTTTCTCTACCACCTATGGACTATTTCCTCCATTACAGAGATGCAAACTCAGGCTTTGGAAAATAACATTCCCAAATTCACACATCTAGGAAGTGCAGCACTGGGATTCAAGCCTTCTCTAAATCCTATGCTACACTAAATCATTATTCTCTTATTTACTGTCCAACCTCACACTAAAACTTGTAATGCTTGATTGTAGTTAACTGTCAGTCTGTTCCCTTGTCTTGATTGTGGACTTCTTAAAAGAAGGGAAAGCTTTCTCTGTCACTGAATGCTTGATGATTATCTCAGGGTCTGACACACACAGAGTCCTTTGGAAACTGAAAGCATTGCTAAGGTTTAGGCCGCGACCCAGTTGAGGGCTTGGTCTGGAATGGGGCTATGATGGATTCCATGGAGTGACTCAGCAAGCCACAGTGTAGCACTCATTCCAAACGCTGTCGATGCTGGGGTGCAGGGACAAAGAGCACACAGTCTCTACCCTCAGGGAACTTCCGTCTAGTGGGCCAGGTGGACAGTGAGACAGTCTTCAAGAAGTCAGACGGGGGCTCAGAGAGCATACAACATACAATGGAGGAGGTGGGGCTGGATCTGAGTCTTGATGAAAAAATGGGGATATCCAGCAGACGAGTGGTAAACAGTGTTACAGGCAGAGGACAAAGCAGAAACAAAGGCATTGAGGTGTAAGAGTGTGGTGGGTTCTGGGAATACGTCTTTGTGGTTGGGGTATGGAATGAAGGGTAGGAGATGTACTGTGATACAAAACAGGGGAGATAGAAAAAGTTCTGATTGTGAAGGGCCACGAAGGTTCGAGACGTCATGCTGATAGAGATAAGAAAGCACCGTAGGGTTTTAAAAAGAGAATTGATACGATCGCATTTGTTCTGTGGAAAAATCAGTCTGATTGCAATGCAAGGAATGAATTGGAGATGGGCAAAGCTGGAGTCCAAGGTGGATTCCAGAAATGCCAGTGGCTTGAAATTATTTGAGAAGTGTTGCAAGCCAACGGCTATAGAAAGGGCCCTGTTAGGGGATTTAGCGCAGATGCCAGAAATAGGAACTGAAAGCCAAGCCTAATAGTCTTAAGGAAGCTTCTGTCAGAGAATCGTGCAGAGGCCAGAGATGGAGTCCATAAGCCAGGCTGCGTCAGAAGGCAGAAAGTGGATGCCAGCATGGGGCACGGGTTCTAGAACTGGGATCTCGGAGAACCTGCCAAGTCTCCAACATCACAGAGGAAATCTCAAAGCAGCAATACATGTCCCCTTATTACAAGAGGTAGGGCAGGAAGGAACCAGCCATTTGGACCCTGAGATCTTTTCTGCTATGCTTTTCTGTGCTCAGTCTTCTGTACCTATTCTGCACCCAGTGTACTCTGTTTCTTTTCCCATCAAACGACATTGAGATTTTGAGTGATCATTAATTCAACAATTATTCATCATCCTTAATGAACCTGTTACTTAGATAGAGCTCTTGGGATAGAGTCCAATAATTGGTATTGGAATGGAGGCACCTGTCTTTCTCATAGCCTGGGGGGAGGGCAGCTAACAAGTTCAAGGTATTGTGGGATTATGTAGGCACCTCATCGTATCAAGCAAGCTAGAGAAAGGATAAATAGGAAAAAAAAAACAATATTTATTGATTACACGTTAGTTCAAAACATATTAAATTTCCAGTTTTGTGGGTGAAAATTGATAGAAAATTGGCAGTTTCATGTTGAGACGAGACCTCAGATGTGCTTAATAGGATTAATCAGTCACATTCACCAAGGGTCTGCATAGACCATCTTTTGTCTGTCAGTTTTCCCATCTCCCCAGGGAACATCAGAGAACAGAACACTGACAGTAACTTCCGTCTGCCGATGCGTGCTCCCTATCACGCCCTTTCTCCCCCTCCAGAAATAACCACTGTCTTGAACGTCGTGTATATCATTGCCTTGCTTCTTTTTAACTGTTGTATCAAATATATAAGTGTGCTAGTCAAAATATTGTTTAGTTTTAGTTGTTTTAAACTTTATAAAAAGGATATGTGCTTATTGTATGTGATATTCTGAGACTTGCTTTTTTCATTCAAGTTTTTATTACTAAAATGAACTGTAGTTCATTAATTTTCAATGCTGTATAATATTCCATCATGTGATATACACAGTGAAAGGCACTTTCTGGGTTACTTTACTTAACCTCCAAAACCCTAAAAATGGACATTTAATGTTCATTCTTACTTTGGAAGTAAATTAATTGATAGCATGAGATCGAGACTCAAGTTCACCACTTTCTAGGCAAGTTGCTTAATCTCTTAAGGTTGAGGCTTAACCTATAAGCCTCAGTTTCTTCTTCAGTAAAATTCAAATTAAAAAAAAAAAAACACAAGAAAAGCACTTGCCTCTGGGGACTGTGGTGATTACCCTCAGCACAGTAACTGGCATGTGGCAAGAAGAAGTAAATGATGTGTTACATTAAACTTTATTACAAAGTGAGCCAACTGAGGCATGGGCAGGTTAAGGAACTTACTGGAGACGACACAGCTAATACAGTCATGCGCCACATAACATTTCAGTCAACGATGGACCACGTATATGATGGTGGTCCCCTAAAATTGTAATGGAGCTGAAATTTTTCTATCACTGACTGGTGTCTTAACCGTCACTGAGTGATGTCATAGCCGTCACTGAGTGATGTCATAGCTGTCGTAGCACCACACATTATACAAATACCATTGCCTACAGTATTCAGTACAGTAACATGCTATATGAGTTTGTGTTCTAGGAGCTATAGGGGCACAGAATTTGTCACCCACAAAATATGTCTATTTGGCATAAGGATTATTTTAGGCTGGTTAATTTTAAGGCATGGAGACATGGAAGAAGATCTGAAGACCAAGCAGAAGTTACCCTTTGTGAAAGACATTTACGTTTGTAAGGGAAACCTCCATTTGTAAGGTGTCTCCCTGGGCTGTACCAGGAAGTGGGGGATAACTTTATCCCTAGAAATTCTTATCTATGTAGAAGACAACTTAAATCTGCCTAACAACCTTACCCTTGTTTAATGGGCTTTTCCTGGTAACCTCGCAGAATGGACTACCCCCACCCCAACATCTTCTTTTGTTTTTAATGAAGATGGTATTTACGGTGGTGGCTTCAGTCATTTTGTCGAGTTACTCAGTTTTCCTGGGTCTCTCCCATGTATACAGGAGGTATACATGTTATTAAACTTTTGTTTGTTTTTCTCCTGGTAATCTGTCTTTTATTATAGGTATATCTCAGCCAAAAACCCAGAAGGGTAGAAGAAAATTATTTTTCCTCCCCTACAGAGCAATAGGCTATACCTTATAGCCTAGTTGTATAGAAGGTTAGACCACCTAGGTTTGTGTAAGTGAACTCTGTGATGACAAAATTCCCTAACAATGCATCTCTCAGAACATATCTCGCTGTTAAGAGGCGCGTGACCGTAATGGCAAGCCAGAACTTGAACCTTTCTCTGCACAACTACAAGGTCATGCTTTTTCCCTCAGACCAGGAGAACTTTCCGTAAACAGTGTGGCATAACGACAACTAGTGTGGAGCAATTACTGGTACTGTTGATCATTAACTCTTCTTCAGTAAGTATTGTAGTAAAATCTGTGATAGCCTTTTAAATGTATTAGTGTGTGTGTGTGTGTGTGTGTGTGTGTGTGTGTGTGTGTGTGTATGCTTTAAGAAGAAAGAGGACTTGTTTAAAATGCAATTCACTAGTCTCTCCCCTACAAGCAGGAAGGAATGTTCTTTTGCTTGCTTAATTGCCTCCAATACAGGAGGTAAGTACTAAACATGTCTTTTTGGAGCAGTTTATGAGAGAAAAATGTTTTCAAATTTATGAGGCTCTGATGCATTTTGAGAAGAGATTTTCATATTCCACATATTTCCTTCTTTGGATCTTTCTATTTAGGGATCAGTTTAAAAATATTGTCCCTCTATCTGGAGCAGAAGGGTTGTGAACCATGAGTTCCACATCTCTTGAGACTTTCAGTCACTTTCAAGGGGAAATACAAAGAAAACAAAAGGAAATAAAGAAGAAATATAGCTTATTTTTAGCTTGGAACATAACATCATTCCATGATGGACTACTAGTAGATTGGAGATACTGGAAGAAAAAAACTATCATTTATCAAAACTTAAAGGGTACTTTTCCCCTCAAGAAAAAGAAACGGTTGCTGGAATTGCATCCTTAAAATAGGCATCTTCAATATATTTGGTTCCTTTTATTGTCTATTGACCAGATACCTCACTTTAAATTAATTATACTGATGTGTGATTTTGCCACATTTTCAGTATGAATGTGTACAACTTTGGAGGTTTAAAGTTATACGTTTAGAACATAGGAATAATTCCCCAAGTCCCTGCCAGACAGATGATTCAGAGGATTGATTTATGATCACTTGTCCTTTTAAAATTAAAGACCTCCAGAACTAGATCTAATCAAAGATTAATATACCTATTTTTTGAGGTTTCTTCCCCTACCTATTTATAAAGACCACAGTTTCTTTCAGCAAGCCTAAGGCAATTCTCAGCAATGACATCATTGTTGAGTAGGAGATAGGAAATGAATTTTCGAAATCAGTGTTCATTTTCCACTTTGATTTCTTCACCTAGTCCACCTTAGAGATCCCAGGAAGAACTTGAGTATCTCTTCAGCAATACATTCACAGTCAAGGAGACTTGACCTCTATGTGAACTGAGTGTCCATCTTGAGGTATCGGGTTGTACCGACATAAAGGTGATTGGGCTATAGACCGGAGGCTAAGGCCACCATTCTGTCAATAAGGAGAAGAAGAGGCTGTTATCAGAAAATGGGGCCTCAGGAGCTGAGCTTCAGGCTGGCAGGATTGTTGTTATCTTGGGGTCTTGATCCCCTGAAAGAATTTAGAGCCATGTTTTTCAAACCACGTTATGTGGGGTCCTAGGTTAAGGCAGCACGTCACGGGCCATTGTTGAGGGATGAAGCCGGTGGAAGGTTGGGAGGATGAACTCTTAAGCTCTGGACCTCACCCCTGACGTTTCAACCAGCACAGCTCTGTTTTTATCTTCTTTATAGATTGGGTTCAACATCAGATGTTTTTAATATAATCAGATGAAACAGTTGAATTCACCAGAACTCCTTTCAGGGAAAATACTGTAAGTGGGTAGAAAGAATATTGCAATAAGTCCTTTAAGAAAGGGAAGCGGGAGCAGAAGTGAGGTCTTCAAAAGGAGAATGAAATAAAAATATATATAACCAACAAACTGCCATCTCAGGGAAAGTGAGTCCTGATGACTTGAAAGATAGGCAGATTTGAGGACAGAGTTGAACTCCTCATGAGAATAGGGAACAGGCTGTGTATGATGTGGGAGGAATGGTGGACAGAGAGACCTTTTGTTCACAGCACAGCCAAGGGACTTGGGAGAAGAAATATGTCAAATGGGTTTTTATGAAGTTGAACACAGTGGTATGTGCAATATAAACATTTTTCTTTGCTATCTAACCCTCCCAACATGCCACACCCCAGACAATATTTAGTAAAACTTGCTCAATAATGCGTTAGGGATTTATTCGTGAATAGATTCTTCCTGGAGAAAGCAAGAAATACTGAAGTTTACAAACTGATAGTGTAAAGAAAAACAGAAACCATACATACATGTTTCATTTGGTGATTCACCAGAAGGACTCTCAAGATTCAACAGCAGGTAATACTCACTCTTAAGATTTATCACAGCAAAGGATACAGAACAAAAGCAACGGGAAGAAGATATGCAACGGTAGAGTTCAGAGAGGTCCAGAATAGGCTTCCGAGAGCTTCCTTGTCTGAGGCCACAGAGGGGTGCTCTTTTTCTAGCAGTGAACTATAGGGGTATGTGTGGAATCCCAAATGAGTCTTAAGGTCCAAGGCTTTTAGCGGCAGTTGGTCACGTAGGCATATTCTGCTTTGCAACCAGCCTTGGCAACCAAAACCAAGGACCCCACAATGAAACCAGGTACACATCATTAATCTTGGTGCCTGTGTAAAGCAAGCTCAAAAACCGGTAGAACATGGTGCATTGCTTCATGTGTATATAACAAACTCATCAATCACTAACGTAAAAAACACTCTGAGGGCCACATTCCCAGAAGTTGGCCAAGGGTCACTCATGGTTCCCTTGAAGACAGAAGTAGTAAGCAACCAGACTTGCTGCGTTAGTTTTTTTTTTCCTCACAATATGAGGAGGACAACCAAATCTGGCTAGGATTTGACAAAGGATTTCAACACCACAGAAACCACTTTGTCGTAGAGGTTAAAGGTAGCTTCTGCCACCTGGAGGCAGATCATAGGCTAGGCAAGAAAGCCTTTCGGTTGCAGGCCTCTAGAAAAATAAACCGTATTTTTTAAGTCAGGGTTTAATTTCATCATACTTGCTATAAATTCTTGCTTAAAAGTTTAAGCCTTATCTCAACATGCTATAGAAAACAAAGGGCGTATTTATTCATTCAAAATTACATTGAGGATTTATGTACTATTTGCTAGAGACTGTTACGCATGCATGTTGGAGATAAATTAACGAGAAGGCAGATAGATATCTGTTCTTATGAAGCTTACAACTCTGGTGGGGGAAAACACGAAAAAATGTGATCTGAGGAAACTATCATCTGTTGAGTTGGGACAAAGTCATAAAAGAAGACTGGTGCTCTACCTGGAATTCTAGAAAAAGGAAATCCAAAGAAAATGAGTTTATCTGTATCTCTAGGCTGTTTTATTAGGCACCTTTTTGCACGCCTTCCCAACTAGGGTGACCAACCACCCGTTTGCCTGGGCTGAGAGGTTTCCAGGATGCAGACTTACAGTGCTCAAACTGCGACAGTTGGTGACCTAATTTCCATTCCATGACCATTTCACTCCTCTGAGAACTATTCTCCCAACCACTGGAGTGCCATGTCCTGGCAGCCATGTTTGTCCTGTGTCACCCTGTCCACCTGGCTATATTAATTAGAAATCAGACCCATTATTAGTCAATGTTTAGCTTGAGAAGTTGGCTAAAGAAATTGCTCAGAATCTAATTGCAGAGCTCTTTAGTGAAGTCTCACAGATTTCTGTCATGGAGGTCTCTAGAACAAATCTGGTGTTTGACTTTTTGAAAGCCTGTTTATCTTCTCATTCTCTGAGGTACCCCAATCTCCTTTTAAAAAGTTCTCTCCCTCTGCCATCATTTTTGCTTGAGTTAATTTAAATGGATTTTTACTTTGTTCCCAGAAATATAACTAAGCTAATTCTCCAGGTGAGAGTATTTTCAAGTCAAGACAAACAGCTCTGCTTTTGTTAGAAACAGTCCTAGAATATTCCTCAGGCTTACTGGAAATACCTATAGGGCATAGCTGGCTGCATGGTTATAGAACTGTATTTTCATCTCGTGAGTGGACATACCCACCAAATATATTTCTAATGTTAGATTAGTAAATTGGCTTTCTGGTTCATTTCAGTCTTTTTTTTTTCTTTCTTTTAAAGGTTTAAGGTGAAAGTGTACAGATTCTGTTAAAACCCACCTGACACATAACCCTACCCTGTTTCCCCTGGGCATGGTGAGTTGCACATGGTAGGTGTTCAAGTACAGCTTCTCAGGTAACTGAAAACTCTACCAGTAGTCTTTTGTTCAATTCAGATTTGTTGCAAATTATGCTGCACCTTCTATCATGTTTCCCCGAAAATAAGACCTAACCGGACAATCAGCTCTAATGAATCTTTTGGAGCAAAAATTAATGTAAGACCAGGTCTTGTATTACATTCTGTAAGACCCGGTCTTGTATTATAGTAAAATAATACTGGGTCTTACATTAATTTTTGCTCCAAAGGACGTATTAGAGCTGATTGTCCAGTGAGGTCTTATTTTCAGGGAAACATGGTACTCACAGTTCTTTCTCACTTGACCTTCGTTGGTAACAGGATGTTTCTTGCAGAAACATTACCTTGCCTTTGGAACCAATCCCAAGCACACTGGCTATTCTGTGGTATCTCCCTTTTTGTTTTAGCTTTGTATGCCTCACTTTAGGAGCCCCAAGCTTTTAATGCTATCAATAGGCCATATCTGAACTATGTTGTGTCTCATCCGCTTGCCTGTGAAATTCCTCTTCAGCTCTTCTCCTCCTTTGCAGTGACTTCACTATGGTGGAACCCATGACTTCTTCCTAGGCCTGTTTCAGCACCCCTTAATATTAATGGTGCCTAAGAATCACACTGGTAGCTTTCTGGGGAAAAAGAAAAATTCTGGGCTGCCCTACAGACCTATGGAATCGGACTATTGTAGGCACATGATCCAGAAAGCTGCATTTTAGAAAAGTTCCCCAGGTGATTCTGAGGCACTAATGACCTACTGATAGCAGGTCCACGCCTGGGTCCTTGAGTTGACTTTTAGCAGTTTTTTTCATTCCTCCTCACACTTTGTCAACTTATCTTTAGGTACTTAATAGCAGAACAAATTTTTCCCTGACAGTTCTTTTTCATTATATCATCACTACCATCGTATGGACCGGGATACTAGGTGCTGTACTTACACAATACATCAGACACCACTGGTCCGATTACCTCAAAGAAAACACTGCTACTCAGGATTAAGCATGTATTTATTTTAGTTCAGTTAAAACAAACATACATTGTTTCATTGAAACGGTGTAGCACTCTTTGCCAACAAATCATACTGGAATTGTTGGCCTATAACAGTACAGTGGGGATTTTTACATTATATACAGGAAATTAACACACCCAGGTTCTGAAAGGTCTTTCATTACACTAGATCACATTTGATTTCATTACATTAGGTCACATTTCGTTAACTACTGCATTTTGAAAATTTAGACCTTATTTAAAATTTAAGAGATCTTAACTTGCACCAAGTTTTCGTGAAAAAAATGTAATGTTCAGCCAGTTTAGTCTGTATTGCAGATACAATTTAAACAGTATTTAAAATTTTTAGTGTTTTATACATTTTGTCAATTTGTTTATATTGAAATCTCAGTACAGGTACTTTGGGGACAACTCTTATATATACTGTGTGAATTCATCAAAATGCAGTTGAGAAACTTACAGGAATATATACACTCAAATCCAAGACCCAAACCTGATCTATGGAACTATGTACAACCTATTTACAAATACGTATGGACAGACAATGTATGTACATAGATTATCATAAATATTGAAAAATAGGTTAGCTTTAATGGATTAATGCTGTTCTATAAATAACATTATAGTTATAACTGAAACATCCACGGAAGACAGTAATGCAAAATGAGGTGACCAGACAGTGGTTTTAATACTGCAGACTGCTCATTAACGGGAAGTCACTGTTTAGGAACCTCAAGGCAGACAATGTAGCTCCAAGAAAATCATGCAATGGAATTTACCCTAGGCAGCTGATTTTGAACCTCAAACAGCTGGAAGAGGATTGGATGAGACTCCCCACATTTTGACTTGCTGTAAGCATTTTTTTCCATTCCTTCCTGGTTGACTCGGTATTTCTTCCCACATGAAAGGATGTAAACGGTAGAAAACTGCTCTTCACTTGGTATTCCCTAACAGGCCTTAGGTACAAAATCAGCAATTCTTTCAGGAACTCAAGCAGAAGTGCCAAGTCTTGGTCTGAACTAGACGTGAGGTTCTGGATTTCGAGGAAGTGCCAAAAGCCCAATTAAATGAAAGCAGTGCTGTAGAATCCACCTTCTCACTGCCTTTCTAGATGGTCCCCAATTATTTTCGTAGAAACAAACAAAAATGGACCATTGGTTTCACCCAACGTAGCACTACAAGACGTCTTCCAGTTCCACAAGGGTCTTTAATTACAGACAGACATATCTTGTCTATAATCTAGTCACATATAATACAAGAATGCGTTAACAAAAACCTGTCTGCCACATTTCTGGCCCTTGCCTAAAACTAAAAATGTTTAGTTTAAAAGAAAACCTTAGAGCCAGATGACCAATTGATGATTCTATTATTTGCTTCCCCCAACCACTAATGGAATTATGTATGTTAGATTTTAGACATTATGCCTGATGAGCAAAGTACCACATTATTTAATAATATATTCACCATACACCATAACGTACAATAAATGTGCTCTTAAAGCCAAATGTTTTCAGTTCTAACTGGAATTGAAATGGAAGGGTGAACATGCAGTTGGACCAACTACTTACACTCACGTTGTATTGTTTTTCCCTAGCTAACCATTAGTTGGAGATGTAAACAAATAATTCTGTGTTGTACAAGAATGAGATGACAATCCCGTGCAAAGTTGTTTTTTTTTTTTTAAAAAAAAAAAAAAACTTACTGCATGAGAAACCCTGTGGCCTATATGAAGAAAACTCATATTATACCAAATATCGATGTAACCTGTGGATTAGACCTCTACTGTAGACATGAACACGACTAACATGAGCACGACTAAGCCATACATTATCAAGTCATTCACACTTCCAGTAGTAGGCGAGCATTTTGAAAAGTTGTACTCTGGATAAAACAGTTTTGGCCTATAGCCATCAAATGCCCATTTTCCACTGCTGGAAGCAATGTCAAAAAAGGGCTGGCCCAAAAACCCAGAGCTGTCAGTACAACTCTGGAGACAGATGCAACTGAATAAACCCTGTTTTACCCAATTGCACTATTTGGTACCTCAAAATTAGTTATTTTACTTTGCCATAGAAATATCTGCATTATCTTCCATTCTAATAGATTAAAACCATAAATATCTCAGTTTGAGTGAACTAAATTATTTGGGGATAAAGAAAACGATGAACAGAGTTCATCTGATTTGGTATAGCAATAATAATCAATCATCCTTGAATGGTGAAGTTTGAATGGAAAACACTATGCTCCTATTCATGGTACAATTTTTCATTACATCACCTTGTTTAAAAATCATTTTGGGTAAAAAAAGTGTTTGGCTTATTATGCCTATAAAAAGGCAATTCATTTCATAATACTAATATTTGTTTTCAAAACACCAATGAAAATTGTTTTGTGGAATTTATTGACAACTATTTTTGGACAATGTCCAAAAAAAGCAATTTTTAAAAAGTAAAATAGTGCTTCTGAGGTCTTTAAATATTTTTGGTACAAAAAAAATAAGTGTTTTTCTCAATGCTTATTTGAATACTTTGCTGTAAATTAACAATTGTTTCTCACATCAAATGGTTCCATTAGGCACATTCAAGTAAAATCATAAAATATCCAAGTTAAACAATGACACAGCCAAACATGTGGCTTGATAAAAGAGTTCGTCCATTCTCTGGAATGGAATAAAATTGTCACTTCCGTTAACCCGAGACTCGTGGTTTTGTTGTTAATGTCCATTTCTATCATACAGAATAGTTTCTTTTAAAAAAACAAAAAACAAACAAAAAAAAAAGAGTTCACATATTCTGCACTCAGAAGAACCAGCGAGGAATCTGCACTTCAAAAGGAAGTGAAACTAAAAACATTAGGTGAAATTTCATAGTAGTTGAGAGTTGACTCAACACTGGCATCAAATGGACTACTGAAGTTTTAGTGGTGCCCAGTTAATGGCCACCTCCCTGGGCATTGTGTACCCAATCCAGAATAATCAAGGCCATGCTTCCGGTCATCACCACTATGCCACTTAACAGGAAGAACATAGCCTGCAATGAGAACACAGAGAAAACCGATCAGCAAGCAACAAAATGTTTAACATTCATCTTTCTACTTTTAAAAATGGGCTTATAATTACTAAAATTATGTCAATAATATTTTATAGAGCTACAGTTTTACCTTGCGAAAGATATTTAAATGGTCTTTAAAAACCAAGGGGTCGTATAGTACAAAGTAACTATCTTTGAAACCTTCCAAAATGTCACTTTCTCATTTCTTTCTCTCAAATGAAAAGGTAAATCATTTTCTTTGCGAAAGATACTAACTCATAAAGTAGAACTGGACTGGATTTTTTGCATTTTTTTAAGCAAAAATTTAAGTCATAAAATCAAACCCAAGTCATCCTACAACGCATCCTGCATCAAACAAAGCCAGAGGTCTTTCTAAGAGACAGGTGTAAGTTTACTCCTAAATCCTACCCTTCAATTACTGCTCCTATGTACTTTAAGTAAAACAAGATGACAGTTGTTGGTTTACAAACATTTTTAGTACTTTAATCAGATCAGAATGTTAGTGGAGAATAAGGACTGAAAAGCAATGTTTTCCCTAAATATCACCACCAGGATCATTTGTGCTTACCATATCACACCCTTTGTAAAATTTGTTGTTGTTACACTTGCAAGTACATAACAATATTTTAAGTGTAATAATTGCCGCCCCCACCCCCGCCCCAAGCTCTGCGTTGAAGATGGTTTGTTTTGTTAGACTAAATAGCCCATCTTTTTCTCTTTTATATAATCAAGGTCCATTTAAGTGCCTGTCATACAGTAGGCAGTCCAAAAAATACTGGTTAAACAAATGTTAAAAGCTACGCCAGTATTTTCATACTTTACACTCTATCTCTGTATTAGATATTACCTTTCTTGCGATTAACTTAAGCGTGTATTAGATGGCAAACTGTCTTTTATTATCTTTTACCTCCTCTCCCCCATCTTTCAACTGTGAAGCACAGTGATAGAAATTTAATAAAAACTTGAAAGCGAAACTACAACAAATGATAGCTAAGGTACTAAACTTAAAATCAGTTGAGGACACTTCTAGTATTGGAAGATTATTATTGTTTCTAGTCAGTCATCATCTCTTACTCACCCCAATCTTCTGTATAGATTTCATAGATTCTTTCTTAACTAACTTGATATAGAAGGCCGATGGAAGAATAAAAATCAACATAGCAGCTGCAGATGCACCTGTAAAAGAACATTTGCCTTCTTAAGAATTCAATAAATCACTTGTCATTCATTTTTTAAACCTTAAAATTCCTGATATTTGAATGAACTCTGATAGTTTCTAAAACTTACCAATGAAACCAAAGATATCTCTAATAGTTGGGACAAAGATGACAAGCAAATTGGTAAATGCCAAGATGGACACTGTAATGAGAGTATGACGCCACCAACTGAAATCTTTTGCTTGGCAAAACAAGTGAGTTATAGAACCCCGGATCTGCAATAAATAAATAGACAAGCAAATTCGAGCTTTAATTAATTTTTAAAAAAATTAGGAAATGTATCTAAAATAAGTAGCTATTTATAAATAATAAACTTGTGCCGCCCTCCTCTACTCCTGGTTTCTAAACATCTGAACACTGTTAGATCATTTAATATCTTCAATTATGGAAAAAATGCCCTAGGATGTTTTGAAAATCTGCAAAGTACAGTCCCTTCAAAACCACCATTAACTCTATCACCCTAGTGGTGTTACCCTTCTCCCAGAAGAGAAAAATCTCATTAATCTTCACGTTTAAACTCATTCCTACTGAAAAGAAAGCAAGTGATTACCGGGAAAATAACAACTGGTACTGTTAGGGTGACAGCCATCAACACAGCCAAACGGACAATGAGAAGAAGAATATCAGCTCCCAAGACACTGGCGTAGGTATGAAGCAATTCAGACTCAACGTGTTCTGTGGGGAAAGACCAAAACAAAACAAAAACTTCAAATATGCTGTTTCCTCTGGAGATTAGGTAGAAAATCTAACTTGTGGCAAAATTTGCACCTAAGTTACTAGCTACCCACAAAATGACTATAAACTAAGAGGCTAATAAGATTAATTGGAATTAGGGTTAATGCAATTAAAATAACATTGAAGGAAAACTTTTCTAAATACCAAGCAGAGATTTAGCCACATGACCCCCATTAAAAACAACAGGAGCTAAATAGCTAAATCCCACGGTTTGGCTTAGTTTGTGTGTGTCGTATAATTTGAAGGCAATGGGAAAGGAGATAGGTAAGATGAACTTAGATGCAAGCACATCATACAAAAATGGCATCAAATGATTAATGGTAAACTTTTGAACCTGGGCTCTAGAAATTACCGATTAAATATACTATAGGAAATTCTAAGCTCTAAATTCAATTTCCAATTTCTCATCACAAATGAAATATACCAAAACAGACTGACTTTTTTTAGTGATAGAACTATATTTATCAAAGTATCAATTTTATTTTACAAAGTGATTTCTTTCTTTTTTTGGTAAACCAGACATTATTTACCATAAAATGTCAGGTATCCAAAGAGGGCAGCAAGCAGGTACATGAGAAACATAGCAAAAAATGAAATCTTGGACACGTTCATCATTCTTCTACGGCTGCGGCTATGTAAATTCAAAGGAAAATATAAAAATATATTTTAGCAATAGCTATAGCAGTAATTGAATAACATTTTTCCAATAAATTTATGTGGAAATAGGTTAAGAACTCACCCTTTCAGCTCTTCATAAATGGGAAGAATAGCAGGATGACAGACAAATGAAAAGGTCAGAATTGGCACAGCATAGACGGTCTGTAAAAAAGGTAAAAACTTACTCAATATCCTAATGTAACAAATTCATGTTATCACAGTTCTGTAACTTATATTTTATATCAACTAATCTTAAAATCAAAGCCTAAAATAATTAGCTTCCCTTACGTCATTAGCTTCCAATCTTCTAATTTGTTTACTCATTAACATCCTAACTTTTGAATGTGTCAATTATTAACATCATATGATTATTTCATTTCTGAATCTATTTTAAGACACAAACCAATGCTTTCTTTTCAGTCCCTAATAAGTTAATGATGTTTTCTAAAGAGCAGCTTTTAGCCCTCCTCCCTTTACCTTGGGAGTGATTTTTCAAATTTCCAGTACATAGTTTCCCTCTTCCTTAGTATCTTCCTTTCAGAAAATGAAGATGATATTTAGTTACCTGTGAGTTGAAGATAAAATAATGTGGTCTGCAAGAATCATCAGTCATGTTAAATGTCATGTCAGGTGCCAAAGTTATTGGCTGTGTGAAGGTGCCGTTTACTGTTTCATTAATTATCAAAGTAACTTCGAAAGGACAAGCAATCTCAAACTTCTTGCAAATCACCTGAAAATATATTATTTTGCATTGGTTAAACTGAGTATTTTGACAGAGCTTATAAAAAAAAAAAAATCTCCAGCTTTACAGAAAAGTTATACCTACCACAATCAGAAAGAACATCATACACAACAAGGAAAGGCCACTGGTATATCCCAAATATCCTATAAGGGGACAGAGGCGATGAATGTTAGTTAGTCCAATGAAATAAGTTTAGGGCAAATATATTTTCTATTTTCTCTACTAAATAACTCAATTCTGCCTGCAAGACTTTAGTTGTGACTACAATATTAAGTTTCTACTTCTTACATACTAAGACAGATGCTAAATAACTAAAATAATAAGAACTTTCTTTCTGTATTATTACTTACAAAGTACAAGATATTATAAAATGTCAACAGAATATTTTGGCCCCTAGGTAACGACAGTGCTAGGACTTGGAAAGACCCACAGGTTTGTATATCGCAACCCCCAAAGGTATGCATTTAGGGTTTTTTAGCTCTCAATTTCTAGTTAAGAAAAAGCCAACTAGCTGGTGAGGATCATTTCAATTCTCTTTAGAGAGGAGATTGCTCACCTAAATTTCTCAGCAATGACAAAGGAAGAATGAGCAGCAATGACACCAGCAGAACCAAATAGTCCCCGTTCAGATACCACAATCTGAATTAAAGAAAAGAAAAACAAGGTCAAAACCGGTCACAAATATCCTCAGAAAAATATGTGGATCTTCTCACAGGACTCATTTTATAGAAATGCTATAAAAATACACACAAAAAAGATAGGTTTGGAAGTACTGCTCATTCAAAAAGCCTACAGACAGGAATAAATCTCTAACTTTGTGCACTAGATGAATATTCACTCAGGTTAGAAATGGGGTATGAAACAGTATAACTTTTGTCCCACTGTTTGCTCTGGGAAGGCTGCCAGCTGATTCATAACATAAAATACTTCTTAAAGGCTTGCTATTAATATAGGGAACAAAGAGGCATTGTTAAGCCAGTAATCTTATCATTAAGCATTTTTAGAAAAATTATACACCAACTTAGGCATAGCTTTAGCTTGCAATTTTTAATGCTAGAAACAGGAAATTTTAAAACAAGTTTCTTTCAGACATTTGTTACCAAATGTACGTATTCAACACTTCAACAAGGAAAGTTTTCCACATTTAGATAAAATACACAGGCAAAAGCAACAAAACCCAGTCTCCCAAACCAGGACTTATTCCAGGTTGTCAAGAGAGTGCTGTATATAACACCTTGACGCACCTTGACTCCAGAGATCGTCAAAGAATCCCTTCTCAAGTTAACAGAAAATATTACCATGTCTCCTAAGAGTCCTAGCAATATTTTTCCTTTTTAAGTAATTAACGTTACCTTCTTTTACATTATTATTTGCAAATTCTAATTGCCCTGTGAATTCTACTCCACTCACTTCAGCAACAAAGACCCCACACAATCCTCTATCTAAAGATTGGCCTACTAAAATAAATTTCTAAATCACAGAGATAACCACACCTCTGTATTTTGAGATAAAGAGCTGCAAGTAAGTGGGGAAGTAAATTATTTCCCCCCCATGTTTACTTTAGATAAAAACCTATTAGTCCACATGATGAATAACTTTGCTAGAAGGATAAGGTTTCTACAGTATGGCCATGCATTTTCTAGTATTATGCATTTTAAATAAAGTTTTAAGAATTTCAAATTTACAAAAATCAGACAGGAATTGATTTTTAACAATTCAAAGCTGCAGTCCTAACGTAGGTTGAAGTATATGTTATTTAGCTCTAACTTCTTAAAGAGTAAATATGAAGAGGAAAGCTAAGTTTAAAAAGCCTGTTTTCACACACAGGTTAAAGTTAGTTATCCAGAGTTATAAAACAAGCTACCATCTTTGGCCTTTCATCCTCAAAAGATCAAATCAGTTTATGGGGGACTTCTTGGTCAGTTTCAACAATAAGATTTACAAAAAATAATTTACTGAGTCATTTTATATCCACCTTTGATAAAATTTATCTAACCATTTTAGATTTTAATCGTTTCTTATGAGTAACCTTACTTAGCACCTACCCAGTTGTATCTTCAATGTTCATTAATGCCTTGATCACCAAAGGTAACTCATATTTCACTATGAAGAGGTAGCTTGACATAGCTGGAGGAAAACAAAATTATACCATTACAAGTGCAAAATGTGGCACCGTGACACCAAAAGTAACGTGTCACCACTCTGTGCTACATAACACAAAGAGCAAAAAGTCTATCCAAATAGCCATTTAAAAAATTCTTACCGCCAATATTCTGCATTGTAATCGATCCAGAAGCTGCAAGCTTTCCAACCATTCCAAATGCCTTATATCCCAATTGTTCATATAATAAAGACCCTATAATTTGAAGAACACAGAAGCATGAAGCAAGTCTTTCATAAGAGGAACAAAATCACGACAGGCATAATTGTTTTAGAAATTTCAAGAATGCTACCATACCTCCTTCATTGGCAGTCTTCAAAAGGAGATGAACAGAATACAGGGAAAATATTGACACAAATACCAAGAGGATTCTGATGAGAAAGAAATGGTATAGGGTTAAAAACAAGCACAGCTCTATTTGAAAACTTTTTTTTCTGGTTATTTAAACATTAAATATGGAATTTGTCCTAATACTTCTTGTGCTAGATGGAAGGCCAAGAACTGGTGTTCACTTTTCTGGCTAGAGTGTCAACATATTCTCTTACCCGGCAGGCACTAAAAACTTGCATGTCTCAGGTAATAGGCTCTATGGTATTGGTAAGAGCAGGGGTTTACACACTGAGCCAAACTTTAAAATGGTAGAGTTATGAGACTTAAAATTTGATTCTGGTACCATAATAATTAGCTGTATACTTGCCACTTCTTTGCACTTTAATAGTTCCTTTTACCTGTAAAATGGTGGTAATACCTGCTAGCAAACCCAGCCTACAAGTTACTTTTGAAATGCAATCGAGATAGCATAAATCAGAGAAGTAAGCAACGTGACGATATATTATATTGCACCCCAGGGTGTGGAATACAGGCCCAGCATGGTCACAAAGTTAAACAATGCCTGTGCTATCTATCAGTCCAACTGTCGGGGCTGTTTCCTCACTGGAACAGGGGGGGAAAAAATGAAGAGAGGGACTAAATGTTCCCCCAAGTTTTCCTTTAGAGCACTGGTTCTCTCTCATTCCATTTATTTTTCTCCCCCCTCGCCAGGCAAGCCAAGAAAATCATAAATTTCTTTTTAGTAAAAGGAACAAAATTCAAAATCAGGGAAACTCACAGAAAATTCTACATACAAGAAGTTACATTTTAAAAAATTTTACAGGCAAACTGCATATAGTACCATATAAGGTTTGGCAACAAAACTGATGTCTGTCAGTTAAACACAGATGGTGACATCAAGCTGCCATTCTTTTTTTTAAAGAGGGCGCAGCTCAAAGTGGCCCATCCGGGGATCAAACCGGCAACCTTCGTGTTAGTAGCAACCGCTCTAACCAACAGAGCTAATCAGCCACCCAAGCTGCCATTCTAATGCCAAAAGTTTTATGGGGTCTCATCTGAGGTGGGAAGAGACACCATTAGCCTCACCTCTAACTAGGTAAAGTTGCTGGTTTAATCCAAAACAGTTACAAATTCAGTCTTCCTTTTTCTATATTGAAATGCCAATGGGGGGATAAATGGATTTCATAACCTTTGAGGTCACTTTCAACCTCAAGATTGATTCTGCTTGACAAGGTTAGCTAGAGTTGTTCAACTAGACTGTGGCAGCCACATGGCTTTTGGCCCATTTACCTTTAAATATACTTTGTAAAACTGATGCACTAAAAACTCATTTTAGCACTCTTGATACTATTTAACCATTTCTTAAAATGGTTAATCATCAAACACATAGACCCTATAAAGTATTAGTTAATTTCCAAAGTGCAAGGCTAACCTATCAGTTTTGCTTTCACTTATGAGACAGAAGTGCCATTTTATCTCACGTAAATTCTGCACTATAACCCCACTTAAAAACTGCCTCCAGTCTTTGTATCTGCTTAGGAAGGGTTTTAAATATCTAAAGATGATGCCATTCAAGTTCCACACTAAAAACTTTGAAACTCTAGGGTCCTTTCTATGTAAATTGCTGGTCCTTCGCCTTGGTAAGAGGTCTCAACCTCATGCTAACTGAATCCTCGCTTCGAATGCTCAACGCTGAGCTTAACTTCAACATGGAATTCGACCACAAAGCAGCACTTTGTAAAGGTTTGCTTTTCTTTCACGAACATGCTATTCTGCTGAAGGAAATAAGTTGAATAGAAGGCACCAGTCAGCTAACTAAAGTATACCGGTCACAAATGGACAATTCCATGCTACCTGCATATATGGTTTCTTCATCTGCACGACAAAATCACACTATCTTCCAGATATTGCCTTGGCCAAGAGCACAAAGGCACTTAAACTTAACAGCTATAACATAAACATCATTAGAAATGTATGCCCAAATTTACATGTATTTTTGTTTTGTGCTTTTTTGCTGAAAATAAGGTCCATACTTTTCTATTAATATTATATTCTCCAAGGGTCTGTAAACCCACAAAGGTTAAGAACCACTGCTCTAAAGTATTTTACAAAAGGTCCAAAATTCTTTTATAGGTATTTGTTCTCGAAATCACAGGTGTAACTAATTCTAACAACTAAGAAAAACAACATTTAAAAGCAGGTACTTATTAAAAATATTAATTTTGCTATGGCATATGGCAATCACACAGATCTGGAATAAATAAATATTAAAAAAAACCAAAACACACATGGGTTGCTTTTCAGTTGCTTTGTGACTCACTTTTCTTAAATCAAACATTATTTCAGGTTAGGCAAATACCATCACACCCTATGTATATATTTTTTAATTAGTTGTTTTCCTTATGCATGTAAGGGGCCATAGGTCCTTGGGGAAACTGTCAATTCATCAAACTGACTTATTAGTATTTTTGGCTTCTAATTTTGCCAGAATAAAATTTCTAACTACCCTGGATTAATCAATAGTTGTTTTTTGTTTTTTAATCCAAACCCTGTTACAACTTTAAGTGTTCCTTATTGACTTAAAGACTTTTGGCTAAATTATCAGTTTTAATTGTTGTCCCATTTCTTCCTAATTGGCTTTCTTGATATCATGCAATTATATACTAAAGATATTTTTTGACTTCTCATATTTTAAATTTTAAGCAAATGATTTTTAAGTTAACTACTTCAACTGTAAATTCAATCTCTGGAGCCAAAATATGTTGTATCATCATATCAACTGCCCTGCATGGCAGACTCACTACTTACACATACTTACATAAAAAGAGCAATTCCAGTATTAGCCATGGCATAAGAAAGCCCAAGGATTCCACTGCCCACAATCGCATTGCTCAGATTAAATACTGACATTCCAAAGGAAGTAGTACCTGGATGCTACATAGAGGGAAAACGATAACCAAACATATAACAATTAAATGGAGAAAACCAGCTTTGGGCAAGTTAGATTTGATATCTAAAAGTAAAACTATTCTTTTACTCCCTAAAGCCACAGACACACAAATTATTATTTTTAACTTACAAAGTCTGTTTCATACTTCTTTTTCCCCAAATTCGATTCAAGTAAAAAGTTCTGGTTTTCAGGGTCTACGTCTGCATAATGGCTGCAAAATTAAAAAAGAGAAATTTTAAGTTGGATGGAAATGTACAATGGAATGCTTTAACAGAAAACTGTCATTTAGTCGTCACACACCTTTACGTAAATGCATAAGCATTAAGTAGGAGTCCACTTTCACGAGATACTGGCATTGCAATACGACAAACGGATACTCTTCAGAGACTACTTTCCCTCCAAATGCTACAGTAAATTAAAGCATTAAGTAGAATCTCGGAACCCCCGATCTGCTCGCCGTTTTTAACACAGCATACAACTTCTCTCACCTTTTCAGAGCAGCTTGCTTGGTGGGGTAGGAGTAGTTGAAGTCGCTGTTGGAACTGTAACTGCTGCTGTCCTCATCCGGGGAAATATTGAACCTTCCCATTTCGGCTTTCTTCATGCTGGGCACCGGGAGGAAATCGGATGCTTCGAGTAAGACTGGGCTCCTTTTGTCCTTGTTGGTGCACCGGCCCGCGCAGCTGCCTGCGAAGGTAGAGGCGGCGCGTCAGGACCGCAGCGCCCGCCCTGGTCACGTGACGCCGCCCGGCGGCTCAGCGCGGCTGATTCACCCCACCAGGCGAGTGGAAAAGTACCAGCCGAACGCGAGGGGCGGGGGCGCGCCGAGGGGCGGAAAAGTACAGACAGCGGAGAAGCGGAGAACAAAGATGGTCCCACCGCCGCGCCGCGTCTGTGGAGGCCCGCGCCCTCCGGACCCCGAGGCCTCTCGGTCGATTTTAGTATTTCACCCTCTCGGCGATCCTAAGTCTGAGGGAGGAGTGCGGGGGGGCTCGCTTTTCTCTACCCCCAGCCTCTTTGGTCGTACACTGGCATGCAGGGTCCACAGCCCCACCAGGCATTGGCTAGGTGTGCAAGCCGCGCAGGTACACATCTGCCCGTTTCCAGCATTTGCAAAAGCAATGCCGCGTAACCCGTCCTTTCATGCTCGAAGCCCCCAGATAGAGAAATGCCTTCGCGGCAGTTAGCCGACTCGAGGGGGCGGAAAGGGCTGACAGGAGTCCTCTACAGAGCAGGGAAGACCGCCCGTTCCCAGGAGCTCAGCGGGTTTGTTGACACGCGCACGCCCGTGCCCTCGAGCACACTCGTCCACTCGCACTTGGCTGGCGAGCGCTACGCCCGGCCGGCCCCTCCTATGCCGGGAAAGGAAACTGATGCAATATCGATCGCCGATTGTCAAACGTCCCTGGCCAGTCTTCCCCAATCGTGAGCTCCGCTACACTAAAAGCCCGAACCCGCCTCGGCGCCCCCAAATTCCAGACCCCCTGGATTTATTTTTTTATTGATGCAAATAAGCCACAAGACTTGCCGCAGCGGAGCCGCGGGGCGGGCTGGCTCCCCTCCCCCTAACGGGAGAATGCGGTTCCACTCCCGGCGGATACGCGGCCCCCGCGCCCCGCTTCGCCCCTCCCCAGCCCCGAGGAGGGCGGCGAATCCCCAGTGGGCCGGGGTTGGAGGCGAGCCCCGCGGACTGCAGTCGCCCGTCCCAGGAGGAAATGACCCCCGCAGCTGCCTTCCCGCCGCAGCTCCTCCCGGACGCCCCTCCCCCACTCTCGCCGGGCCCCCGGGCCCTTTGCACAGATACCGCCCGCGCGGTTACCTCGGTGGTCTCTGCTCCTGAATCCCGGAATGTCACGCAAACGCTTTCGGTGGGTTTTTCTTAAAAATCGGGCGGGATAAAGAAAATAACAAAAGACCCCAAAGATAGGCAGGAAAAATAATCTTAATAAAAAAAGGAAATGGCAAGTTGTCCCCTAATCGTCTGGCATTCGCCGTCTCAAGGGAAAGGCGTGAATGTGCGGGAACGCGTGGTCGGACTGCTAGTGGTGCGGGACACGGAGCTCCAAGACAGCGACGTCGCGCGGCTCTGGAGCAGCTCGGAAATCAGCGGGTTATAGCAGCCGCCCAGACGACACGTCAGTGGGCGGGACCGCGGCCTCCGGGTGCCTTCCCTTTGTGTATCAACACCACCTGGGCCCCGCCCCCGGCCCGCCCGGGCCCACAGGCCCCGCCTCCGCCCCCACTCGCGCCCCTTCCCCCGTGGCGGATTCGGGCGCCCCGCCCGGCCTGCTGCCCACCCCTACCCTTCAGCAAAGCCAAACCCCGCTCTCTCCAGCCCGCTGGGCAGAGTGGGAAGACCCCCATGCTTCCCTCGGCCTATTCATTTCAGCAAGGATTGGTGAACAACATACGCGGTTGTCTTCAAATGCCTTTCGGTCCGTGTTACCAGCAGTCTTTGCTTTCTACTCAAGGGTTTTTGGGGACACAACCTGCCCACGCAACCCTTTCCTGCCTTATTTTTGTGATTTACATGGGGGTTTTCTCTCTCAAACTTGGGCTAATGCTATAACGTTGTCTCGATAGTCGGTTTCTGTTCTCTTTCTTCTCCATCTAGGCCTGCTTTCACTCTTTAACACTAGCCTGATGAGGTGGATTGGCAGCTCCTTTTCGGGGATATCCTTTATGTAGGAACATGGAAAACCCTAATAAGGGGAAATATACATCCTGACCAGCAAGGCAGTCTCCTTAAAAGGGATCCCCGGTTGGGCCTCCGGTTGGGGGGACTTGCTCTTCTGAGAAGTTGTAGGAGTCCCCAGTTTTCCCTTCCTTTCACCACTCCTACCCCAATTTGAGAGCAATTCTCGCCCTCCACACCTTTCTTTCCTGTATTTACAAAGACGCTTCCTCGGTTGGAATGCTGGTCTTAGAGACTCGCCTTTCCAGTGGTGATGCGGTCTTGCTGAGCCAGGCAACTAGGGGGCCCCTTAGCTGTGGAATGCTTGGTGCTGCCGGATAGGCAGGATCCGTCCCTTGCTGGAAACAAAAGGCCCCTTATGAGAGATAAATGTTTGTTGAATGAATGAATAAACAAAGGAGTTTGACCTACTGCTCTCTTCCTTTTGGAGACGTGGGAGACGCTGGGCAAGGCGTAGAGGAAAGGGTTGGGTGTGATCACAATTTTTGCTTTCAATGTTTTCCTGAGGAAATCTGTACAACTGTCTCCGTGGCACGTGAGGTTGCGGATGTCCTGGGCCTGCACCAGAGTTCATGATTGACAAGGGAGGATTCCTATGGTCCACACCCATTCTACTGGTCAGACCAGTCTCACCTAAACAATGCGCTTTCTTGCTTTAGTTCCCAACTTCCCCTCACCATCACTCAAGGCTTTGTCACTGAATTGCAGGAAAGCCTCCCTCCACCTTAGTACCTTCCTTCTCACCCCTCTTTTTGCAGGTACTTTTTTTCTAAACCATGTGGTACAGGACTTTTTAAAACCTGTGTTGATTTGTACTCAAAATTGTTCAAGTTTGTTTGTAGTCTTGTCTCCCCAGAAAGATTGTGAACTCCAGGAAGGCAGGGCTGGCCTCTCACATAATCAGGCAGGGCTGAGAAAACTTACCTTCCACATACATTCCCTAGTAACAATCTACTCTTCTTGTCAAGAGAGTAATGTTAGTGGTGGGTAGAGAGGACTCCCTGAAAAGTTCCTTTTTATCAGAATTCAACTGATAAAAAAAAAAAAAAAAGGTCGTAAACCACTTTTTTATCCAGGGGAGTCCCCTGCCCAGTCAGAGGTGCTAAGGAAGCCATCAGGGTTGGTGGGTGGTTGACAAGTCACACTCGCACTAGGTCTGTTGTCCTTTGGATTCTTTCGTGGATCATATTGTGACATACATTTAACAGGACTTGTAAAATTCAGTTTGTGTGTGTGTGTGTGTGTGTGTGTGTGTGTGTATGTTGGGGGGAAGGGCTGTAATCTTGTTCTGACCTCTGTATGATCCAAACCTCAACAGTGAATGACAAAAAGGAGAGGGAGTTACTGAAATGTCTGTTTTCCTATTGCCAGTTTGATTTGTGTTTTCAAAGGCCAATCTGAGGCCTATCTGCTAGCTCAAATGTCTTCCAACTGAGGCTGATGTGCTTGGGCTTTTGCTGTTATGCTTTAGGCTAGAATGCATGGGACACAGTACCCTTACCTGCTTTCTGGGAAACTGTACCACAAAATGTTGGTCAGAAGTGCTACGATTTTACTTCCTTTCTAAGCTAATGTTTTAGAAGAACAGCATTTTACAAACTACAGAATGGGACCCAGTGGTGGTGAGTGATTAATTAACTGAGGGGATTACCCTGAGCTTTTCTTCTTTAATACATAGAATTAAAAATATCAGTACACCATGTATAGTAATGCTAAGCACTGTTCTGTAAAAGTTTAATTTGATTATGTATACATATGTATATCTTCTGAATTATTATGTAAAATGTAAAAACTGTGGGTTGGGATCAAAGAATTTTGAAGGCTACTGACAGCAAACCTATCCTAAGACAAAAAATGATCACAAATAACAGTTATCAACTTTGAATTTTCAGGAAGACGTTGTCAAGGTAGGTTATTAGATAGCTACCTTCTCAAGGGGTAGATAGCTATCTTCTCAAGGGGTAGATAGCTATCTTCTGTAGAATTGTTTGACCATTGTCACATGATAAAATAGAATGATTTTGTTTCTTGGGGTCTATAATGAGTCCAGTGGACCTTCCCAAAACTTGTTAAACAGCTGGTCTCTAGGCTGATCCTCAAAATTCTATTTATCTAACATTGCAATTTTCCGGAAGTGGGCTTACACGTTAAATTTGCTTTACTCTAACCTCCATTTCCAAACAAATAGTTTTGTTTTCAGGTTGACTTTCACAGTTTTCTTTGATCTAGACCTAGCCTGTATTTCCACCCTTATCCCCCATTATTCCTTGTGATAGCCAGCTTCTAAGATGGCTCCCAAGGAATCCCAACTCCTAGTATTCATGGATACTTATAATCCCCTCTCCTTAAATATAGGTTGGACCCAGTGATGTTCTTTTATTAAGCAAAAGTGATGGCATGTCACTTCTAAGATTTGGTTACAAAAAGACTCTGGCTTCCATTTTTGCTCACTCTTGCTCTCTTCCTCATTTGCTTTGAGAGAAACCAGCTGCCATCTTGTGAACTGTCCTACGAAGCAGCCCACATAGCAAGGAACTGATGTCTCTGGCAACAGCCAGGGAGAACCTAGGGCCTGCCTGGAATCATATGAGTAAGCTTGGAAGTTTTGCCCAATTGAACCTTGAGATGACTGTAGCCCCAGCTAATACCTTAGGGAGAGGACCCAGCTGAGCCCAGCCTGGATTCTTGACCCACAGAACTCAGTAATGATAAATGTTTGTTGTTTTAAGCTGCTAAGTTTTGCCATACTTTATTACTCAGCCAAAGATAACTAATATATTCCCCTTCATATACCCTATGCTTTTGCCAAAATGTATTGCTCAGCATATTTAATACAAACCATCTCCCATTCAATCTGGTCCCACTGCTTGGAGTGTTCTTCACGCCTTCTCTTCCCTGCCATTACTATAAATCTAAACTCTTTTGAGGCCCCGCTGAGATACTACACTTGCACTCTTTTTCCTTTATTTGATGCTTCCATTTGAAACTGATCTCATCCTACTTTGAACTTATCACTTTATAAGTATCTTTTTGGGGCACTTCTTTTTGTGTTGTCTGTGTACTAGATTTTATGTTAGGGTCTTTTCAGAGTAAATTCTGGCTAATCACACCCAGCTTAGTCACTTGTAAAAAGAAGGTGTACATTTTCAGTATGTGATGAATTAACTGTTTCTTCTTTATAGTACCTATCACCACCTGAATTATATTTATTCATTTATGTGTTTGTTGTTAGTTTTTCTCACTAGAATGTAAGCTTCATGAGGGCAGGAGTTTAATCTGCTTTAATTACTGTTAGCTCCAGCACCTAGAACAGTGCCTGACAATGTATTTTTGTTGAATGAATAAATGCAAGAGTAAATGGTTTTGAGTTTCTCTAGGACCAGAAGAAAACATGTTTAATACAGGTCCTCCACCTTGCAACCCTATCTGAAAGTAAAGATTTCAGATACCTATGAAATCTTTTGTAAGCCATTATGGCATAAAGGGAAGAAGCAATAACCATTAATTTACGTGCTGATGCTGAGTGTAGCTCCCAGGGAAGGAGCTTGGCCGTGCGACTCTTACTGCTTGAGGTCGTGTAATGCCTGTATAACAGCTCACTACAAAATAAATGCTGAAAGCTATTTTCACTTTTCACCTTTTTTTGTAAAAAAGAAATCCTCTTTGGATTTCTTTCAGTTAGTGAACACAGGTACTAATGTAGATCTTTCATAAAAGTGAAGTGGAGTAAGGTGAACTTTTGGAAAGCGGGGATACCTATATGTCTAAAGGTCATCTATTGCATCCCTTATCGACCAAAGCAGAACTCTTGATTTCCCTAGGAAAACTCTTCTTTTCCTAATCATTACAGTGTAAAAGACCAAAACCATGATTCATGAAAGAGTTCAGGTCCCAGACCTGGGAGTCATCTTGAACGCTTCTTTTCCTCAAATATCTAACCTTTCGGCAAGTCTTAAGGGCTTTGCCTCCAAATATACATTCAGAATCCTGCCACTTCTCCATTGCTCTGGTCCTAGTCCAAGTGACTGTCCCCTTTCTCCTGGGTCACTGCAAAAGCTACAACCTCACTCATCTCTCGGCTTCCATACTTGGTGCTCAGTGTCCATTCTCCACTCAGCAGTCTGAAAGATCTCAACAGAAATCAAATCCCTTGCTTAAGGGGATAAAGCATTTTTCCCTTACCTAAAGTCCTCCAGTGCCTTCTAATTGCAATCAGAATAAAATCCATATTCTTCACTCATCATTGCCTTCCCTGGTGTGTCTTTGCCTCCCTCACCTCAACCTCATCTCCTACCACGCTTGTCATTTTCATCATGTACTAGCCACATTGATCTTTCTGTCCCTAGAACACTCAAACTTATTCCCTTTACAGGGCTCTGTACTTGCTGTTTCTTCCACATAGAAATCTTCTTGCCTATATCTTTGTGTGGCTGTCTTCTCATACCCAGGTCTCAGCTCAAACATCACCTCCTTGGGAAAAAAAAAAATCTTCTTTGACCATCCCAGCAAAAGTTACCCCTTCCAGGCAATCTCCATTTCCTCTCTGTCCTATTACATTTTTTTTTGCATAATTTTCATGATACAAGAACATATTATTTAATGCATTATTTCTTTGCTTATGGTCTTCTCCCTTTTTTTGTATCTCCCGTCTCAAACCCCTTTCTGGAATGTTAACTCCATAAGGAAAAGTCTTTTGTGTTGCTCATCGTTGACTTTTCAGTGCCTAGAACAGTGCCTGATATACAGAAGTTCAATAGGTGTTAGTTTAATTTAACTTTATCCCTCAGCACCTAGCTCATAATAAACTGAATAAACATCTGTTGCAATGGCTTGATAGTGAAAAAGGACAGATTTTTCTTGAGCCCAGTCTAAACCACAAGCATGAGAATTGATTCCAAGACTTGCTTTCTAATGGATTATTACCTAATTAATATGAGCTTTTGTTATATGCACAGCATGATATTATTGTCCAGACAGTGTCATTCAAAATTCAAGTATGGATACTGACATTATGGAGAAATAGTGAAATTCTACCACCTCACCCCCATCCCTCTTCGAACCACACCCTTCCTTTATTCCAATGACTTCCATATTTTCTTAGTATTAATCTTTCTCAAGTTCCTCGACAAATTCCTCTCTCTACTCTTTTTTATTATTCTTATAATTTTGTATATTTTATTCTTGGGATTATGTTTAGTAGGTGCTCAACAAATGAAGGGTTGTATTTTATCTTTGTAAGACAGTTCCCAAGCCCAGTAACTTTGACATATTTTTCTGATGTTGAAAGATACTCTATTAGGTAGCAATTGCTGTGTAAGAAGTTATTCTAAAACTTAGTGGCTGAAACTCCCAAAGTTTCTATAAGTCAGAAATTCAAAAGCAGTTTAGCTGTGTGTTTTGGCTTGAAGTCTCTGATGAGGTGGCAGTCAACTGACAGCTATATCTGTAGTTATCTAATGGCCTGACTGGGGTTGGAAGAGCTGCTCCCAAGGAAACTCATTCATATGCTGGCAGGTTGGTGCAGGCCACTTGGTACCTCTCCAAAGAAGGCTTCTCCACAAGCCTAATTTAGTGCCTCACAACATGGCAGCTGGCTTACTCCAGAGCAAGTGATCCAAGAGAGATCAAGGAAGAAGCTGTAATGCCTTTATAAACTAGCCTTGGAAGTCATACTTTATATTTCTGCTGTATTCTATTAGCCACAAAGGCAAGTCCTGATTCAACATAGGAAGAGAGTATATAAAGACGTGAATACCAGGAGGTGAGGATTTTGGGAGACCATCCTTGAGGGTGGTTACCACAAAGAGGTTATCGGCAGCAGAAAATTTTTTACTGCAAGACATACAATATGCAATTAAAAGTGGCTTAAATAATGGCATTTTCTATCTCATCTAAGAGGAAGTCTACATATAGGATAGTCCTAGGGTTAATTCTTGATTTTGATAATCTCATCACAGACAAAAGCTCACCATCTTTTCACTCTGACATCTTTGGCATGCCGAAGATTTTTTTTTGTCAGGGTCACATGTTGGATGCAGTGGTTTCAGGGGTTATATGCAGACAGTACCATATCCACTGGAAAAAAAAAGCCAACAAACTAGAATGTCAATTCTGTGAGCTAATTTTATTATTAGAGATAATATTCCCTGGAAGTACTACTGTAGCTGTCTCAGATCCCATTGGCCAAAATTAGATAACATAGTCATGCATAAAAAAGCACATTGTGAATCCTGATGTTTGCAAGCATTAATGTTTTGTAAATGCAAACCTTACATCCAAGCCAGAAAAATCAAATGATGATGCCCACAGAAACTCAACCTGAAAATTAAAAAAAAGAAAAATTTAGATAGTTTTGCATTTATTATAAACATATTCAATTTTGTCAGGACTGCTGAACTTGCCAGACTATCACTAGTCGGTTTCTCTCATCTCTTCCCCAAATAAAGTGGGCAGGAATGATTTCACTAATGATCTTTTGTGGCATTTACCCAGTGGCTTTTTCATGTCATCCTGGAATGGTCCATTTTGCTAGGTGTGGTATATACTAAAGAATGTGAATGGAACAGTGTCAGAAAGATGAAGAATTTATTGACCATGGTTCTTTTCACTGAGTAAACTGGTACCTGCAGTAAGTGGCTTAAAAAGTGAAATGTGAAAGAAAAATCACAGATATAAATTCTCACATATGTGCTTACAGGTTATTAAGAATATGCCAAGGCATACTAAGGATCAAAAATTAAGCTAGAAAACAAGATGCATGTATACTTAGTAAACAAAAGATTATATGTTTTATTGAATAGTATATACTATGTTCCATTCTTTTGAAAAATAAAAATGTTCATACTCATACAATTTTCCAAAATAGGTTGATTTTTTTAAAAAAAACCTTTGTTTTTATGCTTCTTAATTATCAGCGTTTTCTTGTCCAAAGAAATGACAGCGACTGAATGATACCTATATTCTACTCTAAACACTCTTAGGCCCCAATGGACTTACATCCTGGATCTTTCTTTGCCCAGGGCTAAAATACTGAAATAGGGATTTATTGAAACTAACATACTTGCAAATCTGGTTCTTAGATGGAAAGCATTTTAATATCTGGGCTTGGTTCTGGGATCTTTACTCAGGTAAAACTCCCACTATTTTGGCTACAATCTTTGGCACCTTCTGTCTGATTAAGACACCTGCATCCAGATCCAGGTCACCTCATTTTGGGACACTTGGCACCAATGCCACTTTTAAACTTCCCTCTCCATCAGTGACACCCACCAGAAAGGACAGTCCAGGACCAACCTGTCTTTGAACTGTTGAATGTGTTTTTCTTGAGACCAACCACGTGTAACACACCCCTTTTGAGTGAAATAATGTCATTGTGCAGCCATTTGTCACCCCTGGGTGGATGAGGTCAACAAACTCCCCAAAGTTGCTATTTCAGGAATAAATTTTATTCGAGGCTGGAAAACCAAGTGAGGAATGTTATCGCATAGAGAAATTAACTTATTTTCCTGGTGGTTAAGTGGGTTAAGAAAAGACAATGGGGCCCTGTATATGCTTTGTTTAAACCAGGATGCAGTGCGTTAAATGAGTAGAAGACAAAATCTGTCCGGAAGCGTCTTCACCCTTGGTCTTACCCTCCACCGGGAGGTGTGGGGATACCCGAGTCAGGCGGATCTGAGGTGGCGGGGCTGAGGGCGCTGCGGCGCCCCAGAGGCGAAGGCGGAGGCGCCAGGACGCCGCTCCTCTGCTCTCAGGATGCCAGCCGGCTCCACGCAAGGTCGGAGGCAAGGCCGCTCGGCGGCTCGGAGCTCCAAGGAGGGGCGCAAAGGAAGCGAGGACAGCCAGCGCAAGGAGGAGCGGGCGGCGCCAGCCTGGGGGACTACAGAGGGCGGGGTGTGCGCAGCGCAGCTCCCAAGCGAGAAACCTTTGCAGTGGCCGGCCTCCGCTGCGGCCCGAAGGCGGGGCGGGGATCGCAGGGAAAGTGAGGCGGTGGGCGGGGCCTCCGGCGCGCAGACTCAGTAGGTCTCCGGAAATTTCCACTAAGGCTAGGAGCGCCAGGGCCGCCAAGGCACAGCCCGCCCTTGCACCCCGGGGGCCCACGTGACGGTGATTCACCAGGCGCCACCTCTGAGCCTGGGGCAGAAAGAGGAGGGAGAGGGAAGAGGAGGCGTGGGGGGAGGGGGGAAAGAAAGGGAGTGGTGAGGGCGAGGGAAGGGAGGCCGGAGAGGAGAGGAGGAGAGGGAAGACTAGAGGTGCGGAGATGGGCCTTTACTTCTGTCCCGCCGCGCGGGGCGTGGGCATTGCCAATGCCCCTGTTGTCTAGCCTCGGCCAGCTGGAAGGCTGCCAAGTGAGCGCCCGCGACGCTTGCCGCGGGCGCGCTGGGCACTCGCCCGCGACTTGGAAAACCTAGAGAGTCTTAAAGCGTCAGGGCTGATTCCGGGGTGCTTTGAGGAAAGCCGAACCGGGCCTCGAGGTCTCGCGGAGTTTTCGCCAACGCACCCGGCAGCGTTTAGGAATGCCCAGTTTGGGAGATTGCAGTCCCGGAAACGACCACGCTCTCTTGGCATCTGTCCATACTTGTGTACGTGGATCCTGACGTGGATGACTGCGACTGTGGAAAGCGTGTATCGGAGGGAGGGACGAAAGAGACCTGGGCCAATCCTCCTTGCCGGGGGTGGTGGGGGACAAAGGCACTAGTATCTGTCAGATGAAACCCCCTAACCCAAGAGGAAATCCTTAAGGCTTTGGTGAACGTTTGAGATTTATGCAGCTGGTTCCAGATGGTTACCGGTTAAGACTTGGAAATCGGCATACCAAAGATTTCCTCATCTGCTGTGTTGAGTAGACATTACAGTAATGATTACACAGACACCCCTCCCATATCTCTGCTCTTATAAGGAATCATTTATTACAAAAGTAGTCCGACTGTTTCATCTCTCCTGTCCTTGGGTTCTTTCTAGTAATTGTGACCTTTCTCTCAAGTTATCGCATCAAAGTCTTAAAAGCAAATTAAAAAAAAAAATACTAGCATGGATTAGAAAGTTAAGATCCTTGTTTGCTAACCACGTTGCCTAGGAAGACAGCGTTGTGGGTTTGCTCTGTTCAGGTTTCCTCGCAGCCTCTTCTACACACACACACACACACACACACACACATAAAGATATATATATATATATATATATATATATATATATATATATAGGTGTATATATAAATATATATATATATATATAGGTATATCTTTACCACTAGATATAAACTGCTCCAGGCCAGGGATACATATTTATTTGAGTGTGTATGTATCCCATTGTCCATTTGTTGTTTTTCACATAATAGTTTTTTGATGTTCATTAAATAAAAGGACAAAAACAACCTCTGCAAAATTTTACACTGGTTAGCTAACTTTATTTCAGCACCCAGTTAATGGTCAGAGGTTTAATAACCACAGCCTTAATCCTGATCTCACAGTTTGGGGTCTTTAGGATGACAGAATTACAGGATTTTTTATTGCTGAAGGAGCCCTCACAACTGCTCTGTCCAATACATAGCTACTAGGCACACAAGGCTATTTAAATTTAAATTAATAAAAAATGCATTAGTTACATTTCAAGTGCTCAATAACCACATGTGACTGACTAGTGGATACTCTATTGGACAGCACTGGTGTAGACATTTCCATTATTGCAGAAAGTTCTATTGGACAAATCTGATAAGTTATCAAAAAAATAGGTAAGAGCATAGTTTTATTAGCTTAAATATATCACTGTTACTAAAAAAATACCGTGTTTTCCCGAAAATAAGACCTATCCCAAAAATGTGCCCCAGTTAAGATTTTCAGCCAGGTGGATGCATTTAGTATGTTATGACAATGTTCCAGAAGATGACATGACTGTATTTGAATAAATGTAGATTGTTGTACATGAAAAAATAAGACATCCCCTGAAAATATGCCCTAATGTATCTTTTGGAGCAAAAATTAATATAAGACCTGGTCTTATTTTTGGGGAAACATGATATTTCAGATTGCTGAGCAGTTCTTTTACATACAAATAACATTACATTCATATTGAGATAGGTTAGATAGCATGTTGCTAGGTAGACAGGGAGGTCCCTGGTGGAATAAACAAAAAGAACAGCCATATCCTGAAACTCCAGGTTCTGGAATGTCTCCTTCACTCCTGGACAGAGATATGAGAATACGCTTTGAGGTTAATAAATTATCTCAAGTCCTTTCTGGCTGGACAAAGGAGCAGATCTGATAGATAGGAATGGGTTATTTCGTTAATCCCTTCAGGATGGGCAAACAGGACAAACCTAATAGATGAATTCCATTAGAAAGTTCCAGCCCCCTTCCCCAAGAAGGCAGGGGAAAGTATAAAAGTAAAAGTCTTTTGCTAGTGGGCTTCCCAGTGTTGGGTACCTCCCCTACCTGACTTGGGAGCTGCAACCTCTTCTCCTGCCTCTAATAAACTATCTTCCTTTACAACTCTTTGCCTGTCCCTCGTCCGTGTGTCCACTCTTCGGCTTCACGAGACACAGTCCCAGCCCCACCCAGAAATTGCCTGCAGATCCTACATCAATATCAGATGTCTGTTATTTCATATAGGATAAAATTTTCTTCCTTAACAGTTGTGTTTAACTTAATGCACATTTAACCGTCACAGACACAGAAGAACTGATAATTCAAAGGATTCCTCTTTGTATTCCCTCAAAGTGACTTTTCACCCCAATTGATATGTTGTGAATCTTAATTTTTCCTGTTTAATCAACTTGAGTCACTGCACAAATTTGACATTCATTAGATTTGGCTGTACATTTTAAGGTCGCATGATTGAGAAACTACAATACTCAGTAACGTTGATAAAAGACAAATGTCAGATACTTATAGACTGACTGAATATATATCTAATGACATCACACATGCAATATAGATAGTTCTCAATTTACAAACACTCTATGCAGAAGCAGTCCAAATATAAAACATACTGTCGTATGTTATACCTTCTTTAAACTCCTCCTTATTTAAACTTACCTCCTCCACCAAGGTAGCCATTGTACAAACAAATTAATAAGTAAATAAATTAATAAATGTTGGGATTCTTAGAGAATGTGTAGTTTGAGTTGTGGAGGCAGTAAAGACACTGAAATACCCTGGGGAATTAGTAGAGGTTATTTCCACGGGAGAGCACATTTGCTTAAGTGGTAACCCCCTGACAAAAATAATCTAGATCTACCTTTCCGCAGAAGCCCCACCCCTTCTTTCTGAGCATCTCTTCCATTCCCCTAGTCTTTGAAAATTTTCCAATTTCATTTTTACTCCAGTTTCAGTTCTATCAATTCAAAGTGTTGTGGCCTTGGCAAGTTTGCTAGTTTCTCTGAGCCTCAGTTTCCTAAACTGTAAAATAGGACTACTAACATGCTAATTGCCAAGAATTAAAGGAACATTTATTTGAAAATACTTTATAGATTATAAAAGTATAATACTAGAAATACTTTATAGATTATAAAAGTAATATAAAAACAAGGGATTATGATTATGTATATTAATAATGCTCAAAGATACCCTCCCCCCATGAGGTTAAATGGCCAACTGATGGTTTGAAGGTTCGTGGTGGGGTGGGAGATAGGTATTGTGGGAGGTGGAAGAGAGATTTAAAAAAAGAGATGGAAGGCTGTGAAAGAAAGTAATTGAAAATTTGGAAGGAGGTAGGGTAAATACCACATTTTCCTTTAAGGAATGAATGTAACGGCTTGCATTTTCTTTCTATTTCCTTCTTCTGTTTCATTGATTATTCCTAAGGCTAACGTTTCTGCTTTACATTCTAATTCATCTGACATGGCGCCTTTTTAAAAACTTAGTGTTGCTTACTTTGATTTTCCCGTCATCTTTTGCTGATGGCGCTTCTGTGAAGGGCAAATTCAAAGTACAGTTGGCTGCCACAGCACAGGAGGAGGAAAGTGATGGTTCTGGTTGGGGGAGGGGAGGCTGGGCAACTGTACCTTTAGCCCTTGGAGAAACAGTGCCAGTCACAGACACTTGCCGGCCTAAGGCAGAGGCGGCAGTAGTAGGACCACACCAAATCAAACCAAACAAGCAAAAACAAACAAAGATGGGGGAGGGGAGGATAGTTATTAGATGGAGGGGGAGGGAAAAAGAAAGAGAGAGAACAGGGGTGTGGAAGTGGGTGAAGAGGAAGGGAAGGACACCAAAGAGAATATAGATAACATCATAGTTCAAGTACAGTACGCGGAACTCATGTAAGTCTCATGATAACCCTATGAGGGAAGCACCTATTATTATTATCCCTACTTGATAGATGAGACAATTGAGGCACAGAGATGTTGAGCAACTCTTCCCAATGTCACACAGCTCCTAAGTGGTAGAAGTGGGACTTGAACTCAGCTATTCTGGCTCTGGATGGAGTTTGTGATCTTATCCATTACACTAGCAGTTTTAAAACTTCCTGATCCTATGACATCCCCCGTCCACTTTTAAAAATTATGAAGGACGGGTTTTGTTCAGGTGGGTTATATCTACTGGTATTTACTACATTAGAAATTAAAACATTTAATTCATTTAAAAATAATAATAAACCCATAATATATGAATGTAATATTTTAAAGTGAAAATAGCTACATTTCTCCAAATAAAAGAAACATAGGGAGAAGAATGGTTTTACATTAAAAGAAACATAGGGAGAAGTCGTTTTACAGTTTTGCAAATTTCTGCACTATATTATACCTCTTTCGGTGTGACAGTGGTTAAGAAAAGGACAAGTAATGAGAGAAACTGAGGGTATAAATGGTGGGGACTCAAGGCCTGTCTCTGAACACACCAATGTGGCCTGAATGAAGAAGAAATGATAACTAAAGAATTGTCTCTGAAAAGTATATAGCAGCAGCATCCGGATTTTCATCCCCACTTTAATCCTCAATAGGTTGTTTGGTTCTATCTTTCTATTATCTATATATCTATACCTATCTATTTATCAGCTATCTACCTATCCATTTGTGTGTGTGTGTATACACACACACACACACACACACACACACACACAGATATCTATCTATCTATCTATCTATCTATCTATCTATCTATCTATCTATATCTATCTATATGAGGGTCAGTTAAGAAAACTTTGAGTTTAGGATACATTCTGAATTAGAAGGGATTTTTGAGATTCTCTGACTAATCTTACTTTATGGAGGGAAGTAGCTGAGGCCCGGCGGGAAAACGACTCATTGGTAGTTGAGCTGCTGGTTAGTGGCAAAACTGCTGGTGGAACCCAGGTCTCCTGTCTCCTCATTCCACTTCACAATGTCATATCATAGGATTTAATAAATCTAATTATTCGGCCATTAGATAAATCTGTTTCCATCAGAACGTTTGTGAATTGACAACCATAAAATCTGTGATGAATTCACATGCTTCATCAATGCCATTGTGAAAAATTGCCCTTCTTCTCCCAAAATTGCCTCTCCCAGAATGTCTTGGTCTCTTTGATATTTTGTTAGGACCCATTACAACTTCTTGCTTATAGCCTTTTGTTTCACAAGTGGTGCCGAAGAGAATATGGCATTGATATTGGGAAGAGGGTAAGAATATGAGACCCAGCAGTTCTGAGACATCTGAGAACATTGATTGGCCTGTTGCTGTTATCTGCAGGATCTGCTTTTCTTAAGGATGAGCATATTTTGGTCCACAGGTTTCCAAGACAAGCACATTCCTGCCAACATGATCCCTGGACAAGCTGTTCTGGAATTTGAACTCGCTACTGTAAAGGGGTTAAGTCCAGGACACACACACTCGTTTCGGTGGGGGGTGAGCCATAGTTGGCTGTGTTAGCACCTCATTATACAACAGTTCCAGGATAAAGTGATTCCAGATGTGCTCTCAGCAAGTACCTAGTACTTATGTGTTTAACCCATTGGGCTAAAATCCACTTTCTGAATTTTGGAGAAGCCAGAAGTTAGTGAACTAAGTAGTTTTTCCTAGTTACTTTATAAAGTTGATTCGAAATTGGCTGTAATTTGAAGTATGCTTCAAGTTAGCTGACTCTAACTGTACAAAACACATATATTTGCACATACATACTACATGTATTCACACGTCCATATATCTTTCACAATGATTAGAAGTTCTTTTTGGGTACTGGTTTAGTGATTATCAAGTTCCTTTGTCTTGGAAATTTCATTTAGAAAAGGTGAGAGATCATATATCTGAGGCGTATTCTAGTTTTCTTCCTCTGGTTAGTGGCTTGATGTGTGCGTAATCAAGCCGCTTGTGATTCTGAAGAGTAAATGTAACAGGGAAGTCCTGGTTAAAGACCCCCTACCCTCCTTTAAAACACTATTTGAAAAATTTCACTTCATAAGCTTTGTAACTTGACTTTACAAAGAAGAGTTGAAGAGAAAAGGTGCTGGATGCCATTTCTGACAAATCAGATTATTAAGAGTATGGGATTTTTGCATCACTTGGCCTTGGAAGGTGGGGAGCTGAGGTGAGCATTTCATTTTGCTTTCAAATATTTCCGATTTGTCTGCAAAAATTATGTTTTCTGTTGAATACCAGGGGAAACTTTTTAGCTGGTCTTTGCTACTTTAGTTGAGAACACTGAATCCTAATATGTTCCTCTGATATGATATTAAAAATATTTTTAAACATTTAGGTTTTATGTCTGGCCTCAAGCACCACAACGGTTTCTGCCAAAGACTTTAACCTAGGGCATTATTCAGTGGGCAGGAATATTAGAAAACATATTCTTCAGGGGTACCTGTATTGTTGCAACTAGAGTGGCAGCTACAGCAAAGCAATTTAGATAAGAGTGTGGATTCTGGATCCAGACTGCCTAGTTTGATTCCTGGTTCTGCTTTTTACTAGCTATGTGCTTCAGTTTTCACAAATGTAAAGGATGAATAATAACTGGTAAAGATTTAATCAGTCTGTACTTGTAAGGAAAGCACTTAGAACCATGCCTAACACATATTAAGCACTATGCAAGTATTAGCTTAACCAAATAAAAAAATCGCAAATTTTGTCTTTGCCTATCTTCGGCAGCTTAAGCAACATATCACTAGTTAAAGTTAAAAGAAAATTATCCTTGGGATTAACCCTCTCTTGTGAAACATCTTCTAGGTGCTTCCATCCAACTGGGGCTAAAGTTGGAGGATAAGAAGGTGAGGAAAGTTTAGATAGCAGACTGTGAATGCCATTGCTTAAAGCCTCAGACTGAGGCCTTGCTAGATAACGATTTGTTTATATCATTTCCAACTGGAGATAAAGGCCTTGTGGTGTTACTCATTAGCCGGAGATGGACTATAGTTTGTGTGGATTGTCAAGCATTTGTATTTTAATCATGTGAAGCGCTTACTCTGGAGGAAATGGAAAAGTTGTGATGTGCCCCAAATCATTTAGGGAGTCAGTACTGAGTCAGCCAGGTACGTCTATATGCCAATTTTGTGACAATTAGTCTTGTGCTATTGCAGCCCTTCAGACTCACAGGACCTTTTACTTGGAGAATCCTCCTTCTCCTGGGTGCGCCCCTCCCATCCCAGGGTGTAGGGCTTGACAAATGGAGTGCAGGCTGGATTTCAGCCCCCACCATCTCCTCCATCCAGGATTTGGTGCACTGCACAAACTACGCATTGAATGTACTTTAGCTCGGAGATAGGTTGTTCCTTCCGTTCAGTCTTAGTCTATTTAAATAGTTGGAATTGGGAAAGAGATGGTTCAGTGGTTTTTGTCATTGAGTACAACGGGCAATTGCTAATTACTACTTGAAATAATCCACAAGCATCTGGCTGATAATCCAAGACTGATTTCTCTCAGAGATTTTATTAAGGGTTAAGGTTCCGCTGAACTGTATATGAGTTTAAAAACAAGGAGAAAGAGACTAGAATGTTAGACCCTTTTAGCCATAAACCCTATTTCTGCAATGCCATTGATCCTTTTATTCTGCATGCATTTATGATTTAAGATGATGCATTTTATTTCCAGTGGTTTGCAAGCTGTAACTGAAAGACAGTGCTCAGAAAAGGCCCTGGCTAAAAAATGTCAGTCTATTGACATAGAATCATGTCAGGAGTAACCTCACAAGATTTGTGGGTTTTGGCCTCTCTTGTTTTTCATTCAATATTTCTTTTCAGAATTATCCACAGTTAAATTCCTTATTGGACATGCAATAGATTAAAATCACAGACAAGTTTGGACTTCAACCAAACATAGCAGAAAGTCTTGATTCTTTGACATTACCCCCCTAGATTCTTATGTTACAGTCAGTGGTCCTGAACTTTGGAAGATGTGGATCAGATAATATCTCTAATATCCCCCACAAAAAGAGTGCCATCTGTGAAAAGGAACTTCGAAGTTTTATCCTTTCAAATCTGTTTACTCTCATTCTCAGGGAAACAATAATTTCTATTGTTCTATTCTTATCCTTTCTCATTTAGAAACCTTTCGTTTCCATTCCATGTCCTGTCTTGAGTCTTTTCCATTCTGAAATACATAGGAACTTTGCTCATTCATGGTATAAACACAGCTCTAGAAACAGTTGTTCTGATTATCAAACTTCTGTCTAATGATAAGCAACATGTACTCGATACATTTACAGTTTCTAAAGTGCTTTTCAAATGCCTTATCACATTTAATCAACCTGAGCTTTTGAGATGGCTGCTAACAATTTTCTCCATTTTTATAAACTAGAAAACTGAAGCTCAGAGATCCACATACGGTGCTTCCCAAAAGATATAGGAAGAGAACCCGGCTTTTCACCTTTTATTGATTAAAAAAAGAAAGTTATCCCCATTTTTCCATGTTATTAAGTTAATAACATTTTTTGCTTTCTTAATTATGTGTAGCATAGCTCATGTTGTGAGAAATATCTACATTGGTAGCTAGCCTGTGAATTTGTCTCAACGTGTTCAGAGAATCTTTTGGGATGATTTAAAATTCTTAGGGTTTTCAACTCAGACTAGACAAAAAAACAATAAACAACTCGGGCAAAAAAAAAAAATTACACTAGTTAACATAGCTGCAGCATTTCAAAGTAATCAGAGAACTTTGAATTTCTGTTTTGTTTTGCTTATCGTGTGCCCCAGATAATTTGTCATTTTCACTTTTTCTGACTTTTTTCTTCAGGGTGTGTTGACACTAAATTTTGAACTACTTTTAAGAATATCCAGTGCCTAGCTTATAAGAGACATTTAATATATTTCAAAGAAATGATTGAATTATTCACCATATGGACAGATGGCAATCTGTAAGTAAATATCTCTAAATGCAAAGTCTCATTATGTTTGTTGTTTTAAACTACCTAGAAGATTTTTGACATAGACTGAAGTGGTATATAGGAAAAGGAGCGAGGACTTTTGACCCTGAAAAGATCTGGGTTTGAATCTTCACCCTAGGGCTACACTGATGGTAGTTACTACACCTTCCTTAGGCAATAACTCCTCTGATCTTCAGACTCCTCACCGGCAAGTTTGCGATTAGATTAGCTACTTTGCAAGATTACTGTATGATCATCTGAAATAATGTATACAAAATATCTAGCACTCTGCTCCATGTATAAAATGTGCGCAAAGTTAATTTTAAGGAAACAAAATTACTGTGGCTCTAAATTACTGTAATTAAAAAAATATTTCTGAGCGCCGGTTATGTAGTAAACATGTGAGAGGAATGTGAAGATACACATAACATCCTAGCTCTGTAAGATTCCTACATATGCTATTGAGGCAGTAAGAAGCCCGAAGTTTCTGAAGATGTGCAAAAACAAATTTAAATCCAATCCCAGAAGTGTAGTTAATCTTGAGGGCTCTGTGGGACAGGCAGCGTGGAGGTGCTAGGGGAGCAGTGTAGAGGAGGTGGGACATTTTTTAATCTCACCTTGTATCCTGGCCCGTGAGCCAGTGATGGGGCTTTCTTCTGTGTCTTCAGGAACTGAGGAAGCTGCTACCGACTACTGACACTGATCAGGAGGGTGAAGAATTATTAGCCACTGATTGCTGATGGTAGGATTATACAAAGCAGAGTGAGATGATCAAGTCTCTTATTGAGGAAAGACCCAGTCTTTCAATATTCATAATCAACCAAAATCAGATAACAACTCTTTTTTGATATGATTTGGGGGTATGGCATTTTTAGAATTTGTATATATAACTTAGTCAAACTCACAATGATCAGATTGTATATTATCTGATTAACCTTTGTGTGCAAAAATCAGCTTCATAATCTATTGCATAAAATACTCATGATGACAATTCAACAAACTATTCTAAAGTTTAAGTAGAAGAGCAAAGGGCCAGAAATAAATTAATTTTTGAAGAAGAACAAGATACAGATTGTTACTTTAGTAGACATCAAGACTTATTATGACACTGTCGTAATCAAGTCAGGATAGTAATGGCAAAGGTTTAGATATATATGCTGATGGGACAGAATGGAAAGTTAGAAACAGATCTACACATATACGAAACCTTGATATATATGAGCAGTCATATATGGGAATAGTTCGATGATCCAGTAATGGATTCTGGTGCAACAGGGAAAAGAGTAAAATTAGATCCCTGTATATCATACTGTGCACAAAATCCAATTCTAGATCGATGTGAAAAGCACAAATTTTAAACATCTAAAAGAAAATATTTTATGACTTTGGGGTAGGTAGGGATTTCTTAAACAATGTACAAAAAGACATAAAGAAAACCGTGGAAAAATAAGCTTGACCATGTTAAAATTAGAGGCTTCTATAATTAAAAGACGCATATAAGTGAAAAACAAATGAAAAAGATTTAAACATATAAAAAAATTAATGCACAGAATATATAACGAATCCCTACAAATTGATTAGAAAAAGACAACCCAGTAGAAAAATGGGTAAAAGATATGAACAAACAATGCACAGAAAAAAACCCATATGGCCAATATTCATGAGAATATAGTGATCAGGGCAATGCAAAATTAAAACCATCAGATGATACGATTTTTTTTAAAAGATTTTTTATTGGGAAAGAGGAACAGGACTTTATTGGGGAACAGTGTGTGTACTTCCGGGACTTTTCCAAGTCAAGTGTTGTCCCTTCAATCTTAGTTGTGGAGGGCGCAGCTCAGCTCCAGGTCCAGTTGCTGTTGTTAGTTGCAGGCGGTACAGCCCACCATCCCTTGCGGGAGTTGAGGAGTCCAATTGGCAACCTTGTGGTTGAGAGCTTGTGCTCCAACCAACCAACTGAGCCATCGGGCACTGGCCCATGTGGGAATTGAACTGACAGCCTTCGGCATTAGGAGCACAGAGATACAACTGTCTGAGCCACCGGGCCGGCCCCAGAAGATATGATTTTATATCCACCAGAGACCAAATGTTGATGAGGATATAGAACAAAGAGAAATCTTTTGTGTTGCTCATGGGAGAATTTCACTGGCACTACCACTTTGGAAAACAATTTGACAAAATCCAGTACAGTTGAAGATGAGCCTACCACACTACCTACACTTCCCAAACCATCCTACAGGTCTGTCAACTCCAGTGTAATTTGGGAATCTCAGAAGAGTAGCAGCCTCTACATATCTGAGATTCTACCATGGATGAAAATAATGATTTTCATTAACTGATACATTGAATAGATTCGTAAATGTATTTCTTACATAATTCACAATGGTATAAATACTAAGTCCTAATTGCATATTTTAAATGAATCTAATGTATAAAATGAGATGCACCAGTACCTTATGGGTAGCATAAAATATTAGTCATTACTAGATCCTTATAATTCTATTGGCAAAAATTGATGAGACCTGATGCCCTGAAAAGATAAAATATCTTTTTCAGGTATGTGAATAATCAAAAAATATTCTACTGGTTTATGAAGAAATGGGCATTCTTTTAAAATAATAAATATGCACTAAGCCAATCTTTTTTATAACTATATTCCTAAGATCATAGAAAACATGGCAGCTCTTCCCCATAGCTGGAAGAATGTGTGGTTACCCTGGCAACAGCATCTTCGTTCCTGCTTCCAAGTACCACCTGGCGATTTCAAGACTAACAGCTGTGCAGCTTCTACATTTCCATTGAGGAAATAAAATGAATCCATGCATCATCTCATGGAGGATTTAAGAAGAAACGAGCTTGCAAATTTGGGTAAGGAGGGAAAGAAATAGCAGTACGTACTAGCAGAGCCAGTTAGGATTAAGTCCTAACTGCAGTCTTGGAAGCAGGCCTCCAGCAGCCAAGGCCACTGCATTAGGACCATCAGATCTCGGGGCAGATTGTTCATCAGAACCCTAATATTCATATGAGCCCAGTAGCTCAAGAACATTTTCTTATCCATTACTAAAAATGTGTACTTTTAAGTGGAATTGGCACTCTCTAGCCTAACAGGCATTTAAACAAAATGGTTGTATACCCATCACTGTGAGAGGTAGAGGAACATGGAAAAAAACAGTGCTCTAGTTTCAAGCATGTTGCTCAGTGTTCCTAATTTTACCCACAGTATAGGGACCTTCCTGAGATCTAGTCATACTTAAAAAGCCAAATCCTATGGTAATTTCCAGCACAATGAGTTTTATAGGAACTTCTGAATCAGGTGGTTGGGTGCTAGAGGAAGAGAATAGCATTGCTAGGCTGTAGGAGCACAGTGGGCTAGGGAAATCAAAAAAAGAAAAAAACCCAACAAAAACTGTGAACAAAGAATTTAAGATATATATTTACTTTTTTCCTTTCCTTTCCCCGCTGATTATTATGATTCTACATGTTATCGAAAATTTAGAAAAAAATGTTTATAGAAGCAAGAAAGAAATCACTGAGGGTCCTAACATTGTTAATAAGTTGAAAGTTCCTTTTATCTCGTTATGCATTTTTTCACGTTTGTGCTGCATTTTAGAAGAGTTACTCAAGTTATCCATCCATACTATGATTGGTTGTCTGCAGTATCAACTATGATCATTATTGCTTCAAATGAATACTTTAATTCTGATATGGTGTTTTGAGTTTCTTTGCATTTTTTTCTTATTCCAGAGGTTTCATACTTTTCTCTTAGGCTGTTCATTTTTGAGTTTCCTTCCTCTTATTTCATAGAGATCATGTTTTCATACACCTCTGTTTAGGATACCAAACAGGACATCAAAATTGTCTTTGGTCCTGTAGAATCCTTTCAAAGGCACCAGGTTGCTTTTCTACTGCATCACTCTTGGACAGGGAGAGATCTATTTATCCAGCCCAATATAAATAGGGTGTACAGAGGATCCCTAGCACTGTCACGTGTATTCTGACAACTTCCCCTCTCTGAATTAAACGCTGAAGGCTGGTTATGTGTGCAGCCTCTGTCCTGTTTGCAGGACTTAGGAGTCCTTCATTCAATCACTCTATAAATACCCAAATCCCTACTATGTGCAGACATTGTCATAGGTGCTGGAGATAGGACAGTGAACAAAACAAGCTTACAGACAATAAGTAAAGCTGTAATTGTATAAATATAATAGATGATAATATCAAGCTTCTGGTAATGGAGATAGGAGGTTAGGGAGGCAGTTGTTTTACTGTGGGTGCCAGGGAAAGACCTGCAGAGTGTAAGGCAATATTTGAGCTGATGGAATTGATGGAATGAGTTCTTTGGTTATCTGGAGGAAGAGAATTCTCAGAAGAGGAATCAAACAGGGCCTTTTAAGACATTCTAAGGCTTTTGGCTTCCATTCTGAGTGGGGTGGGATGCCATTCTAGGGTGCTAAGCAGATTGAAGTCCCAGAAGCCAAGTGAATCAAATGTTTTAAGAAAGAGGAAGTGGTCAATGTGTCAGATGTTGCTGACAGAATCAGTGAGAGGAGGGCTGAGATCTGGCTGTTGGGTAGAGCAACATGGAGGTCATTGGTGACTTTGACAGGAACGATTTCGATGAAGTCACGAAGGTGAAAGCTGTTTGGAATGGATTTCAGAAGGACTGACAGGAGGCAGACTATAGGCTACTCTCCAGAGGCACTTTGCTCTTAAAAGGAAGAGCAATGGGGTGGTACCTGGAGGAGGATAGAGGACCAAGAGAGTTTTTACATTTTTATAAATGGGAGAAGTTGTTACAGCACACTTGTTTGCTGGGCATGCTCCAGTAGAGAATAACAATAATGCAAAAGCAAGTGGACAGTTGCCGGAGCAGTGTCTTGGAGGAGGTGAGAGGGGATGAGCTCCAGGGCAAAGTGGCAGGAGCATGCACGTTCAGTCCTGGCTACAGGAGGGAGGCCGGGGTGTGGACACACAGGATGCACGTAGGTGGTGTCCTAGACATCCAGTCAGGGTGACTCAGCTGGGCTCTCAGCGGCAGTTAGTATACTTGACGGGCTAGGGTGCCATCTGCTCTTCTTTGTACCACGTGCACCGGTGTGCTCCACGCAAGGCCAACCCTCTGCCTCTCCCCACGTAGGCACGCGTGTACAGGCACTGTTCCCAGGCCTGCTCTTGCCCTCACCCCTTTGTGTTGGTAAAGCAAGTACTACATTTATGTCCATTTTGCAATTTCAACAACTTTGGGCTCACACCGGTTTATCCACTAATGTGAGGTTACACAGTGATAAATGATAAAGCAGGGAACCCAGACATTTTGACTGTTTCTGGCTTCTTCCACACTGTTATCAGTTGGACTGAAGAAACAGGAAAGGGATATTTTACTTCCAGAGACTTTAAGATTTGATGTCCTCCTGTCTATGTAGGAGGCCACCACAGGGATGGTTGTGAATGCACGATCCCTCCAGGCGCACAGGGGTGTCTTCACAAAGTGGAGGGGATCTCCAGGTGCGTGCAGGGTATAGATGGCCTTGTTGCCCCACTCACTGAATAGACTCTTACATCGCCCAGGAGCCTACTCCTCTCCCCACAGCCTTTGAGGCACTAGACCTGGACTGCACATTCCTGCTTGTTCATCCTCCAGCCACCTTTTGGTTCACACTTCACTTTTTCCTTTTGCTCTTCAAATCTGAGGAGAAGCAAGGTTTTGTGCTCATGCAGTTGCCCCTAGCCAGAGGACAATAGAATTTTGAACTTGGAAGGACCCATTCCAGGACCCCTGGTTTAACCCTTTCCTTATGCACCCCACTTTCTTCATCTGCTATTTTGGCATTTCAGGCACCATCTCTAGAACTTGCTACCCTCAATTCAGGAAAACACACACACACACACACACACACACACACACACACACACACTTGTTCCCTTCTGAAAGAAGCTCTAAGAGAAAATAAGATATGAGGGTTTAGCCTGAAAACTCCCCCTGCTATTCCAGGGGCTGTCATTGTAATCATTACGTGGGCCATTGGCGGTAGGTCTTTAAGATGGCAGTTACCGATTTACGATGCATTTTCCTCAAAATCTGCTCCTTTGTATTAGGTGAGCTGTGCATTCCAAGTGGCAGGTGTTTTCTGTTACACATACATAATGTATACTAAGTCTCCATAAACTATTGTGTCATATCGTGGCTAATCAGTTCAAACTCCTAATTATAATGAGGTGTTATTAAAAAGATTCAGAGATATAGATGAATGAAAAGGGTATTTTAAATACAAACATAGGACACATTTTTGTGTTTAAAAAACCAAGGAGTATATTCAGATGATAATTAAACATGCCTTAAACATTGAAGTTTAGGTTAAAAAGTATTTAGAAAAAAATAATAAAGTTTAGAGTTTTTGTGTATGTATACATACGAGTTCTGACAATTAAGTTCGCTAACTTGTTGCAACGATGTTGCTAATCTTTTTTGATATCAGTGGAGATTATTCATTATGAATTTGTACCAACTGGACGAACAGTTAACGAAGTTTACTATTTGGAAGTGCTGAAAAGGCTGTGTGAAAAAGTTAGACAACCTGAAATTTTTGCCAACAATTCATGGCCATCTGTACCTTGCACGCACCTGGAAATCCCCTCCACTTTGTGAAGACACCCCTGTGCGCCTGGAGGGATTGTGCATTCACACACCATCCCTGTGGTGGCCTCCTACATAGACAAGAGCAGGAGAAGGACAGCAACTCTTAAACTGTAGCTCACACGGCCCTGTCTGTGAGGGAGTTTTTAGCCAGTAAACAAATAACTGTATTGGAACACCCTCCCTACTCACCTGATCTGGCTCCCAATGACTTCTTTCTTTACCTAAAGGTAAAGGAAATATTGAAAGGAAGATATTTTGATGACATTCAGGACACTAAGGGTAATACAATGACTGCTCTGATGGCCGTTCCAGAAAAAGAGTTCCAAAATTGCTTTGAAGGGTGGACTAGGTGCTGGTATCGGTGCATAGCTTCCCAAGGAGAGTACTTTGAAGGTGACCGTAGTGATATTCAGCAATGAGGTATGTACCACTTTTTCTAGGATGAGTTCACAAACTTAATTGTCAGACCTTTGTATGTACATATACACATAAAATAGATTTAGAGCCATAGCAGTTATGCTCCTATGGCTCAAAGCATATCCACTAGAAAACATCTTGGAATGAAAAATGTTTCATTCTATCTCCTTATAAAAAGTTTTGCAGAGGTTCTCACTTTGATTTGCTGCCCTTTGCAACATCTTGCCTTGCAGGCCTTTTCCTTGGAAAAGCTCAGGCATGGGTATGAGCAGAATCAATCATGTCAAAGAGAATGAGATGATGGCTTCACTAACATTTCCATATATGTTGATCGTGGGGGAGTGGAGATGGAGGACTGGGCAAAAGCTAGAATTAGTCCCATGAATTATGTACTTGTTTGGACACTGGGCCAGTCCTGCCCCAATCAGTGCCAGTAAATCCTGCCGACAGCTTCAACACCACTACTCTGGGTCTGTCCCACTCATATAAAAATCCATGCCAAAGTACAAACCACAATCCTCCCTTTCTTGGTTTTTCATGCAAAAACTATTTTAGAATACACTTAAATGTCAAACCTTCAAGAACTTTGAACAGAGGAGACTTCAGCTCAACATGGCTAAGAGAAATTTTTTAAAATTCTGATAAAAGCACTAAAATTTTAGAGGTCCGTATTTTTCACTGAGTTTAAATTCCAGAGAGAGACAAAATTGCTACATTGAAGGAATAGGATAAAAGAAGAAACACTGAGAAAAGTACGGATACCAACAGCAGCTCTCTCATGCCTGGGAGAGGCCCCGAGGTCCCATGTGTGAATAACACTGCAATGGCTGCTTTATGTAGCATGTCAATAAACACAGTCCCCACACCGTTTAAAATATTCAACATTGACCTAAACAGACATGGATATCAAATGCCAGTCCAGGCGGACATTTTTGAATATACACGTAGAACACATTGCAGGAAGAACTTGGTGCTTTCCTCCTCCGCAACTATTTTATGCACACATTTCATATTAAATACACATTCAGGGTTCACAGTCTGAGCAATCGAAAACACATTTTTTAATCAGTCCTGGACAGCAGGAAATGCTTCCCGCAGGAGTTCTAGGAGGGGTAGTCTTCATTTAACAGATGCTTGTTGATAATAGAAGGCAGGAAGTTATATAACACGTCTGTAGCTTCAAAGAACTTGAGTTGTGGTAGAGATCTTTAGGGAGTCTAGTCATCAGGGAGTTTAAGAGAACTTTTGTATAGTTATATGAGAAAGGTATAAAACCATGAAGAGAAAGAGAAAAATCAGAGTTTTGATTTCAAAATTAGAAACTAAAAAAGAACTTCCAGGCCATTGGAAACAGAGGTAGAAACAATTGAATCAACCATAATGCTATATATTATCGAATCCAGTGTTTCCTAAATTATGACATGTGTTCCCCTGGACTCCTCTGAGAAGCTGATGAAAGTTATGGGCCCAGAAATGGCCATCTGCCCTCAAACTTTTATACAAAATGTCAGCGATTTGCAGTCTGAGTCCATGGGCTTTATCGTTTAAATCTAACACAGTTACATTTACCGTGGTTAATGTGTTATAACTATATATTTACATTTCTGTCTCCTCCACTAGAATATAACCATTTCTAAGACAGGATTGCATTTATGTTTTATCTTTTATTCAAACCCCTCTATGTTTAGCATTGTGTTGTTGTGTAGAAGACACTGAAAGTGTTGACTACCTGCTTGCTGCCTGTCTCACTGTTTAGTGTTCAGTTAATACAACATCTTCCAAATGTCAGTCATTTAAATAACTTCTTCACAGTGTTTGCCATAGCTGTTTACCACCAGTATCATTATTTACTGCAAGACAATGATTTTTGTTGATAGACAGAGCATTAAATAATATCTCATTTCAGAGTGAACATGTTTTTTCATTTCATTTTCTATCAGACCCGCTTATACAAAGGGGAGAGTTCCAGTTCACTTCTGGTGTATCTTTAATAACTCTCCGATATTTGGAGATCTTCCTTTGGAACTAATATAGAGGCTTCTGTAGGCAGCAGTATCTGGCTAGAAGTGAACACATTGCTTTGTTTTCCTTTTATTGTGTGTAGTTTTGTGGAAAGTGATACTAATTTCTTATTTATGGAAATGACAGAAATGTTCTTTTAATATATACTTAAATTAAAAACAAACTGTTGATTTAGAGAAAAGCAGTGCAGCAGTTTTGTATTGCTATGTAACTACCCTCAAAATATAGTGGCTTAAAAACAATGACTTATTAGGATTCTGTGGGTCGTCTGTGCTTAGTTGGGCAATTCTTCTCCATGTGATACCTGCTGAGGATATTTCTGTGACTTGAGAACTTGGCTGGGGCTGGAGGGTCCAAGATGGCTTGGATTCATATGTCTGGCAGCCCAGTTGGAGTAGCTGGAGTGAGTGCAGTTGGCTTAGCTTGTCTCTCTCCACCTGGTCTCTCATCATTCAGTAGTCTGGCCTGGGCTTTTTTCATCCTGGATCAAGCCCAAGAGAGTGAAAAAGAAAGCTACAAAGTCTCTTAAGGCATAGACCTGGAAGTCACAAAGTATTACTCCTGACATATTTTGTTGGTCCAAGCCAGTGATAGGACAAGTCTAGATTCAAGGGGAGGAGAAATAGACTTTACATCTTTTCTGGAGGTTAGTGGCACATGTAATCAGAGATGGGAGGAGTCTGGCAATAATTTTGCAAACGATCTACCACAGATGGTAAGTACATAAGTAACTAATAGGGCAAATTGTAACAGATATGGCAGAAATTGTGAGATTGTTGCTCAAATGATGATATTTAGAAGGTGCAGTATTCACCTAATACCTAAAGATTATACTAGACAGTCCCACTGGCATTTTTTAGCCCTTTGTACTACGCACAACAGTGTTAAAGGAAAAAAGATAAAACATGATACAAGCTTTTCTTAGAGTTGCTTATTCTACCAAGAGAGACAGGTGTGTAAATAAATAAAACCAAAATAACCATGATGCATATTAAAGGGTTTAAAATACAGAGTACTGACATTCTATGTAAAACTTTGAGAGAATGTGATTTTCTTGGGCCCGTGAGTTTTATCAGATTCTCGAGAAAGTGTGAGAGCCTAAAAAGGCCTAACAAGCACTGAATGAATCATGAGATACAATGGTATCATGTCCAGGGATGACAGCTGCTAACTCCAGTGGCTCCCCAGCAGTGGTAACACTTACAGATGGGAAGGAGGGATAATTGAGGAGGAAGAATTGGCTTGAGTTGGAAGCCAGTTAGATGGGGTGGGGGCATAAGACAGGCACAGGGGAAGGAGGAGGAAAATGGTAAAAGAGGCTAGGAATGTGGGGAATTTGAGAAAGGAGAAGAGGGGGAAGTAAATTCTGGAATGACTAAATCTTCTAGCTGGGGAGAAATGTAGAGGTTAAAAAACATAGGAGGAAGAGCGGGTGTTCTGGGAACATCCTTCCAGAATTCAGTTTTTGTCAAGTGGTAATTGAGCTGTACATGTAATAAACCAATAAACAATTAGAAATGCAGAACTAGAACTCACTACCTTGTGCGAAGCACCTTCATAGGAATTGGATATGAAGCAGTGACTATCCTAAGACGGGTGATGCTCATGTTCCCATGGAACTTACATCCTAGTGGGGTTGGGGGTTGTGGGAAGATGACGAGAGAGACAATTAATATGTAAGGATGTTCATACAGATTTTACCTGATATTAAATGCCAAGAATAAAATAAATCTTATTAATGGGACAGAGAGAGTTGGGGAACTTACTTTATCTAGGGTACAGTGGTAATTAAAGGCAGCGTTTTGAAATATAACTCAAAGCTAGGGAGAAGGATTGCTCTCTTTTAGCTTAATAAGGTAGTAAAACTGTGCTAACAGGAGATTAACCTTTGCAAGGAAGACTCTCACCTAGAGACTAGATTATCGTGAGGGAGTCTTCCCCTCCCGCTTCCACCCACCGACCTCTGACTCTTCCCAATCTGATGGGAAGGGCACCACAGGCGTGGAGACTCAGGAAGAGAGGATCTGTAAGAAAGGGAGAGAACGTTTGGGAGAATGGCAAGGGAGAGCCACTCACTGACCACTAATGGGGTGTACTTACGGGGTTCCCCAAAGTAAGGGATTGAGTCCTACTCCCATAGTGCCCAGGAATGAGTTAACTAGACTACGATGCCACTTTCAATTCCTCACCACACTTTGAATGTTGTACAGGGTGGATTACATCACTGTATGAGATGGATTACATCATTTGGACTTGAGTGAAGAACCAATTGTACAGTCTTCTGGGTTTGGGTGTGTTGCTTTCAGCTAGTCGTAGGACATGATCCTCCCTTACTATCCACAAGCAGTTGTCTGGACCCCTGCAAATGGGATGATGGGTTGAGAATAAAACTACCTTTGGCTGAAGCTACCACTAGGGAGACTGTCTTCTGACCACCCCAAGGTAAGGAAATATTTAATTTTTAAAGAAATTGTATATTGTAATAGCATCCTGATTGTTCAGTTACTCATTTCTGCCCCCTCCCCTGAAGAATGTATACAATGTGAACTAAATCAGTCTATGTCAGTGATTTTTGACCCACTTACTTTTAACTCATGCCAGGATATCCCTCTAGGTTGAAGGTGAACAAGGATAAATTAGTTCATGACATGTGTTGAAATTATAAGATCCCGTAAAATAAAACCTTCAGTTGATTGGCACATCATCATTTTAGAACTTATAAAGATTTCAAATATTGGATGGGCAAAAAAGAATTTAAATGATTGGATCAATTATTTTTAAAATCTTAGGTAAAAATATTTCAAAACCGCGGCCCTTGAGTGTTACTAGATACTGTGGGCAGAAGTAGCAGCCATGTGCCGATCTACCTGCCACAGCTCTAAATCTCGTTCTGAGAGAAAAGGTTTGGGTTTGGGAATTATTTCAGACCATTATTTTCTTGCCATTTGGGGTTGTCACCTTGATTCAATCCATAAACTGGGGTGTTACTCAAAATACAAAATTTTGTCAGGAAAGAATTAATCTATCAAACACAGGTACTATGTAGGACTCTAAAATCCCCAAAAGCACACATTCCAGAGAAGCTGGAGAAAGTTTGGGCTTGGTATCATGGAGCTGCTGTCTTCCTTTATCCCGTTGTTTGGGACCTTGGCTATTTCAGTCATGACGTAAACCTATGGAATCAAATCACTGACTTGTTTATAATTCTCTCGTCTCATCTTTTAGTTATTAATACGATAAAAGTGGCAAGGACACTTTCAACATGCAGTGCCTTGTATCAAGAGCAAATGAACACCTTCTGGTAAAGTCCCCAGAGCACTGGCAGCAGGCTTGGTCCTAAGTCTGTCCCATAGCACAGACTCTTCAAGTGGGGACCTGAGCTATTCACTCTAAACTTAATATGAGGGCGGGAAAGATACCAGTGTTGGGATCGCTTGTGTTGGTGACACTACTACTGCTACTCCTCCTCCTCCTCTTACTACTACTATTCTTACTCTTACTACCACCACCACCAATAATAATAATACAAACCATAGCAAATACCTGGTATTTACAACGTTCTCGGGGACTATTTTAAGCACCTTCGGTACATTAACCAATTTAATCCTTGTAACAGCAATAGATAGCATTACTACTCTCCTTTTACAAATGCTAAACTGAGGCCCAGAGAGGTTACGCATCTGCGCAGTGGAGGGGCTGCGATACAGGAATTGGGGCTGACAGGTCAATAAGATGGATGGTAAAAGTGAGAAAGATGTGATTTTTCTGTAAGGTGAAAAAAGTCACTTGAGAAGAAGCTGCTCCATCTTTGAAGCCACTGCTGACCCTGAGGAGAGGGTCCCAGACGTTTGCAGCTGCGCCTCCGCTTCTACCCACCGACCTCTCACTTCTGAGCCCAGGCTCTGCCCCCACACCTCACCCCCCATGAGAAGGGCCCGGGGACCCAAGCTGTGTGGGGCTGATGCTGAGACTCTTCTCGTCTGTAGCCATGCATCCCAGAATCCTACAGTGTTTGGGGATACACGAAATTCCTCCATTTTACAGAGAGAGCTGTGAAGCACTGCCCAGATTTAATGGTGGGCTTTAGGGACATCTTTTCTTTGGTCCTAGGAAAGCAGACTATTTTCAGGGCGGCAGTTAACTGAGCAGGAATCTGAAGCCCAGGTTGTGTCTTTCTTGACCTCCTGTCCCTGACAGACAGGAATGACAAGGATAAAGGTTAGGATAAAAGGAAGGAGGTCCTACCAGGAGAAATATGTGAACAGGAAGGAGACCTTGAGGCGGGATTTATTTATAGCTCTGTGGGGTATATTTGTGTTTATGGGCTCGAGCATTCAGGAACTGTGAAGTTTAATTAAATTCCTTTAATGTTCTTAGTAGGTGCCCGGACGGTATTCATTAGTTAATTTTCATATTGATGTTATTAGGAAAAGTCAGAAAGTTCAGAAACATCTCATCTCCTCCCAGAAATTCCTGCTGGCCCCTCTTCATGAGTGCTACTAGCCTGCATATTCTTTGGTGCTCCACATTTTGGATGTGGGATCATCACGATTACCCGGACCCTCTGGTGTGGACTGCGGTTCCACTCAGGCATATTGGAGAGAAGGCATCTTCCGCTGCTGCTGTGTTTTACTCCAGCCCTCTCATTACGGAGCTGAGGAAATCATTCCTTTTCACTTCCTAATTATGCCTCCGGGTACTTTACGGTGAGGGTGACATTTTTCTCTTGACAGGCAGTATTATAGTACAGAACTGTCCTTGTCACTCTTTATCACTTTTAATAACTATGAAATCTCTTACAAGATGTCTAGAGCTTCATAAACATATGTTGATGGCACTATTTTATTAGTCCTAAAACAGTCAAGGTCACGGACAATGTGCCAGAGGAAGGAAGACAGTGAGCATGACATTATAAATAGATGTGTCGCTTGAAAATGACCCTCTTTGATGTGGCGACATTACTTGGCAATGGGAAGTGATGAAATGTAATAATAATTTTGTTTTACTTAGGGAAGTCTCCAGGTGTATGCCAAATGCTTGCTGTGTTTAATTGGATTGGTATCTTAGCATGTCAGAGGTCTAAACATTTATCATAGTTAATTCATGACAATAAAAAATGAATTAAAGGATAAGATTAGAGCAAATGTGCAGTTTGGATAGTGAAAAGTTAGCATATGACACATAATTTAATTTAGGAAACTAAGTGAACCATGTAGGAACAATCTGCCTTACCTTTTGTCATCTGAACTTTTAAACCGAAGCATTGGAGACCATTTAGGTAGTAAGTTGAAATACTACTACTGAGTCCCATTTCCTTGCCTCTTGACCTCCATTCATCCTCAACAGGTATATTTTAGCAATGAAATATCTAGAAGGTATATCGGTTTTGCTATTTGGTGCTCAAAGATGTCCCCGAGGCATTGGTTTAGACTTGCCAGTTACGTAGGCTGCTGATTTGTGCTGAAGAGACGCCAGAACTCCCAGCATCTGGGGAGAGAGAAAAGCACCAAAACCAACATCACCATCAACTGCAACAGCACCAAAAATAATGACGATAGCATTAATTGGTGTCGATATACATTGATGTTAACGCTTTCACTACCCTGTTTACACAGGTATGATGCCAATAGTATAAGGGGCCAAGAGTTTAGGCAGAGAGGTTAGACCTTGGGTAAGTTAATGAACTCCTCTCAGAATTGCAATTTCTTCATCAGTAAAGGAGGAAGTATTATTGTTACAACAATACTTAACAAAACTTACAAAAACTGTCAATAATAATCTGATTATTATTGGTACTGCCTTGACAGTTTTTCCTGGCGATTAAATGACGAATGCATGTTAAAGCACTTAGCACAATGCCAATTTTATGATTGCTAGTTATTATGATCATCATTGTCCCCATTTTTCAGATGAAGAAGTGCGGGCTCAGAGGTTCAAAAATCTGGGAAATGGAAGGCAGGAATCGAGCAAGGAGGCAGCTGCTGGTCATTAACACCTGTAGGTTGCATTAGGGAACCTTGCTTTGTGGGAAGGAGGGTGTGGGAGTGAGGTTCAGTCTTTGGCCAAGAATCGGACTCTAACTTTGGGAAGAGGTGACAGAGGTGTGGGGAAAAGCAGTTATTTATAGCTGGGGCCTCTGGCGCCTCGCACTGCCTCTAATCAACACTCTTGTCCCTGCTGCTTTCTGCCTTCTCCCAATGATGGTGCCCTTTCCATTGTCATGATTGACCAACTGGAGAAAGATACTTAATTAGGTCACGCACAGTCTCACTGTCTCTGAATTTGCTTAATTCCCCGGATAACTAAAAGAAGGGAAGGGAATAACCTACCAGTCAGATAGTCCCCACTCCCCCAACCCCTGCCCCTTAGGTTGTATAGACCTGGATGTTTGGCTTGTGGGCACAACCCTAGTCAATTTGCACAGCTTCCTTTGTAGGATCTTCCAGGAAAGGCAAAATAAGTGCTATTCTTCAGTAAGAGTCATCACAGGCAAAAACAAACACCTATAAGCAGGTACTCTGCTCTTTTATCTATTCAGTTCCTTTTCTGCTAAAGAATAAGCATTTGTTATGGTGTAACTCCCCACCCCTTGCCAAGATTTGGGAGGAGACTGCTGTTTCAGGTCGAAGATTTCTCTGAGTGACATCTGATAAAACTTGATTTTGTACTCATCGTTTTAACTGTTTTTAGAAAACAAATTTCTATAGTATAAGCTCTTGGTGGAAATCAGCGAAATCACCATTCATTGGTATTTAGTTGTTTTTTCCTTCGTGTTTCCATCTTGGGGATTCTCCCTTGTATTAGAGTTAGATTTTCAGGTTTGTTTTCCCCTGTTGGATCATAGATTTTTTGCAGGCAAGGACATGGCTTCCCTCTCTGCTTGCACCGCACCTGGTACAGAGCTCTGCTCAGTAAGCATCAGAGCAGGCAGAGCTAGTGAACCACTAGGTACTAATTTGGGCTAAACCTTCTTGTTGACCATTAATCTGACAAGCAAGTGAAAAGGAGAAGGGAGCTTATAGGCTTGACTCTAGCAGACAAAAATAATTTTAGCAAGTTGGGTGCTTTTGACAGTCACTAATTGACACCAGCATAGGATGAGAAAAAAAGGGAGAGGGAAGAAAGATGCAGAAGAAAGAACCTGAAGACAAAGAGGCTAGGACAGGGAACATATTTTACATCACCAGTTACTTCTCCCAGTTCCCAACCCCTGTGTTCGGCCAGTGTGCTCTACCATTACCCCAGCTACAAACACACATCTTCATTATTTTTTTAAAGCTTAATCAAGAGAATGGATTTCACTGGACTCGCGAATTAGAAAGAGGTAGGGGCTGAAACTATGTAGGCAGTGAAAAGTGTGTCACCATTTTTTTCTTTTAGCCAGGTCAAGAGTTTTGGCATCAGCAGGTGGGTGGAGATGGTACATCCGAATATCTGATCTCCCCGGCCCAGAACAATGGATAGCGATGATTGGGAGAGGAAGTGCAGGAGGTAGGATCAACTTGTAACTGGGTAATTGAGCAAGAGGTCATACATCGGTTTGGGGGGATGATACATATTTTGTCCAGAGCTAGGTTGGAGTAGACTTACTGCATGGGTAAAGGTAATTCTCCCTGTGATTTCAACGGTCAGGCTCTTGTCTGTGCGCTGCTTTGAAAGAAATGGCTTTAATTTTCTGTTTTCATAAACCTTTTTTTCTTCTTTCATTCTCCTCTGATGATGTCTTCCTGGACTGATAGAAAGAAAGAAGGAGAACAGGAAGTAGGAAATAACTAAGTTGTAAAAAGAATAGGCAGTGTCCTAAAGGCAGGCACCATAGTGTTAGCCCTAGGCACTTTCACTCTAGAAAGAAAAATGTCCCAGACCTACTTTTGCCATTCATGACACTTCTAGCAATACTTTTATTTAAATTTAGTTTTGTTTTCACCAACCATTGTGACTTTGATAAAGAGGCTGCATTGGGTCTCCTAAACCTTACTGTAAAGAAAATAAGTATTTCAGAGAGTTCTGTAGAATTGGTGTGGAATGGTTGAGGGCCATGTTTTCTTTCTAGAGGTATCTCTGAAGAGAAAAGAAGGCACAGGAAAAGGGAGAAGCAAAAATAATGGAGAATGAGTAAAGTTAAGAGGAAATATTTTTAAAGAAGTGAAACTCTGATTGCGATGGGTAGATTTGATTTTTCTTTTTTAATAATTTTGTTTTAATTGGGGAACATTGGGGAACAATGTGTTTCTCCAGGGCCATCAGCTCCAAGTCGTTGTCCTTCAATCTAGTAGTGGAAGGTGAAGCTCAGCTCCAAGTCCGGTCGCCATTTTCAATCTCAGTTGCAGGCGGCGCAGCCCACCATCCCATGTGGGAATTGAACTGGCAACCCTGTTGTTGAGAGTTCACGCTCTAACCAACTGAGTCATCCGGTCGCCCCAGAGTAGATTTGATTTTTGTTGTAACAGAGAGTACAGAAGCTTCTTCTTATTCTCAAAGATGAATACAGTTCAGTTGGCTTGTTCTGCACACACAGTGATAGTTAGATCAAGTCCACTGCCAGCATTTCAGAGTCGGCTACATTCCTGGACCGTGGGGACGATGAGCAATGCAGCATCCTCCTCCTGTTCCCAGTGTGTTCCATCTGTGATACTTTCTTTCATTAAATTTCCAGTTTGTTTGAAATAGTTTTATTTACTCTAAAGTAAGATGGTGCTATGTTGCCAGTGACAGGCTCTGCAGCTCCATCATCACAGAAAATGCTGTCAGCATAATATTAGAGAATAAAAAGCTAACAGGTGGAAGTCTGATAAAGCCAGCAGCATGCACAGATGGCAGGGAAAACCTTAACTTTATTCTGCTTCAGGCATGCTTTGAATTTCCATACTCTTTGCTAATGTGGCACAAAGCTACTATATGCAAAGTTCTTTTTATCATACTCATAGGAGAGGCAACCCTAGAATTTTATTTCAGTGATTTTTTTTATCCTCCCAAGAAATCTGTTACCCACTTTGCTAAAATGTAACACAATATCCTATTTGCCTGAAAATAAGACCTAGCTGGACAATCAGCTCTAATGCGTCTTTTGGAGCAAAAATTAATATAAGACCAGGTATTATATTATATTGTATTGTATTATATTATTTTATTTTACATTATATTATATTATTATTAAAGACCCAGTCTTATATTAAAATAAAACCGGGTCTTATATTAACTTTTGCTCCGAAAGATGCATTAAAGCTGATTGTCCGGCTAAGTCTTATTTTCAGGGAAACACGGTAGGTACTAAAGATCAGTGAACTAGTCCAAAACTTCAGTTCAGGTCATGGGTATGGTCTCCTCTTATAGTGTTTCAACACGGTTAAAAAGATGATTAAAGCATAGTTCCTGACCTCACCAAGCTCACTGGTTTGCCAAGGGAGACAAAGACAAAAGAGACGTGGGCTGAGGTTGACCCACTGTCTATACTTCATAATATTTTGGAAAAAACAAATCAAGTGCTAGATTTCTTGAGCAGTTCTAACAATCCATTTTGGCAGGAAAAATGGAGATGGAAACCCTAATGGCTAAGTGGGAGGGAGGGGGAAATGTGATGGTTCTGCTGTGACTTATAGCAGGGTAGAGGGAATTTTTTCCTTTCAATTTTTTATTTTGAAAAATTTCAGACTCACAGAGAAGTTAGAAAAAAATAGTACATCGAGTACCCATGTACCCTTTACATAGATTTACCAATTGTTAACATTTTGTCACATGCATTTGAACTATGTATATTATTTTGAACTATAAAAGCAAGTGGCAGACCTCATGACATTTCACCCCTCAGTTGTTTAATAGGCAGGATCACAACCTTAAAATAAACAATAATTGCACAATATTATCTAATATAGAATCCATATTCAAATTTCCCTAGTTGTCCCAAATATATCTTTTATAGATTTTGTTTTTCCTCCCAAACTCATGATTTGATCAAAGTTTTACACATTGCGTTTAGTTGTTGTGTCTCTTCATCTCTTTGGATTTATACCTTTATGTTTGCTTTTTTTCATGACACTGAATCTTTGAAGAGTTTAGACTGGTTATATTGACAAGGGTCTCACACGTTGGATTTATCTGGTAATATCTTGAATAGATTTAGGTTGGGAAAAATCTCGCAGACAGATGTTACAGTGTAACAGCGTTAAATCTAGTGTTCATGGGGAATTTTAGTTTTTATCAAATTTTCAAAGATCTATGAGTCCCCAAAAGTTAAGAATTGGGGTAGAGGAGTAAGTCATTGTTAGCAGGAGGTTAATAGATAGTCAATCTACACTTAAATCTTCTTAATCCGCTAGATGTGTGCATTTTTAAACATAGTATTTTTACTTATAAGTTTTTACAAAAGTAATGCTATACATGGCAAAACATTAAAATAATGCAAAAATATTACAGAGTGAACGTGTCCTTCTGACTCCAGTTCTCCAGGTGGTCTCCTGTCCTTTTTGGCAAAAGTGACCTGCGTTCCCAGTTTCTTGAGTACAGTAGCGCCCCCTGATCTGTGGTTTTGCTTTCTGCAGTTTGTTACCCATGGTCAACAAAGGTCTGAAAATAGTAAATGGAAAATTTCAGAAATAATTCATAAGTTTTAAATTGTGCTTAGTAAATTAGCAGCGTGATGAAATCTGTCGATTCTCTCTGTTCCACCTTGGACGTGAATCATCCCTTTGTCCAGCGTATCGGCCCTGTATATACCACCTGCCATTACTCAATTAGTGGCTGTCTGGGTTATCAGGTTGTTTGTTGCGGTAGTGCAGTGCTTGCATTCAAGTAACCCTTATTTTACTTAATAATTGCCCCAAAGTACAAGAATAGTGATGCTGGCGATTTGGGTATGCCAAAGAGAAGCTGTAAACTTCATCAGAGGTATGTGTGTATAGAAAAAGCAGAGTACATATAGGATCTGGTACTATCCGTGGTTTCAGGCATGCACTGGGGATCTTGGAATGTATGCCCTGAGGATAAGGAAGGACTACTGTATTCCTCCAGATAGTCTATGTACAGGTAAATGTATATGTGGATAAGTGTACTTTAATTATTTTACAGACACACCAGCCCCCTGTTCCTTCAGCTGGACTCGCTCTCAGCATGTGCACAGCCCTGAGTCTGAGAGTGAGGCTAGCTTTTATTTTTATTTTACTGTGGTAAGAGCACCTAATATGAGATCTACCCTCCTAGAATTTAAAGTGTACAATACAGTATTGTTAACTATAAGCACAGTGTTAGTTAGACAGCAGATCTCGAGAGCTTACTCATCCCGTATTACTGAAACTTTGTACCTGGTGATTACCAACTCTTACTCCCCTCTATGTAGCAGGGATAATATTAGGGGCTTTAGTCGATTTTATACCTCCTGGTATCATTGAAATTCTGCTGAAATTTAGGACTAAGAACTATTTGTTAGATAATCGCTCATTTATTCCAGTAAATTTATAGCAAGACATTTGTATACCAGTGAGGTGCAAAAGATGGGAAAAGTAATATACTTGTATTAAAAATTGTATTTAAATGTGTTTCTTAGGGAGGAGTTCTAGAAATTGGTTCCTTTCCTTCCTTCTTTCTTTTCTTCCTTCCTTTCATTTTTTTCTTTCTCTTTTTCTTTTTTTTATTAAATGATTGAATATTATGGATTTTTTTATTAAATGACTGTACTTGACTGTCCTATATCCTAGGATGAAGTTTTCAAAATATACATTATAAGCTATTTTCTATTACAGAGGTATTAGCTAATCCCTGATTAAGATTATAAACCTAATATACATAAATGGATGCCAGATAGTATTTAAATGCAATCGATATGCTTTCCTTAATTTTTATAGAGCAGAAAATTACTATTCTTTATGCAATTGACATCTATAGATTAAAATTATTTTATTTTAAAATTTTTGAATGGGTTATACTTGCATATGATGTAAAATTTAAAAACAAGACAAAATGTATTTTATTCGTTCCACAGCGCCAACCAATATAGTCAATTTCTTCTGACATGTTCAATGCAGACAGAAGCAATTATATAGGTTTACATTTCCTCCCTCCCTTTTTTCCTTCCTTCTCTCCCTCCAGTTTTAATAATTGGTCTGATGAGTCCTTCCTCATTCTTCTTTTCACTTTTCCCTAGATGATTTTTCCTGGCTCTTACTCCTTATTTCATTTTATATAGGAACTTTAAAATCAACTTCTGTAGTTTGAAGAAAAAATTCTACTAATAAATTTGGGAGTTGGATGCTCAATACTTATAAATTAACTTGGAAAGAATTGACATGTTAAGGTGCTGAGTCATTTAAACCAAAAACATGATATGCCTTTCCATTTGTTTTAAGAAATTTTTGTCTTTTTGGTAGAGTAATTCCTTCTATTATATCTTCTGGTTGTTTCTATGTATGAAGACTATTGATTTTTCCATATTATATATATTAATATATAAATATAAATATATATATATAAATATAAATATATACATATATATGTATATATTTTACCATACTGGATTTCTTCATTGTTTATAGTAGTTTTTCAGTGGATTCTCTTGAGTTTTCCAGTTAAGCAATCACTGTATCTGTGTAGACTCCCAGAACAATATTAAATTATGGTGATGTTAAGTTGTATGGCTAGGTTAACTTATGTGCACATTTTCGAACGAAGTCTCTCTGGCTAACTGCTTAACTGAAAAGCAACATAAGCTGTTCGATATGAACACAAAACATCCAAATCTATAGTCACCATAAAAACAAAACAATCAACTAACAACAAGTGCCTCATATGCAATTGCTTGTGAATCAGACTTACTTCAATTTAGTGAAAACAAAACAACAAAATAAAATATTTGGATACTGAGGTTAAGATTTATATTGCTATCATGAATAACCGTCGATTTTAAACTTTTTGTGTTCCTTAACATTCATTGTTCTCATTTATTAATCTTTTTAAATCTTTAGATTTGAATTGGTCACATTAATTCAATCATCAACAAATAATAAATACATGTAACAGATTTGAATGATAAAATATTCTAATAAAATATTGCTTTTATTATCTGTTTTTTATGTTGTATATCCACATAAGATTTTATTTGAAAATTGAGTTTAGGTGATAAGAAAAATTGAAAACACTGGATTTCCTCCTCTTGCTTCTCACTTTCCTGGCATAAAACTTGTCATTGTAGGTCCAGTGTCAGCAGGTCAATGGCCAACAGTCCCTGTCTTTGTGCTGGAAATATCTGCAGAGAGGGAATCTTAGACTCCTATAAGTGAAGTGATTAACAATACTAGTTGCTTGATTACCTGCAACATATGGATTGTTAAGATAAGACTGGGTGGGAACCTGACACACCCAGGCAGATCTTTCATCTGAATGTAAAGGAAATGATTCATTGACACTCAACCCCAAAGACCTTGCCTGGAAAACACAGCTCAGTATTGCGTAATCAAACATTTGAAAACAAAGTGTCCGAGAAAAGTTTGGAAATCAGTTCCCATCACTTTCTCTTATTCGTTTAATTATTGTTTGTTTGTGTTAATAGTAGTAACCGCCAATGTTTTGTTTTGCAGTTTATCAAATGTGTTTGTGGTAACCTTGTGAGGTGGTGAACTGGTACATTATCACTCATTTTACCAGTGAGGAAAGTGAGGCCCTCAGAGGTTCAGTTACTTGCCCCGGGGTTGCGTCTGTTGGCAGAAAGTGGTAGAGCTAGGAATGACTAAATCTAGGTCTGCCTAGGAAGTGGGAGGGCATGGATTGTATAACTTCATCTTTTAGAAACTCAGTTTTCTGATCTGTGGAATGAGCATAATAGTTATTTTGTAGTATTGCTGTAAAAATGAAATAAGTCAAATGTGTAGGTCAATATTTAACATGTGCATGAGGTTCAATACATATATACTTTATTTTTTTTTTTAGCTCTTTACTCTAAGTGCCATGTTTATAGTTTTATAGCCGTAGCCTTAAATTGCTACTTTAAAATTTCTACTGCCTAATTCCTTATATACAACAATGGTAAATTAGGGTATTACTATATTGAATCCTCAGTATAATACTTTTGCTGGGACTAACTTATAGCAAGTTTCTTTGGTATTTTAGTTACTCACTCCTTCCCCCACTTTTGGGCAAAGAGCCAAGAGTATTTTGAGGGGATTAAGATGAACCTAGAATTTATTGAATCATACCATTAAATAGAATCAGAGTGAAGTTATAATATATTTACAGGGTGACACATCTACAGGGGCAATGAGCAGCGGGTGTAAGCAAAATCATGAAAATCCATTTATCTGCCAACACATTTATGTAAGAGATTACACTGCTAGTCAGGAATTTCCTGCCCTATGTCATTTTTTTTTCAGTGGAACTTTTCAATAGGTTGTAATGGGCTGTTGTGCTTCCTCTTCAGGCTTGGCTGTTATCAGTTCCACTCAGATATTCCTTCCTATTCAGTTTGGAGTGTTTTGTGACACTTATGAATGAGTGCATCTGTTTTTTAACGATTACAATGTTGGTTTATATCATAGGAGACTCATCATTTCTGCTTCCCCACACACAGGACTGTTGTAAGAATTTACTCTTTTCAAACATACATTAATTATCTGAACCTCTAGGAAAAGGGTGCCATGAAATCAAAAGCCATATTGTGAATTTTATAAGAAATAATTTCCTAAAATAATATGCAAAGGTAACAATTGAGGAAATTTTCTAGGTAGGTGAGAAAACACATTTCAGTATTTCTAATTACGTAGATGAAGACAAATAAAAGGCAGAGCACTGTGGAAAGAATATTTGATGTGTAGCAGGAAACCCAAGATTGAGTATGGGCTCCACGACCTACTATGTGAGCATGAGTAAGACACTTGGGGCTGTCCAGTGATATAGTGCCCATTTTCTTCAGCTGCAAAAATGGGCACCATATCATTGCTCTTGATCTTTGTTTTTATTTTTTTAGGGCAAATGTAACTCCCCCCAAAATCCTAGTTTACAGATATGGTGTAAAATTTTACTCGTGTAGCCTTATTGCAATGTGGTTGGATATGCAAATTAAATCTTTAGCAATTTCAATGTTTGCACAAGTCATTGATAAACAGAAAGTAATATAAAGGAAATATGTAGATGTAATATTTTCTAACTTTTAATGGAGAAACATAGTTTTATGTTTAAAAAATAATTAGATTCAACAGTAGTTGATTCAATGACTTATTAGCATCCTAAACATAAACCAATTTCAATCTTCTTTTCTTTTAATGAATTTTACATCAACAATCTGCCAGCAAAGGGAAAAAAATTAATTTTTTCTCAAAGTGACCTTTGTATCAATTGCGTACAACTGATGTCAATTGTATTATTTTTGATACACCTAATTCTATCATATTTTGATTAACCTAAATTAAAATTTCTGGCATATTATACTTGCCTAAAGATTTAAAAATGTTTTATGACTTTTCTCTTTGACTATAAAAATGAAATTAATTTCAAGAAATTCAAGAGTGGGTTAAAAGAGGGACCTGTTGGAAAACTTGATTGTGCTAATGGATGAAAGGAGAAAATGAACTAGAGATGTACACGTTTGGAAAGGAGATGGCAAAATTATCACTATCTGCAGGTGATACGATTGTCTATTTGGCAAAACTAGAAAGTCAATTGCAATAATTTAAGAAACAATAAAAGAGTTTAGTAAGAAGACAGGTTAAAAGTAAATACACAAAACTCCATAGATTTCTTATATATATTAAAAAAAACCCACAAAATGATTAAGAACAATCATAATATAAAATAGGTAGGGCCTTTATGAAGAAAATCATTAAACTATACTGAGGGACACAAAAGAAGACTTAAAAAATAGAAAAATAACTCGTTCTTACTTGGAAAGTAATGGAATACTATAAAGTTATCAATTTTTCCTAAAATAATCTCTTTATTCAACATTAGTCATATCAAAATCCCATGAATTTTTTTGAATTGGTCACATTAATTCTATATTTCATCGAAGGATGGTTGTGTAAAAAGAACTGGTAAATTCTTGAAAAAAATGTGATGGCTATAGGTAGGATGATTTTCTCTACCAGATAGTCATTCATTCAACAAATATTTTTGAGGATCTGTTTTGTGCTTGGCAGTGTTCTACGCTCTGTGGATACAAGAGTGAATAAAACAGACCCAAATCCCAAATCCCTGTTCATGGAAACTAGTTTAGAGATACAGGCAATATGCAAATAAATAAGTAAAATATATATGATGTCAGATGGTGACGTGAAAGAGAAGAATAAAGTAAAGAATGAACTAGACAGTGGCAGGGTGCAAGGCAAAGGTGGGGTAGATGAAAGTTACAAATGTAAACAGGGTGCTCAGGAGAGATCTCACAGAGAAGGTGGTATTTGACTAAAGACCTGCCTGAGGCGAGTCATGAGGTTATCTGGGATGTTAAAAGCTACAGTAATTAATTTGAAATTGTAGTCTTAGGTCCAAAGAGCCACAGAAAAATGGAACGAAATAGTGTGTAGAGATTAGCCTAAATACATATGAAGATTTAGCATGTGATAAAGTGGCCCAAAAGATGGACTGTTTATAAATGGTGCTGGGGCAACTTGGTAGCCATTTGGAAAAACATAAATTAAGATCCTTCCCTATGTAGACAAAAATTACAAATGCATAAAAGATTTTAATGTTAAAAAACACATTAAACTGCTAGGTGAATATTTAAGTAAATATTTTTATGCTCTTAGACTAGAGCAGGCCTGTTAAAACATGATAACAAAACTAGAAAACACAAATGAAACAGTCCACAAATTTGACCGTAAAATAATTTACGTGGCAAAAGCTAACAACAACAACAACAACTAAAATACCAAAATTACCTCCCACAAAAGTTAAATTTTTTTTGCAAAACAGCATATATCACAGAAACACTAGATTTCCTTATTCGCATTTTTACCCTTTCTAAAGTTAGTGTATATATTTAATGTGGTAATGTCTCTTTCCCTTTGTCCTCAAGAGCTGTTGAATTGATAGTACACATGCTAATAAACTGCCTATTAGAAACCAGAAAGAAAGTTATATAAAGAGTATTAGAAAGCAAATAAAAAAGTTCTCTTACATTCTCCAATAACAAAAATAAAAAGAATATGAACAAAATTCACAACAAACTGTTGCGAAATACAGATAGCCAATAAAAGTGAAATGACATTTAACCTCTTGAGGAATCAAAGAAAGGTAAACTGAAGCCCCATTGAGATGCAGTTTTGTCCCTCTTGGGTTGATAAGGTTGAAGAGGACTAATTATGAGAGGCAAAGGGATCTGGCATTCTCATTTACTACTAATGGGAGTGTAAATTTGTAAAGCTTTTCATCAAAGCTAAATATGTTCATGTCTTTTTTTTCAGATTTTCCCCCCAGGTATAATTGTACTTGGACTAGTGATCAAGATTGTGTATGAGGATGTTTATCTCAGCAATGTTTGCAATAGTAAAAAACTGTAAATGACCTTGATTCTCATTAATACGGGAATGGTTAAATAAGCTACAGTATATACAGACCTGGTCTTATTTTACTATAATATAAGACCAAGTCTTATAATGTAATATGATATGATATAATACAATATAATATAATAAATATAATATAATCCCGGGTCTTATGTTAATTTTTGCTCCAAAAGACGCATTGGAGCTAATTGTCCGGCTAGGTCTTATTTTGGGGGAAACAGGGTATGCAGTTATTATTTATTTATATGGAAAAATGTCTATAAGAAATTGTTAATTAAAAACAGTCATTTTGGAAGACAGTGTGACAGTTTCTTAGGAAGCCAAACATAGTCTTACCATATGATCAAGCACTCACACTTCTAAGTATTTACCCAAAGAAGTTGAAAACTTATGTTCATACAAAAACCTGCACATTAATATTTATAGCAGCTTTTTTCCTAATTGCCCAAAATTGGAAGCAAACAATCCTTTAGTAGGTGAATGGATAAGTAAATTATGGTACATGCAGACAATGGAATATTATTCAGCAATAAAAAGAAATGAACTATTGCATCAGGAAAAGACAGAAAAGACGTGGAAGAACCTTAAATGCATATTGCTAAGTGGGAGACAGTCTGAAAGGCCACATACTATATATGATTCCAACTGTATGACATTCTGGAAAAGGCAAAACCATGGAGACAGTAACAAGATCAGTGGTTGCCAGGGGTTGGGGCGACGTGAGGGAGAGATGAATAGGTGGAGCACAAGGAACTTTTAGGACAGGGAAACTGTTCTGTGTGGTACTCTACTCGTGGACACATGACATTGTCTATTTGGTGAAACGCACAGAAGAGTGAATCCTAAGGTGAACTTTAGGTAATAATATATCAATACTGGTTCATCAATTGTAACAAATGTACCACACCAGTACAAGACCTTAATTATAGGGGGAATGGGTGGATGGGTGAGGGAATTAGTGTATATGAACACTCTGTACTTTCTGTTCAATGTTTCTGTAAACCTAAAACTGCTCTAGGAAAGAAGTCTATTAGTTGGAAAAAAAAAAGACTTCAAAGAACATATATATATGATTCTCTTTTTGCAGTGTGTGTGTGTGTGTGTGTGTGTGTGTGTGTAGGGGGACATGTAGAAATAAATTCAGAAGGATTACATCACAATGTTAATAGTGGTATCTTCCAGTAGTGGGATCGTGAGTGATTTTTGCTTTTTAATTGGTGTCTTTCTGTACTATCTAAATATTTTACAGTTATTTTTATAATTAGAAATAAAAGTATTTTTGTTGCAAAAAATAGGACAACAGCAACAACTGAAAAAGAGAAAACAAAACAACAAAAATAAAATAAGGGTAAATAAAATAAGATAAAAAAAAATCCATAATCCCACCATCTAGAAATAATCACTATTAATGTTTTGGTATACATACCTTAAGGTTAGTTGTAGTAAAATATGTAGTATGTGAAATATGTAGTAAAGTACATAGTATATTTTATATATATTACATGTAATTTTATAACATAATTATACTTTATATATAATTTTCTTCCCTTTGTATTAAGCTTACTTTACTGCTATTAATATTTACCATGTTAAAATCCTTTGAAAGCATAATTTAAAAATGTGTGCATAGTATTCCATCCTAGGATATACTATTGCTGAATATTTAGGATTCTATTCCTTCAAGTATTTTCATGTTATAAACAACATAGTGGTGAACATCATAAATAAAAGTTTGTATTATGTCATTATTTTAGGACCAAGGCTATTTCCAAGATGGTTCACAAGGGGTCACTTTAAATAGTGGTAAACAAGGTAACTAAGTCCTTAAAATGGGAAGGGATATTAAGAAACCATTTAATCCCATTTCTCTTTGCATGGAAGCATTGGGACCAACCAGTGTAGAGTCAAGTTTTCCTCCTAACCTTAAAATTTGCCAAATGTACGTGATACCTCTTTGAAAAAAAGTCCCAAAGTGAAAATCTAAACTTATAAATCTGTACATTAGAAGTGGCTGTTACAAAAGATTATGATATGCAGTTCAATTAAGATACCAAAACTTTTTAGAATGATTGCACTTAATTTTGGGGGGGAGGTGAGGAGGAAGAGAGGAAACACAGATTGTTTGGGGAATCCCATGGAAACTATGGCCCCTGAACTCAGAAAAATGTCCCGGTGTGTATATACTCATATTGTGCATACTGTGTTGGACACGGCAATAGTCCATCAGTGAATCCCCTAAGGCCCTAATATGGCACTTGAACACGACTCAAGACTTCAGTTCACTCAAGCAGTTTCAAACACAATCACTTCCTATTTATATAATGTTTTATAAAATCCTTTCCTATGCAAGGTTTCACTCAAGCACCCCAACCTACTGAAATGAATAAGGGAAATATAACATTTATTTCAATTTTAATAGCTGAGAAAATTAAGGGCTCAGAGAGAGGTTAAATGATTTGTTCAAGGCCTTCTGTCACTGAGAGTTTGTACCAGAACTCAAGTCCTTTGACTTTAAATTTGATGCTTTTTTCTCTCTAATCTCTTGAATCACTGTACTTTGCAGGCTTTGGACTCTCTAGAGTTTAGCAAAATAGTATTTAGCTGGGCTTTTGTGGTCTCAGATTTTGATATCACTGTAACACGAAATTTAGTCTGTACAGAGTAGGTACACAGTCGATATTGGTTGATAATTAAACTTCATTTAGCAGCAAATTCTGCTGTTGTTAAATAACTATCATTACTTTCCTTACCTACATTACTCTGTGCAAAGTCACGATTTGGTACTTATTTGGCTATTTTGATCAAGACGGGTCATACCTGGTCGTCGATGCTTTAAGACACCAATGTTTCTCCCTGAATAGTCAGACAGTGAAGTCATGCAAAATTAAACAGCAGTAAACATAAGATACACATATTTGAAGATAGTTAGAATTTTGTAGCTTTAGAATTGTGTTTTTTTCTTGTCAAATATTTATGAAGAACATTGAGGGTCCCTGGAGAGGAAAAACGGCACAGAGAGCACTTCCCTTGGGTTGAGTCTAGGAAGTTCATGTTGTACATAAGGTGTCTCTTATCAGACATTTTTTTTTCAGTAAAAGTTTTTTGCTAAATTTACACCATTTTTTTCTTTCAGTAAAACAAATCAAGGATTCTGTTTGAGTAGCTTACTGATATCAGAGAGGGCATCTGTGATGTATGTTCATTCTTATCTTTTCAAAGTCCATAAAGTTCTCTGTTCCTGAAGGAATGGTTCCACAGAAACCCAAGGATTGAGGGTATTTCTTTTTAATAATATTTTACTGACTATTGTGGATTGTGAATTAACCCAATCTGTACCTCAAGATTAATTTGAAGGAGGGGACAAAAGCCATAGCATATGAATGGGCAGCGGGACAGGAGGGAATGTCGGGCTGTTTGGGTTTGGGCCGCTGGAAGGATGTGAGTGCTGCTCTGGAGGCTTCCGTGCTTTCCAGGCTCTGTGCTAAGTGCCCTACACATATCTTCTCATTATTCTCCTTAACAAGCCTGAGGAGGCAGACATTATTATCCATACTTAAAAAAAGAGGAAATTGGTTTAAGTAAATGGCCCAAGGTCTCACAGCTAGTTAATAGCAAAGTGGGCATTCGAAGTCAGGAATGTTTGTCCCCAAGCCTGTGATTCATATGCGCGTATAAGCAATGCTGACGTTACAATAATTTCTCCCAAACTGTTTTTTGGTTAACTGCCCAGAATTTTTTTTTAACACAAGTGGCACATATTCCAGTTTATTTTTATTCAAAGATGAGTATATAGAGAGATATAGGTCCTTTTATGACTTGTTGAAGTTTATCTGTATTTAGTCCTTGGTGTGCATCAGAATGACCTTATTAATGGATAATAGCTCTTTAATTCCTGTACAGGATCATAAAAACGTGCTCTGTAATTTTCTAATTTTTCCTTTTCCTGGAGCTGGTAATTTGCATTTATCTCTATTCCTGTGCTTTTGGCAGTAAACATTAATGACCTCCTGCATATGATTTTCTATATTGTATGGGAGGAAAAAAAGTGAGTCTGAGGGACAGGTCCTAAGGAGGTGAGATTCCAGCTGGAGTCTCAGGCCCCTCTGGGCAAAGTCGCAGTGGTCTAAGATGGGACTTTGCTCATAGTTTACTTCCAACATCTGGCAAAGAGCACAGGAAGAACGATATAGCAAGATTGAGTGTTTGTTTGTTTTTTCTGCAGGAGAAAGAAAAATGCACAAAATTGGAAATTTTCTGAAACTACCCCATGCCTGATAATCATTTATTCCTCAGATATTTGTTGGGTAGTAGACGCAGAAATACAATGATGACTTAGTCATTGTTCCTGCTTTCAAGGAACCCACAGACCAGAGGGGAAGACAATCATTCAACCAATCAATTAATAAAAGTACAGAGTATCAAGGACCGTGATCACAGGCTCTTTATGAGAGCATAGGACTGGCTACATAATTTGTAGCCAGTGCAAAACAAAAATGTGAGCCATTTGTTCAAAACTATTAAGAATTTCTCGAAATGGTGACAGCAGAGTATTAAATCAAGCATAGGCACTTCTAACTGAATTTCTTCCACTTAGACTGGAACACTCATAATGGGAAAATTTCAAACCATTGTTCGTCTGGCACTTATGCCATTGGTTTCTTTTGAAGTATTATTATAACTAACATCTGCAGATCTAAGAGACTATATTTCAATCAGTTTGATGTGGCCATAACAATATTTGGAAGAACCATAGGATAGTAAAATGGGTCATGAATGTTTATTATGTATCCTTATAATATCTAAATGTAGTTTATTACATATATAATATATTACATGTATTGCATATTACACATATATTTTATTAGTATACATTTATTAGTATATATATATTATAACTACATTTGTATACACTATTGGAGATATATATATATATGTATATATATATATTAAAATATACATATAATTGTATTCTTTACATAGGACAGATTTAAGATAAAAGAATTAGTAAAATATTACTTTTTCTTAAGAAAATAGTGGTGAGGAAAAGCAGTTTCACTTCTCCCTATGAAGTTTGTATTTCTCTCATGTCATTTGCCAGTTTTTTTCTGGTTGTCACTATGGGTTGGGTCCTGTACTAGGAACTGGGGACAAAAAGGGGAACAGGACTGAAATAGACTTATCCTCTTTGAGCTTATCTCCTCATGGGAGGAGGCAGAAAATAAATAATGAAACCAATAGATAAACACAATAACAGACCAACAAAACATTAAGTAAGGGTCCTTGAAGGACCCTTTAATGAATGTATAAGAATGATGGTTAACTTACTATAGCTGTTTCAAGGAAAGGAAGTGACATTTAGTGAAAACGTAAGTTTCTGCTAGTTTACCTGTATCATTTCACTTAAAGCTGATAACCTTTTGAGTAGGTCCATTTTATAGAAGGAACAATTTGAAGTTCACAGAAGTCAACTAACTTTTCCTAGATTACACAGTTGGTAAATTGAAGAGTGAACTTTTAATTCTACCTCTTACTTCTTCATGCCTAATGATCTCTTTTTAAGTAGGAAAACCACGTGTCTTTCTGTCTATAGAGAGAAAATAGAATCACAGTTCTGTTACTTGACAGCTGGGTGATTTCTGGCAAGTCAGGTAGCCTCTCTGAGCCTCTGTTTCCACATCTGTAAAAGGAGAGAGTGCCAGCTTTCAGGTTTTATAATTTCAAATTTTGAATCAATGGGGTCTGGCTTAATGAATTTTACTACACTTTGCACACTGATATTGCACACTGATCCAGATTCTCGCTCTGGTGGTGTGTACAAGGGTTTGTATGACTCAGGTTACTTCCTCAGGGTGGTGGCTCAGGCCTTGGAGCACTAAAGGCTCAGATCCCTGAGTCTGTGGAAGGATCTCCGTTTCCTCTGCATCTCACCCTCAGGATTTTTTCAGGCTGGGAAAAGTTTGCCTGTGCTGCACTCAGCCCTTAAGGGTAAAGGCGGCTCAGGGTGACTTGAAAGTTTGCTAATGAAGGCAGAAGCAGGGAATTGTCCTTTCCTTTGTCTTTGACTGTCTGGATAAGTGCAGCTGTAGCAGAGTACCGTTCAGGAGCGTGAAAACCACTTTGGAAGAAGCCCTGAAAAGGATTCAGTTTCAAGTCACAAGATCAATTAGGTAAGGTTCTAGAACTACGGACACTGTTACAGCAGATCCATGGCACAGGCTCAGAAGGTGACTCAGGATGTCTCCTTCCTTGGACATTAAAGCTCATTACCTGAAAATTACTCTGCCTTGGCCCTTAGGGAAACCTTAATTGCCCAGCCCAAATGGCATGCAATCCTATTTGTAATATCAAGATCTCATGATGATGAACAATGCAGAGAGAAAGGACACTTGTGTGGGTTAGACCTCCTCAGTCTGATAATTTCCAACTGAGAGGATTTATCTCTAGATAACGACGTACATGTCGTACAAGGGATTCGTGGACTTTTAGCTGTGTGCTTAGAATAAATGATCTAGGCAGCTGGTAGAAAAAGGGGAATGCATTCTCACTCTTTAAAGTTTCCACCTATAAATACCGTCTGACAGAATGAACTTCATTTGATGATAATTTCTATCCTTGCCTGCAAATTGGAAATATTAAACCCTACGCCACGGGTGTGATATGGGTAGCATGAGATAACGTAACTGAAAGCTTCACGTGGTGTTTGGCACAGAGTAGTTGTGGAGTGGATGTCAGTTCTCCCCTCACGCTCTGCTCATCACATACTTACCTCATGTCTGTTCGGTGGCAGGCTCTGTGCTTTCCAAACCACAGAGGGAGATATATGAACTTGCCCTCAACAAGCAAGTGGTCTTTTTGGAGAATAAGATGCATAAGTAGACAACTACTTTTGGGGCTTGAGGGAGCCCAGGAAATAGCACCCTTTCTCCTGGCTGAGTTGGGAACTAGGAGATTGAGAGAGGGACCCAGGTGTCCTGTGGATTCTGGAGAATGGGGCATGGATCTGTCAGTCCAGAGCACCTGCTATTTCTTCAGTCGGCAAGGGGCAGTTGCCCCCAGTTGCAGCCACTGGCAGCCTAAGGAACTACAGTTCTGTGGGAGACTAGAATGGGGTAGGAGGCTGCCCCATAGAGGATGGGCAGAGGGGCTGCATGAAGCGCACTTAGAGAGAGTGGGGCGCATTCCTGTATGGAACCTTCTCCACATGGAAGCATGAGACAGTGGAAAGGGATAAGAAAAAATGACTAATAAAGTTTGTTTTCAATTTAAGAATAACTGACAATACTAATACCTCCGTACTGGTTGATTTATTTGGTTCCCAAATCCTGACTGTGTCACAATCACCTGTGGAAATTTAAAAAGTTACTGATACCTATTTGTGGGGATTCTAAATTGGAAGATTTGGAATGGGATCTGGATATCTCCATTTTAAAACCTTCTACAAGTCATTCTGACAGGCATCCAGGGTTTTGTACCACACTGTTCAGCAATGGTGGGCTTGCTTTATCTTTTAAAAAAATATATTCTTAGAAGAGGATCAACGATAAGTGCATTATGCCTCTGTGAGACTAGCTCCTTCAGATTTATTTGTGTGATTGCCAAAATGGGTGAGAAGCTCAAAGGAGATAAAAGGGTAAGTCCTTCTTCTGTATAATTTTTTTGTAGAAATGACCCTGCAGATATGTTTTTGCTTACGTTTGTTCTATACGTTGTATGATCAAAGCCAACATTTCAAATGGTAGTCTCCCTAGAAACATAAATCAGGACATGAGATTCTGTTACAGATTTATCTAACTTTTAGTGAGTGCCCATTATGTGCTAGGAACTGTGCTAAGAATCTCATATAGGTTTTCTCAGGTGAGAGAGTCGGGCTATAAATGTAGTAGGATTAATGAGGACATTGTGAACTGGTGAGAATGTTTAGGGAGCCTGACTTACCATGTTTCCCCAAAAATAAGACCTAGCCGGACAATCAGCTCTATTGCGTCTTTTGGAGCAAAAATTAATATAATACCTGGTCTTATATTACTACAAGACCAGGATAATATAATATAATATAATATATATAAAATATAATACTGGGTCTTACATTAATTTTTGCTCCAAAAGACGCATTAGAGCTGATTGTCTGGCTAGGTCTTAGTTTCGGGGAAACATGGTCATAAAAGTTTATCTGCACGTAATACTCAGTGCTGATGAAGACAAGGTGATGCTGTGACATGTATCCATTAATGGAGACACTAAAAATTGGTGCAACGTTTTTAAAGATTAAGCTTATTGGGATAACTTTGGCTAATAACATAAGTTTCAGGCCTACAACTTTATAACACAGCAGCTGTATTCTCCACTGTGAGCTCACCACCTGAAGTCTGGTCTCCTGTCACCATATATTTGACCCTCTTCTCCCTCTTCATCCTCCCTTGGTAACCATTATTCTGTGGTACATCTTTTTAAATATATATTTGGTTATGTATCTTAAGAACTAGATCTATGTAAATGTTTTTAGCATTTCATTCATTAACCCAATTTCTGGAAATTATCTTAAGGAAATACTTCTATTTTTTAAAAAAGTGACATGTTATAAGTAAAAAGAGATAATTACTATATTTTTAAATATAGCAGCATCTGGAAATTGCATTATTAATCATTAGGGAAATGATAAGTAACTTGTTGCATAATGACTAATAGCTTAACTAAATGTTACACAGACACTTAAAACTGATAATTATAAACTCTATGTAGCAACAGGTAAAATGCTTCTGACAATATGTCAAATGAAAAAATATGTCCCAGGACACTCTATAAAAGTTATTCACTAGCACTAGAAAGGGATGTGAAGAGGGAAAGTTGTTTGTGTGCTAGAGGAGTAGTAGAATTCAGAGTGCTTTTCCTTTTCTGGATGTGGTGGGTAGATACTGTTCAGCTTATCCAGCATCCGTTCCCACCCTGTACAGACCCAAGAGGAAGAAGAAACTTTCCACCTCTAGCCAATGAACTGGGATGATGTATGCCTGGATTTTTTAATGGCCTTGTGCATTTTTTTTCTCTGCCAAATGGAGAAAACTTGCCTGCAGTAAGAGAAAACCAAAAGTTAGAGAAATAGATCAGGAGTCAGAATGGTGGATGGATGGATATATAGATAAAGGGGTAGATAGACTGATGCTACCCCACCCCATACAGCTTATAAGTTCCTCAGACAAACTTCTACATTTGTCATTTATGTGAGCCCACAAAATCCTTTCTCACGCCAGCAGACCTTGTGTTAGACACTTGTCATTGACAATATTCTGACAATAGAACTGATTTATTTTTAAAAGTTTTTATTCTATATTAGAATTTGCCAAGGTTTTGTTATTTGTTTGTTTGTTTTTAAATAAACCTTCTTTACTTTTTGAACTTCACTGGAACATTTTGTACTTGTTTGTAAATACTTCATTTGTGAATCATTTCCCGTTAAATTACCCATAGATTTTTGGTCCCTACTGAACTTTAATTTCCTCCCATGTCTCTTTCTCATCTTTTCCTGCAACATCAGCTACATTAACTGTTTTTCCACATCCTGCTTTTGACAGTAAATACCCTGAGAATGCTTTCAAAAGGGTAATCTGAACCACAATGTGAATTCAAATCTGTACAAGGCAGGAATGTATGGGGAATTTTGCAATAAATCAACCAATACTGAGCACCTGCTATATTCCAGTCACTGGGGCTACAGCAATGAAAATCAAGGTAGACAGAGCCCCTGGCCTTAAGGCTCTTCTATCTTTGGGTGCATGTGTGTAGTCACTGGAGGTACGGAGTTGGGGGGAGGTCTAGTCTGAAAGCTTATTGAGCACTTATTAATGATTTGCTTAATATTTTTGACAAAGCAACAGGGTAATAGCCAACTGTTATTGATCTTTGACTCTGTGACACACCTATTTGCATCGATTATTATTTTCCCCACTTACTAGATGAGGAACCTGAGATACAATGAAGATATTTAATGTGTCCAAGTGGCAGAGATGGATTTAACCTGAGGCAATCTGGCTCCTTACCTCTGGACAATATTGTAAAAAGAAAAATAATAATAATAATAATAATAATCTGCTCAGAATTGCTGAATCTGGTACTTAAATCAATTTTTTAAATATTTTGAAAAAAATTTATTAAATTAAATCGTGATGGTATCGTATACAGACATCTGGCCAGGATGAGATGAAGAGAGATTCCCTTCTCAACTTATTATACTTTTAGCCATAGAGAAAAATGATCTGAAAAAAAAGAATTTATTTAGACATTCATCTATTCAACAGATGTTTACTGACTATTTGCTACTGAGTAAATTTTGTAGAAAACCCTCAGTTTGGTAAAGGTAGACAAAAAATAAACAAATCCTTAAAATATACCATAGCAGGGTATAATAAAGGAGTTCAAAAGGTTCTGTGAGAGCATTGAGAGGAGGAGGGAGGTGAAAGAGAGGGCGAAAGGTCATAAAATTGTTGACAAGTAAGCAGAGCATTGAAACATAAGTAGGAATTCTTCAGTGGACACTGTCGGGGGCGCTGGCGGGGATGGGGGTGTGGGAGGGTAGGGGTGCTGTTGGAAGGCCTTCTGGAGAGGATCTGCTTCTAGTAAGAGCACTCAAGAGTGTTTTGAGATTGTAAGTGGCTGTAAGTGCACGGCTAGAAAGAAAGGGGGAAGGTGGACAAATTAAGGAAAAGCATTTGGACTTATCTTTGAGGTCAGGGGTATATAAATGTTTTCAGTTGCATACACCTAACAGTAAAAATAACTTGAGCATGTGCTCTTCAAATATGTAGGTATTTAATAATTTATGTGATTATATAGATGTACTGTCATACTAGTATATTATATCTCTTACTTAAAATACACACATATAAGGTTATAGAGACAATATTTAAAGATATACCTGTATTTTTGCTCCTACAAAAATATCATTGTTTGAGAATGTTATATATTTTTATGAACTTTGGTTTAATACTTTGCGATAGGGTAATTAAAAGGATTGGTTCTAAGTTCAGTTTATTTTGATTTGTAGTTTTAATCAAAACAAGATACTTCACAAAGAGATAGAGTTCCAATTGAAGAAGTGTTTATTGGCAGAATTAACCACATCAGGATGCTATTTTTTTTAATCTTTCAAGCACTATGCTTAGGTTTTTCTGGAAACTGAATTAATAACTTTCCATCTCTCCTGATGTCAATCTATCATTCTTGTAAACTGTTTGGAACGTGTTGCATTTTTCTATTTATTGCAGTTGGTTCACACCCATGGATAGTCTTTATCTGGAATATTTTAAAATAGGCTAGGAAAATCTGCTTCTAATATATTTTTTAATGTTCGGATGGGAGAGCTTTTTTTTTTTTTTTTTTTTAAATGAAACCCATTTGCATTATTTTTAGCCATCAGCTCATTAATGATGGGGAAATATTTCCTCAATTGTATGAGTTATTTCTTGCTGTGTAACAAATGATCCCCCAAATTAGTGGCTTAAAACAGCAGATATTTATTATAGTTTCTGTGGGTCAGGAATCCAGGAGTGGCTTAGCTATGTTCTTTTGTCTCAGTGCTACCCTTGAGCTGTTGGCCAGTCCGCCAGTCAGCTCCAGGTGGGTTAGGGGAGAATCTGCTTCCAAGTTCACTCACATGACTGTTGACCAGAGACAGTAGTTCCCTGTCAGAGGGCTTCTCCATAGAGAGAGAGAGAGAGAGAGGGGGCAAGTAAGATGAAAATCACAGTTGTTTTGTAACATAAAGTCAGAAGTAACTTTCAGTATATTTTATTTGTTAGAAGTGAGTCCTAAGTCCAGCCCACACTTTGTGGAGGGAATTACACACAAGCATGGATGCCAGGAAGAGGGGACGGGAGGGAGGTGGAGGGGCAACCTCAGAGGCGGCCCACCACACACCCATTGTCAACATAGAAAAGCAGTTACTTTCGCATTCACCATTAAAATGTCATCTTTATCTTAAAGAGACATATTAAGCGTATGTACTATCCTGAAAATATCTGCATAATTCTGGCAGCCACTAGTTGTCACAGCAAAGGTCAGACAACTTGGGAGTCTTGTCTTTTGTACATGAAAAATGTAGGCGTCATCTTTTAGTTGGACAGCTCTTCCAAGTATTTTGACGCAAAATAACTAACAAACTGGTATGGGTGTAAACAGTTTTTCATTTAACTTAAAACAATTGTAAAGGATTTAACTGAGCTGAAAATGTTATCTCCGGGGTGTTGTTATTGCAGTGGATACCCATTTTATAACATTATCCATTGATGGCTTCCTTTGGCATGTAGAATGCAATTCATTCCAATATACTGAAGGTGAAGAAATGAGTGAGGATGCCACGATGGCCCCTCGTTTGTGGAACCCCCTTTCTTCCTTTAGAGAATCTGAGGTGTGTTAGGTGAAAGACGGACAGGGTGAGGGCACTGGTATTATTCCATACTTTCAATATTAGTACATTTAAATTACTTTCCAATTATATTCATTTTAGTTTTGTTAAAATTATTAAGACTATATAAAAATGCAAGTTCTAATATTTCTTTTTTTGTACCACCATGGATAACATAACATACCCGTGGGGTGCATGCACACCCCTTTGGAGACCTCTGCTCTACACCAAGGATTCTCAACTCAGGATTTATTATTATTTCTGGGGGATTTGCTTTCAAGGGGTAGAAAAAAGTAATCAAGGCTCTAATCAGATGTCCAGAAACGTTAAGAACCTCTGCTCTAGGTAATGGGGAGCCGCTGAAAAATGTTAAGAAGGAGAACATGAAGAGATTTAAAATTTAGAGTACTATTTGGGTAGCACATAAATGGTGGCCTGGAGAGATGGTGAGCCTTGAGTCAGGGAGAGCAGTAACTGCCAGCTCCTTCAGAAAGGCAAAAAGTAACGGGGCCATGAAAAAAAAAGCAATGCAAATGGAGTGCAAAGGGGAGACTGTGGATCATGAAAATCAGCGTGTTCCGCAGCTGAGGGGTACTCACAAGGGCCCACTGAGCACAGGCTCAGAAAGGTGGTTTAGAAAGAAACCGTGTCCTCAGGAGGGAATTCTGAAATCAGAATGCAGAGATAAAGACATTGCAGGTCCTCTGCCTCTTTAAAAAGAATTGTCCTCTCCTTTGTATTTTATTTTATTATTATTCTTTTCCCTGGAGATTCAAGCTAGGAGAGAGGGAGAGATTCAGAAAGATGAGTAGTTAATATTTTTTAAATGTAGTAATATAGTAATAGAAGAAGGGATTTTGGAAAGAAGGGCTGTAGAATGATATTGGAGCCCTAAATAAATTTGCAGTCTCATAAACATTTTCTGGGTCGGAAAATAAAATTGATTTGAATTCCACAGCTGTCCCTTGTTTAAGCAAGGCCAGGTGTTTTTTTTTCTTTCTTCTAGATGTTTAATTTCTTTCTTTTTATTGTGATGAGCATCACTATGGTTTTGTCTAGGCTGTACTGTATCTCCTGGCCAGTCTCTTATCAGTCTCAAATAATAAAGTCACATTTCTGTAGCACGTCACACCTCATGCACCCAGCTCCTCACCTACACTTTCTTACTTAACTAGTTCCTCAGGCAGTGCTTGGGGTGTCCAACTGAGCTGAAAATGTTATCTCCGGGGTGTTGTTATTGCAGTGGATTCTCAAGATGGTGGCTGTCGTTTTTCTGGGGTTCAGATAAGACAATGAGTGGGGTGCAGAAGCACTGGGCGTCACGCTCCAAGTGGTGCGGGAAAGAAGAGAGGCAGCTCCGTTTCAACAAGGGCCTCTTTCAGTCCTGGCACGGCCTCATGTCTCCCGAGCCCCAGACTTGTTAACTGATCCAGAAACAACAATTTGAATACCCTGGCCTTTACCCGCTGCCTCCGTAGAGGCTGATGTTATTCCTGCAGCCCGGCCAGGGCACCCTCCCCAGGAACACGGAGCCAGCGTGCTGCGGGAGTCCAGGCTGCTGTTGAAGTTCGCAGCTCCTCTCCACCCACAGGCACTTCCCATTGCAAGCCGAGCCTGGGCCCGAGGGTGGGCAGGGCCGTGGCTGTGCGAGAGCCATCCTTCTGAGTGGCACGTGTCTGCAGGACATCGTGGATTGTTCCCTTTGACATTACCTTCCTAGTAAGATTTATTTTGGCTGTCAGTGGCAATGGAATGAGACCTCAGACTGCAATTATTTTCAACCTGGCTGGTGTTAGACCTCAGCAGCCAGCTCCTGGCACATGGATGGAGGTGTTGGGGAGCCTGAAGAAATCTGACCTCCTTCCCATAGCTGCTTGGGAAAAGGGCTCTAAATTGGCTTAACAATACGGTCCCAGTCTTGTGTAGCGAATGTTGGGGCTTATTTACTGGGTATTTAATTTTCTGTTTGAAAATCTATTCAAAGGTCTACAAAGAGAGGTATTTTTAAATTTTTTTTAAGGTCTATATTTAAGAGAGTCTGTGTGTAATGTGTCTGATACTTGAGTAAGACCCCCACCACCACAGTGTGGAGTTAGAGAGAGCTGGACTGTCGTCTCCTTTCAGTGACATTAATTATGTAACTTGGGAACATTGCTTTTCTACTCTAAGCCCCTGTTTTCTCATCTGTAATGACATCTGCTTTATCATGAGGTGGGATTCCTTACTCATCAAGGATTGGAAATGATGAGGAAAGCACTAGAATACTTCCTGTCCCACTGAATGTGCTTGTTAAGGGAGACTTATTATTTGACTCTATAAATTGTTACCCACGTGGCCTTTGTGGAGGATCGAATCAAGGTTTCTCTAAAGGGATATGCATGTGACTCTTATAACCTGAGTAAGAAACATGCCAGGCTTAGTCAACAAGTATTTATAACAACATATCACTGACAACACGGTGCTGCTGTATTAGATATCATTGTCCAAAAAAGCAAAAATACAAACTTTCTAGTCACGAAAAGCTTGCAATCCTATGTGGCAAGACATATTAACAAAAACATTTACAAAAATTTAATTTTTCAAACTGTAGGTAGTTCTCTGGCTCTTCTTACTTTTTAAGAGTTGCAAAAAAAAAGTTCTACCATTACTCTTGGATGTCTGTACCTTTCAGTGATCTATATGAGGCCAATAATTCACTTCTGGGGTTTTGAAGTTATTGTTTGGCTTTGGGTTTGGGGCCTTCATATCCCCACTTGTGGTAAATGTAAGTAGAAAGCTGATTCCTTACCTGATTAATACAGATAAACATAAGAGGGAGGAACGAGCAACATAATTTACTCTGCCTTCTAATCAGATGTACTCAGCTCTCTGGTTCTCTTTGACTATGTGGGTTCCAAAGTGTTCTGGAGAAGTTTGCAAATTCCTTCACTCTTGTGCTCTGCTAGCTCCTCCTTTCTCCGCTTTGCTCTGTCTTGTCAACTCTGAAATAGCCCATCACCCCACTGGCCTTCAGAACTCTTTTCCTTGAAGCCTTTCCAAGCAGGTGCTATCTTGCTTCACTTTTGACGGTCATTCTGCTAAGCCCTGTGTCTTATAGCTGTCCTCCCTCCTGCACACTGACGTGCCTGTCTTTATATAGCCCAAACTGCCTTTGTGTTTCCACGTCTGCCACTGCGCGTTTACCAGTATTTGTCCTGCCTCCTCCAGGAGAGCTCATGAGGACAGGGATCCCGTGTTGCTTTTCACTGAATGCCTCATATTGTTATGGATTAAATGAATTATAGAGACAGTGGATAAAGGGTGTGTTGGGGAAGCTCTCAAGCTCTCCAGACACTTCTATTTGTGTTTTAGTTTATCAATTCTCATCTTAGTCTGATATCTTGTTGTTAACTAAATACTTATTAGGCAAGTTTCTGAATTATTTTCTTGCAGCAGTGTGCACAAGTTTGGACTGGTGGATGACTCATAGACTGTAAGGAATTTAAAAGCCATGGTTTACTGCGAGAGTCAGCCTGAGAAAGCAAGAAAATGAGGGAGTGAGGAAGTCCTACAGTTGGAAGCCACTAAGTGAGGCCTTGCTAGGCTCCTTGGAACTTATCAATAATCCTCCCCATTGATGTGGCACAGGTGGCCCGAGGTGAGCACTGTGAGGTTATCAGATGGAAGAATGAGAAAAGGGCCGTGTAAGTACTTCCTTCTGCTCCCATCGCAATTCAGTCATTAGTAGTCATGGCTACCATTTATTGAGCTCCTCCCTGTATCCAGATACCACACTATTTTTTAAAAAATGAGCCCTATCTCACTTAATTCTCATAAAACACCTCTGAGGAATTTTTCAGTTTTACAGAGGACACAGACGCTCAGGGTCACACAGGTCGTAAAAAGTAGAGTCTGCCTAATCTTAAAGTCTAAGATTAAAGTGCTAAGGCTTGTTCTCACCTACGTACCTGTTCATTTTGACATTTGATCTTTTTATTTTCATTGGGAGGGAGGGAGGAACCTAACATTTCTTTTAGAAGATGAGAATTTGCCTTCACCTGGGGCTTAGCTTAGCTATATGATCCTGTGGGCCTCAGAGTGTTATCTGTAAAACGTAAGGGGCTGAGGGACAAACACTACGACTTCTCCAATGCTGATTCTTGTGAGGCAGGGGAAAGGCTGCTAGATCCCTTCGGGCATTGGTGTCACAGTAAAAGAAGGGAGAGAGTCATCTGTCCAGGCCTGGGATTCAGGAAATCTTTATAAGTCTCAGAAATCTATATTTGTAATTTATAGTAAAATTGTTCATTTTCCTGCGCCATTTCTCCCATGTGACAAGGAGATACAGCAACACCTGCATCCATCCTTGCTAAATATATTTGTTATGGTTCTCCCAGTTTTATAGAAGGTGAAAACTTTGTAAGAATATGATGAGGTTTAAGGACCATAAAAAGTCCATAAATATCATCTAACGAAAACCCAGCTGTAACATCTTTCTCAACCAGGGAAATGCTGAATTGAGATGGCCTTTAACGTTCTGGTTTAACTACTGACGTTTTAACGTCATGACGATATTTGTGTTTGTAGCAGTTGAAGAAAGGCATCAAGAAAACGACAGATTATTCAGACATGATACACAATTACCCCAAATCTACATTATAATTGAACGCACTGACAATTCCTAAATTGAAATAATTAATCACAAATTATTCTTGTTCAATACATTCTTTTAGTGAGAGAGAGATTTCAGGGAGAGGTGAATGCTATTAACATTATATAAGTACTTGTAAAAGGCTGGCTTTGAACTTGATGGTGTTTGTCTAGGATTCCAATGATCAGAATACACACGTTCCAGAAACACAATGTACTTAGGAAAATACATGAAACCTTTAGGCATGAGTGACCAGGTGCAGGAGGAAGAAAGACTGTATGTTGAGTGTTGGATCCCTAGTTATTTGAAATTCATCATGAGGAAGACATTAGCAGGTTTTATGAGGAAGAGAGCAGGTCGAAAGCGTCTCAGTTACTAACATAAGGTCACACAGATAGCAAATGGCAAAAGCAAAATAAAACCCCAGCTCTTTTGAGCTTCTCTTTAAATACTTATTTACCACACCTTGGCATTGTTCTGTTTCTATGAGAGCTGACCATCATTTCTTGGATTTCGAAGATTAAAATAGAGGAGAACTGATAGAATTCTCTCCATCGCTTAAGTAGTTATTAATCACTTCATTCATTGGTAAGAGATGGTTGGAAACAGGTCTTTTGAGAAGTTGAATGTAGTGAAAAGCTGTGCTGGGAGAAATCTATTCCTGGCATTACATTCAGAAGTACAGCATTTAATTTATACACTGGGTGATGGTGGGCTTTGCATGGAGGGCAAGGGTGAGGGGATCTCAGGGAAGAGTATTTCAAGATGGGAAAGAAGGATTTGCTCTCTCTCTCTCTCTCTCTCTCTCTCTCTCTCTCTCTCTCTCTCTCTCTTTTTTAAGGAGGGCACAGCTCATAGTGGCCCATGCGGGGATCAAACCGGCAACCTTGATGCTACCAGCATCACTCTCTAGCCAATTGAGCTAACCAGCCACCCTCTCTCCTCTTTTCTCAAAGTTGCTTCATTTGGCAGACACCTGTTTCCTTCTAGAGAATTCTAGTACAGTTGACCCTTGAACCAAGTGGGGACTAGGGGTGCTAATCCCCTAGTCTGTGTGTAATTTATAACTCCCCAAAATTTAGCTACTAATAGCCTATTGTCGACCGAAAGCCTTACCGATAACATAGTCGTTTAACACATATTTTGCATGTTATAGGTATTATATACTGTATTCTTATAATAAAGGAAGCTAGATAAAATACAACATTATTAAGAAAATTATAAGAAATACATTTATAGAATTGTAGATATTTATTGAAAAAAAAATCTGCATATAAGTGGACCTGTGCAGTTCAAACCCGTGTTGTTCGAGGGTCAGTTGTATTACCAAGTCTTGTGATGGATCTTGCTTCCAGGTATCTACTGTAGAGATCTACGACGTAGTCTATTCTTTCTCCTCCCTTGTTAGCTTTAAGGTATCCGGGAGGTATTTAATATAGCTGACCGATATCTTATCTGTTGTAATTTAAGCTTACTCCCTTTTCTGCTCCTGTTCAAACTGATGCCTCACTGGTTAATCCCAAGAAAGAGCTTTAGACAAAGGTATCCATTGGAACACCACCCTTTTTTGGCCTAGTTGTCTTCATAATTCCTTTTGTAGGGGACGGAGTATCTTGGCCTCTCCCACAATTGGTTTGGAAACCTGCTCAACTGCCCCTGTCACTCAGCTCTCAAGAGTCACTTTTGTCATCAACCAAATATTGAAACAGGTGGAACCTGCCATAAGTAATGTGACCCACAGTGGAAAGAAAGTGACTCAGTCCTGGCAGCTCAAGTCAGGTTTGCAAGAGGTGACCGTGGGAATCCAAATGCCATCTTGTGACTTTTGCAGCAAAGGGCCTTTGAATGGCTTCATTCCTGAAGACTGTGACATTCCAATGTCATAAATGTGATTGGTTCAGTGCAACTGGACATACCCCTTTGCAGTCTCCGCATACAAAGCCACATGCCCCGAGCTGGTTGCTGGAGAGCCTGGTCTTCCAGCGTCTGCAAGAGCAGCTCCCACAACACATGGGAGCCCTGAGATGGGGGTGGGTGTGAAGGCGCAGACACAAAGCTCAGAGCTAGAGCAGTGCGAGTTTCAAGGGAAACCAGTGAGGAAAGAGGTTTCCTCCTGTTTTTCACCTTTTCTTACACAACTTCGTTTTGCTTATCTGTTAACAGTCATTTACATGTTGCTCACTGCATGTCACAAAATACATGCACAGTTCTGTCAGCCTTGCTTCCGTTTCTTCCCAGTCTCAGAGCCACTGCGAGCTCAGGTTGTTAACCCAGCCTCCAAAACCCTTGGGATTTGCCCAGGTAGTCGGTCTATCCTGCCCAGTTGTCTACCATGACTGTTCAAATTTATGTAGAGGGTGACTAATCTAGTGGGAAAATACCTACTATGTTAAAGAAGACAGGAGTCCTAAGCCAAGTTTCGGAAGTTAATAGTTGTGAGACTTTGTCTCATTTGGGCAAGTCCTTTCAACTCCCAGTACCTCCAGTTTTAATTTTGTATATTAAAGATAAGCTGCTAGTCACATGCTTATTACAGGGAGGCAATGAAAATGAATAAACTAATGCATGACAGTCCAAGAACTCCTTTGAAATCAATCCTATGCAAAGTCAGAAAATTAAGGTCATTGTTACAATGATGTAAGTGTATGTAAATGCTCAGCAAGTCTTAACTATGGAAACATAGGCAAGTGGAAGAGATGTATTTTTGTGCGGAAAAAGAATAAATGGCCAACACCCTCCCCTCCGTTTCTTTCTTATTTTCAGGGTGTGTGTGCGTTACCATTTTTTAATTGCCCAATTCCTTTTTGTGAAGCTTTTGCTCAAAACAGTAAGTTTAGACTGGTGAAAAACTAGTCTTGTTATTGGTGTTTTAAAATATTTAGGTATTTTGACCTAAATGCTAAAGAACAAAGTCAATTATTTAACTAAAAAGGCAAAATGTAAATATTTAGCTTAGGTATTTGAAATATCTATTTTCACAATCACAGTACTTCCTTGCGAATATTTGAGAAAGAGTTATAATATGGCTCTTTGAAAAGCGTGGGAAACTAAGGATGAAATAGAAAACTGACCATAGACTTCCTCATTTTTAAGTGAGGTCTCAATAAGTTTCTCCTATAATTGAATATAGACTTTGTTACCTTTTTATGTGACTTCATATTATTTATTTTTGGAAAGTATTTCATACCATTTCAATACAGACGTGGCTTACAGTGAATTAAGTGAAATGCAATTCTTGGGGTAAAAAAGGGTGCTTTCCATTTTATTCTTCTTTTGATTCATTTATTCACAGGTTCTGAAGACCAATTTAAACTTCATAATTTTGTTTATTGGTCCTTCACTTTCTTGTTTGAGCTTTCGATCATTCATTCCTTTATTTGGCCCCCTATTCATTTATTTACACATTTATCGTCAAATATTCAATGACCTAATAATAGGTGCCAGTCACCATTCTAAGTGCATTTATATTTTATAAGGGCATGGATTTTTATTTAGGCATATTTGTTTTATATTTGGTAAAGCAATTTGTTTCAAAGCACACCCTGAGCACTGGTGAGACGTAGGCATGAATATGCCTTCGTTTGGTAATAAATGAACCTCTCCAAGGCAGGTGATTGACCATGCAGGGAAGGCAGGCCACCAGCAGCAGCGTCAGTGACAATCGCTTACAACAGCAAAGCCCTGCTGTGGGCACTTGGAACTCATTACAAGTGTTTTCCACGAATAAACTAGTTTAATTCTCACAATAACCATTCACGTTCTCATTTTAGAAAAGAGGAAACTGAGGCAGGGGGGCTTCAGCATAAGCAGTGTTCGAAAATTATAGAGTTTATTAAATGCTGGCTCTAGAAGAACAGTATTACCCATATCAAAGTGCTTTTGTGAAAATTAAAGTATGAAAGCCATGTCACGTGATTATATCTCAATCACCATTAAAAACAGACTACAGAATAATTGTTTTTTGTAACTATACCAAATGATTAATTTAAAATGTAGCTTCTTGCGGGGTGGTGGGGGGATTTGAATCTGCCACTTACTTGATGTGTGACCTTTGGCAAGTTGTTTCACTTCTCTGTGCCTCAACTTCCTCATCTGTAAATTGAGGAGAGTGATTATGAGCATTAAATGAAATAACAAATATAAATATTTAGCAAGTGTCTGGCACATGATAAACACTTAATTAATATTAGCTGTTGTTTTCAAAATTATTTTACTATCACTGTATTTCCACTCTTCTCCATGAGAGAGGAGAAGACTGGGAAAATAGCAAATAAACTTAAGACAAAATTTTTTTTTTTATTAGTTTCAGGTGCACAAGACAAAGTAATACTTAGACGTTTATCATTTATATTAAGACAAAATTTTTGATCAAAGCCGTCAGCAAGTTGAACCTCATGCAACTGAAACATCATAGTTTTGAAATTGATACATTTCCTACACTATATCATACAAATTATTGTAGTGCCCAAATTATAAAATGCCAAGAAGCAATTCATCATGGAAGAATAGAACCAGTCAGAGAATAACTGATTCTTTGCAATTTAATTTGTATTTAGTGTTTTCTGTGTGAAGCACAGTGTGTGGCATTGTGGTAGGTAAAGCAGATGGCTCACAGTGGGGAATCATGTGTGGTTCTTCCACCCAAGAGCATAGTCTTATGGGTAAGGCCAGTCATATACAGAAGAAAGATTAAATAGCAAAATTTGACAGGCTGTGGAAAGAGATGTGTATATTGCTTTCAACTGAAAGGCAGAGGCAATGTGTGTGGAGTCTTCAGGAAAGCTCCATCTGGAAGATGGGACAACTTTCAGCTGCAAAGAAGTGAGAAGTGCATCCCAGGAGGTGAAGAAAACTACAGTAACTAAGAATTGAGGCAATTTAGGAGACAGGTTTGACGGAGCTGGTCAAGAAAGTTGAAATCATTTTAATTTGTTAATGTCTTTGGCTCAGATTTTATTTTTTGAGGTGTGTCTGGCCTAGAAACAAAAACATGGGCTTTGATTTAAACAGGGTTCATATCTCAGTCCTGCGCTTATTAGCTGTGTGAACCTATTGATATGTTTAACCTTCCTAAGCCTTGGTTTCCCTGTCTACAAAATGAGCATAATTCTTGCTCTGCCTAAGTAGGTAACTATGAGGCTCCAGTGAAATAAAGGACTTCACAGTATCTCAAGGCCATAAAGAATCCGTGAGGATAGGGATTTTGCAGCAATGGCTGTTTTTCAAGGTCCTACCCTTGAAAGACATGTGTAGCCTGAATGGTATACAAGAGCAAGCTTTTCCTTTCCCCGCCCCCATTAAACACTTCTGGGTTCTTGGTATTTCTTTTGTAAACCACTTCCTTTTGTTGAAATCTTGAACTAGTCTTGATATAGAAACTGGCTGTTGGGGCAATGGTGCACGAGCCAATTTATTAAAATTATTGCCTGATCTTTGGAGAATGATGGTCTCTTCTGGTTCTTTGTCATAGATTACAACTCCCTCCCAATCATAGAAACTCTTCCTTGAATACTTTGACCACGTCTTACTGTTCCGTAATTCTAGCTTGCAAAATAAGCTCTCCTAAATATACCATTTGATGACTACTCCAGCTTGCTATGCTTTCAATTTCTCACATCTTGGGTTATTGAAGACGTTTATATTTACCTAATCCCCCGAGTAGCCCCAAGGGGAAGCGGCCTGCCACCAGGCCCCTTGCATGCTGTCTGCACTCACTGGCCAGAGGAACAACATTCACTTCCTTTGTTTTTCAGAAGTCAGGACTTTTTTGACTCAGCCTCACATCCCTTCCTTTGTTATACTCTTATTTGAGTCATTGCTACTATTGATACCCAAACACCAGGTTCGTTTTATTGCCTCTATATTCTTTACTATTCATTGGAAAGTCCAATACCTTACCCCTTTCTGTCTCCCACAGAGTAAAACCTTAACACCAACCGATCGTCAGGTTTTATGACTGTGGATTTAATTAGTACAACTGGGATTATTTCACATAGTTGGGGGATTGGAGGAGGGAGGAAATTATTATAAAATTGTAGTATATGTTATATTTTTCGTCCTTTTCCTGTTCTTCAAAACAATGTGTTTTGTACTTCACGGCTAAAATGTACTTTCTGCTCCTGAAATCTTGGATATAAACTCTTGCTCCATAGGTTGCTTTTCTTTTCCAGGACACTTTGCAGCCAGAGCAGAGGTTGGATTGACCTTTGCTGTTGCAGGAAGTCTTGATGGAAGGATTAAAGCTTTAATTGTGCTGTGATGTCTGATCCATCCCCTCTGTTTCCCTCTCTCCCCTTCCTCTTTTTCCTCCCCTCCCCTTCCTCTTTTTCCCTCTTCTGGTTTACAGTGCTCTTCAATCACCTCCCCTGCCCCAGTGAGATCTAGAATTCCAACATGGTGCCCAGTTACCTTATAGGGCCCTCCCTGTGCTCCTGTGGGCTTCGGGTGAAATATTCTGATACTGCAGTTCTTTGTCTAAGCAGTCAGGCTGCTCTGAGCTCCATGCTTTGGTGTGTTTGCACCAGCTTCTCATTGCAGTTTGGGAAGCGAATTTGGTAACTGTCCAAACTGAAGCACTTCCCCTTACTCTCTGCATCAAAGAGAAGTTACTTGAAATAGATGCCAACTTTTAGGAGTAAGGTTAAAGCACTGTGTTTTAAGGAGGCCACATGAATAGGGAAAGAACCTCTGCTTCACCAGCTGCACCTGGTTAAACAACTTTTTGTAACCTCAGTTTCCTCTTTATAAAAAGAGGTGATGCTATCTCCCTTGCGTAATTGTTATGAGAAGGCAATGAAATCATCTACATGAAGTGTCAGATACTTGAGTGGCACGCACTAAGCGGTAACCATTTCTCTTCTGCAGAATATATTCAGTTTTGTATACATGATGTGGACTGTGCCTCCTGAAGTTTGTTTTTTGAGTTGCAGTCACATGACTCATATTTGTAGAGTATGAGCCCTTGTACTCTTAGTAGGTGTTTACGTTTACCTTCCTCCGGACAGTGAGAGCTCCTGGAGGGAGGAGAGGCTTGGGGTGCTCATCATTGTGCTGGAATAGAGTGGTATAGAAAGTAGGGCCTAAGAGCCAAGGCTGCAGCTGGGCTGTCTGGGTTCAAATGCTGCTCCTGCGCAACTAACTGTGTGACCCTGGGTAAGTCACTCAGCCTCTCTGTGCTTCAGTTTCCTCATCTGTAGAACATGGATTATAGTGCATACTGCCGCACCGAAAGGTTGTAAGAATTAAAAGAAAAACAGTTCACAGATATATGTAAAAGGCTTAGGACAGAACCTGGCTCAGGTCTTGATGTGACTGTTTACCACACACACTGGGTTGACCATCGTGTGGTGAGTGCTCCCCAAACGTAAGCTTGCAGATGAACAGGCTGTAGAGATACATTCTGGGAACACCAAATAAAAGTGTGACCTCTACATGCTGATAAGAGATAGATATGATCTCACTTATATGTGGAATCTAAAGAATAGAATAAATGAACAAACTGATCAGAAACGGTCTCAGAGATATAGAGAAAAACTTAAGGGTTGCTAGGTGGGAGGTGGGTGGGGATGAGGGAGAAGGTGAGGGGATTAGAAAGCACAATCAGTAACCACAAAATCGCCACGGGGATACGAAAGACAGTTGGGGAATATAATCAATAATGCTGTAAAGATTTTATCGGGTATTTGATGGACACTTGTCTCATTAGGGAGACCACTTCATGGACGGTGTAGATGCCTGACCACTGCAGTGTACACCTGAAGCTGAAGCTGAATAATAATGAATGTCAACTATAATTTAATATACATATATAGTCACGGGATGTGGAGTACAGCATAGGGAATAGAGTCAGTGGAACTGTAACAGCTGTATACAATGTCAGAGGGGTAGAAGATTGGGGGAGGAGGGTTATCACTCTGTGAGGGGGTAAATGTCTCACTATTACATTGTTTTGTACACTTGAAACTAATAACAATAATAAAAAGAGTAAAAAAAAAATTAGAAAAAGAGATAGAGCACTGAGTAGAATTTAGCTTCCTGTTCGTGGCGGAGATTTCTTGGGATGTGGGACAGCGACTGGGAAATCTGCAGGCAGAGTCTAGCTCAGCACAGTGTCCTCAGGGCATTTACTCTAGACTTAATTCGTATTTTAGCCCAGGCTGTCACCGGCAAATGAACATTCGGGTCACACTGAAAGCTCAGTTAGGCCACCTGGCCTCTTGTGCCAGAGAAGTTCTGTTTCTCCTGTTCTTCCCCTCCCCACACACCCATCCCTGCTGGCATGCTTCTTTTTCGTAGGCAAATTCCTACTGGCCCTTACTATCTCAGTCTAGAGGGAACTTCTTCCAGAAAACCTTCACAGGACCCCCTAATTTCCTCCCCTTTGGTACCCCAGAGTTCCTGGTCATATCCATTTTTGGTGGTCAGTTCCGTGGGGACAGGATTATGTCCAATGTGTTTAATGCTATATCTGTAACTCCTGGCCTCTGGCATAACAGATTCTAAAAATATGTTTCACAAATGATACATGGAACACTAGAAAGTGCTATGGGACATAAGCAGTTTCCAAGGGACATTATCTGGCATTCAGTAAGGTCACAGTGCCCGGCCGGGCGGCGGGTCGGGGAGATACATGAGAACACAGCTTTAATGGGAGCATATTCATACATTTACAACTACAGGAGAAAACAAATAGGCTCGTAATGTTTGATTTAGAAAATAGTCCTATTATATATAGTGTTAACCCCAAACCTCAGTATTCAGGGTAGAGTTTGGGGATAAAAACTGAATGGGAGATTCAACACGGAAAAACCACACAATAAGGACTAATTAAATATTGTATATTTCTTCTTAAAGCTATCTTATAATAGTTGTTTCTCGCCTATTAATTGATGGTCTGGTGTCTAAAGGAAACAAGCCCAGGAAGGCTCTCCCGTGGTATTTTTAGAAATACTTAAGTGAACTCTAATAAGTCCTTGAGAGTTATGGCAACATCCAGGACATTTTGTATCTTCCCAGGCATATGATATGTTACTGCCTGCTGGGCCCAGTGTCTTTTAAGGAATTCTGCAGATCAAGTGCCAGGCCACCACAGGAGACTTGTTCTAAAACAATCATCAGCCAGGTTGAAACAACATTAAAAATATTTCTAACTTTGCTAAGTGTTCTTCACAGATCCTCACCCCAGAGTTCTTTTCCTTTGCATCCTGGAGTTCTTTTCAAAGAGGCCAGCCCCTAATATTACAGCTGACTCCTTACAGGGATGTCATGTCAGGTTGATTGGTCTACCTGCAAGCCTTTCTACTTCACGAAGAAAAGAAAAAACAAAAAGAAAAAGAAAAGAAAAGAAAAATCCTTATTGATCTTTGACTCTGGGTTCATAGCATTGTTATGCCCCAAAGAATTTATATCTTGCAGATAAAATATGAGCTATAGTACAAACAAAGCTGTGTATATCAAGTATCAAAACATCCTGGGCTTTTGGAGCCATTGCAAGACCTTATATATCCTTACTAATGAAACTCCCAATTCTTGTTTTTTCTGTCTCAACTGGAAGAAACTAGAAAAAGAAAGACTATTTTTGCTTTTTGGGATTGGATTTATTTTTGGTTTATTTGTTGATATTAGGGCATGTTACAAGCCCCTGTGGGGAGAGAAAGGACTCGGAGTCTGCAGGACTCGGCCTTCCATCCTCTCTCTGCACCAGCCAGGTGCACACACTGGGGCGAGTCACTGGAGTTTCTGATGGGCCATTTCCTCACCTGAAAAGCAGGGATAACATATCTCCCTCACGTGGGTGAGGTCAGTGTCCAGCCCATACTGAGCACCAAGAATTTTAAAATCTGAACTTAGTTTGCTTTTTAACATACATATCTGTAGAAAGAAAACTGGGCTTGCGTCATAAAACCAGTCTTGGTCCTTAGTTTTGACCAGGTTAACTCAGAAACTAAACTTTAGACCCCAAAGGCGTTTTTGGGATTATCTAGTCCAGCCCCTTGACTTACAAATGACAAAACTCAGGTCCAGAAAAATGAAGGGCTTTGCCTAAGGCCATGCAGCAAGCTAGTGATTGGGCATTGACCCTAAACTAGGAGTCAAGGGTGCCTGGTCCCAGGCTTTTCTAGCCATACGGTTCTGCCTTTGCAAGGAGCTATGTAGATATGTTATGACATAATCATCGTTTTTTTGATGTCAACCTAATTTGATATTCTGAGTGTCAAAAAAGCTGCTTTAGATCAAAAGAGGAAAATGGCAGCCATGACTGTTTGACCAAGAGAGAATCATGGATCTAAGAGCCTTAGGATTCAGATATAGCTCAGAAAAGGGAGGCCCAGAGACTTGTTCATCGGTATACAGGGCCAGAGCCCCTGATTCTCTATTTCCCCACATCACAGCTTTCTCATTTTGATGAGAAGTAGGAAAGTAGTACATGTATGATATGTTGCTGGGAACTTTCACAGTGCTGGTACCGTGCTCAGCACCCCACAGGGCTCTCTAGATGCCTTCTCAGTGATAGGAAGGGTGAAAACTTGCTACCAGAAATTTTGGTATGGAGTGTTGAGTGAGATTTCCAAATTGAACGCGCCCATGTAATCAGCACCCTGACACGGACACAGAACATTATCTTCATTCCAGAGTGTCCTGCATGTCCCCAAAAGGGTTACCTCTGTCCTCATTTGTAATGGCATAGATTAGCTTTCTTCTGTTTTTGTACTTCAGGTATAAAGGGAATCCAACGATACATGCTCAATTGTGACTCGCTTCTTTTGGGGAATATTTTGGTGTTGGCTTAGATCCACAAGAAGGATTCCAACTTGGGGGGCCCTAAGTGGATGAGAAAAAGTCATATGGCAGTTTTATTTTCATGATGTAAAGCTGCTATCAATACAGCAGTTGATTAGTAAGAGTGTGTAGGTGTAATTGAGTTGAAACATGTCCTTTATTGCCAAGATTTTTGTACCTTAAATGAATCATTTTACACTAAATTGAAAATTTTAGTTAGGCCAATTGATGTAAATAATACAAAATTGAGTCAAATGAAAAAGAAATTCTCTTGTGTGCTTCCCTTGAATTTACTTTTTTAAACAAATTTTTGGTTTTATGGTATGTTCAGAAGAGATGATGAATTTTCTAAGTAGGTAATACAAATAAATAGATTATCTTGAGTAAAGATTCCTGATGATTCTGTCTTAGTTATCTTTGTATTCCTACTGTTTAACTAAATGTCTGGCACGTAGTAGGTATTCAATAGATGATGGCTGCTAGCATAAATGAATAAATGAATGATTAAGTAAGTTAAAACAAGATGAGAAACAAAGCATCACAACTTTTCTTATTCTGGAGACTATGTACCTTTAGAGTAAAGAGCAATAATAAGAGCCTTAACATTCTTTACAGGTATTGGAAGACAGTTTTGGAAGTAGTTTTGACTTGCAGATCTGGTGTCAGGCAGTTGTACTCCTCTCGTCCTCATGGTGGTAGGGTCCCTTTTCCTCTGTTTCTTCTAATAATGGAATTCCTGAGTACTAGCAAGGCACTAGTATTCAGACTATTGTCTCTAGACAAATATTGTCTCTAGACAAATATTGTCTCTAGATAATATTTCACAGCATTTTCCGTAGCTACAAAACTAAGTTCTTGCTGTTGAGAAGTGATGTGGCACCTTCTGAATATTACTTTTAAAAAACACTTTCTGCTGGCTGGGAAACAATAACACTAGAACAGCTAAGAGGAGCCCAAAGAGGAAAGTCCCATGTTGGTAGCAGAGTTTCCCTGCTTGGCCTTTGCGCTGCTGGAGGAAAGAGAAACAACTCCTATGCTATGAAGACATTGTATTTGGGGGGATTTTAAAAAAAGGAGACCTTAGCATATATGTTAATTAATACAGAAATTGGTGGCAAAAGTGAGATGTCACCATAACAAAAACCTAAATTTTGTTGGCATTGGACAGCAATAGGCAAAGAGTGACATGGACACAGTATTTTAGCTAGGAACATTGGTCACACTTGTTATTCTGTGACATGTCATTTGCTGAAAGAGTTACCTACCATAAGTTGGAAGACAGCCCATGTGCTTACTGACCCTTTAGCTCAAGAAGAACAACTCAGAATACAGGTATATATGTTGGCTAGTCCTCTCTACTGTTAATAATGTATGACAAGAGGAAAAGGAAGTCATGTAATTATTGGTCGGTAAGCAGAGATAGGAAGGAATATAGCTCTGATAGGGGAGGTTTTCTTATGGTTAGCAATCTAATATGACTCGGAACTTAGAAGTTCGGGCCATGCAAGGTTGGAAAATCTGTTTGTAGCCTCACACAGCCATAGATAAATTTGACAATAGAGTTCTTTCTCATGGGCCTTTTATTAAGTGTTCTCCTTGGCCAGACAATGGAAGTCAGTCCAGGGCACAGACTGGATTAAAGACATCGTCTTCCCAATTGTTTCAGACGGCCGCTACGAAATGTAGCCAATATTAAATTGAAGGAGAGAGGAAAAGGCTGATAAATAAAAGATGAGACTTAGCTCAAGAGCTGTGACCAGAGACATCTTTGGCTATTGTTACTTTTGCATGGGAGCCTATAGATTAGAATCCTACTTAAGGATGGATAGGAAGGGTGAATGTGGTCTATGTACAGAAAGAAGAGTGTGCATGGATATTGAGCAGAGAGGTAGACATGGCAGAGACTGATAAGTTACCCTAATAACCATTTTTTCTTTCTTTTTCTACAAAATATCCAGATCCCCCCTGCCACCGCCCGTACAGTCCCTCACCACCTGTCCAAGTATTAGCAAGGCACATGGTTCCCTACCTAGAGATTTTATTCCCTTAGACTTATTTTTGACAAGGTGTTGCTATGTGACTCATTTCTAGCCAATGATATGTAAAAGGAGTTTTGCATGTGTTTGAAAATCACTGGGTATTTACTCTCTCTCTTCACTGCCACCTCCCCTGGCTGAGAAATAGCCAAAAACTAGAGCTTTTTGGGATCATAGAGAAAAGCTATGTATTGATGACCGTAGAGCCAGCCCACCTGTGTGATATCATACACTTCTAGACTGTTACACGGAGGAAAATGAAACTTTGGTGTTATTTAAACCACTTTATTTTTTGTGTGTCTTTGTTTCAGTGGCTTAACCTGTAGTCTGATGAACACATAGGCTTTTGCACATTGTCAAATTCAATACAAGAAAAGAGAAACCACTTTATTTTCAACGGAAGGGATTTATAATACAGAGGATTAGGCACTTGCAAAAGCATTAGGAGGGTTGAAGAAGCAGGTTCTAGGTGGTTCCAAAGTTGTCCAGGAATGACCACAAAACTTTATACAACTTCCCCACTGGGAAGTTACTACCTCTGAGGCCAGCAACGGAACTCTGCCAGGATCAAGAACTTGCTGCTACTATTGGTGTCACAGCTTCTGGACACCAAGGTATCTATAGAATGGACACTGGAACATAGAGCCAAGGATCCTTAACTTACTTGCCAGCAGAAATAGTCAGGAAGGCATAACAAGGTGATTACTGCTTCACTTCTACTACCTGTATCTTCCTGTCTCATTGTGTGTGTAGCCATCTTTTAGAACCCAATTTGCTTCCAGAACCCTAGCTGCCAGGGAATCTGGGAGATGTGGTTTTGTCTTTATAACTTCTCCTATAACAGTACTCAGTTATCTCCTCTCTAGAATAGACATGGTATGTTACCTACCTCAAAGGGCTAGTGGGAGAATTAGATGAGATTTAACATATGTGAAGCACATATATATGTCTGGCAATACTGAAAACTAAAAAAGTTGTAGCTGTTATATTATAAAATCATCTAGTTACTTAAAATATTACTCCTGTTTCCCACATTCATGTCCCTTTCTCCAAAGTGATTGATTGGTTAGGGACTGATAAGTTTCATAACGATGGATTTTTCTCATATAATAATGGAAAAGTAGCCATCTCTTTATTATTACAAAATCTAGCTGCTATCTGAACATACACTCTCTTTAGTGAATGCTATAGTAAGTGAGAACACTCCATGGTTTGACAATAAGATAAGGCAGAAGACTGGAGAAGGCAGTAGGAGTCCAATCATTTTTAGATCATCTTCAAGAGTCAGAATTCTATATTAGAGCAATAGGAATCTATTGAAGGATTTTCCCTTCGGGAGAGGCATTATCAGACTTGCCTTTCAGACTCTGTTTCTCTCTGGTGAAACAGAGAACGCATTAGAGGACGGTGAGATGAGCAGTCAGTGGACAGTTCCAATAATTTAGATGAGCGATGACAGCAGCTTGGGCCACTAGAGTAGTGGCATTGGGAAGGGAGTGAAGCAGTTTGGGAGGTGTCCTCAGCAATACGTGGTGTTTGCTACCCCAGAATCCTCTCTGGAATTTTAGGGTAATAGAATGAATTTGTATTTTTCAGTTAAGATATATAAAATATCTGTAGGAACCTTTGGATATTGATTACCTGGTGTAAATTAAAAGCCTGATTCTGATTCATATAATTAAATAAGAGGAAAGGAAGATGATGTCATCTTCGTTGGTTTACAACTATGAAGGAAGCAGGTATTATATAAGATTTTCTATGCACTGGGTCCAAAATTATCCAACATTTATTTAATGGCTGAGTGTGAAAGAATTGCAAAGCATAATTATGTGGCACTGTTACCTATCAGTGACCAAAATGTTGGTTAATTGTTTTCTGTTACATGACCAGACATTTGAATAATTCAGACATTTTACTGAGGTTATCCTAATAAGATACCTCGCACAGGGAGGCATCACGTCAATGCACAAAGAATGGTCTAGCTGCATATATTGAGGACAATTTTGTTATACTGTCGTGTTGTTAATCTGTTTGGATTTCAGTCAAGGATAACAAAACTAGCATTGATAGCATTGTTGTGATTTCTTTTAAGAATTATTAGATTGTAAATATAAAGTGTGGTATGCCCTGTTTTAAAATCAATGGTGTCCAAATTAATTATAGGACATTGAAAAACTACAGGGATAGATAGCAGGTCAAATGAAAAAAAAGCCATTCAGTTATCTAGCAGAGTTCCTGTCAGCTCTGTCCCCACGTCACTGGTGACAAATGTCAGTGTCACTGGTATCATTACAGGTAAAAGTTCAGTCACATTCCAACTTCCTTAGTCTTGAGTGTTTCCTGTGCAGTCCAAAAATACACTGGGAGAAAGTAGGCTGAGTTCATGGGGTAAATGCAATCTATTATTTATTCTAAGGACAGGCTAGATTTTGTTCAGTGTGTAACTGTGGAGGTTTAAAAGATAGTAAGTCATTTAAATAACCCCCAAACTGTTTGATTCAGTTAAAAAAGCAGTTATTTGATTTGGTGCCTGTTAAAATGTTTCTGGTTCTTTTTCTTCTACTCTGATAAACTAAGAGCTAGTTTCCATCCTCTTAATTCTTCTTGAATTCAGTGAAAAAAAGTACAATTGAGAATAAGTGTGGCTTTCTGAATTACTATCTTTGAACTGTCATAATTTTTAGAAGTTTAATTCCTAAAAGATGTCATATGTCTGTGAGTTTGGTCAGTAATTTTTACCAATTATGTTTTATTTAGTAAATATTTACTGAATGCCTACTATGTGTAAGGCTCTCTTGAGTAGAGTTTTTCAAGTACATACTCTACTGAGGAAAAATGTTCCTGACTCCTCACAGTGCCCCTGTTACAGATATGGAAAATGACTGCTGACCAACCCAGAAAAATGAGTTATTCCATGGTGACAGTGAGCGTCACCTGACTGCAATTTCATGGATGAGCCAAATGAAATATTAACCAACCTACCCCTCGTCGTTAGTCATTTTCATGTCACATTCAATGATGTGGAATAACATAAACTAGCTATAAGAACTAAAATGTTATTTTAAATAGGTGTTCTTAAAAACCATGGCAAGTTTTTATGAGATTCTTTAAAATAATACACAGATAGGAGCTACACTAAAAAAATAAGGCAAGCTTATTTCCAAAAATTTAAAACTTTGTTTATGAGTAAATAATAGTTTATTAAAATTCTTAAGGAATCTCTTTTCAGCTTTTAAATCATACAAAGATTAAAGGGGAAAACAAGCAGGAAAATTCAGAAGTCTGATTTAGAGTTGCTTTAAAAACATGCCAAAAAGCAGGCAACGTTTCTTTCCTTAGCCTTGATATTCACAACAAATATCGTTAAATTTCAGCTCTCTAGTTCAACTTATTTTTTTATATTTATACTTTATTTTTCTTTTCAATTGCAAAGGAATGCATGTCTATTTTCATAATATAAAAACCCTCATAAAGTATATAGAATGAGAAACATCAGATTACGCCCCCTGCCCCCATCCACAACTCTCCTACCAATTCCATCTGAGAAGTAACCACTGTTCATAGTTTGAAGGGTATCTTTCTCTGAATTTGAAAGTCATTTTATGTCTAAAATACTACTGCTTTTTGAGAGGAGAATACTGCATACCCTCATCCCAGTTTAGTGAGAAAGATCCCACAGATGGAAGAAAGAATAGAAAGTAAAATAACTTTATTTGGATTAAATAAAATCTCAGAACACTCATTTCTGAGAGTAGCTTTAGAGTTTTCTCATAGTCCACTATGGACTGAACTGTGTTCTCCCCTCCCCACCCCCCCCACCCCCCTGCCAATTTCATATGTTGAAGTCCAAACTCCCGATGTGACTATATTTGGAGATAGGGCTTATAAGTAGGCAATTAAAATTAAAGGAAGTCATATGGGTGGGGCCCTGACATGATAGGATTAGTGTCCTTATAAGAAGAGACACAGAGCACTCTCTCTTTCTCTCTCCCTGCATAATCACAAAGAGTAGATCATATGAGCACACAGCAAGATGGCAGCTGCCAGGATGAGGGCTCTCACCAGAAACTGTCCATGTTGGCACCCTGTTCTTGGACTTCCAGCCTCCAGAACTATAAGAAAATAAATCTCTGTTGTTTAAGCCACTCGGTCTATGGTATTTTATGAGAGCCTGTGGTGATTAATACATAGTCCAATATTGTTTCTCCCCAATGGAAGTGCATTAGGACAGAGCCTGCATGAACCCCGACTTTCTTCCATGGGCAGGTAGGGTACGAGAGTGATACACAGGAGCTGAGTGCAGTTCTGAGAAAAGGAGAGGACTGGTCCTCAAGGGATACACCAAGATTGAGAGGCAAGTTCAGGAGAAATAGACTCTGTTAGGAAATGGCAACTGAAGGTTTCCACCAAATAGACTTCCACTTTTTGAAGAACTATTGATAATGATCAGAATCCTCTTTTTCCTTGACTTGTCATGGCCAAGACAGTGCATTATTCCAGAATGAAATGGCCCCAGTCAACTCTAATAATATCTTAATAGGTTGAGAACAGCAACAACAACAAAAATTGTACCCCAATCTGCTTGCTCAATCCCCAGAGTCATATTCTCCATTTGAAAAGAGCCAAGACAACCAGTAAGAGAGTTTGTGGAGCACCCACCCCAGCAAGAATGCAATGGGTGGGGCAGGATGAGGTGCATCTAGACAGCATAATTGAAACAGGGAAACAGACAAGTGGGACTGCCCTATATTTTAAGTTATTCTTTTGATATTTTCCCATTAAAAAAATATTCTTTAAAAGGTATTTCCATAGACAATTAAAATTCTATTCCCTAGTTTAAAAAGTAGTGGTATGGAACAAAAATGACAACACATGATGATATCTTGTTTAGGTATGCAGGATCTCCAATTAATTTCTTTTTAAGAAGAAAAATTATCATCTTAATGAAGTTTATTAAATATATTAGCATATTTATTTTTGATAAATATTCACTTTTATTAAAAATCTTTTGTATTTTATTCAATTGTCATTTTACATGTAAGCTCATCTTTGGTTTTTCACTAATTTGCTAAGTGTCTGTATTTTTTGGCTTATTAAAAAGTTGAGTTTTATCTACTCCAAAATTTTAATGTTTTCTAAAGTGTTTATTTCCATTTTTTTAAATGTTATTTCACTTACTTGTATTTTCCTTTGGATAATTTTTTTGTTATTTCTGCCATATGAAATTCAATGGATGTTTAATTCTTTTCTTATTTTTATTTCTAAGAACAATGAGAGTACATTTGTAAAAAAAAAAAAATTAACAGAAATAGAATGTCTTATTAGGGAAATGTTTAAGTGGCTTCCTATCTATCTTCTCATTTGATCCTCAGATTAACCCCTGAAGTTGGAGTTTATAATTGCTATTTATCACATGTCAGATGAAGAAACCCAGAGCCCAGAAAGTTAATTAAATTACTTGTTTAAGATGGAATACCTAATTAGTGGCAAAGCAAATCTCATAACAAATTTCAAAATTAAAATACTGTAACAATAATGGAGAAAGGCTACTTTGGGAAAGTTGGCCAAAATTAAAATGGATGTATTTTTTGATCTAAAGGTGTTCTCCTCCAGTTGCAAGTCTTTATCATCCACATGCTGACAATTCCCACACTTCTCTTTGTGCCCGTACCTCTCCCCTGAACTCCAGGCCCTTATATCCAAGTGCTTACTCGTAGCTCTTCTTGACATCCTATCCTCATGGGCATCATAAATGGAACAGAATCAAACAATGAGTCCTACCCAACATGTCCTTCCTGCAGAGTTACCCATGGCAGTAAATGGCAACTTGGTTCTTTCAGTTGCTGAAGTAAAAATCTTGGTGTTATCATTGCCTCCTCCTTCTCACAGTCTACACTGTATCCACTGGCAAATCCTGTTGGCTCTACCTGCAAGACAGATCTCGAGCACTTCTGTTATCCACTGGGATACCACGAAGCTGCACCAGAAAACCATTAATGTGTAGGAAGTTATTGGGGCGTATTGCTCTCAGGCTCACCTCTCTGTGGATAGAAAGGGGCAGATGCAGGACTGGGCAGAGAGGGAAGCGGGGCTGCAGTGTTCTCAGGGGAAGTCTCAGCCAACTCCATGGGAACTCTGAGCCTGGGCTGCTTTTTCAGAGATGCCTTCATTGTCGAGAACGGGCTCTCCTTTGTACTGTTGCCTGGACCAATCGGGGATACAGACTTACCCCAGGAAGGGGGTAGCAAGGTAGCAACGGGTGAGGCAGTTGTCTCCAGCCAAGGACAGTCAAAGGAATGATTCCTACTATGGAGGAAATAATCAGGATGGTGTAAAAGAGAATTTTAGAAACTTTAGGAAGAATGGTTAAGAAAAGGTACTTTAGAAAGAGTGATCAAGAAGTGGTGCTGACATTGAGTTGAGACCTGGGAAAATGAGTAATGGGTAGGATCCTGCGCCTCCAAGAGCTGGTGGAAGAGAGAAGGGTGGGAATGAGCTTGATGGGTTGAAGAGTCAGAATGAAAGCCAAAATTACCGGCGGGCACTGAGGGCGTGTGAGGGTGATAAGTGACGGAGCTGGAGATATTGACATGGGCTTGATTGTGAGGGGCCCGGCTAAGGAGTCTGAATTTTATCCTGAGTGCAAGGAAAAGCCCTGGGAAATCTGAGTTATGTCATGATTGTCCTGGCCACTCTTGGAGAATGGCGTTGAGGAAGGCAAGAAGGGAAGCAGAGAAACAAATTTTGACAGCTATTGCGGGGGTCCAAGAGGGAAATGATTTTGGCTCAGACTAGAGTGGTGGACGGGAAACAGGGGAGAGGTAGAAACATATAGGATATAATTTGTGTTAGAGCTAATGGTGGGTTGGATATAGGATTGAGGAGCCAAGGAGACTATTAAGTTTTGGGTTTGAGCAGCAGAATGAACAGTGATTTGATGGAAGGATTGGAGCCCATGTATATAAATTCATGTTAATAGAGCATATTATAGCTAATGTTTATTTTAATAAAAGTCATAATTAGTGTTTGTTTTTTGAAGTTCCAGGTATTGATGTGTTTTATGGAACTTTAAAAAATTGGTGTATATTAGTTTCCATCATATTTATTTCTCCATATCTAGAGGCCAATGAGAATAGAATCTCGCTGTTTATGTTTAGATCTCACGTGCAGTAACTGCTTGACTTCCTTGCTTTGTCTTGGATTAAGCACATTTCTATATTCACTGAACAACTCTATGGAAAATTTGCCTAAACAATATGGATTAGCATTTTAAACATTTCAGACATATTTACATCCAAGATTTACACTTCTCACTAAGCCCTGCCCCTCGAAAGGGAGTAGAGAGTGCATACACACCCATTTATAATAGGATCTGAGAATAGTGTGGTTCACTGTGTGCCTAGAGTAAAGGAAGCAATACTGTTAGCTATTTTATATGAAGAATCTCAAGAACAGGAGCAGAAATCGACATAAACCACCAAAGGAACCTAAGGAAGGGCTATAGATGAGTCCCCTTCCTGTGGCACTTCCACTGACTCTTCCTACCTCAATTCTGGACGTGGTCACCACTGCTCTTAGGTGTGGGAAGGTCGTTGCATGAAAATGTGGTTCTGAGGAGTTCTGGATTATGTCCGAAGATTGTCCAGAGAGCTGACTTCATAGTGCCGTGATGATTAAAGTTTATTGTAATGCTTGTGTCAGGTTTGCCTGACAACCCAGCAAATCAAAGTCTTTTCTGTAGAGAGCTAACCAGCATGCATGACACATCAGAAGTGTCCTCAAGAACAGGTCAATGTTTGGACTCTATCGATTTTTTAGGGATTTGAGGGCATGTCACCAGCCATGCTCTTTTGCTGGATTCTTAATTAAATTTGCACTATACATTAACAGCAATGGAGGAGTGACTGAGAAGGAGGGCCATTATACATGGGTTTGTTTTGCCAAGGTAGGCAACACAATCCATTGTCCTAGTGGTTTTGGCACAATCCTTCCTGGCACCTCAGAGATGGGCAATGTAGTGTTACTTCTACTTCTGTGCCTGGTTTTATAAATCAAGGTGATTTGAGTGGACACAAAGTAGAACATGGAGAGGGACAACTAATGCATTGTGGGGGAGAGGTGGAAAAATATAGGATGTAATTTGGATATAGGATATAAATCACATATCAACATCCCATCCATAGAGATATAACCAAAGGAAAAGTTTTGGTTCTATAAGCAAACTCATCATATTTCAGTCTCATGAAGATTTCCATCCATCAGTACAATATTTATTAATTTCTTGCCAAATGTACAAACATAACAAAATGTAATCAAATGAAATTGAATGTAAAAATCTTTTATGAGATTCTATGTGGTATTCATTTAGATTTGGGTATGATCTTTGTAGAACTCTATTTACCTCTTTTGACGGGAGCCATTATTTTTTCTTATTCATTTTATATACACAATGTCCAGTTTCAGAGTCTCCTTTGCCTGTGAATTGAGGGAGAGGGAATCACGGGAGACTCTGGGTTCTGGCTTTCTGGCTCTTCTGCAGTCTTCATTCATGTCTGACATTTTTACTCCCATCTGTTCAGTAAGGACAATCACTAAGAGTCACAAAATAATCAGGGACGAGGATTGAAATTTCTCTTTCCAAAGCCAGTTAGTCAACAAATAATACCAAGTGCCTGCCAAGCACTGAGCTGAAACCTGGAGAGGCAGAGGCAGAGTGGTAGTGACTGTGCAGGAGAAATTGCTGTTTACGTGACGTTATTTGGATGATGGCAAGGGAGACAGAGTGAGAGGAGACAGAGAATTGGTACATAATTGATATTTTCAGTTAGATATTTAAAAAAGTACATTTGAGGTTTGTATCCCAAATCTAGAATAAGGGATCAGGCAGGCCTCTGCTTGCCTTATTAAGATCACTTCCCATGGGGTCCTGTGGGAGGAGGGTGACTACTGTGGGCAGAAAGGGATGAGCAGCAGAAGGGAAACCCACACAACAAAAGGAAAGGGGAAAAAAAGTCCCCAAACTGTGTGACTACAGTTTTGCATTTTTATGAAATTATCTATATATGCAGAGCAGGTATGTTTTAAAAATGGTTGATGATTGTTAGAGCCAGAAATGACTTTAGAAATCATTGGGTTTAGAGATTCTCTAACGGGTATGCATCAGAATCTCACGGGGAGATTGTAAAAAAAAATACAGATGCATAGACTCTATCCATTGGCCAAGACACCAGCAACCCCAGGTGATTCCAAAATCCACTATGGTTTGAGAAGCACTTACCTGTCCCGTTTTCTTATTTTACAGAGGAGGAAACTGGCATCCTCAGGGGTTAATGGGCTTGCCCAGCGTCATATCGATTCCCTCCCTCCCCAGTTTAATCTTCATTGGCTGTATGCCCATGCAAGAAAAAATGCATCCACTTTGGGAAATATCCACAGATAATTTTTTTTTTCTGTTTTCTGTTAGAAAAGAATGGAAATGTGCAAGCAAATTAGGAAAAATTACTACATATGTATTTGTGGGTATAGTTGAATAGATATCTTTTAGAGCCACAAAATTTTGTGATAAATGAAACTATATATTTTCCACTTTCTCATTTTTGCCTGTAATTTTTAAGAGATATTTATTTTATGAGCTACTCCGTCCAAAGCTTGTTTGGTGTTAGGCACAGTAAACTGAGTTTGCCCACAACCCTAATATTCTAGGCCAGGCTTATTTTTCAGATGAGAAAGCAGAGAGAAGACATGTCCTACCTACACAGTCAGATAAATTATTAGAGTTATAATGGAAATAGAAAGTTCCTGACACTCACGTGTGTGCCGGATGCTGGGCCCATAGTCTCATTATTCCTACAAGACCTAGAGTCCAAGGTACCTAATTTTATCAAAATAAGTTTGGATGTAAGTTCATCAACCCACCTGTGTTCTACTCGTGCCTTTCTGGCTATTAACACTAGTGTTTAATGCATGATCTAAAGTATGTTCTTTAAATTCTCTTACCAAATAGAAGGTTTTTTTTTGTTGTTTTTTTTTTGGAATGAGTCAGATGTCCAGGTGTTTGTAGCACAGGGAATCGCTTCTCCAGTAGTGGAGATATGGAGCCCAGCTGCCAGGGAAAACAGCCACTTCCTAGTGTAACTGCTCAGAAATGCGGGAGGAGAAAATGTAAGAAACGAAAATGCTTCCCTGTCTTATAAACAGTCGACTGTGTTTTACAACAAGGGACCAGTACTTCAAATCATTCATCAACTTGAGTAACTATGGTTGAATTTCACTGTTAGGTTTACTTGGGAATCACATTAATCCTTCTCATCTACATAACGGGCCAGATTTCTTTGGTGACAACCAGTCCGCCACAGGACCTAAGTACAACCCTGGGAGCAAGGTTTTAATCAGGCTCAAATTTAACTCAGAGGACATTTGGCTTCTCCCTGAGTGGGGCCAGAAGAAGTGCTCCTCTAGATTGACTCAGGACAATTTGGGAATTTTTTTCTTTGATTATTTAAATTTTTGTGATTATATCAATCCAAATTATTTAAAAATTAACTTTCAATTGAGACTGGAGCTAAGCCAGAGTCACATAATGGTGTCTGGCAAGAAAGCATCCTTGATCCATACATTGGCTATTTGAATGGTTCTATTCTACTCACCAGGAGCAGTGGGCTATCGGCCCCTGCATGTGTGTGTGTTCTCTGTGCCCACAGAAAGTTAAGCTGTAATGTTCAGCCAGAATTCAGATTTAGAGAACTTCAGAGTTCCATGTTTTGGTTTCTAATCTTTCAGAGGTGATTCCAACTGGTCACTGATTAGACTTCCTATAGTTTTTAATATTGTCTAAGTATATGCTTACGAGAATTGGTGGTATCCTTGTTTAATTTGCTGGACATTGATATTTTTAAACTTGTTAGTGTCTGTTAACAATGTAAAATGGTCTACATAGAGTATGTTGAGTAGCAAATCTTCTCTTGTCTTCCACCCATCAAATTCCTCTCCAAATCACTTACTGGTTTCTTGCATATGTATTTCTAGGGTATGTTACGTATTTACAAACATATACATGTATGTGTGTGTGTATATGCATGTGTATATATTTTTTCTTTCTATATATATGGTAGCATACTCTATATACTGTCTAAACCATACTATTTTCCACTTAACGATATCTTGGAGATCTAACCCTCTCAATACATAATAACATTGTCTCAATCTTCCATGGAAGGTCATCTAGATTGTTTTCAATCTTTTGCTATTACAAACTGTCAATGCAGGGAGTCATGCAGGGTCTCTGGTCCTGCTCCCCACATGAGAACGCAGGATGTGGTGAGGCCAAAAAGGAACACTCACGGACCCATAGATAGGGGAGTCATACCACTATAGTCTCACTGGCACCTGGGTTGGAGACACAGGAAGCAGGAGCCACACTATCCTCAACCTGCCATCCACTTCTCTCTGCCAACCAACCCCACTTGCTAGCTGCAATCCTCCATGCTAACTGCAATCCGCTCTTGCTAGCTCAGCCACCATCTTCTTGCTAGCCCCCATTTGCTGCTAGTGTAGCCATGGCAGTTGCATTAGTGGCCAATGGCTCACCGGTGACAGCTGACCGCCAACTAGCCACAGTTGATGGCTATCCAATCATAGTTGATGGCCATTTACTATCTGAGTGAGCACCTTTCCAGATGAGGCCGAGAGCCTGGAAACGGCACTCCTGGCTCTGTCCCCACACAAACAAAGATGTATTTTCACCTGTGGGAATATATTTATGGGATAAATATCCACAAGTTAACTGCTGGTTCGAACAACATGTATACTTTCAATTTTAGTGATTATTTATTGTCAAATTGCCTTGCAAGAGGTTATGCTAATTTATATTCTCACCAGCAATGCAGAAATGTGCCGGTTTCTGAAAATACTTGCCAACATAGTATTTTCAAATATTTCGATCTTTTCCAATCTGATTGTTGAAATCTGGTCTCTAATTGTAGCTTAAATTTCCATCTTTTTATTATGAATGGTATAGTACACCTTTTCATACATCTAAGTCATTTGTTTTTCCTTTTCTATGGACTGTATGTTCCTATACTTTGCCTTTACATTTTTTCTTCTAATTGACTTCTAAGAGCTCTTTATTCTTGGAAGAAATTAGTTCTTAGTCTGTGATGTAAAGTAAAATTTCTTTTGATCTTGCCCATTGTATATTGAGATATACAGAAATTTAACAATTTTAATGTAGCTGAATCCATCAATCATTGCTTTTGTGGCTTCTAGATTTTATGGCAAAAGTTAGAAATGCCTTCTCCACTTTGAGGTTATTAAAATATATTCTGATGTTCCCCTCTTGTTCTTTTATGGTTTCATTTTTCTCATTTAAATCTTGATCTATCTGGAATTCTTTCTGTGGGTGTGTGGTGTGAGGTAGGGATCCAACTTTCCCCCCAGAAAGTTATGAGGGCCTTTGCATCCTTATTGAGCTCTATGTTGTGGGCAGCCCCGGGCTAGGCAGGGTATGGCTGCACTATGGAGCCCTTGCAGAACTGTGCCGGGCTGTGGAGGGCACAGAGCAGTGTGCCTTTCCATTGCCGTGTGTCTGCAGTAGAGACACGGGAGGCTCTGCAGAGGGAATGCCAAGAGTCTTCTGGGAAGAGGAGAATATTGACTCACTGGAAGAGAAGGAGCTGGGGTGAGAGACTATGAAGGTGGTGGTGTAAAGGGAACAGAAAAACATTTTAGATAAAGGGAAACAACAAGGGTTGTTTTTACCATTGGGAACGGAATTCATTTCAATATTTTGTATTCCTATTACGTCACCACACAATGATGGAGGAAATTTTTAAAACTTGAGTTAGGACAACTCTGAATAGGTTTATGAGGATGTGAGATTTAGAAAAAAATTTATATTGGTGTCTGCCTCCAGGTCCTGGCACAAAGCTCCTAAGACCCTTGTAATTTCCTGAGTGATAAGAGCACTAGGAGCATCTCTTTTTCTAATATTTGTCTTTGACCCTGTCCCTGACATGGGCTCCTAAAACCATTCTAAGTTCCTAAGTGATAAGAGCACTAGGAACATCTGTCGTTCTAAATGAGGTGACTAAGAGGTGGGCTCCTGGATGGGGTCTGGTTACCAGAAAGACCAAGTCATGATTAGAAGCTGGGAATTCTCAGCCCCTCCCTACCATCCTCCAGAGTGGGGAGAAGGGATGGAAATGGGGTTAATAGTTGATCGAGCCTCTGCAAAATCCCAGTAGTACTGGGTTTGGAGAGTGTCCAGTGTGTGGAGAGTCGAATGCCGTGATGCAGGGAGGCTCTGTGCCCCTTCTCACATACCTTGCCTTATGGATCTCTTCCATCTGGATCCTCATCTGTATCTCTTAGTATATCCTTTTATAATAAACCAATAAATAGAAACAAACTGTTTTTATGAGTTCTGTAAGCCACTTTAGCAAATTAATTGAACTCAATTTCAGAAGGACAGGTGACAACATGGACTTTTGACTGACATCTAAAGTGGGGGACAGTCTGGTGAGCCCTAAAGCTGTGGAATCTGATGCTATCTCCGGGTAAATAGTGTCAGGTTTGGGTTAAATTGTAGGACACCCAGTTGGTGTCGTGGAGAACTGCTTGGTAAAAAGCCTCCACGCACTTGGTGACCAGAACTGAATTGCGCTGTGTGAATAGTAAAGGGGACAGGCAAGAAAGAAACACACAGTAGGGAAGAACTAGGTTTTTCCCTGCTCAGAAGGTACACTGAACTTAGTTGTTATAGTACAGAGGGTTTATGTTCATCTAACTTCAACTAAACCTTGTAATGTTAACATTATATTATGCATCTGTAAGTACAAAATTGGGAACTGTTAATCAATGCATAAGGCACAAAGGAGGGTACAAAAAGGCTATCACGTTAGTTTAGATTTTTATGTGCTTGAGGGACTGATCAGTCCCACAAAAATGACTACTGTTATTATATTTTCTTCTCTTGGCTGGTTGGTTGTTCCTTTCAGCTTTTAGTGTTCATAGGAAGAATGCAGTCAGGTTCTTATTGCTTAAGGTCTGATGTATTAAACAGCCCAATTAGGGTAAGAGATTATCCAGGCATTTCCAGGAAGTTTGCTGACTGCTGTCACTGAAAGTTCATAGGCTCCAGCTTTCACTGGGCCCCTCCGTGCTGCTCCCCAATCCTGCTTTCTGGGTCAGCTCCACCTTCCTGTTTTACCTAATTGGAGTGCACTTCTATCAAAATTTTGTGTTTCTACTCCTTCTGTGCACTGTGGTGGAGGGAAGCTATTTAGGGGAGCTATGAACAGGTTTTAGAGAATTTACGCACATCTGAATGTAGAGAAAGCCCTGTCGTTTATTTTTTTAAAAATACCTTTTCCACTCCATTCTGCTCTCCATTCATAGCACAAGGTCTCTCCTTCTTCCCAGAGAAAGAAAGAAACCATTGGAGAAGTGCTCCTGCAACATACTGCTTCTAATTTTTCTCTCTGCATTTCTCTTCCCTCCCTTTCCTCCTGCGTAAACAGGACGAGGCAGTCCTCCCTTTATCCAGGGCCATTTCTCCATCTCTTACCTGGAGTTTCTAACCTCCCATCTGCTCAGGAACTCTCTTCTTTTAACTATCCTCTCTCTTTATGTCAGTCCCTCCATTTGCATCAATGTATAATTGTGCTCAGAATGTCCTATTATATTTTGAAAATAAATAAATGAATGAATAAGTAAATAAGCAGAAGCTCTGCTTTGGCTGCACCGTTGCCTCCCATTCACAGTTGAAGTTTTTGGAGGCTGTTAACATTCTCCTCCCATTTCGCCTTCAGCCTTCAGGGGTAGGTTCTGAGCCTATCACTTCACTGAAACTACTCTTGCCAAAGATTTTAACAACCTCCTCAATGCTAAATTTATTGAAATTTCTAGCCTTTATTTTCCTTGAAGTTTGGACTGCTTTATAGCATCGACTACTTCCTTCCTTCTCCTGACATGTTCCCTTTCCTTCTTGAGGCTCCTCTATGGCCCTTCCTCTCTGTTTTCGAGACTTTTCCTCCTATGCCCATAGCCCAATGCTGGATTTTCTCACAGTTCTCTCCAATCTCCTCATCTCTCATCACATTATGTGGGCCAGCCACAATAACACAACCAACTCTTTAAAAACAATCCGTCCATGGTTAAGATCATAATATCTTAAAAAAAAAAAAAAAAAAAAAAAAAAAAAAGAACATAGTAGCCTGAATCAGCCAGACCTCGACTTGACTCTTAATTCCATCCCTTTTAAATTTCGTCATCTGGACAAATCGCTTAACTCTCATAACCTTAGTTTTCTCATCTTTAAAATAAGCATAATAATTCCCACCTCACAGGGGTGTAGTTGGGAGTATATTAAATTAGATAAACTCTGTAAAATATTTCACTTATTAAAATGTTTTTGATCCCATACAATATTATGAGTACTGTGTACAATTTTATTTTGACGGTGACATACAAGAAGTACAATTGATAATGCTACCTAGGACACACATGCATATGAATACATTTCCCTTAAGAAATTCTTATTCTCCACATGTATAATAGGATATGCTTTGTTATTTTCCTTTCTATTTCACTAAAACTTATACTGGTCAGAATCTACTAAATTTCCCAATCCACAAATAAAATGTGGTCTATGGTTGGAAAACATTTTTCTAGGCTCTGGGGATATAAACGTGTCTGTGGCATGGAACTTTCTTTTTAGAGCGGAGCCGTCCATTAGAATTTTCTGCAGTGATGGAAATGTTCTATAGCTGTGCTGCCCAATATGCTAGCCACCCATGGCTCTTCAGCTCTTGAAATGTGGTTAGTGCAACAGAGGAACTGAGTTTTGCAATCTTATTTAATTTTAATTTATTTAAATTTACAAAGCCACATATAGACTGGCTATGGCATTTGAGAACACTGTTCTGGAGTGTGGTTGACAAATAAGAAAAAAGTAAATGAAGAAAAGAAAAAGATAATTTCTTATAGTGAGAAGGGCAGTGCACATGCTATGTAGGGTAATTAAGAGTGACGCTTTGGTTAGGGGGCCAGGGAATACCCCTCTGTGGAGATAATGTGTGAGCTGACATCTGAATTACAAGGGGCCACACATTTGGCCATCTGAGGGAAGAGGATCCCCGGTAGAGAGAACAACAGGTGCAAAGGCCTAGAGGCACAAATAAACTTGGTGTATTGAACTTGGGGAAGAGAAGTCGTGTGTGGCTGGATGGTAATGGCAGTCAGTAAGTACTGAGGAAGCTGCTGTGATGATGTTGATTCAGGCCTGATTAATCAACCTGTTGGGACTATTTCCACCCAAACGTTCCACAAGCATTTCAACTCAGCTTGTTCCATACTGAACATTTAAAACTGTTCCTCCTCTGTGCTCCCTCTCTCAGTGGATGGCGCCGCCATTTAAGCTGGCATTCGTCTTCCTCCCCTCACCGCCCTCTCCCTCACTCTACCTTTCTATCAATGGCCAAGTTCTGTCATTGTCCCTTCTAAATAGCTCTAGAATATGTCTACTTCTCCACATCCTTATGGGATATTTTCTTAATTCATAGGCTCATAATGGTTTCTTTGCTTAATATATTCTTCACATGGCAGCCAGAGTGATCATTCTAAAACACGAATACAACCCGGCCACTTTTTGGCTTAAAATCCTACTGTGTTCCTGATGGCTTTCAGATTAAAGCACAAACTCTTTAACAAAGACTTACAAGGACCCTTCCTCCAAGCCTATGGGCCTTGCTCAAGCCTGTTTTCAGCAACTTGAAAATGCTTTGCTCTCTGTTTTGTGAGCATCTGTGAATAGTGTTTCTTCTGCATAACATTTTCTTTGTTCCATTCTCTCTGACCTTTGGATGACATCCTTCAGATATAGCTACGCATCACATCCTCCAAGAAGACTTCCATGACTCCCCGGCCCGTGTTTGATGTCCCTTCCAGTGTTCTCAGGGCACCCGGAACTCTCCCCATTGTAGTATTTATTACGCCACCATAATTACCTATTGAAAAGCTGTTGACTGCATGAGGACAGGGATCAGTCTACCAAGTTCATTGTTGCAGCCCTAGCACCTAGCACAATGCTGAGCCTCAAGTAGATGCTCAATAAATATTTGCTGAACGATTGAAAAAGAAATAACTTGGATGCAGATGTTGTTGACCCTTGCTTATTAACTATTGATTAATGTTAATAGCTAGCATTCGCTGCATGTGTTTAGCATCTTACTCTACCTCCTTTATCACAACCCACTAAGGTAGTCATTATTATCCTTGTTTTACAAATTAAAAACGGAAGCCCCTGAGAGTTCAGAATAATTTGCCCAAAGTCACACACCGAGAAGTGACAAAGTCAAGGAAAAAATCCTGTGTCACCTAAGTAAAAAATCCATTTTAATCCCTATACCAGGTACGCTGAGCATCCCCATTTCCTCGTGCTAATAGAGATGAGTGTGTACCTGGAGAGGGATGCTGCTAAAGTTGCAGTTGTCCTGAACTGAGTCATTGCCCCGCACTTCGAAAGCCAGCTTCCATTTGCTGGGCCTTGTAATGAAGCTAAAGACTAAGCTATTTTCCTCAATTTGGTTAGTATAGATCTCAAAAAGGTTTTCTGAGACTGAGCCTCCTGGGGATGCTGACCGAATGCTCTAGCAGTTGGCTCCTGTGTATGGAAGGGGCGTTGATTGGTGGCGTCCAGAGAGACAGGGAAGCCAGGGGCCTGGGACCTGCGGTGCTGACCACACTCTGGAAAAAGGCATTTGCATTCTCGTTGTGATCACAGATCCATTTGGGGAGTGGCCTTGTTTTTCGTAGTATTTCTGGAACTACCACACTGAATTGTGATCCTGGGGTTTACATCATCACTGCAGTTTGGTGGAAATTGACTATTGTTTCGGAGCCCTGGGGGGATTTATAGGCCAGTGATTGAATGCGACTTTGGGGAATTTGATTATGCTGTTTTGGCCCGTGCCTGTCATCTTTGTGGTGGGTTGAGCAGTTAAGTAAAGTGTCTTCCTCCTGTAAAGCTCCAGGAACTGGCCAGATTTCATCTTGCTTATTCTTTAGTACATCCGTCTTCAGCAGGATAGTGGCAATTGTTGGCTCTTTTATAATGAGAAGGACAATGGGGGCCAGGGAGGTTAATTGGTTGACCTCAGTGAGACGTCCACTTAGAGTAACTCATCGTCATAGCATTGTGTTCCTGAGTTAGACCGTTCCATTTTACTGGGAAAGAAGTGCATGCTTTATATTTAAGGATCCATGTATTTCCATGTTTAGACATTCCTTCATTCCTTCATCCAACAATTATTTATGGAGATTCTGCTACGTGCCAGGCACTGGAGATATAGAGGGGAATAAGACAGGTATGCTGTCAAGAATCTGACAGTCTAATTGAAGAGGGAGAACAGATGTAAAATGTAACTATATACATGAGTTTTTCATTTCAAACGCTAATTTTCTATGGACAAAATAAAAACAAAGTAACAGTTTATAGAGAGTGCCTGGGGTGGATGAAGAAAGAATCATCAAAAGGATTCAGTGAGATGGTATCATGTAAGCTAAAAGTAGAAGAATGAAAAAGAGCCAACCTTGAGAAATTTGGAGACGAGCACTCCAGGTAGAGGGAACAGCATGTGCAAAATCCCTGAGGCTAGAACAAGATTGGAATGTTTTCAGAATAGTAATGCTAAGTCCTTAGAGATTTTTAAATAGAAGAATGATGGGAATCTCATCTTTATTATAATAAGATCTCTCTGATTGCCATGCAGAGGTGAACTGAGAGAGGCAAAGGATGAAACAGGGAGCACAGGAAGAGATTGTCGCAGTGGTCCAAGAACCGATAATTTTTTTGAGTTATTACTATGTTTAGGACACTAAGTGCTTTCCATACATGATTCGTATTTAATATTCACAGCAATCCTATTATGTAATTACTATCTTCCCCTTTAAGATAAAGAAACTAGAGGCTCAGAAGTTTAAATATCTTATCCAAGGCCTCTCAACCTAAGTGGCAGAGCCAAGGTTTCATTTCAAACTCTGTACTGTTAAATATTTTTTTCTAGCCCTGGCATATCTTAATGGGCTGCTGAGGTGTTCCCCATGGATGTCCCCCAGACACTTTTAACTCTTTTATCTAAAACCAACTCACTGTCACCTCTCCCAAATCTTTCCTCTTGCTTCTTCAGTTATATTAATGGCATCACCTCCAACTCAATAACCTAGGGTAGAAACTTTCATGTGTTCTTAACTCTGTCTTTACACTGTGCTTTTCCTCATTAAGCGGCATCAAATTTGTTGTATCATTTTATCTATTTTGGCTCTATTACCTATTCGATTTCCATGTGTATCGTCTGTGCCTTGCTTTGGGCCAATTCAACTGTTCCAATAGCTTCCTATTAGTTCCCTGATTCCAGCCAATCCCTCTACCCTCTCCAGTTTATTTTCCTCTCACCTCTAGGTTTACTTCTCATCTTAAACCCAGGTTACATTATCCGTGTTCTCCTAAAAAATGATTGCGTGGTCCCCATTACTTCCAGAATCAAGTTCATTATCTTTAGTCTGGCAATCAATTTACCAGTATCGAGTAGTTTATTTGTTGCTCAGCTGATTGCTTACTATTGTAGTGTTATACTTATTTATTTTTGCAGCTGGTAACGCTTACCACGTGAGGAGGAAGTTTAGGAACACACAGTCTGACCGATTCCTGATTGAACTGATTAGAAGTCCATCATGAACTTTGCTAACTAACCGATGGGTGAGACCCAGCATTCATTGCCAATAAGGTGTTTCCATAGCCTCCTGGTAAAGCTTGTTGACCCAGCAGCTCTGGGAAGTCACTCAGCTGGATCCATTTTTGTTGGATTGAATTGCATGCAAGAGACACAAGGAGAGGCCTGAGTTCTAAAGCAGATAAAGTCCAAACTAGCCGCAGACTCTCTTAACCTCTTAATGGCGCTCCAGAGGGAAAAGGCAGCCAATTATTACGTACAGGAATCATTTAATTAAAAACTAAATGGAACTTTCTGGACAGAAGGAAGTGTCCACTTAGTACGAGATTTTTCCGAATCCCGTATTGTGCTGTTTACAGGCAACAGGTCCCTGTGGGTGAAGCACTGAATAAACAGAAGGCGAAGAAACGGGGAAACTGTGTGGTTATTTGCCGAGTTGAATTTGTAGACATGTAATTCAGTGATTCAGATCTGGCTGTCAGCGGCCAGCCAACATTCTTTAAACATTTATAGGCATGAGGCGGCAAATATGTGCTCAAGCATTTTCTGACCTGGACCTACTAAGGATTCCTTAAATGTGTGGTAGTTTTTCCAGAATGATTTTCTGGTCTACTAGATAATCAGGAGAAAAAAAATGAATAAGAAGTAGTTTGTTTTATCATTTCTCATTGAAGAAAATAAAATTTTTGAGACTGTTGTGATGCCAAAGGAGAGAAGCGAAATTCATTTCTGTCACTTTTAAGAACTATGCTAGAAGTTGTTTTCTGTTTTATTTTGTAGAATAAGTAATACTTTTTAAAGATAAGGATAAAGCTCCATATTTTCCATATTCACGTTTAAGGTGGAATATAAGTTTTAATGTCTGGACCGCAAGTGAATTATGGTTTTCCACAATATTTTCAGTATAATATGTATGTTTTGCTGACAATCTGGTATTGTACAAGTAAGCCTATAACAACAATAACAGAAATCAAGCAAGACAAAAAGAAAACATATCTCTAACCTTGCCGTTCTAAAAACCAGCTGTTTTAATGTTTCCTTCCAGTTACTGTCAATATGTTATCTAATTTTCATATAGTGATAATCAGCATAGACATAATTTTACAATCAGTTTTTTGCTTCTAATGTTACATAAGCCCTTTACCCCACTAGCCACATTGCATTTTGAAACCCTAATGTGCTTTTATAATAGAATTGCCAGGCAATAATAGATTTCTCCAAAAAAGTTCCCTAAGTTCTGGAAGCAAAAGGTTTTCATTGCTCTTCTCAACATTACCATATTATGGTTAATCGAAGTTTTACTGTTTCAACTAAGGCAACAGGCTGCCAGGGGCCAAGTAGAGATCCTAAGATAAACAGTCATAGGAGACCAAGGGACATACCACAATCTCTGAGCGCTAAAACGACTTCAATTTTCCTTTCTTGTTCTATGAAGAGTACAAAGCTTTTAAATTTTACCCTCCAAGTACTGAAACTACTGCTCAATTTAATAACCAGCAAAGGGAAAGCACCTAGGGCTTTGTGGTTTGCGATCCCTCCTAGGCACTCAATAAAAGAAAGGCCATTGGTAATGGTATAAATTCTAGTGACAGCACAGACGCTGTTGTTCACTCATTCCTTCTGAAGCTCCCAAGCTGATTCACCCGGAGAAAGAACAGTTTGTTATTAGAAGCAAAGGCAGATGTTAATCAAAGAGTTTGCAGCATGTGGTAAAGGTGATCCACAGGGAGTTACAGGGATCTTTCATCTGCTTTTCCTCGTGTTAGTCCAGAATTGTATAGGATTTCCCATGGATTTAGTATTTTCCCATTAGCAGACGCCAAGAGAATGATTCAGAAAACATTCCCTAGAATAAAACGTGAGCCTAGTCAGCGGTCCTCCTTGGAAGAGAGCTGGAGGGAAGGTGACGTGGTAGGTGGGAGGATGTGGAATCATGTGGCCTGCCTCACGAGCACTTCACAGTTCATGGGCAGAAGACTGTGGAAGGTCACATTTCAGGGAGGGGTCCAGTTAGACATCTGTGTGTGTGTCTATGACGTGGAAAATGAAGGTGGGCTCTGCTTCTCATCTGACACCTGAGTTGACCTTCAAGAGCTTCTGTTCTGTACTTTCCACTTACTAGTCCAATGTTAACGTGCTAACATTCATAAGACTTATGAATTACTAGGTCATCATCATACCATCATCATCTTCATCCGCTCAACCATGGATTACCAAATGTCCTTGGTCAATGAGGCCTGCATACATAGGAATTTTATCCCAGTTCATCTAGATTCTAAAGAATAAATATTCCTAATAACAATTTACTGGTATCCATAGATGAGATGACACACTGATAATCTGGCCCTCACTAAAGAAAAAATGAAATGGCTAAATGACAAAACGCTGGGTTGTTGGATAGAGGACAAGCTGGATATGCTAACCCTTATACACTTTAACCACAGCTGGGCTGCCTCTGTTTCCTTGTTTGTTCATTCAGCCATTGGACAAATATCGCTGGAGTGTGTACTCCAGGCAGACATTGTGCTAGGGGGTGGGCTATATGATGAGCAAAATCCCGCTCTCAAGAAAACTTCAATCTAGTGGAGAACACAGACATGATCTAAACATCCTATAGTAAATGCAAAATTAAATCTGTGATGGGTGCAAGGAAGGAGAGTGCAGGGGGCTGAGATTAGACAGAGATTAGACAGAAGCCTGGTCCAGCAGGCTTCTCCAGGGAGTGATGATTGACCCAAGGTTGGAAAGAAGAAAAATACAAGATAGCTGACATTTACCAAGTGGTTACTACGTGCCAGGCCCAAATTTGACTGACTTATATGAATTATCTAAGAGGTATGGACTCATGTGAACATAGAGGTGAGGAAACATAGGCTTGGAGACAGTAAGTCATTCGTTTAGCATCCTTCAGCTGGTGAGCCTAGGAGTGGGGGAGTGGAACTCATTTTGATTGCAAAGCCTGGAGTCCAAGCCATCCTGCTATACTGTCTCCCATCTTGCATGAACTAGAAGTTAACCAGGAGAAGAGAACTGTGGGAAGAGGGTACGGGGCAGGTGGGTCAGCATGTGTAGAGCACAAAGGTGGAAGAGATGAGGAAGTATGTGAGGAAGGAAAGGGAGGGTGCAGGTGCAGGGAGAGTGTGCGATGAGGGCCTGGACGGTCCTGTCACACTTTGGCCCTGCCAAGAGGAAGACGCTGGAGGGCTCTAAGCAGGAGTGGACATGGTCACACTTGAATTCTGAAACGGTCACTCTAGCTGTACTGTAGAGCTTAGAAGGGGCATAGGCAGAGTTTGGCAGGTGAATTAAAACCCTTGGGTTGTGGTGGGGGTTTGAGAGCAATACAGATGCTGAGGTAAGCCCTAACTTTCTGACTTTGGCAATTTGATAGATAATGATACCGATACCATGTCTTGAGGAGGGAACAGTGGGAGATGACATTATTTGGAGGAAAAGCTACTGAATTTGATTTGGGCAGGTTGAGTTTGAGGTGCCTTTCTGACACCTAAGAGGAGTTGTTTAGTAGATTGTTTTATATATAGATCAGGAGCTCAGGAAGAGGTTAGAACAGGAGATAGAAATGTGTGAGTCATCCCAAGGAGAGGTGGTAATTGTGCCCATAGGCGTGGGCCAGATGGTGTCGGGAGAGAGCCTTTGTATTTTCACCACCCACTCCCATACTTTCTTCCTTGGAACTTGTCGCTGGGGAGTACGTGCCCTTCTTGCCACATTAACCCCTCTATCTGCAAACCTGATTCCTTTCTCCCCTGCCCTGTCAATCCTTCCTTCTTCATTTACATCTTCGTTCTACATCCCTCCATCGAACTCCCTAAAGCCTCCTTGCTTGCTGTCCTCTCACTCACCCCTTACTCTCAAGTGCTGACTTTTCTGTTCTCGGCCTCCCTGAAGTTTCTTTTTCAAAGGCAGCCAGTGACCGCCCAAGCACTAGGTTCAATGGCTCATCTCATCCCAGTCTCCACCTCCAGGCTTCTTCTCTGGGTTCCCCAGCACTGCACTGTTGAGCCTCAACTCTTGTCTCTTTTCTCCTGCCTTCTTCACATGCTTCTCTCTCCACTTCTACCCTACAAATGTAAATATTCTCCAGGAATATTTTCTTCTTCCTCCTTCTATAGCTACACTTGCTGTCTTGTTCAGACCCATGGTCTTCACAGCAACCCCCTTGTGGATAGCACCAACATGGATTTTTCTTGCCAGCACCTGAATACCCGCATGTCCAGCTGTGGGCTAAACACCCCCCCTCTACATCCTGCTGGCATCCCAGCTCAGCATGGCCCATATCAGACAGCTTGTCCTTTCAAATAAGTCAGTGTTCTACAATGTGTATTTCAGTTGAGTCCCTCTTCATTCTCTTTAATCCTCTTTAGTGCTACCATCTTTAGAACCCTATTACCTCTTGCCTGGGACTTTTGCATTTGTCTTCTAGCCAGTTTTTCTTCCTCATTTCTTCTTGTGCTGAATGAAACCTATTCATTTGCTCTAAGTGAATCATGTATTCAACCTAGATCATATATCCTCAGCCCCAAATCTTTAATAATCTTCTACTGTCACTGAGTTAAGTCCTACACATTAACCTAGTTTTAGACCCGTTTAACCTGGTTCTGGCATAGCCTCCCATCTTTATCTCCTACTTCCATCTGACACATAACTTCTGAGCTACCTATGTCTCCAGCCTCTTCTCCAGGCGGCATGACACCTGAAGACAGATGTCTGTGCCCCAGAATCCTTGTATCACCTGTAGTTCACAGATGCAGCATAGTAGGTGCTCACTTAAGTTGTGTTGTGCACATGAGAAAGTATTTACTAGTTGCTGCAAATGTCTGATGCTTCCAGTCCCTGCCTGTGCTTGCAGAGCGCTTCCTACCTGGAGGGACCTCCTCTTCTTGTCTTCAAAAATAAGATGATATATGTAATAATGCCACTTAAAAGTGTGCATTATATATGTTTTTGTTATTATTTTACCTGTTTATTAAAAGTGCACTCAACCTTTAGGACTTACTTCCAAATGACACTTACTTCATGAAACCATTTCTTATCCCCTCAATTTACAAACCACATCTTTTTGGAATCTTCAAATTACCTCTCTTTCCTTTTTGTTTCGTCTTTTTTTTTTCTTCTCTTGAAGTACCACAGTGTGGTGCAGGGAAATTTCCAGGGAGATATGGTTCCTCGTCTTATATCTATGGTGTGTTTGATCATTAGGTGCACTTTTGTTATAAACCCTTTGATTCTAAACAGTAATTTGAAGACCTGCCATCTTTCCCTGTGGGGACAGAGCCCCAAAAAGCAGTTTCCAGGCTCTCGGCCTCACATAGAAAGGTGCTGGCTCAGGTAGTAAATGGCCATCGACTGTGATGGCCATCAGCTGTGACTAGTTGGCCGTCAGCTGTAACCAGTGAGCCATTGGCCACTAATATAACTGCCGTGGCTAGGCTAGCAGAAAAAGGGGGAGCTAGCAAGAAGATGGTGGCTGAGCCTGCAAGCGGCGCAGTGAGGGTTGAGAATTGTGTGGCTCCTGCTTCCTGTGTCTCCAATCCAGCCGCCAGTGAGAGTATAGTGGTGTGACTCCCCTACCTATGGCTCCGTGGGTGTTCCTTTTTGGCCTCGCCATGTCCTGCGTTCTTGTGTGGGGAGTGGGACCAGAGACCCCGCAGGCCGCCCCGCACGACAGATGGCGCAGCAAGCAGGGTCTCCTGCATGACACTCCCGGTCTCCAATGCCCCCAAAAATCTCTTCCCAGTATTCACTCACTCAATGTAACTTTTTGGGAAATGGGCTGTATCTTACTCAGATGTAGCTCATTTCAAGCACCTAACATGATGCCATGTCCACAGTAGTTTCTCAATATTTGTGGACCTGAAGTAGGTGAAGTGATGCAGGTGACTGCCAGTATCTTCCATCATAAGTGAAAAACGAGTCAAAGATTGGGAGCTGTGTTTCTGTTGCTTCCATAACCAGAGGGAAAGCAACAATGCTCGCCTTACAGAACCAACAAAAGGAGCAATTAGCCATATGCCCCACAATGAGTAGCTGTCTCTGCCATTCAGTTTGGGGAATAAATGAAATTAAGCCATTATGGAGGGGGAAACATGAATATTGTGCAAACGTAGGCATGTTTCTTGTGGTGCTAATCTCTGCGTGATCTTTTGTTCCCAACCCGCTGGTTCTGCTGGATTCCAGTTGCCAACCAAGCCCAGGGCAGGCTCTTCAAACATATCACAGCCCTATTTCTACCACAGTGGCAGGGAAGTGAGTTATATAAAATTACACTTTGTTTTCAGAATCCTGTTATTGTGATTTGAAGTTGGTCCACTCCTCAGTCAATTAATGGAGAGGGGTATAATTCTCAAATCGTCCTAATTATCCCCCTGGCTCGAAAATGTTTAGGACCTTGTAGGAGCTTTCTCTCTAGGACATGATCCACCCATTCCACTTTTTAAAAATAAACTGAGAGAGATGGCCAGAATCTTAGGATGAAAAAATAACCCTGATGAAAGAGTTCTGGACAACTCTCCCAAAGCAGTCACTAAATTACGGGAAAAACATTTATGGGGAAGAACCACAAGGCACGGGAAGCAGGGTCTAATTCAGTCATCAATAAGTCCATTGTTTGTATCTGGCAATTTTATTTTTCCATTGAAGTCCTTAAAAAGGGCTAAAGCATTCAGAGCACCACTTCAGTTCTGTACCGAGTCCCAGACAGAGACCTGGGCAGTAGTGGGGAAGGGAACAAGCTTTTGTTCTTGAGGGGAGCTGAGCCAGGCATTGTGCCGAGGGCCTGATCTGCAGGCAGATGGACTACAGGTGACTCCTTTACTAGGTCAGGCTTTGTTTGAGAGTCAGGAGATCTAAGAGTGAGGACCATCAGCTCTAAGTGGAAGCATATTTTTCTGTTTCTTTTACCCCAGGATATTCATCTGTAAAATGGGCACAATAATTCCTAGGCCCAGCCTACTTCACAAAGTTTTTACATTGATCAAATCAGAAATGAGAAGAAGAATGGGGAAAAAAGCGAAGCTAGAACTGTCAACAAAGCATTTTGAGATGCAGAAAATGTTATAGGAATAAAACATGCTCTTAGGCTTTATTTTCATTTTGAAAGAGGCAATGCCGTTTTCTGTTTATGAAGCACCCTCCAAAATTAATGAGAGACATTCAAGTGCTCTGAGCCTCTAGGGCAGAGAGAGTGTGAACACGTGAACTGACAGCCTGTCTTCTGTGAATCGTGAATGGTGGTGAAAAGAGGCGCCATTCCAAGATGTTCTCCTTGGGTTTGAAGTCTTTGCCTAAACATGATTATGCAATGTTTTGAGAGGCAGTTCCAAGATCTGTAGAATTGTTTATGAGATATTTTATTTATTAAATAATTTTCAGAAACATTGTAGGTTTTAGTGACTCATGGATTCATGCAAACGTATGCATGACATTTAGGATTATAGAATTAGAGGGTGAGAAATCATCTAATGCACCCTGTGTTTTACAGGAAAGGAAACTGGGTGCCAGGAAGTCTAAATGACTTGCCTGGAGCTTTATGATGTGTCCATGGGAAAGCTGGGGCTAAAATCCAACCCTCTGAGCTTCCCAGCTCAGTGTTCTTTCTTTTGGATACATTTTCCATGACTGTTCTGACTACATAGTCTATTTTCATGGTCAGTGGTAAATCCTTGGAAGAAAGTAAGAATGATTTTTTTCCCTGTGATTTCAGAATGAGAGAAACATTTTGTAATTGTAAATACATTGTGCTTTTAAGAATGTACAATTCTAGTACAAGGTATAGGTCGTAAAATGCTTTCAAATACATTTAACCTTTACAACAATTCAGATGAAAACTGTTATTAACACCAGATACGGAAACCATCAGTAGGAGGACGTGGCTTGGTCAAGGTTTCTGAAAATCAAAACTGGGACTCCACAAAGGTTGCGTTTTTCAATTCCATCCTTAGGGATTTTTCAGGCTACATGAATGTTGTTACCTAAGTGTTTTTAAATATGAGTGATTATTAGTCATGGAGATGAGACGCTTCCTACCACCCAACTTTGGCTCTGAGCTGAAGCTAGGCTCCACCCCAGTGTATCCTTAGGGGTTGACATCCATGTCATTGTGACATGCCAATCCATATTAGGCTGAGTTCATCAGTAAAACCTCACTTACTTGAGAAAGGCCTGACTGAGTTATCAATGGTAGCAGCAATAATAATGATAATAATAACAACAATAATTTGATGTTTATCAAATACTTATTGTTTCTAGGTGCTTTACAAGTACTAACTGATTTGATTTTCCCAGCAAGCCTATGTGGTAGGCACCATTATTATCTCAGTTTTATAGATGATGAAACTGAGGCACAGAGAGGTTAAGTAACTTGCTGCAGGTAACACAGCTAGCAAATGGCCGATATGTAAAATTTGTACTTTTGTTTTTCTTATTAGGAATTTGCAGTTATTATTTTAATATAATGACCTTAGCGATTCAATTCTTTGTCTTGGGGCAAAGATTCTTCCCTCCTTGAACCTCAGTTTCTCAGTTCTAAAACAATTGGGTTGAACCAGTCATCTTGAGAGTTTGCTCTAGTTCTGCGTGTCTAGTGGTCTGCCACGTCCTTGCACAGCCTACCTCATGTTCTGTGGACCCAGGCTATCCTTCAGACCCTATTCTACCTTTCCTCCTCTACCTTACCTCATTTCCAGCGAGAAACAAAAGTCATATAGCATTATCATTTTTATTTATATATAAACACCAGGTATGCTAACTCTTTAAAACACTTTAGCTTCAAAACAGGAAAAGGAAATAACCACTCCTTTGCTCCTCTCTACCATTTTACTTCTTAAAACATTCATTTTAGTGAACTCTTTCCTCAAAGGTAATACAAAGTCCTCCTCTAAGGAACATAAAGTCCAAAATCTTACAGTTCTTTCCCGTATCCCAACATGTTTAAACAGACAAATAAGGTGAAAATGAACATAAGGGCAACCTGAAATGGGGAAATAGGAAGGTGAAATCACCAAATAAACGTCATACTTTGTGTACAAGTCTTTGCAGAAGAGATAAGGCTCCTCACATCCATGACGCGGGTGGAGTGTGCTCCGGGTGCACTGTATCATTTGAATGTAAGGTCTATTTCAACATCAGCTACTGCAGTGCCAACTTCCTCCCACCTCTAACGTGTGATGTCCAGAAATGCTCTCCACCTGTCATCTGAGATGGCTACCTGTGAGCTCAATGGTGCACGTCAGTGCAGCTCAGAACTGAATTGTCACAAATTATAACTACCTTGACTCAGCTTATTAGTTTTAAAAAACAATTAAAGATGTTGAAAATTGCCCCTTTTTATGCGTAAAAGAGTTTTACGAGGTGCCTTTACCAAACTTTGAAATTAACCCAAGTATTGGGGCAAAAGAGAAGTTCAAACCACCGAGAGTGGATTGACGCTGAAAGGAATAGAAATAATTGCTTATGTGACAATCGAGCCAGAAGGGGTTAAATCTGTGCAGGAGGTGATGCATTTTTCTTCCTTATGAACTAAGCACTAAAGCATGTCCACTTCATCATGTTCTTTGCACGCCTAGCTCTTCCGTCATTATGCCTTGTCTCCACTTGCCTGCAGACAGATCTCTCCATATTTTGCTTCTGACTCTAAATAACCACGATCGCTCATGATGAGAGACCATTGGTTGATGAGATGGCTGTGACATGTTAAGAAAGTTCTGTTTTGCTTATAAAACCATGACTGTTTCTTTCATAATTCAACATCTGACAGAAAGCTTGGCTCTCACATCTCATTCTTTTCATTAGTGGTTGATGGTTACTATTCAAGGATTTAATTCTTCGGTCCTGGAGAGCTGGGTTGAAGATGGGGACACAGGTGGATGTTTCTCTCTGCTACTCTATAAGTGTCTCCCACAACCCTTTTACATAGCAGGTGGTGAACTGTCTCTTATATCATCTAATTAACCTTTCATTGTGACAAATGTACAAGGCTACCCCAGTACCAATGCTAACACCGCTGGCTTCCTTCTTTTCATATGAGACTTTTGTGACGCAGCACTGGCTTCTGCAGCACAGAAAGGTGTGTGCCTGTTGAGTTTGGCTCAGGTCGTTGCCTCCAGTGGCAGAAGGGCCTGCTCAGTGAGGGTCATATTAACCTTCATGTAGGTTCTAGTTCAATCAATAACCAGAGGCAAAGGTAGTTACTTGATGTGTAATCACCACTTGAATTTTCTGCTTCACTGTACTTACAGTTACAGAAAAACAAATCCCACAATATGTCCATGCATTCTATCAAGGATGTAGCACAAATGTAAACAAAGTATCCTTTTAAGTCAATATTTGCTAGGAAAAGCACAGAGTGTTCTTGGTATCATTACGGTATACAAAGCTTCACAAACTAATAAAACATTGAATTTGCTACATATTTATACATAAGTTCTATGATGCATAACAAGAAAAAAGCAGCCCTATATTTTAATAAAATCAAATTCAGAATGCTCTGAGAGGCCAGAAGTTTGGTACTTACATAGCTCATGGATGGAGTTCTCAGCCCAATTTCTCGTGGGGAAAAAGTAGCTTTAAATATTTCATCGGAAAGTAAAACTGTGTCTTTATTGGATTTCCTTCAGATGAAACTGAATAGATGAATAACGTATATGTCTTATGCCAATTAAAAACTCCCGTCATTTGTACAGCTGTGACTGAAGGGGCCAATTGACACTTGAAGGCAAAGAAGATGGAAACTAAAAGAATAAATAAATGGGTGGAAAATTCCACAACTCAAAATCCCAGGGCTCTCTCAAGGACAAGATTGTTACTTGAGAAGGCTCTGTGGAATTTTTGGCATTCTTGCACTATCTCACTGTGAAAATGGAATGTAAACCATGGTTTTAGCCATCATCACTGTTCTCTGAAGGAGACTCACTTTGCTGGGACTTTGTGGTAACACCCATTTCCCTAAATTTAAGTGACATTAATGTTTCAAAAGTTTGGGGGCATTCATGATCTCTGGTAATGGAAGAGCATCCTCATCTTTGGGAAATCTATGGCAAATTCTCTTTCCGTGGAACTCCTACCATTAACCCAGAAGGAGACCCATTCCCCTCTCTAAAACCTTTGATGAGATTGTTTGGCTACATGTATATTCTACTGCTAATCCCATGGAGTGCTGTTAAAAGTTCACTTGCTCTGGGAGGCCTCAGAGCTGCCAACAGGTGGACGTGGTGGAGGCTGGGCAGGTGGTGGTGCCGGTGATGAAGCTACATCCACTGTGTGCAGAACAGTTTAATGGATGAATTGAGCACCAGTCTAACACGCACAACCTGCGAGCGTCAAGTTCCTTTTGTCATTTTCTGCTGCACAGTACAATTTAATCACCTTTTAAGTGTCCAAAGCATTTTTGAACCAAAACCTGAATTATCAAAGAAGGCATCTAATAAAAACGTAATCTCTTGTTACTTGCAAATATATTAAAAAGAAATAGAGGGACGATTTTTAGGGAATATTTGTTTTTAAAATAACATACGCACTCAAACATCTGGAATTTCAGTTTCTCTTTTTCAATGAATTAGAGATTTGGGGGATGATGCAAAAAGGTCAGTTTGAAGAACACTTAAAAATCCTTTAGCATTAGCAGCATCAGGGTATAGATAGCAGCATACGGAATAGAATTATAAACTGATAAAGACTTATTACTCCTTTAGAATTTAGAAATATTTCTTATTGGCTTATTACTGTGATTTTCAATGCCTGCTTTAAATTATAAAACCGAATTTGCCTTAATATTTTCTAGGATAGAAAGGATTCTATACTCTATACTGTGTCGGTATTCAAAATACGGCTGGTCCTTGCTGGAAGAACCTGGTGACCTGCCCCGTAGTTTTTCAACTTAGGACTAGATTCTACATTAGCGCTGCTATGTTAGGAATTGCTCCACGGGCGTGAGAGGTCCTGTAGACCTTTCAGGCCACGTTCTTTTGTTAGGGTTGTATTAGATCCCACAGCATGGGTCTTGAGGAGAGCATGAAAGTGAAGCTTCAGGGCATAAGGTCTTTTCTTTAAAAATGGTTGAGAAAGATTTTCTCATGAAGTTGTCTCTTTTTGAAATTTAGACTTCTAACAAGATGCAAATTATTTCCTTTTTATCTGATAAGGCATTCTATAATTCATGAAATAAAATGCCCTTAATAACAGAGAACGTAGCCATCGACAAATTTGAACCAATACGTATAGTATTGATAGTTTTTAGTAGTATTGTCGCTGCATTAGTTACAACGTTTCTTTTGTTGAGAAGTGACAGAAAATGATTTAAAAACAGAGAAATTATTAAAATGATCCTGAGATTCTCATAGGATCAAAGGAAGAGTTGAACAGGAAGGCTTTGGGAAGGGAAGGCACCATGAAAATTTACAAATCATGTCAAGTGACTCACCTCTAGGGACACTAGCTTAGCACCAAATTTCAATTCTTGGGAGAAAGAGTCTTATGAGCTAGTGTGGATCAGTGTCCACCAGGATCAAAGAGCTGGGGTGAGAGGGGCAGGATCACACGGCACAGATCTGGCTTTTAGGGGCCTGCCACCACAGTGGGCATGGCCCCGAGAGGGAGAACACGTGACTTCCTGTAGCTGAGCAGCCACCACCGTGAAAGGTGTTGAATTTAGAAATTATAGCTTCCAAGTTCTATGTGATATATTTTGAATATCTATCTCTCTCTCTCTATATATGTATATAGATGTGTGAGTGTATATATATATATATATATATATATATATATATATATATATATATATATATATATTTGTATATACAAATCTTTGTATATACAAAGATTTGGGGAAAAGCATATATATGTGTGTATGTATATAGTATATATGTAATATATGTATATACGTGTGTGTGTGTGTGTGTGTGTATATATATATAATAAAAATATCAGGTGGTTTCTTATACATACTCTGTAGCTATAATTAACACAGTTGTAGGGAGAATTATTGCAATACCAGGTAATTGGTTTCAAGGAATATCATCTTCAGTAGTATAGCCCAACCCTCTTGTCAGACACTTACCACAAGTTCATTGGAATAGAAATGTCATGAATGGGAAATCACATATAAGACATATTTAGTGAGTTAATATAGAAGCCAAAATGCCCTGTGCTGTCAAAATCCCAATCTGTGTTTGCCCTCAACCCTCAGGTACTCAAGAGTCCTTGTTAACTCGTTCACTGATTTCATTCATCTTTCTTGATGTCCTATTCTCTGTCAACCTCTATATTAATCATCAGGAACTCAACAATAAGCTTGTCATGGTTCTGGCTCCCAAAGAGTTTCAAGTCTAGAAGATAATTTATTTCAATAGGTTTGAGCTACAGTTTAGGGATCAATCAGGCACTCTATGGGAGTACATTTCAGAGACACCAATACAATATACAATGTCAGGGAAGACTTCCTGGAAGAGTAAGCAGAAAAAAGAAGGAAACTGAAGGAACAGGGTGTTGGGAAAGAGGACAGACAGAAGGCAATGAAAGAACATTTCAACCAGAAAGTGCAAAATCACAGAGACAATAGTGGGCAGTTTTCATTCGGAGAACTGCAATTAGTATAGTATGGATTTTGGAGAATAAGGTGGAGAGTTGTCATTCTGTGAAGCTAGAAAGGTAAGCAGAGGTCAGATAATGAAAGGTATGATGAGTTATGTTAAAGGCTGTATTTTGAGGATAATAAGGTCTTATTAAAATGTTTTACATAGGGGATACATGATCATATTTTTTAATTATAAAAATTACTGTGGGGACTTGACTAGAGCAGGTAAGACCAGAGGTGAGGATACTAGTTAGGAGAATAACAGTAATCAGAGAGAGAGACAGACAGACAGAGAGAGAGAGAGGGAGGGAGAGAGAGAGAGAGAGAGAGCAGTGGACTGAACCAAAGTGGTGCTAGTACCAATGGAAAGAAGTGAATGAAGACAAGAGAACCATAGGATGTGTTGTCTGGTGGGAAATGGGAAGTGGTGAATAAAGAGTGAAAGTGAAGGTGAAGCCAGGCTTCTTTCTGAACAACAGGCAACAGGGCCAGTCGTTGAGATGGGGAGAGCAGTGTGGGGTAGAAATAGTGAGCTTTGTTTATGACATGGCGTACTTGAAATACTCGTGTTACAGCCATGTAGAGGTGTCCAGTAAAGGTTACAGGACTTGTGGTCAGGAAACGATCAGGGATGGAGATACATATTTGGGAATCCAGAAGAGTAGATAGGAATGTGAAGGGAGAAGTATTAAAGAGAGCTGTGATTTCTTACACGTTTTTCATTGAAGTACGATTGGCATATAACGCTATTACGTTTCAGATGTGCAATGTTATAATTTGACATCTGTATACACTACAAAGTGATCACCAAAATCTCTGAGTCTTGATGGGGCCCCTAATTGGTGACACTACAAAGATATAGGGTCTTCATCGTCTCTTTAAGGGAAAGCTTCTGATTTTGGACCTTTGAGAACAACCACTAGTGAGACTGAAGCAAACCTAAAGCACGCATGGACCTCTCCCCACTTTTGCAAGGGAAATTTCTGGTGATGCAATGGCAAAGAAGCAATGTATTTTTCCTTACAGAGTACTGTGGGTGCTCAAATGAGTTATTAGGAGAACAAAAGTATTTCTAGTTCACACTTTCCTTCCATATATGTGGAAACTTGATTGATTATCTGAACACGTTGCTTCTTCTCACAAGGGCTGGAGCAGGCATACCTGGAATGCTGATCAGGTGGCTAATATAGGTTAGTGTCCTGTGCTTCCTCATGGACTCCCTGGTGTCAGAGATTATATTTTATTGTCAGCTCTGATAGACTCAGTTCCTTGACTAGGCCTAGTAAGTGGCAGGTGCTCAGTAAATATTCATTGATTGTCTCAAGGTTCTTTGACAGAGGGATATCCTCATTTTCTAGGGATTCCTTTTTGTGCTGTCCAGTCAGTCACTTCTTATTTCTCAGAGTGGAGTGAGGATGTCCAGTAGTGTGGACTGGCGATAAGGTCAAGATCTTGAGGCTCATATTTCTCTTGTATGGACGGCTTGGAAGTTCTCTGGCAGTTAGGACCCCCCAAAGACCTCTGACATTCTACCGAAAAATCTTCACCCTCAATTTTTGCTTGATGTCTTCCTCATGGTAAACTAATTCTAGAACTTATTAAAGGTTATAGCCAGGGGAGGAAATAGCATTAGTGGCTATATCAGTTAGGATTCTTCTGGTTGCAGGTATTAGAATATCTAACTCAAACTAGCTTAAGCAAAGCAAACCTATGACTTCCAGCACAGCCTTACGTAGGGCTCAGTGATGTGGTCATGAAGAGTCACTCTTGTCCATTTTGGTTCTACTTCCTATGGGTTGATTATATTCTCAAACAGTGAGTTTCAGTGCCACTTTTTCTGGGTTGATTCCATTTTTCTTTCATGATTGCGGGCTAGTTACTAGGAACTATAAAAGTGAGTCATTGTTGTAGCATCTCTTGTTGAAGTCTCATTGGCTTTGATCAGGTCATTTGACCACTTACAAGCCTATTATTATGATCCAGAGAATGGAAAATACTGATTAGTCCTGGTCTTATTCTGTACTCTGAGCCCAATGTACATGGGCTGGCTTAGAAGGACGGGCTGTACATCCAGGGGAAATCTAGGCTCAGTTACCAGGAGAAGAGTGAATGAACGCACAGTGGCAAAAACAATTGATGGCATGTGATCCACCATTTTCTCCTTCCACCCCCATGGCAGACATCGATAATAATCATGGTGCATTTTCTCACATGACTTTGACAACCTTGTCATTGCATCGCTGCAGTCAGCCACTAACAGTCCATCAGAGTGAGCAGGCAAGATGAACATTGCCTTGATGGAGAAAGTACCTGGAAATTCTTAGAGAAAGTCATGTTTGTACTCACCAGTAAATCAAGGCAGAAAGAGTGAAAGAATTCTAGAGTAAGATTAAAATTGATCATTAGTGAGAGTATTTTTAGTTACTGCTCCCCCCATTTTCATTTCTCTCTGTGTTAGTTTATATATAAGGTGTGATCAACAAACACAGTGAATTTTTAAATTAAAAAAGTTTATTACAGTAAAAGACACATTGCCATTAATCCCCCTCAAAATACTCCCCCCGGCATTGAACACATTTATCCCATCATTTTTGCCACTTTCCGAAGCAGTTCTGGAAGTCCTCTTTTGTGAGTGTCTTTATTTCATCTTCCATCGTGACAATGCTCCAAGTCACACGTCACTTCTGGTATATGGCAATTTCTGTCAAATAAAAACATGACGGTGTGTCTTCATCCACCTTATTCACTGGATCTGGCCCGTGCGACTTCTGGCTCTTCCCCAAAGTCAAAATGATTCAGGACATCAAGGCAGCCATGACAGCACAACTAAAGACACTCACGAAAGAGGACTTCCAGAACTGCTTCAGAAAGTGGCAAGAACATGGAATACATGTGTTTACAGCGGGGGGGGGGAGGGGTTATTTTGAGGGGGATTAATGGCAATGTGCCTTTTACTGTAATAAATTATTTTTATTTAAACATTCACCATTTTTTTCTTATCACACCTTGTATAAGAAATATTTTGTTTATAGGTTTCGAGAAACTCTCTGGGGCTGTGGATTAGTAATAAATTTGTTCTTTCCAGGGTGGACATTAAAAGCTTTGGAAAACATTCTGTGATTTCCATGGGTACAACATGGCCAAAATAACTACATGTTTTCCTACAGGAAAAATGCAAAACATAAACAAATGAAATCAGATTCAAACAGACACGCTTACTTCTGGGGACCAGTGGTCAGGATTTCAAGAATTCTTAGTCCGAACCCTGACTGTGCCACTGTCACCCAGAACTAGCACATAAATGACCACCTGTGTGACCATAGGAATCCAAGGAGACCCCTGCCTTTCTGTGCCGTCATCCCAAATGCTTCCAGCACTGGCTCACTTAGGCTAGAAATTCCAGAATTAAACATTCATTTTGTGATTTTTAAAGCTCTTCTTCCTTTGTCTCCTCTTAAAAATGCCCTTAGAAGGGTCCTGTGAAGAAGAGACCATTAAGTTCTACAGACCCTTTACAAATCTATAGCAGGAGTGTTGGATTGTCCTGTGAAAGCAGGTTTTGTTTTATGGGAAGTGGGAAAAGCACTGGGGGGCCAGGCAGGTGCCAAAAAAGGATAAAAGTGTCCATAAAGAGGAGGCTGAGAAAAACCACAGGCAAATGTTACCTCTCACTTTATAAAGGGGTCTTAGCTGCATCCTTGAGGATGCAATTTAAGACCTTCCAAATGTCAGTGTTTATTCTGTCCATATATCCTATATTAATTTAACAGTATTTATCGAGTACTATATCCACGGCACTCGAGGGACTAAGAAGATACAATTTCTGACTGAGGAATCTTAATTACCTATTAAGTTATATAAAATGGTAAAATAGTATGTTGCTCTGTTTTACATAGTGTTTCAAAAGTTTTCAAGGTCAGGATTCTAAAATTATTCTGTGATTCTTTGTACCCTCTACTCTAGAAAAGTGTGTTATGTTTTCTGTGGGGGTTTAGCAAGCAAGCCAGCACGATAATGCTGAAACAGTTCAGTTTGTCCATAGTATATTTATCTAGTTGTCCTCAGTAATCTCTACCTCTTTTCCCCTCTCTTTCCTCTTTTCTCTCCTCTCTCTCTCTAACCCACTCACCTCTTTTCTCCCCCTTCTCTCTATTACCCCCTTTCTCTTCTCTCTTCTCCTCCTTTTGTCTCTCTACAACCTCTTCTCTTTCCTCCTCCTTCTCTCCCTCCTTAATCTTTCCCCTTCCCCTCCCCCTCCTCTCCCTCCTCTTCCTTCCCACCCCAACACGTCTTCCCTCTCTTCCTCTCATCATCTCTCTCTTCTCCTCTCTTTTCCATCCTCCCTCCCTCAGTTTTGCTTCTTTTGGAATTTGATCTGATTTCTGCCATTGCACACAGACCTCCGTGTGGTGAGGAAAAGGAGGAATGTGGCCTTAGAGAGCTCAAGTTTACAGAAGCCCAGGCTTGACCCCACAGAGGAAGAGAACCCTGCTCTTCCAGGATCCATCTGTAAATGACTTCAATTAGCTGAGGTTGGGTTGTATTGACTTTCCTGGGTCAGTTACCCAGGCGGGTGAATGAGCACCATGCTGTCCCCGCTCTGGGCTGCGGGCTTACCCTGAGGCCAGGGCCACAGTCACTGTGATTGGCAGCTCCCCCAAGCTAAGTGGAGGTAAGGAGAGTGGTTCCCTCACAAAGAGGGAGTGTTATTATCAGAAGAAATTTGGGGAAGGGATCCGAACAGGAAAAAGCAAAACAAAGCAAAAGGCAACATTTACCCCCTTCCCATCTCCAGAACCAATTGTTTATAAAATTATACATCATAAGAAATATCTCGGGGTCTTTAGTAACTTTTTCAGGATAAAATTCACTAAAGATAAGCTAAAGTCTGTAAATATTTCTTTTCATGTAGCCCTGATACATTGATATTGAATTCGAGTCAGTATCTCCTATGAAGGGAGGAGCTAACGTGTTACTTAACAACTAGGGGCTAAATCATTCACTCTGACGTAAAGAACAGGATGTTATAGTCTCATAAAAAATCAGTTTGTGAAAGCTGTCACAAAGCATCTAGAGACCAATAGAATAAATCATTAAAGATCAATTCAATTCAACCGTATTTATTGAGTGTATATTTAGTGCCAGGATCCCCAGATTAAATTATAAATATACCAGGAAGAAAATAATACAATGACTAATATACATCTGGAAAGGTGGGGATTTGCTCAGTATGTCTTCCGCATGGGTACTGAACCTTGGGGTGGTGATGCTGGGGAGCGGGGGAACGGACCTCACGGGGTGGATGGGCTCTGTATACCTTCAGCCTCTGGGGCACAAGGTAGTGGTGCCCCACAGTCACCACTGTATGTCTTCCTCCCAGCCTGTCAGATGTGGCATGGTAATAATACCTTAGAGTTTCCTAGGGCCGTTCAGCCCACCAAGTGCTTTCATATGCACCCTCTCACCGGATCCCACAGAATGGCTCTGTGAGGTGGGCCGGGAGCATCATGTCCAGTGAATGAGGGGGGTCCAGGGAGGTGAAGTGACCTGTCCAGCATCACACAGGTCATTTGAGGAGCTAGGACACAAGGTGAGCTTTTCTGAGTGCAAGAGAGGCACCTCCCCCCTGCGCCGTACCCCTCGGTAGAGGGCTGACAGAGTGCCGACGCTCTTGGTCCTGGGTGCCCTTCCGCCTGGGCCTACACTGATTCCTGATCCTCCCTGCTTTCCAAGCACAGAGATCATCCCAGGAGGTGGGATCTAAAGTACGTACACTAATCATCACAATTCCCTTGTGGAACTTTCATACCCTTTCTAAGACCCTCTCCCTTCCACTAACACAGAGGGTCCTAGTCCCCACCTCTTCCTTTATGTCTGTTAAAATTTTGCAAGTTGGGTTATGTCTCTCAGACGTAGTTAGGATGACAGATTTTTGTGGAGGAGTGAGCACTGTGACAGGGCAAGAAGGGACGGTAGGATTGGGCCCAGGCAGCCAGGACACTGCATGGCTCTGCCAACCCAATGGAGAGTTCCGGAGCGAAGACGGTCTGTTAAAGGAAAACTCACTGCGTGGTCGTGGCCAGGCCCCGTACTACTGCCTTGCTCAGTTGCTGGCCGGGGGCCTCCTGAGAAGAGCATGACCTTTGCTTAACAGCTGCAGGAGCTAACAGCTGGAGGCTGTCAGGTCACCTCGTCCTTGAGGCTTGGTGGTGAGTCCTTTCTCAAAGGGGGAATCTGAGGGCAGGCACATCTCTATCTGTGACAACTTCTTTTAGCATGCTGATTTGTGTTGGTCATTTAATGTTTTATGTCTTTGGATCTTACCTCACTTTACTAAGAGTCAGGGCCTTAGGACAACAACAAAAATTGCAAAGTAATAATGTATGATAGAAACAAAGGAAAAAAAGTCAGGGTCGTTTTATGGATTTTTCCAAACCCCTTCTGCAAAGCAGCACATTAGATTTCCTATTAGATCATTGATTGAATTTGGGGACAAAATAACTGGGTGCCTTTAGAATAAAAATGAAGGCAGTCTTCAAAACATCCATAGAAGAGAGATAAAGATTACCTCTCTTGGAGAAATTTGGCAAGTTGGAACTAAGAACAAATGATAAACATGGGCTGTGTTTAAAATTTAATTAAGCTTCAATCTTTTCAGTGTATTAGCCTGCAAATACTTAATGTACTGGTAGAAACAAATTCTTCTTTGGAAGATGAATACATGTAGTGCAGTCACAACTCCTGGATTTAGATTTGATTCATTAAGAGGCACAGTTTACAAAAGAAGTTGGCTTTCTGTTTTTGGGTGGTGGGCTAGTCATGATACGGGTAACCAGCCCTTACAGAACAGCTTCTAAATGGTCCTGCAGGTCTCTCCAGCCCAGAGAATGAATTTAGGGACTTATCAGTGCCATCAGGAATACCTCTTTGCAGGAGGAGATGGAAATTGGAATATTTGTGTGCCCAGATATTTCGTATCATGCCTGCATGGCTTTTCCACGTGTTGAAGCTTCCTGTCGTTATCTAAGAATAACAGTTAAAGCAATCATTCCTACTCACTTCATTTTGACAGTGCAAAAGCTGTAAAATACATTTCCCCAGTGGCAAAATACACTTGATAAACACAGAGAACTATCCTTTAAAAAACAGTTTTTAGAGCACAAACAGCTGTCTTCCGTTTTTGGCCTAGAATGGGAACAACTAAAATGACGAATCTCACTAAGTTTTACAATGAAAGTGCTGACAAAGCCTTAACTACATAGTCCTTCCCATCTTTAGTAGCTCTGTAATTACAGTTCTAGTTTAGAGATACAACAACTTCTAGGGCACGTTTAATTACTATCTGCCTTTATCATTGTCTTGCCTCCCAGGCACTGACCCCAATATCAGTCATTTATCTGCCCTGAAAAGGTAAATGTTTTTTGAATAAAACATCCTTATTTAATGCCATTTCTATCTAGAAGATACTCTGAAGGAACAATCAATAGTGGTTGATTAGAATTGGGACTCAAACATCTCGGTAAATATTATGCTGCCTTTTATACTTCATTAAAGTGTCAACCTGCATTTATTTTTTATCTTTTTCTACATGAATAAACAAGTGTTATGGGTTGTATATCAGTGAAACAGAAGCCTAACAATGGAAATCTTCCCCAGGAAATTATTTTAGAAAATGTTCATTTTAAATGATTTTTAGGTTTAATAGGGGATAAATTGGAGAAGATTAAAAAAACACACACACAAAAACAAAATTGATCTCTCTATTACTCAGTATTATTTGAAAATTGTTCCTCAAAAGGTCGTCAGTGCTGTAGGGATTATAATTTTGCAGGCATAGCTGCCTTCCCTAATGGCAGGCTTTTAATTCCACATTCCCTTTCAAAAGCCTGCCGTGAGCCAGAGGTGCGGCTTGTACATGACTTTGGGACCCACCTGTGGGACACCAGGAAGTTGTGAACAATATCTGTGGTTGTTTCCATAATTCTCAGTCCCGTCTTGGGCATCCCTGTTGGCTTGCAGCACTGGGATTTATTCCCAGGAGAGCTTCCGGAGGCTTGTAACCACATGCCTGCAGGTAGCAGTGACATGGCTCCTCCTGCTTTGTCAGGTTACGTAGGAGACAACATCCTGGGGAGGGATAGGAGTACAGACTTGGAATCATACCAACTAGACTTAGATGCTGGGGCTGCCACGGGGAAAGTGCATGACCTTGGTTGATTTTACTTCACCGCTCTGTTTTCTTACGTGTAAAACAGGAATAACAATAGCACATCATAGGACTACTATGAGAAGAAATGACATAATGTGTGAGAAGCCCTTAGCACACTGCCTGGCACAAAAGAAAGAGTTTGGTGATAGCTATGCTGTTGATTTTAGACAAATTAACAGGGGACTCAAACTACAATAAGGCATGTCTAGGAGAATTTTTTTAGACATAGGCATCTATTTTGAGGAAACTATGTTTCAGTCAAGATTGTTTTGGTTGCAAAATAACAAAACCTTGTTGGAGTTAGCTCCAATCAGAAGGGACTTGAATGAGGGTTTGTAGAAGAATCTCACAGGACAAAGATCATATCAGGCTCACAGGTGTTGTTGGGAGCTGGGACCCAAAACTGAGGGTTCTCTGTCCCTCAGTCTCCACATGGCCTTTCTATCTGTGCTCTGCCCATATTTCTGCTTTCTTCTCCTCTGTCTTAGTGAGGTAACTCTGCTTGCTCATCTTGTGTGTGACTTTAGTGGCCTGCCATCCACCACTGATAGCAATAGGTTTGTGTGTCTCTTGACAGATAATTGGTGAGAGAAATCTGATTGGACCAGTTTGTCTGAGCTGGGCCACATGTGTCATAGGCCATTGCCTAGCCAATCCATTGGCTCCTTTTTATCAACTGTTCAGTCATGATCTAATCAGTTGTGGCTCATGCAGTTAGGGTCACCTGGGAGGTTAGATCCGCCTCTTTCGGGCAATGGGCAGAGCAGGTTTTCTGGAAGAGAGTGGCCATATGTAGTATAGTCTGCCCGAGAGTTGATCATGGTATTACTAGCAGCTTTGCTAATTGAGTCCTAATGACAAGGGCCCAATCACAGAGAAGTTGAAAAGACCGAAAAATGGGTGGTCCCTCCTCCTTTGTCTCCACATGTAGCTGGTACCAAGGCAATCTCAGTGAAGCGATCTCTCTCCATCCATGCCCATCAGGGCAGTAGGTCAGAATGAGAAGGGCTATGCTAGATTCTTTCATACACAGGGAAGAGCCAGTAAAAGACTGGGGGTAGGGATGGGAGGGGTTGGGGTGGATAAGGGGGCAGAATCAGTGCGAGCCAGCTTGTCGAGGAGCTGTGACTCTTCAGAGAGGACAGAGGAAAGCAGGAGGGGGAGGTCTTTGGACTCAGGGGAATGGCTGACCCAACAGAGAGAAGGCTTTTGAAATTCCTCTGGCCCAGAGCCCCGGAGGCCTGGTTTTCCTCTCTGTTCTGACAAGGGAGGAGGTGGCCGTTTTCGGAAGAGCTGTTCTGTGCAGCCTGCAGCTGTGCTGGATCCTTCCCCGGGGCACTGAGTTCTCTAGAGAATTGGATCAGGGCAGCAGGTTAGTGAGGACAAGATTCCCCAGTGGGACCTCATCCTTGAAATAACTGATAAGCACCTGATGTCCTCACTCCCAGTTGTGGCAAAGCCCTCTGTCGTGCGGGGTGTCAGGCGGGGTCTCTGGTCCCACTCCCCACACAAGAACGCAGGATATGGCTAGGCCAAAAAGGAACACCCACGGAGCCATAGGTAGGGGAGTCACACCACTATACTCTCACTGGCGGCTGGGTTGGAGAAACAGGAACCAGGAGCAACACAATTCTCAACCCTCACTGTGCCGCTTGCAGGCTCAGCCACCATCTTCTTGCTAGCTCCCCCTTTTCCTGCTAGCCTAGCCACGGCAGTTATATTAGTGCCCAATGGCTCACTGGTTACAGCTGACGGCCAACTAGCCACAGCTGCTGGCCATTTGATCGCAGTTGATGGCCATTTACTACCTGAGCCAGCACCTTTCTATGTGAGGCCGAGAGCCTGGAAACTGCTTTTTGGGGCTCTGTCCCCACACTCCACCCCTACAGGGTCTCGCCTCACAATCTACGCGACAAGCGTCTTCCGCGAGGAGCCCTGTGCGAGGAGCCTGGAGGTGAATGCTATTTCCTGGACACAGCCAAGCTCTCTGGTCACAGCCAGGGTTTCTCAGGGCACCACCAGTACTTCTGGGCACAGCCAGACTTCCTGGACTTCTTAGGGTACCACTAGTCTCCCCGGGCACAGCCAGGGTTTCTCAGGGCACCACCAGTACTTCTGGGCACAGCCAGACTTCCTGGGCTTCTTAGGGTACCACTAGTCTCCCCGGGCACAGCCAGGGTTTCTCAGGGCACCACCAGTACTTCTGGGCACAACCAGACTTCCTGGACTTCTTAGGGTACCACTAGTCTCCCCGGGCACAGCCAGGGTTTCTCAGGGCACCACCAGTACTTCTGGGCACAGCCAGACTTCCTGGACTTCTTAGGGTACCACTAGTCTCCCCGGACACAGCCAGGGTTTCTCAGGGCACCACCAGTACTTCTGGGCACAGCCAGACTTCCTGGGCTTCTTAGGGTACCACTAGTCTCCCCGGGCACAGCCAGGGTTTCTCAGGGCACCACCAGTACTTCTGGGCACAGCCAGACTTCCTGGACTTCTTAGGGTACCACTAGTCTACCCGGGCACACGAGGGCCTCTCAGGGCACTGCCACTCTCTCTGGACACAGCCAGACCTCCTGGACTCAGCCAGGGCTCTCAGGGCATTGCCACTCTCTCTGGACACAGCCAGACTTCCTGGACACAGCCAGGGGTCCCAGGGCACTGCCACTCTCTCTGGACACAGCCAGACTTCCTGGACACAGCCAGGGCGCTCAGGGCACTGCCACTCTCTCTGGACACAACCAGACTTCCTGGACTCAGCCAGGGCTCTCAGGGCACTGCCACTCTCTCTGGGCCTCTCAGGGTACCGTGCTGGAACAACAGCGGCTCACAGTCAAGGTGCTTACATATTCTCAATGGTGGCCGGTCAAGACACAAAAGCAAACATCCCCCAGTTCCACTACATGGTGGTATGTTCCCAAACAGTCAAGCTGTCCATTAAATTAGGGATGGAAGGCAATTCCCCATAGTCCATAGTCATTGCCAGGGCTGTCCTGGGGGTGAGGGATGACCTTGACCTCACCCTCAGCTCCCACGGAGGACTCAGCAAGCCTTTCCTCCTGGGACTACAAGTCCTGCATCCGGGCTGCCTCAGCAAGCACTTCCCAGCCCACGGGACCGCAACAACCTTCGCTTTCTCCGGCCTCTGCTGGTTGGGGAACCGTCCACGTCTTCCCACCCCTCCACGGGGTTCCAGCTCTCCAGCAGCTGCTCCTCCTGGTCTTCCTGCAACTGAGTGTTCATAGGCACAAACTGCTCCACCGCCCTTCGGAGAGCTTTGGCCGACACCATACCCTGCTCGCTGCGCCATGTGTAGTGCAGGGAATCCTGCCGACTACGCCAAGTGTCGTGCGGGGTGTCAGGCGGGGTCTCTGTTCCCACTCCCCACATAAGAACGCAGGACATGGTGAGGCCAAACAGGAACACCCACGGAGCCATAGGTAGGGGAGTCACACCACTATACTCTCACTGGCGGCTGGGTTGGAGACACAGGAACCAGGAGCAACACAATTCTCAACCCTCACTGCACCGCTTGCAGACTCAGCCACCATCTTCTTGCTAGCTCCCCCTTTTTCTGCTAGCCTAGCCACAGCAGTTATATTCATGGCCAATGGCTCACTGGTTATAGCTGACGGCCAACTAGCCACAGCTGCTGGCCATTTGATCGCAGTCGATGGCCATTTACTACCTGAGCCAGCACCTTTCTATGTGAGGCCGAGAGCCTGGAAACTGCTTTTTGGGGCTCTGTCCCCACACCCTCTGCATTTTCCTTTTGGTCAGGAGAGGTACCATGATTCCCCGAAAATAAGACCTAGCCGGACAAGCAGCTCTAATGAGTCTTTTGGAGTAAAAATTCATATAAGACGGGGTCTTATTTTACTATAAGACCTGGTCTATAATATAATATAATATATAATGTAAAATATAATACCGGGTCTTATATTAATGTTTGCTTCAAAAGACGCGTTAGGGCTGATTATCTGGCTAGGTCTTATTTTTGGGGAAACACGGTAGTGGCTTGGTTCTGTGAATGTCTCCCAGTCTCATTTGGTTGCAATTGCCTTTCAGTGAATAATGTGACCCATGGGTCCAGTGAATGGGACGAAGAGAGGCTCTCTTTGGTAACCAAATGGACTTGGCCAAAAGAAACAGCAGTTGGGGTTGTGGGTCACTGCTCCGATGCCCTGGACAGAGAAGGGAGAGGATGACGATCGGGAACATAGTGAGGGGAAGTCCAGAAAGGGATCACCAGCAGATTGAAATGATAATAATTAAAGTAACAGCAATAATAATAAATTCCTTTTATTTACTATCATTTAGGTATTTGATACTGTATACATTCATTTCTCCCCAAGCCCTGAAAAGTAGCTATTGAAATATCTGTTGTACAGATGAGGGAACCAAAGCTCAGAGAGATTCAATAACTTGCCCAAGTCCATGGGCAAGTTGGAGTCTGAGCCCAGGACCATCTGATGCCAAGGCCTCTGGAAGGTCTATTACTATTTGCTGCTTCTCCATATGGAGACAGGTGGCAGGGGAGAGGTTGAGGAGGACTGGTGGGAATTTCACCCTAAAAATAGTAAAGAGAGTGCAAACAGTAAGAAAGGAAAGGGCTTTTACTTTGAGATCTAGACGGAGAGTCAGAAAGAAGACAAGAAACCAAGTCAGCTAGAACAGAAGAGGAAGGCGCAGGTGGGTGGCCACGGTCAAGGGTTTGGACATAGCAGGCTCACTAACTGAAAAGTGCAGGTCACGTGGGTTGGCTGGGTATAGGGGGTTAAAGAAGGAGGGGTTAGGAGTCCTGCTGGGACGAAAAGAGCTTGGTTGTTATCCCACATTACAACAACATTTGTATGAAATCGGAGACTTTTTTAAATCTGTTTTTGCCTCTTTTCACTTCTTAACTCCTTCTCCTAGAGCATTACCTGACCTATGATAGGTATTCTATACATATTTGATGAGTGAACGGATAAACTTAAATGTGTCAGCCTTCCACACGTGTGTGGGTCTGTTCTAATTGTGCACAAATATGACACTGTCTGGATTAGCACACCTGTGATATAAAAAGTCCTCATATCTGGCTAGGGAAGTTCCCTGCTCCTTCAGCCCCAACCCTATGTCTTGAATTTCTTCAAAACTTTTTGTCTATGATAGGTCTTTTGCTAGTCCATCCATATACATTTTAGAATCAGTTTGTCAAAAACATGCTGGGATTTTGATTTGGATTGTATAGATTAATTTGGGGAGAATTCACATCTTCACAATATTGGGTCTTCTAATCTATGACTATGTAACAAGTAGTTTAATAAGTGAAAGAGCCTGCGTGAGAATCCAGGTCTGTCAGCCTTTCACATCAGTTCTGTTTCCTTCTGCTGAACGTTGTGGACCTGATTATATATGTGCCAGGACTCTGGACTCTGGAGCTCACTCTGCTTAGTGTCATAATCACATCCTAAAATGCTGACTGATTACCCTCCTTCACTTGTAATGTGCTCTGCAGCTGACTCGGGGCTGCTGTCACCCTGCAGTCAAGTGAGTTCAGCCCTGTGTCTTCCCTAAAAGTGGCAATGACCTTTATCTGTGGAAAAGTCTTTTCAGTCATCCTGGAAGAGGGTTTTTGATTCACTTTTGAATTCATTACCTTGGGAATAAAAGTTAAAGTTTAAAAGAAGTTGGTGACATATAACACCCAGGCTCCTTTTATCTCACTTTGCTAACGTGTTCCTTATGAACCACGAGAGTTCATGAGGCAATAAATAACTAGAGTGCTTGAGCAATCCCATGAGGGATTGCAAGTTCCTGTTACATGTGTCGCATGTCTCCTGTCCCATGTCAGGGACACCCTAGCCAAACATCACCTTCTTTTCCAGTGAGCCTCGACAGATCTCAGAATTCTTTCAATATGGCACTCCAGTAGAGTCCACTAATTGACTTCGGTAAAGAGAGGAAACCTATTTATCATCCTTTTTCTATTTTGCTGTAGTAAGTTTAGAATCCTTAAAACTGGGATGAGGCCAAAATCAGGGGCCCTCTGTGGCTTAGGACACTGGGGGAGCTCTTAAAGGGAGTATCAGCCCCTTTGTCTAAAGACAGGAAGCCTTGAGTGGAGGAGCCATCTGAATTTGTAATAGCAGAGGTTTGATTTTAATAGTGGGCTAGATAACAAAGTACTTACAGTTCCCTGTTGAAAGAGCTGGGCTTCAAAGCAAAAGGAGTTGATCAGGAAACAGGCAGATGACTCAGCAGGTGGCATTGGTACAGAATGCAATACATGAATACAGCTTTTCTCCAAGAATAGTAATGGACACTGCAGCTCTTTTGGGTTGAGATGTAGGACAATTGTCATGTTAATTTCAGGTAATTTACCTGCCTGTCAGTAAAGTGATATTTAACACCAAAAGTAGAGGGATTCCACTCTAACTTTGCTATCTTTGATCCAGGCTGCCTGTTATCCTGCATTTCTGTGGATCCAGAATCACCACTGAGTAAGGCAGTGCTTGAACAGAGCTGGGCTCTGCTGGAGTCAGCCGTGGGTTCAGACCTCTGCTCTGCGACTTCAAGGCATGTGACCTGGGACAACACATATCGCCTCTCTAAAGTTCACTTTCCTTCTCTGTAAACTAGGGATAATAATAGATTTTATCTAAAAGGGTTGCTTGAGGATTGAGCTAATGCATTTGAAGTGCTTAGCTTGGCATAGTAAGCACTTAACCCTGTATTAGTACTAAAACTTGCTCCCTTTCCTCACTCTCATAGTCAGCGGGCTTAAAAGCGAGAGAGTTTGGGGCTGAGCAGGAGAATGAATTTTCTTGATGTCTGGGGCTTGAGTCAACATAAGTACGATCTGATCTTTGGTACCAGGTGCCATATTTGACCGACAAATTATATCTACACGTTTTGAAGAATAAAATTGGGGCTCTAAGTTACAATTTACCCCTGGGTCTGTCAAAAAAATCTTCTTGGTTTCCAATGTTATCATTTTAGAAAATGGCCTCTTGACTGAAGTATTAAAATTAAATATTGCTGCCTACATTTTAGTTTTAGACTTCTAAGCTGTTTTAAAAAATAAGCAGTTGATATCTGTAGAGTTTAGAAAAAAATTAAGAAAAATGCAAGGGTTAAGAATTTCTGAAGGTTCTATGTGATTAAAAAAATAGGTAAAAAATCGAAATATTTCTATACTTTGGGGGTTTCTTTTTTATTTTTCTATTATAGTTGACATTCAATATTATTTTATATTAGTTTCAGGTGTACGATGTAGTGGTTAGAGATTTATATAACTATAAAGTGATCCCTTCGATAAGTCTAGTACCCATCTGGCACCATACATAATTATTACAATATTATTGACTATATTCCCTATACTGTACTTTATGTTCCTGTGATTATTTTGTGACTACTAATTTGTACTTCTTAATCCCTTCACCTTTTTCATTCAGCCCCCAAACCCCTCCCATCTGGTAACCATAATATTTCCATGTTTTTGAAAGAAACCATTTCTAGATCCTGTAATAAGGGTATAGAAAATGCAGACTTTGACTTCGTTCTCTGGAGAAGGGTTTTGAGTGGTTGCTGACAGACCTGGTGTGTGTGTGCATTGTGCTAGTAGGGACTTAGGACATCATTCCTGCCAAATGGATTCTGAGATGTGGATGCAGGTGTTCATCTCAGCATTATTTATGACAATGAAGAAATTGGAAACAACTCAAACAGTCAAAAGTAGATGAATATTTAATTAAATCATGGTACATCCATTCTATAGAATGTGTTTTTAAAATATTACCTTTTTTAAAATAAAATTAATACATGTGTATGATTTTCAAAAAGTCAAATAGTGCTAAAAAGCTATCACAAAAAGAACAGCCCCTTGACTCAACCCTCCTAATTCCCAGTTTGGCTTTCCAGAAGCAACAATTTCCAAGTCTTAAGTATTTATTTTGTTATTTACCTTCTTCCTTCCCCTAAATAACATAGGCTTATACTACCACTTCTTAACTTGTTAATTGCATATAATATCTATTCTCTTTTAGCAGAGCAGACTTCAGAGCATGAAAAGTCATCAGAGCTAAAGAATGACATCACATAAAGATAAAGGGATCAATTCTCCAAGATGACATAACAATCCTTACTGTACATGAACCTAACAAGTGTCAAAATAGCTGGGCAAAAACTGATAGAATTGCTAAGAGAAATGGATGAATTCACTATCATAGTTGGAGACTTCAACACCCCTCTAACAGAAATGGACAGATCCAGCAGGCAGAAAATCATAAGGGCATAGTTGAACTTAAGAGCACCATTAATCAACTGGATATAATTTACATTTATAGACTTTCATCCAACAACAGCAAAATCACATTCTTCTCAAGTTCACATGGAACATTCACCAAGATAGATGACATTCGGGGCCATAATGCATACTTTACCAAATTTAAAATGATAGAAGTCATACAATGTCTGCTCTCATACCACAATGGAATTAAACTAGAAACTAACATTAGAAAGATATCTGGAAAACCCCCAAAACCTGGAGATTAAACAACACACTTCTAAATAACATGTGAATCCAAGGAGAAATTTCAAGAGAAATGAAAAAATATTTTGAACTAAATGAAAATGAATGACAACTTATCAAAATTTGTAGGACGGAGAGAAAGCAGTGCATAGAGGGAAATTTATAGTATTGAATACATATATTAGAAGACAAGAAAATTCTAAAATCATTAATCTAAGTTTCCACCATAAAAACTAGAAAAAGAAGAGCAAATTAAATCTAAAGTAAGCAGAAGGAAAGAAATAATAAAAATAAGAGCAGAAATCAATGAAGTTGCAAGTAGGAAATCAAAAGGAAGTCAACGAAATGAAAAGCTGAGTCTTTAAAAAGATGAAAATAATTGATAAGCCTCTAGAAGGCTAACTAAAAAAAATAGAAGAAGACACAATTTACTAATATCAGAAATGAAAGAAGGGACACTGCTGTAGATCCAATGGACATTAAAAGAATAATAAAGGATATTGTGAATAACTCTATACCCATAAATTTGATAATCTAGATGAATTGGACCAATTCCTTGAAAGACTCAATCTACCAAGACTCATATAAGAGGAAACAGACTATTTGATTAAGCCTATATGTACTAAAGATATTGAATCAATAATAGCTTTCCAAACGGAAGGCACCAGGCCCAGATATGTTCACTGGTGAATTCTACCAAACATTTAAGGAAGAAATTGTACAAATTCTCCACAATCTCTTCCAGAAGATAGAAGCAGAGGGAATACTTCCCAACTTGTCTTATGAGGCCAGCATTACCCTCATAACAAAACCAGACTAAGACATCACAAGAAAAGCAAACTACAGGCCAATATCACTCATGAACATAGATGCAAAAATGTTCAACAAAATATTAGCAAATCACTAAGTGAAAAAACCCATAGCAAAACTATGGAGACAATAAAAGGGTCGGTAGTTGCCAGGAGCTAGGGAGGATGGAAAGATGAAAGGTGGAGTATAGAGGGTTTTTTTTTAAGGCAGTGACACCACTCTGTGTGATGGGGTTGGGGGGGGGGACGGTACATGTTATTATTACACATTTGTCATAATCCTTGAATGTTCAACACCAAGAGTGACCCCTAATGTAAACTATGGCCTTGGGTGACAGTGATGTGTCAAAATAGGCTTTCTGATTTTAACAGATGTACCACTGTATTGAAGGATGTTGATAGTGGGGGAGTCTGTGCATGGGTGGGGGTTCGGGGGTCTATGGGAACTTTGTACTTTCTGTTCAATATTATTATAACATAATACTGCTCTAAAAATAGTTTATTAAAAAGCTGTATACCTAAAAATATAATTCTTCTTCTCTCACACACATTCCTTGTTCTGTTTTCTCTCATTTTTTTAGGTATTCCTACTAGTTATATATTGAACCTCTTAGCTTATCCTTCTAAGTTTGTTCTCTTTTCTTTTAATTACCTACGGTTTTTGTCTTTTAATCTACTCTCGGGGACATTTTTTCATTATATTCCAAACTTCCTATTGACTTTTTTCTGCTTTGGTATTTTAAAATTTCCATGATGTTTTTCTTGTTCTTTGACTTTTCCTTCCTCCTCTTCCCTATCTCCCAGGCCCGGATCCTGTTTCTTATTTCATGGTTGTAGTATCTTCTCTTATGTATATGTCTTATGTATATAGTTTTATCCTCTTTCCTGAAATGTGTTGGGTTCCATTAAATTTTTTTCAAATATTTTTATTAAAATATAGCTAACATACACTGTTATATTAGTTTTAGGTATACATCATAGTTGTTCAACATTTATATACCTAAAGAAGTGATCATCATGATAAGTCCAGCAACCATCTGACACTGCATCATGCTGTCACAATATTATTGATTATATTCCCTATGCTGTACATTACATCCTCATGACTTATTTGTTTTATACCTGGAAATTTGAACTTTTTATTTCCCTTCACCTTTCCCCCCCATTTTTAACTTTTCAATTCCAGTTGACATTCAGTATTATTTTATATTAATTTCAGGTGTACAGCATAGTGGTTACATATTTATATAATTTAAGAAGTGATCCCCCTCACTAGTCTAGTACCCACCTGGCACTACATATAGTTATGACCATATTATTGACTATATTCCCTATGCTTTACTTTACATCCCCATGACTATTTTTCGACTACCAATTTGTACTTCTGAATGCCTTCACCTTTTCCACCATGTCCCCCAAGCCCCCTCCCATCTGTCACCCCAATAAATCTAGTACCCATCTGATACCATACATAGTTATTACAATATTATTGACTATATTTCTTATGCTATACCCTGCATCCCCATGACTACTTTGTAACAACCAATTTGTACTTCTTAATAATTTTCACTCATTCCCAACACCCCTCTCACCTGGCAACCATCAAAATGTTGTCTGAATCGATGAGTTTGTTTCTGTTTTATTTGTTCGTTTATTTTGTTCTTTAGATTCTACATATAAGCAAAATCGTATTGCATCTGTCTTTCTCTGTCTGACATACTTTACTCAGCACAATACCCTTCAGGATCATTTGTTGTGAGGACTGACTATAATTACAGTGGAGGAGCTATTGTGCAGGGGCTGACCCTACAGAGCAACGTTTGCTTTAGCAGGGTTCTGGTGCCTGCTCAGTCTGCCTTTTGGGTGTGCTGTCCTTGAAGGCAGCTGGGTGATGCTCCAGCCCATTCTGAAGCTGGCTACTGGTCCTGCCAGTCTTGGGGCCTCCTGGGAGGGGACCCATTGCAGGTCAAATTCAGCGGCAGTCTGTGCCCTACCTGGGACCACCTGGCATGAGCCACAAAGGAATACAGAGATGTGTGCTGCCTGCACTGTGCTTGGTGGTACCTTGAGAGGCCAAGCCGCAGACCAAGGCCAGCTGTCACTAGTTCCGGGCTTAAGGCTGCTCAGCCAGAGATACGGGACATGCTGAAGCCAGATACTGCTTGTTTGGGTTTTGTAAACCTTTGAGAGATTTTAGGAATGTCCGAAGCATGAACCAAGGCAGGCTGTTTATACAGAAAAGCCACTAAGGTGACTTGGGTGTGCCTGAAAGTTGGGTGGGGCGTGGTCTTAGGAAATCATTAGAGCGGGGCAGACGAAAGCTGAAAGCTGTTGATGGAAATGCAAATATGACGTCTGCGTGCGTCTGTACGCAAGAAGTGGGAGGGCTCAACAGAGAAGCAATGGCTTCCATCAGCTCCTCCGTCCAGAAGAAAGCTGCCCCTCCAGGCCTTAATCTGACGCCAGACAACTCAGTTCCTCTCTATGTGTCCTTGGTACCTTTAGAACTGCTGCCCCAGCACTGGAGCTCAGAGCAAGTGATTCCGTCAGCAGGTAAGTCCTTGTGTGGCCCTTATATGATGGGTACCTGGGAGTGCAGCTGCCCTCCATCTCATTCAGTCACAATATCTGCTGGTTTTCACTGCCAGAAGTTATGCAGACTTCTCTCCCTGGTATTGAAACCCTGGGCTGGGGAGGAGCTGAGACTTCTCACTCCTCGTGGGGGAGGGACCTCCACAGCCGAGATATCCCTCCCGATTTTTAATGGTCACACGCAGGTGTGGGACCAGTCTGTTTCATGTCTCTGCCCCTCCTACCAGTCTCAAGGTGGCTTCTGTATGTCCGTAGTTGTAGGGCTTAAGTTCAGCTAAACTTCAGGCAATTCTCAATTCGAATTCTGTGGTTTGGTTGTAATTGATGTGGTCGTGAGAGGAGGTGAGTACAGCGTTTACCTACTGCGCCATCTTGACCGGAAATCCAGGTTCTATGAAGTTCTAGTTGTTAATGTCTGTTTTTCATGTTGGAAACCTTCCTCCTATGTCTGGAGATTTTGTTTCTCCATTCATATTTAAGAGTGAGGCACTACACTGTTGATTGGGAACTAAGTTCATGGCATCATTGTAGGATGATAGAAATGAGAGTTAACTTCTCTGCTAGTTGACCCATGAATATTAGTACCTATGGCTTTTTTGAGCATATGGGTTTGCTTAGTTTTATTACTTCATAGAAGGATTTTCCATTTTGTTTTACTGCTTTTGTCAGCCTGGCTTCCAGTGTTCTGGGGGGAATCTCATCTCTTTCATTTATAGACTTTTACTCAACACCTCCCCTCCCCCCATTTTTAGTCTCTTATATTACCTTTGGCTCCTCTCCTGACCTTTGTCAGGCTGGGCAATCACATATCTAGGAGGTTCTCAGGTTCACTTTCTCCAGAGAATGAATCCTCTGTCTTTGGGGTGGGAAAGGAAGTCCCTTGTCTATGCACAGTGGGGCCTGTGTGTCTTCTTCTAATTCATATTTGAAACCAGTTGTCCTGTGCTCAGCTACATGTCTCACCTTCAATTTTTGTAAACTCCTTTGGGGAGGATTCTAGAGTGGATTTACTTGTAGCTTGATAAAATCCCCAGCTGTAGGCACTTAGTTTCATTTCAGCTTTTTCTCTTATGCTAAAGCAGTTACTATGCCTTCACCAAATACCCATGTTGAAAAAAAATGATATTGCTTACTCTTCAATTCTCTTGTAACTTTTCCGTTTTTGATAGGAAGCAAAGAAGATGAACACACGATTTCAATCTACCGTGTTTAACCATGGGTAATATGCTTTTGAATAAATTTTTTAATGTCAAGGGAAAATGTTCAGTATGTAAAAAAATTAGGAGATAAAATTGTCAAAGGAAACATACCAAAGTTTATCCCTAGGTTGTGGAATTACTGGTACTAATTTACTGTTTTCTTTTAAAAAAATCTTTTCTGAATGTGCTAAATTTTCTATAATAAGCATCCAGCACTTTTATAATAAAATAATTTTTAAAATATGTTTAAAAATTCATACTGATGCTTATATATTAATCCAGCAAGGGCAACGTGGATTGCAGTGAACGTTAGTGACTGCAGAAGAAAAAAGTGTTTATTTTATCCGTGTCAAATGTTAAAGTGTCAATAATAAATTAAATGTAGGCAGGGGACAAACAAGCTTCCTGATAAAAAGTGGTGTTTGTTTTTCACTGCCAATGTAAATTCAATTCCCATGGATAATGGTTAGCAATATATATTTTAAGATTATACAACTGTAGGTAGTAAGTATTTAATATAAGAATATATTGCGTACATTATGATTACTCTAGTATTACATGGGTCTTTTAAATACCTGTCTATAACCTAAATCAGACTATTCCAAAATGGATTCTGTAGAACACCAGCTCCAGCTGATTCTCTGCAAAGAAATAAGTTTGCCAATTGCTACACATTATTTTGCTTTGTAGGAGAAACAATTCACATAAGGGAACTGAGGCCTTGAAGGATACTGCAGTAAAAAAACTTGGTTAATTTTATTGGTTTAACTTTGTTTGAGTAAGAGTTTTTGAAACTTATTTTGACCATGGAACTCTTTTTTCACAAAATCCCTCCTTGTGATTGTGACCACTGTCATTGTTATTATTGTTACTTAAATTTAAATGTCCAGTGTTTGATTTCTTTCCAGTCATAATCATGTTCTTTAGGCAGAGAGGTTATGGGGCCACTTACTTTTGTGGTCTAGTAGAGTCAAACCATTCAATTTATTTGATCACAGAATAAAGTAAAATTAACTACGCTGGATTTGCCCTGCATTGCTTTTAGGAGAGAAATATCTTACTGTTTGTTTTTTTGTTGGCGTTGTTGGGTTTTTTTTGGGGGGGGAAAGAGGTAGAATAATTTTCTTGGTTGTTTTGTTTTTGGATAAGGCTCAGGAGGTCATGGTTCCCAGCTGTTTTCTAGCAGCCATGGCATTTTGTAAAGCCTGGAGCATCTTGTAGGAGTATCTTTGCTAAAATATATCTGTAGGTGCGGGTTATTGTCAAATTGTACAGCTGGAGACCTGAGATATGAAGGCTTATTGTCTAATTCTCAAGCAAACATAATTTTAATGAAAGTAATCATTAAGGGATTTCCTTTACCACATTTGCTTTTTATGTCTGGACTCCTTTTTATGAAAAGAAATGGGAAAAATAATTTGGGAATCTAAAATAAATCAAACTTTATCTGTTGATATTCTTAAACTGGACTATCTGAGCATATAAATGGTGGCATTTACAATACAATAAATTGTCTGAAAATAATTGGCTCTTTTTAACAATTTGTCAAAGCCTCTCACTCTAGATAGTCTTTCCATAGTGGGAGCCTTCTGGTCTTATTGGGAAGATTGCGAGTAGAGACGTGGGTTCTAATCCCAGCCCTGCCACTAAACAGCTCCAAGATACTATTAGTACTGTTAACAGCAACTTATATTGAGGGCTTAATATATGCTAATTATTGTGCCACAGGCTTTACATGCATGAGTTCTTTCCGTCTTCACTATATTCCATCAGGGGATTAGACTGAATAATTCCACATCCCTTTAGCAGGCTTAAATGATCCCAGGAGATATGTCTCTGCTGCCAGACCTTTGTTCCACTCTGGGGGATGGGAGTCAGGAAGCAAGGGAATCTCATCCTCACTAAAAGTGGTGGGGAGACAAGCTCTTGGGAGCCTGAGATGGAATTTAGAACCATTTTCTATTCTAAACCGATATATAATCTAGTATAACATATATTATAGTCAGATGTCTTAAATGGGTTTTTCTGGTGGCCCAAACATCTGAAAACCAAATATAGCATTGTTTTCTTGGCTCACAGCCTGTTTAAGTTGGGCAGGGGAGAAGTGGCTTTTATTGACTTGCCCATCAATGTGGGGTCCTATGTTTGACAACTTAGCCATCACCTCTACCTGTTAAGTGGCATCACATATCTCCATCATAGTAACTCTACCACCAGATATTTATAAAGTATCTTGGGGTTTTAAATGCATCTCTTCACCCATGATCTTATTTGATTTCTAGTCCTTGATACCGTATCATATTGTTATATGTCTGAAAAACAAGAACCTCTAGAATGTTGCGTTTACTGCCTTATTTTCAGTTCTGACTGCAGACTGAGAGCTTTCACTGACTGATGGCCGGATGATTTATAACTGGCTTCTCTGCTTTGGTAGTACGGCCTTGGTCAGAGGAGCCATTCTGACGTGGGGATGGTTTGGCAGGCAGAATCTTATTTATCTGTGTTTAACACAAATACTCCAGTGGACAGAAATTGGGGGAGTGTGTGTCTCTTCCGTATAGCTTAAGCCCTCTTTTGATGTATAGGCATGGTAGAACTCACCATCCATCCTTTATCTTCCTAAAAAGGTCTCTCACAAAACACTCAGAGGGAGCTTCCTGAATTCCTAGGAAACCAACCTAAGATGTTTATTAAACCCTTACTTTTCTGAGCTCATCTTTCTTATTGTTTATCCTTTAACTTATCTGCTGAAAGATAATTGGGAGAAAGTTTCTCTCTGCTCAGTTCTTATTAGGGTTTTAAAATCCCATCCCTCATTAACAAATAACTACATGTAAAATAGTTCACCAAATAAGAAAGATAAAATTAATTAGTGTTTAAATCAGATCTGCTGAGTTTAAATCTTTTAGTAGCTAAAGCCTTTCTTATCCTTTAAATATGGAAACTTATTTTAAAAAAACTGAAAGATTTATTTTTTCAAGCAGCCTCAATAATTCTGTAGTTCTAGAAGAATGGCTGGACCATTCAGCTTGAGGCACACTGGTTTCCTAGGGCCCTAGATCATCACATAGCCAAGAGTATACAGAGATTTGGTGCCTCTAACAATCATGTAAAGGCAACTCTTACACAAAATGCCACAGTGTGGGTGCAGGGACTGTGAGAGCCTCTGATCATGCTACAATCCCACAGTTAGAGATTTATTACTTTGGCTCAAGATTTGTCACCCAGCAAATTATAAAAACCCCATGAGAGGGTTGACATGGTCAGCCTTATGAATTTATCAAAATCTTTAATGAGTGCAAGTTCTGATATTGGTAGCGGAGACAAAATGGACAGCTAGGGTTGAAGAGAAGGTTGGCCATGGCAGAGAAGTAGGCGCAGGGGGAAAGGAAGAAAAGGGAAGGCTGAGAAAAGGCAGCCGGTGATGGGGGAAGGGTAGAAGAAAGCAAAAGATGAATTTCACCTATTTTTTTCATTTATTCAACAAATAGTTATTGAGAATCTACTTTGTTGATTGAGTTAAGGGCTGGGGAAGAAATAATTATACCTTCTGGGAGTTCAGGTGTGGGAGGAGAGGCAGCCATGTCAATAGGTAGTGACAGTTCAGTGTACAAACTGTTATAAGATGGGACAGGCAGAAAGAATGGTGCAATTGCAGGGGAAGGATGTTGGGGGAGGAGTGACACAGAGCCGTCTCAGAGAGACTGATGGTGGAATTTGGTCTTAAGAGACAAATAGAAATATTTCCTGTAGGACTAAGTACCCCCTTATCTGTGATTTCCCTTTCCTCAGTTTCAGATACCCTGGGTCATCTGCAGTCTGCAAATAGTAAATAGTAAATTCCAGCAATAAATAATTCATAGGTTGTAAATTGTGTGCCGCCCTGAATAACATGATGAAATCTCGCGATGCCACACGGGATGTGAATCATCCTTTTGCCCAGCATCTCCATGCTGTACACGCTCCCTGACCATTAGTCACTGAGTAGCCGTCTTGGTTATCAGTTCCAACTGTTGAGGTGTCGCAGTGCATGTGTTGAAATAACCCTTATTTTACTTACTGGCCCCAAAGCACAGGACTAGTGATGCTGGAGATTTGGATATGCCAAAGAGAAGACATAAACTGCTTCCTTTAGGTGAAGAGATGAAAGTTCTCAAGTTAATAAGAAAAAAAAAAATCATATGCTCAGGTTGCTGGGATCTATAATAAGAACGGGTCTTCCATCTGTGAAATTGCCTGATTTATAAATGAGACTTTATCATAGGCATGTATGTGTAGGAAAAAAACACAGTCTGTATAGGGTTCGGTATTCTCCGTGGTTTCAGGTATCCACTGGAGGTCTTGGAATGTATCCCCCAAGCATAAGGGAAAAACAACTGTATGCAGAGCCGCAGCCCCTGTCACGAGAGGGGCAGGTGAGGAAGAGCTTGTGTGTGGGGTTGAGGTGAGATGTTCCGGAGGCTGGAAATCATGAGGTGCATGGGGGTCGTGAGGAAGCCGGTGAAACTCAGGCTGAAACACGGTGGCAGAGCTCGAACTTGATGTTGTAAGTGGTGAAGAGGTTCTGATGGAGTAAGGGGCTCACCCAGATTTGCATTATTGAGAAACGGCTCTGGCAACCCTGCAGTGGACAGTTGTTGGCAGGGGATGCCTAGAGACAGGACAAGGAAAGCAGTGCACAGTTTTGACTATCAGGTGCTTCGGGCACGTTCTATGGCGGAGAACGTCCCCTTTGAGGGTCCCCTGCAAAGGGGAATAGGATTTCAGAAAAGCTGTCTCTGTATCCTGCAAATATATGCAAACCTCCAGCGGGTGGATACTTGTGTCTGAGTTTTGAGGGTTTGTTTTTTAAGCTATGTAACTCAAAGCTCCACAAAGCCAGGAAGACCTATTAGCACAAGGAAATGTAATGATTATTAAAAACATCTTTTTAAAATTTATTTTTCAATTGCAGTTGACATTCAATATTATATTAGTTTCAGGTGTACAGCATAGCAATTAGACATTTATATACTTTACAAAGTGATCAGTCCAATAGTTTAGTACCCATCTGACAGAAATGTAGTAATTTAAATCTTGGACAAGTGATATAGGTTTATATACAAGTGTGATTATTTGTATATTTATACCAAACATTTTCAGGTCGTCATTAACCCATCTGAATAGTCCATCAACACAAGAACTAACAATGAGGTGAAATTTTGTTAAACCCAACTCAAAAGTAAATGTAATCCTACGGCTTAATGTTGGTGTTTTTCTGAAGATGGCCACCAGATATGTTGGTTCTGGGGACTCAGGGGAGGGGCTCTGGAGCAGGCCCAGGTCAGCCACTGCCTGTGTCTGGCCCAGGGCTACCTGGTTGGAGCAACAGAGTGACCTGTGATTGGTAGCTGCCTGTGCTGGGCTTGGAGGTGCCTGGGAGTGGTTATGGTGGGAACTGAGGTCGGCTGCCACTAGTGCCAGGCTTGGAGCTGCTTAGTAAGTGGTACAGGGCATGCTGAGGCCAGGCACTCCTTCTTTGGGGTCTGTGGACCTTTGAGGGACTTTAGGGAAGTGCTCAGCGTGGTCCTGGGCTGGCCGATTGTTGGAACTGCCACTCTCATGTTGATGTTTCAAGGGGCACTTTCAAATGTAGCAAATGGAATGCTTTCACTTTTATTAAAAACTTGGTCTTGATATAAAACATGCTTTTTAGATGTAGTTTCACAAAATAATATGGTGTCCGAATCCAAAAGACACACTCTGATTTGAAGTCCTATCATCCTCAGAAGGAAGACAACTCCTTCAGAAGCCAGGAGCTTTTTCCATCACTTCCCACCTTTGTTTGGAATGTTTATGTGGCTCAGACTCGGTGAGCTATGAACCTGTGTACCTGTGGTCCTGCGGCAGTCACACTATGTTGAGGGTAAAAGGCAGAGGATGGGAAAGTAAATTTTTAAAAGGAAGCAACCTTGCAAAAATGAGAAGAGGAAGGCAAGCCAGGTCCTCTTACTCTGATTGCGAGATAAAGTCACAACAGTTGCTGGGACTTAGTTCAAAATTATAAATAGAATGTAAATTCTAATGAGAATAGCAGAATGGCTGTGGAACTAAGACACGGCTGTGGAGGCCTACGTCTCGGATGGCATCTTTTCACATGGCCTTTCCCGAGTACCTGGCTCCGCTTTCCTTTCCTACTATGTTCATACTTCATTTCAGGCAATGATTTACTCTCCTTTGCCCCATAGCTTTGCATGAGAGTTAGCCTGATTAGTCCATTGAGTCTACTCACGTATTTATTTCCCCTTCTTTTGTCTGAGATGGGACTTCTGTTGCAACTCCATGGTGAGCTCCTCGAGGACAAGAGATGTGTTGCTCTTACTGGTTTCCTGATGGTCCAAGGCCTTATATGTAATAGGTGGTCTGTACAGAATGGCTGAAGAGAACTTGGCTTCTGATAGGTTTTGATTTCCTGCTCTGCCGCTCACAGCATATGGACCCACATCAAGCAATTTAATCTCGTTAAATTGCAGATCTCTCACTGGGTTCTTTTATTAAATGAAATAATATATTAAAAAAAAACAACCTGCTGTGACGTCATAGGAATGGCAGCAGCGGGGTGCACTTTTTGAGTTCTCCTCCGGATCTTATCACAAACGGGACATTTGTAACCCATCAAAGGACTCTCTGTTCATCACGCAGAACAGCTAAGAGACTCATGCAAGGATTACTTGAAGGTGGGCAAATTGGGCGAGCAGGGGAAGAGGGAAAGGAGCGGAGTGGAGACGCGGCCCGCATCTGTGGCTGTGGAAATGCAGTCCGCACCTGTGGCTGTGGAAACACGACCGCATCTGCAGTGGTGGAAACGCGGCCGGCATCCACAGCTGCAGAGACGCAGGGGATCCCAGGACGGAACAGAGAACACAAAACCCAGGAGGTGGGCTCTTTCCATGCATCCCACAGCTGATCTCTCCCGCAGAGGGGGCAGCATATCCAGCATTTGAGGCAATAACCTCAGCTGATACCCCCTGTTGGGCCCTAGGCCAGACAAAGGACACAAACTCCATACCTGGGCCCCTCCCCCCTTCCAATCCTACCCCTGTCCTTCCAGAGACTTAAACTGGCCCCTGAACTGAGGAGTAGTGTCAGATTACAGAGGAGCCTTAGTGCTCAGGCTCTGGGAAGACTGGTGTGCAGCTCTGACCCAGGGAAGAGGCTGGGAAGAGTGTGATTTTTGCTGGACTAGGAGAGAAGAGACTCCTCCACCCCCAGCCACCACCTTTTCTGGCCTGCAGGAAGAGTGTGACATGGCTGGGCTGGGAGAGAGAAGACCCCTCCATCCCCAGCCCCCACCCTTTCTGGCCTGTCTAGGGCAGGGCAATTACAATTGCAGAGGCACTCCCAGGGATCAGCAGTAAGTGGCAGATGCAGCTCAGAAATCTCCCTCGCACCACACACACACACACACACACACACACACACACACGGAAGAAGTGCCCTAAGACTCAGGAGAACTGGACACAGGGCTGGTGGTGCTACTCTCAGTGCACATATGTGCAGGCAAGGGCAGAAACTGCACTGACTTTGTAGAAACTACCATCCAGACCCCTCAGCCCCACGCATCTAAATCTGCAGTCCCAACATCACTCTGGGCACCAGGTGACCAGCTCTGCCTGCACAATACGCAGGGCACTCTTTGGTATAGCAGAGGACAACCTGGAGATTACTTGGTGGGCTTAAGCCAAGACTGATGCTGCTTTTTGTTTTGTTTTGTTTTGTCTTTATATCTTTGATATCTTTGCCTCTGTTGAGTAGGGGTTGTCGGTTGTTTTTACATGTGAATGTATTTGATTTTTTTCTTTGTTGTTGTTGTTGTTGTTGTTGTTGTGCTTGGTGATTTGCTTTGTTCTGAAATTGCCCTACCAGGGCCCAGCTTAAGAGGCACAAGATTCAACACACCCAGAGGCCAACTCTAGACCAAACCAGAGTACTGCCGGGATTGACCTACAAGTGACACACGCAGAGGGAATTCTCTACAGGCACAAGACCCCATAGAGGCCAAACCACATTTAAGTGGTCAACCCTCACGCAGCAGAACACCCTGCAGTGGGCAGAGCCAAGTCTCACAGCTAGTCAGCCTAGTAGTTAACCCCACCTACTCACAAGCAAAAAGCAATTAAAGATCTTCTTTAACAGGACAATATACACAACACAGAGTCACCTTTGGAGCACACGCAGAGGAGAAGAACGAAGTAGTGCAAGTCAAATATAAAGGCACATACTACATAAGGTAATCCAGCAAGAACTAAGAACTCTAGGGGATCTACCTAATACATCAAAGCAAACACAGAGAGTCAGCCAGAATGGGAAAACAAAGAAACATGTCCCAAATAAAAGAACAGAAGAAACCTCCAGAAATGGAACCAAATGAAACAGAGGTAACCAACCTATCAGAGACAGAGTTCAGAACACTGATGATAAGAATGTTTAAGGAGCTTAGAGATGACATAAAGAAGGATGTAGAAATCATAATGAACAACCAATTAGAACTAAAGAACACAATTACTGAAACAAAGAACTCACTTGAAGGAATTAACAGCAGGTTAGATGAAGCAGAGGATCGAATCAGTGACTTAGAAGACAAGTTAGCAGAGATCACCCAAACAGAACAACAGAAAGAAAAAAGAATAAAAAACAATGAAGATGGTTTAAGAGACCTATGGGATAACATCAAGCGCAACAACATGCGCATCATAGGAATACCAGAAGGTGAAGAGAGGAAGCAAGGGATTGAGAACATATTTGAAGTAATAATGTCTGAAAACTTCCCTAACCTGATGAAGGAAACCAGCATACAAGTCCAGGAAGTGCAGAGGGTTCCAACCAGGATAAACCCAAACAGGTCCACACCAAGACACATTATAGTTAAAATGGCAAAGGTTAAAGACAAAGAGAGAATCCTAAAAGCAGCAAGAGAAAGACAGAGGGTTCCATACAAGGGAACTCCCATAAGACTATCAAATGACTTTTCTACAGAAACATTGAAGGCCAGAAGGGAGTGGCAGGAGATACTCAAAGTGATGGAAAACAAAGGCCTACAACCTAGATTGCTTTATCCAGCAAGGCTATCATTTAAAGTTGATGGGGAGATAAAGAGCTTCCCAGAAAAGAATAAGCTAAAAAAATTTATTACCACAAAGCCAGCATTGCAAGAAATATTAAAAGGACTTCTGTAAATAGAAGAAAGATGAAAACAATCTAACTACAAATTTTAAAATGGCAATAATTATGTACCTATCAATAATCACTTTAAATGTAAACAGATTAAATGCTCCAGTGAAGAGACATAGGGTGGCTGACTGGATAAGAAAGCAAGACCCTTGTATATGCTGTATACAAGAGACTCACCTCAGATCAAAAGACACACACAGGCTGAAAGTGAAGGGTTGGAGTAAGATATTTCATGCAAATGGAAATGAGAAAAAAGCTGGAGTTGCAATACTTATATCTGACAAAATAGACTTTAAAATGAAGAACATATTAAAAGACAAATATGGGCACTATATAATAATACAGGGATTGATCCGACAAGAGGACATAACCCTAGTAAACATCTATGCACCCAACATAAGAACACCTAAATATATAAAACAGATATTGACTGACATAAAGACAGAGACCAACAGTAACATTATCATAGTAGGGGACTTCAACACACCTCTGACAACAAGGGACAGGTCTTCCAGACAGAAAATCAATATGGAAACCACAGCCTTAAGTGATACATTGGACCACTTGGATTTAATCGATATTTTCAGAACATTTCACCCCAATGCTGCAGAATACACGTTCTTCTCAAGCGCACATGGAACATTTTTCAAGATAGACCATATGTTAGGCCACAAAACAAGTCTTGATAAATTTAAGAAAATTGAAATCATACCAATTGTCTTCTCTGACCACAGTGCTATGAAATTAGAAATGAACTACTGGAGAAAAACTGGAAGACACACCCATTCAGGGAGGCTGAATAACATGTTACTGAATAATGAATGGGTCAACCAGAAGATCAGGAAGAAATCAAAAGATATCTCGAGACAAACAAAAATGAAAACACGACGACCCAAAATCTATGGGATGCCGCGAAAGCAGTCCTAAGAGGGAAATTCATAGCATTGCAGGCCTACCTAAAGAAACAAGAAATATCACTAATCAACAGTGTATCTTCGCACTTAAGGGATCTGGAAAAAGAACAGCAAAATAAGCCCAAAGGGAGTACAAGTAAGGAGATAATAAAGATCAGAGCGGAAATAAATGAAATAGAAACCAGAAAAACAATACAAAAGGTCAATGAATCCAAGAGTTGGTTCTTAGAGAAGATAAACAAAATTGACAAACCTTTAGCCAGACTCATTTAAAAAAACAGGGAGAGGACCCAAATTAATAAAATCAGAAATGAAAGAGGAGAAGTGACAACAGACACCGCAGAAATACAAACAATTTTAAGAAATTACTATGAGCAAATATATGCCAACAAATTTGACAATCTGGAAGAAATGGACAATTTTCTAGAGGCGTACAACCTTCCAAGGCTAACTCAAGAAGAAACAGAAAACCTGAATAGACTGATTACCACCACGGAAATTGAATCAGTAATCAACAATCTCCCAACAAACAAAAGCCCTGGACCAGATGGCTTTACAGGTGAATTTTACAAAACGTTCAAAAAAGAATTATCACTAATTCTCCTCAAGCACTTCCAAAAAATCCAGAAGGAGGGAAGGCTCCCAAACACTTTTTATGAAGTCACTATCACCCTGATCCCAAAATCAGACAAAGACACCACAAAAAAAGAAAACTACAGGCCGATATCGCTAATGCACATAGATGCAAAAATCCTCAACAAAATATTAGCCAATAGAATTCAGCAATACATTAAAAAGTTCATACAACATGATCAAGTGGGATTCATCCCTGGTATGCAAGGGTGGTTCAACATCCGCAAATCAATTAATGTGATACACCACATTAACAAAATGAAAAATAAAAATCACATCATATCAGAAGATGCAGAAAAAGTATTTGATAAAGTCCAGCAGCCATTTATGATAAAAACTCTTAAGAAAGTGGGAAGAGAGGGATCATATCTCAACATAATAAAGGCCATATATGATAAATCCACAGCTAACATCATACTCAATGGGGAAAAGCTAAAATCATTTCCCTTAAGATCGGGAACAAGGCAAGATTGCCCTCTTTCTCCACTTCTATTTAACATAGTGCTGGAAGTTCTAGCCACAGCAATCAGACAAGAAAAAGAAATAAAAGGCATCCAAATCGGTAAGGAGGAAGTAAAATTGTCATTATATGCAGATGATATGATACTATATATAGAGAACCCTAAAGACTCCACCAAGAAACTATTAGAGCTGATAGATGAATTTAGTAAAGTAGCAGGATACAAAATTAATATTCAGAAATCAGTTGCATTTGTATATACCAATAATAAAACATCAGAAGGAGAAATTTAAAAAGCAATCCCATTTACAATTGCTCCAAAGACTATAAAATACCTGGGAATAAATTTAACCAAAGAAGTAAAAGATCTGTACTCAGAAAATTATAAGACACTGAAAAAAGAAATGAAAGCAGACACAAATAGATGGAAACACATACCATGTTCATGGAATTAATATAGTTAAAATGTCCATACTGCTTAAGGCAATATACATATTCAACGCAATTCCTATCAAACTACCAACGACGTTTTTCACAGAAATAGAACATATAATCCTAAAATTTATGTGGGACCATAAAAGACCCCGGATAGCCTCAGCAATCTTGAGAAATAAGAACAAAGTGGGAGGTATAACAATACCGGATGCCAAATTATACTACAAGCCTACGGTAATAAAAACAGCATGGTACTGCCATAAAAACAGACACATAGATCAATGGAACAGAATAGAGAGTCCAGAAATAAATCCATACCTATATGGCCATTTAATCTACGACAATGGAAGCAAGAATGTATGGTGGGGTAAAGACAGTCTAATCAATAAATGGTGCTGGGAAACCTGGACAGACGCATGCAAAAAAATGAAGCTGGACCACCTCCTTACACCATATCCAAAAATAAATTCAAAATGGCTTAAAGACTTAAATGTAAGATCTGAAACCATAAAATTCTTAGAAGAAAATATAGGAAGAAACTTCACAAACATTACCCGGAGTAAGATTTTTACTGATATATCCCATTGAGCGAGGGAAGTAAGAGAAAAAATAAACATGTGGGATTACATCAAACTAAAAAGTTTTTTCACAGCAAAGGAAACCATCAATAAAACAAAAAGGGATCCTACTGAATGGGAAAAGATATTTGCCAATGATATATCTGATAAGGGGTTAATATCACAAATTTATAAAAAACTCACTCAACTCCAAAAAAGCAAACAACCCAATTAAAAAATTGGCAGAGGACATGAAGAGACATTTTTCTGAAAAGGACATACAGATGGCAAACAGACATATGAAGAAATGCTCAACTTCACTAAACATCAGAGAAATGTAAATAAAAACCACAATGAGATACCACCTCACCCCAGTCAAAATGGTTATCATCAATAAATCAACAAACAACAAGTGCTGGCGCGGATGTGGAGAAAAGGGAACGCTTGTGCACTGTTGATGGGATTGCAGATTGGTGCAGCCACTATGGAAAACACGTGGAGGTATCTTAAAAATCTGAAAATGGAACTACATTATGATCCAGCAATTCCACTCCTAGGTATTTATCTGGAGAAATCCAAAACTCTAATTCAAAAATCTTTATGCACTCCTGTGTTTATTGCAGCACTATTCACAATAGCCAAGACATGGAAACAACCGAAATGCCCATCAATAGATGACTGGATTAAGAAACTGTGGTACATTTATACAATGGAGTATTACACAGCCACAAAGAAGAAAGAAATCTTACCATTTGCAACAATATGGATGGACCTAGAGAACATTATGTTAAGTGAAATAAGTCAGACAGAGAAAGAAAAATACCATATGATCTCACTTATATGTGGAATCTAAAGAAAAGAATAAGTGAATGAACTAATCAGAAACAGTTTTGGAAACATAGAGGGAAAACTGAGTGTTGCTAGATGGGAGGGGGGTGGGGATAAGGAGGAAGGTGAGGGGATTAGAAAACAGTCAGTAACCACAAGATGGCCATGGGATTTTGAAAATCAATTTGGGGAATGTAATCAATAGTGTTATAAAGATTTTGTAGGGTATCCAGTGGACACTTGTCTCATTAAGGAGACCACCTCAGGGATGATGTAGATGCCTGATCACTGCACTGTACACCTGAAGCTGAAGCTGAACAATAATGAATGCCAAATATATATGTGTGTGTGTGTGTGTGTGTGTGTGTGTGTGTGTGTGTGTGTGTGTGTGTGTATAGTTACAAGAAGCAGAGTACAGCATTAGGAATAGAGACAGTGGAAATGCAATGGCTCTGTGCGATGTCAGAGGGGTAGTGGATGGGGGAGGGAGGTTCACACAGTGTGAGGGATATAAATGATAAACGTCTAAGTATTACTTTGTCTTGTACACCTGAAACTAATAAAAAAAAAAGTAATAAAATAAAAAAAAGAGAGAGAAAGGAATCAAAGCATATCACTACAGAAAACCATCAAATCTCAAAAGAAGACAGCAAGAAAGGAAGAAAAAAATCAAGGATCTGCAAAATACCCAGAAAGCAATTAACAAAAAGGAAATGATAAGTCCTTACTTATCAATAATTATTCAGCCTTAAGAAAGAAGGAAATCCTGCCATTTGCAACAATATAGATGAACCTGGAGAACACTATGCTAAGTTAACTAAGCAGACACGGAGGTATGACATGATCTCACTTATATGTGGAATCTTAAAAAAAGAAAGAAAAAAGTTGAAATCACAGTAACGGAGATTAGAATGGTGGTTACCAGAGGTGAAAGTGGAGGAAAACAGATCAAAGGGTACAAACATTAAGTTGTAAGATTAATATAATAGCTGGAGACCTAATGAACAGCATAGCGACTATAATTAATAATATATTTTATACTTGAAATTTCTTAGTAAAGTAAATCTTGAGTGATGTCACCACACACATAAAATTGTAACTGTGTGAAGAGATGGGTATGTTAATTAGATTGATTTTGGTAATCATTTCACAAGGTATACATATATCAAAACATCATGTTGTATACCTTAAATATATGTGATGTTTATTTATCAATCATACCTCAATAAAAGTGAAAAAATAAACAACAACAACAACAACAAAAAACACCCAGTACCTAGCACATAGTATGAGCTTAGTAATTGCCCACTGTTGTTACAATTGTCCACAGCTTCAAGATTATAATAAATGGTAAAAACAATGTTGTTCCATTATACCATACCTATAAGTGTATTATCATATTTTTACCAAATGGGACCAAAACACTCTACCTGACAGAATTAACAACACAGTGGTTTTAGTGGGTGTTCAAGAGAATAAAAAGTCATGGTTCTACTACCCAAAGAAGTGATGGAAGAGGAAATGGTTTTTAGATAACTTGACAAGTTCACTGGTGTCATAAGTTCCCAACTTAGACTTTTAGTATTGAAAACAGTACCATCTGTATGTAGTTTTTGAAGGACTTTCACATTTTACGAAGTCTCAACATTTGATGGCTGACAAGATCTGCATTCTCTAGGGAATATCTATAATATAGTTGGCACACAGGCGATTTTCTTGGTGTTCTTGATTGCTAGAAACAAGGTCATTCTGTTTGGGCCTCATGTTCCCCGTGCAACTTCAGATAGAATCTACTTTTCTCCTATCAGTTCCAAACCTTCCTCAGAAAGAACCACAGTGATTAGAAATGTGGGCTCTGAGACGATTTTGCCTCCTGGGGTCTTACCAGGCTCTGGGACTGCAAGCTTATATTCAATTTTTTATTTAGTTTTCACACAACCTTGTGAAGTAGATAGATAAGTATTATTTTCCCCTCTAGAATCTGAGGCTTGAGGAGGTGTAATTTTTGTAAGACTGCACAGCTCATATGTGGATAGGTTGGGATTTGAACCCTCATTGGGCTCACTCCAAAAGTTAGCTTATAACTGCTACATTGCAACATTGCCTCCCCTATTGCCTGGGCGTGCCAGTCACCAGCTGGTTGACATTGGACAAGCCACAAAAATCTCCCAGAATTTTGGGTTTCTTATTTGTAAAACTTAGATGATGTCTTACAGGGTTTTCGTGAGAATGAATCTAGATGACATTTATACATGAGTGTTTGTATCGTATCTACCAATGGGAAGCTACTGAAGTTTGAGTGGGAGTTTTGAAGAGGGAGATACTGGGTAGTCAAATCCTGCTCATGCTTTCCTGGGGCACTAAGGGTCACAGAGCCACAGGGAACTGTGTGGTGATAGAGCGCAAACGTGTGTCTAGCTCTGAGCCCAGGACTCAGCACAGACTGGTGCTCAGTAAATGTTTGCTGAATAAATTGATTCAACATCTGTGTTTGTGGCTTGCAATTCAGGATGCAGCAAGGTACAAGGTACGCCATCTCAAGAAGTTCATTTCTAAAGAGAAAGAGATGGAGAAGTATAGCATACCTTGGAGATATTGTGGGTTCAATTCCAGACTGACACAATAAAGCTAATATCACAATAAAGCAAGTCACACAAGCTTTTTGATTTCCCAGTGTATATAAAAGTGCATTTGCATTATACCGTTGTCTATTAAGTGTGCAGTAGCACTATGTCTAGAAAAACAACGTACATGCCTTAATTAAAATACTTTATTGCTAAAAATGCTAATCATCACCTGAACTTGTTGGAAAAGTAGCAACGATAGACTTACTCTATGCAAGGTTGCCACAAACCTTCACCTGGTAAAACACACAGTGTCTGTGAAGTATAATAAAACTACGCACAATAAAATGAGGTATGCCTATAAACAGAAAGCAAAATAGTATATAATGTGTGAGTGAGGAGTCAAGAAGACTTCTTGGAAAAGAACTCTAGGCATTGAGTCTTACAGGATACGTGAAAAAAGGAACAAGAAACATGTGCTCGGAACAGTGTGTCACAGGCACGTGGACATGAGGGTTGTTGTAGGAACATTGTTCTGGGAGAAAACAGTGTATGGTGAGTGGTGAGAGCAGTGAGATGTGGCCCTGGGTCTTGATGCTGTGCTGAGGAATTGAGATTGAATCCTGAAAGTAATTGCATGGCGCCCCTGAAAGACCTTTATTAAGGAAGTGTCTATTTTAGAAAATTCACACTGTTGGGAAATGTGCAGAACGGTTGGAATAGGGAGAAGGTGGATATGTAAGTAGAGTTAAAGGTTATAACTGTAGAAAAGAAAAGCTGGTAGGAAAGATGTTTAGGTATTACAGCAGGGATGGGGAGGAGGAAATAGATCTCAACTGTATTTAGGAAGTAGAATTAGTTGCACATAAGGTCAGGTTGGCTACAGAGAAAAAAGGGACGAATGCTATCTAAGGTACCGGTCTCATTTGAGCAACTATTAGGTTGGTGCAAAAGTAATTGCGGTTTTTGCAATTATTTTTAACCTTTTAAACCACAATTACTTTTGCACCAACCTAATAGATATATGGTGGTTCCATTAACACTATTAGCTACCATTTACTGAGTATTTATTGTGGACCTAGCATACTGTTTTGCACTCATTATTCCATTTCATCTTCATGTCAATTGCAAAGTGGTTATTATCTTCATTTTATGGATGAAGAGGGTGAAGCACAGAGCAGTTAGGAAGCTTGCCCAGTATGTCATATGGAGGAAGGAGTGGAGTTGAGACTTTAACCTTGTTCTGTCTCCCAAGCCCATGCCATCAGTCACTGGGTCATGCACAGACCCTTCCTGCGCTGAGGGACCACAGAAAGAGGAGGTTTGGAGAGGGAAGGGAGAAGATGGTAATCACATGATGTAAGCATATTCCCACAGAAATCTGACCTGGAAAGTTCTGCGCTGAGTTTTGCTTGTAGGGAAGCAACATTGCTCTTATCTGGGGCTATTGGTGGGTGGAGGATAGAAAAAGGAGCCAAGAAGGGGCCCCCTACACGCTTCTGGCTAACGTTGTGGTGCGCTCTCCTGCCTCTACCAGAACAGTTAATAAAGGAGAGATTAAGGAGCAGGATTCTTCAGGCCAGTGTTCCCAGCTTTAGTGAGAATGCCAACAGAAAGGGGGCCCAGCCTCTGAAGCTCCAAGCAGGGAAGTCCAGGGCTCTGGGGATGAAGACACAGCTGACATCTCATGGTTAAGGACAGCACCACCACAGGACCCTTTAAATACTGAACTCACAGCAAGTAAACATGCTGCCCCAGTGACCAATACATAAGTATTGGTGGAACTGAAGCAAGTGAAATATAAGTGAGGAGTGGCTAGTCAGTTCTCCTGGTAACTATCATCCGAGCCAATTCAAGAATGTGTGTGAATCCTTGGGGAAGGCAGGGATGATTTCAGATGCTCCAAATGGACCCTTCCTCTATCCCTGCCCTTTCAAAATACAGCTCTTTATTCTAAAGAAGTGCCCACTTAAAGCCTCATTAGTCATTTCTCCCTGAAGAATCAGCCTCTTGGGTCTTGCCTTGTGAACACATTTTGAGGATAGGGCAAGAGAGAACTCAGTGCCTGCCAGCAGGGAAAGGAAGGAAACCTGACTTGGAAATGCAGGAAAATACAAAATATCTCATTAGGGTTAACCATTATGCTATTTTTTTTTTTATTGAGGCAACACCGGTTAATAACATTATCTAAGTTTCAGGTATACCATCTTATAATTTGGTATTTGTTTACACTATAGTGTGCTCACCACCAAAAGTCCAGTTTTCATCCATCACCATGCATTTACTTCCCTTTATCCATTTTGCACCCCCTCCCCTTCTCCTCTGGTAACCATTAATCTGTTTTCTGTATCTATGAGGTTTGTTTTATTTGCTCATTTGTTCCTTTTTTCTTTCATATGCCACGTCTGAGTGAAATATGGTTTTTGTCCTTTTTTTGTCTGACATTTTACTAGCATACTACCCTCAAGGTCCATTCTTATTGTGGCAAATGGCAGTATTTCATCTTTTTTAGGGTTGAGTAGTATTCCATTATGTGTGTGTGTATCGCATCTTTTTTATTTATTTATCTGTCAATGTAAGAATGGCTATTATAAAAAAGACAAGCAATAATACGTGTTGGAGAGGCTATGGAGAGAAGAAACCCTCTTACACAGGTGGTGGGATTATAAATTGGTACAGCTAATAAGTGTTGGAGAGACTATGAAAAACAGTATGGAGTTTCCTCAAAAATAATAAATAAATAAATAAAACTACCATATGATCCAGCTATTCCACTTCTGGGTATTTAAACAAAGACTGTCAAAACACTAATTTGAAAAGCTAATGTGGACCCCTATGTTCATTGCAGTATTATTTACAATAGCCAAGACATAGAAGCAACCGTTATGTTATTTTTATGCAGTTCAGGACAGGTTACTCAGTAAATTGTGGGCTAATAGAAATTTATTTCATGAATTTATTCATCATTCTTTGCCATAACTTACGCCAATCAGAAAAAGAGAGAAAAAAACCATACCTGGAGTCATGACTTCTCAGTGTCCTGTGATTGACATTCAGCACAATCACTTAGAAATCTACCACTGAGACTCCAACACCTTCGAAGGTATGCTATTGTCAGTGGACATACTAGTACTTTTGCTCTCTCACCTTTTGGCATGTTTGTGTGTGTGAAGTGGTATTGGACAAGATGGGGAAAGGAGAGTGTCAAGAATTAATGGGCATTCGCCCTTTCTGGGGGCCCTGAGGCCCTCAGAGCCAGTGGGGTGGGAATCAGACGAGGTGTGCTCCCTTCACCAGCAGCTGGGCCTTCCTGGGCAGCTCCCCAGGGGTGAGAGGGGCGGGGGTGGGGGAGGCCCTGGCCACTTCCATCCTCGGGGTGCAGCTCCACTCTACAGGCCCAGGCCCGCCCCAAGCCTGAGATATGCATGCATCCTGTGGGTGCAGCTGCAGCTCAGATGGTTCCAGAAGGGAGGAGAGGGATCCATCCAGCAGGCTGTTGCTTCGCTGTGTATGACACTCACTACCAAAATGATTCTGTATTCAGTTTAATTACTCATTATTTCTATGCTGAACGAAGACTTAACGAAGGGAAAAAAACAACAGCAATAACATACCTCGGAAGCAGTTAACTAATACCCAGAATACTCTGCCTTTCGTACGGAACTCACCGGTGTGCAAACGTCACCCTGTAAATACTCCCTTATACTCTGTGTCACACGTGTGTGTGGTGGCTGCTTCTCCAGAAACCCTTTCTCACGTGGCAGTTGTCTTGTTTTCTGGGTTGTTTGTAACTGAGGAAAAACACACTGCCTGCGTCTGCGTGGGCCTCCCGCTCCTCCCTCTGCCCATCCACCAGGCTGGAGGATGGGGAGGCGGCTAGTTCCCACGCAGAGCCGGGAGTCACAACATCTTTTCAGTGAAGGAAAAAAACACAGCTCTACCTTGTATGCGCCAGGAGTGTCTGCCTCGAGGCCCGTTCTCTTCTTCGCTGCTGCTAAGGACAAAATGATGACTTATTCTACTATTGGAGAACTATTTTTATGTAATTAATGTATGCTCTCCTGTTTATAAATGTCCAATTTAAAAGGAAAAAAAAAGTTAATGGACATTGCTCAACAAAACGAATCGGTTTATTTTTTAATAACCGTGATGTACCCGAAAGTAAAAATAACTGTGGGGTAGAAAATATTATGCATATTGTAATTACTGTCTGGGGCATGAAAGGACAAGAATGTGTGCTATGTCCATTTGGCTACCGATTTTCCTATTCTGTGCCCCCAGGCACCTCAGGAGAGGTCTCATTCTGTTCCCTTACAAAAGTACCAAGAATGCTTGAGATATTCTCCCACCTTGTTGCTTTACAAACCACCTTCCCTCATCCACATACCTCAGCAAGTCATTCCCTTCCTCCAATCTGAAGAGATTGGCAAAGAGTCTGAATCTTTTGTTGGTATTTCCAGGAGCTGGGACACAGGGAATGAACCAATCAGATTATCAATATCAGGCCACATTTGTCCCTCCCCCCCAATCCTTTTCAACTGGGGAAAATGTGTATTTTAAAATGTAGCATATATTATACAAATTAGACATTTAACGACAATATCTATAAAAAGAATCATCAAAAAGCAGTATTTTTGTTCAAAGTTTACAGAGAATCAATATAGCCCCTTTTCTTAAGAGTTATTTTTGTTTAAACTGTGCCGCAGTAGTTAAGGATAAAACAACCAGTCATGACAGTGGTATTAAAGGTTAAGCAACCTCCAATTGCCCTTGTTTATTGTATTTTTATCATCAGTGGAGCTTTCCATTTCTTCAAAGGCTTGATAGAAATGGCTGGCAATTTTCAATCATCAAATCAAAGCCCTGTGTTGGAATCGTTTCTTTAGTGTAACGCAAGATATGCTGTGAGTAATTTGATCAGATCAGTCATTTCCATAATTAGAGCAAGAGCACGGCGTCCTGAAGTAATTAATATGTCCTCATACCATGGTCTGAAGTCATACAAAAGCAAATGCACAAAGCCCTTATGTCGTGTGCTCCTAAAATAGCAGCTGTTTTCAAAAATAAATAAATGTACTTTTTTTACTTACCTCTAATTTTTTCCACTACCCCAGCTAGACATATTTACAGCTCTGCTCTACCTTTGGCTTATCTGTTGATAACTAGTGAAAAGCAGTCAGAGCATTTCACTTGAAGTACATTATTTCTCAGTTTGATGGGTGTGTCTTAGCTACCCAGTCCCATGAGACTTATTCAAAACGTTCCTGGGTTTCTCAAGGGCAGGGGAAAAGCAACACTTCAATGCACTGAGTAGTCCCTGCTCGTGTTACTTATATACCTGTAGAACTTTTCGTGTACGATCACCTTGGTAAAAGCTTCATGGGATCCCTGAGATTGTAGGTACCCTAACCCTCATTTTAAAGAAACATGTGCAGTGGGTGCATGTATCTGAGACTCTTTGGTGGGGAAGTTTAGATAACGCTATGCTCTGTGCTCTGTCACTCGGTGAACACAGGGAGCTCACACCACGTCAGATGTCTTTCTAATTGCAGTATTTTCTGATGGACTCCCTGCCCTGGTCTCTTTCCCCTCAACTGTCCTCCACACAGTGGTTAGAATAAAATTCTTCATACACTGTCGTCATGTTACTCTTTATTTTCCAGCTTATAAAGTCCAGACATCTCAGCTTACCTTCCCGACAACTGTCCCCGTGTCACAGGAGCCTTGTTTTACATTAGTCCCTTTGGTCCATACTTTTGAATCTGCTCAACGAAGAGTCTTGTCACTGCTTTGGCAACTTCTTTCTCTTCTTGGCCAACCTAAGCCCCTCTTGTCATCTAGTAATGAAAATGCTTCATATCCAGTCAGTCTTCCCTGGTGATTGATTTCACCTGGTTCTAAACAACCTTCTCAAGTGCATAATCATTTAGACATCTGAGAAGTCTATCTAATTTTGCAACAATATAAAGAGAAAAATTGTAAGAAAATTTCCTCCATAATCTTACCACCCTAACACAACTTTTAAAATACCATGTTTTCTTCTAATTCTTTCTTACCTGAGTATAAACTTTTACATGGTTGTGATATATACAACTTGTATTATGTTTTCATTCAACATTATAATTATTTTTGCATGTTACTGTACTACCTGAATTTTAAATAATAGTAGTATAGTACTTTATCTATGTGCAGTGCATGATGGTAGAGAGAGTAGGATATGTAAATAAGCTAAGTGTAACTTTGGGCAAGGTGTATAAACCCTTTTGAGCCTCAGTTTGTTCATCTGTAAAATGGGGATAATAAATATATGTGAAGCATATTGTATAGTGCCTGACATTTGACAAACACTGTCTGTGACTTATTACCCAGTTTGAGCCATATAAGCTTGCTTTTATGGTTTGTTACTTTGAAAATTTTTGTGCCTGTGTCATGGGCAGTTCTCAGGCAATTGTTAAGTTTGTCTAGAGTAAAGATGAAACTTTTATTTATTTTGTATGACTTTCTAAGTCTTCTGTTAAAAGACAGATGGCTGCCTCAATGGACTCTCAATCATGCGGTGCAGTTGCTGGCTGCATTTCATTCTAAATAATTTTGTTCTTCAAATTGAAAACCAGTCACTAGCTTTTGATGTTGTAAGACCTCTAAGCTTAGTTATAAGTTGCCAGAACAGAAAAGAAGCTTTAGTGAGATCCCTTTATTTCCTACATCATTTCTACACCCCTCTATCTGAGAAAGCTGAGTTCAACCAGTTCTCCATGTTTCCACCTCAGAAACTTAACTCTAAAATCTAGGTCATCTCTGGTAAGCAGCTTATCCTTCGTCTGAAAGGGGTGTGTCCACTGCTGGGTATATCTTGCTCAGAACATTCTAAATTTTTTTATGGGCTAAAGAGAGGGATGAACAGAGTTAAAAGTGGTTGGCAGCTCTGACCTGTGTGAAGACACTTATTTCTGTTTTTTTTTTTTAATTAAATTTTTTTAATATTAGTTCAGGTGTATATAACAACATAATGATTAGACATTTATGCCCCTCGTGAAGTGATAAGCCCCCCAAGTCTGCCATCATATTTAGCTGTTACAGATGCCAGATGGGTTCTGGGCTTATGGGGGGATCATTTCATAGATTGTGTAGATGCCTGACCACTGCACTGTCCACCCAAAGCTGATGTAGAATAATATTGAATGAAGACACTTAGTTTTAATGTGATAATGGGGTGGAGGACCAGAGAGCTGGCCCCTCCTTTTATTGTCCTCATTTATACATGGCTTCCTGACGGCCAGTCACCAATTTTTTAGTTTGACCCTTCCCCTTCTTGAGAAAGATGCATCGGCTTAAAACTAATATTTTCATGACATGTTTAGGAGATTCAGGTTAGAGTTTTACATTATGGAGTGACTGTCTACCCACGTATTCTGGTAATTCTTTTTCCTGAAGGAACTTGTCATTTTACAGCTAAGCTCTTCCTCCACTTTACAAAATGAGGAATAATCACTGCACCCCATATATTTCATGGACCCAGCAGATAATGTCTGCTGAGAAAAGTGCTTTTAAAAATTCTAGTATTACTCTGGTTTCACCTGTTTATATATCTTAACAACTATATCCAATTTTCCATGTTTTCCATTTTCTGTCTAGTAGTAAAACTCTTGTTCTTTAACAAATCTTGATGGCAGTTGCCCCAAAGATTCCTGTTTTGTCTTTTTAAAAAATTAAATTTATTGGGGTGACATTAGTTAATAAAATTATATAGGTTTCAAATGTACAAGTCTGTAATACATCATCTATATATTGCATTGTGTGCTCACTACCCAAAGTCCTTCTGTCACCATATATTTGATCCCCTTTACCCTTTTCTACATCCCCTTTCCCACTTGCCCTCTGGTAACCACTAAACTTGTCTGTGTCTATGAGTTTTTGCTTTTTTTGTTTGTCTTGTTTGTTGCTTTCAGTTTTATATCCCACATATCAGTGAAATCATATGGTTCTCAACTTTTTCTGTCTGACTTATTTCACTTAGCATGATAATCTTAAGAGCAATGTTGTCGCAAATGGCAGTATTTCATCTTTTCTTATGGCCAAGTAATATTCCATTGTATATGTATACCACATCTTCTTTATACAATCATCTATCAAAGGATACTTTGTTTCCATGTCTTGGCAACCATGAATAATACTGCAATGAACATAAGGGTACATATATCTTTATGGATAAATATTTTCAGATTTTTTGGGTAGATGCCCAGAACAGGGATTCCTGGGGTATATGGTGATTCTATTCTTACATTTGGGGGAAACTCTATGCTGTTTTCCATAGTGGCTGCATCAGTTTACATCCCCACTAGCAGTGTATGAGGGCTTCTTTTTCTCCACAACCTCTCCAACACTTTTTATTACTTGTCTTGTTGTTAATAGCCGTTCTAACAGGTTTAAGGGGGTAGTATCTCTTTGTGATTTTGATTTGCATTTCCCTAATAGCTAGTGAAGTTGAGCATTTTTTTATAATATCTGTTGGCCATTTGTATGTTATCTTGGGAGAAGAGTCCGTTCAGGTCCTCTATCCATTTTTTAAATTGGATTGTTGTTTTTTGTTGTTGTTGAGTTGTATAAGTTTTTTTCCATATATATATTGGATATTAGCCCCCTTACTGGAGGTGTTGTTTGCAAATATCTTCTTCCATTCAAGTGGTTGTCTCTTTTTCTGTTGACAGTTTCTTTTGCTGTGCAGAAGCTTTTTAGTTTGATATAGTCCCATTCATTTATTTTTTATTTTTTATTTTTGCTTTTACTTCCCTTGCTTTTGAGGTCAAATTAATAAAATCATCTTTAAGTTCAAGGTCCATAAGTTTAGTATCTATGCTTTCTTCTATGTAACTTACTGTTTCAGGTCTTATATTTAGGCCTTTGATCCATTTTGAGTTGATTTTTGTGTGTGGTGACAGCAGTCTAGTTTCTTTCTTTTGCATGTGGCTTTCCAATTTTCTCAGCACCATTTATTGAAGAGGCTTTCTTTTCTCCATTGTATGTTTTTGGCTCCTTTGTCGAAAATTATTTGCCCATATAATGTGGGTTTATTTCTGGGTTCTCAATTCTATTCCATTGATGTGTGTGTCTGTTTTTCTGCCAATACCATGCTGTAAAACTACAAGACATTATTAAATGAAATTGAAGACCCCCCCCCCCCAAAAAAAAAATGGAAAGATCGTCTGTGTTCATGGATGGGAAGAATCAACATTGTTAAAATGGCCGTATTACCCAAAGCAATATACAGATTTAATGCAATCCCCATCAAAATCCCAATGGCATTTTTTAAAGAAATAGAACAAAAAATCATCAGATTTGTATGGAATCACAAAAGACCCCAAATAGCCAAAGCAATCCTGTTTTGTTTTATAAGTAGTATCAATCTTATCAACAGTTAGTCATGTTTGTAGTAATTTTTTATTTCAACATGGGCTTCTGATACTTTAAGTTCAAAAAGTGGTCTCAGTGCTAATTTTCAGGTCAAGTGAGGAGGCTCATTTCTGATAATTGCTTAATCTTCATCCCCCAAATAATCCTTCTGCCACAGAAAGAAGTCAGAAGGTATTCTCCACACCAACTTGCCTGAACATGCCTCCTTTGCTTTGTTCCTTTTTTCTTCTGCTGTGGAAATCTTCTGGCATGACTGAAGCCTGGGAAGCAGCATGATTTGAGATGAAAAGATTGTAGTCAGCAACATACCTTTTGTAGATGCATTTCTTGTCTCAAAATTATGTGGAGATAGAATGTGGTCAGTTCAGGTCTGGCTTTTCCACATTACTGTAGAGTCTAATGTTTATAGACTAATGGCACCATTTTACATTGTGTTATCGAATTTTAGGAGAAACACTTCCTTCAGGGTAGAACTTCTGTCAAACCTATGTACAGCTTATTCTGTAACAATAATGGGAAAAGACATTTTGCTAAAGCATAAGGAGCTGAGCCTCTTGTTTTTGAAAAGTAATTAGGAAATAACTTTTTTTTCCCCCATTAGATCAAGTTTCTCATTGAAAGGAACTGAAAGTTTTGTTTTGCTTGTTTTGAATGTGACTCCCACTGGGAGTTACCAAGTGGAATTTATTCTTTGGATATGAAAAGGATAAAGTCACTTGAAGAACATGTGAGGGGACAGAGATGGTTTTTGAACATGCTGTCTAAATTGTTGAAACCCCAAAACACAATTTGTGACACGGTTCAGCAGACATAGAACGAGAGGCAGTATGCCAAGGTGAACAAAGAACACAGATTAAGTTTGAATTTTGGCTCTATTTACTGGCTGTGTGACAGCAGGTGGGTTATTTAATATGTCTCTGCCTTAGTTTCCTCATCTGTAGAATGGGGATAATACTAATACCTCCACGAATACCTACCTCAGAGGGTTATTGTGGTGATGAAATTAGTTAACATAAAGTCTTAGAATAGTACCTTGGCACACAGTAAATGTGATGTGTCAGCTGCTACTATCACCACAGATGTAGGATCTTTATAATATAAAGACTGAAAGGTGGTTTTTTAAACATGCCCCATGTCCTTCCAGGGCAGGTCCCTTAGGTCTTGACTTCCTATCTTACAGTTTTAAATTTATACCAACATTTCTTCTGTCACTAAATGACGACCTAATTCCACCTGAAAAGCTCAAGTCTAATAATTATCTAAAAGCCTTAGCTGATATAAAACACACTATGCTCAGAAAGTACTTTTCAAGAATCACTAGATGATTAAAGTTAATTGATAAATTAGAGTACAAACAAGAATAGTTAAAATACAGTATTTTCTGGATCATGGTATGTGTTGTAATTCTAAACATACAAGTTTTTTATTCTCTATATGTGTGATTATTTGATCACTCCTTGTCTTCCTAGTTAGACTTTAAATTCCACGAGGGTAGGGACCACATTTTGCTCACCATTAAATTCCAGCACCCACGTCTGATATACGAGGTCTATCAATTAAGTTTGCGAACTTGTTGCAACCATGTTGCTAACCTTTTTTGATATCAGAGGGATTATTCATTATGAATTTGTACCAACTGGACAAACAGTTAACCAAGTTTACTATTTGGAAGTGCTGAAAAGGCCGCATGAAAAAGTTAGATGACCTGAACTTTTCTCCAACAATTCATGGCTCTTGCATCACGACAATGCCCCAGCTCACGCGGCACTGTCTGTGAGGGAGTTTTTAGCCAGTAAACAAATAACTGTATTGGAACATCCTCCCTACTCACCTGATCTGGCCCTCAGTGACTTCTTTCTTTACCCGAAGATAAAGGAAATATTGAAAGGAAGACATTTTGATGACATTCAGGACATCAAAGGTAGTAGTAAAACAGCTCTGATGGCCATTCCAGAAAAAGAGTTCCAAAATTGCTTTGAAGGGTGGACTAGGCGCTGGTGTCAGTGCATAGCTTCTCAAGGGGCATACTTCGAAGGTGACTGTAGTGATATTCAGCAATGAGGTATGTAGCACTTTTTCTAGGATGAGTTCACGAACTTAATTGTCAGACTTCGTAAAGTAGGCATTCAAAAGTAGTTGTCGAATGAATGAATAAATGAATGCATGCGTGGCTTGGTAATAAAAAATTGATAACTTGAAAGTCACTGTGATTATATAATAGCCTTTTAAGAAGTTCATATGTAGTTAATAGGGTTATTCGTACTCTTAATATTTCTATTAAGAAAGTAGAAGGCTGACAGAAAAACTGGGACATTCGTTAAGTTAGTGAAGAGACAGTCTTGAGGATGAGTCTTCAGTGTTCTGAGTCCCAGTCTGGGTCTGTTCCCAGGAAGATGGAGGAGAATCAAGAAATACCATCTTGCTTCCCTCTTTGGTATTTTCCTTTCTTCTCCGCCTGCAATGGTTCCATGCTTACATTCTATAGATGAGGCAATAAGAAAGGAGAGAATCTTCAGACATTTGGTTAGTACTCTCCTTCTGGAAGGAAAGTGGACATCAAAGCACAGACTTGCTACATACCCATGAGTCAGAGCCCTGTCTCCTAGGTGCCAGGTCATAGTGACAGTTTCTGAGATGCTGATAAAGTTAGAGTGTGCTGCTGGCCCCCCGGCAGGTGTTTTGAACATCACAGATTTAATATCAACAGTGAAAGTTTAAAATGAATGTGGCATTTTGCTGAAAAATTACCAAGTAGGCAAATGGATGGCTTTTTATTCAGCTTCTGAAAATACCACACATAGAAAGATTTCTTAACCACCTAGAAACTATTTTGAGGAAATTAAAGTTTTGGAGTTCAACTCTATCAGTGATTCCCTCTTGCCATTATTATTATTATTAATTATTATTATTATTATTATTTCCCTGTTGCCTTGTGTTCAAATCAGATGCTAAAGGTTGGTTCCTATAGAACAGTTCCCAACAAATTTGTAAGTCAGACTCTTTGGCCTCTGTCCTCTTTGACTTCAGACGTTCTCTGCCTTTGCTCTAAGTTATGCTTATGAATCACAGACATAAATCATTGTCTCCTCCTCTTCCTCTTCCTTCCTTTTCTTCTTCTTCTTCTTCTTCTTCTTCTTCTTCTTCTTCTTCTTCTTCTTCTTCTTCTTCTTCTTCTTCTTCTTCTTCTTCTTCTTCTTCTTCTTTTCCTCCTTCTTCTTCTTCTTCTTTTGCTACTCTTAGCACACGTGGAGATGATTTAGCTCTTTAAAGAGGATACTTTGGACATCTACTTTTTACAAAATCCAAATTCTATGGAATCAGAGAGAGGTTTTTCTGTCTCCGGAAGGTAAAATCCAGAAGCATAATCAAACCAAATAAAAAAAAAATCAAATCAGTCCATTAGACTAATGTTCTGTGTCACTGGGATGCAGGCACAACTATATCGGTTCTGTCAGATGAATATGTAATTTTCTGTAGGATTTATTTGCTCTCCTGTTTCATTTTAGCCTCCACGCTGGATTAAGTTTCCATAAAACCACGATGAACTAAAATGCGTGAGGAATGAGGACTTGTGTTTCATTTAATTTTTTGGTTAGCTGAAGTTTAACCAAAAATCTTTTGGCTTTAATCCTGCTGAAATTTTTCTAAAATCATTTCATTTTCTTGCATCAAAAATATATCGCAGTGGAAGTTTGTCATTGATAGTTAAGAACATTAAAAGACCCTGGGGATCATTTTATGACTATTATAAAGTGTTACAGATGGAGGGTGAGAGGTTGTAATGAATATGGGAACTAGTTAAAAACTAGACCCCTGGGGTCAAACAGCCAGTTACCTCTGTCTTTTAAAAGTGGAAAATACACTGGTATTTACTGAGCACCGAACTACTAGCCAGGCCTTAGACTCTCCCCTTAAGGAGCCCAATTCTGGTAAAGAAGAGAGGACTGTGTTTACAAATAATGATCGTCCAATGCAGTAAGTGCTTAAGAAGGTGTGCTCTTGTAAAGCAGAGTAAACTACCAACGGCCTAAGGCAGTCAAAGACCTTACACAGGGCAAGACGATGGTTTGGGTCTTGACACTAGTACAGGAGTTAAGTAAGAAGAGGAAGTAGGACATCCTTGGCTGAGGGAGCAGCCTTTGAAATAAGAGATGTAAATGAGGGCTACCTCTAGGGACCTGGTGTGTGTGTCTGTGTGTCAGGGCAGAGAGAGACTTGGCAGATGAGTCTCGACAGCAGCCTGGGGCAGACTGTAAAGGGCCATTTATACAGAGTTCTAGTGCTAATTTGTAAGTAACATTTAACAATGGGGTTAAACAATCTCATTTGTGCTCCTTAAAGATTACTGTAGCTGTGATGGGAAGGAAGCATTGGAAGAAGAAGAAACTATTTAGATTAACTAGTTAACTTTTCAAAAATTGTTTTACTGTTTTATAAGCCTGAATAATAGATTATACTAACGTGTTTCCCTGAAAATAAGACCTAGCCGACAAGAAGCTCTACTGCGTCTTTTGGAGCAAAAATTAATATAAGACCCGGTCTTATTTTACTATAATATAAAACCAAGTCTTAATATAATATAATATAATGTAATATAATATAATATAATAAATATAATATAATACCAGGTCTCATATTAATTTTTGGTACAAAAGACACATTAGAGCTGATTGTCCGGCTAGGTCTCATTTTGGGGAAACAGGGTAGTATTTTTCCTTTAAGTAGGAAAACATTTCAGTTTCAGTCTCTCATTTGGGTACATTATTATTATTATTATTGTTATTTTCACTTGGAATATCAGAACTGAGGCACAGTGGGCCTGTGATTTTTTCCAAGGTTCTGAATGGAATCCATTGAAAAATTGACTTAAAGCCAGGTCTCAAAGTTTCTTCCAGCAGTTGCTAGACCACATTCCCTACTATTACAGCATATTTATGATATAATTAACTTTCAGAAAGCCATATGGCTTTTGTTACAAAGACTAAAGGAATGTGCTTTTCATAACGAATGGCATATGGCCTCCAATAGCTCTTTGCTTGCATGTTTTAACAAAATGAACTTGTACGGAAATTAGATGCCTCAGGTCACTTAGCAAACTGAAGCTGATTTTCTTCTGCTCTCCCTATGTACAACTGCATTTCTGACAAACAGTAAGGAGTTGTTTTGGCAACCTGTGGGTGTAAACATACATGGCGTGGCTCAGATGATCCTCTTCTCCTGTGGCATTGCCCCCTTAAAGAACCAGCATTTTGCCTCTTATTCACAAGGGAGTGTGTGGCTCTCGGAAACAGGCATTTCTGATGAAGCCGCTCGCTTTTGGAACGGTGGGAAAATTAGTTGACTTAAATGATACAATAGGCAAAAGGAGCAACTGCATGAGAACCATTGAGCTGAAAGCTGACATTTATCTTGGGTCACTTAAATGATGCAGGGCTGGTGGATACATGATAGATGCTCACAGGCTGACCTAATTTAATAGCAGTTAGGCATGAGGCGCACACTTAATCTCTCAGAGTTATTTAGAAACCTTTCTATTTTAGGCAACGAGCCTTAAAGTTCTGCTCTCTTAGTTCACACTGTGTCTCATCCTATTGTTGATTTCGCAGATTTTCTGATAGAGTGTGAGAATGAGCTCCTTGCAACTTCACATTATCATATTACAATATTCAACAATGATTATTTGTATTCAAGATCAATGACATTATCTCATTGGAATTCCCTGGACTCTGAATTCATAAGACAGTCCAAAATGCTCTTGTCTGTGATGGAAAATTACAGCACAATTACTGTAAGTCAGTTGGTTCATAAAAAGATCTGAGTTTCAAATTTCGCTCATCACACTGGCAAATCACTTGCTTTTTTAAATTCTTGTGTTATATTATACTACTTTTTGTTTTTGTTAATTAAGTGGAGGTATATCAATACCAAAGAAAATTTAATATATACATACTTCTTAAGTAACTAAAGTAAATAAAAATACATTTTAATTAATATTAAAATATTCAAATCTTTCTATTCAAAGGCTTAATTTCCTAAGAACAAAAACCACATAATTTACAATAATTTATTCATGAAGAAAAAAACAAATGTTTTAAATAATAAATTAAATTGTTAGTCTGTCTTTTTTTCTATCGAAAAGGACTCATTCAAATCCTGTTCATACAAAAGGAAAATGTTTTTTAACTTGTATTTTAATTCAGCTTATATTTACTATAATCTATATTCCTCTTTTGGACAAGTCATAGCTTCTCCTTTCATAGAATAATATCTTCCATTATGTTATAATTACAAACTGTAGACTCATAGGATCGATGAATCACAGGGCTAGGTGGAATCAGCCTTCAGCCATCATCTCTATCTCCAGGGCATCTCTAAACCATGAATTGAAAAACAAGGTGAGTAAGAGACATCTTTAGCCAGAAATATGGTTTTGGCTAGGTAAGGAAAAAGGTAAACCTGGGAACTCTTTTCCTCTTTAGCAAAAATACTTTTCCTTCCTTTTTTCCCCCTCAAAATGAAAATCACCCTAAACTGATAATATTAGAATAATAACCCCACCAGAAACCCTGTTGTGTATGTACATATAAAACCATTTAGACTCACTTCAGATTTAAGAATTGGATACTAGGATCTCTAAGACTCCAGATAAGCAATGTTTGAGAATGAAAGAGTCTGCTCTCACGTATTTAAGCATCATTTCTTACATGACTGCAAAATACAAAAAAAATATAAGTACAAGATCTGTAAACAAAATAATGCTACATAAATTTTAGAAAGCCAGAGAACAATTTGGAAGAGGAGTAATTAGGGTAACATTAGGTACTAACAAATGTCAATTGGAATACAATGTTATTTACTTAACTGTCACAATTCATTATGTTCGTTAAGGCCATTCCCATCTTGCTCATTGGCTTCATAGCACTTGGAGGTAGTTGTATTAGAGGATATGCTTAAAGACACTGAGCCACTACGGCTCACTGTGTGGAGAAATCAGGTCAAAATTTCAAGCAAACTTAATCCCCTGGCTGTTTAGAAGACAGTCCTTTCAGGACTGAACAAACATGGACACAAAAAGAGAGACATGGTTCACTAAAATTACTTTGAGTATTTGGGTTAGTTTGAATTTTATATCCTGAAAAATTTATGATATGCAAAGACATTAACAACTGGTTTCTGCAAGTTTTCAAATCCTGCACCAAATTGGTTTAACAAACATATATGGCTCTAAAGTAAATGGGGGAAATGGCCAAGACCAAATGCAACTGGCTTCAAAGGAATGTCGGTCCTGTTACTCGAAGATATGTTTTGTTCTGCTGAGCACCATATTGGGTCTGAATATTGTAAGATGGTTTTAGCACTAATTTTGGAGGTTGGACATGCAGAGAGCTGAAGTGGAGTTGGGAAGATATAGAAAAGGACGGGTAAAACAGTGAGTAAATATCCCAGTTGTTGGTGTGACTGAAGGATTCTTAAGAGAAAGAATGCTTAATATTTAATAAAATTGTTTCTTTTTCTTCAATCGTAAACTGTTCTAACTCCCCAGCCTTTAGTAAAGTCTGTCATAAACATTCATGCTTTGAGCGCTTTCTTTTATTTTTGGATTGAAAATTATGGGAAAGACCTTATTCCATGTGGGGTGGAATAGGGTTAGCATGAACAGAAAGAACCATAAGATGAACAAATTAAGCAGAAGCAGGCATTCAGAACTAAGGAAGCCCTGCAAACAGACCAATGCCCCCTTTGCCCATGCCCCCAAATGACTAGAACTTTTGGAATGCACTTTGGTCTTCCATAACCTATAGGATGGATATTAGAATCAAGGAAATTGTAGATCCCAGCTGATATTTGGTTTGTATCAATACAGCCTAAAAATATAATAGTTTATTAAGGGTGGAAGTAGGGATGGAAAATTTTGATCTCCAGGGCTCTACTTTCTATCTATAGTGGTAACTATCTACAGCACGTGATGCTGTTATTCTCTTCTGCGTTTGCAGAATACCAGGCATTTAGCATTTATTTTGATTTTTTTAAGTCAAGTCCAAACTAGTCAATTATGTGTCTGGTAAACCAAAAGATATTGCTGAAATCTGTGGTGACGGTTTTGAAACTATTTTGTGCATTTGCATTTATTGAAAATGTAATTATAGGTTGCTTCTCTCTGTAGCATTCCCCATGGCACACAGTGGAATTTGTTTGGATGTGGAAATCTTTATAGGAAGTAGCATTGTTACGTGAGGCTTGTGCACTGGTACCGACATGTTTGAAGAATGAATAATGGCCATGAACTACAGTGCAAAGAGTATCAATGATCCATCGCTTGAACGTCTCTTTTAAAGGGCAAATTTCACATATACGTTTAAAATGAAAAGGAATCTGAGCTTTAATGTGTTTATGTTAAGTTACAGTTTTATCTACATGCCTCCTTTGTATTCTGCTGCATTATTAGTGGTAAAATATACACATTTATAAATAAATGAGAGAAAGAGATAAAGAGAGATGGAAAGACAGAAAAGCAGAGCTGTTTAAGATATGGTATAGGCAGCATGCTTAATTCCTTTATTTGGGAAGTCTCTCATATTCTTTTTCTTAAACAGATACACCTTACATTGTCACATCTTGATGTTCTGATAGGGTCTTCAGGGAAAATTTGTTTGGTGGCAAAAGTCCTGTTTGGTATATCTTGACATCTGAGAACCTTTCGGAAAACACTGAAGTGCATCATTCGAACAATTGCCTTGACTACTTATCTACATTTAGCCCCATCTGTGTTAGTCTCATAGTTATGGGAAAGGCTGAGGGCCAAGTTCTTGTCTGGCTTTGAATGTGAAGCTTCAGGGCAACGTTTAATTTTCCCAAGATCTAGAGCCTACTGTTTAGTGATTATATTTAGTGATTATATTAGAATTATATTTCTGCTTAGAAAAAGGTGACACAGTCAAACTGATTTCATGGAAATCTAAAATGGAAGCCAAATATTAGGTGATTTTAATCTAAACAAAATATAACCCTAAACACTCGAAGATTGTTATAATAAATTTGGAAACACTGTATCTTTCATTGCTTTACAAAGTGAGCCTAAGACCATTTAGACCACATAAAGTCACCTGGTTCCACTGTTTTGCTCTAGGATCCCAAGTATCTTCTCAAAAATCTGTTTCTGTCTTGTGTTCTCCAACCTTTGTTCAGAGAGCTGTGTGTATGTGGGCTATTTTACAATTGCTCATCATGAACTTCATCTTCCTAATTGGGACTCTTTTTCTAGCCTGCCAGGATTTGGGAGCGTTCTTGTTTCTGCCAGCTTATTGTTTATTCCTCCCAGACTCTTGCCATTCACAAAATAGCAACTGTAGCATGTAGAAATTCATTTAATCATTGACAAAAATGGGGTTGAGAGGCGGGACAAAGAGAACTCTATATCATGGCACTGGCGCCTGCCCTGAAGGTGATTTGGGTCTGTGAATCATTACTCTGTGGGTGCGGTTATTTAACCAGTTTAAAAATGATTTATATGCTTATCTAGAACCATGCTATATCTCTCATTTAATTCCCACATATTTTTAAAAAGGTGCTTTTCACATATTATGTTTTTTGTTGCTCTTAAGAATAGAGCTTTTATCATACCTTATAAATGGTGTGTGTGTGTGTGTGTGTGTGTGTGTGTGTGTATGTGTGTGTGTGTGTTTCCAAGAAGGCTATGGGTCTTGACTCATTGTTTCTAATAATTTTTCAGTTGACTGGATTTAGTTTTCTAAATCAAAAGTCATTATGTTTGGAGAATAATAATTGAATTCTTTTTTAAAGCCTCCTATTTGTTTGTGTATTTCATCACACTTTTGATCTTTTCGAATATTGTAATATAAAGACTTGACTTTAGTCACATCCATTTGCATTTCAAACACCTATAGTCCAGCTTCCCAGGACACCAGCAAACTTAAATTTCTTCAGGAAGTAGACACAGAAAGTATCACACGTACTCACATCCTATGGAAATGCAACTTTCTCTCTTGTTTCAAGATGTGCTTACTGCTTAGTGATGTCATGGATGCTGTTACCATCTTACCATTTTTTTTAATATATAAAAAACAAAATTGGAAAATAAAAAAATTATTAAGAATGGAAATAAGAGTGAAAATAAATGGAGTGTAAAAATATGGAAGGACTCTCATGATTCATGTTTATGAGAGAGCTGATCCACTTTATGAATGCTGTATCAGGGATTCATGTGGATGTTAGCAGAGTTATGTAATCTTGATCAACAGGTATATAAGGTGGCTCAGTTCCTATTGCACATCCTTTCCATCTATGCTCCTGTTTCCTGAAATAGAAATCACTGTAAAGGCAGCAGCAGCCATCCTTATTTTAGTTTTTCAAACATGGAAGACATATGTACACATTTGCATTTCAGAAAGTCATTCTGAGGACATGGTGAAGGATGGATAGAGGGAGACGAAACTGACAACAGACTAGTTGGAAACTAAATATTGGAAACTGTGAAGAAGTAGTGCGGATCTGTGAGGTGTGAAGAGGTAGAATCAGTTTTTCATGATGAATTAGCTGCAGGGTTGAGTAGAGGAGAAATCAAAGACAGATTCCAGGTTTTTTGAGTGGGTGACTGAGAAGATTGTGATAATGTTGGGACTAGAAGAGGAAAAGCAAGTATAGGAGAGAGGACAGTGATTTTGTGCATATTTTGTGTTTGAGATGTCTGTGTGGCATCAAGTAGAGGTGGTACATGAACTTGGCATACAGGAAAGAAGGCAGATCCAACAGGCTTTCTATCCAGGCTGTATTTCTTTCTCTGGGGCATAAGGAAATGATAAAACATATTGGGTCAGGGTTGCAACAAAAACGCAAACAAAATACAATAAAGGACTGTGTATGCTCATGTGACACTCTTCTAAAGAAATTTTTCTTTTCTTTTTTTTTTGTGGTAGGATATACATAATGTAAAACTGACCATTTTAATCATCTTTCAGTGTCCTGTTTAGTGACATTAAGTACATTCACATTGTTGCACAACCATCACTACCATCTATTTCCAGAACTTTTTTTATATTTCCAAACTGAAACTAGTAACCATTAAACAATAACTCCCCATTTCCCCTTTCTCCAGCCCCTGGCAGCTACCTCCATTTTACTTTCTGTCTCTATGAATTTGACTCCTCTAAGTATCCTCATATAAGTGGAATCACTAGTACCTGATTGTTTGTGTCTGGCTTATTTCACTCAGCATAATGTCTTCAAGATTTATCCACGTTGTAGCATATTACAGAATTTCCTTGCTTTCTAAGGTTGAATAATATTCCATTGTTTGTATATACCACATTTTGCTTATCCATTCATTTGTCGATGGGCAGTTAGATTGCTTAGACCTTTTGGCTATTGTGAATAATACTACCATAAACATGGGTGTACAAATATCTGTTCAAGTCTTCTTTCATTTCTTTTGGGTATATACCCAGAAGTAGAATTGCTGGATCATATACCGTGTTTCCCCGAAAATAAGACCTAGCTGGGCAATCAGCTCTAATGCGTCTTTTGGAGCAAAAATTAATATAAGACCCAGCCTTATGTTATATTATATTATATAAGAATGGGTCTTATATTAATTTTTGTTACAAAAGACGCATTAGAGCTGATTGTACGACTAGGTCTTATTTTCGGGGAAACACGGTAGCAATTCTATGTTTAATTTCTTGAGGAACCACAATAATTTTTTCCACAGCAACTATATTCCTACCAGCAGTGCATAAGGGTTCCAATTTTTCCATTCTCACCAACATTTGTTTTTCCGTTTAAAATTTTTTTGTATATATATATAATCCCCATTGTAAGGAGTGTGAAGTGGTATCTCCATGATTTTGGTTCGCATTTCCATAAGGATTTATGATGTTGAGCATCTTTTCATGTCACGTCAGCATCTTTTACCTGCCATTTGTACATCTTTTTGGAGAAATATCTACTTAAGTTCTTTGCTCATATTTTAATTGTTTTGTTGTTGTTGTTGTTGTTGTTGTTGTTGTAAAGAAGATTTTTAAACCCTAAAGGGAGGGATCAAATTCTGACCATTTACAGGACTCTGATTTCCATTCCTTGCAACTAACAAGTTTATCCTTTAGAAAACAGTGTATAAAGTATTGACTTAAAATGTGATTAAGTAGAACTCATTTCAGGTACCTTTGGCACAGATCTACCATTTCTAGCTATCTTTGCCTTGCCAGATGCTTGAGATAATTTTTCCACATAAAGAATCAATGCGTATTTTTGTTTTGTGCACATTCACAACTATTTCTGTACTCAGTCAAAAGTTCTAAGCACTGCTGTCAGACTCCTGTCTTGCCTACAAAAATACCAGATAAATATATACAAATGACAGTGTTTTTCCATTTTCAGAATATATTTGGCATTAAGCTCAGGACAAAAGAAGACATAAACTTTAGCCTGTGGTTGGGTCCCCCAACCCTATTTGCTTCTACCCGCGGCCTCACAAAGGTGACATTGCTCTATGCACATATGAATCTGTTTATAATTTGAGAATAGAGGTGAGAAAGAATGTAGGTTTTCTATTTTGTGATATTTTTGTGGTGACGCGGATATTTTTATGAAACCCAGCCATGAAATTTCCCTTTACTAAAAAGATAACACATGAGGAATTATTTTAAAAGAGTAAACTATTTTAACTACCCTTATGTGCTGCAAATAAGCCTGCATTCAATTGTTTGTAATTGGTTTAGCTGGCTGATTTGGGGGCAGTAAATTTTAATAGATTTCTATGCTATTCAGCTATTTCTACATTAACAAAGGGGACTATATTATTTTAGAATGCCCCAGAGTATAAAGTAGTGTTTATAGAGGCACTCAGTAAAATGTAGCTTTGTAAATGTCCTAAAATTGTTTTCATATGTTATCATTTATTTATTCCCAGATTGTAAGCAACTCAAAGGAGCTGTTTTTAATCTCCTTTATTGTATAATATAATGGTCTTTGTACAGTGTTAGCTAAATAAATGTTGCTGACTGATTGATCTGGCACTTGATAGAACTTTTTTATTGGTTATTCAAAAGTTGTTTTAAATTTTGGGTGGAAGGAAAAGAGCCTTTAAAATTTATAGTATTTCTGTTAGATAACCATTTTTAATATATTCTGAAGATTTCAACTATAACATGAGTAGACTCATGTGTTCTATGTTCTAAACATTAAATTGCTCTTTGGTCATGTCCTATTCAGTTTCATTTACCATTCCATTAATGAAATCAACATTCATCAGCCCGTGGTAGACGATTATTCATCAGCCCATGGTAGACGATTCTATTTTAAAAATCCATTTGCTCCTCACATGCTATACTTTGACATTTTCCTGGGGACCTCCTCAGTTTTGTTCCTTCCGTGGCACTTGTTTAGTGCTAGGAAAATCTTTAGTAGAAGATTGGGAGACTACTTTTCTTATCTGTTGTAAATTTGAGAGAAACAGCTCTTTCTATATCAACAAAGGAAAAAAATAATACATCTATATGTATACAGTGTGTGTATGTATATATATATATATGTGTGTATGTATATGTGTGTGTGTGCGTGTTATGTTTCTTCTAGAAACTACATTTTCCAATATGTAGTCACTACTCACATGTGACTGCTTAGTCCTTGAAATGTGAATTGAGACATGCTATAAGTGTAAAATACACAATGGATTTCAAAGACATACTACAAAATGAAAACGGGAAAATATCTCAATTTTTAAAATATTGATTCCAGGTTGAAGTTATATTATTTTGGACATATTGGGTTAAATAAAATATGTTATTAAATTAATTTCCCATTTCTTTCCCCTTTTAGAAAATTTAAAATTATGTATGTGGCTCACATCAATTTCTATTGGACAATACTGCTCTAGAGCAGAGTTTCTCAGCTCCAGCAATGTTGACATTTTGGGTCAGACAATTTTTGTTGTAAGAGCTGTCTTGTGTGTTGTGAGATGTTTAGTAGCATCTCTGGCCTCTACTCACTAGATGCCAGTAATCTGCACTCCCCTCAGCTGTGACAACCAAAAATGTTTCCAGACATCGCCAAATATCTCCTGGGGGACAAAATCAACCATGGTTGAGAACCATCCTTGAAATTATAAAATAGTGTTTGTAGAGGCATCTGCTAGAATGTTGCTTTGTACATGTTTTAAGGTCTTTTCCGTAGGCTTAAAGATTATGTTATCAATAAATCACACCCAATTTATGGGACCTATTTTTAATTTCACTTTGGTGCATAATATATAGTGTTCTGTGCACAGTGGGAGGACAATAATTTCTCTTTACTAATTTTCACCACTCCTAACTTTTCTAGGCAGTTACTTCACAATGTAGAAGGGGTTGTTGGTCACACATTACTCTTTTCAAACCTTGACATTTAGTGATCACTGCCAATAGTGTAGTTTTAATATACATGAGCCTTGCTATGAGTCAATTAATAAGACCAGACTTACGGCAGGGTCAAAGTCTGCATTACCATCATTTTATTAACTGTTTGAGAAAGATGAAGAATAGCCGGGACACCTGCAAGAGCCTAAAGATGCTATAATAGAAGCTCACTAATATTAGAAGAAATGATTTTCATTTTGGACACAGCTGTTGGCATTCCAAGAGGCTCTCTCTCATTCTGTCTGTTGAAATGAGGAGGCTCTGTTAGAGATTTGGTGACATCATTTAGAGAATTACTGGCTGTTAGTGAATATGTTTTATGTATAGTGGATAACTATTTAAAACTTGTTTGTAAGGATGGGGTTGGGATTCTCAAAGCTGACCAGGGAATTCGTTTTTAGAGAAAAATGTCTAATTTATGAGAGCATTTACTAAACTGAAGTGGGGAGATAGCTCTTCGGGAGAACATCTAATGTCACTGGCCACTCATGTGTAGGAATCTGCTGAGGGTCACAACATTTGCTGTCTCCATAGTTAAATCTCCTACCCTTTTCTTTCCACCACAAGTTTCAAGCATTTGAGTAACTTGCTAACAATTTATATAGTTGTAGTGGTCGCATTGTCTTTTGGACACTATGGTTGTGATATAGTTTTAATTTAAGAAAGCCCCTCTATCCACTGCCACAAATTTTGTGGATTTCATGTGGCTTTTTGCAGGGCTGTAGAAATTCTGTCTCCTATTGGACGTTGGATCAATTTCTAGCTCACATTCTGGCTTACCACCAGATATGTGGAGAAGCCACTCTGAATGCGAACTGTGATCATTTCCTATTTGTTTATCATCAAGTCTATGGGTAACTGGCTGAACTCAGTTAAATTGAGCTCATATTTTTGAAAAGAGCAATTTTCTACTTCCTGAAAGGTTAGATTCATTGGCTCACTAGACTTTTCTTCTAAAATGTAGCCCAAGTTCCTTTTTGTTAATTTGGAAGCTGGATTTCTTAGGCCAACCTTCATTACCAGGCCTTTAAGTATGACTGTTTTGTTATTGACTCCTGACGTACACTTTAATATCTTGTGGAGAAAAGTATTTAGGAAAAACTCTACCCATAATGCAATCATTTTGACTTAGAACTTAGAGATTGGAAAGTTTCAAATCAGGTTACACGTAGCAGTTGTTCTTTTGATTATGATCTTAAATTATTAGTGTACCTGTTTCTGCCAATAGATCTTGAGTATAGTAAATGAAGAACTATGTCTTCAAAGATATAGCATGTTCAAATATGTTTAAAACAAATATTTTTTTAATTATTAGTTTCAGGTGTACAAAACAATGTAATTGTTAGACATTTACACCCCTCACAAAGTGATAACCCCCTTCCCCCAATCTACTACCCCTCAGACATCGTATATAGATGTTACAATTCTATTGACACTATTCCCTATGCTGTACTCCACTGGCCATGACCATATATGTATATATATATGTATATATTTATAAATATAATATAATATATAAATAATAAATAATTCATATATTATATAAATATATGAATATATAAATGTATATAAACATAAATATATAAATAATAATAAATAAAATATAAATGTATTTATAAATATATAAATACATAAATATATATATTTGATTATAGTTGACATTCAATATTCAGCTTCAGGTATACAAAACAAACAACTTCAGGTATCAGAAGGCAGTAAGTTTTCTGGGGTATTGGAAAAGGAGGGAAACCAGTGACTTCATGGATTCAAAATATTCCACTTCCTACACTTTTTGATAATGAACCATATAGCTATCACTCAGGTCTGGCTTTTAATAAATATAGAAAGCAAAATAGCAAGCCCTTTCCATTGCCTCAGTCATCAGAGGTACTTGAATTTACCTCCTGACTTTGTATGTCTTTCAAAAAAAAAAATCTTGAAAATGATGTTCTGACTTTAACCGACTCCCCCCAAAACCAACAACCCACTCATACCCTGTCCTTTCCCCAACAGACACTGTTATCATTGCTTTTTGAGCTACATGAATATAGCAGTTTAGAAACCATCATTGGAAGACATTGAGACTGGGAAATTTAATCAAGTGAGTTTAGTGTCAGGCATTTTACAAATTGGCTATGGTCTAAACTTGGACATCAGTTCAACACATTTGGAAGTCACTTATACTTGGCTACATAAAATACAATTTTGGGTAATTTGAATGCTTTGGCCAATATTAATCTGTAACTGCCAATATGAGTTTAAATAACAGGTTTACACCAAAGTTTCAGGGTTCACAAAGTACTGTTTTACTTTAAATTTTAGTAAATTATAGAGTATCCTTCTTTGAACAAGCAAATAAGATAAGCAATAATAGAAATAGCCCGCCCTATTTTGACCACCCTATTTTGAGTCTACTATTTTTTCAGTCCTCCTCAAGTTTCACAAAACTGTTTATTTATCAAAGCCTTTGCTTGCTCAAATCAAGATTTGTTTATCAAATGTAGAATGAGAGAGAATTCTACTAAGTACACAGCACATTCAGGATTTTTGAACTCTGATTGCCTGAGCCACTTGATTTGCCCTCAACTCTGTTTTGTATTGCTTTGCTTTACCTTGCAATGAGTCCCTTCATAGGTGTAAGTTTATTTTCACTCTATCTTCATGGCCAACCAAAATTATAAAGCACCAGGAGATCAATACTCAGTAGCTTTATATAGTTTGTATTCCTGATGGTTCCAAAAAGATCCTTCTAAGCACATAGCAGACTCAATGATATTGAATTGCCAATATTAATTTCATAAAGACAGGTATTTTTTGTTGGTTTTATTTCCTGATATATCTTAAATGCCTGTAATAGTAGCTGGCATATTATAAGTGCTCAGTATATATTTTTTGAATAAATGAGTGAATTAACCCATAGTCTAATTAGTACTAGTTAGGTCTTCCTTAAAAAGGCAGAGAATAGTTTATTCTGGCATTATTGGAAAAGTATTTCTAGACTTTTGAGGATTATTCCCTTCCTTTTTCCACATTGCTTTTGGTGAGCATTTTAGATCAATACTATGTAGATTACTTGAAAGACACTCCATGTATTTTTTGTTTGCTTTGTTTGTTTTTTTTGGGGGGGGGGAGCGGTTGCATTAGTATGGAGCTGGTTTTAGAAGCCTCACTCTGAACAACACTGCAATCAAAGAAAGAACAGGGAAACATCTCACCACAGGAAGCAGTCATACAGTGAGCGCTAGCCCAGTCAGGGAGGTGGGGAAAGGAAGATAGGCACCAGCTCTAAGTAAAAGGGTGTGAGAATGAGAGAGAATTTCATCCTAAAACTGCTCCACTGGGTAAAAGGAAGCTGGTTTAGATATTGTCTTTTTTGTCGATCATATATATCTCTATCTCTGTCTATCTCTATCTCTATCTCTATGTCTGTCTCTATCTCTATCATCTCTATAATATCTATCTATCATCTCTGTCTATCTATCTATCTATCTATCTATCTATCTATCTATCTATCTATCTATCTATCTATCTATCTATCTATCTATCTATCTATGAACTTGCATCTCTCAAGAGAGGGCCAAGGATTGAACTGGTGCACTGATTACAGGGGCAGCCCTTTAAGCCACCTAATATGTATACAACTTTGTTCATACCACTCATTATAAAATTATGGCTACTTTTATTGAGTTCTTACTTTATACTAGCTATTTTGACTTACATGGAAAAAATTTAATTTGATCCTTAAAACAATTCATGAAATTGGTACTATTTTTTTACCACCTCTATTTCACAGGTGAGGAAACTGAGGCTCAGGCCAATGTATTTGCCCACATGACCAAAGCAGGATTTCAAAGTAGGAGGTGTGAGTTCGCAGTGTGAACTTTTAATGCTAGAATAAACTGCCTTAATGGCACTTGTCTTATATTATTGTTTATGCTGTTTTTCTGTCTCTTACTTGATTGTGAGATTCTTCAAGACATAAACTGGGTCTGGTGTATATTTCTCACAAGGTCTGTCGTAGCTCAGCACCTTGTCACCTAGCAGGTGCACAGTCGATCTATTAGATGGAAGACAATGCGTTTAGAGTTGAAGTTTGGAAATCTATGTGCCATGGCAATTAACAAGTGATCTTAATGTCACTGAATCTCACTGGCTTAGATGCATATATATTTTTTTATTTTTGCAAATTAAAAACAAATACAGAAGGAAGAAGAAAACAATTAATATGCTAATGATGATTTGGTTGCAATCTATCATCTTAATCTCTCACTTGCTTTTGATCTTCTTTACTCATAGCATGGACTGTGGAACTGGCATTGGGGTCATGATTTTCCAGGAATACTTAGTAAAGACTGTGGAACTTGTTTGCTTTGGACTTGGAGAATAGAATCTGCTGCAAGTGATTAACTTGAGTGTTCCTTTGAAAGAGGAGCTTTTACCTGGTGGTACCCAAACGGAAAGTATATTGTGGCTGTTGCGCCAGAGGTGGTGAAACTATCCCTCCAAAACTTTGTGTAAGCTGGACTTGGGAACAGAAAACCTTCAGATTGGAATCAGACAGGTAGGAACTGGCTAAGAAGGTTTATTATGCTCAGTGGTCTTTTCCAATCTGGGCCTCTGCCAGTGTGGTCCCAAGGCAATTTGAAGTTCTCATATTGACTTCAAGTTCCCCATATCTTGCAGCATAATTACACTGTATGGCTATGAACACCAGCAACAGCGTCTGTGTAAGATGATGACGATTGTCATCAGAGGAGCTGCAGACTGTTTGGGTATAGTCCAAGACACTGACGAAGCCATGTTCCCGGGGAGGGTCGCTGCATTGAACAGCAGTGCATATTCACGCATACACGCTTCTATTCTGCCTCTGCTCGTATATCCCTGGGTAAGTGAGTTAAACCAAGCTCTTTTGTAAAAATTCAAGTTCTTTTCCCAAAGGCACATCTGAACAGGCCAGTTCTCATATTTTCATTTGTAATAGGAAGTAAGATATCCTATTTTGGCTTGCTAAGTTAGTCCCCCAACTATAAGACTGAAAGCTCTTTTTTGGCATTTAAGGCTTTTTATCAACTGTTAGTAGCATGGGTATATGCTTCCTCAGGAGCATTCAGGGAAGAGGGATGTTTGGTAGAACAGGATTTGGGTATTTCTAGATTCCTAGTGGGTTCTATAGCCCAAGGGTATTTCTCCTCCATTCCTGAAGATCTGGTTAATGGAGAAAGATAGAAAGTTTCCCAGTATAAGATGCATTTTAGACTCAGAATTCTTCATTGATCACGGAATGTGGTAAAAAGGACAGAGAACAGGTCTGAGAGCCAAGAGACCTGGGTTCCTCTCATCTCTATTGTGAATTGGAACAATGTGAACAATGTGAACATTGTTCATTGTGAATTGGAACAATGGACATTTTTGAGCTTCAGTGTCTCCATTTGCAAAGTGGTGTAATTGGCTATAGTTTCCATATTGCGTTTTCCTTCCAGTGCTCTATGTTTGATGTGCCCTTGCTGAAGAGGAGTCCATCTTAGATAGACCTACATACACTCGCTGAAGACAAGATTGGATTTCAGAAATGGAAAAAAATTTGATTGCTTTTAACATTCCTTTGTCCCTCCTTCTTTCTCTCTTTTAGTGAAATGTGGGTGGTATAGTAAGGAAACTGACTCAAGAGATTAATGTTCTTAGCTTTGTGGAAATCATTTTTTTCTTCCCTTGTCAGTGCCATTGGCTTGTTTATCACACTCCTCTCTTCCATTCCTCAGCCTCTCCTTTAATTAGGGTCTCAGTGATAAGTCAGTTTATTGAAAAAAAAAAAAGATACCAGAAATAGCTCAATCTTAGATGTAACACCCTGCAAGGGTGACAGTGATAGCTCCAGGGGCCTGTTCCCAGGGCCACGCAGCCATGAAGGACAGAATGCATTACTGGTGTGAGGCCCAATGCTACATGGACAGAAAAATGTTAAGTGTATGTTCCATTTGAGGCATGCAAGTCTCTCCAGAAATAAGTGCATGTGGCTGGATTTAACTAGGTGTGCACTTCTGAGGTTTGTGGGAGCACCTAGGTGGAAATGCTGGACAATGAAACAGCTATGGATCCTGACTCCTTCCTCTCTCATTCTGTGAGCAAAAATAGCCGTGAGACCTGGCAGTGATCTTGGTCAGACCTCATGTGTCCTTTCTCCCCTTCTATGAGCTATTGTTTATTCTGTAGAATTTTTTAAAAGTCTCTTGTAAACAAGGACCTCATGAAATCTTATTTTAAAACTACCACACAGACAAACTTTATAGGCATTGGTGTCCATATTTAAATCTGGCGCGGCATATCCCCCCTCCCCCACCTCAGCAAAGATCCCTCTTCTACCTTCTGTTATGGTAGTAGGGGAAGAAAACTCCTGAAGTGTTTTCTGACAGTGTAGCATGCAAGCACAGTTAACAGCTCCAGTTTTGCTAAATTTGGAAATTCTGATTTATTTCTCAATTAGAAACAAGCTAAAAGATTAAAACGAACAGATTGCTTTTCTTCATGAGGAGAGGGTGTTGAATTGAAATGAGAGGGTTTTTGTTGTTGTTGTTGTTTTATCAGATCCCTAGAAAATAGACTGTTCCCCCTCTCCATTAGATTATAAATTCTGCGGAGAAAGCAGTCATGTCTTCCTGTTTGTGTAGTGGGCTGTCCATGGTCATGAGATGACTTCAGTTCAAGGATGGTGTTCCACATAGTGAAATGACATAGTGAGTTGACAGTCACAGCACATCTGGCTCCATCCGAAGGCTCACAAGTCTTCTGGAGGTTTGAGGAGACAAGAAGACCGTAGTTGAAAGCACGTAAAGTGAGAAAGCTCTTGAGAGTCTCTAGACAGCCAAATATTTACCATGTGTTTTTCTGGATTTGGTGTTGGGCTTGTTGCAAAATAAACACCTCAAGGCAGGCTTGCACTAACCTGAGAGAGTGGAACATTTTCCTAGTGATTCAGTTCAGTTCAACAAGGATTTATTGAGCTATCCAACACTGTTTGCTATGGAAAATACAAAAGAAGTCCAACGACTGAGGGCATGATACAGCCCATGAGCAAATTTTCATCTGCTTGGGAAAACAAAATTAAACAATGAAAAGTACAATACAGTGTTTAATTAATTTTGAAAGACAGATACCTCCAACTTCTTAACATTTTTTCACATCATGGTACACATAGAAAAAAATAATATTTAAATAGTATATGGAATAATTTGGAAGTAATTCAGAGTTCACTACATGGGATTTGATTTTTAAAAGTTTAAACATTTTTATTCTGTATAATTATGATAAAAATATAATGCCAGGTACTAAAGGATATATTAAATATTGGATTTGTACAAAACTTCCAAGAAATCTTTTCAAATATTTTAAGGAGAAACTTGAAATTGCTTTTATGAAAATAACTTTTTACACTTACACTTGAAATGAATACATGCATTTCCTGATCAAGACAGTCTAATGGCGAGACTTAAGAATCACATTAGTCTTGAGAACCACATTAATGAGAAAACTTGTTCAAACATATGTGACACAAAATGTAAAACAAATTTTAGCATGATTGAAAAGTTTACAGTAGCTGAAATTACATTTAAAGACTGAACAATACATTTGTTCCTTTTACTAACAAATGAAATGTAATTTTTCAAGTTTTTCAAATAATGGTAAAACTCTAATTTGTAAAATTCACATGAAGTTTTTCTCATGGAGGAGAAATTCACATAATACACAACCATTTCAAAGTATGTGATTCGGTGGTATTAGTACATTTACAATGTTGTGCCACAACTATTTCTTTCTAGTTTCAAAACTTTTTCAACACCCAGGAATAACACTTCTCACCCACTAAATAATCACTCTCCATTCCCCTCTCCCTCCATCTCCTGGCAACCACTAATTTGCTTTCTGTCTCTATGGATTTGCCTATTCTGAATACTTCACATAAAAGGAACCATACAATATGTGATCTTTGTGTTTGGTTTCTTTCACTTAACATATGTTTTTGAGGTTCACCCAAGTTGTAGCATGTATCATTACTTCATTTTTATTTTATGGCCAAATAATACTTCATTATATCTCTATATCTATCTATCTATCTATCTATCTATCTATCTATCTATCTATCTATCTATCATCTATCTATCTATCTACCCCATAATTTGTTTTTATCCATTGTGGAACATTTGGGTTGTTTCTACTTTTTGGCTACTGTGAATGTGATGAACGTGCATGAACAAATTTAATTTGAGTTCCTATTTTCAATTCTTCTGGGTGTATGGAATTTTGGGATCAAATGATAATTCTACGGTTTACATTTTTTAGAAACTGCCAAACTGTTTTCCATAGAAGCTGCACCATTTTACATTCCCACCAACAGTGTACGAGGGTACTTAATTTCTTCACATCCTCAAAAATCTTATTTTCTTTTTTAATTATAGTCATCCTAATGATTGTGAAGTGGTGTCTCGTTGTATTTTTTTAAAAAATAATTAATTGATTAATTTTTATTGTGGTAAGAGCGGATAGCATGAGATCTACCCACTTAACAAACTTTTAAGTGTAAAATATTGTTAACTATAAGCATAATTTTGTACAGTGGGTCTCTAGAACTCCTCTTACATAACTGAAACTTTATTCCTGTTGACCAACAACTCTCTATTTCCACTCCTTCCCATTCTACTTTGTGCTTCAATGAATTTGACTATTTTAGGTACCTCATATAAGTGGAATTACTTGTCTTTCTGTGACTGGTTTATTTCACTCAGCATAATGTCTTCTAGGTTCATCATGTTGTCACGTATTGTAGGAATTCTTTCTTTTTATGGCTGAATAACATTCTATCATATGTGCATATGACATTTTCTTTATTCATCTGTTGATGGATATTTAGGTTGTTTCCACATCTTGGCTATTGCAGATAATATTGTAGTAAACATGGGAGTGCGTATATCTCATTGAGATCCTTATTTCAATTCTTCGGACAAATACTCAAAAGTGGGATTGCTGAATTGTATGAAGTTCTGTATTTAAATTTTTGAGATATCTCTGTGCTGTTTTCCATGGTGGCTGCACGATTTTTGGGTTCCCACCAACAGTGTACAAGGGTCCTAATTATTCCACATCCTTGCCACACTTGTTATCCTTTATGTTTGATAATGGCCAACCTAAAAGGTGTGAGATGATGTCTCATGATTTTGATTTGTATTTCCCTGATAATTAGTGATTTTGAGCATTATGTCATATACCTGTTGGCCATTTGTGTCTTCTTTGGAGAATAGTCTATTCAAATCCTTTGCCCATTTTTTGTTTGTTTGTTTGCTATTGAGTTGTAGGATGTATTTTTGGATATTACTTCCTTATCAGATACATGACTTGCAATTATTTTCTCCCATTCCATAATTTGCCTTTTCACTCTGCTGTTTCCTTTGCTATAGAAGCTTTTTTGTCTAATGTATTCCCACTTGTCTATTTTTGCTTTTGTTATGTGTGCTTATGGTGTCATGTCGCAAAGAAATCATGGCTAAGACCAATGTGATGAAGATTCCCCCTACATTTTCTTCCAGGAGGTTTGTAGTTTCTGGTCTTACACTTAAGTCTTTTTTAAATTAATTTTTGTGTATGATATAAGATAAGGGTTCAATTTTATTCTTTTTCATGTGGATATTGTTTTCCCAGCATTATTTGTTGAAGAGATTATCATTTCCCCCTTGACTATTCTTGGCACCCTTGTTGAAAATCAGTTGACCATATATGCATGGATTTATTTCTGGGCTCTCTATTCTGTTCCATTGGTCTATATGTCTGCCTTTATGCCAGTACCATACTGTTTTAATTTCTGTGGCTTTGTAAAATATTTTGAAATGAAAGTTTGAGGTCTCTCGCTCTGTTCTTTTTCAAGATTGTTTTGGCTATTCAGGATCCTTTGTGGTTCCATATGGATTAGGATTTTGACAGGAATCGAATGAATCTGTGGATTGCTTTGGGAAGTATGGATATTTTAACAAAATTAAGTCTTCTAATTCATGAACATGGATGTCTTTCCATTGTCATCTTTAATTTCTTTCCTTAATGTTTGTAATTTTCAGTGAGTATTTCACCTTCTTGGTTGAGTTTATCCCTAAATATTTTATTCTTTTTTGATGGTAATGCACATGGGATTGTTCTCTTAATTTCCTTTTCATGTAGTTTATTGTCAGTGTATAGAAACACAGCTGAGTTTTGCATGCTGACTTTGTATCCTGTGACTTTACTGAATTCTTTTATTGGTTCTAACAAGTGTGTGTGTGTGTGTGTGTGTGTGTGTGTGTGTGTGTGCGTGCGCATGTGTTTGTGTGTGTGTAATCTTGTGGTTTTCTACATGTAAGATTAGGTCATCTGCAAACAGAGATAATTTTACTTCTTCCTTTCCAATTTATATGCTTTTTATTTCATTTTTATCTAGTTGCTCTGGCTACGACTTCCAGTATTATGTTGAATAAGAGTAAAGAAAATGTGCACCCTTGCCTTATTCCTGATCTTAGAGGAAAAGTTTTCAGCTTTTTACTGTTGAGTATGATTTTAGCTGTGGGCTTTTTATATGTGGTGTTTATTATGTTGAGGTAATTTCCTTCTATTTCTAGTTTTTTGAGAGTTTCTTTTTTTTATCATAAAAAGGTATCACATTGTGTCAAATGCTTTTCCTGCATTTACTGAGATGATTATATGATTTTTATCTTTCATTCTGTCAATGTGGTTTGTCACATTGATTGATTTTTGTGTGTTGAACCATTCTTGTATTCCAATGATAAAACCCGCTTGGTAATGGTGTATGATCCTTTTACTGTACTGTTAAATTCAGTTTAATTGTATTTTATCGAGAATTTTTGCATCTATGTTCATCAGAGATACTGGCCTGTGATTTTCTTTTTTTATAGTGTCTTTGTCTTTGGTTTCAGGGTAATGCTGACCTCATAGATAAGTTTGAAGGGAATCCCTCCTCGTTAATTTCTTGGAAGAGTTTGCGAAGGATTGGCGTTAATTCTAAATGTTTGGTAGCATCCACCAGTGAAGGCATCCATCCTGGACTTTTCTTTATTGGGAGGTTTTTGATTACTAATTAAATCTCCTTATTAGTTATAGGTCGTTCAGATTTTCTATTTCTTCATAATTCAATCTTGACAGGTTGTCTGTCTCTAGTCATTTATCCATTTCTTGTAGATTATCCAATTTGTTGGTGTGCAAGTGTAATTGTCCATAATGGCCTCTTATGATTCTATTTATTCTATGATATCTGTTATAATGTCTCCTGTTTCATTTCTGATTTCATTTGTTTGAGTCTTCTTTTTTTCTTAGTCTAGCTAAAGGTTTGTCAATTTTCTTGATCTTTTAAGAAAATAACGCTTAATTTTTTAAAGTTATTTTTCCATTTCATTTATTTCTGCTCTAACCTTAACTATTTGTTTTCTTTTACTAACTTTGAGTTTAGTTTGTTCTCTTTTTCCTAGTTCATTGAGGTGTGAAAAGCTAAGGGAGTTTGTCACTACCTTACAGACCTGCCCTACAAGAAATTTTGAAGGGAGTCCTTAAGGCTAACACAAAAGGACTCTAGTCAGTAACTTGAAAGCATACAAATAAATTAATATCAATGGTAAAGATAACTACATAAGTAAATATAAAAACTAGCATTTTATATATTTTATACCTCTTTTTTCCTGTATGATTTAAAACTAAATTCATTAAAAATCACTATAAATTTATGTCTTTTGGTACACAATAAATAAAAGCAATGTTTTGTAGTTTTCAATGTATGTCTTTCACCTCCTTAATTAAATTCATTCCTAGGTAGTTTATTCTATTGGATGCTATTGCAAATGGAATTGTTTTCTTAATTTCTTTTTTAGATTATTCATTGCTAATGTACGGAAACAAACTGATTTTTATGCATTGATCTTATACCCTACAATTCTGCTGAATTTGTTAGCTCTGTTTTATTTTATTTGTAGCTCTGTGAGATTTTCTACGTGTAGAATCATGCCATGTGTAAAAAGAGATAGTTTTACTTCTTTATCTCCAGTTTGGATTCTTTTGTTTCTTTTTTCTTGCCTAATTGTTCTGTATTGGGTTTCCAGTACAATGTGGAATAGCAGTGCTGAAAGCAGGCTTCCTTGTCTTCTTCCTGATCTTTGGAAAAAAGCTTTCAGTCATTCACATTAAGTATGATGTAGTTGTTGGTTTTTCATAAATATTGAGGTTTTCATTATGCTGAGGAATTTCCATTCTATTCCTAGTTTGCTGAGTTTATTTTACTATGAAAGGGTGTTGAATTATGTCAAATGCTTTTTCTACATCTAATGAGGTCATCATGTGTTTTTTGCCTTTGCTCTATTAATATGAGTATGGTGTATTATGTCGATTATTTTTCTTATGTTGAACTACCCTTTGCATTCCTGGGTTAAATTCCAATTGATAATGGTACATAATCCTTTTAATGTGCTGTTGAATTTGGTTCAGTAGTATTTCATTGAGAATTTTTGCAACTATATTCGTAAGAGATATTGGTCTGTAGTTTTCTTTCTTGTGGCAACTTTATCTGATTTTGGTGTCAACATAACGCTGATCTCAGAATGTGTTAAAAAGTGTTCCCTCATTTTGTATTTTTGTGGAAGAGCTGAGTAGAACTGACATTGATTGCTCTTTCAATGTTTGTTAGATTTCATCAGTGATGCTATTTGGTCCTGGAATTTACTCTATTGGGAGCTTTTTGATTGCTGATTTAATGTCTTTACTCTTTATAGGTTTGTTAAGATTTTCTACTTCTTGAGTCAGCTTCTACGTTTCTAGGAATTTGTCCACTTTATCTAGATTATCGAATTTGTTTGTGTAAAATTATTTATAGTATTCTCTTGCATCCCTTTCCATTCCTGTAAGGTTGGTGGTAATGTCCATGCTTTTATTTCCGGTTGTAGTTATTGGTATCTTTTCTCTTTTTTTCCAAGTTAGTGTACCTAAAAGATTGTCAATTTGTTGTTCTTATCAATGTGCCAACTTTTGGTTTTGTTAATCACCTCTGTGGTTTTTGTATTCTCTATTTTATTTATCTTTGCTCTAGTCTTTATTATTTACTTTCTTCTGTTAGTCTTGGGTTGACTTTGCTCTTCTTTTTCTAGTTCTTTTGACGTAAAGTTAGATTGTTGATGTGTGATCTGTTTTTCTTTTATGATACAGGCACTTACAGCTAGTTATACATTTTCTTTAATCATTGCTCTAGCTATATTGGTAAGTTTTAGTGTATTTAAAAAATTCATCTCAAAGTATTTTATTATTTCCTTAGTGATTTATTCTTTGATCCATTGGAAAGTTAAGTGTGTGTTGTTTAATTTCCACATACTTGTGAATTTTCCAGTCTCCTTTGGTTGTTGGCTTCTAGCTTCATTCCGTTGTGGTCAGAGAGGATGCTTTGTATGATTTCAGTCCCTTAAAATTTGATGAGAATTGTTTTATGGCCTAACGTGTGGCTTATACTAGAGAATGTTCCATGTGCAGTTGAGAAGACTGTGTATTCTGCTGTTGTTGGATAGAGTGCTCTATGTATGTCTGTTAGGTTTAGCGGGTTTATAGTATTGTTCAATCCTCCATTTTCTTATTTATCTTCTTTCGAGATGTTCTATCAATTATTGAAAGTGCGGTATTGAAGTCTCTATTATATTAGAACTATCTATATTCTCCTTCAATTCTGTCAGTGCTTCCTCATATATTTTGTAGCTTTTTTATTTGGTGTGTATATATTTATATTTGTTATATCTTCCTGGTGAGTTGATCTTTTTATCAATATATAATGCCCTCTTTGTCTCCTGTAGCAATTTTTGACTTAAAAAGTAATTTGTTTGGTATAAGTGTAGCCACCCCAGATCTCTTTTGGTTACTATTTGCATGGAATAGCTTTACTATCTTTCACTTTGAATCTATCTGTGTTTTGTGTCTAAATTTGTAACAATATAGTTTGAATTGGTATCAACTTAGCTTCAATAGCATCCACTAACTCTGCTCTTTTCTTGTTCTGTTTCCCTCATCTTATGTTTTTAGTGTCACAAAATCACATCTTTATTCACTGTGTACCAATTGATATAAATTTATAACTGTTTTTAACAAATTTAGTTTTAAATCATATAGAAAACAAAGAGAAGAGATAAAAACAAAAATGTAAAATTCTAGCTTTTACATTTACCTTAGTGATTTTGTTTACCATTTGATATTTATTACCATTGATATTTAATTATTTGAATGGTTTCAAGTTGCTAACTAGTGTCCTTTTGTTTTAGCCTGAAGGACTCCCTTTAAAATTTCTTGTAGGGCAGGTCTGTAAGGTAGTGAAAAACACCCTTAGCTTTGGTTTTTCTGGAAATGTCTTAATTTTGCCTTCATTTTTGAAAGATGGATAGTTTTTGCCAGATATAGAAACTTGGTTGACAGTTATTTTTGCCCACTTTAAATTAATACATCATCCACCTGCTTTCTGGTCTCTATTGTTTCTGATGAAAAATAGTTGTTAATTCTATTGAGGATTCCTTGTACATGACAAAGCACTTCTCTCTTACTGCTTTCAAGATTCTCTCTTTGTCTTTGTTTTTTGATAGTTTTGTTATAACATATCTCAGTGTGGGTCTCTAAACTCACTCTGCTTGGAGTTTGTTGAGCTTGGAAATGTAGCTTGTGTTTTACATCAAATTTGGGAAGTTTTCAGCCATTATTTGAATAATCTATCTGCCCTTTTCTTTCTCTCTGTTCTCACTTTGAGATTCTCATAATATGTACATTAGTCTGCCTGATGGTGTCCCACAGGTCCATTATGCTCTGTTCCCTTTTCTTCATTCTTTTTTCCGTTTTGCTCCTAAGACTGGGTAATTACAGTTGCTATATCTTTAGGTTCTCCAATTCTTCCTTCAGACTGCTCAAAGGTGCTGTTGAACCCTACTAGTAAATTTCAACTATTTCAGTTTTTAGCTCCAGAATTTCCATTTTGTTCCTTTTAATAATTTCAATCTTTTTTATTGATAGTCCCTCCTTGATATATGATAGTTTATATATTATTGTCCTGATTTCCTGTAGTTCTTTATCCTTGGTTTACTTCATCTCTTTGATCATATTTAAGACAGTTAATTTATAATTGTTATCTAGTAAGTTCAGTGTCTTGGCTTCCTCACTCAGGGATGTTTTTGTCTTTTTTTCTTTTTTCCATGAATGGCCATACTTTCCTGTTTCTTTGTAATGTTTTAATTGAGAACTGGACATTTTGAATATTGTAATGTGGTGATTCCTGTTGAAACAATATTCCTTGTCATGTATAGTCACTGAATTCTCTGTTCCATTATCTCTATGGCCAGCTGGTGACCTGACAGGAATTTACATTAATACCTGGATCTAGTTAGACAAGAGGAAAAAACGATTTTGTCTCTTTAAATCCTTTTGACAGATTCCATCGAGGAAACTGACTTCAGCCCAAGAGAACTGAAACAATGGCCACCTCCAATGATCCACTGGGCAGGTCAAAATACACAACTGACCAATATTTAGAGGACAAAATCCTCATATCCCACCCTCTCACACCAGGAAAGTAGGCCATTGTCCTCATGGCTGCTTGCTGCAGGGCTAGGGTGGGAGATAGCAGTTACCATGCAAAATACCAAAATTCTCTGAAACTTACTAACCTCTTTCTTATTCAGGCCATCTCTTGGATTCTGTAAATGTTTGATTGGCTTCAGAGATCCAAAATAGTTGATTTGACAGTTCTTGCCAGCTCAATAGTTCCTTTGGGGAGGTACATATTCCTGGAGCTTCCTACTCTGACATTTTCTGTGGTATTACTATTCACTTGATGTTTTAAAAATCAGTCCTCTGCAGCTGGGTTGGATATTATTAGAAAGGTTAGATTGGCCTTAAATGGACAAAGTATCTAAAATAAGTGAAGACAGAAATTCGGGTCTGCTGCTTAGAGCTGAGCCTTTCAGTAGCCTCTTCTTCACTGTCTAGTTGCCTATTTCCACCCCCGCCACTGGCCCAACCTAATCTTTACAACTTTAGGTCTCTTATCCTTGATGAGTGGTGGCTACTCCATACCTGGCTGCGGACACAGATGACCTGGGACGCTCTTCTTAGAGGACGCTCTTCACTGTGCTCAGCATGTTGGTTGAAGTGCTAGAATCAACTTGTCTCTTACGGGAACAAAGTGTAGCTGCTCATGGCCGGAGGTGGCGAGCCTGGCAGACTCTGGTCACTCCAGTTGCCTCAAACTCTCGCTGTCCCAAATGTCGACAAGATTGATTTTGACCACTGTAATCCATTCTTAGGCCACAAATATTCTTGGAATACTGTTTGGAAAGCTCTAGATTAGATAATAAATGCTAAAAAGGTTTTGTTTTGTTTTTAAACTAAATATGGTATAAACAAAACATGAGACTTTACCTCACAGAAAAGTAATACATGCAAACCTGTATACCTGGTAAAGAGCAGATTTTGGATCCAGACCTAGATTTGTGTAATTAAAACCCCAATTTGTCACTTCTTTGTTGTACTGTCTCTGTTTTGATGAGTGGTGGGGTATGGAGGACCAGGGTGATCAGAGAAAGCTTCCTGGAAGAGTAATGTAGGCTCACGTTGAACTTTGAAGACCAAGTAGATGGAGAAGCAGAGCGCATGGGGAGGGTGCGTTTCATATAAAGAGAACTGCAGACATTTTCAAAAGTACTACAAGGATATTTAAAAATACACTTGGGAAAGAGCAGTGAAGATAGCGTCTCATTGTGTATAATCCTTCTCAGTTTGAGTAGCTGTTTTTAGCTAATGATGATATTTCATAACATTTTGTTCCTCACCGAGTTGATGTGTGTCTTCTTTAAAGCAGAAAGTCTAAACAATGGAGGGGAAAGTGCCCTGAGCAGAGTCAGAAGACCACGTTGTTGACCTGGCTGTGTGATCTTGGGCAATTCATCCTTCTCTATTGCAACATCCCTTTGACATGCTCAAATTTGGTTCATCAGCTTCTCAGAGTGATGGACCCAAAGCAGGCACAGAAATTCTTCTGTTGAGTCACTGCTGGGGCTATTCATATTGATCACAGTACTTTCACCCTTGGATATATAAAATAAACTAATCCAATCATGATTACAAAGGAGAGCAACAGACCTTTCTAAAATTTATTCCATTCTTTCAAAATCCCTACAGATGGTATTCCTTTTAATCATGTTGTTGTGGTTGGCAATTACAGTGTCTGCAAATAAAGCCATTATTATTTGTTTTAAAAGACACCATTCTTAATCATTCAGGATAGGGAACATTCTCTCCAAATTCTCTTGGTGTCAGACCTTTAAGTAGTCGCTCTGATGGCTCTTCCTCACAAAGAGTAGAGTTTAGAGTATGGAACCATTTGAAAACTTACTGCTCTGAGAGTTCATCCTTTTTGTCTGTTTTTTTTTTGCCCTCTTTTCCAAGGGCTGCAGCTCCAATGGACCAAGAGGCTTTCTTAGCAATGGTCAAGGCACTGGAGTGAAAGGCATGTAATTGCTGGCAGGCTTACACTTTGGGAAAGTTCTTTGCCACAGGAGGAAGCACCACTCTTTTTATTGCTTGTTTTAGGCGAATTATTATGATAAGTACAATGAATAGTTATGATTGGAATAGGAAGCTGGGAAGAGTGTATTTAAATTAGAATCAGATGACGAAGGGCAAGTTGAGTGCACATATTTCACACACTTTCCACATTGAGGCGGACAAGATTATACATACAGGCTTAGGGAAATCAAAATAATTCCTAGAAATTGATTAAAGCTCAATATTTGAAGAGATTCACATGAAGTTTTCTGCTTGGGCAGCAAGAATGTAGTTGATTCTTTGTTCCTTCATTAGGGAGTAGCTGCCTTTCTGGTTTCAGCGCATTGCCCCCGCCATTGGATTTTCCCTGTCATTCCCTTTGTGCTGGTTTTCGGGCCCTTTACCAGCTTATTATCTCTCTACAAAGAGAACTGGCAGCCAGGGCTGGGGGGAAGGGTGGGGAGAGCAACCCCCAATTAGAGATTTTGTTTCTCGTTTTCAGTTTTGGCAGAAGGTTTATGGTAAACGAGACACATGCTCATAACCATAAAATGTGGTTTGGGGGCTATCCATAGATTTCATTTATCCATGCTGCTTTTCTGTCTCTTCCCCCTTACCACATACAACCAGAAATCGACTGTATAGCAATTCTCTTATGCTCTGGGAAGATGCCGTTTAAGGGTATGTGGGGTGGGGGTGGGGGGTGGAAGAGGACTTCTTTCCTCCGGCTTTCTTGATATGAATCCCGCTCTTGAAGTGTACAGTGTTCTCTCAACTAGGCTGAGTTATTATCAGAGGACCAGCAGCTTTCCTCTTTCATAATTGCAGTGGACATAGCTGTGGGGAGAACAGGTTGCAATTTGGAGAGTTGTTTTTGAGTCGAGTTGCAAAATGGTAGCTGTTTTAGGAGATGAAAACACTGTTTCTAACATTGGCCTGGTGCTGAACTTTGGGTCCCGAGTGATGAGTTAGGCTTTTGCCCCTGGCCAGCGCTGTTTATCCATTCTGGTTCTGTCTATGGAAACTACTTTTAAAAATATTTTCATCGAAGTACATCTTCCTGTCTATCAGTATCAACAAGTACATCCCCGGGACTTGGGCGGGGGGGGGGGGCGGGAAGGGTAGATTGGTCACTGATTCACAACTTTGTTGATTGTCTTGAAGTATCATGAGTTTGGTGATGAGAATGATAAAGGTGGTGAAGATGAATGAAATCTACAGCCCAAACTAACTTGTCCTTGAAGTCTCCCGTTCAATGGAAGCTGTTGAGCCTGAAGGAAGCAGAGTATTATTGGCTTGGCCACTTGCCATCTCTCTGAGCTTGGGCAAATTATTTAACCTTGCTAAGCCTCAGGTTCCTGATCTAAAAAGTAGAAATTATAATAGTGGAGATACTTAGAGTGGACATTTGTCATTCTTTTTGATTGTCCAGCGTGTGGACTCTCCTTCCTATGTTTAAGGAACACATTCATGATAAGTATAATGCCAGCTACTTGCTCTCCCAGCCTTCCTTGCTACTAGGGTACAGGCACCTGCCCCAGAATTGCATTGCAGGTCAAAAGGAACTTACAGGGAATGGTAACAGGACAACCAAGTTCCTGGGAAATGGTGGTGGCAGGGATGACAGTGCCAGTGGTGGCATTCAGAGGCCACAATTAGGAGTGTCAGTAGTACAGCAGTACAGCTAGCCACATCCTAGAGCAGCAGTGGCTGCCTCACTGAACTGGTTCAGTGGTATAACTTTAGGTGGTGTTACAGCCTGTAGAACCTCAAAAGTGATTCTCTATCCCTACTGGTAATCCTGTGAGCTACCTGATATTTTCCTTAAATTAGCCAAAATTGTTTTTTATAGCTTGCACTACAAGTCCTGATTGGCAGTATTAAATGAGATAATTCAAGGAAAGTGCTTGGCACAGGGCATGACATATAGAAAGGGCTCAAGAATACTTTTTTAATACTAGAAGTAGTAGTTACTAACAGTAACCAGAGATTAGACTCTGAAAACACACCTTGGGTGTTGTGAACTTTTTAGGGAGAGATTTTGAAGGTAATGGCTGGAAGGAATCAATAAATGCAACCTTGATTTTCATAGAATTAATTCGCAGGGACTGGGCTTAGCCCAACTTTCTCATTTACAGGTAAGGAAGGGCCAGGGACATTTAGTGAATTACTTAGTGCCACCAGCTAGCAAGTGGCAGAGCTGAGCTAGAACTTGAGTTTTCTAATGTTTGAGCCTTTTATTCTTGACCCCACACATTGCCTCATGCCACTTTGATTTAAGAATTAAACAAACATATGTGTCTGGTGGGGGTTAGGTTCTGTGAGTAACTACAAAAGAACTACAGGTGGTACTTTGGATTTTTCAGTGCTGTTTCTCATTACCACAGTTGAACATGGTGAGGCAGAACATCCACATAACCAGAACAGGTAGAGACCAGAGTAAGAAAGCATAGCACTCGCTTGTCCCTGTGGCTATGGAACCAGAGGACAGGGCAGTCACAACGGGCTAAAGTTTGGGAAGGTCTCATGGAGAGAGTGAGAACTGAAGTGGCTGATATGGGTGACTTTTACCATCTGGATAAGGTGGGTATTTTTTTTTTTTTTAATTGTTTAGGTAAAGCCAAAGCAAGACATTTATTTGTAGGTTTATTTGTTTGTTTTTGAGAGAGCATCAGTGTAGAACTTTTAAAAATAACCACGGAAATTATAGGATATGAACTATGATGCCTAAATAAAACAAAGTTTTAAAATTCCTGCTGTAACTGTTTTAGAGGGCTGTTCTGTAACCATCTTTGGAAATTTAAGTCATATTCATAATAAGTTGAAACTGCTATTGAAAAAGTTCTAATGGCATTTTGATATCATTTGGTAGCTTTTAGAGAATATTTATATTCATAGCCTTTCATCACTATGACAATAATGAAACATAGTTAGGAAAGACATTTTTTTTAAACTTAAAGATGAGGAAACTGAAGCTCAGAATGGTTAGATGTCTTGCCCACATCATGAAGTAAGTTGGTTGATTTAACGAAACTAAGTTCAGGTGTCTGGACTTCTAGTCTAAAATTCTATCTGCTAAGAAAATCCAAAGGGGGAAAAATCATGTGTCAAAAATTGTATAGTGTAGTAAAAGCCTATAGTTTTGTTTGATTGGATAGGCTGCTACGCCTATCTCAAAGCTGATTTACCCCTGAGCATAAAGGAATTTCTACACATAAAGCCAGTTTTGGGTTGTCTAAATGATGGTTATAAAATAAATCTTCTGGGTTACTGACTGCCAACCGACTTGGGAGCTCCAGGCTGTAGAGATGTCGTGAACTGGATCTTATGGGGTATCAAGAGGCTCACTGAGCCCGACATGTCCTCCTGAAGTATGTTGATGTAGTTGGTGAAAGATGTTTTTTTTTAAGCTAGAAAATTCTACATCTAGAATTCTTCTCAAGGGAGAACACTAACAATTCTAACCTATGAAAAGGTGAAGGAAGCTATTTTCTGCTTGCTAGCCAAAGAAGATAATTTGAAGAGGAGTCTGAATTTTGGAATCCTCAATCCATAGGTACAGAGTGCCAAAAATCATGCCTTTAGGATTTTTTTTTTTGTCTTAAAAATGATCTCCTTTTCTTCATGCCTCCCTTCATCCCTCTTCCTCTCTTTCATTAATAAGATTCTCCTTAGCCGGAAACTATATTCAGTTATAAAATCGTTTGTCAATCCAGTTCTTATTTTATTTGACTTTTGGCAACATTTTAACACTGTAGGCTACCCCCACCTCAGCCTTTTTGAAGCACTCATTCTGGTTTCCACTTTTTAAAGGCTCCCTCCTGGGCCGGTATGTTCTCTGTTTGCTCTATGGTTTTTCCTTAGTCAAGCTCTATGACCATCTATATAATTGTGACTTGAAAATTTATCTCTCTAGCTCAGGTCTCTCCTTTAAATGCCATGGCCTTTATTTCCTTATATATCTCCTTAGTGGTCTCAAAAACACTGAGTCTCAAAATTCAGTCTCAAAATTCACTGGTCTCAAAAATTCGTGTTAAATCCAACACGAATCAGACAAATTAAGACAAATTAATCATGTTCTCTCCACTAATCCTGTCACTTGCTGTTTCCACATCTCAGTGAATATAGCAGCTTCTGCTATTGCAGCGATCCGGACATCATTCTCTCTCTCAAACTCTATACCAATCCATCAGCAACTGCAGTATTCCACACATCATCCACTTCCCTCCCTTTCTGCTGTCACCACTGCCTGTCTTAAGCTGCCTTTCACCTGGATGATAACAGGAGCCTCCTAACAGCTCTGTCTGTATCCTTTCAGGCTTCTTAAATTATTAAAGGTAAACAGTGAAATTCAAGTTGTGACGATATTGATGTAAAGAGTCTCCAATATATTCAAGTCCAGACACCTAACATACACATAGTAAAACTTGTTGGATGTTGTATTTCCTCTGTATTATGGGATGCCTGTAGCCTCAGCTCTGTACTATGGCAAGATAATCATTCTATCATTACTTCTAACCTCAGGCTCCATCTTCTCCTTTTACAAATTTCAGATCAAAGTCCAGACAAAATATGTTTTTGCAACAATATCAGAAACAAAGTAAGCTGAAAATGGGTTGAAATAATCAATGATGCATAGTTTCAATCTCATCTCAAAAGATGGAGGGAGAAGAGGAAGCGCAGTAATAGTTTTCATCTGAACTTTCATACAAATACAGATAAACACATGCACAGTTATAGATATACTTATGCCCGCCAAGAATACACACACACACACACACACACACACCCTGTACCAAGTGCCTTATTCAGACTTGATACATAGTAAATATTTCTTGAATGAATGAATGGAACAAAGCCAGAACCTTATCAGGTTTGGATAAAATATTGGTTGCGTGTGTAACTCATTTATTTGCAGGTCATCAGAAAATGAAATCAAAATGGAAGAAATTTACTAGTTATGATGAATTCTTAAAGAATTCTTTTTCAAAATTATTTTAGGAAAAAATTTATTGCCCCAAATTCTTAGCATCAAATAAGACTGTACTTCTTTAATTCTACTTCCTTACTCTACCCTGCCAAGCTCCAGTTGCAATCCTCAGAGATTAGTATCCTGCTTTTCCACTTTTGGGACTAGGAAATTGACATACATCAAAGTTGGGGACTTGAGACTTGAATCTAAACTTTGTAAAACTAAATTCATTAAAGGACAAGTAATTGCAGAACAGGAAATGTCCTTTAAGTCTGATGTTCCATAATAATAATATCTCCCCAAATTCAATGATATTATAAAAAATATACAGGCAAGACTCAATATTTTTAAGAGGTCAACTCTCCAAGTTTAAGAGGTCAACTCTCCAAGTTGAATACATTTCCAATAAAAATCTCAGCAGCTTAATTTGGTAACAACAACAAAAAAATGTAACCATATAGATCAATGAAACAAAAAACATTCAGAAATAAACCCATATGTTTATGATCAGTTGATTTTTAGCAAAGATGGCAGTTTAACTGAGAAAAATTCTTTTCAACAAATGGTGGTGGAGAAATTGTATATTTGTAAGAAAAAAAATGAACCTTGATTCTTATCTCACACCATGTATGAAAAGGATCATAAACGCAAATTTAAGAACAAAAACAATAAAAATTTTAGAAGAAAACATAGAAAACAAATCTTTGTGTCCTTGAGGTAGGGAAAGGGTTCTTAGACACAAAAATCATGAACTATTAAAGAAAAAAAAACAACAATAAATTGGCCTATCAAACTTAAAAGCTTTTGCTCTTCAAATGACACCCTTAGGAAAACAAAGAAGAAGCTCTAGAATGGGAAAAAGTTTTGGAATGCATATATATTAGTTACCTAGTGCTGCATAACAAATTACCCTAAAACTTAGCAACTTAAAACAAGAAACTTATCTCCCATTTTCCTGGAGCCAAGAACCTGGGAGGTTGCAGTTAAGCTGTTGGCTGAGGTTGCAGTCATCTTAAGGCTTGAATGAAGGAAGATTCACTTCCAAGCCCACTTACTATGTTTCCCCGAAAATAAGACCTAGCCGGATAATCAGCTCTAAGGCATCTTTTAGAGCAAAAATTAATATAAGACCCGGTCTTATTTTACTATAATATAAGACTGGGTCTTTATAATATAATATAGCATAATATAATATAATTAATATAATATAATACTGGGTCTTATATTAATTTTTGCTCCAAAAGATGCATTAGAGCTGATTGTCTGGCTAGGTCTTATTTTCGGGGAAACACGGTATATGGCTCTTGGCAGAAGATCCACCAGCAGCACGTCTGAGTCACATGAGATTCCCCATAGACTCCCTCTCTGTTCTCATGACATGGCAGCTGGTTTTTCCTAGAGTGAGTAGCTCAAGAGACAGAGAGAACAAAAGAGCACACTGAAAACAACAGCTGCAGTCTTTTTATGACCAACTTTCTGAAGTGATATACCATAACCATCATATTCTGTTCACTGGACGTGAGTCCCTAAATCCAGTCCATACTCAAGGGGAGCTGAATTAAGTTCCACTACAATATATATCTTACAAAGAATTTGTGTATGGAATACACAGAGAACAGCTTAAACTCTATAATAAGCAAGCAACTCTATAAAAATGAGTAAAGAAAATTGAACTTTACACTTTACAAGAGAAGATATTATAATGTCTAATAAGCACATGAAAAGAAGTTCAACATCATTGGTCCTTAGGGAAATGTAAATACAAACCATTATACACCTACTAGACTGGCTAAAATTTTAAAAACTGAACATTTTGGCTAAATGTTGGTAAAGATGTGGAGCACCTGGAACAAAAAATTGCTGGTGAGAATGTGAAAAAGTGTAACCACTTTAGAAGACTGTCAATTTTTTAGAAAGTTAAACATATACCTAACATACTGTTTAGTCATCCCATTGTGAGGTATTTACCTAAGAAAAAACACACATCATAACATAAAGGTTTGTACACATATATTCACAGCAACTTTATTTACAATAGTTAAAAGAACTGGAAATAATGCACTAGGAGCAGGCTACATGGACAAGAAGTGCTCATTTAAGGAGAGCTCTATTGCTGGACATGAGAGATTGGGGCTAGTAGTTCTACAAGAAATGGAGTCGCAAGAAATTCAAGCTGGAATTCAGGGTTTGGAGAGTTATGACAGTGTTCCAGAAGAAGATGACATGACTGTATTTGAATAAATGTAGATTGTTGTACATGAAAAAATAAGACATCCTCTGAAAATAAGCCCTAATGTGTATTTTGGAGCAAAAATTAATATAAGACCAGGTCTTATTTTTGGGGAAATGCGGTACATGAAACAACATGGATGAATGTCAAAATCATTATGCTAAAAGAAAGAATTTCAACACCAAAGAGTACATACTATAAAAATGCAATTACATAAGATTCCCCAAAAATGGAAACTAACCAATAGTGACCACAGCAGATCAGTTTTTGCCTTGGGCTGTGGGTACAGGAAGAACAGAGTGCAAAGAAACATGAGGAACTTTTTGGGGCAGGTGGAAACACTCTGCATCTTGATTTTGGAGTGCTTTCATGAGTTTATACGCCTGTTAACACATTGGTTTGTGGATGAAGTTTTTGGAATATTAACTATATCTCAATAAAACTGACTTTGAAAGGTTGGTTGGGGAGAATGTAAAAATCAATGATTTTGCATCTTTAAAACTGTTAAATATCATTTTGTATGTATTCATTCACCATTTGCATGACTTGGCAAACCATTTACTTTATCTGATTTTCAGTGTTCTTGCCTGTGAAATACACTCTGCCTGTGTATTTGGCAGAGTTATAAGCAAATGGAAGAAGGAAGGGAGGGTTTGCCATGTTGGATTAGGTGATCTCTGAGGCCTCCTCCAGTTCTTGCATAATCATGCCTCTTGTCCCTTCGTGGACAACAGCCCAGGCCTTGGAATTCAACAAACCTGGATTTGATTCTGCCTCTGCTATTTCTAGCAGTGTGACCATGGGCCACTTACTAAGTTTCAGTTTCCTCAGAGGTAAAATAAGGATAATATACCTACATTGACATGAGTTGACATAAAAATCACACAAAGAAGATATCCAACCACAAAGAAGTAGGTACAGGAAAGCTATTTGACAAATATTCGTTTTCTCCCTTTCCTTTCCAGAAATGTTTTAACACTATCAAGTTTGAAATTATGGGTCCTAAGAAAGTTAGGACAAGTTTCAAAAGCATTAAAATGTCAGCAAAATCTGTATTGTTTGACAGTGTAAACAAAGTATAAATGTCAAACTGATTAATAAAAATACATCCAAGGAGGAAAGTTAAATAATGGTTAAATCTTTCCTTTATTTCTTTTAAATCAGTAATTCAAATTCCAAAGAGATACAAGTCACCTCTTCAAAATAGAAAAAATGTACTCCAAATAATGTGTATGTATATAGCCCCCAAAATGCATACATATAGTTGATGATAGTGCTCTCACCCATAAAACAATACAAGGAAACCTAAAGCATATGCCCATTGCTAGGCTCAAAATGAAACAGAAGCTCAATAACACTATTATACCATTTTACCTCCATTGATGTTTTCAGCTTTTTCTTTTCTTTCTTTCTTTCTTTTTTTTTTTTGTCAAATTGATGAATATTTTCTATGCCTTTCTTGGTATAAAATCAGTATACACTGTGTAATGTTTGTATTGGAAAAGCAAGTATTGGATATTGACTATAGAGTGAAAATGTAAGAAAAATAATTTAAAAAATGGAAAGTTATGTCTCTGCCTGATTGAAAAGAAGGGTAAAAAATGGAGGTAATTTGCTTACAGGTATTTGAATTCTTTTAATTGTTTTTACTACAATTTGTTAAATATCTCACTCAAGAAGTTCAAATGTTAATTAGGATTTTTTTTTTTTCGTTTCATCTATCAGAGCATGCAGCCAGGAGTTTGCTTTTGCTCGTTGGTGCAGTAGTTTGTTGTTGGTTTTATTAAGACTCATTGAAACCAACTAAATAGGGGTAAGGGTGGGGGTAGTAAGTTTTCCTTTAAAACAAATGAAGTTTTCAACAAATAATTCAGCAAGTAGATACCGAATGCCTACATTGTGCGGTGTGTGGTTGCTTTGATGTCTCCCTGTTTCGGCTCCATTCACCACTTCTTTCTAATATCATTTCCTTTTGTTTTACCTGTCTTTTTTATATTACATGCTCCCTGTGGGGGAGCAGGGTGGGACTTATATTGCCAATGGACACCCACCCCTGGGAACGCCCTTCAGTGTGGAGTGGCAGCAAGCTAGAAGTCATGTTCCCTTCCGCATGCAATATTCAATGAATATCATGTCTCACGTCTTCTTATACCTCATCTGCCCACCTAGATGAGTGACAGATGTTGGAAATGGATGAAGCTGGAGTTTAGGACCCCGATGAGGGCACATAAATACATAATGAATACATGTCACCCAAGGCTTCAACTGCTTAGCATTTTCTCTGCTGTTAAGCAGAGTCATGAGTGGTGAGTGCCAACAAGCCAGAGGCCCCTTGTAGGTTTCAGGGAGCTGCTTCTCTGACTTTATAACAGAAAAAAAATCATTTTCACACTAAACCACCCTCTCCTCTCCAGTTTTTCCATTTGAGTGAATGGAAATTATATCCAGGTCCAATCATCTGAAACATTGAAAGGGAATTCAGCCGCTCAGCTCTGCAAAGACATAAATATCCCCTTCTGAGGTTGAAAATGGAGCAACAAGGCTGTAAATTTGACCTCTGTGATGTTTGCCTCAGCCTCTAAGAAACATGCAATGAACCTTGTGTAAATAGAAAGCTGAATAGCTTGCTTTGTCTGGGGTGACTTATGTGTGGGGCTGCCTAGAGATGAGGGAAGTAGACCATATGACCCCTCAAATTCTCCCAGGAGCCTTTTATTTATGAGTCCTTGGCAGGACATTCCAGGTTCTCTCCAATTGTCTCCAAACTGTCTGCCTGAATTCATAAACCTGATTCTCTCATGTAAAATTTCTATTTCTGTCCACCTGATATTTTAGTAATAGCCCATTCATCAACCTCTTTCTCCTCCATACAACTTATTTATTTATTCAACTAACATTTCCTGAGTGCTTACTCTGTGCCAGACACTGTTCTAGATGCTGGGAATCCAATAGTAAACGAAACAGACAAAATCCCCTACTTTGTGGAGTTTACGTTCTCGTGGAAGAAAAATGAACAAGATAAATGATTAAAATATAAAGTAGATTTGATAGTGATAAGTACTGAACAGAAAATCTAAAGCCGGGAAAGGTAATGAAAGTTTAGGGATTGGCAAGGTTTGAAATTTTAAATAAGGTATCCAGGGAAGGCCCCACTGAAAAGGTAGTTTTTGAGTAGAGACCTGAAAGAAGTGATGGGGTGAGCTACTTGCATATCTAAGGGAAGGGTTCCAGGCTGAGGGAACAGCATGTGCAAAGTCCCTGAGGTGGGATCATGTGGGTGGTCTCTGTTCCTTTTCCCTCCACATATTCTTTTCCTGTCATGCCCCACTCTTTTTCAAATTGTACTTCCTTCAAGACTTCTTTCTCTACATCTTCCGTAGAGTCTTCCTGATTCAGTATTTGATCTCTTTCTACTCCGATTCTTGAAGCATTTTTTTGGTTTGTGCTAATTCTGTAACATACGTGATAGGCTGCCTTCTAAATTTAATTGTGTGTTCCCGTAAATATGTATGTATATGTCTAACCAAACAAAGTATAAGTCCATAAAGGGCTGGGGCCATGTGTCCTCAAAAGGATTAGAGGGCAGGGACTAAACATATTTCTTGATACCATTGCTGCTTTCAAACTATGAGGATAGGGGGTTTCACCTACATTTGGAATTATGGTTGGGCTACATTTTAGTAATTAGCCTCTTTTAGAGTTTCCAGTAATATGTCCAAAGGTCCTAGATCATACCCTTGGGGATGTTTTTCTCCATTATCACCTGGCAAACTTTAAACAAGATTGGAAATTAAAATCTGGAGAATTTCATCCCAGAAAGTCTTTAAATGGCTGTTACTTTTCAAACAGATCTTTTGAAAGATTGGGGAAACTTTTTAGTATGGAAGATTTTTATTAAAAGAGTATGCATCTAGGGGTTTGTTTTTCCAATATAATTCACATTTTTCTCTTCCCTGATATATATATATATATATATGGTATATATATATATGGTATATATATATATGGATATATATATATGGTATATATATGTAATAGATATACACATATGTAGCTTTATATATATTTATATTTTATATGTGTGTATATTACATGTCATAACATCATATAAAATAAAAAAGTATTTAAAAATATGTAGATATTAGTATATAAAAATTAGTGACAAACAGATTGAACTCAGTACTCAAGCAAGTACTGTTAGATGCACCATTAAACTATGCAAGCCACTCTAAGGAAACTTTAGATATATTTTGGTAGATTTATTTCAGTCTTTTAAATAATTTTTTTTACTCCCACTTTACTTTTTAAGATTTTTATTAAAAATATAGCTAACATACAATATTATATTAGTTTCAGGGGTACACCATACTTATTCAACATTTATATACCTAAACAAGTGATGATAAGTCCAGCAGCCATCTGACACCATACCACGCTGTCACAGTATTATTGACTGTGTCCCCTATGCTGTACATTACATCCCCATGACTTACTTGTTTTATACCTGGAAATTTGAACCTCTTATTCCCCTCACCTACCCCCCAATTTTTAAAAATTTTCAATTCCCGTTAACATTGAATATTATTTGATATTAATTTCAGGTGTACAGCATAGTAATTAGACATTTATACAATTTAAGAAGTGATCCCCCCAACTAGTCTAGTACCCATCTGGCACTATATATAGTTATTACCGTATCATTAGCTATATTCCCTATGCTTTATTTTACATCCCCATGACTATTTTGTAACTACCAATTTGTACTTCTTTAAAAAAAAATATATATATATATATATATGTATATGTATATATGTATATATATATATATGTATTTTTAAAAGATTTTATTGGGGAAGGGGAACAGGACTTTATTGGGGAACAGTGTGCACTTCCAGGACTTTTCTCCAAGTCAAGTTGTTGTCCTTTCAGTCCTAGTTGTGGAGGGTGCCGTTCAGCTTCAAGTTGTTGTCCTTTCAGTCTTAGTTGTGGAGGGCACAGCTCAGCTCCAGGTCCAGTTGCCGTTGCTAGTTGCAGGGGGCGCAGCCCACCATCCCTTGCGGGAGTTGAACCAGCAACCTTGTGGTTGAGAGGACGCACTCCAACCAACTGAGCCATCTGGGAATTCAGTGGCAGCTCAGCTCAAGGTGCCATGTTCAATCTTAGTTGCAGGGGTTGCAGCCCACCATCCCTTGCGGGACTCGAGGAGTTGAACCAGCAACCTTGTGGTTGAGAGCCCACTGGCCCATGTGGGAATTGAACCGGCAGCCTTTGGAGTTAGGAGCACGGAGCTCCAACCACCTGAGCCACTGGACTGGCCCCCAATTTGTATTTCTTAATCTCTTCACCTTTTTCACCCTGTCCCCCAACTTCCTCCCATCTAACACCCCTATAAATCTACTACCCATCTGACATCATACCTAGCTATTATAATATTATTGACTATATTCCTTATGCTATCCCCTACATCCCCATAACTTCTTTGTAACAACCAATTTGAACTTCTTAATCTCTTGCCCTTTTTGAGACTACCTTTTGGGTGTGCTGCTTGTGGGGCTAATTGGTCAGTGCTTTGCTGTGGTCTGAAGCCAACCTCCCAGTATGTTGGTTATGGGGCCTATTGGGAGGAACTCCAGTGCACGCCGTCACCCACTGCCTTGACTGGCCGGGGACTACCTGGCAGGAGCTACAGAGTGATTCACAGTTGTTCACTGCCTGTGCTAAACTTGGAAGCCTATGGGAGAGGCCACACTGCAAACTGAGAATGTCTGCCACTACCGGGCCTAGCATAGCTCCACAAAAAGTCAGGACACCCCAAAGCCTGCTGCCACCTGCTATTTCCCTTAAGGTTCAGCCACTAATAAAGCCTCATGTAATATGTGAGTTGGGTGAGGCAGGGTCTCAGGGAGTCACTAGAGTGGAAGAGTTGTGATCACCAGGTTAATGTAAATTCTGGTTTGGTGCCAGCATTGAGCCTGGAACTACTCAGCAAAAGTCTCAGAGCATACCGAGGCCAGTCACCACCCACCTGGTGCCCAGGACCCTGACAGTTTTCCAAGAAAGTGTGCAATTTGGGCAGAGCTGGCTGCTCACTGAAAAAGTGCCCCTTCTATTGTGGGAATTGGGTTGGCTGGGGTCCCAGCGGACTTACCAGACCAATCAGATTCAGATTTGGCCATGATGTAGGAGGGCTCAACACAGGAAAGATGGCGCCAGCCAGCTGGCTGCACGGGAGATGGACTCCACACAGGAAAAATGGCCACTATCCTCCAATGCTTTCATGGAAGCCACACACCTCAGTCTGTCCCCCATATACCTCTGATGCCCCGCCACTGAGTCACCATCCCTCTGCCAGAGCCCATGGTGAGTGCCTGTGAGTGAGTCCGTGCATGGGCTTTTTAAGATGATGTCTGGGTTTCCTGCAGCCTTTCGTCCCACCCAGATGGTCAGAATCCCTACTGTTTTTTTATAGTCAGATGTTGTAGGGAGCGCCTTTCCAGGTTGGGGAGGCCAGTGCAGGGCTACAGTCCCTCACTTCTCTGGGGGGAGCCTCCATGTTTGAAATATCCCTCCTGATTCTCACCCACCACACGGAGGTTTTGGGTCAGCCCGTTTCACGTCTTTGCCCCTCCTACCAGCCTTGATGTGGTTTCTTTATATCCTTAGTTATAGATCTTCTGTTCAGCTAGACTTCAGATGGTTCTTCAGGTTGGTTGATCTATAATTTAGTTGCAATTTCAATGTGTTTGTGGAAGGAAGCAGGCACAGTGTTTACTCCGCCATCTTCGATCTCATCTTATTCTTAACAAAAGGAAAATTTAGGTTTATTAGAAAGTCTTTTTTTGTCTAAGACACAGATATTTTGATGATTGAAGTCTTAAGCCTGGGATTTTCATGGCTCCAAATCAGTTTCAGATTTTTTCTTTCACTCCAGCCATTGCCCCCGCTTCTTCCTCCCTCTGGCCTTGTGAGCGGTCATCCTCAGGGTGGGTTCTCTCATCCATGCAGCTGTGAGCTAAATCTTTACCATGGCCCTTTCAAGAGCCATGAGGAGAGAATCCCACTGGGTCTTTCAAAATGTTGTGTCACAGTACTAAGAAATCTTTGGCTAGGTAAAGACATTTTCCACTGACTGATTCCTAGGATTGCATGCCCAGTTGAAGATATCTCAATGGTGTCATCAGGAAATGATCGATATCTGGTTCAGCTCTGTGCTTGGGATTGCTGCGTCATTTATACGATTGGATTCCTGGAGCATTATCTCACACCAACTGTTATGACTTCATTGTTACTTTGGTTCTCTCTCTAGTTATTTTTGAACTTTTTCTCTTGCCTTCCCTGGCGTGAGGCCCTCACGTGCCTCCTATTCACTCCACCCATTTATGTAACCAATATTTATTTGCATCTATGATTTGCACCGGGACTATGGCACAGATGAAATGACAGTTTCTGCTCCCCCAAATCTATAGGCTACTGGAGAGACAGGCAGGGAACTCCAACACAACATAATAACCACTGTTATGGAGATATGGCCAATATAAGCCAGAAAGAAAAGGATGCCTGAAGCTTGTGTAGGAGAGACCCAGGGAAAACTTTCCTAAAGGAAACAGTAGTTTAGCCAAAACTAAAAGTAAACAGGAATTTTCCAAGTGAAAGATAGGTTGGGTGATAAGGAATTGATCAAGGAAGTACAGCCTGGCTTAATCATGGGGTAGTGAGCTGTTCTGAGACAGCTGTAGCTGAGTGCACCAGGGAAGAATGGTAGAAGATGAAGCAGGATGAGTAAGTGGAGATTTGTGAATGGCATAGTATGTATGCTTAGATTTTATCTTATAGGGAAGGGGAAATGGAAGAAGGAGGATAGTGACAAAAAATATATATGCATGTGAAAGAGAATTATTTTAGCATGGGTTTTCAGGAAAGTGTGAGACTACGGGCAAGAGGACCAGTTAATGGATGATTGCTACTTAGTAAGTGACAGAGCCAGATTCAAATCCAGATGACCTGGCTTCAGAGTGAAAGCTCTTAACCAAAACTTAGGCTCCCCCTCTTGCACAGAGTTCAGGAGTGGAGGTTCAGGAGGCCATCTTCTTGAGTTCAAAACCCTACTCTGACCCTCAGGAGTGGCGGGATTATTGGCAGATCACTTAATCTCTCTTTGCCTCAGTTTCTCATCTGTGAAATGGGAGAATACAAATATAGCACCAACCTTATTTGTGTGTGTAGTTGAAGATTAAATGAATAAATATTTGTAAAGTTCTAATAACAGTATACAGTAAGCACAATGTAAATGTTGGCAATGGTGATGATGACGACAGTGATGGTTATGGTGATGATACGGGCAACTGTGTTTCATAGCGGTTCTTATTGGAGACATCTCAGCTGGAGCTGACACTTTACATCATCAGTTTTTAGTACATAATGGATTTCTGGAAATTGTTGGAACTGATTATTGATAGTTACTCTGGATAGGAAAGTGGAGTCATTTCTCAAATTCTCTTATGTATGACCTTGACAATGTATTTGCAGTGAGTTTTCTAGTAAGTTTCCAGAACGCCAGGGTTTCCAGATACACCCACAGCCAGAAGTAAGTTGAACTTTTCCAAAAGGCAATACAAATGGTTATCTGATTATCCCATCCAAGGTTCTCAAACATCGGTGTGCATCAGAATCACCTGGAGGATTTGTTAAAACAAATTGCTGGGTCCCACTTCCAGAAGTTATGATTCAGTAGTTCTGAAGTGGGGTCCAAGAATTTGCTTTCTAAATAAGTTTCAGGGTAATGCTGATGCTGCTTGTCTGGGGTCCAAGGCTTGGAGAACCACTGCCCTGCGGCATGGTCTGACGCCTGGCGTTGCGGACAGAGAAGGAGAATTCCTGGCTTCCTGCTGCCTCCTCTCCCCTCCTATGGAGCGACTCTGGATTCCCTCAGTGTCAGATGCTTTGGCTCTGCCACTTCCAGGCTGTGTGCACTGCTTGGCTCTTTTCTTTATAACTGAGAGATTGGACCAAATCCCCAGGCATACAGAATCAGAATTCAGGATCTCTGTGGGTGGGGCCTACAAACTTGCATTTTAACAAGTGCACATGGGATTCTGATCTTTATTAGAATGTGAGAGTCACAGAACTAGGTATTCCTTATGCCCCTTCTGACTCTAACCGTGCAGGAGCCCAGGTGCTGCCTTCCGATGATGAGAGGTGGAGCTCTCGGCAAAGCACTGACCCTTCTGACCCTGCCTACACCTGTGGCCCAGGCCCCTCTCACCCAGGAGGAAGAAAACAATCAGCCAGCTGTGCGGGAGTCTCTTTTTTAGGCATCCTTCTTGGTAGCACCCTCTCTCGTCCCCGTTCTCTGACACTGTTTTCCTCCTAACCCCCCAATTCTTTGACCTCCACATTATGTTTGCCTGACCAGGTCCATCTGCCTCCACTTTAGTAACAAGCAGTCCAGGCCTGACCACCTCCATGCCCCAAGTAGGCTAGCAAACCTCATCTGGTGCTTCCTATTTAGCTGCTGAGCTGGCAGTTGGGGTCAGGACCAGAAAGTATGACAATGGCTGAGAAGCCAGTCAACTAGTAGGTATCTATTGTACTCTCATACTGTGTGCCAGCTGAATTCCACAGCACTAAAAAGACTCAGACCCCGCCTTCAAGGAACTCACATTCAAGTGAGGTGGAAGACAGAAAATCAATATGTACACAACCAATAAAGATGAGGATTTCAGATAGTGGCACCAGGAGGGAATCCACGAGTCCCTGCTCTAAAAGTGACTTCTCACTTATGCACTCCGTGAGCCTATGAAAGTGGTGTCATTATCCTTATTTTACAGAGAAGAGACTTGAACTGAAGCTCAGAGATTAAGTAACTTGCTGAGGGAATTCGTAAACACTAGCAATACATGTAGTTTCCACAAACGGAACTCTAAAACATGTTGTTAGATGAATACAGTATATTACCAAATAGTGTCTACAAAATGATTTGATAGACAGTATTTACAGATATATACATAAAGGTTATATATAATATATATAATGAGTACATATATACTCTCATTAGAAGAATGGATATGCTTCAAATGTTCCATTGGGACTATTTCTGGAGAAGAGAGTGGGATTGGTGGAAATAAAGGAGGACCAACCCTTTTTCTCATATCATTCCATATTGTTCGAGTTGCTTAAAATGAGTACGTATCATGTATTACTTAAGAACCTAAAATTATTAAGGAACCTTCTTGCCAACATCCTTGTACAGTCCATATGCCGGAGAGGGATTGAGTGGGAATCTAGTGCGCTTCTAAGTACATCCCATGCCATCTCCAGGCAGACATGAGGGCACCATCGTAATCAATCTTGGGCAGAGGATGTGTGGGTAGAACAGCCCAGCAAGAGAGGTGAGGACATCAGAAACCCATCTGCATGATTCTGCCGCTCATTTCTCTAGCGCCTGCACTGAATCACTTGCTGATGAAGTGCCTATGGCTTTTTGTTTTTGAAGAAAACAGGTAATTTTTTCTGACACTTTTCATTTGTGATTTTGATTTTTCATTCCATGGTTAACTGAAGGATCACAAGCCACAGTTTGTCAACATCCCTAGTTAATCTGGATAACGAATGTGAAGCACACTGTTTCAGCAAGACAGTGATTCTGAGGACGGCAGTCAGCCTGGGAATGGTGGGTTTGTGCGTCATTCTGCAACCTGTATTTCCAGGATCTGGCTCCTGCCACTTGGCATGCTTGCTGGCTGCACCTGTCTGCAGTGCTGGGCTACGGGGTGAGTCCCTGGAATGAAACCCAGATGAAAATGACTGGGCAATTCTTAGGGTGAGATAGAAAGATAAACATAAGATACTTCAGGTTGGCAAGCAGCCTCTGTACTACTAAATACTTAATTTTTGAGGTGGGGCCAGTAGGATTTCAAAGGCATGTTTCATAACCATCTTCCAAGGGGACAGCATGTATGTTTCAGCAGCAGAAAAAGGAAATCACTCTGTTCTACCATGATTACTTATTAATAATTCAAATGTTGCTCTATCATATTACATATTTCTGCTTGCATCCAGTGACCTACAGAAGAAAATCCGTAAGTGCTAGATTTTGGGACTAAATGGCACTTTCTTTTAAAAAAGCATAAAAACTCAAATTGCATCCCAACTGAAGTACTTTTTGATTGGGATCTACAGAATATCTCTTTTTGAGGCTTTCAGATATTTTAGAATAATGGATATAAACATTAATCTTAGCAATACATCAGTGATTGGTGGCAGACCAAGCATATTGTCTCTGTTCAATGAAACAAATACTTATTGAGTTCCTAGTAGACCAGGAGGTTAAAAAATGCTCTTGCCTTTTTACCATTTATTAGGGAAATTGAACAATTACACATTTATAATGTAAATTGAATATTTAAAATATCATTAAGCAGTACAAAATGTGTGATGGAGGCTGAGCAGAGGGAGGTTTTTGTGTGGATGTGGGAATTTGGAGGGGTGTTGAGAGAAGAAGGGGAACGATAGAGATTGACAAGCGTAGCTGAGGGAAGGGCCATCTGTGCTGGAGTTAAAAAAGGCCATGGTTTGGCTCCATGCAAAGTCACCACAGGACAATTACGATGAGGTTAGTCCTGAAACACTTCTCATTCTCACTCAGAGCCTGTCTGCTGACTCCCACACATGTCCTATCTTAGAGAAAACTGTCAGACCTCAGAGCTCACTGTATGTGAAATGATGGAGAGGCTGTCAAAAAGGCCACACTTTGTGTTGGTTTTGTTTCCTTCATTCTCTTGTTCCATCCTCAAACAATTCCAAAGTTGGAGTTTTGGGAGGAATGGACTTGTCAGTTGGTGGCTTATATAAACCAACTTTGGCTCTTTCAACCCACCAATGCTGCACACTTGCTGGAGTTAAAATAAACCTGGATAAGCTGGGCCTCTGTCATCTCTTGAAGTGAGAGGTGATGGGTGTGGCTGTGACGGGGAAAGTTTGTACTGAGGGCAGGAAAGACATTGATCTCTCAGTGCAAGGGTAATATTTGTGAAGGAAAGTGGGGTACAGGGTTGTCAGGGATGAAGCTGAAATGTCATTGGTTGACCTCTAGAAGTGAGGTCGGGCTGTGGTAAGTGTGCGTAAGTGACAAACATCTTTGTTATGCAAGTTAAGTTTAGGAGAAGCCTTGCCTCCCGGGTATGTGAGTGAGAACACTACAGAAATTCTGTTTCCCATAAAAACCAGCACCCAGATGTTTTTGTCCATTACCCAGATAGTTACAAGGCAGTTTACATGAGAAACGGTTCATAGGATAAGTGTCAGTCCTTTAAAGGCTTGCTGTTTTCATCCATATCACCAAGAAGACACTGAACAGGACATTTCTGCCTTTGAGTGAATTTGCAGTAGTGCTAGGAGGCCAAAAAGCACCTGATAGTTGGGCACCATGTAAAGAAAGGTGGTTAAACTTTTACTCTAGGGTTGAGATGGGAGCAGGAAATAAGTGTGTGTTCTGCAGTAAAGAACCCAGGGACCATTAGGAAGGAGAGAAGTAAGTTATAGTTCATGCTTTACCACCTCAGGTCACAGGTCTTTCCCATATTTATAGGATAAAGTTATCTATGTCTATATTAGCCTCTTTTTTAAAAAAACAAACAAGGAGAAAACATGTATTATAATTTGTCTAATCTTCGCCCTTGAAACGTACCGCAGGTGTGTCCTCCTCCATGGAGGAGAATGACTACGAGATGAGGGGAGGTTTCCAAAGACCAGTGTCTTCCATTGACTCCTCCTACATATCATCTTAAAGCTTCAATCTCTTCTCGAAGTTTTATTTCATTTTTTGTCCAAATATCTATTGTCAGTGCTTCTTTATCTTTTACAATTACCTTTATTGATTGATTTGTACTAATATTGATAGTGACTTTAGAAATTATTTTGTATCACTCTAAATTTAAAAATAAATTAAAAAAAATGTTAGTTAAAAATAAGCTTTTTATTTCCAAAGATAGGTAATTTTATGCAAATGTTCTTGACAAAAATACTGTCTCTGACATTTTTCAGTTGTGATGATTTTGATTTCTACTCCATAGTTAACTAATTTAAAGGATCACAAACCAAAGTTTATCAATATCACCTGTTAAGCTGGATAATGGATGCAAGACTTTTGACAATTGAGTGATTCTGGTAACTGTGTAACACCAAAAAGCATTTTAGTCAGAGGGCAGGAGAAAGCCAATATGGAGAGTTTGGTGAAGTGAAAATGTTAAATTATTTTCTACCACTGAAGTGGTTCTTTCATTAACTATCACGTGCCCTTATATCAATTCTTTCTTTATATCTTTAAAATCATAATATCTGGATTCTGCTGTTTCTTCCAGGGAAAATAATCTCTCTCTTTTTCTTAAGCTAAATCAGAATGTCATCAGTTACCGCTATTTACTGGAATTTAACCGGCTTGCGTATTTAACCCCATGAGCTGAGCTCATAACCTTCTGACATTCGTTGTCTTGCTGAAAGGTGAGCAGAGAAAAAGCTTTACTGTTGTCCCCCATGATTTTAGGGATCATCTCTGGTTGACAACTGGCTTAGGGCCTAGTGCGTTTTTAGGTGGTTGTGTTTGACCAGACAGGACCAGGCAGAGATAGCATCATTCCCTTTGCGCCTGACTTCGCTTGGCCTTGGATGATACCCCAGACAAGGTTGGAACCTTTCACAGTAGATCACATCAATTTAACCATTATTTAGAGATTTTATCTTTTTGTTTGAACAGCTTAGGTCCAGAGATAACATTTTATAGACCCATGCTCCATCTAAACAAATGTTACCCTCATTTGGGCCTATTCTAATGTCTCTCCCATAGATAACAGATTTTTCTGAGTCACCCTTGGTCTGCTCTTTCCTGATCCCCACTGAGTTATCTGTGATAGAGCTGGGGCCACCAGTGAAATCTCTGATTCGTGGCCACTGATTTTATCTGTGCAGAGCAAACAAGAATTGACAGGGATGAAGTTGTTTATAGAACCTCTTCACCACCAAGCTGGGGAGCACAGGATTTCACTGCATTCGGATGGTTAATGTACAGGCAAGGTGTTTTGTTGGCATTGAGTTTAATCCTGATTACATGGTTAGTTTCAACATAATTTGAGTAGAATAAAATCTCTAAAGTAACATCCGTGGAAGTAAATAGCTGATTGATGGAACAGTTTGGGCTGGTCCTTTCCACAAAATCTGAACAAAATCTAGGAGTACAAGCTAGGTTAGGCCACGATACTTGGGTTCCTGGTGAAAGGGTGCCAGCTTTTTCTTCTTGATATTGTGTCTATTCCCCACTTCTTATTTGGCAGCAGACAATAACTCCCTTGGGTCAATAGAGCCAGAACAATTTAGAAGGTCAAAATTTAATATATTTAGAGTTAGAAGAGCCAATTTAGACAATTTAAGCAAAAGATTATTATCTTTGAGTATAGATTGTCTGTCCAAAAAGACTCAAATTCTGTGCATGGCTATGCTCTTTTGTTTTGGCTGGCTGACTTATACATTCTGTTTTTCACCCCCTCTCCAAAGTACAAATATTGACACATCTGAACTTAATGAAACGATTAGGGGAAAGGGTTGGATAGGACGATAACAAACAGATTCTGAGATTCTATAAACATCCCACTGCTTTGGAAGAACTTGGGCACAATTTGATGTCTTCTGATGGAAGAGTGAAGCATCCTGGGTAGCTGGTGGAACTCTGCTCTTGTTCTGTTGTCCCTCTACTTCTCTGAGAGCTGAGGGTTATGTCACTGCCACCTCAGCACAAAATGTCACACGTGTGTCCATATCCTGGTCAGCAGTGCATTCTGATTCTCATGAGGGCTCCTCTTCTCCATGATGCCCCATACCTAAAGCTAACTGGGAGTTACGTGTGTACCCCACCCCCAGGACCCAGGAGACATGCCAGGATGTCATCACCCCCATTCAGCACAATTCAGTCCTCAGTAAAAACCTGAGCTTAGACGAGGGGCAGCCCTCTGTGCACCAGAAGATTATACACTTGACACAGGGATTAAGAAACCTGCATTCTCTCCCCAATCTGCTCTGGTTTGGGCTCTCATCTTTCAGAGTGCTGATTAATTATATATTGCATTACACAGCTTATTACAAAGTGATCCTTTATCCCTGCTAACGAATTCAAGAACACTGAGTTCCAGGTACTGAGTTAGAGGAGGTAGTTGGAACCTCCTTGGCTTGGGCTTTCTGTTTCCCCAGGAGAAGACTTTCATTAGTCACACTCTCAGTGCTCTTTACTCAATAATATTGAGATCAAGGGTTGGTCATTCAGGTATGGATCGGCCCTTCCTCTTTCTGTCTTCGCATTCTGCTGATATGCTCTTCTAAGCCCTACATTTTAGAGTGAAAGCCTGTGGTTTTCGCAGCATTGGCCATGACTGAGAGAGTCAGGATGGCTAAGTCTGGGGTTTGGCTTCAGGAAGCCCGTGGCTCCTATACACGGTGCTGCCTCCTCCAGCCTGGTCTTTCTGGGCCGTGAAGCTGATATTTTTATCTGTATCTGCCTTGCTCTTTTGTCTTATCTCTCATTTGGTTTAGAACTCAGGTGGGGAAAACAATAAAGCTATACTTTATTGGGCCCCTAACACTGTGCTTGACAGGCAAATATGATTAAAATACAGGCCTACTCTCAGGAAATTCCTCACGGAGTAATGGGGGAGGTGGGATAGATGGAAATAGAAGCAAAAAGTTGTAAATTAGTATAACTGGGGGGGGGGCAGGGTAGAATGGAACTCCAGTTCTGGACTCCGTCAACCTTGGCTGCATTCCCAGATGTGCCACTTACTAGATGAGTGACATTGAGGAAGTTACTTTACTTCAATGCCTCAGTTTTTTCATCTGTAAAGTGGAGATAATAACTATCTCACAAGGTTGTTGTAAAGTTTCAATGAGATGGTATATGTAAATTGATTAGCACAGTGCTGAACACATAGAAAACATCACACGTTTTGGCCACAGTTATTATTAGTAGCATACATCTGTTGTGGAATCACTCTTCACAAGAGAAGAAAAAGGAAGAGAATGAAGGAAGGAGAGAAAAAAGAAGAAAAGAAAAAAGTATGAGTCAGTTCCTTCCCAAAATTGTAGCTGTGATATATTTTACTTTAATGTCGTCAAAGTAGTAAAATTAATTTATGAGCTCATAGTATGATAATTCAAAACTGATATAAGGAAGTCACATCTCAGATAAGGAAGGATACAATACAGGTGGAAATGGGTATGCATAAAAGAAAAGAGAAAAAACCCTCATTAAAAAAATAGAAAGGGAATGGAGAACTCTATTGCCATTGTCCTTGTTTTTCCACATGGAGTAAGATATAGATAATCTTACACTCTCATCATTGATTTATAAAGTTCACATATAGACTTTTTCATCGTCCATATCATCTCCACAAGAAACTTAGTCTTATGAGATGACATTTTTCATCTTCAGGTCTTGCTCTTATTTCAATGTGCTGGTACTTCCAGGACTTTGCAGTGGGAAGAAGTCCCTGTTGGAATCCTCTTTATTAATCCCAACGTCCAACCGTCTGCTTCTGACCCAGCCCCGACCGTCTTCCCCTTGGCTGCTCTGTCCCAGCCTACTCCTTGCTCTTCCACCATGACAAGCACACTTGCTCCTCCTCAGTGTGTGAGGCTCCCTCTGGCGTGAATGTTTATCCCCAGACTTCCACAGTTCTCATGCCTTCACTTCCTTTAGGTCTCTGTCAATGTGATCTTGTTCGATAAGCTTTCCATACCCATTTTACCTAAAATGGGACTCTCATCTCTCCCAGCATACCCCTTCCTTTTTCCCTTGCTGTCTTATTCTCCAAAACAGTAATCCCCACCTGACATGGATACATTTACATCTTTACTTGCTTATTATTGTCTTCCCTTCTGTGTTAGGCTGAGTTTCTCTAGAAGCAGAGCAGAGGGGATTCAAATGCATATTGAAGGAATGTTCTTCAGGGAAAATCTTTAAGGAAGGGAGTGAAGCAGGATAGCATGGGCGGAAGCAGCTAAGCAAGGATGTGGTTTCAGGGAAAGACGAGCCTTGGAAAAGAATTTTTTGGTCCATGAATAGCACCTGGAAACCAGGGGCTGAGCCTTATACCCTATCAATCAGTCATTAGCTGTAGATGGCAAGAGGGCATGGTGACTTTCTCCCTGAGGCAGTGCCCCTCAGCTGAGAACGGGGGCAGCTGGGAGCTGGGAGCCAATGGACTTGGAAACTGGGGAGAGGATGTGCTAGCAGGGTAAAAAAAATCTGAGATAGGCAACTGAATGACATTGTGTACACCTCCACTGCAACGTAATCTCCATGAGATCTTGGATTTGATCTTTCTTGTTCTATGCTGTACCTTTAGCACACAGAACAGAGTCTGGTACATAGTAGGTCTTCAATAAATATTTGTTGAATGAATGAATGAATGAATGAACGAACAAACTTATTGAACTGGCACAGTGCTAGGTCCAGGCATACAATGATAAATGAGACAGTTTTCTGTTCTCATGGAGCGTATGGAATTCAGATATAGGCAAGGAAAACAATTTGACAAGTGCTATTATAGGAAAAGTAGAGGGGGTTAAGAGCACATAATAGGGGCGCTTAAAATCCAGTGTTTGGGAAGAGCAGGTATTATAAACTTTGTGTTATGGTCAAGGGCTGTGTTTTCCAAGGTAATTGTTCACAGACAATTTCCAAGGTAATCGTTCACGGAGCAGACAATGGAGGGCTCATTGATAAATTTGGGGAAATATCTACAAGATTGTACCATTCCTATGAAGATTCCAATCCAGTTTCACCTGGATTTGTGTCTCAGATAGAATGTTTGAAGGGAGCCAGGGAACCTGAGCCAGGACCTCTCCCAGCTGTCCCTGGGTCTGTTTCCTCACCTGTAAAATGAGAGTATTGAATTGTAAGTTTCCTTTGAGAACTAAACTTCCTCAATTCTGTTGAGGGGCATGGGGACTGGGCTTTGTCCATTCTGTGCTAGAAAACCAGGCACTGCCAGGCAGTCATTTAGTACCACCACCCAGCAGTATGCCCTGGGATTGAGGGCTTCCCTTGGATATTTGGTAATTGGCTTGTTTTTCTCTCTCTCTAAAGGCATTGGTGTGGCATTTAGGTTTAATGCTCAGTAGGTAGGTCTGTTTTAAAAAAGAGAACTCAAGTGCCCTGAAGAAGACGGCTACCTACCACAGGGATACCCTGGCTCTGCTGGTGATCTGTGAACCCTGGCAACGAATGAATTCACTTGCATGGTCTGAGCTACCGGAGGGATTCTACACTGGAGGGACACAAACCACCTCCGCAGTGTTCTCTAATTTGTTTTCTGTTGTCATTGTTGTGTGTAAGGCTCCACATATTTTGGGGGATGGGGTGTGTATATGTGTTTGTAGGTACATGTGTTACGTTGTAGTTGGAGAAAAGGTGGTAGCCGTTGGCTTGGGTAGTGTCTTTGGTTACAACATGATTCTCAGTGTTTAAGTTATGCTTACATAATTCACCTTGAAAAATGGGAAAAAATAGGTTTTGGTGAAATATAAAAAGGCTATTGAAATGTCCGAGTGGTTGTATAACTGTGGATTATCTAATGCCTGAGGGTAGGGCTGGAGAAGGGGCACTGTTTAGAAAGGGCTAGTAATTTGAAGACATTCAAAACAACAATGTTCTCAGGCATTATCATATTTGTTGATAGCTTTTGGCAGAACTGTTTTGAGGGTGGTTCGCCCTTTCAGGTTGGGCAGTCAACTTGAACACAGGGGTGGGCTCTAAATAACTCGCCTCTGCCCTATTCTTCCATGGCTTTTTTGCCCCTCAGTGGATGCTCCTGATTGGCTGCTCTCTCACCCACGCCTTGTAACAATTGCCTTGAGGCCTGCTGTGTTTAATGGAGCCCACCCTGCTAATTAATTTTTCCGGCTTTGCACTTGAATTTCTTCTAGATTTAGAGCTTTAATTGAAGGGATATATGTCAGAAAACGAGATGGTTTCATTTACCAACTAATTTTTTGCAAGGTGATAGTTCCCTGAATGCTAGTTGGTTATTCAATATGATTTATGTAAGTTTGTTGAATGTTAGAATATTTGTGAAAATAAAGGGTGGGTGCACATTGCCATGGTTCATTAATTGAATGCCAACCTAAATAATGATAATATGTTATAATGGGAGGAGCCCTGGACTCGGAGGCAGGAGAGGCTGGCTCTTGGTACTGCTTGGTTGTGACCTTTGGCAGGTTGCTTGACTTCCCTTGGCCTTAGTTTCACCATAGGACTACACAAACTTTAAGGATCCTTTTAACTCTGTGAGAATAGCTCTAGGTCAGAGTAGCTGGAAAGCGTGTAAAATCAGCAAAGATGTGTGTTTTCATTCAGGTCTCTTAAATTAATCTCCTAGAACTTTGGGTCAAATTTGGGCTTGTGAAGAATGAAACCAAGTAGTGAAGGCTCCAGCCTATCAGGCACCCGAACTTAATTTTGATCAAATCTGTTCTTAATAAAATAGATTACAATAATAATATGCTTGGGTGAAGGGTATTGGCTCTAGACAAAGGGATTGGTTTTTAGCTCTCCCAGTTCTTGTAGGGGGAAGTTGATCTTTTCATTAGAACTGGGGCATGTTCTCCCTTCAGAGAGCCTATGCCAAGAAACCAAGACATATATTGCCTGGAGCTTAAAGGGAAATTCTATACGAGAGACAATCAAGAACATTCACATATTTCTTTTTTTCATAAGCAAAAATAGAGCTTCACTAACAAATTTGGAAAATTGTAATATTTGAATTGTTTTCTTTTCAAAGAAATAGTATGTAATACTGGATAGGAACAGAAAGACTTTTCTAGAAAGTTTTTTTTTTTTGAAGGGAATTACCCAATTTTGAGAAACAACTGGCATGAAATGTTATTTATATTATGACTCATATATAGAAACTCTGTCCCTTTGCAAATAGACATGTCTGTTAAGTGATGGCCACATACACTTAATATCTCATTATAGCCAGAGACACCATTAGGGCCATTAGCTGTTACTTACAGTAAGCAGAATAGAATAAACAGGAAAATGGCAAAATGCAATCAAATTGGATTGTCAATTTGTGCCTTTTGGAGTCATTAAAGGAAAGTTCTATAGGGGCTGAGTGGTTAGAGAGGGTTAGTTGTTTGGGTGATTCTATCAATCCTAGATCACAACTACCTTCATATCCCCTTTGCCTTCCCAATGTGCTCAGACACTCCAGTCGGACGGGGCAGTGCTAGGCTGGTCTACAAAGAAACTACCCCCAGTCACATGAACATTTCCGTATGAGGCCTTAAACTACACGTAAAGACACTGCATGTGATTTCAGGTTTCTTTTCCAACACGGTAAATTTGATAAAAAGAATTACATTAATGTTAAATCTTGTAGTTTATTTAATGGTATAAAGCAAGCCTAACTGCACTTTTAGCCATTCTTTTGGACACGACGACTGAAAGATGAGATGATATTGGCAAGCCAAGGGTTAACATACTACAAGAGAAGGAACAATAGTCCTCTCACCTCATAAGGAAGAAATGACTCAGGCATGGATTTTTTTACTTCCCTACCTGACTTATTAGATTTTACCGGAAATTTAAAGTGGTATGTCTTTTGTATTAAATCAATGAATGAGGCTATTTCACTTTGAGGAAATCCTATACATTAAAAAAGGAATTTGGCAATTAGTAGGGTAAAATTTGCACCACTAGCAAAGGTTTCATTTCTTCACAAAAGGCTCTTTTAGTGAGCCATCCCCACTGCTTTAAAAAGAACATGCTAAGTGAGGAACATAAGCCTGTTTCCTGAGTAATGACTTCAGGTAAATTGACACAAACATGGCCAAATGTTCTTCATGCCCAGCAAGACCCAGGAGAAATCAGCTAATTTATAATTATAATGCCCTGGCATCCAAACTTATACAAAATTGTATTTTAGTGCTCAGAAAGGTTTTTTTTTTTTTCTTGACCACCTCTGTGCCTCTAAATTAGAGGCTTTTATGGGTAACACCTTTTTATTTATGAGAAAAACATTTGCAAATCTTTTATTTTTTGTTTAACTTTTTTTCACCAGAAAATAAGGGGCTGTGTATGGTGTATTCATGGAGACCAAATTAACTAATAGGGTTTAACTGTGGGTTGAGTGTTCTAAGTAAGTGTTTGGGAACTGAATTTACAAACAGAAGTCCAGTGTTCAGGGTCCCTAGAGAAATAATGACGGGTCCTGCTCACTGAACATTCTGTGCTTCAGGGCAAGCTGAATGTGGTAGAAGAAGGAGTGTGTGTGCAGCTTAGACTGATGTTTTGACCAACACGATTGTTAGGTGTTTTTTTAAAAAACAATGATGTATACAAGTTGTTATTTGAACACTGATGAAATCATATAATAAATATATTTGTGGATGATTGGGTTGGCAGTTAAAGGGAAATCCAGGGGTGTTTTTAAAAATGCCTTGCAGACTGCTGGACTCCTCCTGGAATGCTGGTTAGAAACTGCTCAAAACACAGCTACCACCGTATTGAAACTCTTTTTATCTCTGAGCTGGTGACCCCGGTTGTTGTTGTGTTGCAACCTTCTGTTCTGAACAAATGGGCAAGTGAGAGCAAAAGTAGAAATGTCTCTCGCTCAAAAAAAGAGAAGACATAGCTTAGAACACTTAATTTTTTTTTAATACAGGAAGCTTTTATTTTTATGTTTTACTTTTCTGTTACGCATCTGTATCGCTTCCCACCTGAAGTGATCAGGGAGGAGTCTGAAGAATCAAGATGATTTTTTATAACAAATATTTTAATTTATGTTGACTGCATGCCCAGAAAGCAGAGAGAACAACAAAACCGGGGCCTTATGTTTGATCTTCTCCGCCCACTGTTTGCTCCATTACTTCCTTTCTACTTCCCCATTTAGTCATTAGAATATTCATATGTAATAGTCAAGTGCGCTCATAATGCTGTTTCCTTTCAGTGGGATAGTCCTGTAACATACCATATTTTTCACAGGAAATTACCCAACTCGTGGTGAGCACTTCTGTTACTTCACATCCATCCGTAATCAAGGGCATGTGTTTCTCATCTCCAGCAGCCAGATCTACCTAGGCAACTGACCATCTCTGTCTCCATTTCTATATTCATATTAAACAAGCAAAGGCAAAATTTTCCTTTTTAGGGGACATTAATTGAACAATGGGTATGTCATTTCCATTCTTGCAAACATGGGTTGTAAGTGTTGTTTGGAATAGGCAACTAGTAAAAACATTTTTTGAAATGACAATAACATAGAAGAATTTTAAAACAGTTGCAGAGAGAAGACAAGCATAGCTGTGTAGAATTTGCCTAGGAGGGAGAGGGTCAGAGGAGAAAGGCTTTAAAAGAAATGTAGCCACCAGAGACCCTACTTAAACAAAGGGCTCTCAGGGCAAATAGATGAGGGAGGAAGAAAGAGAAAGAGTGAGAAACACTTCACTCATCTCGTAACAGGCGGACACCAATACACCATGGGAACCAAGGAGGTCTTGTTTGTGTAGAATAAACACAAATAATTTTTGTATAAGGAAATTTCCGAAGGAGAGTTCCCCCGACCCCCAGGAAAAATGTTAAGATAGTAAATGTTTTAGTTGGATGATTTCTAAACACGAGCACAAAGTAATCACGAACTCATCAGCTTATGTCTGTCATAATTATCACTAACACTCCTTTTCACTCTCAAAAAATGTCTCAGTTTGTGTAATGAATTATATGGTCATCTGATGTTAATCAGGATCAGCCTTTGGAAATGGGACCTTTATTGAATTGTTTGATCATAGAAGTTCATCTTTGCTGTTAAAGATTTTGCAATCTAAAACAGAACATTCTAGAAATAGTATTCTGTTGCGGGGAGAGTAAATACTTCTGTCTTGTGTTGGGTACGTATACAGTGGGTAACCACACATTCTCATTTCTGGCTTCCTTTTCTTAGTAATGTCTCCCCAGTCTCGTTAAGAGATTTTATCTTCTTTTGTATACTGGGTCAGGAAAGGAACAGGGGCCAAGCCTCTATATGACATATGTACACATAAATATCTTTTACGTGAGTGAAGCAAATGAGACTTACTTTTATTTTCCTGCTAAACTTCTATAGTGAGTCTGCCAGAAATTGCCACATTAAGATAGTAGTAAAAACTCTGAGAGAGATCTTCAATTGTTGTGATTAAAACCTAGAACCCAGTAGCATTAGAAAATGCAGGGGGAGACTGTTATCTTCCTGTAGCTGTTGCAATGGTGATGAGACACATTTGTAAATACTGATGCTACCTACCACCTAACAGCATTGAAATAGAATTCTTGCTTTACAGCCTTTGTCTGCTTAGTAATCCTCAGAGAGGATGTTTGTTCTCTCATAGGTTCCCCCACAGAGCAAGTGATGATAACAATTGCAGTTCAGTAATTCATCCAGTAGGGAGAAGCCAATAGCTCAAGTACTGGCATCTTAGTCTCCTTCAGTCTAGTTCTAAGTTTTCCTGCTAATTCAGTGTCCTCTAGCGGTAACTTGTCTCAATCATTATTGAAAAAGCTGGCACAGCAAATTGACTGTGAGACCCATACAGATCATAGTCTTTTCAGTAGTGTTTTATAATGAATAGAAAATATGAGGGCCTACTAAGTGCCAGGTAATTTGTCCTGTCGGTAACCCTTTGAGTAAGAGAATAATAACCCTTTCAGTAAGAGAATAATAACAGCATTATATAGATAAGACAACTGAGTTCAGGGAGCCTAAGTGGCACAATTTTAAACTAGAATTCCTGAGCATTTGTCCTGATGTATTTGTTTTATTTTTTAACTGTACCATCTCATGATTCTAAGAAGACAGACATTTTCTAGCTACAGGTGAAGCACAGAGGCAATGGGTAAGGAGCCTCCGGAAGGTGGGTGTGTTCTGCTGCACTTCAGTCTGTTGCCTCTGACTCTCCTGACTATGTGGGTACTGGGAGGCCACAGCATAGAGTGCAAAGACAACTGGCTTTGGACCCAGATACACCGGGCCTTCACTCCTAGCTCCACCAGTCTCCCACCTGCTCATTCGATATTTATTGAGTGCCTACTGTACTCTAGGCCCTAGAGATATAGTTTTGTACAAGAGAGAACGTATTCTTTGTCATTTTTTATTCTTGCTGATCCTCAGTTTTGTCATCTCTAAAATAGCAGTGGGTGTACCCCTAAACACATGTGGAAGGCAAATGGTTAAAGTTATTAATATATTAGGGAACGAAGGGAATATGGTAATTGAGGGCAAAATGGTGACCATGTTGACTCAGTGCAAAGCAGGTCTTGCAGGTTGAGAGCAGTCTGATTGGTTTAACATTTTTAGAACCCTCTTTTGGGTGGGCTGTCTGCAGATATAAAGGCATATTTCAATTAGCCAAGTCCTGAATTCTATTTGTGACATTAAAGGAATGAGTTGTCTCTTTCCCCACTTTGTATAGACTGAACATATGTCTCCCCATGAAATTCATATGCTGAAATCTGATCCACTAGTGTTATGTTATTAGGAGATGGGGCCTTTAGAAGGTGAATAGGTCCCAAAGGTAAATTAGATTAATGCCCTTCTAAAAGGGACCCCAGAGAGTCCCTTTTCCCCTTCCGCAGGCGAGAAGATGGCCATCTATGAACCAGGAAGGAGACCCTCACCAGACACCAAACCTTCTAGCACCCTGACTCTAGAACTGTGAAAAGTAAATTTCTGTTGTTTATAAGCCACCCAGTCTATGACATTTTTGTTATAGCAGCCTGCATGGACTAAGACACACTCCAAATTCTGGAATCTCACTAGAGTCTCCAAAATAAAGATGGTTTGTGATTGTAGAATTGGGTGTCAAATTGTTGCCACCAAGGCAATGGAAAAATTCTGTCTCTTTCCTATAAAAAGGTTGGTATTTAGATATCTGATGTGGCATCTTTTGAGGGCTATATTTAAAAGACTGAATGGGAACAGATATTTTTTTCTCTAAGCAACATTTGAAGTACTAGTGATGATAATGTCATATTTACTTAGAACTTTTGGTCTTTCAGAAACACATTGTTCCCTAAGGAACGTTTTCTTTTTTTTTCTAATCTAGTGATTAAGAGCACTAGCTTAGGAAACAAGAATCATAGTATGTTAGAGCATGAGGAGAAGTTAGAAGTTTTCTAATCCTACTCCTCATTTTATAGATTGGAGCACAAATGGGCTTATGTGTCTTGCCCAAGGTCGCTCTTTCATTCATTCACTCAACAATACTTATTGCATGCCTATCATGTATTTCTCTATCATGTAGGTATTTCTCTTCACGTTGCAGTGACAGCATGAGCAAAACAGATGTGGTCACTGCTTTCATGGATTTATATATTCATGGAAGGGGGGTATATAGATATCTATATCTGGTCAGGTAAGGGTAATTGTTAAGAAAATATCATTAAGAAAGTTAAGGGATAAAGTGTAATGAAGGAGAGTACTCTTTTATACAGAACGTTCAGTGCGAGTGACATTTGAGCAGAGTCCTGAAGGAGGCAGGAAGTGAAGCACATGTGTATCTGGGAAAAGAACATCCAGGCAGAGAGAACAGCAAATGCAAACCCTGAGGTACAGTCCTTCAAAGTCCTAAGTGGCCAGAATGCAGGAGGGAAGAATTGCAGGGAATGTGACCTGAGAGCAGCAAGAATCCCCTTTTGGGCTAGCCTTCAGTCCATGCCATGATTAATGGAGAATTGCTCTTAATTAGGGTGATTTAATGGACTGAAGACATCAAGTGTGCCCTCACGTTCTGTGGCTTTTAAATACTTGCTTTAAAGTAAAGGAATCACAGAATTCATGTTCAGAGTGACTTTATAGGTCATTTAATCCAAACTCCCTGTTGATTCCTGCAAACACCTTGTCAAATGACTTTTTTCCTCCATGGCTCTGCTGTTGCTCCTCTAGTGATATGAAACTCCTAAGGCAATGTTTCCATCATTGGGCTATTTTGAAAATTATCAAGTTCTTCCCTACACTGAGTCAATATCAATCTCTCGTTCAGCCTCTGAAGCATGTAGAATGGAGCCTGCCCTGTGTTGGAAAACAGTGTATTTGGACTTCTACACTAGATTACTTTGTTTACTTGATTTTTTTTCTCATATGATAATCGTTTGAGGTCCGATTTCCATCCTGCTTAATTTCTTCTGCACACATTTGAGTTGGTGTCTATCCCTTTCAACGAGGGACATCCAGGGCCTAAGAAAGTTTCCTTGGTGAGGTCAGACCACGTGTCTGTTGAGTGTAAGGTCGTGTTGTTGTTGACTTATCCTGAGGTTACCGCGGACTTAATTAAGCCCTGCCATCTATTCAACCCAAGGTTACTGCTGATAAAACACGTCTTCCTCACTCTTTACTTGAACAGTTTTTAGTTCTATTTGCCAGCATTTGTCTTTATTCGGTTGCTTTCATTAGATCAGTCCACTGCTCAAAATTGCCAGGCTATTTTGAATTCTAATTTCAAGACACACGCTACTTAGAAGGAAATCACTTTGCGTCACACATTTTTATTTCTTTTGCGTGATGTCACTTCATGATGAAAATGCTGTTTGGCAGCTCAGATGGAAATGAGAGTACGCATTGTTTTCAAAGTTGTGGAGAATGCTGGACCACGTTCACGTGAGGCTACTGCACATAGACGTCTAGTAGATGCTTTCTGTGTCCTGGCAAATTAGTCTGCAGCACTCTGTTGCCTTGTTTTGGCTTGCAGAAAAATGCTGAGTGTAGAAAAACTTGGGATTTCCAAGGAGAGATGAAAAGCCCTTGCCAGTGTCCCATCCCACCGTGAGTTTTTGTAATTTTTCAACTATTTGGAACAAGGATGGAAATGGGGCTTTGCCAATCTGCAACATAAAATGATGAAGTTTTTCTAGGAGATGAATTGTGACTTTATAACAGGAGAGAAATTCTTAAGAGATAGAATGAGAATAGATAACAAACATTACCTATAACTGAGATTTGACCATCGATAAATGTAGCAATTACCAATGACCCAGGGTAGGCAAATGGTAACAACCATAGGTCCAATAGATTTTCCCAAATCTGGAATAGACATTCGTAACACCTTTATTTCTTACTCTGGAAGAAATGTATCACAAAACAAATCTTGTACAAGGTGATATTTTCTTTTCTGTGTACTTTGCTATTATCAGCATCATTTTAGATATACATGTCTAGAATGAAAATGCAACAAAATTACACAAGCTTGTCATTTAGTTATCTGGATATCAGCTCAAATGTTTTCTGAAAATATAAAATTGAAAATATGTCAGGATAAATAATAAGAAGGAAATTTGGTAAATGGTGACAGTACTTGGATTAAGTTAAAGAAAGATAAAAACTGTAGGTTGAAAGAACTAACAACTTGTAGTCAGTAACTTAGGTCTACAAAGCGAAATACTGTTGACAAAAGTCACAAAATAAAAACTATCCTCAAGTTTATCCATAACATGTGTAGTGGATTTTTGAGCATTCCCAAACTGACTCTAGTAAGAGCTACAAAGGAATATATTTTCCTATTGTTTTATATCTACATTATCATTGTTTTTATTATTATAGCTTTGTAGTATATGTTTTAGTGAACTAATATTATATGATAATGGAAGTCTCTCCATTGTTCTTTCCTTTTTAAAATCTAGTTATTTATTCTTATTTATTTTCTAGGTGAAATTTATAATCACTTTTATCAAATTCATAAAAATCTCTTATTAGGAAATTGAGTAGAATATCATTAAATATATACATTTAAATAATTTTAATCTGAAAGATTAAATATGCAATATAATATCTTCGCATCAAGTTAATTTGGATTTACTTACAATTATTTATATTTATTTCACGTTCTTTGAAGTTTGCTTCAAAAAATTACACACTTCTGTGAAGCTAATTGCTATGGAAGCTCTTGTTTCTATTATGAAAACTATATTTTACATTATACAGTCTCAGTTTTATTGGCATACACAGAAAGCACTTTATTTCTTTAATAAGTAATTACCTCTATAAATTTCTGTTGTAATTTTCTAGTTATTTCTCTAGAGTTTTCTAGGCAGACAATTATACTGGTAATCATAATTTGGTGTCTCTAATCATTATTCACAATCTCTCATCTGCAATTCAGTTTAAAAATGTAAAGTTTTAAGTTTGACATTAAAATCTGACTAAATGGAGGTGAGTCCTGTTTATAGTCTTCAGGTTTTCACTTTGTGTTAATATTCATGCATTTTAACGTAGAAATATGGTTGATTACAGAAATCTGTATCAGTTTCTGTTATTACATGACATATAGTAAATTAACTTTTTTTTTTTTTGTAAGTTAACTTTTTTAAAACATGAAACCTTCTAAATTCTGGAATATATCCAACCGCAGAGTCAAAACAGAGATGGGGACTATATTCAGATCTCCTTTCCCTTTACTTCTTATATTGAGTTGACTAGAATTTCAGTGGTAAAAGTGGTAACTTCTATTTTTTTTTGTTTTTTATTTTAATGAAAATGTAATGATCTAGTGTCTTAGAATTGAGTATGATAATGGCTAAAATCAAGATGGACTTTCTTGGGGGGTGGCCAGTCAGCTCAGTTGGTTAGAACGTGGTTTCTTAACAAGGTTGCTGGTTCGATCCCCACATGGGCCACTGTGAACTGTGCCCTCCACAACTAGATTGAAACAAATACTCCACTTGGAGCTGACGGGTCCTGGAAAAACACACTTAAACAAATAAAAGTTTTAAAAAAATAAGACAGTCTTTAATCATGATGGGGAAAAAAGTATATTTCTTAAATTAGTTTGCTAAAAGAGATGAATGTTTTCCCTTCAAATATATATTTTGTATATATTGAGGTGATTATAGTATTTTTTCTCCTTTGACTTTGTGGTAGCCTGCATCAATTCTTCACCCCTCCTGTATGATTTTACAGTTCCTCCCACTAAAAGAAAAGGGTATTATTTCTCCATCCCTTGATTTTGGATTCAGGCACACAACTTGTTTTGGCTAATAGAATGAGGCAGAAATGACAGTGAGCCAGTTCTGAACCTATGCCTTACGGGACATTGGATGCTTCTATTTGCTCTCTTGTACCCTTGCCACCATTGTGAGAAGAATATGCCTTTGCTAGTCAGCTGGGCCACAGAGGATGAGTGACACGTGGCCATGCAGTAATAGAGCTCATTCCAATATGCCACCTAGGAAGATTAATCTTATTATTTAATGTTATATCATATAACCTAATCTTAATTTTTTTTTTTTGAAATAAGAACACCATAAATATGACAGCTAGTCAAAGCTGGAACATTTGGTAATGATTGTGAGGGGATTAGAAGACACATATCTTTGAATAGGCTTCCTGCTGGATATGCTAGTTGCTAGTTTAAGGAGCAATATGGTGTTTAGGTTTCTAAATGAACACGTCCTACAGCTTTGTGCTTATACCCAGACTCATCTGAAGTGAAGGAAGCTGGCTGTGTGTACTAAAAGGTTAAGAAAATGTCGGAAGTGCCATAAAGGAGGAGCTGGTGACTGACTGATTAAGCTCTGAGTCAGTCCTTACGCACACGTCTGCTACAGCTATTGCAGGCCATGGACTATTAAAAGGAGCTGGTTTGAAACAAAATTATGAAAATGGAGGCCTTACTGTATAAGAGTTTCATAGAATTAAATGCCCTAAGAAGGTTGCAATTCATAAACCCAAGCAACCATTTGTGGTTCAGTGGTTCAGTGCCGAGTATTTTCTCTGCTCACTCTCTAAGGCATTCAGTTAAGATGTTGTTAAGTTTTTATCTCACCTTGATTTGGAAGACAGTGGTGGTCACTGGCTGGAAAGGTGTGTGGATACTGCTCTTGGGGATGGCGGGGTTGGGTGGGGATGAGGACAGAAGGAGGAAATGGGAGGCAGAGGGAAAGAAGGGAGAAGGGAAATGGCAAGCTTCGTTAAACACAAGTACATCTAAAAAGTTGTTTGAGTTCCTTAGGTGAAGTCTGTCAAAACAAATAAGTGAATCATTCATTACATAGTATGTCATTTTGAAAGTACAGTAACTGAAAAAAGTAAGTGAACTATTAGTCTACTTTTATAGAATCAGTTACAAATTCTTATCTTTTTCTTTAACATACAGTCTTGATAAGAATTATAAGTCAGAGGTTACTTGTTCAGGGTTTTCCAGAGTGTATGAAGAAATTGTGAAATCCAGGTAATAAGCACTGCCAGTTATAGTTGGAAGCGAAAGGAGAATATTGGAATTCTCAAAATAATTTATCACACCTCAGCAAGATGATTTGTATTATTTATTTTTTAGACCACTGAGTGCCAGTAGCTTCCAGCAGAGGGGGGTAGAGGGTCAACTCATTTGACTTTGGGGCTTCGAAAATCCAATTTAACAATTTAAAATAAAAGATTCTATTTCTTGGGGCAAAAGTTCAGATCAGCCCTCATTCGTGTCCTTACCATTTGAAGTTCTTGCTTAATTTCTTGACTTAATGATGTTGGTAGACATATTTATATAATTTGCTGTAATGCTCTAACCCACGGAAACACATCATGATTTGCTATCATTATAGAACTTAAACAATATTAAATGTAAGGATAGTGCATGTAGCTTCGTGTACACAATTCTGTGAACACTGCTTCAGGCATTCTTTTCGAGCCTTTCGTTATTTCAACAGTCAACATTCATCTAAATCAGTAAGTATAAGCAATTTCAAAGCCTCATAAATAATACTGTTTTATCCATTACAAGTCTCTATTGTGAACTATTACCCACAGCAATTACTTTATCTGTAAAATATGTATTGCTAAAAATGAGGCGGAAACCAACCGTATTATCACAGGTAATCCTAAGATTATCTGATAAACCGTCCTATTTATAATACTTCTCTAACACTTAGGATCTCTTCGACTTTTTCATGCATTTCTAACACAAAACTATGATTTAGGCATTTTTGAGATTTTAATAGTTGACAGGCAATCAACTCGTTGAAATAACTAAGGAATGCACGCCCTTCTATCATGTCTTAACTCAGGGATGAAAGGATCATAGCCCTGGTAACTCTGCCCACTCCTGAACTCCAGTCGTGCCTGGGCACGCCTGCCCAGCTGTGTGATGGCTTAGCAAAGCCTGTCTCTATGGGGGCTGTGGAACCCCCTGGGGAGAGGTCAGGCAAAGAAGGTAGATCCCGTAACGAATGATGTACTCTAAGTACGGACTAACTTTTCAGCTTAAGAAGAGAAACTAGATGTAGGTCCAGATGCGTGGGCTTTTCCACAGAAAGCATAGGCTTGGATGATGTCGCCTGCTAAGTAACTCGGCAAGTATAACAGTAGCAGCCCCATACTGATGCTTCCAGTTGTCCAGGAAAACGGCCTGCAGTTTCGCTAATAAGGGACCAGCCCTGATTCAGCTCGAGTAGCCAGGCATTTATAGGCTGGGCCATCCTGGCACAAGTAACCTGCCAGTCCTTGAAATATATAAGGGGAAAAAAAAAGCGCCACTTTTGTATTTCAAACAAAACAGCCAAATGAAAATAGCTAATTTAAAATCAACTGGCCCGAGCCAGCTGTATATGTAAGGGCTATTGGTTCAATTAGTTGACAGTTTGGTTACACCGAAGAAAGTGTTTGTTAAACAGTTCCAAAGAGACTCCCACACCCCACCCCACCGTCCGGGACCCTATCAAGTCCAAAGGGAGAGGCAATTTTCATCACATCACTGAATCCATTTTTGGAATTTGTCTCTAAGCCCAGCCTTCAGAGGATGAATCCCCAGATACTACTGTGAGAAGGGGACAGAGTGAAGATTGAATGGGTCATTTCTCTAAATTCTAAGATATTAGTGCACTGACAGCTTGGCCTGGATAGTTTTAACACCATATGACCCCAAAGGAGACAGAGAGATGACCTGCGTCCTTTCCAAATGAACACAATGAAACATAGGTTTCTCTTCTCTGAGAGCAGAGGGAGGTACCCACTGTGAAAATCAACAAACTAAAACCTAATTTAAAAGGTGTCAGGAGGCTAGAGCAAATTCTCACGCATGAGTCTCTCAACACACACTACTTACCCCAACAGAAAGTCACTGTACTTTGAACTTTCAGTTTCCTCCAATGGACTCTTCATTTACAATAGCTACTTCCAAGTCCATAAAAGAGAATTCCTCTCCTTTGTTTCTCTGGACTTGCATGTGATTTGCCTTTAGACCACATGTCCCAAATTGAATTCTTTGTTGTCCCCAAACAACCCCATTTTACCGGAGAAATATTTGGCTGTTTGTTTAAGATCAGCGGTGTTGGCTGGAAGGCGCACTGTGAGGAGACAGGAGAGGGACGTCAGCAGGTAAGCACAGGTGAGCCACCTACTGGAGATGCCCAGAAGTACTTGTGTGATGGTAGGTATTTTAGAGAGACTGGAAGTCCTACATTAGGAGTTGAGGCCGAGTCCATGAAACATGAATTAAAACTACACCTTCACCCCAGCCATGCCTATAAGATGGGAAGATAGGTTTCAGCTAGGTATTATAGGAAAGTAATTCTGATACTTAGTATCAATGAGGTGAATTAAAATTAGGAACTCTTGAGGTTCCTCTTGACATTGTTGATAAAAGCTGCTTGGACCATACTTATTTGAATTTACTAGTTGCAATGCTGAAGTATTTTCTCAGGGAATATTTATTGACTGAAAATATTTATATTTTCAGCACTCGCTGGGTGCTAGAGAAGATGCAAAAGAAATATGATTATTCCTGTCCTTTGGGGCTTATGGTCTAGTAGGGCAGATAACACAGGTGCACAAAAAACTTAGAAACAAAGTAAAAGTGGAAGTTAGAAACATACAGTTATTTGGTTGATTCTCATAACTAGTACTTACATTTAGCCCAGATTGGTGAACTTGAAGTGAGAGTTCCCCCATGCTAACTTGAAATGAAAAAAACACAGCAGATATGCAGCTTTCATTCAATCTGTCTTCTAAACTCCTTTTCTCTTTGCGTGCATGTTAGGCTTAACTGTCACTTTGCTTAATCACTATACAAGTGAAAACTCGCTGGGCTTGTGCTATCTATGGCTAACATTGATTCAACTTCACACGTACATGTCCACTGCTTAGACATTTCTTTATGCTTGTGCCAACTTCCTAATTCCATTGCTTCAAACCCTTCTGATTACATAAATTAAATTTATAAGCAATCACCTCTGTAATATATTTTATCTAATCTAAGAAGCCATTGATTGTGAAATGCACCATTATTTTATGTACCACTAAGGAAAAAAATTAAACTATACCATTGTGCTTTATCATTTAGAATTTTAAATTGATGCTTATTAAAAGAGCCCTTTAAGCATTATTTATAGAGAGAAATTTATCATATGTCCCTCTTGTGCTTATATAAAAAGGAACATGTAAGCAAAATAAATTGCTTAAAACAGTCCTAAAACTTCACATTTGGAGTCCAACTCTTCTGAATCACTTTTTTAAAAATTTATTGGAGATTTTTTTTTAAATGGTGGAGGTTGGAATCTATATTCATCCCCCCCACACCTTAGGATGATCAGTTGTTTTGGCAGTGTTTTTAAATAATCCATAATTTCCCTACCGATCTTCAGTGCCAGCTCTCTGTTATATATTGGTTTTCCATATATGGATGGGTCTGTTTATGGGATCTCTGTTCTTTTCCATTGGCCTGTTTTTCTGTTTCCATGCTTAAATATTAAATTACATAGTAACTAAGTCTTGTTATTTGATTGAACAAGTCCCCCAGCCTAATTCTTCTTTAAGCCTGCCTTGGCCTCTCTTTCTTGGCTGTTTGCTCTTCCCTATACATTTTAGAATAAGCTCCTCAGTCCTTGAAAAAATCCTATCGAGATTTCGATTAAAATCTTATTGAATAGGTAGCTCAATTATAGGATCACTGACATGTTTACAATAATGAGTCTTCCTATTCATGTATATGTGTTATCTCTTTATTTATATCTTCTTTAAGTTCTTTCAATAAAGTTTTATACTTTTGTTCTCACTCATCCCCCTACCCTTCTCCCCTTTGGTAGCCATCAGTTTGTTCTAATTATTTTTGGGTCTCTTTCTGTTTTTTTTTTGTTGTTGTTGTTTTTTTTTAATTCCACAAATATGTGAAGTCATATGGTATTTGTTTTTCTCTATCTGACTTATTTCACTTAGCATAATACCCTCTAGGTCCACTCATGTTTTCACAAATGGCATGATTTCATTCTCTTTTTATTGTTGAGTAATAGTCCATCTTCTTTATCCATCCATATATCAATGGACACCTAGGTTGATTTCATATCTTGTCTATTTTATCTTTTAAAATATATCTTATTTAGAGTACTTAGCCTCATCTCACTCTCTGAATAATTTTCATTATTCTTTCATTCGTCCAATAAATATTTATGTTGAACACCTACTAGTAAACCATAAAGCTAGCTCAATATTTCCACCTTCTTTTAGCTTCTTTAAAATATTTTAATAAGGCAAGATGGCTTTTTTCTTGTTTTTCTTAGTCCTATGAGTTCTGTTTGTAATTAGTATCTAATGACAAATGACCTTGAAATCTGGATGCTTTGAGTTCGTGTAATATTTTTATTCCTACCCACTTAGTTTTATCTCTCTTCCACATTAATTATAAAACAATGAAAACTAGATCAATAAGTTTAGTCTCTAGGCAACAACAACAAAAACTACAATCAATTTAGCCTTAGGCAGAACCTTTTGTAAACCTGATTCTTTAAAACTACTATGCTTTAAAAAATAAATTGATGCATGTAACCAGTTTTTGAACATTTATTTTGTTTGATATTGTTTTGTACTGTAGATATGAGATCTTAGGCATGTAAAGCACTTCATAAACAAGTTGAATCAATCAACATTAAAAATTTATTGAAGAGAACTAAACATTTTCATCTTCCTGTCTCTTCAAACAAAGAGACTGAAAATGTGAATGTCATGAAAGATAAAGATAGGCTAAGGATTCGTCCCACATTAAAAGAGGCTATGGAGATATGAAAACTAAATGGAGAATGGATCCTGGATCGAGAAAAAATTGTAATAAAGGACATTTTGGGGATAACTGGAGAAATTTGAATTTCTAAATTTGAATTTGAAGGACTAAAGATTAGAAAATAGTATTATACTATGTTAAATTTCCTGATGTTTTTAGAAAATATGCTCTGAAGTGTCTAGGGGCAAAGAGAGAGAGAAAATGATAAAACGTAAGACAAATGGTCACAGTTAAATGGCAAAATTTGTGATGGGTTTCAAAGAGTTCTGTGTAATAATCTGTGAAATTTTCTGTAAATGTAAAATTATTTCGAAATAAGAAAGTAAAAACAAACAAACAAAAACATAAAGTTATAAAGATGGTACCAGAGAGAAGTCACTTGGTGGAAATCAGAACTCAACTGTTATATGAAATTTATATGTCAATTTATCCTTCTGATTGTGGATCAGTATGTTATATTACCTTGGACTCAATGTAGCATAAAAAATAATTTAGCTCTTTTATAGTTAATAGTGACTGTAAGTTACAGAAGTTTGAATTTAGTTAGGATAACATGTTAAAGAGCCTAACACATATTAGACTTGCAGTAAATCCCTTCCCTCTTTTCCATCCCTTCCTTCCTTCCTTCCTTCCTTCCTTCCTTCCTTCCTTCCTCCCTCCCTCCCTCCCTCCCTCTTTCCCTCCTTCCCTCCTTCGCACCTTCCCTTCCTTCCTTCTTTTTTTCCTTCTTTCCTTCCTTCCTTCCTTCCTTCCTTCCTTCCTTCCTTCCTTCCTTCCTTCCTTCCTTCCTTCCTTCCTTCCCTCCTTTCTTTTGCAGTTATTCTTAACTGGGTGTTGGACACATAAATATGATATTATAAGTTGTGATGTCTGGCAAGCAGTGGAAGAGAATTATGCATCATACTCAGACCCAACTCAGAAGCATTTGTATGTTTCTCTGCTCATGAAAGTATCTCATATATGAATCTGAGTTGAGACGAGACAAAGCTTGAGAACAGCTTCCTTACAATATTGATAAGCATTCAGTCATATTTTTTTTTCTTGGAATAATTTCTTATAAATTCCACATCTTAGAGCTAGGTGTAAAGGAAATGAGATTGTTTCTGGTGGTTTTAGATGGTTTTCTTTTCTATTCTGTTATGGTTTCCTTTATTTTATTTACATATTTCAAGACTTTTCTGTAATGTAGGTTAAAAAGAATAAAAGCAGAATCAATGTTTTCTTTCAAGGTGGAAAATAGGTTATCTGAATAAAGTGGTGACTGCTTTTTCTAAATAGAGGAACAGGAGATATACCTAACGACGCATTGTTTAAGAAGTCTAGACACATCTTCTAGACTTCAAAGTGTTGGGAGCTTCATGACATTTCAAAGATATAGGGAGCCAGTGGGAAGAATATTTGAAATTAGGATTTGCCTGGAGAATTTGGGCTCTATTTTACTTCATTTAAAAAGTATGTTCCCAAACTGAATTAAATTTTCTTCAGCTTATTCCCATTGTGATTTCTCTGTTTACTGACATAGTAAAGGCAGTGGTGACACATTTACTTTTGAGTTGTGAAGAAACAGTTTTATGGATTTGTTTAAAACTTTCTTAAGGTGTGTATAAATGTTTCTTTAAATGTTATGATATTATGTTTTAGCCCAGAATATTGTTCCTCCAATCTGTGTCCAGGACAAATTTGAATCACAGTCTATAGGTTTTTGCAGTTAACAAGTCATTTGGTGCAAATTAGAAATAACTCCAGATCTCTTAAGGACAATTTTTAAGAGAAGGAAAAATGTAGTGCTCTTATTAGTAATGGCCAGTTGCTGGATTTGTTGGTGGCACATGTAGAGGTGAGCCCCTATTTAGCAAGTCTGAAGGTGGGGGCCACAGAGAGTAGACCCCATTAGTATTATCTAGCTATAGTAGGGTCACTAGTTTTAAAATACTCCCCAGAAGATTCTGATTATCAGCTAAGTTTGGGTAATATGGGTATATGGTATAGATCTTCACATCTTTAAAATAATTTTTCGTTGTCATATTTATGTAAGACACAATGTTAGACCTGATATCTGGGGAAATTTTTATGAATTTAGTTCAACATACAATAAATATCTACTCTGGTAGGAAATTTAATGTAGGATGTCACGATACTCAGTATAATGGTGTTCACTAAAAAAAAACAAATCTAATTGAATTTAAATAGATTAAAATCATTAAAAGTATATTCTCCAATCACTGTGCAATGAAATTTGAAATCAGTAACAAAGAAATTTAGGAAATTCACAAATATGTGTAAATTAAGTAACACACTACTAAACAACTGATGAGTCAAAGAAGATACCACAAGAAAAATCAGAACATACTTTGAGATGAATGAAAGTGGAAACATAACATGCCCAAACTTAAAGGATACAGCCAAAGCAATGAGCAGAGAGAAAAATATCACTGTAAATAACTGTATTATAAAAAAAGAAAGATAAACCAATACCTTAAACTATAACCTTCAGAAACTAGAAAGAGAAAACTAAACCTAAAACAAATGAAAGAAAGGAAATAATAAAGATTAGAGCAGAAATAAATGAAATAAAAAAAACAATAGAGAAAATCAACAAAACCAAAAGTTGGTTCTTCTAAAAGATGTACAAAATTGACAAACCTTTGGCTAGATTTACCAAGTTAAAAAGAAATAAGACTCAAATTAATAAAAATTAGTAGCAAAATAGAGGACATACTGACTTTATGGACATAAATACAATGGTAAGGGAATAATTGTATGCCTATAACTTAGTTAACAGATAAGAATTGACAAATTCCCAGAACACAAGAGAAACAGAAAATCTGACTAGACCTCAATTAATTAAAGAGATTGAATTAGTAGTCAAAAATCTTCCTATCAAAAAATGTCCAGGCCCAGATCACTATATCAGTGAATTCTACCAAATGTTTAAGGAAAATTAACAGCAAATTTCCATAAACTCTTCCAAAAACTAGAACAGGAGGGGAAACTTCCCAACTTATTCTATGAAGCCAGTATTGCCCTCATACCAAAACCTGACAAAGATGTGCCAAGAAAAGAACACAACAGATCAGTATATGTTTTGAATATAGACACAAAAATTCTCAACAAAATACTAGCAAATCAAATTTAACAATGTAAAAAAGGATTATACACTACGCCCAAGTGAAATTAACTTGAGGAATGGAGGATTGGGTCAGCATGTGGGAATCAGTCAGTGTAATCCACCATATTAACAGAAAAAAAGACAAAAACACATGATCCTCTTAATAAATGCAGGAAAAACATTCAACCAAATCCAATACTCATTCATGATAACAGCAGTTCAACAAAATAGGAAAAGAAAGGAACTTTCTTAACACGATAAAGGGCATGTACAAAACCCCTACAGCTGGCCTAACACTTAAAGGTGAAAGACCGAAAGCCTTTCCCCTAAGATCAGGAATAACATAAAAATGCTCTCACCAGTTCTATTCAAGATTTAACTAAAGGTTCTAGCCAGGGCAATTATTCACCAAAAAGGAATAAAGGCATCCACACTGGAAAGGAAGAAATGAAACTATTTCGATTCACAGATGACATTATCTTGTATATAGAAAATGCTAATAAATCCACAAGAAAACTATTAAAGCTAATAATTAAGTTCGGTAAGTTTACAGAAATTAAGATCAGTATACAAAAATTTTATTTTTATACAGTAACAATGAGCAATCTGAAAATGAAATTAAGGAAATAATTGCATTTACACTAGCATCAAAATTAATCAATGTTTAAAATAAATTTAATAAAAGAAGTGCGAGACTTTTAAACTGAAAACTACAAAACAGTATTGAAAGCAACTAAAGAAGACCTAAATAAATGGAAAGACATCCCAGCTTCACAGATTGAAATACTCAATATTGTTAAGAAGGCAATAGTCCCAACCTGATCTACAGATTCAACATAATTCCTATCAAATCGCAAATCCCAGCTTTTTTTTTTTTGTAGAAATTGACACGCTGTTTGTAAAATTCATATTGAAATGCAAGGGACCAAAAATAATCAAAACAGTCTTGAAAAAAGAACAAAGTTTTGAAAGCTCCCAATTTCAAAACTTACTACAAAGCTACAATAATCAAGACAGTGTGGTATTTGCATAAGGATAGACATATAGATCAACAGAATAGAATTGAGAGTCTGTAAATAAACTCTTATATTTAGGATCAATTGATTTTTGACAGGGATATCAAGACAATTCAGTGAAGGAAAGGGCAGTATTTTCAAGAAATGGTGCTGGGACAATTGGATATCCACATGCAAAAGAATGAAATTGGACCTCTACTTCACACCATATACAAAAATTAACTCAAAATGGATCATATATCTAAATGTAAGACTTAAAATAATAAAACTTTTAGAAAAAAAGAAAGTAGATTTTCATGCTTTGATTAAGGCAATGGTTTCTTACCTAGGACACTAAATGCATGAGCAATGTGAGAAAAATTGATAAATTGGACTTCATCAAAATGAAAAACATTTATGCTTCAAAGAATATCACCAAGAAAATAAAAAGACAAGTCACAAAATGGGATAAATATTTGCAAATTATACATCTGATAAGAGAATTGTATCTGCACTATATAAAGAACTCTTACAACTTAACAATAAAAAGATGACCCAATTTTAAAACATAGGCAAAAGATCTGAATGGACATTTCCCCAAAGAAGATACGCAAATGACTAATAAGCACATGAAAAGATGTTCAACATCATTAGTCATCAGGAAAATGCGTATCAAAATCCTTTGAGATACAGCTTTACACCTACTGGGGTGGCTATAATTTAAAAAAAACAAACATTAAAATGTAAAGCATTATGTGTTGATGAGGATATGGAGAAATTGGAACTGTCATACATTGCTGGTGGAATTATAAAATGATGTAGCAGCTGTGTTAAATAGTTGCACAGTTCTTTAGAATATTAAACAATGAGTAACCAAAAATCCTTGCAATTCCAATCCTAGTTATATTCTCAAGAGAATTGAAAACACCTATCTTCACAAAGCTTGTACGTGAATGTTTATATCAGCAGTATTCGTAATAGCCATAAAGTGGAGACTACTCAAATGCCCATGAACTGATGAATGAATAAACAAAATATAGTAAATCTATATGATGGATTATTTAGCTGTAAGTGGAGTGAAGTACTGACACATGCTACAACATGGATGAGCCTTGAAAACATTACGCTAAGTGAAGAAGCCAGAGTCAAAAGGCCACATAACATATGATTCCATTTATATGGAATGTTCAGAATAGGCAAAATCATAGAGCAGAAAGTGGTTGCCGGGGTGGGGGTAAAAAGGGAAAGAGGGATATCTGCTAATGTGTATGTGGTATTCTGAGGCGGTGATGATGAATATGTTCTGGAGTAAGATAGTGGTGGTTTTACCACTGAATTATATACTTTAAAAGGATGGAATTTATGGTATTTGAATTATATCGCAGTATTTAAAAAAGGTACTTTGATTTTGCCTTGTGTCCTAAGCTCCCTGCCCAGTTGGATACCCTCTCAGTCAATCATTTAACTTCTGTTCAGAAAACAAAATTAGAATAACAGAATAAACATTACAGGAAGAAACACTTCATGTTAGTACCATTCAATCATTCAAAAAATACTTAGTGATAGATTCTCTCTAGCCAGGTACTAGGAATGTAATTTGAGCAACACAGAAATTCACCCTGCTTTTAAGTAGCACACAGTTAAGTCAGAAAACTTCGTACAGTTGGAATTGTCCAATAATAATATGGCTTTCCTCCAGAGATGTTAAGATGCCCTTCTGTCACTGAGGTGTCCAAGCAGAGGCTGAATGACCAAGCTGTTGGGATGTTGTAGGTAGAATCTGAGTCCTGGTTAATTGTTCAAGGCCTTTAGGCTGCATTAGAATTGAAATTCTGATCCTCTGACAAACCTCATTAGTATACCAATGGTTGCTCATTTGGTTTACAGTATAAAGAAAGTTAAAAAGTGCTTCTGGATTTTGGTCCTAGATTTCAAAATACTTATTACAGAATTGAAGGCATTAAAAAGAGAAAGCATGTGGTCTCTACTGCCGTTATAACTGACTACTTTTCCCTTTCTCATGCATTCTCTGTTCCCAGCCTGCAAAATCTATGTCTAGGTTTTACTGTTTTGTTTCTGCCTGTATGATTTGTTTGCTCTTTAAAATTCATTGCAGTAGTCTTTGTATGATATAAAGAATGGTCAGGCTTCATGCGTCTCTTCCCAAAGAAATGGGACCCTTAGGATGTTACTTTTGAACAGTTTTGGAGTCACACAGACTTCACTTTAAAAGGTGGATCCTCCTTTTAATAAATGGATGGTCTTCCTCAAGTTATTTTATTTCTCTGAGCCTCAGTGTCTTCATCTGTAAAAACATTTTTTATTAAAGTTTATTGGGGTGACAATGGTCAACAAAACTACATAGGTTTCAAGTGTACAGTTCTATAATACGTCATCTATATATTGCATTATATGTCAGAGTCAGTGCTCCTTCCATCACCATATGTTTGACACCTTTTATCCTCTTCTACCATCCCCCTTCCCTCTTACCCTCTGGTAACCACTAAACTGTTGTCTGTGTCTATGAGTTTATGTTTATTTGCTTTTGTTCCTTGTTGCCTTTAGTTTTATATTCCACATATGAGTGAAGTCATATGGTTCTAGATTTTTTTCTGTCTTATTTCACTTAGTATAATGATCTCAAGATCCATCCACGTTGTCACAAATAGCAGCATTTCATCTTATATCAGAGTAGTATTCCATTGTGTATATATACCACATCTTCTTTATCCAATTATCTGTGGAAGGACACTTTGGTTGTTTCCATGTCTTGGCCACCATATATAATGCTGCGATGAACATCAAAGTACATATATCTTTATGGATATATGTTTTCAGATTTTTGGGGTAGATACCCAGGAGAGGGATTTCTGGGTCATATAGTAATTCTATTCTTAATTTTTTGAAGAGCTTCCAATTTTTTTCCATAGTGGTTATACCAATTTACATTCCCACCACCAGTTTATAAAAGGGTTCCTTTTTCTCCACAGCCTCTCTAACACTTGTTATTATTTGTCTTGTTGATGACAGCCATTCTTATAGGTGTGAGGTGATAGCTCATTGTGGTTTTGACTTGCATTTCCCTAAAAGCTAGTAAAGTTGAACATTTTGTCATATATCTGTTGACCATTTCTATGTCTTGTTGGGAGAAGTTTCTGTTCAGGTCCTCTGCCCATTTTTAATTGGATTATTTATCTTTTTGTTCTTGAGTTGTATGAGTTCCTCATATATTTTGAATATTAGCCCCTTATTGGAGGTGTTGTTTGCAAATATCTTCTCCCAGTCGGTTGGTTGCCTCTTAGTAAAAACATTTGACTTGCAAGTTTGTTAAAAGCTTTAAAAATTATTTATAATTTTGGTACACAAGAATGGTAGCTATTTATCACCATCGTAAGTATTTTGATAGCATAAAAATGAATTAAGAACTAAGTATAGTCTCTTGCATTTTTTACAAGACCTTTTATTGTAAATATCCCTCTAATTATGAATATAAAGACCAACCAAATTATTTTTCCTGGAATAGAGTAGTAAGCATTTAAGTATAGAGGAGCTGTGAGGGATATTAGGAACAATACTGTATCTGGATTTGGAGATTTGAGTTCCATCTGTAACTCTAATGTAAGTAATCATGTAATCTTAAATAAGTATTTTATATTTCTGAACATCAGTTCTGTCATCTCCATAATGTGGGGCTTACCCTAGGTCAACATTTTCCAACATAGTTCCTTGATTAAATCAATTTGGGAACCTCTGAGTTGAACAAAATTAACCTAAAAAAAAACAACCAATGAAACAAACAAAAAACCGACAACACTGCAATACTTCTCAGAGCCTTGTTATGCCAATATGTATTGTAATTCTCTTGTAGGGAATATAATACCGTGTTTCCCTGAAAATAAGACCTCGCCAGACAATCAGCTCTAATGTGTCTTTTGGAGCAAAAATTAATATAAGACCCGGTATTATATTATATTATACCCGGTATTATATTATATTATATTATATTATATTATATTATATTATATTATATTATATTATATTATATTATATTATATTACATAAGACTCAGTCTTATATTATAGTAAAATAAGACCGGGTCTTATATTAATTTTTGCTCCAAAAGACACATTAGAGCTGACTGTCTGGCGAGGTCTTATTTTCAGGGAAACATGGTATGCAGTGCTACTTATATTTATTGGAGCACTGAACCACTTTTTATAGAGCATCTCGCAAGACCAGTGTGGCACAGAACGCATGCTGCGAAATGATGACCTACGTAATTCTAAGGAAGGCCCTTCTAGTTCTAATGTTCTGAGGTGAGCTGACTCCTGCACCTAAGAATTGTCTAAACTCAAGGGAATCTTAACCTCTCTGAGTTTCAGTTTTATGTCTATAAAATGGGGACAATTGCTATCTGCTTACCTCACAATTTGGTGTGAGGATTAAAAAATGCATTTGAAAGTGCCTTGTAAACTATATAACACCCCACAAATGCAAAGGTCTCTTCATATCATTAGAATGTTTTTTAAAACATGATTTGCTGAGAATATTCAAGAAAATATAAGTAACAGATTTACGCACATGTTTATACTGAATTCAAAACAGAGAAGTGTGAAAAGTGTACAAAACTTCTTTCTCCCACACCAAGGGAATTTCCCGCTTATTGTTTGAGCTTGGGTTTAATTAACATGATGCGTTTTGTAAGTATTTGTGAATTTCCATTCCGTAAAAATGCCTACTGGTATAATTAATTAACAAGTTATTAAACTGTGAAGGTCCACTGGGCTCTGTCATTGTTGAGGGACAGAGAGCACTCACAGAGATTGTTTCTCATATGCTGTTCTCATAAAATAAATTCAAAGCTTTCTGTACATGGGAAATAGAATGGTTATGGGAGATTGAGGGGTAAAGATATGATACGGATATGTGATAAAATGGAAAGAATGTGTTTGGAGCCAGAAGACCTAAGTGTGGTTCTGATTATTTCATTCACTGTCTGAGTGATTCTGGGCAAGCCATACCCCTCTGACGATGAGATCTTTCCTCTATAAAACGGGGCATTATTGTTAAATAAAATATTGTGTGGCTATTGTGAAGAAATATTGAGAAAATCCTTTGTAATTCTGATTTGCTCTAGAAATACTAGCTTTATGGCTTTGATAAGGTATTTGAAGTTGATAGAGTTTCTCTGCGATGATGAGTACAATACATATGGAAAAGCCACTGTGTTACAGTGAAAGCTGGCATGGTCAAATGTATATGGTTAATATGGTTTGTTAAGAACTAGTATGGGAAGTTGATTGTGGAAGAACCAAGGAAACAAAACAGATAAACAAGGCTCTAAAACATGTGAGAGCCTCAGTGGTAATTTAAGAAAACAGGTATGACTCAGATTATAAGTTACAATGGGCCTCTGCAGTTGGATCCCTTGGCAGAGCTCCTTGTGGAATGAGAGCATCATTAAATTTACATGATCAGCAAGGGGGAAAACCTAAAAATATTGATAGATTAGATGAATATTCTAAAGGTGATATACTGGAATCCTTTCTACGGTCTCAGGCTCTAAACGTGAAGGTGACACACATTCTTAGACTTGAATTGAGAGAACTCGCCATGTATTCTTCAGACGAGGGTGACTGCAATGCAGTAGAATTCCTAAAGTTTATTAATGGGAGGGCGAGGTTCCAAATCCCTTTGGAGGATAGGTTTCTTGATGTTCAGGTCAAATTTACCTTTGTGATTTCTGGGTCACGTTTGTATGTGCTTTCTTATTTTTGCAAAAAATGTATGTATAGACACTTACAGGAACTCCACTTATTTATTATCCAAATAGTATATTTTTGCTCATCCAATCATTGTCTTTAAAGCAGACCTATCGTTCCTTAACTTTCTCTTTTTTGAACTCTTTTCAGTTTATCTGTAAAAGCTTAGTAATACTGGGGCTATTCACCTCTTCTTTGGGAAACAGAAGAAGAACAGAAATGCAATTTGTTATTATTTTTGTCATTTTTATTTAAAATGACCACAAATTCTTCTCCTTGCTTTAGTCATACCCTTGTATTATGTGTCATTATAGATCTTTCCTTTAAGGAACTAGATTATATCCTCACCCCTTGAATATGGGTTAGGAATGTGACTTGCTTTGGCCAATGGAATATTAGCAACCCTAATGCAAACAGTCTTGAAAAGCACTTTCATACTGGGGCTTGCCTTCTTGCTAGACTTAGAACCTTGAGACAGACCACCAGGTGAACAACAATAGAAGATAGAAGAGAACTAGGGAGTCCTAGTCAATGGCCTGCCAAACATCAGATATAAGTGAGGCCATCCAAGATCATGTAGTCACCATCAAATGCACCAGCTTACCACGGATGCATGGCAAAGCCCAGGAAAGATCAGATGAACTTGTCCAGTCCCAAAGAGCTATCCAGCTGACTCACAGATCCTAAGCTAAATAATGAGGTTTAAAGTTCCCACACTGTGTAACTTTTCTATTGTGGTATAATAAATTATTCCCAAATTTAGGAGCAAAAACCAACATAGTTTCTCATGGTTTCTGTAGGTCAGGAATCCAGGCACAGCTTATCCGCGTACTTCTGCCTTGAGGTCTCTCACAAGACTTAAGTCAAGGTGTTGGCTAAGACAGCAGTCATCTCAAAACTTGACTAGGGAAGGATCCAATTCTAAGCTCACTCAAATGTCTGTTGACAAACCTCAGGTCCTCACTGGTTGCTGGCTTCAGATATCCATTTCTTGTCACATGGGCCTCACATCAGCTCTGTTTACAGCATGGCAGCTTACTTCCCCCCAAAGTGAAAGATCCAAGTGAAAGAAGAGCCCGTCCCTCCCCAAGGCAGAAGCCACAGTCTTTTCATAACCTAACCTTGGAAGTGACATCTATTTACTTCTTCCATAGTCTATTTGTTAGAAGTGAGTGACTAAATCCAGCCCACATGTCAAGGAAGGAATCACACAGGGCCATGATGGTGAACGGGAGGACCATTGGAAACCTCATCTTTGAGGTTTCCTACTTCACATACTCATAAAAAAAATCATTTTTTTCTGTAGCCATGGAAACAAATAGCCACCCTATCAATTTTAAACCCATTTAATAGATCTCCTGCAACTTGCCTCATGAAGCATACTTTTTGTAAGCCCAACCAGTCAGTATTAGCTCCTCACTTCTGTAAATTAATCAAGCAATCAAGAATGAATTCACTCAAATAAGCACACGTCTGAGAGGGCCACCAATCAATGAAATCTTACCCAAGTTAACCATGATTCAACAGATGATGTCAACTCATTTATGACCCTGAAAATCCTCCGATCTTTGAACTCCATTTATCCCTCAGGCCCCCTAGAAGATTAGCAGTGTTCTCTTCTTGGGGAGACTGTGCCTGATCAGCATAGTTCTCCCCTATCATGTCAGCAATAAATTCAGCTCTGTGCTTTGCTTCTTTGAGGTGTTAAATGATAGTTCATTACCCTCTGACAACTCAATAGATCTCATTTGAAGCCACTGAGTTTGGGTAGTAAGCTAAACTTTTGAAAGTAAGTAAGTTTAGTAAGTTTAGCTTACTACCCAAACTCAGTGGCTTCAAATGAGTTAGATTTTAGGCAGCAAAAGCTAATGCATACACTCTGGCAAATAAAAGATCCATCACAAGTCATTCTGTTTCTCATCCTCAAAAGAGTAGGATCCTGGTTAATGTGACGTGGTAGTTGGATAGCATAGATTGTCAGTCCTTAATGGAAATTATGGTTTTTAATAGTGATTAAGAGTCAGGGTGTCATTGTCATGAATTCTGATTAATTTCATACATTTTATTTTGTCAGTTCTATTAGAGTCTAGAATTTCAGATGTCTTACATGTTTCTGGAGGAGGCTTTTTTACTTGGCTTTTACATGCATTCAGGGCTTGATCTAGTCTCTTAAAATACAAAAGGTGCTGGTGTTGGTCTTGTGGAAGCACATATTCTCACAGAACTGCAGAATGATTTACGGGAAGCTGGGATTTGGAAGGCACATTTTAAAAGCTCTCATTTACTTTTATGGTGAAAGAAGGAGGAATTATTAAGAAATTCTTGGAAATGGGCTATAACTAGGCTTTTTTTCCCTCCAACATATATAGTCTCTTGTGTGAAGGTCCCTTAGTGCAACATCGGTCAAAGCATGCTCCGTGGTATCTTGTGCCATTTTCCTGAAGAGCAGCACATTTTAAAAATTCTGAGGTTTGTCACATGCTGGTCAACAACCACATGATCAGCAAACCTTACAAAGGAGGAATGTGGTAAGAAATAGTCTTACCACAGAAATAAAATTGTTATTCTCAAAACCAGTTGTATTCAATACACATTGAACTTAATCTTAGGGTATAAAAAGAACCGGTTGAGGGGTTGGAATTGGAGATAAAACCAAGAAGGTTGAATCTTATATGCCATAATAAAGAATTCTAGGTATATTTCAAAAGAGGTTTTGAAATGGTTTAAGTATAGCAATGACACAATCAGAGCTGTGTTTTAGGTATATCAATATGATGTGTGTGTAGGATAAATAGTATTGTGGAAATAGATGGAAGGAAAACAGTTAGGAAACCCTTATAAGACAGTAGTCCCCCTTTATCTGCAGTTACCCTTTCCATGGTTTCAGTTACCTGCGGTCACCTGTGGTCCAAAAATATTAAATGGAAATCCCAGAAATAAGCAACTCATAATTTTTAAATAACTCACCATTCTGAGTAGTGCAATGAAATCTCCATTGTCTGCTCTGTCCCACTCAGACACGAATCATCCCTTTGTCCAGCATAGTCATGCTGTATATACTGCCTATCCATTAGCAATTTAATAGCCGGCTAGGTTACCAAGTCGACTGTCTGGGTATCACAGTGCTTGTGTTCCAGTAACTCTTATTTTACTTAATAACAGCTCTAAAGACATTCCCATAACTTTTACAGAATATTGTTATAATTTTTCTATTTTATTATTATGGTTGTTAACCTCTTACCATGCCTAATTTATAAACTTTATCATATGTATGTATGTATAAGAAAAAACATAGTGTTTATAAGGTTTGGTACTATCCATAGTTGTAGCCATCCACTGGGGGTCTTGGAATGTATCCCCCATGGATAAGGGGAGACAACTGTACTCCATGTCATGCGTTCATCACTTACCAACCACATGCCTTGGACACCACCCAACAGTGTCACCTCAGTGTCTCCATCAGTAAAATGAGATGAAGTTGATCTGTATGATCCCTGAGGTCCATTGTAGAACCTAGAAAAACAAAGCAAAACTCTGTAACACTCTGGCTTCTCTATAGCAAAATTAAAGCAATGTCAGAATTTGAGTCATTGAAAGAGCAAAAACAGCCTTGTAAGTGTTGGTCAAGGATAAGCCTCCCCGTTTACTTCGACCATCCCTAGTGTGGAAATCCCACCTATGTAATAGTTTGCAGATGGCCCTAGTCTCTGCTTTGATACCAGTAGTGATGGGGAACTCACTCTTCTGAAGGATACCACTTTATCTATTCCTGGGCAGCTGTAATTGTGTTTTCATTTGCTTTTACTTTGGGGTAAAATTTACTCATTATTTTTCAGGTCTGGTGTCTGAAATTACACTGAATAATTCCACTTTTCTTCTGCATGACTTTTAAACTTGAGTCTAGTCCCTCTCAGCTAAATATTCTAAAGCATTTTTAAGTGTTTCCTAAGGATGTGGTTTTGGGACCTTTCACCATCTTGATTTTCAAAGAGCAAAATGGGTGCAATTTACGTGAATATCTGAATGCTGCTGTGACAGCCCCAGCTCTTCCTCCTCAATCTACCCTTCCACTGCTGTTGGAATGAGCACAGCTGAGACTCTGACTCCCTGATCAAAACTTGTGGTTTTCCAGGGATGAGGCTTGTGGAATCACCCTGGAGCTCTCTGTGGATTGTTAACAACAAGCTGGTTAGGACTGAAGCTCCCTCTTTCCCCTGGGAGGGGCTACACCTGAGCCCAGCTTGCCAAGGGTATGATGGCCTCCGGTCCGGTAGCTTTGTTCCCACAGCAGGAGGGGCTGCTAATTTTCATAGTCGCTCAAGGTCTTCACGTCCTGGGTAGTCAGCGTTTGTAGGACTCCCCTAACCAGAAGGCACTTCACTTCTGTTGGCTCAGTACCTGAGTCCAAAAGTGTTTGTTCCCTCCACTAAAAAGTCCACTTTCCAGCTTGTACCTTAAAGAGGGGAGGCGTCATCACACCTCCTCAGATTACTTGTTTCCCAAATAAATCTTATACTTTATGCCTATTCTGAAATAGTGGAATTCACCCTCATGCACTTCACCACAGATCTATAGTACACACACACACACACACACACACACACACACACACACACACACACCAGTTCCCCTCCTAATTTCTTCCCTTTGCTGAGGGATTAGGTCCCAGTTTTAGCATTGGATATAATTTCTCTTCTTCAAACCATATGGATTGAATTTTTCACTTAATGGGTTTTCTGAAAGCAAAAGTATTAATTCCAACCTTACTCAAGAGGCGATACATGTACTTAACCCAAGGGACACAGTGTTATCCCACAAGTATGGCTGCCAGCTGAAAATAAGGTCTGGGGGAAAGAGGCTCAGAGGCCTCCCAGGGCCTCTGGAACGGCCCTCCTTGGGCGGATCCTCCATCCATCCAAGCTTCTGGATTGCAGCCAAGCAAGGACAGGGGACTGGTGCGGTCTAGGCAGATTTTAATCTCTGAACCGAAGGGCTCTGGTAGTGTTTCTGTGAAGGTGAGGCTCTTAGTTCCTGAAAACCTGAACTGTTGTTATTTAAGCATGTCTCTGGCCACTTAGTCATCCTTCTGTCCAGCATGATACAATTGATCCTCCAATCTTCAGCACACAAGAAGGGGTGATATCTGCTGGTGGTCGGAGATTCTAGGGTGGCAGCAGCTGGCAGTTTCCCTACTGGGACGGAAGTAGGGAACCTCATGAAGTTGAGGGGCATACAGGTATCGTCCAAAGTATAGGAAATCTAAGGGAGCAATTCACACTCTTCTTTATCACTTGCTAAAATAATGCCTCCATACCTTGGTCAGGTAAAGAGGCAAAGCCATTTCTCAAATCACAAAGGCTCATTTATCTTAGTAAAGGCAGATCAAAATTCCTCTAAATTGTAAGCATTTGAGCATGCCTTCTGGCTATGACACTTCATGATGACTATGTCAGCCTGCTAATAAGAACTAGTTCATGTTTATTGGGTATTTACTATGCACCAAGCGTAGTTCTAATTGCTATACAAATTCTAAGCCTTTTAATCCACGTAACAGGAATATTGTATGTCAAAGGCACTTGTATTAACTCCGTGTTATAAATGAAAGAACAGAGGCACTGCCAGTATCCTGCGCTGGATCACATGGTGAATAGGCCTGGCAGAACCAGGAGGGGACTGAAACAATCTGGCTGCCAAGCCCAGGTCTAACCACTGTACCACCTGGCCTCTCTAGAGCCGGCCACCCCTTCAGTATGGCCCCCGTTTACCTTTCCAAGTTCCTGTCTTTACTTCTCTATAACCAAACTGGAGCTTTCACTTTTTCTCTGAACAAAATCTGTTCTCTGTGTCCTTTCGTGACCTTTTCTCTGCCCCAAATGTCTGTCTCCATGCCCATCTCGCCTGCAAATCTCACACCCATTGGGGGGAGAGTTCATTTCAAAGATACCATCAAAGCAAAAGAGATGAGCATTTGCTAAATTCCTACGATCTTTTGGGTACTGTACGAAGGACATTAAAATAAAACATCTTATTTAATCCTCAGTCCAGCCCTTTGACTGGCTCTGAGATGATAGATAAGAAAAGGATAGATAAGAAAAGGCTCTGAGATGAGTTCCCTGCTCAGCTGGTAAAGGGCAGAGCCGCCCTGACCACAGCAGTCGTGCCCAGTGATGCTGTGGGCACTAGGTGTGCCTTCTCTTTTCCTTGCTCCTTCCACATAGCATTCTGTGCCCCTCTCAGGAAACTACCATACCTTATAGAGTAGGTTTCTGTGTAATGCCCCTACAGGAAGACTTCAGATCACAGAAATTGTGTCATGCCCTTTCTTCCTTGGGTATCCAGCCTAGTCCTTTGTACTTAAGTCCATTAATAAACATTTGTGTAATTGAATGACACTGACTAGAGGATCTGGGAGGCAGCCTTTGTGGGGAAGACAGGCTCATGCTTGCCAACTCCAACACTTCTTCCAAGTTCTGAAATAATGAGCTGTCAGTTTCCTTGGGTTGCTAAGCCTTTTGGGAAGGAAGAGGTGAGCCGAAACAAGCAAGTACGTGCCTCAATCCGCCAGAAGAGGAAGCTCCTGATTTCAGACATGACAAGTTCCCAAAATATGTGGTGTTAACTCCAGTAGTGTGCATCTAGCACAACTTCTGACTGCATGGGCATGTGCAAACCAGCTCAGGAACAAAGAGACATCCTAGCCCAAATGTGCCAAAATGCATTAAAACACCACAAAAGCAGCTTACCTTGAATATTACATGGCTCCTGCAAAAGAAAATAATTTGTTTGGTAACTTTCTTTTATCATCTGCCATGCTTTTACTTAAATGTGTCTAATTAGCCTCTGTTTGTTGTGTGCCAGCTGTGTAAGTAATTAGGAAAGGAGCCCAAGGCACCACGTCTGTTCCACCATTGCTCGATCCGGAGTTCCAGAAAATGAAAGAAAACAAAACAAAATTAAAAAATGAAAACATACTTTTCTCTTAAATTCCTGCTGCTTTTCCTCTCTCATCCTGACGCAGAGGGCGGAGAGCCATAAAGATAATCTAGCCGTTCAGGGACTGCAAAAGAGTTTCAAGATGCCAGCCCTCTTTATCTTGTCCTGATCGCAAATGGCTGAAAAACAGGAGTTGGCTTTAAAATACACAAACCTGATGATACAATCACCAATGAAGTCCTGGAGGAGGAAAAGAAGGAAGTTACTTTACATTTGATTCTCCACATAAGAACACAGGGAAGTCATGGCAGCGGTGATTGAAATTAGGTTTAAAATCAATCAAAAAGGCTGTATGTATAATACATTGGGTGGGGGAACCTGATGCAGGGAGACCAAGGAAAAACTATTTTAATTGGTTCCCGAAAGATGGTGCAGCCATCGTAGGTCGGTGTTAGAAGGAATAATGAGGCAACTGTGGGAAGTATTTGGGAGTACAGGGAAAGTGTTAGTAATTGACTGAGGATTGGTGAGGGATGAAGGATGATTCCCTTTCTGTAGGCTCGGGTGACTGGGTGGGCAGTGTTGTCATCGCCTGGAATATAGAATACGGGAGCAGCAGGAGGTGTGAGAGAAGATGATGTAGAAGTTGTAGAAGCATAAGGCTGTTCTCTCTGGTTTTCTGAACAAAGCAGGAAGCAACGCAGTCTGCTAATTATGAGAGGAGTGGGAGTATGTCAAGGTCTTGAGCATGGTGAGGGTGTGCAATGGTAACTGAATATAGACAAGATGCTTCCAAAGGTAACAAAAAGCATGAAGGGCAAGACTGAGGACTTAGCAGAATCTGGAGAACACAGATTGGAAAAGTAGTATGATTTTCTCTAGCAGTGTCAACTGCCAAGCTGTTGGAGGAGAGAGAGGGGAGTGTGGCACCAACACATACAGAAAGAAGCTTCAAAAAGGAGACATTCTGTAAGGCGCGATTACTTGGTTTTGTATACGCTCATCACCAAAGCCTTGACGGAGATAGTCAGGCAGTATTTACCCAGGCCAAATGCTGACCCACACAATTTATGTTTTAAACTAATTACTGTGTAAAAAATCACTGTTCTACAGTTAGAAGAATCAGTGTGAGAAAAATTTGAGGGACCTAGGTGTGGAGAAAGGGAGACTAGCAGGAAGACACTCTGTGCAAAAGGTAAGGTTCTGGTGTGAGGTGATATTAATTGAGATATAACTCAGCCCTTTATGACGCCAACAGAAAGGTAGATTTTTTTGGATACTTCTTTTGTTTTTTGATTTGGTTGTCTGCTTTAATTTATGATTGAATCTTTAAAAGAGAAAAAAGTGCAGATATATCATTTTTTTAAGAGACAGTATGATATGGCAGGTGAAACCTCAGGTGGCAGTAAATCAACTCCCTGCGTTCAAATCCCAACTCTACCATGTAAGAGTTTTGTGATCTTTAACAAGTAACCTAACCCTCACTTTAATATGGAAATAATGATTTTACTTAGTTATAAGGTTATTGTAAGAATTAAATAAGTTAATACATGTAAAGGGCATAGGAAAACTGCCTGGTACATATTGAAAAACTCAATCAATACTGGTATTATTCTCATACACATTTAACCCAAATGTCATCATCTCAAAGAATCACCTTATTGTTGATATTAAAATTACAGCGGTTCTGTCTACCGTGCCCTCCACAGGTTAGTGTACACTCCTGGATATTACAGCAGCTCTTGCTCGCCAAACTCTTCCACTTACTTCTGCTGTTCCGTGGTGGTTCTTTTTTTCTCCCTTGTTGGTCCACATGTAGACCACACTGCCTGTGCTAGATTTCCCCAAAGTATCTTCATCACAAGGCAAGTTAGAGGAATTTTATCCAAGGCTCACAGGGTAATAGAGCAGCAGTTTACACCACAGCGCTGCAGGGTACTGTGGAATGCAATGGAATGCCTCTGTTTTTGAAAGTCCATTGGATAGTCCCATTGTCGGGAATGTGTTCCAGGCCACAGCTTTGTCTCACATGGCCAAATTACTGAGCCTCTTCCTCTCTCTTTCAGCTTCAACTTCTTCAGGTCTCTTTCTTTTTAGCCCAATCCTCTATGTCCTCTTTCCTGAGCTGCCACAGGCACTTCATCTTTTTTTCCCTATATTATTCACAAGAGTGAAATTTCTCTTTGTTTCACACCTCCACCTTCCCAAACCATAGCCTATCAGGGTGTTCTGTCAAATTAAAAAAAAAAAAAAAAACTATCTCACACACACAAAAAAATGCTGCTGTCGACTTTTAAAATAAGTTTTTCCTCATTAAATGTACTTAAGTTCACAATTCATAAATGCTACATAGTGCTATTCTAATATAAATGTCTCATGCCTCTATATATCAACGATTCATAAATGCTAGTGAAAAATCTCTTTTTATACAATTCGTTAATATTTGGTAAAGGATTTTTGCATCTTTGTTGATGAGAGAGACTGATTTGCAATTTTCTTTTATTGTAATACTCTTGATAGTCTTTGGTGTCAAGGTTATACTGGCCTAAGAAAACGAGTTGGGAATTCTTATCCTTTTTCTCTTTGGAAAAGTTTGTGTAAAAGTATCGTTATTTCTTCTGTAATGTTTGGATCTGGATTGTGTGCATGTGTGTGTGTGTAAGGGTTTATTGATAAGAACTTAAATTGTTTTTTTTTAAAAATATTTCTTATATTTTAAAAAAGAAAAAGTAGTTGTAAACTCCTATGGCTCAGAATTCCTATAAAAATATAAGAACAAAATCAATTTATATGCTAAAAATCACCAAAGCTGTGATGGATAATTGTTTTCCTTGGCCAAGTTGTAATTTGAAATGTGAATGCGGTGTTGTTTGGGTCTTCTGAGAATGCCCTTCCTAAACTCTTGAGCAAAGGGATGACTCAAGTCTCCCATCCCTTTTCTTCATTCAAAATATGAGAAACTTTTCTTACAAGGTACACAGTGACATCATCTGGACTTCATTTAGCAGAAATGCCTCATCTGTGTATTAAACACTCCCATTGTTTTCTTTTTGCTACTGGTGTAATGCTCTTAATAAAGGCTTTCCCCAAATAGCAATGCTGGAAAGAGGTTAGTTTTTCATGAGTAACTTTTCATGTTGTCTCTTTCTCATCATTTACTCTCTTCATCAGTTGTCTCCCATACTGAAAAAAACTCAATTTTCTGTTTCCTCATCTTTCTGTTTCTGGTTCTCAGTTCCCTGGTCTCCCTCCCCTCTTTCTTGCCCTTCCCTTCCCTTTTTGTCTCCCTTTTCTGCTTTAAGAATAGTTTTTTTATATTATTAGAAACATTTCATACTACTCTTTTTCAAGAGTAAAGCCCTTTGACTTCACTATAATGAGTGAATATTTGTAAAGCACTTAAAGTAGTTCCAGGCACATTAGTAAGCATCGTTTGAATACTCACTTTTATTTATTTACTAATTTTTTAAAAATGGACATGCTTAGGCATACTTTGAGGCCCATCTTGCTTTACAGTGATTTGCTTTTAAAACTTCAGGAATTAAACCACATTGGATGGGATCCAAGATGGACCTATTCCCCCTACCCCCCAAGTATTACTGAGATATAATTGACATATAACATTATATTGGTTTAAGGTGTACAATATTAGTGATTTCATATACAAGGTCTGACAGTTAAGTTCACAAACTTGTTGCAACGATATTGCTAAGCTTTTTTGATATCAGAGGAATCATTCATTATGAATTTGTACCAACTGGACAGTTAACCAAGTTTACAATTTGGAAGTGCTGAAAAGGTTGCATGAAAAAGTTAGACGACCTGAACTTTTTGCCAACAATTCCTGGCTCTTGCATCACAACAATGCACCAGCTCACATGGCACTGTGTGTGAGGGAGTTTTTAGCCAGTAAACAAATAACTGTATTGGAACACCTCCCTAATTATCTTATCTGGCCCCCAATGACTTCTTTCTTTACCCGAACATAAAGGAAATATTGAAAGGAAGACATTTTGATGACATTCAGGACATTAAGGATAATATGACTACAGCTCTGATGGCCAGTCCAGAAAAGAGTTCCAAAATTGCTTTGAAGGGCGGACTAAGCACTGGTGTCGGTGCATATCTTCCCAAAGGGAGTACTTCGAAAGTGACTGTAGTGATATTCACCAACGAGGTATGTAGCACTTTTTCTAGGATAAGTTCGCGAACTTAATTTTCAGACCTTCATATATTATATATATATATATGTTATATATATTATATACATATCAAAATGATCACCATAATAAGTTTAGTCAACATGCATCACCTGACATAGTTACAGAATTTTTCTTGTGATGAAAGCTCTTAAAATCTACTCTCTTAGCAATTTTCAAATATGTGACACAGTACCATTAACTTTAGTCACCATGATGTACATCACACCCCCCAGGACTTATTTATCTTATATGTAACTGAAAGGTTACACCTTTGACCGATTTTAATCATTTCATCCATTCCGTACCCCTGCCTCTGGCAAGCACCAATATTTTCTCTGTATGTATGGGTTCTGTTTTTTAGATTACATACATACGTGAGATTATACAGTATTTGTCTTTCTCTACTGACTTATTCCACTTAGCATAATGCCCTGAAGATTACTCATGTTATTGAAAATGTTGCAAGATGGACTTATTTTATACTAAATCTTGTTCTCGAGTGAAAAACATTAAAGAGTGATTTCAGTCTTGCAGGGATCTTGAATTGATACCGAACAGTAGGTCTAATTTCATGTGATTAAACCTAAATATTATACGTAATAACACAGTTGTTTTAGATGCTCAATTTTGCATTTCTTTTAACACCCGGTTTCACACTTACTTGTACTTCTGCTAAACAAAATTGCATACTAATTTTCCAGAAAAACCCAGGAATAGCTGAAAGAGAACTACACATCTATTCATCACATATGTGTTTATATTTGGGATAATTTTAATTATAGCTTATATGTGGGGTTTTTAAAAGGACTTTGAAGACAGTAAGAAGTAGAGGTACATTGAGAGAGAATAAACACTTCCAAGTCTGTAAGGACATATTAGAACCTGTATTCAGGGCCCACGTCCTGGGAAGCCCATATCCGGGAAAGCCTCACCTATAAAGATGTTTAAGACTTGCAGGATGCAGAGATGCAGATTGTGAGGGGAAATCACTGATTCTGCCTCAACGGAGCTCTTATAGCTATTAGCTGCTTTGTTTTCCTTCACATCACGCACAGTTGGGTTTAATAAGGCTGTTGGGTGGTCTTTTCATCTCCACATGTTTCCTTATGTTTTCCTGAGCTATGACCAACCCATATGGACACTGTGTGCAAAGCTCTCAGCTGCTGAGATAGCAATTTACCTCTTAAGTCTCCTTCAAAGGAGCATTTTACAACCTCTGCTTTTTGGCTTTTGAATGTGAGGAAATGATCATTTTACACGAGGGTTGCAACAGACCTCAAATTTGGCACCTTCTTTGTTAGTTGTAGCCACTTCTGGAGTAAACAGGATGGCAGAGTGGGAGCTCTCATCCAGAACAGCCATTAACAAGGCTTAATTCAAGAACTGACAGATCCTGATCTTTGCAAACTCTCCTTTGGATGGAAGTACGTACTTTGTAATGTTAATTCTTCAGCAATGCTGATGAAAACCCATAAATGATTTGGTGTTAAGCAAGGATCCAGCTGTTTCCACTAACCTGACAGGGCTCTAGCCAGCATAGTGTGACTGACAGATGACCATATATCCCCATTTTCTAGGGCAGTCCTTGTTGACGCATATTGTCCCTGTATCCATCCAGTTAATAGCCCAGTCCCTCTCAAACATGTCCAAATTTGGATTATAAATTTAAAGGACAACTTAAAACCAAACAAGAGGTCAGGAAAATGTCATACTAGGATATTCATTATCTGTTCTTGTGCTATAGGGTTCCTGGCATTCTGATAAACTGTTGTGATTTCTGCTCATTGAATTGGGAACTTAATGGAATCTTCAGTAACAGTGGGTGGGAGGGGGTCTTGCCCACTACTCTGTACCCTCCTGAGCACTGTACCCTCCCTCCAGGCTTCCCTCAAATCTATACAAGACGGGATCATTGGCATCATTTTGCTCCTTTCACACTCTATTCCTTCCCTCCTCCTTTTCCTTCTCCTCCTTTTTTCCCCCTGAAACTATTGTTCTAGATTGTTTTTAAATTACATTTTCTATTTTAGGAATCTCTGCTCAACAATTGGGATACATATTACAGCTGCATGATCAGAAATTATAGGTCCCTATTATATGCTTTATTGGTTACTTGTTCTATTAGGTTGGTGCAAAAGTAATGGCGGTTTTTGCAATTATTTTTAACCTTTTAAGCCACAATTACTTTTGCGCCAACTTAATATTTCTTCCGTTTTTATTCTATTTCTTGTATCCCACATCATTCCCTTTCTTGGATTACATTTTTATTTTGAGTAATATTTTCAGAAGGTTATGTGGGTGGCAAAATTTCTAAATTGCTTGCCTGTTTGAAATTACCTTCATTTTGCTTTCATACTTTGCTGGTAATTCGGCCGGGAAAAGTTTCCAAATCCTTTTCCCGCAGAATATTTTGGTTATTTCTCCAGGGTTTTCTAGCTTCTCCCCATGCCAATCAGAAGTCTGGTGCCAGATACACTCTAACTCCTTCCTAATTTTCCTTTCCTTCCACTCTCTTGCTGTTTTGGAAAGTTTGTAGCATTTTCTTTTTATCCTTAGAATTCATAAAAATCACCAAAATGTGTTATTAATATTTGCATAAAGCACATATTGAGCCCTTTTGATCTGAATACACACACCTTTTCTAGCATGAGGAAATTTCTTCCATTATTTCTTGGATTTTATTTTTCCCTCCATGCTCTCTATTCTCTCATTTCATTGGGTAAATATTAGATTTCTGGATATAGCTCCATGTTTATTAATTTTTCTCTCGTAGTTTTCATTTTTCTTTCCTTTTCTGTGTTCTTAGAAAAGTCCTTAGCTTAAGCGTCCAGGTTGCTAAGTACGCCTCTAGTCCTCTCCACTCTTCTATTCGGTCCTTGTACTGAGTTTTCATTTTTGTGACCAGATTTTTAACTTCCAAGAATTATTTAGTGTTCTCATGCTTGAATTTCATACTATTTCCTTCTCATTAAATGGATATGATTTTCTTGAATTCTCAGAAGAGATTTCTGTAAATACTTTTTTAGGATTTATTTAGATTCTTGCATTACTTGTGCTTCCCTTGAGGATAATTCCTCTACTTAGTCCATCATTGGCTTTCTTTATTTCCTTTTCTCAAATGTTGGGACCTGTCTCTATAGTGGGTGGGCCTGTGTGATGGGAGAGCTTCTTCTGAAAGCGGAGAAGCTTATCTTCTGAGTATGAGACTCCATGTCCGGGAATATTACCCTACTTCTCTTTCTAGCCCCAGGGGCTCATGCTGGCGTTCCCTAGATGGAAAGGCTATTATTTGGAGAGGTATTCTTAGGACTTTAGACTGGGGGCAAATGCTATAACAACTGCCTGGAACAGATTCCCACAGTCTCTAGGTTTTGTCAACATCCATGCCTATTTTATCTGCTTTATATCATACAGAATTTCCTTTATATTCTGGTCTGTTAAAGTCAGCTTTTTGGTTTACTAGTGCTTCTAAGGATTTGTTCTTTTTTTTCTTCTATGACATTTAGGAGAAAGCAATAAGTAACCCATCCATTTTGAGCTTTCAAGGAACACCAATCCACCAACTGTTATAATCCTAGGGAAGGTTTGACCAATTTGAACCATATGGACTTTATGGTTGATAAAGGTGACCATAAAACCCCTATTACTATGTGCTTTCATTTACCACTTTCTAACTGTGTCTTTAATTTTATAATTTTTTAAATTTCTAATTCATTCATATGGATGGAAATCCTGTCATATGTTACAACATGGATGACCCTTGAGGACATTATCCGAAGTGAAATAAACCAGTCACAAAAAGACAAATACTGCATGATTCCACTTAACATGAGGTATCTAAAGTAGTCAAATTCTGAAAAACAGAAAGTAGAATGGTGGTTGCAAGGGGCTGTGGGAGACAGGAAAAGAGTTGTTCGATGTGTACAGAGTTTCGATTTTGCAAGATGATGAAGTTCTAGAGATCTGTTCCACGAGAAGGTACTTATAGTTAACACTGTACACTCAAAAATGGTTAAGATGGTAAATTTTATGTGTTTTTTTCCATAATAAAAAAGAATGTTAGAGCTTTAACTCTCAGTTTGAGAAGAGCTTTATGTGTAAATACTCCAGGAAGAGGGAAGCGGCTGACTTAAATTCAACCATAGCTATAATATAAATGACGAATTTTTAACCCTATTCTAACAGCAAGTTTTCATTGCCGGAAGGATGGCTGAGAGCTGGAATCTTTGGGGTGTCTGAAGGGGCAGGCTGGGTACAATGTGATGCCAAAAGGTTAGACAAAGCGTCGACGATGTTCTGATGGTGAGGGGCACATTTAGGGGTGCAGCAGTACCCGATCAATTGGTAGATCAGGTTCCTAGAAAATTCTTTCAAGGAGTCAAATAATGTTTGAAAAAATGAATTTCCTGTGGAATCTTGCATGTAGTTCATGAAGTGATGAGCTTCTTTTGCAGATTATATTGTCAATGTGAATATGCTGTGAAAAGCTAAAAATATACAGGTTAGGTACTAACCATGATGAAATCAACAACAGGGAATTGTTTTGACCTGCTAATCTTTTTCATACCCCAGTCACCTAACTTGCTAAAAGCTAAATTAGAAAACAACAACTCCATATTGCAGGATGACTCTTCATACTGCTGTCCTGACTGTGCTTTCAATTTCACTGCAGTAACGTCACACTAAGCATTAAGAAGTTATAAAATATCAAAACTCCAAATTAACTAACTAATGTATGAAAACTGGGAAATACTAATGTTTTGATGGAGGATTATAAAAGAAAGACAGAACACTCAAATAAACTTTTAAGCTGTAATTTTTTTTGTAGCAGGAGAATTTTCTTTACATAAAGTTAATGGTTTTAAATACCTCGGAACAAACTATTCAAAAAGTAAGATTTTATTTCAAAAGGGTCTTACTTAAGTGTGTTTCTATCCCAGCTGTTTATTATTATAAATATTTGCTTTATAAATATAGTCTCCCTTGTAATGAAATCAGGTGACTAAATTACTACCTGTACTGAGATATCTGAGATCAAAAGACTTTGTTCAACTTATTTAAAATTCACTTCAGCACCATGTCTATAAGAAACTGACAATACGGATTATGTGAAAGAGAGAAAAAAAATATTCTAACAGAAAAAATGGGAAAGAATATAAAAAAGCAACTTTCCAATGATGGAGCATGGTTATAAACATATTGCTAAATACACGCATATAGTCAGACTTATGTTAATTAAAATAATGAAGTGCTGCATTTCCCCATCATAAAGGCAATTAAATAACGAGAATATCAAGGAGTTATCAAATTGTAGGGAAATTAGTACTCTTATATACTACTGGTGAGAGAATAAATTGATTCCGTGATTTTGGAAAAGAATTTGGCAGTTTCTATTAAATTAAAGATGTGCATGCTGTATGACCCAGCTAGAAAAATACTTGCACATGTATATAGGGAGGTGTGAATTATGATTTGCATAATTCACTGCAGCATTTTTGTAATAATGAAAAAATTATGAATGAATGACTGTTACTTGAGGAGTAGTTAAATGAAACATGATATATTCATACAACAAAGTTGTAGTTAAACAATAAACCTATATGAATCAACAAAATAGATCTCAAAAAGTTATATTAAGAAAGTTATAGAATAAATGTAGTATATACACTTACATTTTAATATGACACAAAGACAACTTTATATTTTTATTTATGATATAGAAATATAGAAAAAGATCTGGAAGGATACACAGAGAATGTGAAAGTAGAAGCTTCCAGGGCTCTGAAAGGGCCAGATCTGGCACAGGGTCATTTCAACCACAGTCTGCTGGTCAAGCTAGTCTCAAGGCCAGCCCAGCTACAAGGGGGCTTCCCCTCTTGATGGGAGGAGTGGCAAGCATATGGGCAGTGTTAGCCATGGTGGAATTGGTGGTGACTATCTACAGAGACTGTCTACCATATTTTCCTTTCCCTACTTTAGGCAATTAATATCCTCCATCTCTTGGCTCCTTTACTCCCTCCCATATCTTCAACAAAGCTTGCTTTTAAGAAAAGATTTTATAGGAAACTTTTACTTTAATTATGAATATGAGACAAGATATGCCATTATAATGGAACATTTGCTTTTCATATCTCTGTCTGATTATGGCAAGAACTGATTTATCTTTTCTTAAGGCAAGTTTAGACATTAACAAGAAGGGGAAGTGCTTTTTACTTTTGCTTCTCGTCACACCTCATAATTTTCTAAATGCTTCACCTCCTCCACCTTCTCAAAAGCTGGCTGGGGATAAAAAGGTAGTATCACCTTGGAGGGACTGAGTTCTCCATTCACAGATGCTGCCCAGAGCTTGGCTGTGAGCTTCTGAACAGGGCTCATTGTTACGTGGAACAGAGGTGTCCTATATCCACATTTCCATGGCTTTTGGGCCACAGCTAGTTAGTTATTGACCTTGCCAGATATCAAATAGGGGACAACGAAAAGTCACCTAGTCATCTATTCAAAAATATCTGTTGAAGCCAAGATAGCTGGGTAATATACAAGGCACTGGGTGCACCGGAAATGAACAAGACAGGCAGGGTCTGCCCTCACAGAGCTTCTAATCTCGTGAGATATATAGACAAGGAAACAATAAGTGTAATATGTGCTAAGTATAAATAAAGGGAAATTATAAGGTGCTAAGGCAAGACCACAGAGGGATATAAACAGTGGTGTGCTCATAAGTGTTTAACAACTAGTTCTTCCAAAGAGGCAAAACAAAACAAATGCCCCCACCCTTTTGTAGTGTTTGTCATTTTCCACGGTCTAAAGACGCCAACCAATTTTAAGCTACCAACATGATGTCACTGAATGGAGTTATAAAGAGGTGCAGATCTTAAAAGCCAGCACAAGACAATTGCAGTACTCCACTGAATCTAAACCATTAGGGTAGGAGGAAGGGAACATCAGATACCAGAAAGGCTTTCGAGAGGAAGAGTCATCTAAGGTGAGAATTGAAAGCTGAGGAAGAGAGTCACAGAAAAATATTCCATGTCCAGAGGACAGCATGAGTCAAGGCCTGAAAGGTAAGAGAGGGCATGACCCACTTGGAGAATTGCAGATCAGTGTGGACCAAAGGCATAGCACTGAGTGACATGTATGTGTGGGTCGGGGAGGGACGGGGCATGTGTACACGTGCTGTGTGCAGTGTGGGGTGTATATATGCATGGTATGGTGTGTACATGTGTGCGTCTGTATGCATGTGTACAAGTGTGTTGTGTGGCAAATATATGTGTACATGGTATAGTAAGGTAGGGGTGTGTGTGTGTGTGTGTGTGTGTGTGTGTGTGTGTGTGTGTGTGTATCTGCTCTGGCCACCATAACAAAATACCATCGACTTGGTGGCTTAAACAGCAGACATTTATTTTTCAAGTTCTGGAATCTGGAAAGTCCATGATCAAGATGCCTGCAAATTTGGTATTTCATGAGGGCCCTCTTCCTGGCTTGCAGAAGGCTGCTTTCTTGCTGGGTCTCCACAAGTAAGAGAAAACCCTGTTCTCTTTCTCTTCTTCTTCTTTTTTTTTTTTCTTAAGATTTTAAAAATATAGCTAACATACAATATTATATTAGTTTCAGGTATACACAATAGTTATTCAACATTTATATACCTAAAGAAGTGATCACCATAAGTACAGCAACCATCTGGCACTCCACTATGTTACCACAATATTATTGACTATATTCCCTATGCTTTACTTTACATCCCCATGACTATTTTGTAACTACCAATTTGTACTTCTTAATCCCTTCCCCTTTTCCACCCATTCCCATCCCCATTCCTGTCTGGCAACCATCAAAATGTTCTCTGTATCTATGAATTTGTTTCTGTTTTGTTTGTTAGTTTATTTTGTTTAGATACCACATATAAGCAAAATCATATTGCGTCTGTCTTTCTCTGTCTGATACTCCCCTCAGTACAATACCCTCCAAATCCATCCATGCCACCACAGATGGCAAGAACACGTTCCTTTCCCTGGCCGAGCAATATTCTATTGTATATATTAATATGTACCTCCTCCTCTTTTTATCGACTGACACCTAGGCTGCCTCCACATCTTGGCCGTTGTAAACAGTGCTGCAATGAACACATGGACGCACATGTCCCCTTGTAGTAGTGTTTTGGGTTTCTTCAGATAAATACCCAGAAGTGGGATTACTGGGGACTTCTTTGTCTCTTGTTATAGCCTTTCTTTTAAAGTTTGTCTGGTATAAGAATTGCTACTCCAGCTTGTTTTCTGTTTGTTTGTTTCCATTTTCATGAAATATCTTTTCCCCATCCCTTTACTTTCAGTCTGTGTGTGTCCTTCAATCTGAAGTGAGTCTCTTGTAGGCAGCATATGTAAGAGTCTTGTTTTCTTATGCATTCAGCAACCCTATCTTTTTTTTTTTAATTTTATTTTTTAAATTTATTGGGGTGACAATTGTTAGTAAAATTACATAGATTTCAGGTGTGCAATTCTGTATCACATCATCCATAAATCACACTGTGTGTTCACCACCCAGAGTCAGCTCCCCTTCCATCACCATACATTTGATCCCCCTCACCCTCATCCCCCACCCCCAACCCCCTTACCCTCTGGTAACCACCAAATTACGTTCCCCAGATTAATTTTCAAACCCGTGGCCATCCTGTGGTCACCGACTGCCCTCCAATCCCCTCACCCTCCCCCCCACCCCCCACCCCTCCCGCCCATCTAGCAACCCTCAGTTTACCCTATCTTTTGATTGGAGCTTTTAATACATTTACAAAGTAATTGTTGATAGATATTTAGTTATTGCCATTTTATTATTCATATTTTTTATCTTTTTTTTTTCACCTTAAAAAACCCCTTTAAGACTCCTTATAATTCTGGTTTGGTATTGATGAATTACTTTAGCTTTTTCTTGTCCGGGAAACTTTTTAGCTGTCCTTCAATTCTAAATGATGGCTTTGCTGGGTAGAGTAATCTTGTCTGTGTGTCCTTACTTTTTAGCATTTTGAATATTTCCTGCCAATCCCTTCTGGCCTGCAAAGTTGCTGTTGAGAAATCAGCTGACAGTCTTATGGGCACTCCCTTGTAGATAATTAACTGCTTTTCTCTTACTGCTTTTAAGATTCTTTCTTTGTCTTTAACCTTTGTCTTTAACTTTAATTATGATGTGTCTTGGTGTGAACCTCTTTAGGTTAATCTTGTTTGGGATTCTCTGTGCTTCCTGAGCTTGTATATTTATTTCCTTTGTCAGAATTAGGAAGTTTACCATCATTATTTCCTCAAATAGGTTTCCAATTTCTTGCTCTCTCTCTTCTCCTGGTATTACTATGATGTTGTCCCAGAGGTCCCTTAAACTCTCCTCATTTTTTTGGATTCTTTTTTTCCTTTTGCTGTTCTGATTGGGTATTTTATGCTATCTTCTAAATTGCTGATTTGATTATCTGCTTCATATAATTTACTGTTGATTTCCTATAAACTATTCTTCATTTCAGTTATTCTTTATTCTTTATTTCTGACTGGTTGTTTTTTATGTTTTCTATCTCCATTTTTATATTGTATTCTCTATCTTTTTGTTGAAGTTCTCCCTGAGATCATTGAGCATCCCTATAACAACCAGTGTTTTGAACTCTGTGTCTGGTAGATTGCTTGTCTCTATTTTGTTTACTTCTTTTTCTGGAGCTTTGTTCTATTTTATATGGGATGTGTTTCTTTGTCTCCCCATTTTGGCTGCCACTGTGTTTGTTTCTATGTATTAGGTAGGGCTGCTGTGTTTCCTGGTCTTAGTAGAGTGGCCTTATGTAGTAGGTGTGCTGTGGGGCTCAGTGGTGCAGTCTTCCTGGTCACCTGAGATGGGTGCTCCAGATGTGTCCCTTGTGTGGGTTGTGTGTGCCCTCCTGTTGTAGTTGAGTCTTGATTTCTGTTTGCATGTCAGTGAGAAGGCTTGACCCTTCAGCTCATTGGTTGTGAGGACTGGTTGTGAGTACAGTGGAGGAGCTGTTGTGCAGGGGCTGACACTATGGAGCAGGATTTTCTTCAGCAGGGCTCTGGTGCCTGCCCAGTGTGTCCTTTGGGTGTGTTGTCCCTAGAGGCAGCTGGGTGATTATCCAGATCGTTCTGAAGATGGTCAATGGGGGTGCCTCTTTGGTAGGGCCCCACTGCAGGCTAAGTTCATCTGCAGCCTGTGTCCTACCTGGAGCCGCCTGGTATAAGCCACAGAGCAATCCAGAGATGGCCACTGCCCATGCTGTGCTTGAAAGTGCCTCGAGAGACCAAGTCTCAAATTGAAGCCAGCTGTTATTAGTGCCAGGCTTAGAGTAGCTTAGCCAGAGGTATGGGACATGCTGAAGCCAGATGCTGCTTTATTGAGTTATGTGAACCTTTGAGAAATTTTAGGAAAGTCCACAGCATGAGCCAAGGCAGGATATTTACATGGAAAAGCCACTGGAAGTGACTTGGGTGGGCCTGAAAGTTAGGTGCGGTGGGGTCTCAGGGAATCGGGGTGAATGAATGGTGTTACCCAGCTTGATGGAGATTCAGATATGGCAGCCACCTGTGTCTGCACATTGGGAAAAAAGAGGGCTCAACAAAGAAACAAAGCTTCCATTAGCACTTCCATCTGGGAGAAAGCTGTCTCTCTAGCCCTCACCCTGAAGGCAGATGATTTCAGTTTCTCCTCATTTGTCCCTGGCAACTTTGGAGCTGCTGCCCAAGTGCTGGAGCTCAGAACAAGTGAGCCCATCAATAAGTAAGACCATGCATGAGCTCTTTATGAGAAGTGCCTGGGTGTGCAGCTGCCCCCTATATCACTCAGCCACAGTCTCCACTGGTTTTCACAGCCAGAAGTTATGGGGACTTCTCTCCCCTGCACTGAGACTCCCGGCTGGGAAGCCTGATATGGGGCTGGGACCCCTAACTTTTTTTTGGGGGAAGACCACTGCAGCTGAATTATGCCTCCCAATTTTTAATGGTCACACATGGGTGTGGGACCAGCTCATTCTGCAATCTGCCCCTCCTATCAGTCTTAAGATGGCTTCTTCTGTATGTCCTTAGTTATAGGGCCTTGGTTCAGCTAGACTTCAGGCAGTTCTCAATGATGGTTGTTTTATAGTTTAGTTGTAATTTTGATATGGTCATGTTTACCTACTCCATCACCTTGACCAGATCTTAGATCTTCATTTTCTCTTCTTTTAAGGGCACTAATCCTATTATGGGGTCCCCATCCTCATGATCTTATGTAGTATAAGCCCGGACAGTTTTATTTTTCTGTTTTGTAATGCAAGTGGCTGACTTAAGTTTTGATTGCCAAAGCATCCGTCTCAAAGAGGTATCCATTTCAAAGACAGCTCTCTCAAATAAACACATTGCCATCCACCATAGAAGAGTCAGGCCACATCCCTCCACTAAGTTTCCTTTGTTTTAGAGATCTTAGTTGATTTCAGTAATTGACCATCTGTACTACTATTTTTTCTCTTTCCATGGTTTGAATTTCTGCCCTAATATTTTAAATTCACCAAAAAAGAGAGAACCTGTGAAACCTTAGTCCCCCGTATTCAACCTTAATAAAAGTACACCCCCCAAGCCTGTGTTTTTTTTTTCTCTCTCTTTCTTTCTCTCTCTCTGTCCTTCTCTCTCTTTCTCTCCCTCCCACCCCTGCCACCTTGCCTCAGGTGTGCTGTGTAATTATAGGTCCTGTGAATGATAAACCTTTATTTTTTTCAAAGTTTCCTGATGGCTATTACTGAAAGGCATCTTGCAGTCATAATAAGAACCACGAGGACTGGTCTGGCCACAAGATTGGTTATTGATACACTCAGACCAATACAAAACACCCTATCTATACCTAATTATCTCTCAAATGTCTTACCTCCAAATACAATCAAATTGGAAGTTAGTGTTTCAACATATAAATTTGTCAGGGATACAAATAGTTAGTCCACACCAGTGTGTACGAATTTATGTGTTACTGATGAAAGATACTTGGGGCTAGGATCTGAAGAGTTGTATAAATGAGGAAGTTATGTCCTGGCTCTCGACTTTAACAATAGATTCTGCCCAAACTCTGGGGCAGTCTGTCTTTCAAGGAGATTTTTGAAAATACCACAAGAGTCCAGCAATTTCACAACTTTCACTTGGTAAATTTTCCTCTAGCTGAAGGCTCCTTCATAGATTCAGAGGGTCCCTAGGGAGGATCCAGTTCAGTCTATTTGCATTTTGATGCAGGACGAGGCTTTCCTAGGATCATCTGGCAGGGAGTGGTGAGTAGCCCTGAGGCTTTCAAAGCCTCAGTTCTCGATTTCTCAACTCTGCCATCAGTAGAGTTGGAGTTGGAAGTAAAATAATTTAATTTAGTTAACTCTTATTCTAAATAAGTAGCCAAATTCTTTACATGACGCTCTACTAAACAGTACTTCATTTTATAACATTATTAAATAGAAAATGATCCATGCGATGAACATCCTTCATAGGTAAATAATAATTTGATGATGTAATCTATCTTCTTTTCATTTTCCTGTATGGCAAGGTGAGGACTACTGTCATTTTAGCAGCTATATCTTTCCTACAACCCATCAGCGGCTGACCAAGATTTGTACCTTTAGAAAAAGAGATAAATGCAAAATGGCAACTATTTTTGGCTCTCTTTAAATTGCTGAGTTAGCAAAGGCTGAAAGAAATTGCTGATTATACATCTGGGAGCAGAGGTTTGGGCTGCAAACCAGGTTTACACAACCTCTTACTCACCAAGTTTTAAGTTAAAAAGCTGACAATAATAGAAAAAATATGCCCATCACTTTTTGGAGAACAGTCACGTTTTCCTTTGAGATGATAATACCAAGAACCTGACTATAAAGTAATCAATCTCAAGTAACTTATTCACAAATAACCCTGATAAAAAGGCTCCATGACCCTGTGCCAGGGAAGCTGAGTCAGGTTGAAATGGGAAGAATTGGGTTTCTGTTTTTCTCCCTGCACCCCTCAGGGCTGGTGGAAAAACTCCAGCTTAGTGACATTTCAACTTAATATCAAACTAAAAGTAAAGGTTGCTGTCCAGCAGCCTGGCTACTAGAGTTACACATTGCTTCAGCCAGTCTTGGCACTTAGGAGACCAGGAGGCCAGTTGCAGTATGGTGACCACTTTGCTATTACTCCTATATTCCTGGGGCCTCTATTTCCCTTTAGTAAAATGGATATAATATTTTCTTCCTATGAATCTGCTAAGTTAATCAATTAGACTAAAATCAGCCTGATTTGGAAAAAATTCAGATTGCAGTAAGTTCATATTTTATTTTGTTGCCTTCTGTATCCTTTGGTCTGGCTTGTCCCCTCAATCCCACCTCCAAAACACGAGAGAGAGAGAGGAGAGAGAGAGAGAGAGAGAGAGAGAGAGAGAGAGAGAGAGAGAGAGAGAGAGAGAGAGAGAGAGAGATTCCCTCCTAATTTCTTCCCTTTGCTGAGGGATTGGGTCCCAGTTTTAACATTGGATATACTTTCTCTTCTTCAAACCATATGGATTGAATTTTTCACTTAATGTGAAAAATGAGGAAACTAAAGCTCAATGAAATACAATTTCTTGCCCAAATCATGTATCTGGGACTCGAATCCTAGTTTACTGGCTATGTTACACCATTTTTATCAACAACTCATTCCCATCTCTCCCAGCCCCTTCTGGCTAGGGTCTGCTCCATCCTTTCAGTTTCCGCTTTAGTCATTGGTGACTGTTCACTTATTGAAAATTGCACTTTCATCCAATTCTGCCTTTAGACTCAGCTGAAAATTTAAAAATATATAGGAATCGGCAGCACGCTTTAGTTCTTTTTCCAGAAAATATAAATTGGCAGAAAAACTTTTCCTTACAAGTTTTTCCTTACTATAAGAGGAATACATATTCTTCATAGAAAATTTGGGAAATAACAGAAACGTATGAAGATTAATAACTAACACCACTCATTATTTTTCTACCTACAAATATCTACCCTTCCCCCAGTTTCTTTGAGAAAAAATTGACATATATCACTGTATAAGTTTAAGGCATACAGTATGATAGTTTGATTTACATGTATTGTGAAACGATTACCACAATAAGTTCAGCTAGCATCCATCATGTTATATAGATACAATAAAAAGAAGAGAGAAAGATCTACTTTTTATATTTTAGATCGATTTCTTTATTCCTATTCTTATTTTTCTTAAATTTCATACTTTTTTTTTTAACTTAAGTTTACTGGGGTGACAATTGTTGGTAAAGTTACAATTGGGATAATAAAGCAATTATTCTTGTTTTTTCCCACTTAATATTACACCACAGATTTTCATTTCATAGTGATAGTTCAAAAACATTTTAATGACTTCATCATATTTCAGCCTATGAAGATACTAGAATTTATTAAATAGTTCCACAATTTTGCACATTTGCAGTATTTCAAAATTATAACCCATTATATGTTGAAAGAATACATTAGTACATAAAAGTCAAATTACTTCTCTGACTGTTTCCTAAGAATAAGTTCTTAGAAAAGAAATTAGTGGATCCAAAGAAATGATTATTGTATTTCACAGTTTCCTATTGCTGCCATAACAATTTAGTACAAATGTAGCAGCTTAAAACAGCACTCATTTATTACCTCACAGCTCTATAGGTCAGAAGTCTGGCTGGCTCAGCAAAGTACTCTTAGGAACTCTCCAGCCTCAGATGAAGGTGTTTGAGCCCTGGGCTCCTACTTGGAGGCTCAGAAGGAGAATCATCTTCAGGGCTCATTTGTTAGCCAAATTCATTTTCTTCTCAGTTTGCACATGGTCTCTTCCACCTTCAAGACAGCAATGGCAGGTTGAGTCCCTCTCATGCTTTGAGTCTTTCTAAGGTCTGCTAAAGAAAATTCTGATTTTAAGGACTCGTGATTATTCAGGATAATCTCCCTATTTTCAGATCTCTACTTCAATTACATCTGTGAAGTCCCAATTGCCATGGAAAGTAACATTCTCAGGTTCTAGGGATGAGGGTATGAGCATCTTTAGCAGGATGTACTGTCTAGTACAAACATTTTTGGGGATCTTTATAAGTATTGCCAGAATGCTTTCCAGACAAGCTGAGCCAAGATTTCTGCCACCAGCATTGAATGAGTGTGCTCTACTCCCCACACTCACCAGCACAGAATATTATCTTTTCTTTATTTTAGTATTATGACAGGCAAAAACAGTTGTATTTGTGTTTTTACTTGCATGTCTTTGATTCACAGTGAAGTCAAACTATTTGTAAATATTCATTCACTATTCATTTTTCTTCTGTGATTGCTTGTCCATTGCCCATTCTTCTGTTAGATTCTTAGTATTTCCCTTAATTTTTATTATCTCTTCACACATTTAGGATATTTTGCTATTACTGTGTAGTACTATTTTTTTAAATTTGTTCTTTAATATACAGAATTATTTTTTACTGTTGTGCAGTTACATGTATTCATCATGGCCTTTGTGATTTTTTTTCCCATTGTGTTTTACTTTCACAGGCAGCTATCAAATAATTCTTCTTAAAATGCCAACTGGTTGATTTGGCTTTCATATTGAATTTGTTTCATTTTGGTGTGTGGTGTGAAGAAAGGCTCTAAACTGATTTCTTTTTGCAATTGGTTCATTCAACTCTGTCTGTGAAATAATTAGTACAGCATTTTTATTCAGAAAAAACTGTCATGATGATGCATGCTACAGAAGGAAAGGCTATACACATGCTGCTTCTGCAAAAGAAGGAAAATACAGAGTCAAGAGAACATGGCAGAACTTCCAATCTTGTAAATAAGAATTGATATAGTAATATCTCCTGTTTCATTTATATGTGTTTGTAACAAGGGCTGAGAAAAACTAATAAAGTTGATTACAAGTAGCCAGAAAGGGTTTTTGATGTCTTGGGCCTGTCTAGGTAGTACGGGTCTCCTAACCAAGATTCAAAGTGACTTAGAAAAAGTTATTTTGAATTAAATATCTGTATAAAACAAGAACTAGGTTAGCATACAGTAAATAAAGCTAACTATAAGGCAAAAAATAAAAAACCCATATATATATGTATATATATATATGTATATATATATATATACACACACACACATATATATATATATATATATATATATATATATATATATATACACACACATATATATATATGGCAAAAAGGAAAGAAAAGAGACTCTTACCCTCCATATTTGAAAATCCAAACATTAATTATGATAGTACCATTTCAATGAATCTTATCCTAGTAAGACAGGAATTGTAGGACTTCAAGCTATAAAGACCTGGCCCCAGAAAGATGTAGTTAAGATACTTTTAGGAAAATGAGTAGGCATGCTATAAGCTGAGTAAATACATTTGCAATGTGACAAAGGACATGTATCCAAAATATATAAAGAATTCTGACAAATCTACAATAAAAAGACAAACAACCTAATTTTTAAAATGGGCAAAATATTTGAATACTTTAGAAAAGGATACATGAATGGCCATTAAACACAAGAAAGTTTCCATTACTACTTACCAAAGAAATGGAAATGAAAATCACACTGAGATACCATTTCACACTCCCTTGAGAGGCTATGAAGTATAAAACACAGTCAAATGTTGGCAGGGATATGGAGCAACTGGAACTTGTATACATTACTGGTGATAATGAAAATGGTAGAACCACTTTTGAGAACTATTTGGAAGTTTCTTAGAAAGTTGAGCATATACTTATCATATGACCCATCATTCCCACTAATAGTCCATTTCTACCCAATTCCTAGCTCTCCCATGTTGCTTTTCTTTCTCCCAATCTTTAATATCATTCTTTTACTATTCTCATGTTTCCCTCTTTTTCCATCCCAAATGAATTCTCCTTAATTAACCACAGAGAGACTCATTTCTTCCACATTTATTCTAGGAGGTATATATGTAATGACATAAAATAAAAATGGTTTAGGATTAGCTGTGTATTTTGCCTAAATAAGATGTCAACTGTTATTGTTTTTGTTTTTGACAGCTATAGATGTTAGTTGTATGTCAGAGGTAGCAATGAAAATAGAACAATTACCAAGAAAGACAATGCCATCTAGATTAAAAATTTTTTTCTTGTACAAGTAATTCACAGCCTTCAAAAATATATAGAAAAATCACTTCATAATCAATAATGTTGTAAAGATTTTGTAGGGTGTCAGATGGGCACTTGTCTTATTAGGGAGACCACTTCATGGACAGTGTAGGAGCCTGACCACTGCAGTGTACACCTGAAGCTGAAACTGAATAATACTGAATGTCAACTATAATTTAATATATACATGTATAGTCACAGAATGTGGGTTACAGCATAGGGAATAGAGTCAGTGGAACTGTAACAGCATATATGATGTCAGAGGGGTAGTAGATTGGGGGAAGGGGGTTATCACTTTGTGAGGGGTGTAAATTCTAACTATTACATTATTTTGTATACCTGAAACAAACAAATAAACAACAACAACAAACAACCGAAAGAAAGGAAATCACATCATAGTCATCTGAAAAGTTCGTTTATTATATACTAATATACACTTTCTGTAATAAAAAAAAAGCCTCCCAATACATTGAACCATCTTATAAATGAAATAAGAAAATAAAATTTTCATCTGTTTATAAATGGGGTTAAATTAGCCAGTACAAGAAACCATATGTATGTCTGCCCTGCAGTCTATGTGAACTCATCCTGAAAATGGCCATGAGAAACAAATGGTGCTTTATTATTTGGCACTGTAATATTGCTCTTGAATATTTATAGAGTTACATGCATTGATATTTTCAAGTTAGTCATTTCAAATGCAAAGTATTCAAAATATATACAGATTGTACAGTTTTCCATTTTTTTGGATTATTCGTTGATATTTACATTTAAATACATTCAGATTAAACATTTTTTAACACTCAGAAGGTATCTTTTTTCCACTTGCTATCTTGATACAGTCTTTAAATGAATGAAAATATATCTTAAAGATGCTACTTGGCAATTTTTTTTCTAATAATAGTAACTCAAAAGTTATGATAGCTTCTAGTAATGCTCAAATTCCATAACAAAGTGCACCATTTTACAGTATTATTGCCTTTAGAAAATAATATATAAAAATACTTATTTTCTTAAGGTACATTTTAGAAAAAACAATTGAAATATGATTTAATATTATCGTACTTATATGGTACTGTATTCATGATACTTGTATTCATACTTGGCTTTACTAAAATATAAAATATATAACAAATGTTCTTGCTACTGATTTGCAAAAACAAGTAGCAAACTCCAGAAATTCCAGGTAATGAGTATAATTTTTAAATCCATTTCATGTATGTTGTAGAGGTGAGCAGAAATAAGAGTTTGCTTCTCTCTGCAGTGTTAGCATTTTTATTTTTATGGAGAACCACTCAACATTGTATTAAATGGCAAATGAATGTCAGCAAACAAGATAAAATGAACTAAATGCTATTTTAGACATGCTAAATTAAATGAACAACCTTAGTATTTATAATTATTTGCAAATAGGAACTTATTTTCTTGCAGATGATTATGATGTTATTGTAAACATTAAAGAAGAGCATTACTGAACTATGTATAACTTAGGTTTCAAATTTAAAACATCCCCAATAGACAGATACATACAAATGGATTTTTGCACCCATCAACTTAATTCCCTGCCCCTACCCCAATAATATAAACGTTTTGACTGTAAAGAGAGAAAACTACACATGTAAAAAATAAAAATCAAATGTACCATACATTAAAATTCTGAGGACTACAGAATAAGATCATACACATAAACATATAGCAATCACAGTTTCCTGCACTGAATGTTTATCAAATAAAAATGTATCAAACAATACTGGGTAATGTATTTCCACATGAATCGTGGTCTTCTAAAACTTCTGAATGAGAATGGAAGACGAAAGGGAAAGCATTGTTCAGTGACAAAAGTATGACAAGAGGACTAGGAATAACATTTAAAAAAGCAAATGCTTCCAGAACAGGCAGTTTAGCTATAAAGCATTATTTTTGTTGTTGCTCTACAATTTACATAAAACCCCTCTCTATGTTTAACAAGATGTTTCAACATTTACAAAAAAAAAAAGTCTAGTGAATGAAGAAGTAACTAATTCAATGTCACAAACAGGATGGGCAAAATACTCCTCTACTGTTGACAATAAGATGTTCTAGCCTGGTGTGTGGTCACTCATGTACCTTACAGGGACAGCTCATAAGACAGCCTTTTACCTCTGTTATTAAATAGACCCAGAATATTTGGTACAAGATTAAGGAAAGGCATTATGTGTAGTGATACCTTTCCCACAAGGGTATTTTTATTTGATATTCTGAGGATACAAGTATTTGGTACCTTTTTGGCAGGGGCGGGTAAGGGGAATGGGAGGGGGAAAGGTATTATCTTCTGACCGTCACACACAGCTACCCTTATTCTGCTTGTACAGCAGCAAAAATACATCATTTCACACTGCTCTAGTAAAACCTGGGTGGAAATGTGCACCACAGATTTTAAACACCTAAACAGCCATTTTTGACAAAAATGATGATTTTTCTCTTCTGAAGGTGCTTGGTGATGTTACTAGTAAACGTCCTTGGAATCTTCTTGTTATAATCAATATAACTCAGATGTCTTTTGGAGCATCATTTGCATCCGTTTCCAGTAGAAAAAGAAAGTATTTTTCCTCGGGTTAGTGATGCTTGGAATTTGGGGGATTGTAAATCCAGTCAATTATAATGAGAGCCATGCTTCCCATCATGAAGATGACGCCGACCACGAGGAAAACCAAAGCCTGTGAGTCAGAGAGAACTTGTTAGGGAGTAGAGGACCCCTGCCTCCTTAGCACACTGTGTGCGAAGTAAATAAACAGTAAAGGGTTTCCCTAAGGCAGCAATCTGATTTACATATTGAATTGTTTTATTCTTATAGCTCAACTGTCCATGTCTAGTGGTTCAGTCAATTTAGAACTTTAGCTGGGGAAAGAGGGTGAATATAGCGGAGATGTTTAACCCCAATGTTCAAAATAGAGTAATGGTTCATTGATGTGGTGTATCAAAATGATGGAGCTCTTTAGAGCACCCTGTGCTCTTTAAAAGTTAAGTGAGAGAAAAACATTTAATGACCTAGGGAGAGCTCACAATCTTTTAGGTGAAAAAGGGCAGGTCATAAAAGAGTACCGTGTATGACGTGATCCAAATTTATAAGGCAAACAAATAAAAACAAAAGCCTAATATAGGTTGCATATTCCTTGGAAAAAAACCAAAATGTGTGTGTGTGTGTGTGTGTGTGTGTGTTACAATGTTTTAGAATTTTAACACTGGAAGCAACCTTACATGTGACCACAAAGATCAACCTCCTAATTCTATGTATGAGGAAGGAGCAGCTAAAAATTTTTTCACTAGAAAGAATCTAGGATATAAAGTCACTCATTTCTGACAAAACTGAAAATGGGTCAGGACAAGTAACTTGCCAAGGTCACACTGCTGTAAAAGTCCGAGCAAGATGGACTACATAGAGTGGAAATTTGGGAGTGAAAAGATGGGAGGAGCTTTTGATACCAAACAACCCCAGCAGGTGAATGACTCCCAGGCAAAATTCAGAGTAATTCAGTAAGAGGCATTCTTTTCAAGCCTTAGTATAAGACCTTATTAATCAGTCACTGATAATATTTATTGGAAAAACAATTATCTCTAGTATATGTTTCAATAGTTCTACTATGGGAAAGAAAAACATACTCTTTAATAAAACTATATTTTATATCTAAAGAGGTTAACTGGAAAATGAATGGTTCTGTTCTGTATCTCAGTCCACAACAGAGGACAACAAGGTACTATGCAGGGGAAAACAAAAGCAGTATCTTTCCTTTTGGCCTTACACACCTAATGGATATGACCAAAATGTTTAAATTATTTCATAACACTGCTCGGGAGCCTAATTCCTTCCTGCACCATTCCCCGTATATAGTGCGACAATACCTGGGTGCTATAAACTGGCATATATGTGTGGCTGTGGGAAAACTCCATTAGCCTTTGACAGCTATTAAGGATTCAACACAAGGTAGCTCATATTTGAAGAGAAGAAATCCTGGAATCATCTGAGTGCCAGGAATCCACCCGCCTTTCTCTCCACCAGAGAATTCCAGCTCATCTTTGATTTTTCGTTCTTGTTCATAAATTCATTCCTTTGAAACGTGTATTTTCTGGTAGACTCTAGTCAAAGAGCAATTTGTAAGGGGGCGAAATTGCAAGCCTTACTTACCCCAACCTTTTGGGGTGACCGAAGAGGTTCTTTCTTGACAAGTTTAAGATAAAAAGCTGCTGGAAGGATGAAAATCAGCATAGTAGCAGAAGAAGCCCCTGAGGAGAGAAATACAGGACAGATCAATGTCTTACGCAGCAGATCTGATTCGGCAAGGTAGAGACACTTTAAAGACACCAACTCTAAACCTGCCCTAATCTTCGCACTAAAAGCATTAAAGCTCATCCTGTTTGCTTATTCAAAGAAATGTTTATACAGAAAATTAAAATGTACCTAACGTTATAGCTGCATATTGAATATACATATGTATAATAAACAATAAAAGATTGAATATTACAAATTTATAGGAAATTAGAAATAATATCTACACCTATTACAGAGGTTGAACTCATCACATATGCTTCCTATCCACTTCTAGCTTTTCAAGTTGGTAACACCTAATAGTTAAAAGTTTTACATTGTATTTAAAATTGGAGCAATCCCTCAAATCAACAGAAGAAAAAATAAAATATATTAACAGACCCTGTTAAGGGAATTAAATATATTTCCCTTAACAGTTAAGGGAAATAATGTGTTTTACAAAATCGACCTCCTTTTCCTCCAAAGATATCCTTTAATGCTCAGCTGATACAGACCTGAGAAGCATCCTGTAGGTAAAATCTACCTTACTTAGTTTTCGATAAGACCTATGTACAAATTCTGGGTCCACTCCAAGGTACATGACTTGACTTCTACGTGGTTCAGTTTCCTCATCGGTCAGAAAAGGCAATTGGACTAGATGACCTATAAGGTAGCTTTTAGCGCTAACATTTTCTGATCCTGTGAATAACTTCTAGTGTCATCTGGGAGGGAGGGAAGGCGACCAGTTGGAGCCCCACTGGACTAATAGGAATCCTGTGAGCCTGAGATGGACTGGGGATCCTTGAGTTCCCAACACTGGCTCCCTATCCACCATTTAAGGAGATATCAGCTTGAGCTGACTAAATAAAACACTTTCTGAAACTTACCTATGAATCCAAAGATGTATTTTATAGTTGGCACAAGGATGACCAAAACATTATTAAGTGCAAGAATCACGGCTGCAATCAGGAAATGTCTTATCCAGCTGAAGGGTCTTCTGGGAAATAACAGTGTGGTCACAGATGTACGAATCTGCAACAAGAAAGTCAAAGGCAAGGTCATTGCTTTATTTGTTACTTTATTATTTCAAATATTCTCATTGCTCTAGAGTGTTTTCTTTGTTTTTCCTTTTTCTCCCAAAAAAGATTTTGATGCTGGTTTTTGTAAAAGGATTTTTTTATTTTTATTGTGGTAAAATACACATAAAATCCACCATCTTAACCATTAAGTGTATAGTTCAGTGGAATTAAGTAAATTCATATTGTTGTGCAACCTTGATGCTGAATTTTGATTTTTGAGATCGTGTTATTTTTCCTTGGTGATATATCTTATGCTCACTTTCTCAGCTGTCAGAATTTTGTCTTCAAAACAATCTCAGTCAGAAAGAGATAAAATAACAGATATGAGATATATTTCAGAGACCCAGTAAAACCCTTGTTGATTTCTAATCATGTCTTATCAGTCTGGATTAAGCAGTAATTGCAAGCAGTCAGTTGATTTGCATGGAATTGGGAACAGAATTTTTACAAACCTGGGTTTTTCTTAATTTTGCACTGTAATGAATATGTTTCCCACCTGATATTTAAAAAAATATGATACTCTTTCTGTTTGCTCCTGTCTCTTTCTCCCCTTTTATCTTCTTCTCCTCTCCCTTAATCATAGATTATAAGTGCACAAAAGACAAGGAATAGGACCTAATAACCTTAACATTCCTCAGAGTTTCTAGGTTAGGGTCTTGCACACAGCAGGCACTCAATAAATGTTTAATTAAATTGAACAGAACGATTCTTTTCCCTCCCTTCAGGATCCTTAACAGATTTCAGCCCTATTTTAGCCGCTGAAATAAGTGAGCGAAGGGTCAAGAGAGGCTCCATTTGCAGCCACCACTCAAGTTACTCTGATGTAACTGGATAAAAAGATCCTTGTGAGTAGAGGGAGTGCCAGTTACATCTGAACAGCTTAACAAAGTTGAGAATACTCTCATCTTTGGAATCTTTTAGAGGACACTTTTGACAGTGGAATTAGTCTGTTGGCTTTTCAATAAGTGAGCACTTCAGTTAAGCTGGGACTTTACCTTTTTTAGAAATGCTGGGATTGATTTTTATTTTAAAATTTTACTTCTGAAGTCTCTTAGTGGCACGGAGATGGGAATTTACTTAAAAGAGAGAAAATGTAAAATATATTTTGAAACACATGTATGAAATGACAAAAACTTCGAGCTGAATTGCTTGCAGTTTCTAATGTAACATTCCTCTCATACCACGCCACCAAAAATTAAAGCCATCTGTTCAGGTTTAAAAGGCAATTTCATTTCCAGAATTGCAAACCAGATAGTCTCTGGAAATGATTTAAGACGGACTTTGTAACAGATTTTAAAAATTGGATTAGTGAAAATTATGAAAGTCACTCTGAAAAGTAGGACTGAGGAAAGCAAATGCTTTGATTTTGTTTTTCCAGCAGCCTATAAATTATGCCCTACACTTAGTGCTCATTCAATATTGTCCAAACTGGACTAACTAGTAGGTCTAAAATAAGCTTTCTATGGTATATACGCAGTGCTTAATTAAGGATTATTTGTCTGAAAATGCTAAATTTATAGAATAAACAACTGGAATAAATACTTTTCAGACAGAGTTCACATCTACGTACTTTTTAGTCCTTTGTTGCAATAATGCATTGACTTCAATAAGCTGAGTTCGAGGCAATCCTATACGTACAGACCCTATGAGTGTAAATGGTTTCTTAAGATCTTATGGCTCCCAGGAAGACTAAGGTTTGGCCCAATGGTGTAAGAGACCGTTTACAGGATTAATGGTTGGAGTAAATGGTGAAGGCTTGCTCCTCATAGTGAATAACCAATAACAAAACCCCAAAGAAAACAGAAGATAGAGTCGCCAGTGAAGAAGGCAGCAGGGCAAACAGGTAGATAGGAGGCTGCTGGTGGTGGTAGATGGTGGTGGAAAAGAAACAAAGGGAACTTGCTGGACATTCCATGTTAAATGCTGCCTTGGATGGTGAGCCTGGGATCTAAAGATCCCCAGCAATTAATTCTATTTGCCTATGTCAGGATAGAGGCAATGCTAGCTTATTACCCACGAAGTGTTTCCTGCTGTTTCATTTATCTAAGTGCCCTTTTCTCTACAGACACAAACTGATAAGAATCTGGAAATGTGGGTCAGACGCTATGAATGGGAAACGTCCTCAGCAGCAGCCATGGCTTCTGGCTGAGAATGATTCCAGAAAAGTTCCACGGAGCTCTAGAGAAAACCTCTGCTATTTCCAGAGAGTGTTCTGAGCAGGAGCCTCTTAGGAGATGCTCTGTTCTAATGTGGGGCCCCAATGTGAAAGTCAGAAACGTGGAGGCAGAGTAGAAAGTGGGAGTTCTGCATTAAAAAAAAAAAAAAAAAAAAGTCAATTCTATTGCTGAGGAGCAAATTAGAGTATCACTTTGTATGATTACTGAGGACATGAGTATTGGAAATCCTGGTGGATCACTATTCTATTCCACTTCATAGCCACATCTGCCATATTCCTATGCCTTACATCTACATATATATACTTCAGAACAGGGTATCCTAAGGCAACGTATGCGAAAAGAATGAATCTGCTACGATAAAACGAAGTAGAAGTAGCTAGAGAATCTGAGACATGATCTCTTTTTTGTAAGGTGGGGCGGGTGGAATTTGAGTCTGTATGTTCCAGGTGGAATTTGAGTCTCTGCGTTCTTGATAAACCCGCTAGGATTATTTGTTTTTCTGTTTTTCATGGTGTTGTGTGAATTTTACTGCATAAAGGCAAGCACAAGCTAATGTGGCATTATTATTAGTCCTTGGGGAGGAGGTGTAGTCCCACAATAGACACCCCTGCCCCATATCATCCCCCTCCTACTACTAAGAAAGAGAAAAGAAATGATGGGCTGCTAGTGAAAAAGTTAGAGTCTTCATTCACTTCATTTACTTATTTGTTCAACAAACATTTCAAGCCGTCACTATGTGCCTTTTACCAAGAAGGAAGAAAACTAACCTAACTGGAGAAAAGAAAGATAATAAATAGATTAATCAAAGGAAAAACTATCCAATCATCCAACAACAACAAAACCTTTCTCATATCTTCCTGGGCTTCAAAGAAAGAGAGCCCAATTATTTATTGAAAAAAGGAGAGGACAAAATAATACCTAAAATGGGCAGATTTTCATGCAGATTAGGTTTTATTTGCTTGTTTGTTTTGTTACTTGTATGTGGGGATAGCAAGGCAAAGTAAATAAGCTTTTTATTGGTCAAGAGTTTCTTAATTCAAAGAAACCTGTTAAGCGAATCATGCTGTGACTCAGCATTTGACACACTGAAAATCTTGGCTCTAAATTGTAAGAGACAAACAAAAATACCACTAACAACTTCTATCATTTTGGGGGGAAAAGTGTATGAATGTAGTCCTGTGGGACTTCCCAGAGACAGGAAGGCTGAACCCGCTTTTATTTCATCCATCACATCCATGGAAGCTTGGTTCAGTTACCCCGGTTCCCCACCCTAACTGGGGTTCATGGCACATGTCAGCAAGGGGAATAGCCTATGCTTTTGCTAGAAAAGGCAGTTCATACATCTCGAGACAAGGCAAGATTTATTTGGAGACCGTATTTCTTAATAAACATTGCTGAGCTCATCCTGCACCGTCACTGCTCATATCTCTAACCTCCAGGGACTTATCACCCAGGGGAAAAGATGGACAATCACACAGGTCATCTCAATGTAACATTGTAAGGGTGAAACAGAATTACATACAGTGTTTCATAAATGCCAAGGTTGAGTGAAAACGCAGAATTAATGATTTTTCTGAAATTTGCTCCTAACGGTCAATTTTGGTTCTAATGGACATTGTTGTAGGATGTTTACAAATTGCTGCCATTCTTGTCAGTCAGATTTATATCAATGCTTATCTGTCACACAGGGGGGAGATTTCTATGCGGATGTCTGGATTTTTAATGTTGAGGTGAAATGGTCATCAGTAAATGAAAAGCTGACTTTCCCGTTCCATTGACATGCTCCCCGCCTTCAGTGTCATGCGATGAGCACTGTATTAATTCCACAGTTACTCACTAGCTGTGTCACCACAGCCAAGTCCATTAATCTCCTGAGAACATGACTTGAAAGCACTATATTCAGGTCTTATGAATAAAGAAATACAGAAGCACATAACGGATTTCTTTTACAAAATGCTTTGATTCACCAATGATAGGGATGCCTGCTGTGTACCAAAATTTAGTTAGTGATATCCTCACATACAAAAACAAGGGCTCCCGACATTCTTTGCCCAGTTACTCTGTTCGCTTAGCAATGTTACCCTCTAGTACACTTTCTGTCTACAGCTGTCTTCTGCCTTGTAGCCATGATGGAGCTGATTTTAGGCTAAAACTGTGTGTGCATGTCATCTGAAATACTTTCAGATGTATGAGAGGCGAGGTATTATTTAAGAGTAAAATATTAGCCAACAGAGTAATAAGGATCTGATTTCATGCACTCATGAAAAAGGAATGTGCCAAAAAATTATTTCAGCACACAAACTGCATTTAAAGTGACCACAGTGTCATTATATGAGTAACCCTCATATGCTTGAAACAGAAAGTTTCACAATCTGTACAGTATGGAACATTCTGTACAGGGCAGTGCTGGTTACTGTGTAGCTTATTTTTCCCCCTAAAATGAATAAGTAAATTCAGTGTTTATGAAAGGAGAAGAGTTGGCAGGAGAGTGCAGACCTATATTTATCCATAGGTGGTGGTTTTAACTTATGCAGCCCAAATCTCCATGACCAGCCCTGCTCTGTGATCCCAGAAAACCTGGCGCCAATGGCAAATGCAAACTCATATTTATAATTAAGTGTCCGTCAAGTCAGAACATATGTACTAATCTATGGAGTCAAGCAGGATTCTTTCATCAAAGCTCCATGTACTTACTGGGAACAGAACAATGGGCACAGTTAGTGTCACTGCCACAAGGACCGCCAGGCGTACCATGAGGAGAGGGGTGTCAAATGTGTACACTTTGCTGTAAGCATGAAGTAATTCATCTTCAACTTCTCCTACAAAGAGGAAGAAGAGAAAGAGTCTGTTTGGTGTTGTCAAGTCAGCACTGGTTACCTATGGCGACAGCACTGGTTACCTATGGCGACATCTTATGGAGGGAACAGAGTACAGTAGAAAGAACCCAGGTCTAGGAATCCAGACACTTCTGTTTTACCCCTGTCTGTGAGCTCATTAGCTGTGTGATCTGTGAACAAGGGGCCCTGAAGTTGATAAGGTTGTAGAAGCTAATATGAAATTGCTGGGAGGCTTTTCTACTTCCTTTGCATTGTGATAAATCTATCTCTGCTCTACAGAAGCATCACAAAACAAAATAGAATTTAAAAACCCCATCAAATGGTGTTCCCCCTTCCCCCGTCTTTTCCTCCCCAACTTGTCCTGCAATCAATTTAACTTACTGAGTCAGTCAGAAAAATGCAGAGTGTTAAGTTTATATAAAAAATATATTTATACTGATCACACTGATTAGTGGGAACAAATGCTACCAGTTCAATGCTTGACTCCGTGAAATTTGTTTATATGGCCGTACTTCATGGAAGAGGATGACAATCCCATTCCTTTTGTGTCCTGTTCACATGCCATAGGGGAAATATTTAGGCATAATCATATATATATTTGATAGTACATTTCAAGATAGAAGGGAATTCAATCATAGACTTTCTTTTGTTAAGAAAACCATTCACTGTAACACAATAGAATGGGATAAGAAAAAAAAAAAAAAAAAAAAAAAGTGCCTAATGCTCCAAGCTCTCAGATTCAACTTGACTAGTAAATAGGAAGCAGGTTCTAACTCAATGACATTATGCTTTTTTTTTGCCCTTTGCTTGGTAGTTAGTTATTCCATCAAAAGAGCTTTACAACATGCAACTGGCTTCATTCTCATTGCTTCTAGACTGAGGAGACTAGGGAGTGAAGCCAAGGAAATATCATCCATACCTAAAGGAAAATAATTAAATTTGCAGGATTTTTTAAAAAATAAACTGTGTGAATTCACACACTGGTGTAATCTGTTAGCCAGGCTGGTTCAGGTCCCATTTTTTTAAGTCAAATGAGAAGTCTAAAATAACATGTTAATTGAGTACTTGTATCTATAGATCTTGCTGCTTATCGAGGGTAATTAGAACAATTATACCCACCCAGGTTAATGATCAGTCCCACTAGGATTTGCACAAAGAGAATGACTTGACAGAGTGACCTACCATAGAAGGTTAGGTAACCAAAGAGGGCAGCAAACAGGTACATGATGAGCATTCCTGTGATGGAAATATTTGATACTGTTTGCATCTTCCTTCGGGACCGACTGAAAAAAAAAAAAAAAGAACACTGAGTTGTGCTTTTTGTTGTTGTTTTTTTAATTTATGAGCATATCACTTGTTAGAATTAAAATTTTTAAAATAATGAGAGAACAAACGTCTGTGTTGCTCATTATGAACGCTCATTTGTAGGACAGAAGCAGCTTATTTAAGTTTGGCGTAGAGAGCCGTGGGGGATTGTTTCCATTTTTCTACTCCTTCAGTCTTAGAAACTATCATTTTTCTGGAAGAGGACTAGTTTATTTCATGTCGATAAGTAAGCTTGTCTACTGAATATTTAAGAATGTAATTAACATAAAGATCAAATTGGTTCCTAATGTAGAAAAGCTTCATATTTTATAGTGGATGAGTTTAATAAGGACAAGAACCTACTAGAATCAACAAAGCCCCACTTCCAGGAGTTCTGGTATTATTACCAGGATGGTTGGTACAATTACCTGGACAGCTTCTGGAAACCATTCTACAAGGCACCCAGTGGCTTAAAATCAATTGTCAGGCTTCTAGAGTAACTGCTTCATGTAATTTTCCAAGTAAAATCAAAGACTCAAAATAATTGAAAATGTTCCAAAAATTTTTTATGAGGTAAATCAGAATTTATGGGGAAAGTTATTGCTATTTAGTGAGAACAAAGACTGAGGTTGTTGATGGCTAGGTTTAATAAGTTGAAAATTATATGACATTGTCCCCTAAGGGTAAAGAAGGAAGTTGCTATAAGTGGGCTCAGATCCAGTTCATACCCAAAGAGATATCAACAGCCTCAAAGGGAAAAGAGTATTAACGATTCATACATTATCAGCTTGAAGATACAAGATTGTGTAGCCCGTGTCTTCACTGTACAGATAAGACAATGAAGGCCAGATGATGGCACACCTCTGTGGTGCATTCTTCTAGACAAGGGTTAGGAACTGACCACAAGTGACATCAACGACTTAGCACGGACACCCTAACCATAATTTTTGGTCTTCATGGATGTGGTCATTGCCAGTTCAGGTGACATCACCTCTTTCCACCAAAATTCAAATTTAGATTTCCCATGCCAGACAAAATCCTTACAGCCGTTGGCTCCTCCTCCCCCTTCTCTGAACCCCTCCGCTGGACAATTTGGGTAGAGGAATAGGAGAGAAGGAAGCAGATAAGGTAGTGCAGTAAGGGGGTTGATTTACATCGTTTTGGTTAAAGCACGTTACTGAAGAGAGGTTGTACCACAGACTTTCTCTGAAGAGAAAGCTATAAACCATGCAACTGTATACAGCACCTTTGAATATATGAGCCCATTTTCAAAGCAAATTAGAATGCTAAAATGATGGCTGCCTTACTCTTTAAGTTCACTGTAGATGGGAAGGACCTCAGGGTGGCATACAAAAGCAAATGCTAGGATAGGAATTGCATAGGCCGTCTGAAAAACAAAGACAACACCGCATGTTTAGCATTCCAACACAGATGGCAATACCAGACCATCTCAGCTTATAAAACAAAAATTCAGAGGCAACATTTCTAGGTTTATCAGAGGCCCAGGACTCTCACTTACCCGGGAGTTGAATACAAAGTATTTGGGTTGACACTTGTCATCACTGTGTGCTTCATACTCTACTCCACTGCCATGAAGCGAGCCCTTGGCCTGGTTCTCATCTAGCCCTGAAGGATTCTGGTGGGTGTAATCCATCATGAAGTTCACATCACTCCTCTCAGAGTTGTTGGGTAACATTACCATGTGCATTGGAAGTGTATTGTTGAATGTCAGGTTTCCAGCATTGTGATCCAGAATGGGCAGAGGACAGGGTATTTGGAATTTCTTGTAAATCACCTAGACCCGGTCATTTAAAAAAAAAATAAAAATTTAGCCTTTTGAAGAAAACAATGAAATGAAAATCCATATGTATGGCTTATGGAGTGGAGGTCAGGGGCCTGTGCTGAGGATTCCTTTTAGACTAACAGACAGTGAAGAGTTCCGTTAGCCTCTGTCCCAAGGAAAGAGTTGGAACTACGGTTGTCAGCCCTGCCCCTTCGAGTCAACAGGACAGCATTTTGTATGAATCCATCCTAAACTTCAGTCATACTCTTCCATGAGAAAGGTCATCATTTCCGTATTCTATTTCATATCTTTTATTTCTTCAAACGAATAATAATACGGGTTATTAAAAATTCCCCTCTCCTCCTTCACCTCTTTGGGGAAATGCTATGTAGATTTTGGCATCCATGCTATAATATTACAAGAAATTCCCTCTTTTGGAGTTAAGTGGGGGGAAGTGAGGAGATTTCTTCTTTAATCCCATTGTGGACACCGTCTCTTCATGAGTAGCATGTGTAAGAGAAAAATGACAAATTCATGCAGATATGGCTGATTCTGTAGCCTACTCATTTCTCTTCTGGGACTCTTCCCTTCTTCTTCCTCCACCTTTCTAAATACTGGGTTATTGTCATGTTCCTGCTGAAAGGGTTCCTTTTGTCCAAATAAACATTGTGTGCCTAAAACATACTATTAGCAAAGGCCTTGACATTCTAACTCAACTATTTTTAAACTCATGACTGTTTTCATTCCAAACTAGAAGACAAAAAAATTGCTTCATACAATAATCAAGTACTAGAACAAAAAAAGAGAACACTAATTCAGGCACTAAAAGCATGTCATGCTCCCCAAGCTCTAAGAATCATGTTAATAAATCACTTACCACACTGACAAAAAACAGCATGCAGGTAAGAGAAAATCCGCTGGTATAACCAAGGTAACCTAGGGGTTAACAGAAATGCTGGAAGGTGAATATGGCATCTACAATCAGTTTATCTATTAGAATATGAAATGAAAATAAAAATTAAAAGCAACTTTACCTAAATTTTTAAGAAGAGAAAGTGGAAGAATGATTCCAACAGACACAAATATGACGAGGTAGTTGCCATTGAGGTACCATTCTCTAGAAGAGAAAGAAAGACCAGAACATTGGGATCGGAAAAGACCAACCAGAATGAGTCACGTGACATTAGAGAGGGCACATAAGACATACCCACTATTTTCTTCAAGTCCCATGAATGCTCTGATTACTTCAGGCAGTTCGTATTTAATGATGAAGAGGTAGCTTGACATGGCTGAAAAGGAAAAACACAACAGCTCAGTGGTATGCCCAGTGCTCAAGTCACAGGCAAGTGGTGAGAAGTCCTTGCATTTGGGAAATACATTCTTCTCAGTTAAATGAGCATCTAGTCCCCCAAACAGAAAGAAAAGCCACACACTGTAAATTTTGTACTGCTTCCAAGTTCTTTTCAAAAATAGACATTTGGCCCTGTGGCTCTTGCAGGTGGAGCTGTACTAATGGTATCAATGCTGATTCTGTGTTAAAGCCAGCTCTGAGGTTCTCAGCGAAGCTGCACTTTGCATGTTTTTCCCTTCAATTGTTGTAAGTCATCGGGGACTGTACTGAGTGTGCCTGTTTTAGTGTCTCTAACTTGGGGAGGAGTCTGGCAAGAAAAGGCATGGGCCGCAAGAGAGAGGCCAGAATTGCAGGGTACAGCTGGGTAGACTACATGTCATTCTGGCTCTCCCCAGGTGGGTGCCAGGCTGTTCTTCTGTCCTCTCCCTGAGGGGCACACAAAGTCTCAGACCACTGATTGTCTAAACTGGATTCATACTGGATTGAAAAGAATATAGAGATAATAGCTTTTATTCCCTTTGTCAATGAAGTTTTGCCCCCTCTATATCTTAATTTCCCTTTGACCAAATAAGAAGTTACACAAAGTGGCAAAATTGCTTGAGCATCTATCTACATAAGTGATACACGTGTGGTCATGTACTCTTCCAAAAATTTAATGAAATCCACATACCCTCTCCCTGAAAAATGTATATGTATACATATGCATAACACAATTTTGCCTACAACTGTAGGGATTTATGCAACTTCAGACTCAATTAAAAATAAACTGACAAGTCTTGCATTGGTAGCTCTAACTGTATGCTGCATCCTTCTGGTGGATTTTTGCTAACAGACATTTAAAGCAGACACCTGAGTTGCAAACTGAACTATTAATATTAAACTAAGGACCGTGAAAGGTATTTCCTTAACCTCAAACAAAAGTAGTAAGAGTGATAATAATTCCCCACTTTGTTTAATTCTGCACATTAAGGCATTCAATCATCTGAAATCATCTGTGAAACAGCAAGATGTATATTATTACTGTCATTACGTAGCTGAAGATATAAAGATTTTGAGAGTTCTAATGACATGTCCAAAGTCACACAGCTTGAAAATTGTCATTTCCAAAATATAAGTTCCCTGATTTTGGACCAGTGTTTCTTCTCTATTGTGAAGTGAAATGATTCTTACAATAGCTGATGTGTCTTTTGCAAACAGTGTTTGGTTAATCTTTACAAAGACCTTGGCTAAAGCTAAATCTTGCAGAGTGTAAATAGAGGAGATATTAAGTGGCTCTGTGAGGTACTATTCAATTGTAGAGAGCTGTTAATTGCTGACGTGCAGTGATGTTACCAGTGTTAATGTGTTTGGTCTTTGCAAATTCAGAACGATCCAGACCTGTCTGGGTAATGTCAACATTATGCTGCCAGTGTTGAAACATCCATGGTAAATGTTAATTATTCAGGGGACTGAGAAAATTAACCATTTTAAATGTGGCGTTGCTAACTACAGAAATCCAAATGATTTCCCTTAGGCCAAAATAACCAGTAATCATACAGAGTAGCGAAAGTGAGAGCATTTTCAGGAACAGTATATAAAATTTCATCTTACTCCCTTGAAGCCACACTTCTTTTCATGTGTGTGGCTTGATCGGAGACCACTTGATAGTTTATTCCATTATTTAAAAGCATATTAGTAGCTATACTTTGAGCAACAGACAGCGCTATTGCTACTCAGCCTGTTGGGTTCAGGGCTAAATATGTGTAAGGTTATTTCAGTTGTCCAAAGAATTAAATTAGATCAACTGTGAAATGATCCTATAAAATGCTTGATACCTTAAATCTTGACAAGGCTGAATAGTTGAGCCAAATGTAAAGCTAAATTTGACGGGGGGTGGGAAGCCTGTATTGTTGTGGCCCCAAACCAGTAAAATGAATGAAACAAGCCTAGCATTGCTGCCAAATTCTACCCAGGATTGCAGTCTTATAAAAATATGAAGAAAAACAAATACAAATCATTAAAATATGTCTGGATTTTATTTATCTGCTTACTATCAATTATCAGGAGCAGATATAGTTGGATAAAGGTTTATTAAAGGAATTGCTGCATTCCAGAAATCCTAAATAACTCCAGTGATTTTATTTATCATGAAGGGTTACCTTTTTGCAAGATCTCTGTGCAAGTTTATTTAGTGCAGCATTGTTTGTAATAGTGAAAAACTGGGAACAATCCAACTATTCATCAATAAGGGATTCAGTGAACCAATTATGGTATAGTTGGACAGTGGAAAACTTGAAAGCATTAAAAAGAATAATATGCAAATACATTCAAGGAAAATTGTTAAATTTTTAAAAGCAAGTGGAAAATCAATATTATCAGATGAGATTTTATCAGTAACAGTATATTTGTTAAGTTTGGCATAGAGGAAAACCTGGAGAAGTTATTTCTAAGGGTGACTTACATAAACATTTCTTTGTAATTTATATATTTATGTAATGTTTAAGTTTTTCACAGTTAGCATATATATTTCTTATAATTATAAAAATACCCACTTAGAAATTAATCAGAAGGGCTCCAGAGAGATGGATATTGAATCTGAGAACCAGGGAGGAAGCAAGTATGTACTGAACCCTTATTATGTGCCATATGTTGTCTTATTTCATCCCCACAATGACCTTGTGAAAATGGAGTATTACTCTCATTTTCATAGATGGAAAATTGGAAGAGTAAAGTGATTTTCCCAAGGTCACAAATAGTGACAGAAGCAGACTCAAATTCAAGTGCATCCAGAAGTCTATTATCTATCCAAGGGTTTTAAAATATCTTTTCAAAAAGAGTAACAGATCAGATACCTACAAAAAGGGCCAACCGAGCCCAGAGGAACTAGTTCCTAAAACCCTAGAGAAGCAATGGCTCATGGGAAGGGGGAGGGATGAATGTGTGCGCACACGCATGTGTGTGTGTGTGTGTGTGTGTGTGTGTGTGTGTGTGTGTGTGTTAGGGTTGGAGACTCTAAGAACAGAGGAACTGAATATAGTTTGTTATGGTATGATGGTATGACACAGGACACATAGGGGTTAGATAGATAGATAGATAGATAGATAGATAGATAGATAGATAGATAGATAGATAGATGATAGATTTGAGGGTTGTAGGAAAGGTATCAGAAAGGTCGGTGGAGAAAAGATGATGAAGACCCTTATGTGTTGGCTAAACAGTTTAAATTTTACCGTGAAAATAATGAAAACATTTTATGCACAGGAGAAGCAAGAATAGATTTGAATTTGAGAAAGTTAATCTGAAGGATGAATTATTGTAGATAAGTGGGGAAGGGGAAACTCAAGGCAAGGAGACCAGTTAAAAGGCTGCTACAATAGTCTGAGCAGAAATCCTGATCACTTGATCTGTGTTGGTGAGAATCGAATGACAGGAGAGAGTCAAGAGGTAAATAAGAGATAGAATGGGCAGGGGCTGGTTCGTGTTTGGATGTTCAGAGTTAGGGAGAGAAGGAAAAATTAAGGCTGACACTAGATTTCTGGTTTAAGAAACTGGATACTGCTCGTATTGTTCATCTCGAGAAGAAAGAACAAAAGAATATAATAGCAGGTTTGGGGACTGGGTAGGAGGTCAGGACAAGTGATACTACGTGGGTATATAGTCCAGGCCATGTGGGAGGACATAGCCAGTAAGACATCTGAAATGTAGGTCTAGATGCCTTCTGAGGGTCAAAGACACAAATAATAGGCCCCGTGAAGCTGATGAGCAAACATATCACCTGGAACACCATTAAAAATACATATTTCTAGGCTTTATTCTGGAAATTATAATTCAGTAGGAATTATAAAAACCTGTAGAATCCAGGTATCTACGGTTTATAATGCTTCTGATGCCTAGCTATAACAGACTTTGCCTTCGCACACCTCCAGTGGACTGGCCCCGTGCGGGCTCAACGACTCCAAAATTTGTCAATGCCCCTCAGAGGCTTGATTTTCAATTTTATGAAATAAATTCAATCATACATATGAAACATCAACTGTTCTGGCAATGACAGAAATGAGCACTAACGCTTTAATTTTTCAAAGTAATAATTAAAGCTATAATGGCATTTGAAATCAAGGCAGGTTTTATTCTAGTCTATATTTTAAATCTAGATTTCAATTGGTAGGTTTCTATATAATATTTCATTTTTACATATTGCTATTTTTAATTAAAGAGGGACAGCAAATCTATTTAAGAAAATATATCGTTTTAACTTAAAAATTACAGAGCAGTTATTTTTTTGTATTTGAAGTGTTTGTGTATTGCCAAAAGAGTTCTCTTCTGTACTAAACATTTCTTTGGAAAGTTTCAGTCGCCTCTTGAAAGCTATATCCCCTTACCTCCAATGTTCTGCATTGTAATGGAAATGAAAGCTCCGATTTTCCCAGGCCATCCAAATGCCTTTTCCCCTAATTTTTCATAAATTAAAGATCCTACAATCAAAGATAAAATAACCTTGTTAAAAAGATTGTTTTAATGACTAAAATATTTCTGTAATATAATTCTATAATAGAGTGTCAAACATGTAAATAAGCACCATATAGAAGTTATAAAACCCAAAAAGATACAGTCTCAAAAACCAATACGAAATAGGTTCAAATGTGCTTCAAACAAGAAGCAATGGCTTGCTTCATTCACATTAGTTCCATGCAGCAAGTCAAAACTGCCATTTGCTTCATCCATTAAAAATCTCTTTTTCTATTTGGCTTCCACCTGATCCAATTGACTTTCACTCCTCTCCGTTGCCCAAATAATTAAAAACATTGAGAGAGCATGTCATTGGGGTCAGAAGAAAATGAAATGTGAAACTGACCCACAGCATTGTATAGTTACGGAGCTGTAGGCTGAAATACCCTTTAAGGAGAATCGAAATACAACATTTTGGAGTTAATGAGGCGCATACCTCCTTCCTTTGAAGTCTTTAATAAGAGGTGAACTGAATAGAGCGATAATATTGCCACAGCAAGCAGCATGATTCTGTGAAAGGAAAAGAGAGTAGAAACTAAAGTTTCTGTAGTAAGACATAATAATGTCAGGTATTACAATAAATTATCACATTGGTCTTTTCAATCGTTAACTTTCCAAAAGTATGTGGATTTTGGGGAAGCTGATAAATTCTTTTCAGAACTCCATAAATACTCTTTAATGTCACAGAACTGGAATTTGCTATTTTTTATGTGTCCAAACCTACTACCTCAATTTCCTAACATAACTTGTTTTGAGTGTTACCCCGTAGTAAAATCTCATTCACAATGTAGATGCTACTGTACAGCAAAATTAGCAAATACTGTATCTGCTTACTCAGCACGTGGGTTTCTATGCATCATATTTGCATGTTATTCACACCAACATTTATATTGAAGGGCTATTCAGCAGTCTGAACCTTAATCTAAAACCTAGAAATACAAAACCCAAAGTATGTAATGTCTGAGCTCCATTGCTCCTGATCTGGCACATTAGATGAGAAGATACTTTGTGAACCAGAGGGTCAGGCAATTGCCTGTGTAATAGAGAAACAGAGAAAGGTAAGTATAGGGTGCAGGAAAATTCCTTTTTTGTATTCAGAAAAAGTCATTTATGATTCAGGACCCTCCACATGCCCACATTCATGAATGGTTTCTTTATTTAGATAGTGGTGGGGCTGCTCCAAAAACAACTGGAGAGCAAAAATAAGGGCAGATAAAAGCATGCACAGGATAAATTAAGGAACAATACTAAACTTTACCTGGAATTTTTTAAAAAATAATATTTATGTCTGTTTTACATGATGAGAGTACACTAAACATTTTCCCCACGATTGACCATATTCTTTGGTAATTCCTACTGAGCTCAGTGTTGCAAAATGTACATTTGGACCATGAGTTATTAATTTTATAGCTGCTCTATACTGTGTTCTTATTTTCCATAAAGTGTTTGCCAGAACTGCCTAATCAATGACTTGTTCATATATTTTTTCCATATGCCTTATGAACTTACCTATTTTTAAAGAATTACCTAATTCAGATTATATTATTTTGTTCCCTGGAAAAATAATGAGCATTCTCTGTAATCTAAACACAGGCCTCCTTTGGCAGAAAACACTGAGAGTAAAACCAGTGGAATCCTGTGTCACTTGCTGTGAATTAAGCAAGAGAGCTGACTCAAGTCTGTGCTGCTCGGACACACAAAACATATCCACAATGTCTAGCAATTTAGTTGCTCTGGGAAAATTAAACTGCTACATGTGTGTAAGCCTGAAATGAGGCCCTTGGTTTTAAAAGTGGAATATTCTCGTCCTATGAGAATGATCTGTGGCTCTAGGATTTAGGGAAGTTTTTCTTTTTTCTGGTCATGGGTGATCTATGCTAACTTTCTAATTATTTTAATAGTATGTATATAGTAAAGAGAAGACAGCCTTTTTGTCTTAGAGACAGTGTATGTTACAAAAGTATAAACTAGATATATGAATACATCTCTAGCCATTAAAATGAAGAGAATTAAAAAAATAAGTTTATTTCAAACATGGCTTATAAAAGTAAAGTTAATATAAAAACCCACTCAGGTCAACAAATATTCTAACTAAAACACTTCAGTGAAAGCACTGACACAACATAAATACTTATAATCCTGCCTGATCCTAAGCCCTCAAATAGCTGTGTGATTATCTAATCATAAGTGATGTTCAGAACATAAATAGCATATATTTGTAATATAAATGTTGCATTCTTAGACAGTTATTCAATGCTCTAGCATTGCATTGGAAATTGTGAACTGCATTCACACTGAGGCCTGAGTAACATTAGACTTTATTCTTGTGAAGAATTCCAGTGCTGCCAACTGTGTCTTGGAAAATAGCAGGCAGTACGTAATGCACACAAACATCAGTGGCTGTCTGTCACAAACAGTGCAGTATCCATCCTTCAGGCCAGCTATGTGACATTATTACCTTAAGGCAGCATTTTACCACATTTGGTGAAAGTGAATAGGTTTGGAAATAAACCTGGGCCACTCAGTAAATATTCCCTGGGCCAAGCAATGCACTAGGTCTTGGGGATACAGACGTGGTGAGTAAAACCAGACGTGGGCTCAACTTTCTGGAGATTATAGTGTAGCAAGGAAGACAGACGTTAATCAAATGAATCAGACAACTACACTAAAATATTAAAACTGGTGAGTGTATAATAAGGTGGTTTGTCCCAGTCCTGGAGGTTGGGGAAGGCAGCGCGGAAGTGAGGCTGAGCTGAGATATGAGGAGTTAACTAAATGAAAAGGAAAAGGGGAGAGGATTCCAAGATCATGTGCAAAGGCCCTGTGGTGAGAGGAAACCTGGCACCTTCATGGGATGGAGAGAAGTCCCGTGTGTATCGGCACCCAGGGACATGAGAGATGGGATGAGACATGGGGGCAGGGCATACAGAACTCTGTAGGCCTGGGTAGGGACGGGGTCTTTTTACTAACAGTGTAATAAAGTCAGATTTGCTTCTGGGAAAGATCTTTTGACTACTAACACCAAATTATCTTAAGCATCCACTGAACCATGAATGACTTTTTTAAATGGTCCTATGGACCGGTGGGGCTGCTGCATCACTTTGGGTCGTTGCGCGCACAAAGTTTCTGCCATTAGGTTAGGGATGGTTGGTTGAACAAGGACTATGATTAGACTGCTCTGATTATTCCTCAGGTTGCTATTTTATCTGAAAGCAAGAGGAATATGCCAATACTTTCTCAGATTATTCCTGTTCACAAAGATCAAACTTCAGATGGTTGATTGAAAGACCATCACATATGCACAGGCTTCAAACGAAATGTAGATATGTCCACTCACTTACATAAAAAGCATGATCCCTGTGTTGGCCATGGCATACGACAGGCCCAAGATTCCACTGCCCATGATGGCGTTACTCAGGTTGAATGAAGACATTCCAAAGGAGGTGGTTCCAGGATGCTGCAAGAAAAAGGGATGCATCATAAGCAGAAAAAAAAAATAACAGGATGAACCATTTTTGGATTATTCTTAGTCTCACATTATCTTTCCTGGAGGAGATTATAGTTTAAGATGGAAGACAAAGGTAAAATTGCAGTGAACGAAAGCTTTTTATTGACCCAACTTCAATAAAGGCATGTAGTTTTCAATGGAATGTAGTGCTTGGCTTTAGCAGGGGGACTTCGTAAAAATAAAAAATACAGGGTGAGTAACATAAAGAAGGGAAAGCATGTATGATTGCAGATTACATTTGGGTTAGAATGATTTCTCCAAAAAACAAATAAATTTCATAAATGATTTATGCAGCCATATGGCGAACAGGAAAAACAAGCCCCTATTCCAGTAAGGGCCTGAATAAACAGAGAATGTGCTGATCAAGGCTTGGAAAATTTCAGTCACACTGTTTTCCCACAGAGAGCTAGGTAGTCAGACACCCTCGAGTCCTGTTTACTGCCCGAAAGCGGAGGTTCACTTACATGTTCATCATCATAATCTGCCAGCTTCTTTTTCCCCAAAAATCCATTTGTCAGGAATTTCTGACTTTCAGCATCTTCGTTAGCAAATTGACTGAAAACACATACAAAAAGGCAAATAAGAAAGTAAAAACATCTAAGTAAATGCTCTGAATTATCTTTCAAGTGATCTAAGTAACTGAATAAGGGGAAGAAAAACAAGACACCTAAAACTTTTTTTTTCTTCTTTTCCACCTTCATACTAGTGTTCCTTTCAGACCAAAGACTGAGCTCCAGTTACAAACATACTTTGGGAGGGAGGGAGGAAGTTATGAAGGAAGAAAATACTGTTTTTAGTTGGAATATTTTAAAGTCACATTTCTTCTCCATATATTAACTGTGCAAGAAAGAGAATTTGAGTTAATTTTGTTCCCATTTAGAGCCCTTCCAAAGGAAGGGTACAGAGTCGTGACTGAGGTTTCTCCACAACTACCACACCATAATCAGATGATTTTATTAATTCAGTAAATATTATTAAGTGCCCAGGCACTGTGATCTCATCTCATTTGATGCTTAAACATCCCCAGGAGAGGACTTTTGTGCCCCTACTCTAAAGATGAGGCAACTGTGGCTCAGATAAGTGGGGTAGCATGCCCACACCCAGCAGGCTCCAAGTCTAGGGTCTTCCATGGTGCCACACAGTCCCAAGCAGGACCCCATGCTGGTATTTTTCTCTTTTTTGGTTCCACCTGTTGATTCACGTAGCCCTTGCTGGAAAGTAATTCAGTGGTACCTTTGTGTTCTGTTTGGTTGTTTTTATGTGTGGGTGTATTTTAATTACTCTGAAAATGTGCCTGGGTAATTAAACAATGGATGAAACAAAGAAAAACATTGAAGAAACCCAGTGGTTTAGTAGAAGAGTTGGAAAGAAGCTGGACTTTAAAATGTCACTATTCATGGGGCACTGTGACTGTGGTCTGGCTGGAAGCTGCACACCCCTTAACTGTACTGGCAGCTCCTGCAATTACATCAGGGGCGTTGAGGACATGAATGTAGTACCAGCCACATTTCCAGAAGGCCTGACTAATGAGTCCAGCTGCCACCATCGTATTTTGACACTATAAAATATCACACAGGCTTTCTTTTTGTCATACGAAATGCTCAACTATGCATGCTTCTTAAAAGTGCTTTATTATTAGATAGATTGCATGTTTAAGAACATTTCTTGTATGAGAGAGTAAGGTAAAGTCCTTGGAAAGTGTTTTATTAAAAGAACCCTTAGAAATAAAAAATGTACAAAATAATTATTATAGGAGATCTGTACAAATTATCTTTAATAATAGGAACTAATCCTGAAAATAATCTTGTGAGGAAGAGGGTTAAACGAGGTTACTTTTTGAGAACTGAGAACAATATTAGGTGTAGATAGAACCAGACGACAAAAATCACAAAGTTTTATGTGTTTTTCTAGAACCCAAGGAGTGGGTTTTCTAGAACCTCACAGTGTACTTAGAAGTTAGGAACTTTTCCTGGCATTCTCCTTCTATTTCTGATATGAAACATAATGCCCTCAGATGTTGTCTTCTTCCATCTCTGCACCCCCTCCCTTTTGTGTTTCATTTAAATAGTCTGTAGTTAATATGCTCGCTATGTGGTGACTATGTATATGTAGTACTCATAATTGGGATCTGAGACAATTAGATGAAATGGAGCGTAAAATGGGCCTAAGGATTATAAAAACAAGTGTCATCTGAATTTAAACTCTGGAATATCCAACAGTCTATGTTATACCTTAATGAATAAACTAGAATCCTTTAGTCCATGAGTAGCTTTTAAAATTTAGAATGTGAAAGTAATTAGATTTTCTTTCTTGAGGCATTTGCATGTTCTTATTTTGGCCTGGGATAAAATATGTGAGGCTTATATAAAATATATGAGAAACGTCCCCAGTGTCTTAAATGTTTTGATACCAAATCCAGCATGTACTGAAAACACAAATATGATGATTCCAAATAAATGCACTATGCTGAATTTCTCAAAAAATTTACATTTAAAGGATCAATCCAAACCAAACAGAAACAAAACTCTTCTTTTTAAAGCAATTTTATAATTGCAAAATGATGACCCATGTTTGAGTGAGGAGTCAAAAGGCAAGTCCCTGAGAGCAGTCCAGAATATGTTATATGAATTTTAACAAAAGCATTCTTGCTCTTTCCATTATTGACTTTGAGAAGACCAAATGGAAAACGGCTCTGTAGGACCATTCTTGGGACAGTGTCCCCTTCAGCTTGGACACCTCTGCATCCTTCTCAGAAACAAAAAAGCCCTCAGATTAGGATCAATTTATTAAGGGTGATGAAGTGAAGGAGAAATCACAAAAGTTGCTGAGTGTCATCTACATTCTAGGCACTCATTTTATCTTCAGAAAAGTAGGTGCTGGTTTGCCATTCTGCATTTTCCACTGGGGCTCAAAGAAGATAAATATCTTCTCCAAAGTCACGCAACTACTATGCTGATTCCAAATCTCCATGTTTTATCACTTTGTTTTTCCTGCTCTAGAAAGTGCCATGATTTGCATCTCTAGGGCCTCTCTAGTCCAACAACCCTAAAATTTATTGCACTGACTCCTTAGAGGAAGAACAGCGTTTCCTCTGATGGCCCTTCCTGGATGTTGTGAGTGAAATGAGATGTCCTTGTTTGAGGATAATACCCTACTTCAGGCCCAGATTTAGTAAAAAATTCCCTTCTGAGTGTCTTTTTTATAATAATTTTTTATTTTTCAATTATAGTTGGCATATAATATTATATTCGTTTCAGGTGTAACCTTCTGAGTGTCTTAAGTCATGCATAATTTGTATTGTATAACATTTTTTGAGAAATTAATGTATTTAACAAGTAACTTGTGCACCTACTATGTCCTAGGCAATGTGATATGTGCTAGGACCACAGATGTCATTAACCTGTTATAGTGGCATGATAGATATCTGGATAGGGAGAGGGTGCACAGAGGAGGGAATGGCCACTTGCACCGTGGGGAGGGCCTCGTAGGAGACCTGATGTTGAGATGAGTATTGAAGGATGAGTGGAGTCAATTGAGAGAAAGGAGAGAAAGGAGAAGGTGGGTAGGTGATACTAAGAGGACATTCCAGGCAGATGGAGCAGCATGAGAGAAGGCACAGGATGCTGGGAGTGGCCCAACAAGGCTAGGGAAGAGGGTACAACAGGGAGCAGGCAAGAGGCAAGACAAGAGACCTAGGTCAGGGACGGACTCTGAAGGGCCTTACATGCCAAGCAATATATAGTCCTATCTTTATCTTATAGTTAATGGGGAGCCACTGAAAAGCTTTACCCAGGGATGGAACATGAGTCAATTGGCGATTGTAAAAGATTGCTTGTGCAAGGAGGTGGAGGGCTAGGTGAGGAGAACAAAATGTACCACAGAGAAACAAATCAGAAATGTTTTAATAGACAGGTGAGAGAGGACGAAGGCCTAAAGTAAGATGGCAATAGAATGGATACAGAGAAGAGGGTGGATTTGAAGCATAATGAGGTAGAACCAACTGGATATAGTCAAACAGTGAATGTGCCATTTGGGGGACGGGATGAGTCCAAGTTGACAATAGGGTCTTTCGGTTGAGTTGCTGAATGATAGAGGTGACTTTTACCAAGATGGGGATTCCTGGAAGAGGAGCAGGGTGTGAAGGGAATTATGAGTTCCTATTAGCATTACAAGTTTGACTTTGTAAAGGAGGCAATTCAGACACATGAGTCACCCAGTAGAGATGTGTAGTAGACAGTGGATATAAATGATTTGGAATTCAGTTGATAAGTCTAACAGGCTGAAGATATGGCATATGGTTAGAGGGTGAAACCATGATAGATCTGAATGAGCTTGCTGATAAGACACTTTTAGTGAGCAAAGTATCCCTACAGAGCTCTGGAGATGTAGCAACACTGAAAGGGTAGTCAAAGATGAGGAATCTCAGAGAGAATGGTCAGAAGGTAAGCGAAGTGATAGGCTACTATATTTAAAATTAGATGATTAATGAGGACAGGAACACTGTAACTTTAATTCTAAATTAGTCACACAAAGCATTGACGTATAAAAATGACATAATATTGTGTACTTCAGGATCAGGGAGTTGATGTATTAACCTCAATATCATTGTTATCTCTCAGAAAGGAAATAAATCCAGTTCTTGCTGACAAGAACCTTGTTTTCCATGTTCACAAACTTCTCTTATTTTTCCATAGAACCTGGTCATTTTTAACCTCATACCTGCTCATTGCTGTCTTTTCTAAATTCCCCATCCTGGAGTAGCAGTCTTGAGCACTTTCTCCACTGCTGCTCTCATCGTCAGGTTCAATGTTGACATTTCTCAGTTCCACGGGATCCATCTGAGCTGTCAGCGCTTTCTTGTCCACACACGAGCCCCTTCAGTGTAAACAATATACTGTACCTTCAGCTTAAGTTTCTTCCACTTTGCGTTGATGTTCAGTACACTCTGTTCTGCAAACAGAACACAAAACCAATCATTACAATTTTCTTTAAATGAGATAAATGAATATGAAGCACCTACTTTGTGTATGCTCTCTGTGAAAACATGGGGAGGAAGTAAACTCCTGAAAAATTCATATTCATATGTCCACAAAGTTTCCTTTACCCAAAATAGAAAAGAAATATGAAAGAGAAAAAATAAAATTCTTGACAAATTGCCAAATCAGCCCATGTTTGTAGAGTACTTATGGATATGAACAGAGGCAGGTGCTTTGTTAGTCACCATGGGAAGAAAAAAGATAACTCTTAAGACGTAGCACCAGTCTTCAAGAAGCTTTAGGTATTTGTAAGCAGATTGCATGACTTAAAATAAAAGGAGACAAAAATAAATTATTGACAAAAGATGTTCTGCCAATGCAGAATCTATAAGTGTCTCTACTAGCAGCAACATACAAAAATTACCACTTTAATTTGCTAATTGTGCGTGAAAGAATTAACAGCACCAAAATGCTTGGTAACATGCAGCATGGGGTACAATCATGTCAGGGAGCTCTTTTCCAGGCACTTGGATCGTGAAGCCAAAGTTAAGAATAGTAACAAAAGGAAGTACAGCTTTGAATCAGCGTCAGTCACCATTTATATAAAATTAAAATTCATTTTAATAACAAAAAGATCTGGTTTTCAGGTTCTGCTCACTTTTAATTCATTGGATCTCAGCACAAGCTATGTAACTTTTTTGGACCTCATTTTCCTCAACTATAAAGTGAAAAGGGGTGACTGGCATTGTGTAAAAATAAAATATGCAAGGAATTCATCATATCTTGTTGATACAATTTCTTCTGAAAGTTTTACTGATTAAATCATTCACTTCTTGTTGAACCATTGTATTGGGAGAAATGTAATCACTCTTGGAAAGTGTGGTTCTGGAATGTACACTACCCATTTGGTAAACAAAAAAAAAATCCCGAGCGGGGAAACTAATATAAAAATTGCTCTAGAACTCATAAAATCCATAAATCCTCTGACAAATATGAAAAACAAAAAAATCCTGGGACTGCTTACACAATCCAGTGCTACAAGCAGCACATCTGTGGAAGACAACTCACACTTGAGATGAGTTCACACTCCAAATTATGAAAATTACAAAGCACATATGGAAACTCAGGATGAGTAGGCATGAAAAATGATAAGATTCACAACCTGAGTAGCAACGCAATTTAAAAGTGACTTTAAAATTAATATAATAAAAAGTGATACAAAGATTCAAAATAATAAATAGCATCCATAAAATAAGAACATTATAAAAGACAAAGCTAGTTTGAAAAAGAGCCAAAAAAGGAATTCTAAAAACAAAAAAATGTAGTCATTGAAACACAGAAAACTCAGCCGAAGAAAGAGTAATGAAACTGGAAGATAGATCTGTGGATATCAGTCACATTATATCAGAGATGAAGAAAGAAAAATATAAATTTAGGAGACATGGGAGAAAAATAAGAATCAGAAGTTTAAACATATTTTAATGGTTATTCTAATGTGAGAGAATTGTGAGACGAGAAAGAAACAAAAATGGAAGGACATAATGGCAGAGAATTGTCCAGAACTGAAAAAAGATAGAGGTTCTCAGGATTTAAAAAATACACAGTATTTCAAACAGGAGGAATAAAAATGAATATATTCAGTAATACTGAATAACTAAGGGAGTGTAAGAGTGTAATATCAAAGATAAAGAGAAAAATCTTGAAAGCCACCAGAGAGAATAGAAATAAGACATGAATATGGTTAAAACAACAACAAAAATGGAAACTTGTATTAAATGAGTACAAAGCTTTCTCTCACACATCACACAGACCAGTTTCACTTCCCAGCAGCAACCACTAATGACAGTTTCTGTTTTTAGTTCTTCATTTAAAGTTGGTCACTCTAAATTTAAATTATTCACGAAAACATCTCTGACTTAGTTTATCAACTCACCTGGTATTTATGAAAGATAAGGAAATTAGCAGACTTTTTTTCTATCCTTCCCACAAACTAATTGTTTTAGTTAATGAACTACTTGTACAATGTTGAGACTCATGGTATTTTCATACTATTATGTAAAACAAATTTCTTATAATTTTCTATAGGTTGTTTCTAATCACTAAAAACCAATAATCAGGGCTTATACCTTATGATTGTGTAAATAATATGCCCCAAAGAACCAAAAGGTATATTTGGCTATATAATAAATGAAATATAATCTTTCATTACTCAAACTTTGAAAGTGGATTTTTCCATACATTTTTATCTTCTGAATGGTTTCTTCCTCCACCCTCTGGGTATACAGCTGCCAATGTTTCTTGAATGCCATCTCATCTTCTTTCATCAATTTGTTTTGCATTATGCTGAAATACCACCTTGCATAACTCTTTTTTCACACAATGTGTCCATGTTTGTAAACAAAATTTCTAAGTTGTTTCATGTTGGGAAATGCATTTACTTTGCCCTCAAACTTGGTTGATTGTTTGAATTCTAGATTCAAAATAATTTTCCTTCATAATGTTGAAGATATTTATCTCTTGACTTCTTGCTGCCACTGATGAGTCAGATTCTCATTTCTTTTATTTTTCTTTCTGAAGGATTTTAGAATTTTTCTCGTTATCATTATCTGAAATTTCTCCAGAGTGGAACTAGATGTGAGTTGTTTTAAAAACTCATCTTACTCTGCACATGGAGAGCCCATTCAATTAAAAGACTCGTATCTTTCTTCTGATCAGAAAAATATTGTATTTTAAAACAGCTATTCCCCTATATTTAATCCTTCTAAAACAGTTATTAGTAAGTATTAGACCTCTTGATCTATATTGCTAATTTTTTCTCTTTATTTTCTATTTCTTTGTCTTACTGTTCAATGTTCACAGATATTTCCTTGATATCATGTCCAAAATACCAAATTTAATCTTCTACTGTGTGATATGGTAATATTGTAAGAAATATATATTTGGTCTTCATCCCCAGTTCCCAGGGAAAGCTACTAATATGATACAATAAATTAATATTTAGTTTTTGTCCCCAGTTTCTGAAATAGTTCTGGAATGATAAAGGTGAAAGGATCATCTTTTGTGATTTATAACAAGCCCCTTTCAACCACTCTTGAGTTTCAGTTAGTGAGGTGACTTCTGGAAAGCCCCTAAAAATGGGAGCTGGTTGCCAGGGGAATCAACCATGTGATCAGAGGGTTGAAATTTTCAGCCCCACCTCCCAACCACCTGGGAGAGGGGAGGGGCTGGAGGGTAAGCTGATCACCAATGGTCAATGATTTAATCAATCGTATCTAAATAATGAAGTCTCCTAAAGAATCCTAACCAAATTGGTGACCACATAGAGTCGGCGGGAGAGTAGCACTCCCAGAGAGAGCATGGAACCTCTGCATCCCTTCCTTCATACTCTGCCCTATGAATCTCTGCCATCTGGCTGTTTCTGAATTGTATTATTTTATAATAAACCAATAATCTGGTAAGTAAACGGTTTTTCCTGAGTTCTGTGAGCAATTCTAGCAAATTATTTAATCTGATTTATAGCTGGTTAGTCAGAAGTACAGGAAGTCTGGACTTGCATTTGCATTTGAATGGGGGCAGTCTTGTGGGACTGAGCCCTTAACCTTCGGGATCTGGCCCTAGCACAGTAACTCCTGGTAGATAGTGTCAGAATTCAGTTGAATTGTAGGTTACCCAGATGATATTGTGAATTGGTGGGTGTGGGGGGAAAACGGCACACATTTGGTAACAGAAGGAAGTATTGAGAGTAGCGTAAACAACATGGTTTCCTTTTAAATTATATCCATTTTATTTTTCAACCTGCCCATTAATTATTTTTCACAATCATGTTTTTAATTTCTAATAATTTGTTCCTATCCTCTTCCTCTTTTTAAAATTTTACCTCTTTTTGTTTGTTTTTCAGAAGCAATATTTTCTCAAATTTTCAAGAGCTCCTTTTGTTCCTTAGATTAAGTTGGGTTTTTTTTGTTTTTTTTCCTGGAGTTATTCTGTTTGTTCATTTTGGCTCTTCTCTTTCATACTGATGGTTTTCCTTAAGTTCTTGGCGATCCTAGATTGTGTGTTTATATTTATGAATAAAGAGTATATTGGTTAACTTACACAGCTAGTACTCAGCGTTTCTCTGAGTTTGGCAGGCCTGTGTCACTGACAGGTTTCTCCCTTGTTGGTCCTGTATAAGTGGCTTCTCTGCAGTTGTCTGTGTGTGGAGCATCCGGGAGGAGCCCAATCCCAGACACAGCTGGCACTTGAGGAGAGAGAGGTTCCTCTGGTAGCAAAATGCTGTGGTATATTTTCCTCTTGGTAGAGATTCTATTCCTACTTGTTACCCCTCTTTGTTTGCTGTGAGGGCCCTAATTTCTATAAGTATTCTAGAGTCCAATCTCAGATTTTCCTTACAAACTCAATCACAGTCTTATCTTATAGGCAAAAGTGGCAGCGCAAACTGACCAGGATGTCTAAATTAAGGTTCCTTGGTGAATACATGGTCACTGGTTGTCCGTGATCCATGCCTTCTCTTTGTATATATTGACTTAACTGAACTGCCACCAGGCTCCCTCTGGTTGTTCCCTACAATTATCCTGGTTTACCCTGGTTATTTTTCTCTTTCATAGGTTTTTCCAGCCCTATCTGCTTTTTGGCTTCTAGGAATTTTTCAGAACTTCTCTTTGTTGATGCTGGTGCTGTTATATTTCAGAACTTTTGTGTTTTGTTTTGTTTTTTTCTTTTAAAAAGTATTTTGTTTGATGTTTCATTGCTTGGATTCCTGAAGGCTAATTCCTAAGTCCCCCTTCTTCCAATCTTCTTCCAATACTTTGTACACCAAGGACTCCTCACATTATATCTTTGGCCCAGGACTTTACTCTGGTCTCCAGTTCCATTGTTCCATGGCCTAACTGATGTAAGCAGTTGCATATCTCAAAGGCAGTTTAAATTCAGTGTATCCAAAATCTAACTTGTGACAGTTCCCTCTTCTTCCAATATTTCCTATCCAAAAAATGTTGTCACCTTTTATCCAGCTACTCAGAGCAGAACTATCAGTCTTCTATTATAAATTTTTCTTTCTTACCCCTGGTGTCTAGTCTTTTACAAAGGCTGATTGATTTTACACGTAACTAAAGTATTTCTCAAATTAGTCTCGTTCCATTTCTTCCACCATCACTCATAGCCAAGCTACCATCGTTCCTTACATTGTCAATCATAACAATCCTAACTGATGTCCTTGAATCCTCTATTGCTTATCCCCACCACCAATTCATTTTCCACACAACAGCCAGCGTGAGCTTTTTAAAACAAAACTCCCATCATATCATTCATTTGCTTAACACCCTTTAACGTCGTCTCTGTACTCTTAGGATAAAGTCTAAAATTCTCACCATGCACACAAGGTTCTACGTAGCCCACCCACTTCTCTGGTCTCATCTCCATTCACACGCTCCCCGCCTGGTGTGGCTGCAGCTCCCTAGCATTCTTTCATGTTCAAGGCACTCCCTGTGTTCTCTACCACCTCACGCCACTGGCACATTTCAGTGACAGCACCTGAAATGCTCTCCCCCCCCTTGGCATGCCCCACTTTCCTTAGTCAACTCCTCTAGAGGGTTACAGGAGTGTACATGTTGGTAGTCCTGGGGACTTCAGTAAAAATCTCTTGCACCTTGTGCTTATTCACAGGAACCTCATTGATTTCAGTAACATTAAACCATGCTAATCCCAGCATAATAATAATAATAATAAGAAGAAGAATAAAAGAATATAAAACACTCATATGGCACTTACTACGTGTCAGACACTGTTATAAGGGTTTCATGTCTCTCAACTTTTTAAATTCTCACAGCAGCCCTCTGATGTACGCAGGTACTATTATTGTTCATATTCCCATTTTATCAGATGAAGTAATGGAGGCCCAGAGAGGTTAAGTGGCCTCCATGCTATGCCACCTGTGTACTACCGTCTCTGTTATAGAGAACTAAAGCCCGATGGGGAACAGAAGCTCTGGCTTTGGCGATAAATAAAAGTGGGTATAAATCCTTGCCAGATTAGCTATCGTCTTACTTTCTGTCTTCCCATATGTAAAATGAGGGTAATACCATTTACCACAAAGCAGTATCGTGAGGGTTTAAATGATATTTGAGTGTCAAAGTTTGGCATGTAGTTGGTCCTCAATACATTTAAATCCCTTTTCCCTCTTCAATAATCAGAATTTAATTGCTGTCTTTATCTGCATGTAAACATGTATAGTATTTTATATGCATATGTACACATGTATATAATTTATCTTAGGCATTTATAAAAGAGAACTTTGCAGTTCTCAAAACTCTCACAAACTCTGTAAACACGGTAGGTACCCCTTCACAAATAAGGAAATCAAGACGTAATATTATGCTATTTTATCACATATAAAACACTTATTCCATTCTCTTTTGAAGATGACATGATATTAGGTTGGTGCAAAAGTAATTGCAGTTTTTACCAATCTAATAATACATCCCCTGAAGTATGAAACTGTGATTTAAGACCTCAGACCCTAATCCTAATTTTGGCCAAGGGACATCTCACATAAGTTGAAACACATTTTCATAGATCATATCTTTAGCCCTGAAGATTCTATTCCTGATCTATTTTAAGGGAATAGCAACTAAAAGCACAGTTTTTAAAAAAATTAAGAACATTAGGAGAAACTAGATACTGTGCATCATTTGCCTGCAGCAATAACTACATACTTTGAAGCACTTAGACTACATCATAATTGCTAAAATTTAATCATATGATTAATCACACTATTCTACTTCAATGTAGAAGTATTTTACAGATGGTATTTATTCATTCAACAAATATTGAGACTGAAATATGAGCTACAAACTATGAAAGGTAAAGCATGAATAAGACAGAATCCCTGCACCTGATGAACTTTGTGTAGTAGAAAAACAGATTTTGGAACAAACTATTATAACTGACTTTACATTTTTACTTTTTTCTCTGAATAAATATTGAATTAATCAATGAATCACCGCATAGGTAGGCTAGAAAAGAATGATGCTAGTGAACACTGTGATTGAAAAATATGATGTAATTATAGAATAGAGTAATATATTCTGTAAAATATGTTACATAATATAACTTTCATAGGCATAGATTCTCCTGCTGCTCCCCATCTCAGTGCACAGCACCTCTATTCACCAATTGCTCACGAGCGGAATCTGACTGTCAGTGTTGACACCTCCCATTCTCTATCCTGAACCCCCCTACCCAAATCCAATCTATCACCAAACCCTATCAATCCTTCTTGCAATGCTTATTTAAAATTAATCTCTCTCCATGACCATTATGTTATCCCAAACAACTACCTGCTAAAGGCCCTCAAATGATTTTCTCATCAATTTTTAAAATAGAGTCAAGTTTCCTACTATGTTGTAAGACTCTACATACTTTAACCCAGACATAGCTCTTTAGTCCCCTATTGAATCGAACTAACGATATACTGGGCTTCTTCAATTCTCCATTGCCACCTCAGGATCTTTTGACATGCTGTTCCCTCTGCTTGGAATGCTCTTCCCCACATTCTTACCCCAAGCGTCTCCCAAAGTTAACTAAAAGAATCTGAAGATCTTTAATTGCCACGTGCTGAGAGAAGTTCCACATCTAAACTAGATCCTCCATTATATGTTCTTGTAGCACGTTCTCTTCTCCCTCCCAGTACTTGTCACACTTTGCACTTACATTTTTAGTTGTGTGATTATTTGATAAATACCTGACTCTTCCACCAGGCAGAAAGCCTCATGAAGATGGAAACAATGCCAGGTTTGTAGACTTTACATATTCTCAATATGTAGCACAGTGCCTACTATGTTATATTCTACTAAGTGTTATATTCTAGTAAGTGTCATATTCTACTAAGACCAATGCAACTTTATGTGATCTCCTTTATAGATACAAGTATGCATTCTTGTTATTCCTTTATAAGTTAATATTTCAAAGTGAAATGGAAATGTTTCCCTCTGGTTACCAGAAGAAAGAACAGCTTTGTCGCACAATGAATGTTCCAAATTACTCTAAAAGAAAAAATCAAATTTGATTTGACAGAACTTTGTAGTCTAGCCTTTCTTTTCAATTAAGTTAAGTTTTCTGTGATACAAGGACATTTCACAGAAACAGACTGGCTGTTCCAGCGTGGTAGTCTTCTGCATTGTTGTTTCAATTCACTCATTCATGAAGACGCAAAATCAAAACTTGAAACAAATGTACTTAGAATACTATCACCATTAGAAGACTTTGTTTTATCACATTTAAGAGATTCCTAAATATCCTAACTAGTTGATTCCTTCTATCCAAATTCTTGTCATTAAAAACTATAATGTCTTGTTCTTTGAATGGGTACCTAAGAAATTCAGGATACAAGGTTCTCAAAAAAGCAAATTTCTCAAATTTACTTTACTTATGTTGTTCAACTTCAAAGACATCAAATCTGGAAAGCAAAACTGTCCTTGACTCAAGAGGCAAAAGTTATGACCTTCCCTAGTTACTGCAAACATTTATTTTACCTGATAAGTGAAAGTGAAAAGGGAGCTAATATTGTCAGAGCATTTCCCACCATCCCTATCTGTTTTGTCTTTCATGCCAACTCAGTTCTGATTAATCTACTCTGAAATTTAGATTTAGTTAGCAGAGAGACTCACATGTCATTCACCCTTCGTTTGAGCAAGCAGGAAGTAGCTGGTCATGCAACTTCTGAAAGCCAAATTATCTCGGATCCAAGGAACGATTTATATCCACATCCAAAATGTATCTGAGATAAATGAACATAGTTTTGGCAATGAAATCAATCTAGTAATAGCTGTATGTTAAATTCTCATAAACAATTTTCTCAGCAATGCCATTCTAGTCACATATTGATAGATGGCTTGTTAGTCTCTGGCATGATTTCTCATAGAAATTAACTTCCATAAAAGCATTCACTACATTCAGTCTGAAATAGAAAAGAAATTGTCAGTAACAGCAGAACTGTATTTACTTGACTACTTCCTATTGCTGTGCTAATATCTTAGCATTTTCATTCCTTTCCTCTGCTTAGACATAGCTTAGAAATAATATCTACGGAGAACGAGAAAAGTTAAAATAAATAACCCTGTACTGAGGTCTTTTCCCTTTGCTAAGAATGTTACATGATTGCTAATATAAGAATTAAAGCAACCATTTGATTGGTATAAAGGACTATTCATAAAATCTGAATGTTATTTTGCTTATAAACTTTCTAGCTCTGCTCTTAGAAGAAGACATAGATTCTCTAGTTATCGTAAACATTAAGAAACATCTTAAATTCCTGCATAAATTTTAGTTTCTGTTTCCCCAAACAATAGTTAGTTTCCATAAATGTACAGGGATATGTAGCATAGATGATATTAACATAGTGAACTCTTTGTGCTACACACGGTATTTAATAACCTGTAATAAACTGTGGATACAGTAAATTTCAAAATATCTTTATTCTATACAATCAATAGTGAACCACCCCTAGAGTTGCTTTTTATTTCTGAAAATTATTTCACTTTCTTTAAAGTAAGTCATATATTTAAAATAATACTTTCAATAACATGCAAAGCATACTGTATAACATAGTTAAATAAAACTCAAGAGTTTAGCCCTCAAAACTACATGTATCAGTACTTAAATGTTACTGATATATTTTTTAGGAGTATAAATATAAAGACTTTCAAGAAAATCCCAAAGAACTATCTAAATATAACTCTGAATAACTGGAAGAGCTTGGCCTATAAAATAAATGGAAATCTTTTCTAGAAAACACACCTAAATTTCTTTAGTTTGTCAAGATAAAACTTCCTTCAGCTAACAGTCCATGAATATGATATACATCATCAGTTCAAATGTTTTCTCACTGAGTTGTAGAACACTCTTAGCTTTGCTATCATGTGGGCATTTAAGTAAACTCTTCAGTACATGTTCTATAAAATGCCCCAAATCAAGGAACCTAAATGCACTGAGAATTCTCCCCATCTGATTAATAAATTTGAGTATAGCTCTAGTTTTCAATACTTGATTTCAATCCTTTAAAATCTAAAGCTGTGCTTATATTCTATTTAATTTCTGGTTTCTTCTGGTAAATTTGCTCTAAAAATAGTCCATTAAAATGGTTACCCAAGAAGACAGAGTGAGACACAACTTATTTTTTCATTTGACAATTACACAGCCTTTCACATCCCTGCATATAATGCTCCTTCTTTGATTAGTCTAACTTTTTGTGGGTGTTTTAGTTTTAAGAAAATCTTTAATGTTATAACATTGAGAATGTGCTTTTAAAACTTTGTATTTTTTTCTAAGACAAATTATGTCAACTCTTCACTCTATGCACGAGATGTAAATAGCTAAATACTTGTTACCTGCAGGTTTTGCAATATTTTCCTTTCCTATTATCCACTGTCCTAATTTCATGCTCAAACCTAAAATTATCTGCAAAAGAAAACTGCAGTCAGGATCTGGGTAAATAATTTCAATGTCTGACATTATATTGAAATGATCTTTTTTTTTTTTTTAATGAGAAAAAATTACCCAAGTAGTAATTTTCAAACATTTTAATTTGTAATAAATAGTCAACACCATAAAAAGAAGAAAGGAAGCATTATTTTAACACTGCATATATTCATGTAAAAACAGATTTACCTTAATTATTTATCCAGTCCTGTGCAGTCTTTCTGGAATTGTTTGGGGTGGTAGAACCCTGAAACAGAGTTGACTTATATGGACCTTTGGGCATCTAGACAACGATTTAAAGACCAGTGGGCGTGAAGGAGACAAGCCAATCACCACCACCACTTTGCCCCAACACCTCCCTCTGTCCAAATTGCGTCAGCTCTTAAAAAAAAGAGCAGCTAAATCAGTTTACTGTTTTACATTTGGATTAAACATCGGTTACACCAATTTCTATTTGCTTTTAGAATTTGGCTTTTATACAACAAAATTCTCATTTACTGAAAGTTCTACTTTGATTACTATCATTCTGTATCCAGATTCTATAGGTTGGTTGAGTAATAAATCTAGAAATGTTAATTTTTCAAAAAGTTTATGAACTGAAGTCAAAGTAAAACAACATAATAATAGTTATTGAGTCAGACTGCTAAATGAATTATTATAATCAGAATGCCTAGAAAATATTTGTACAGCAGAAGAGTTACTTTCTTTTGAATTGTTGACTTCTTTAGAGAGAATGTTATGAAATGACAGACACTTCAAATGGCACCAAGCTACTCACGGTGCTGTGAGGTTGGAAATTACAAAGCCCTATCAGCCACTGCTACCATTGCAAAGGAACTGTGCTGAGTAAGCAAAACTCTGTTTGGAGTTTTTTAACAAATTTTTAAACAGACATTTTCCTCCTTTCAAAAAACTCTACTTGGCTTTCCACATATCAGGGAAAGAATTAAAATGTTTTGGCAAATAATTTATTATGTCATGAAAAAGTATCACATAGACTTATTCTGAAAGTGAGGTGAGAAAAACAGATTAAAAAATCAATCCAGAATTAAGGGTTCTTTGCCTTTTCGATATATTTTTACATATTGAAGATTTTAATATATTTTCAATTTTTAAAATTGAAAATTTATATATTGCAAATCAATTTTTGTAGCATGAATGAGCAATCTGATAACTGATCAGAAGAAATGCTAGATTACAAAAGTTGTGTTAATTCCCTATTTCTAGAAAACACAGCTAAACATTGTTCTTCAAGAAAGAAATTCTTAAGTTGATACAAGATATTAGACATTAAACAAAATGTCCAATTAATGAGGTGTCCCATTTCTCTTTTCCTTTTCAAATGTGCCCATTTGGTCTATTAAATTCATTATGGTATATTTACTTTTATTTGCTTTTTAGTGAACTTTATTTTAGTGTTCTTTATTTTTCAGAGCTACCCTGTAGTTTTGTCCCTTATCAGATTAAAACTATTATGGTCTAGGGGAAAAAAATGATAACAAATATTCTAACTTTAGTTTCAGGGAAATTTAAAGAATATTTCTTTTCAAATAACTTCCATCATTTAATTGTGATCTTTCCAATTTAAGATTTCTTTCTGATTGCACAGTTACCAGATGAGTATAAGATTAAGCAAGCAAAACAGTGAAATAATTGTTAGAAACTTAAATATTTGTATCCTAGTAAAAATCCCATTTGATAATGGAGCAACTGAAAAAGAATAGATGTACTCCAAAATGTGAATTTCATGCTATGATATCTTCATATAAAATAGGATGGAGATAAATGTATAAATACCTGAAGTTTTACCTCTTTAAAATGTTAGTTTTGGCTCCCCTATAATTCTTACCTTCTTCAAGTGTTACTAAATAATTATAATAAATTAACATGTTGGATTAAAATAAAAAGCACTCATAAGAGACTTCCCTGAAGGGTCTTATCATATTTCTTTTGAACCTACTCTAATTGCAAAATTCTTATCACAAAACCTTCCAGATTTTTGATTCAAAAATCAAATATACGAAAACTAATTTGACAAAAGTTAGCTGAATTAAAATAGTTTAGGAACTTGCTTGTTGTTTGAATGTTTTTTCCCTTAAATATTTGACATGTTTAGACATGCCAAAATTAATGAAGAAATATGTGGCCTGGTTTTGACTAACTCACAGTAACTTTCCTTTCATAAGGTAAATACAGACTTAAACATTATAGTTTCATGTTCTGAATGTTTCTTAAAATCATACCATGATGTAATTTTATATACATTCGATAATAGGTCTATGCTCTTTTGATTTTTAAAACATGGCAAATGCAACACATTCAGTTAGGTTCTCATTTGGTTCAAGTATCACTGTAGAAAGATGTCATGGACCAGAATACGTACAGACTTTACAAAATGAGTAAAATTAAAAATATGTGGATAGTGAATAATGAAGCAAGTCTGAGCAATGAGATGATAAACACTTTAACTGATGCTTCATATAAGGAATTCATATAAGTGCCACCAAGAACAGGTATATGAGACTTGGTCTAGAGGGGGCTGCAGGAGGATTGCAGGGGTAAGATATGCCTACATAAAGGGATATGTGGCTTTTCAGATTGTAATGTAATTTATGTTAGCAGGATTGCACAATATGCTCCAGGACTCCCAAAGGGTCCCCAAGGGCTGAGGCCATCCAAGAAAGCTTCAGGGAGCCCATTGACCTTGAGGAAGGGCTTAAAGTCCAGGTGAGATTTCAGTAGGTAGAGAGGAAAGGCAGAGGCATCCTGGCTGAAAAATGCAGACATATTAAAAATATATTCTGGCAACAGAGAGAATCAGTCTGGCTGCAGTGGAGACTTTCTGGAGAAAAACAGAACAGAACGTAATAGTGCAGACTGTAAAAGGCATTAAGTCTAGGAAACCCAGAGTTTTAGTGATGATCTCTTGAAAGCGTCTAAATAAAAATCAGAAAATCATCAGGGAAAGAATGCAAATGGGATGATGGGATAGAGGTGGAGGCCAGGACAAGGAGGATAGTGAGGAGGCTGACTAATAGTTTACCTGTCTGAGAATGAGGGCAGAAGAAAAGGCAGATGGAAAGAATTTGAATTGTGGTCAATGGTAGTTTGACTCTTTCTTGTACTACTGTTTCTATTTATCACTTTCACTAGCTAACAATACATGCTATAAATATTATGTGATCATTCTACGAGATACAGAAGCTTACAATAAAATCTTCATTTTTCTTTGTATAGAGAAAGAGAATGTATGGTGACAGCTCATGCACTTTAGCACCCCTTCCATCAGTCTGAGGCTATCATTTTCAAATAGTACAGAGAAGGTCCTGGAATGTATATGCCAATATGTTTTCTATTGAAAGTACAAAATTGTTGCCTCAAAATAAATTAAGTGATTCAGATTATACCTACACATTCAAATAGAATTTTTCTAGCCCATATTAAAAAACTATTGGTTATCTTGTTTAAAATTTCTGCCTTCAACAATGTCCTCGAAGAGAAAATGCCAGCTGGATCGAGTCAAAATTGGTCAACAATTAAAATCAAGAATACCTTTAGCCAGACCATCATTTTGCAATGACACTGGGAAAGATAACCTCTTGTTCTCATCATGACTGAACACAAATTTCTAATTTTAGTCACAGGACAAAATAATACTTGGAAATAGAATCTGGTTATAGCCAAATTGAAAGAAGATGGGTAGAAACAGTGATGACTAAAAAGCCAAATTAATAATTTTGTTTGCCTATATTTTTGCATTTAGTTGCTTTTCTTTGCTCCTGCTTCAATTTTAGGTCATCTACCTTTTTTTTTCTTCTTCTGTTTCTTTTCAGCTTTTCTGTATTACACTGTTTTTATGATGCCTTATTCTCCAAGGAAACTTAGTTACCTTTGATCATTTTCAAGCTTTAGATTTGTAAACTCAAACTCTAATAAGGCAGATCAAGTCCCAACATAATATATCTGTCTTCATCTTATAGCCAATATTAGTGCTTCCAAATATTTAAAAAAAAACATACTTATATTCATCCAGCTATTTTTTGTAGTATGGTAGATAAACGTCTGGCTTACCAAGTCATTCCTAAAAACGAAAGACAGTACAACTGCAGATAAAACCAAGATTTTAATTACTTCTTTTTTAATGTAGGATTTATCCTCTGGCTTTTGGGTTTCTGGCTTACAGTGATGAAGAGAATTTGTGATCTTTTTTTGATGCCATACTTTGGAACTCCAAATTTTTCATTTTATCTCTCTTAATACGGATATATGCACACAAACAAAAGAAGAAGAAAAGGAGAAGGAAGAAGTAAAGGAGGAGGAAGAAGAGGGGAAAATTTGTACAAAAATGTTACACAAACCTTCCTAAATCATTGAAATAGCAGAATTCCATGTTATTCTGAATGTGGGTTGAGTACTTACACACTTGTGTTACATCCCTTGCGGAGTGATGAAAGCTTAGCTATGCAGTAAGCATCTCTCTTCATGGTTATATAATTCTTAACCTCAACTTACAGAATAAAAAATAAGGAATAAAGGAAGATAAAACTGAATATTACCCAAAAGAGCCACATACTAAATTAATTGTAAATATAGAAGTAAAAATTAATAATTTTTTAATTCCCCTTCGGCAGAGCCTTTCAGATATCCATGGAACCTTAGGCCAATTCTATTTTTTGAGGCTCCAAATATATTTTTAAAAATCCAAACCAGGATTACTAAATTGTAGTACATTTTCAACGTTTCTATTTAACAAAATAACACCTTACCACACACAACAATACAAATAACTTTATAAATAACCTCATTTGATGATATTTTCAAAAAGTCTAAATTTGGGACCCTCCTGAGCATGAGGCCCCAAAGAGCTCCCCTGCCCAGGCCTCTGGGAGAGGCCCTGCTTTTCTGTTCTAAAAACTTCCCTGACCAAGAGAAATGCAATGACATGTGCTAAGGACATTGCTTTTAGTTGATGGCATCCTGCTCTCTTTAGCCCCAGCCTAAACACCTTTACAGTTATACAATGGAGCATTCTGGAAATGTTTGAGTAGTCAACTACTATGTTGCAAAATTAGCAAACAAGTACAGTGCAGATTGACAAACATACTGACTTTGCCACAGACCTAAATAGAAAGTTCCTTTTAGCCTCAGCTGACAAAACAAACCAACAAACAAAGTACAACAACAAAAAAATAAAACAGAAGACAGCTCATGTTGATGATATTTTTGTTCTCTGCTTTTCCCCCTTTCAAGCAACTCAGATCTTTCTGGTCAATTTCATTTTTGATCCCACATTATTTCTTGAAATGATGCACAGAAAAGAGTATCACAAGTTCATTCCTGGCTTCCGCCTGAGCCGATAGACCATGGTGAAGAAGGAAAACAAGGTCTGTGAGGCTTAAAGCTGAATACAACTTTAATAATGTATTGAAATTAATAATATTAAATGAGAGCTTTCAAACTTGCTTCAGTGAATGACTCCTTCCCTTTAAAATGCCTGTTTGAGAAGATAACTACTGCTAAGAGATGTATAATTATAATGATAATTATAATAACACTTCCTAAACAACTAAATTACCTTGTTAATTTAAGTTCTTTGTATAGAATGCAGTATTAATACAGTACTAGATCGAGTTGACTACCTTTCTAATTCAATAATAGCAATTCATGATTTAAAGAATTACATTCTTTTTGGGCCACAGCACATTAATTTCCATTGCTGTCTTTCAGATTCCCACTCATCCCTTTCCTTTGAAAGCAAATTCCCTACCAGAACAATGTTTGCCTTTTGATTTTGTAATTTCATCAGTGATTGGACTCCGTAAACCTGTCATCTTGCTTGAATTTAAACCCCCAACAGTTTCTTGAGCTCTGATCCAATAGGCTGAGTGGCTAGACTGATATGACTTAGGGGACAAGACGGGGAGACGAGCACTCAGCAGGATTTGGAATGGGGAGGGCTCTCCTAAAAGGTGATAGCACACATGATGCTGTAAGAGAATCAGTGTCTCTCATAACAAAGGTTATGCTCAGGCTGGCCTTTTCAGTGTCTATTCATAATGTTGAAATAACACATGCATGTCCACCATAAAATGTTCTTCAAAGGAATTTAAGATAGGTAATAGATAGTGACAGCGTTTCCTGACGGACTTTTTGGTGCCCGCAAAGAAGGATTTCCTGAGTCAGGTCTCCTCAGTGAAGGAGGAGGCAGGTTTCTGCCCGGGGTGCTCTTCTCTTCTGCTGGGCTAGGAGCAACTCCAGGGTTGGGCTATGGTGCAGTCACAGCCCCTAACAGGGTGCTTAGTAGCTGCTGTACCCATCCTCCGCTTCGAGGGTTAGCATGGGCCGATTAACTGAGCAGTTTGTTCTAGGGTTGCGTAAGTTAAGAGTTACAGTTCCTTGAGGGCTGGATATAAAGTTGGTAGCACTGGTCTTTCTTTAAATACAGGAAAGCTGACTCACAAAAAGTAAATGTCTTGACTTCATTCAGGAGAAGAGGAGGGACATTTGGGCAGGTGGTATAGTTTAGGAGGTTTGGGTACGGATTCAAGTATGTCCAGGCAGCCAGTTTAGATTAGTGGTAAGCGATCTCTTTTGTCTGTTTTTCATGATTAATATGAGGCCAGGCCTAGTTCATAGTAGGTACTGTATAAATGTTGAATGAATGCAAGTCTTTATTAAAGGTACTGAGTCAATCTGTGCCTCCAAAACAATTCTTTAGAACTTATTTAAGGGTTGCAACAACAAATATTCTAATAATTACTCTAATTGATGGATCCAGCCATATATTAAAATTCAGTACTTCCTTCTTATGCTAAGAGCCAACTGTGAGATGGTAAAGTGAATGCGCATGGTATATGCAAGGAGCCATCAGTCCATTTATAAAGAGCTGCCTTCCAGTAATACTAAACAGTAAGGACCAATCACGTGTTCAAAAAATATCCAAAGAATAATAAAGGCATGGCAAAATTATAATAAGTTTTAAAAAGCAAGATACAACATTTAATAGTAATAAGATCCCTGTGTTGTTTTTAAAATTATGCATATACTATATAAAACCATTTGCAAAGGAAAAATGCCTGAAAGAACACATATCAAAACACGAATAGTGGTTATTTCCAGATTGTGGAAATGTGGATCATTTTTATCTTTTCTCATCTATATTTGCCAACTAAACTTTAAAAAATATAGATTACTTCCACTCTGAGAAAAACAATAAATGCTATTAAAAAAACAAAAGCAATAAAAACAAAGAGTTCTTCTCAGATTTTGTAACAATAGTTACTCAATCCCAGACATGAGCCACTAGCTAAATCTCTATTTTTAGTAAGAATATTTTGGGTGCTAGACTGGCAACAATCAACTTTCTTAAAAACATCTTCAATTCTGAGGGCACTTTTGAGTTATTTAGAGTCTAGGTAAAATTATACATGTCCAGTTTGTTCTGGAATGATGGATTGTTTTTCCCCATCAGCACTCTAATAGATCTCAAAATATTGTTGAGAAAAATGGAGATTTTAAAAAATATTTGGAGCCTGAATATTTTTTCATAATGCTCTGAGATAGTCAATTTCTATTATACTGTAGTATAAGGAGTCATCTTCATTTATTCATTCACTAAATATTATTGAACACCTATGTACCAACCTTTATGGTAGGGGCTAAGGCAAAAGAGACAATAAAAAAATAAGACACAATCTTTGCTCTCAAGAAGCCTTGATCTCTCAAGGGAATCCATTGCTTCCATAGGTCACAATGCTATAATGTGGTGGGTAAAATGCCTGTGGGAACTGAGGGATAGGAGAAGTGTGGCAACCAACTCAGCTTCAAAAGTACAGGGAAGACTTACTGGGGAAGGTGACAGGTAGGCTCAGACTGAAAGAATAAACAGGAACTGGCCAGGAGCAATGGAGTGGGGAGCAGATGGAATGTTAGAGGGGCTGTATGAGCAAAAGCAAGGAAGAAAGAACACCTAGCCACCTGGTGTTCCTGGAATGCTGAGAAATACAAGTGGAGAGGTCACTGGTGGGATCACAGGGCATTTGGGTGCCATGTCTTTTCTTTGTTCTATTCAGTTCAAGTGACTTCATCATAAAGACCCACCCAATGATGCCACATAGAGCTCAAAATGTCAGATATGTGAAGGAATTGTGCTCTGTTAGAAATTGTAATGATCAATACTGCAAACAGTAAAACCACCAAAGTAACAGGAGGCAATTCTTGCCTGCATTGACTCCTTGGAGAGCATGTTTATGTGGGCTGGGGTCTCTGCTTTGTGTTTGGACCATCAGGATTGTTGTATTATAATTTGGCTGATGAACAGAAAAGTTCAGGTTCATGAGGAATTCTGCTTCATTAATGTAAAATATATGAAAAAGGAGCTAATTTCAAGACTTACAAGAATTTTTAACTATAGAATTCTTGACTCTCTAGTCCTTCCTAAATGTTTGAAGATTACTTTTAAATTAAAATCTAAAGTTCAATATATTTAAACTTTTCTTAGTTATTTTAAAATACATCTAAGTAAAGATTGATACCTAATTATGAGTAATTTACTGAGTAATATTAATGTCTTAGTTTGCAAACATCTATAGCCTCTAATTCTGTTTTATAATGTCCACTGTAATGTGATAAGTAACAATTGGAAAACTGGTATTTGCTGTATAATGATGGGTGATTTTTACATATGCATAAAACAATCATATTGATGCACATAACTTTGCTTGTGCCCTTATCTAGAGTTTAAAAAGCTGAGGGCATTTTCTTTGAAGTTTGCTTAAGATTTTTAACACTAGCTTTTTCAGAGGAAGCCTGAGAGCTCACTCTTTCGTCTTGAAACTGTCTCTATTCATCCCTTCTAATCTTCTGGCACCCAAAGGATCTAAATGGCTGAACATGTTCTTCCTTTGTTATGCTAACACTTAGCACATTGGATTTCTATTCTAGAGATTTGGGTTCAAGTTCTAATTCCATCACTTACAAGCCGCTGAACTGTCAACAGTCTGATTAAACTCTCTGGGCCTTCATTTTCTCATTTATAAAAAGTATATAATTCCCGGGTTCAAACAAGACCATTGGGAGGAGCAAATGAATTTCATTCATTCATTTATTGAGACTCTGATCTACTGTGTGCCAAAAATACACTTATAAAGATGACGATAGGTCAAACTGGCAAAATAGTTATTTCTTTCTTTTGAACTACAAAACTTAGAAATGTAAATAGGTGGTAGATACACTTGCACAGTGTTCAAAGAAATAGCAATGTGGTTGTGTAATAGAGATGTGTTGGATAAATAATTCTGATATGTTGTCATAAAATTCTGATGCCAAACATTTCAATTTAATCCTTTTCATAAAAAATTTCACCAAAGTTAAAAGGTGAACAATGGAATGAATTATCTTTAGTCTTTTCTTTTCTTTCCTTTTCCAGTTTTTAGTCATCACTGAACATAGATTATGTGTCCCAAAAGACGTCATGAGTGTCTCCATGTCCTTAGGCTTTCCTTCCATTTGCAAACATCTAGCTCTGTTTTTTTCCTGACTGGCCACAAGACTTAGAATAACAGGAGCTTTGTAGTTGATTTTATGTACACAAGAGTTCTGTCGGTATCTACATCTATATTAAATTATGTATTACTTGTTTCATACATGGAGAGAGAAATCTGCATACCTGGATCTATGTCTACATTTGTGTCTATTAGGAACCAGAGTGCTTCTTTTTTCCTATTTAAAGAAGCTCAGCTTTTACCCTTTGGCTCATATGCTATGTTCCTATAAGTGCATTGTTGTTTTCTCACTGAAATTCCAAATTCTTCTAGCAAATATGAGGCTGCTGAATGACATGGAGAGCACACTGGAGTTCAAATTCAAGTATACAGATGTGATCGCCATTCTGCTGCCTATGGCTGAGACACTTTAGCTAAGATAAAGTTCATTTCTCCCTCCTCTGTGCTACAGGCTTTGCTGTTGTGCTTCCATGCTGAGCTAACATATTTTTGCCTAGAGGTCTGTCTGCCCTTCTAGATTTTGAAGTCCTCAGGAGCACACATTGTTTCTTATTCAGCATGGCATGAGGTCAACTAGTAGATTCTGGAGCTCAACTGCCTAGACTTAGTAAATCTGATTCCTGTCACTTATTAGCTGACTTTGGGGGACAGCTCCGTGCCTCAGTGGCTTCATCTATAAAAAGAAGATAATAATAGTGCTTACCTCATACTGCTGTTATGAGGATTAACTAAGTTAATATTTACAGAGCATTTAGAAGAATTTCTGGCACATTAATAAACATTAAGTATTTATTACATGTGTGTATTTAAAGAATTGACTCCAACTTCAAAACCTAATATGGTACCTACTTCATAAGTCTTTCTTGAGTAATTCAAGTCAGGTAAATATTCTGGAACTCAGTTTTATCTTTAAAACTGGGTCTAATAAAAACCATTATACAAAGTTATTGTGAGGGTTAAATGAGATCATGGATATTTATGCATTATAAACATAAAAGGTATTTTTATTACTGTTCATTCATAAGGGTCATATGACAGCAAAATTGGTCATAAAAGTAAATTAGTTGCAACACCTTTGGCTTTAGAAATGATTGTCAACTGTTCATTAGACCATTATTTCATTTGTTAAACTATTGATTAGTGCAGTAGGAAAGCTAGAAAACGACGGATTTTGACCCTGACCCATGGAATCTCTGAAAACAACCATGTAATGACACATGGTTTGCAATATGTGTTTGTTTAACATTAACCAACCTGTGAAGCTGACAGCACCATGGTCCATATTTACCCCGAACCTGTCCTCAGGGCCAGTGTTTAAACATGCAAATGTACTAGTAGATTTTGGGGAGTTCGTTTAGCTTTCTATGGGTTATTTTTCTCTTCAGTGAGATTGACAAAACATGAAGATTCAAAGATGTACCAAGATACATTTTCCAAATGTTAAAGTAAGTGATCTACATTTTGCTTACACTCTAGGATTTGAGACTGCTGGGTATTTTAGTACTCATTCTCCAACTGACCAGACACATAATGTTGGACTAATCATAGTGGATTGGCAATATGAATGAAAGACTGGCTCTCTCTGAGGCAGCTTTTTGATCAAACAGGACCCCATAATCAATGGGCACCTTCCATCTTTATATCTCTTAAATACAAGGAAGTCTTACAAGCATGCATATATGTTACTTCTCATTAATGTGAGGTTAACCTGGATAAGATTGCTTAGAATCTGAGTTGATGTCTAAAAGTCTGCATTGTTAAATCCTTTATTAGATCCAGCTCCATTCTTTCTTTAAGATTTAGAAATGAAAAAACACGTATACAGGTGTTTTCAAATAGAAAGCTTTATAGAAATAAAAATAATTAATTAAAAATCTTTAGTATTCTTATAAGATATTCTTATGCTATTTGAGAAATAAGCCAGTTTGTTTGTTTGTTTGTTTGTTTGTTTGTTTGTTTTAACCTATTAGGTAGTACGGGTAAAATGGGGATAAATATAATCTTGATGGAAGTTGGTGATGTCTACTCTGGTAACCATCTCTTCCCCTTTCAAATAGTTGGTTTCCACTTGCTGACATACTGAGTGGTTCTCACACAAGTGTAAATATACTGACATGAATAAGTTCCCATTTTCCTCCTAAATAGAATAATATTGAAGTATATTTATTACATAAACATAAATGTCTTTAGGCTTAGTACCTATCCAGACTACATGACCTCAACAACCCAGTTTAATTTTTATAAGGTAAATTTAGTTTTTTTTTTTTTAATCAGTAGCACTATTTGGTGATAGGATAATAACAACTGTCTGCTGAATTATTCATTGTCCAATGTGTAGTCATCTAGATTGGTTTTCCTGGGACAATTGTTAAGTAAACAAGATTTTTATCACTCCCATGCCCAATTATGAAAAGAATCAAAAGGAGCAAGAACTATGATACAAAATACAGCAGCAGTGAGTTGTTGAAAGACTTCCTAGGATTTTATTCACTGCTTTCTGGTCAAGTTTTTGGTCACAAGAAACATTATTTAAACATATCTTTAATACCCAGTATAACTTATTTTTATTATACTAATGTAAGGATTTGCAAATACGTGGCAAAAAGACAAAACATTTTTAGATGTCATCTCAACAGAGAAATCTCCTTATGATTACCTCAAGAAGCTAAATCACCCCAGTTATAGTGAAATTTTGAGGCTCTGTTTATTCTTTTCCCCCTAATATTTCAGTACATAGAAATATGCAGTTTCTATGCATATTATCACAAATATTTAGATAGTATATATATATATATATGTTTTCATTTTCAGGGAGCAGAAATAGATGAGGTCACATGGCTTTGTGACACACGAGTTTTCACTTAAAATGTTTAAGAAACAATATTCTTTCAAAGCTTTGCATTATCTAATCATACTTAGTTATTCTATGTTGTGCCACTGAAATTATTTGAGAATAATTGATATAAAATGTACGTGCCATAGTATTCCTGTATTGAGTAGATATGGGGAGAAAATAAATTTTCAAGATTCTATGTGGTTAGAGGGTACATACCAGGATTTCACTCTCTATATATAGCTCTATGAATCATATGGAGTTGGCCTTCATTTTTATATCTTGAGTATACTGGTAAATTAAGACCACTTTTATATTTTATTCTATTATTTCCTTTCCTTTCCCGGCCTTCCTTTCTTCCTTCCTTCCTTCCTTCCTTCCTTCCTTCCTTCCTTCCTTCCTTCCTTCCTTCCTTCCTTCTTTCCTTATTTTTGGACAGAACAACACCTAATTAAAAAAGGCATGTATTTTCTTTATTACTTTTCTGCAAGTGAGATAATACATGTAAAGTGCTTAGAACAGTGCCTGAAATTTAGTAAGAACTAAATAATATTAAGTGTTGTTGTTGATTTTATGTATATTTTTAAATCAGTGAACCACATAAAATAGCTTAGATACTTAATATTTTTATGAGAACCTACTCTTAAACAGTATATTATTTTTGATTCAGAAGAATAATTATCGTATATTAACCAAACCCCCAATTCAAAAATTTCATTCCATATTCTTGGCTGAAAACAAGATGGCAAGTTTAATTCCTTGGCCTACTGGCAAACATTCCAGGAAAGGTCCCCAAACTTTTGTTATTTGCAATATTCACAGATCCCCAGGAGAAATAGCTTCCTTTAGTGGGCCCCTTAAAACACTCAGCCACATGGACATTTCCATTCATTGCCTTGTGTTAACTTGTTATGAAGCTAACATTTCATACATAGGAAACCCTGGGTGGGGGTTTTATATTTACATATACTTATTTATATTTTTATACTCACACACATATATACACACACACATATATATGTGTGTGTATATATATATTTATTTATATTTATATGTGTGTGTGTGTGTGTGTATATATGTATATATATATACGTGTATATATATATATATATGTATATATATGTATATATATATATATATATATATAAAAAACAGGAATGCTGACACAGTCTTGAAGCCTCCAGGATGACCTCGATCTGCTGCAATGTCTGTTTACTCTGGTTTGGTATTCAATAAAATATAAGGACTTGCCATAGCAACCACTACAACACAAAGCAAATATGTGTTTCTAAGATAAGGAGAACTTTTTTTTAAAGAAACATACAAAAATACGTTAGTTGTACAGGTACAGACTAGATTCTACAAAATGAAAATGTTTCATATGAAACTGTAAGAATATTTCTAAATATTTAGAATATTTCTGATAATTTATTGTTATTTACAAAAGGTATCTTAAAGTTGTAGTGTATTTGTATACATAACAGTGATTCTGGCAAAGAATACATAGCCATAGCAATGTAAGAATTTGGGTTAATGACTGTTATTTTATAAAAAACATAATATGTAAATATTATGCCTTATTTTAATTTTGCTTGATATTTTATGAATATGTTTATTGGTTAAAAGTGAACCTTGAAGAACCTGAAAAAAACCACTCTATACTTATTTCTAAAGAACAAGTGTGAAACATTTCTTCTATATTTATTCTAGAAAATAATCTGTGCTTTATTGTCAGATGAGCAGATGACTGAGTCTTCTTTTGGCCTCAGTATTTGGTGTAGTTGGAGGTTTAAATCCCATGGAATTTGACTATCCAACCACACTTGATTATTTCCTTACTATCCCTATTCAAAAGTGTGTTGTCTTCATTTATTTTTCTCATTTAATTTTGGTGAAGAATAAAGGAGTAAAAAAATGTATTCATGGGCTATGGAATTGTTTTTCTAATTTGTTTGCAAAACAGAATATTTACAAATCTAGAAACTCAGAAATATATACATATATAATATTATTTTTTTGAAAGAATTACAAAAGGGTACCAATTGGCTTTTTATTTCAATTCTGATCAAAATTTTTAAAAAGTGACTGTAGGAAATAACAGCTTAGAGGGACTGGGGTATCTACATATAGAATAAACTCTCATCCCTTAACAGGACCAAATTCCTAAAAAGTCCATGACAGAACAATTCCAGGTGGAGGAACTTAACAGTTCATGGGAAAGATAAGGTGTACCCGGTTGGGGCCAAGCCTGCGTGAATCTGTAAAATATTTTTACACTCAGAAAAGTAAAAATATCACCAGGGATATTATTACATATTTTAACTTGGTCATGATAAATTTCAGCTTCTCACCTTTTGCTCATGGAAATGTTCCTAGAATCTTACATTTTCCTGTTGCTTAGCTAATTGCAGTTAAAAATTAATTACTACTAAATAAATTATTTAAATATACTAATGAAGACTCGAAAGTTATTAATAAAGGCTAAAGCTCCTTTAAAAAGTATTTTCTAGTATGTATGGCTAGTGTGAATATAAGGTATTAAACTCTCTTATCTTTTCAAGATTGAACAGAATAAAGAGAAATCACACTAAAGTTAAAAGCTGGTAGGTATTTTGGAAAGGTTTGCTTTTGACTTTGACTTTGGAAATTAGACCTGCATATTCATCTGGCATAGTATCAGGGAAAGCTTGTAATGGTGATCTTCATAGTTCATCCTAGCATCTTTTCTTATGGGGTAATCAAATGGTCTGGGTCACTCTTCTTCTAGGAGTCTTTTGTTAGCTATTATTAGTGGGCATATCCATGAGTTGTGCTACACTAGAGCCTAAGAAAGGCAGCTTAGGCAAATCACACAACCTATGAAGCACCTCTGCACAACTTATATTTTCAATCAATCCAAACCATTTCCCCAAATATTAAATACTTAATATAAAGCAATAAAAATATAATAATATAAAATAATTAAAATAATATTTAACATAAATGTTATTTATATGCTGAGTTTTTCTTTTTTTGCTTTAAAACTGAGTTGTTTTTCGGCAAACCAGGCTTGCAGAATGAGAAAAGCAAGTGCATCGTACCTCAGACATGATTTTTTGATGATCCTTGGCAAAAGTATTACACTATAGACCCCCAAAATGAAATGTTTCATTACTTAGCTTAGGTAGAATGGTACATTTCATTTTTATTTCTTATTATGGAAAATTTTAAATTTATACAATTTTAGATGGAATAAAATAGTGAAATCTCACATATACATTACCTAGCTTTAGCAATTATTAACCATGGCCATTTTATTACATCTAAACTACTACCCCCTCCTCTCCCATTAATTTAAACTAAATACCAAATATATATTTTCTTAGTAAATATATCTGTGTATACCAGTAACAAAAGTACTTTTTAAAAAATGGTCATGTGGCACAATTGTTAAAATCAAAACAACCCCCACTGTTCACTTGTGATATCTTGCAATCTTAGAGAAAGTTAAGTAATCACCTGGTGAGTAGACCAGTACATGTTTTGAAACCTGATTGAAAGGGCACTCCAGGTTGGCCAGGTTTGATCAGGAAAAAGAGTTAGGTAAATCATGGAAGATTTACTTAAGAGGAAGGATATTCGGGCAAAATGCAGCCTGGAGGATCCTCAGGGAAACAGGGAAAGAAATGAGAACAAGATGCAACTTATCTTTAAAAGAGAAATGATTTTATGAGATTGAAGAAGCAAGATACTGGAGTTTAAGGATGACATTTTAAATGTGTAAATCAACAAAATTCAGAATATGGGACATTCTATAGAAAACATGACTTGGTTTCATCATCAAATATACTGAAAAAGGAAAACAAAAAGATGAGGTGTAGTTGAACCTATGGATTAAGATAGACTTATGAGACATATCAACCACTGACTATGTGGACCCTATTTGGATTCAGATTCAAACAAACTAAGGGTGAAACAAAAGAGAGAGACGATCAGAGATATTTGAACACTGCCTGGAAATTTGATAATATTAAGGAACTGTTGGTTTACTTAAGGTGTGATAGTATTTTAGTTATTCTTAAAGACTTCTTTATCTTTCTGTAATACATACTGAATCGTGTGTGTATCAAATTATATGATGACTTAGATTTTTGGATTTGCTTAGAAATAATCTAGTAATGATTGTGGTAGAGTAGCGGGGAGGAAAGTTTTGGGTGTAGATGAAATACAACAGACAAGTATTGATAATTGTTAAAGTTGGGTGAAGAATATAATACTATTCTCTACTTTGGAATATGTTAGAAATTTTCCATATTAAAAAAGTTTAAGCTTCCTAGTTTAAAACTGCTACATATATTTTTCTTGATATTCCTCCCAAAAGTTTGAAAGTAGAAGGAAGATCCTATAAATTCCTTCAGCCAACCAGAAATTTCCATTAAACTAGCACTTTTGAGTTTGCTATTATAGTTGAAGTTAACAATGATGAACCTTAGGTACTCTGAAACATTGAAAGATTAAATTATGTTCAGTAAAATTTTAATTTTAAAGTGGATCTTGCTGTATGCTAAGTATTTGAAAATTGACAATCCATGGTGGGTATCATTTCCTCTTAACCAGAATGCTGCATTCCCCAATTATGTAACAAAAAGTTTTTCTGTATCCTTAGCTAGACAAGTGAGACTTTTAAGCAGAATTTTCCTCTTCTGTGCCTGTGAAATATATATATATATCCATGTGCATGTGTGTACCTCCCCTAATTTTTGAGGACATCTATGGCAGGTTGTTATTTTGAAGCTCTAGCACCCATAAAGCTCCAATCACTTAACAAAGTAATTATTACTTAACAAGGTGCCATTAGTACTTAATTAATAAAGGTGTGGCCTCAGGACAGGATAAAATCAGAATCTGTGACTGCATCCCTTATCCCAAACCTATTCTACCTTGTTATTTATTTAAGGAATTGCTGTTCTTTTTGTAATTGCATGCTGTGGTCTAAACAATCAATTTTAGATCTGTGATTCAAAACACAAAAGGGGTTTGTTTAGACATCAGTGACAAAAAAGCACTAATGTTTATGCCTTTGGTTTGATTGGAACCATACTTTAGTGAAACATCACCACTTTGTAGGGAAATATCAGAAAACCTAAAAATTTTGTATTTGTAAATCACACAACCAGTTAAGTAGTTGAAATTTTCACTTTTCTAAGGCTACAGGTTGTGTCTGTAAAGAGCTTCAAGGATAGATGACTCATCGTGAGGCTATTTTAATTACTCTTTGAAGCTAATATCTAGCATTTGTTCCCTTCTTCATAGAAGTTCATTCATCACTTGATTACCTCTTACCAAAAATAAAATCTGTGCCAAGCCACACATATTTCTACTAGATCTAAGAAGGAATCATTCTGTTTCAATCTGTTGGTGTCCAATCTCAGTGGGTGGGCAACTAGAGATTCTCTCATCCTGGTTGATAAGCACAGAGGTACAGTGTCCCTTCTTATGACAGCAATTAGGGTTGAGAGACACACAGAAGCCTAAACAATCAAGTTTTGTGGTCTGCGTCCTCCACTCAGACCATAATTCTGTTAATTTTGCAGAGTCTGATATCTCATTTTCTTAATAATTCTCATTAATAATAATCATATTCATGATAGCCCAACACTGTGCCAAGTACTTCACATGTATCAAATCAGTACCATCACCTTTGGGGTAGAGGTTAATGTTATCCCCATTTTACAAGTGAGGCAACTGATGCTCAAAAAGATTGAGTAACTTACTGGAAGACGGAAGCTGGTGAACCAGTGCCTGCGCCAGGATTCACATCTTCGTGCCTGACTGCAAAGCCCAGCTCCTAATGATATTCCATTATCACTGGGTTCCTACTTTGTGTTGGACACTATTCCTAAGAAGATCACCATCTTTAAGACATATATATGGAAGTGAACTGGAGAGCTCAGCATGAAAGCTGGGGCAAACAGAGCAGGTTTCATGGAGGAACAAACAATGGTATGACTTCAGAGAGAGGAAGGGATTCCAGGCAAAAGAAATGGGATCAGAAGTTTGGCCCCTGTAATACCAAAATAACTGGAGTCTACTTTAGCTCAAATGGAGACTAAGGTAGAGGCTGACCTTGACTGGAAGGTTAAGGAGTTTATACTTTATGAAAGTATGGTATAAAAAATAATGTAAAGCATTGTATTTGGTTTCATTCTTCCAAGTGTGGATACTGCTATAGTATTACAAAATTGTTTGAAAGCCTTTGTACAGCTCATACTTGATTTTTATCTCTGTTAATATAGTACATGAGGTATTTCTATTTTACTTTTCTTTCAGAAAAGCTCTATTTCTTGTCTTTTAAGAAAAAGTTAAAAAAGAAAACCAAACAAACTTTCCCATCACCCCTTAAAAAAACAATGGCCGCAATGTTAGAAACCATAGTTTTTGTGTTTACATTTCCTATCACCCCCACACCCCCACCCCAGGACTGTCATCATTAGTCAAATAGGTAAACAGCATAATATCAGAGAGGTAAACAAAATTCAGTGGGCCTTTTGTTCAGTTTCCTGATTTACAGCAAAGTGTTCAGTCCCTCAAGATTACCCAGCTGAGTTATCTGCCCTACCACATGCCCTGAGACCTCACAGTCCACACACAGGAGATAGGACCCATAAAAACAGCCCACAAAGTGATGTGAGCTATCTAATGTTTACACAAAATAAATCATAAAGACAGCACAAACAAATCTGCCTATAAAAGTAGTTGTAAGTTATTTCAGCTATGTTGGTCCTTTATATGTTTAGGCTTTGGAACAAGCAACCCTGCCTACCCTCCCTCCTCTGGCAGGGTTTCGAATAAGAAATACTTTTTGGTAACAGATCATTAAAATGGAGACTTAGGGCAGTGCCTTCAGCTAGACTTGAGTCTAGTCAGGGCTCTACACTGATAGCTTATGTTGTTTTGTGAACTGACAATATGTTTCTGAAGGCCCAAAAGGTGAAATTCTAAAAACTCAAAGGGGTATTTACACTTGCAGATGGTAGTGGATATATTGTTTTCTCCTGTGGGGCGGTGAGGGTGGGGCGGTGGGGAAGGGAGAGCTCTCCAGGGGATGCTCGCTAAAGGGAAGGTTTGCACCTAACTCTTCGAGGTGCTTTTCAGTAGTGATATAGTCCCCTTAGCTAGTTACAGCCACCAGTGTCCAGGTTTCCCATGCTTGTAAGCATTCAGGTGAGGGATAACATTGTCATTTTAAAAGGTGACTTAAGCCACCACTGAGAGAGGCTTCTCTCACTGTCAGGTGGGGTGAAAGGGCACAATGGGATAACACTGCCCGTCTCTGGATACTTGATAGTTGTCCTGAGGCTGAAGATACTGTTTTGACTCTCTGTGACCTGTGTCAAACTGAATAGTGTCATTTCCAGCCATGCCTCTGTCCCTGAGCTATGTGACCGAGCATAAACTGGCAAAGAATTCCCTATTGCAGAGGCATTGTTTTTATTAGTTCCACGAAATCTCAGTTGTCTTAACTAAAGGGAAAATCACAGAATACATGATCATATGGCTGTGGAAATTTTAAAAGGTGCCAGATTTTATACTTTATTGCCTAAATACATACTTTTCTCTGCCCTGTTCCTTTTCTCCATTCCAATCCTCCAGTGGCCTCTGTTTTAAATGAAGATGACCTATCACACATACACATGCTGTTTTGAAGAGAAAAACATATTCAGATTTTGTCCTCACACTTTTTACCTCACCAAGTGGCCTCAGCACTAAAGTTCTAAATCAGTATGTCAATGGAGAGAAAAATATATTCCACTAGGTAGAGTCACGCAACTGGAATACTACTCAGCAATAAGAGGACCCAATTATTGATACAACTTGAATGGAACTCAAGAGCATTATGCTGAACGAAAAAAATTCAATCCCAAAAAGATCACATATAGTATGTTTTCATTTATGTAAAATTCTCAAAATGATTAAAGTATAGAGATGGAAAACATCTAGTTTTCAGGGGTAAGGGAGAAGGAAGTGGTTGTGATTAGGAAGGAGTAGCCCAAGGAGACCTTTGAGGCAGTGGAAGTTCTATATCTGGGTTGTGGTGGTGACGGCACAAATCTCTGCGTGTGACAAATTGACATAGAAACTATGCACACGTGTACCAATGCCAATTTGCTGGTATTGATATTGTCAGAAAAATTATGTCCGAGTAACTATGGGAAGAAACTGGGTGAAAGGTACATGGGGCCTTTCTGTGTTACCTTTGCAATCTTCTGTGAATCTATAATTACTTCAAAATAAAAATGTTAAATATATATGTCAACCACCAGTATGGACTCCTCAACGCGGGAGAATAAATATAGCATAACAACACATGCCAAATAAAGTGTCAGATACATATGGTATTTTTAAGTGTGCTGTTACTAAAGAATTGCTTCAAAAGACAAGAATGAATAAAATAGTGATGAAATGTGTTCTCAGGACTATAATAAAATCACTCCATTTATGCAGTGCTCTGAACCCTTTGATTGCTTTTCAGGCATTCACAAAGTGAAGCTTGAAACACGAACTCTTAGTTAGATCACTTGAACAATCAAGGTCAGTTTGGTCGTATAGTTTACAAGAACATTCTGCATCCACAGACCACATTCCTCCCATATGGAAAAAGTCCAGAAAATAAGACCATAGCATGTGTGGTCATGCAGGCAACGGTTTCTTAAAACAGAAAGGGCCGCTACAGTCGCTTTCCTTACTGAATCCCTCCCTCTCCTCTCCTTTTTCAGTTCTTTGCTACGTCTCCTTCCTCGTTCATCTCATTCACTCGTCTGGTCTCCCGGCCAAGTCATAGCAAAAACAGGCAAACCTGTGAGCGGTGCTGTGTCCCCGAAGTGTTGGCCTCCCGCGGTCCTCCCTGCTCGCCACGACCCAGCTCATGCTCCCCGAGCCCCGCGCACGCCCGGCAGCCGGCAGGACGCACGCGTCACCCTAGAGCCAGGAGCCACAAGCCACCAGCCACCACCGGAGATGCTGCAGGGCAGGAGTCCCAACACTGCAAACAGAACAGCAGCCCAACCAGCTGTCAGCCACAGTGGCCTCGTGGTGAGTTACATCTTTTTTCGTTTTCTTCTTTAACATTTTTATAGTACCGTGAGTGTACCCAGGGTTATAAAATTAGGCCAAAACAAAGAGCAAAGTCCTTGCCCTGAACAGTATGCAATGTTAAAGGCGCAAGGCAAATGACGCAAGGCAAAACGACAGGACAAACACAGGGTGGGTAGACAAAATTAAGTGTGAAAGGTAAGATAGAATCAATAAGACTTTCAATGGACCCAAAAATGGAAAGGCTAAGTCACGCCCCAACTCCTCATAACAGAAAACAGAAATCAAGATGTGCAATAATAGCAATAGTAATAAGTAACATTTTTGAGTGTTTATGATACGCCACCCAGTGTCATGGAAGCAATTCTATCAGGTAGGTACTATGATTAGATCTAATTGGAAAATGAGGGTTTTTAAAAACTGTGTAACAAATACCCCTAATGCTCACAAAGTGCCAAATATGAAATCTAAATGTTTTATATATATTAACTCATTTAATCCTCATAAAATCCTTATGAAATAGGAACTATTTGCCTCATTTTACAGATAAGAGAATGAAGCAGTCAGGTGAAGTGACTTGCTCAAGTTCACTCAGCTAGAATGTGGGAGAGCCAAAATTTGATCCCAGAAAGTCCAAATGACAGAGCCAAGATCTGAATCCAAAAAGCCAACTCTGCGATGGCACTAGGATTAGATCCACACGCCCCGACGCCCAATCCTGCAGGTTTAATCATGTGCAACAAAGCACTCTGGTTTAAATAATTTAATTTAAAAATATGTATATTCATTATAAACAGTGCACAAATTCACTTTGCAAAGGCCTTCAAGATTGCAATGAAAAAGTGTTTAGTTGAAGAATAAATACTGTTAGAAGAACAAAAAAGGGAACGGGTTTTCCTTCCTTCCTTCATTCAATGAACATGCATGAGTATCTGTTTATGCTACTATGTGAGGCCACAGGGCAACGGCAGAGACCAAAAGGGATAAAAATAAGAGAAAACAAGGAAACTGGAGATGACGTTCGTTTTAATGATGAACACATATTAGATTTATCAGGAGCAATAGGGGCAAATAGCCAACAGGAAATAAGGGAACATTTCAATCTTGTACAACAGAGAATGACATTATTCTAGGCTGGACTGTCCTACGTAAGAATTATTTAGCCCTTTCTTTCATTTCCTCTCTCCTGTTTCCTTTATTTTAGTCATGACAGAGGAAAACATTTTCAAAGACCGTTTAGTAGAGACATATGTTAACATTTCAAATAACGCTGTGGGAGGCAGAAGTAATAACATGAATAATAACAGCTATCACATATTGAGTGTTTACTATGTATCAGGGATTAGTCTAAGCGTTTTAAATGTGTTAACTCATTTCATCCTCATAACAATCTTCATGAGATAGATGCTATTATGATCCTGATTTTATAGATGTAGAGACTGAAGCTCAGAAATATTAAGCAAATTGCCCAAGGACATAATGCTAAAAAGTGGAAGATTTAATCTATTAACTGAAATTGGGTTTTGTAGATTTCATTTACCCTTTGAATTCCCTTCTTAGTAATATGACTAAAAGTATTTTACAAATATGAAAATGGTGGCAAGCCATGCAGATCTCTGAGCCTGGAAGTGAAAAATTGATATAAAAGTTTCATAAAGAACGAAGAGACATTGGGACTTAAGTTTTCAAGGTCTATTATCGAAAGCCAGAATCTTTTTTTTTCCTCCACTTTTTTCCACCTCCTCCCCCCCCATTCTGATTCAAACCATTGTTTCTCAGTCTAGTTGTGTAGGAAACAGCTCCCTGGCCCACGCTGGTATTATGAGCCTTGCCCAGCCTTGCCGCCTTGCCCGGCTGCCGGCCACACACGGCAGCACATGGTAGCCCACGGCAGCTCACGCCAACCCCCGGCTGCTCACAGCAGCCCAACTCCAAGGACAGCTGTTGTTCACAATCTTAGCTGTAGAGGGTGCAGCTCACTGGCCCATGTGGGAAACGAACCGACGACATTGGCGTTAAGAGCACAGCGCTCCAACCACCTGAGCCACCGGGCCCGCCCAAAAGCCAGAATCTTAACTGGCATAAATATCTACTTTGGAGATAGGAAGGTGACATTCCTCACTGTTATTCCATTCTCCATCTCACTTCATTTTTTAAAATACATTTTTACTTTCTGACTCCTCTAGAACACACTAAAATAAAACCACTAAAAACTAAACTAAAATAAGGAGAGAAATCCTCTCCCTCCCCTAGCTACCTCCCAAGAAAAACACAGAAGAGCATTTGTTTGGAAGTCTTTTTCATGTGTTGATTGTACCTATGCTGAAATAGAATATTCCCTTGAACACCAGAAAAATAATTTGGTTTTCCCATACAGGGAACAACAACATCTAGTCTTTCCATTTGAGCATGGGTTTTAAAACACTAACATTATAAGGAGTCTAAATAACTATAGTTCTCTATTATAGGACCATAGTTAAATGATAAAATAATAAAATGTATTGCAGATCCTTGAATAATGTCATTTCATTCAACGTTGTTTTGGAGGACCTTAATTCTTGTTTATATCAATTAGCCTATCACAAAATTGGTTTTGTTATATGTTGTTTTGCTTAATGCTGCAGAACCTATCTACCATGTACTGAGGACTTACTGTGTTCAGTCATTATCTTCCCTAATAGTGCAAGTCGCTTGTGAACTGCAAGGGAAGGGCAGAAACTACGGGCTACTTGCAGAGAGAAAGTGCAAGGACCTCCCAGACCACACTTCATTACTACCATCCTCCCTTGCATTCTCTACTTCCCCCATATTGAACTCCCATATTCCCAGAGTGGCTCCCACCTTCTCCTTTCTCTGTTCAGACTGTTCTCTCTGTTGAGAATCCTCTCCCATTTCCTTCACTTGTTTGCTTGGCTAACTTTTATCTCTGCTTCAAAATCTACCTCAGGCATCACCTAGTCTTGAAATGTTCTCTGACCCTTTTCCTAAGCCAGGTTCAGTGGCGGAGTGCTCGGATCTGATTTTTCCCTAACTCTTAACATGTTGTTAGTGCAACTGTTTATCTGCTGTTCTCTCCCCCAGGCTAACTCATTTATTTAACAAATATTTCATGAACACCTGGTATTTGCCCAGCACTGTGGTAGGTGTTATGGAGACAAGGATAAAAGAAACTCCCTAATACAGTTTCTGGAATAGAATGATACTCAGTGATTGTTTGTGGAATGAATAAATGGAATTAGATCATTATAAAAATAATGGAAGGAAGACCAGAGGAAGATTAGCAGTCACATGAAAATAATTTGGTTTTTCCATTCTCCCATCTCTCATATCCTACTCTGTTGTGTAACACATTTCTAAGTCTCTTCTTAAGTTTTTGTGTTCTCCTAAGTAGTCTTTCTCATATTGCCGTCTTTATCGGAAGCAGGAACTTTGGCATAGGAGGGACATAGTTCTGATGCTACCACTGTCACTTACTAGCTGTGTGACCCTTGGCTGGCTCTGTCCTTAATTTCTCTGAGCTTCAATTTCCTCCTAAAATGGATATAACAAATACTGATAGCGTGGAGTATTGTGTGAAGATTAAATGTGATTCACATAGGGCTTAGCTCAAAGTCTGATTTAGAGAGTCCTCCTTTTCTTTCTTTTGTCTCTCCCCTCTGCTCACCTTTCTTACACGATTCATCAGGACAGTAGTGGTATGCAAGATGATTTCAGGTGATACATGAAAGCACATTTTAAAAAACTGTGTAATTATTTTGACATATATTAAAAATACGTAACTAGTCATTAAACCCATTAAACCTTTGCCTTTTATAGAAATCATTGCTTTGGATATGTAAAAAGTAAAAAGAAGAGGGGTTTAAGTTTTTAAAATTAGTTAGAAAATATTAGGAAGTCAGTACAAAGGAAAAGGGGAGAAAAAGGAATATATGTCTGAAAAACACTGAAAATGACATGAAAGAAGAAAAACATTTAATACAGAAGTCCACAAGCTACCATATTTATTATGCTTGCTTAATAACTGACAGGTAACCATAGTTATACTATGCATTTCTCAATTGTAACTTGTTTAAAAAAATCCTAACCTGGAGCTGCAAAGATTCAGTCTTTAACTGTAGGATTATGTCATTGGCTTTCTTAGGATAAGATGTCTCTAATAGACCAAGAAGTCAGCTTTGGGACCCTAGAAGTCACCTGTCCAATTCTGTGCATGATAAAGTACAAAGTAAAAGAAAATTGTTCATTTATATTTAAGAATAAAAGCTTCCAAAGGTGTTCTATGTTCCTCACACTGTATATCTCAATATCCTGATCTGTAAAATGGGTATAATAAAGGAATCTGTCTCACAAGGTGGTTATGAGGGTAAATGTTTATGTAAAAGAAGTACTTAGTAATATATAAGAAATATGTATACATATATATATACACACACACATATATATATACATATATATATATGAGTATATGAGCTACTATGATCATTAATCTAGCAGAGACTAGGTTCCCAGAGCACAGAGTACTGCATACTCTGTCAGAAGAGCTCACTTCCTGTACCTGCAGCCTGGAAAGTTATTTATCCCCTTACACCAGTCTTCCTGCTTTTTGATATGTGTGATAAAATCAGCCCAGTAAAAGCTTCCTGTTTCTGAACACGTATGGTATTCAGTAATTTGGGAAGATCAGATATTTTCTTCAGTGTCTCTGTCCTTATAAACTTCTACCCAGAATATTGATTTTTCTGTAGCTTCATTTGTTAGAATTTGAAAGGCTGTAACACACACACACACACACACACACACACTCACACTTCTATGTTCCATGTGAGGGAGTTCACCATGCTCTCTGCCTCTGGAGAGACGTGTTTGCAGGGGTGGGGAGTGGGAACCCGATGGGCTAATTTCCCCACTTCACCCTCCAAAAATATTAAGGTCTACAAAAGGATATAACCAAAGCTGAAACAAACGCAATCTACAGCCCTAGCTAGCTACCAGGCCCTGGAATTGGTGATTTAGGTGTAGGATGCTCTCTTTACAACATAAGACAATTTAGTCATAATGATTATCTGCGCTGTCTGGAAGCAAATAAAGGTGAATATAGGAATAAGAAAAGCAAATACAGGAAACCGGGAATCCACGGTGAAGGCCTGACCCCTTCTTCCTTCCTGTAAGGATGCTAACCTGCCCCTCTTCCAAGTGAGTAACAAAAAAGCAGATCCAGGAGCCTTGGGGGATGGGTCACCGGACGAGGGGCAGGTTGTGAGAGGTGTCTGGCCCACATTTGCTTACAGCTCCAGGGCCGCAGGTACCTCTTCACTTCTTCGGATCTAAAATCCCACTGAGACAGGTAGAGATGCACCTTTTGCACGAAGAAATAGACAACAAGAGCCAATCCGTCTTTTTCTGGTGAAACCAGCCTCAGGTTTCTAAAGGTTCTCTGGAGGGAATCTTCCGGTCCTCGCCAAGAATCTCAAGGGCCCCACTACTGCCCCTTCATTTCCCTGCACACGCCCTGGCACACCAGCGACCAAGTCTCTCTGGCCTGAGTCCCCTAGTTTAGTTCACCCCCTTTCCTCTGTCTAAGTCAGCAGCCCAGAGTGCATCTCCCTGCTGTATCTCTAAGAGGGACAGGACGGACTCGCGGATAACCCACTCCGCGCCTCCAACTCCCGCCAGCGTGGAGCCAGGGCGAAGCGCCCACCTGTGCCTCCGCCAAGTAAAGAACCCCTTCCTGCGCCCTGTCCCCTGCGCACGGCTGGCTGGTCTCCGTTCTCCTCTCTCTTCTCTTAGACTCGGAGATGCTCCCAACTCACCCTCCCAGGGGCTCCCTTCGTTCGCGCCCCCTTCTCCCGTCTCTCTTACTTTGTTCATCCTCTTTTCTCCGTTTTCCCTCCCACTCTCATCCCCTTGAGGTGTGGTCTCTTATCGTTCTCGCCTTATATCTTCTCCCTTCCTCACTGGACTTCTCCCCTTTTCCTCCACGTCTTCTCTCCATTCCCTTGACTCTAGCGCCTTTCACGCGTGGCATTTCTGCACCTCCCCTGCCTTCTTTCCAGCGCTCCCCTCCGCACCCCTCAGGCTTCCAATCCCACCACGCGCGGGACGCCTTCCTGGGAACCGCAGGCTCAGTCTTAGAACAGTCCCGCGCGGAGCCAAGGACTCCCTACCCAGCACTGCTCGGGCCTTCCTCTTCCCCTGGAGGGGGTCCCCGGGGACTTCCTAGGCTGGAGCCCATACCGGGGAACACTGCTGGCCTCCGGGGCGCCCAACTGTCAGGGACAACGGGTCTATATTAAGTCCTGCACCCAGTGTCCCCCGCCCTGAGGACACGGGCACAGGTCCCTCGACTCGGGTAACACCTTGCCCCAGCCCCATACCGAGCCCCGCACGGAGCCAGCTCCCGCAGCGGGTGGGGCTCCTCAAATAGGCAGGCGGTGCGGCCACCGCCGGGAAGGCGGGTCAGTGCCAAACTCGAAACCCCCACCACACCGAGGGCATCCGAGGCCGGGGCGGGGGTTCCCCACGCCCAGCTACTCCCTTCCCTCCCCTGGGAATAGACTGCCTTGGCACAGCCACCTCTCCTTGCAAAGGGAGTTACTCGAGCCTTCCTCGCCAGGCTCCTTTCCCTCCGTGTGCCCTGGTTTACTTAATTTCTAGTCGATCCGGTCATTAGCCAGCAGTAACCCACTCAAAGTGTGATCCTTTGGAAAATAATAAGAAGAATTTGGGACTATCAACAAGTTATGAAAAACTGCAATGCCTCACCTAAGCCCCAGACGGTTGAGAGATGAGGCTACACACGTGTGTCCCCATGGGCTCGTGCGTGTGTACACACGCGCACCCATACACCCATCCCGCCTGGGATCCAGCCACAAGTTTGCACATTGACAAGTCTCTAAGTCTAACAGAAAATATAAAAAGTTTCACTCACCCGCCTCTTTTTCTACCCTCTCCTGATTGGGATCCAAGGGAAGAATCGGAAAAGGGTGGATTGAGAGACTCTTCTTTTCTTTTTGCCTTTCTAAGAGTGGAAATTTCCATCATGTGATAGGGGGCAGCATCCCCAGTGTCGCGTTTCCTGCGGACCCTCCCTTCCAGCCCAGCCACCAATCGTTAGGCGGCAACCTGAGATGGAAACCGAAGCATCCTCCCAGGTGGGGCTGTGTCTGCTGTCCCCCAGAGCCAAACCTGGCAGCAGCAAGCCCCTGCTCCCTCTTTCCTGGGGCCCCAATAACAGAGAGGATCTTTGTGTGATTGGATTTTTTGGTTTGTTTGTTTGTTTGGACGATGAAGTTTCTTCATTAGTCAAGGTAGCGTTTATTTGGACTGTCCTATATGTAGGAATGCATGTTGATCTTCATTTTGAAGTCAGTAAAAGAGTCTTTCCGGTAGGTGACTCTAAACTTCCTCCGGGCTTGGGGATGTCCAGCTTGAACTTCGTATGTAGGGGGGGAAAAAAAAGAACATTTGGGGAAGAGGTACAGATGAAAAACCTGTCATTCACAGTTGAAATTACTTTAAGCAGGCGATAACTTACTAGCATTTAGCCATGGGTAGGCGGCTTTTGTAGGGGTGATTTTTTTTTTCCAGGATTCCAGTTTAAGCAAAATCCTCTATATACAGGAAGAAGGAATTAGGACATAATAAATATCACTACATATTCAAGTCTGTTTATTGAAGGCACTACTTAACCATTTTAAGGAAAACTTTATATTAAAACCATTTTCTGATATTAACCCAAATTCTTCTTTCAAAGAAAGCCCATGTAACAAATATGTTCACACTCCTCTGTTTATTTAGTACTCATCTGTCATTCTTTAGGGGAAAAATTATTCTGCTATGGAGACTTGACCTCACAGTATAGCAAACTCACCAGGCAATGCAAATTACTTTCTGAATTCTTGAATATCCAAGTTAACTTATTCAGGTGGGTAAGTCACACTGTTTACACCATGAACACCTAGAACTATCTCATTTTACAGTTCCCATTAACTAAACCACCAGCAGCATCTTAGCACTTTAAGACACAGGATAACAACAAAAATTCATCTGGATAATGTGTAATAATCAGGAATATGAAAAACACAGCATTCACACACACATCAGATTGTACTAAAACCATCCAACAATGCAGATTCAAGAGAAGGATGATGCAATAAATACCTTCACTGGAGTTACCATTTTGAAACCTAAAAACAAATGAATTAAAAGGAGTATGTAAGAAATATTTGTCTTATGAAAGTTAATTATCCCCCGCCTGACCAAATATGGTATACCTCTTTAGTTTGTCATAACAAGTTTCCATTTTGTGAAATTAGAATACATCAAAATAATTTTGAAGTTCCTTTAAACTTCTTGAAAATAGATTATCTTTACACTATTACACTTCTCCATTTGATTCTTATTTAATAAAATAAGCGTTTTTTTGTAAACCTACTAAACTGTCAAAATTGGTAGGATTGGGAGAAGATTAATGAGAGATCAAGTCAGATACGTATTTCTCTCTGTCTAACCTGAGATTTAGTAAAAGTAAAAAGCAAGCTTTCTAAAAATCCATTCCAGAGAAAACACAAATGAAGATGTGATCAATGCACTTGTAAGAAAGATTTACTGTCGAACCACTCAACTTTTTAATGCACTGCTTATTTAATCAGTTCTTGGCATCTCTATCTTAGCTAGTATAGAAAAGATAAAAAACAGTTGTTCATTACCTAATTTACCAGAGAACTATGGGTTACTCATCTATATATGTTGTTAATATTAATTATTAACAGGTTGTGGGTTGAGGTAAAATGAGTTGCATTCATCTATAAAGCAATAGAAGTGCTGAGCAAAGTTCAAGTTTGTCATCTTTTGTAGCTATTGTACATCATTGGAATTTTAGAAGAGCTCAAAGCAATGTCTGGGTGACAAGAGACAACTGAAAAATCGTTGTCTTCTGTGCTACAGTCAAAAACTTGAGCCCTTAATGACTATGCCGAATCTATCCAACAATCCTCAAGGGTTTGTTTGAAACCCATGTTTGAAAGAATGTGAAACAGTCCTAATCAGCAACATGATTATCCATGCAGGACCACGTTGTGAAACACATTTTGTGTTTATAATCAGATCATTCTCTGGCTCTCGAGCACATAGCTTGAGTTCAAATCTCAGAGCCACCACCTACCAGCTGTGCAACCTCAGCTAAGTCGCTTAAGTTCTTAGTAACTCAGTTTCTCCATTTAAAACATGGAGAATGTTTCTTAATACGTTCTTTCCCTGACTTATTTTCAGACAGTACTACAAATTCAGATAGTGATGGAAGAAAATAAAATGTTTGCAACAGAGAAAATAGCTTACAGAGAAGTTAGAATTTACTAATATTTGACAAAGCTGAATTGATTGAAGTTCTCCACTCTAACAGTATGTTAATACACTGATCCCAGGAATGGTTACTCGTTTTGTTGTGGATGCTTTCGTTTTAAGAAAAGTCTATATTAAAAATATTCCCCCAAAATATTCTTTGAACTAAAGCTAATACTTGAAAACAGAGTTCTATGCGCCAATAAATTTGTAAAACATTGTGTTAAAAGTTATTGTGAGGTTCCTCAGAGGTTGTAGTTAGTCCCTCTAAATTGAGATGGAGCGTGTAATTTTTCTCTATGATCATGAGCCCTTTAAGGAGGAACATCACTAAGGTCTAAAGATCCAGAGAATAGCCATTACTAATTTTAGTACAAACAAATTCCTTGGAAAGGAAATAGAACACAAATATTAATCAAACACCATATGTATGAAGTTCTTTGGTTTATGGATTATCAATGAAAAGTTTGATAACAGTGATGTTAGTAGACTTTTGCGTAATATTTTTTCTTTGACAGTAGACTCTGAACATGAATTATTTTTCCAATTAATAACTGTTATAATTAGTAAAATGGCTTTTTAAAAAGCACCTTAACATATATTGTGCTACTTGATATTAAAATAAGCCAACCATGCAGGTATTATTATTTTCCCCAGTCAAATGGGAGAGGAAAATGAGGTTCAGAGAAGTTAAATGACTTCTCCAAAGACATAGAGCCAAGAGATGACAGACTGGAGCATGAACCAACTTTCTTGACTTCAAATTCAATGTCTCCCCTTCCATAGCCCTCTTCCCTTTTCTTCTGAGTATTTTCTTTACTAAGACTGATTACAATGTAGCCAACCCTAAACAGCATGCTTAGCTATAAAATTATGATTTTTTTAAAAAAGTACTATAAAAGTAATTATCTCTTTCTCATAATTACATGAGGCGCTACAAACGTCTAATGTCAGTGTAATGATTTTATTTTCTATGAATTTGAATTTGATTTATGTGAGAAACTAAGTAATACCATGACATATGTTTGCAGTTGAGTTTCTTTAGTGTATGTTCTCTAACTGGGCTACTATTTCTTCCTGGCACTAGGAGAAAGACACTTGGATAGATCACTCACCATCTCAGTTTCACACATGATGTAACAATGAGATACCGGATCTCAAAACAAAAATATCAAACGCAATTTAGGATCCTAGAAGAAGCAACTCTAATGTCCAAGATTGAGATGTCAGGGCCCAGACTCTGAGGTCTACCCAGGAAGTGAAAAGAGAGAGCAGAGCCCACGCTGCACCTGGTCATAGCTCAGAGAAAAGAATGTGTGTGGCGTGATAGCATTCAACACCCCGCCACCGTGGGGAGGTCAGCTTTTGTTTCTCTGGTCTGGAAATGGCACTGCATGCATACAGCTGACCAGTCATGTCCACCTCTGTTTTCCATCTTGATGCTCACAGCACTAGTCAACTGCACCCCTCGTACAGCCCATATTGTAAACTACTCACAGCCCCCTGTGCCCCAGTGCCATGGTCTCCATGCCTTAGTGCTTCTGAACACACTGTCCTCACTTCCTGGAAACCCTTGCTACTAGCTCTGCCCATCAACTTCAGCTTTTACTCATCTTTCAAGCCCCAGCTCACATGTCAGCACTTAACTGAATGAAACCTTTCCTAACTCCTCCAACTATCTTTTTTTGTAGTAGGCTGGGGAACATGGAGTGGTAGGGAAGCTTGAAGAAGGGTAGAAAAAGAGAACTAGCGTATTTTAGACATGGAATTTAGTGCTTACAACTACCCTGCGAGGAGCTGTTGTTTATTCCTACTTTTCAGATGAGAAAACTAAGAGTGAATGAGTTAAGTGGCTTGGCAGGAAGCAGAATTAGGACTTAGGTGTATGTGATTCCAAAACTCCCCAGGCTGTCCCATTATTAGACTCACCCTTGTTGGGGCTCCAGAAGCACATCATAAGACAATATTTTGGCACCCACTACACTGCAAGCCCCTCAGCAGCCAGTCTCTGGTATTCTTACCTGTGTTCCTGGCATCTGTCATAGCATTTGGCACGTAGGTGCTCTGTGGACATTTGTTGAATGAGTAAGTGAACGAATGAATGAAGTACACCCCTAGGATTTGCATATTATGACAAATACTCTCTGTGCCTGAGTTGTTAAACAAAGTCACCTGTGATTTTTCCCTAATGATGTTTTGTATCTTCTCTCGATTTTTTTTCTCTCTGAGGTTAAACGGCACCATGATTAGGTGGCCAGTTGTCATTTTGGTGCCCAGGTGGATAATCCATGATTGAGTCTTCCAGGCTACTAGCTACTGTGACATGCTTTGCACAACTGGTGTTTGAACAGAGACTGACATTGATTTTATATTGCCAGGTAACTCAATAGCATTGCAGCTTTCAGAAAATAATATCAAATTACTCTAAAAGCAAATTTTGCCCTTGGTGCCATTCCTCTGAGAGTTAGAAACTTATTCATGTTGATATTAACTTTATATTTTCTTTATCTGGAAAAATAAAATGAAACAACTTATCACTAAAACTAGATACATTTAATGAGAATTTTATATATATATATATATATATATATATATATATATATGGTGTTGGTTTTTTCCCCCAAATGTACAAGAGATAAAACATGTGAGGTTAAACATTTGGTTTTTGATTTCTGGAAACAGACTGCCTGGGTTTAAATTCTAGCTCTAACACTTAGTAGCTCATAACTAGTTATTAACTATATAATAATTAGGCATATTATTAACCTCTCTGTGCCCCATTTTCTCATGTCATTTGGGGATAACAATTTTACCTATTTATAGAGTTGTTTAAAAAATTAAATTAATTACTTAAGCTACTTAACCATATATCCTTTTTCAAACGGAAAATGCTGATTATAGATACATCATTTGTTAGTAAAAATATTTTTATAATTACCCTAAAACTTCATTCTATTCCCGTGGGCCTGTTTCTTCATCCTTAATATTCAAGGGAAGACTATTTGATCCTGCATCCTGTGCGATCTTGACATTCTACAATTGCACAATTTTTGAGTATTTACTCTTTTATTCCCTTGTTGCCTCAACAAAACCCCAGTTTCCTATTATTTGTCTTCTGAACAGATGCAGAACAGAAACTATTATTAATCCTTTTTTAAAAATTTTCACAATACCGAATCTAAAATAAAACAAAACTTGTGAAGTTCCATGAAAACATTTTTTAGTCTTCCAATATAAGAGATGGATGGTGTGAAAGAGGTCAGGATTATATGCTTCATTTTCCATCATCTGCCAGCATCTGGCTCTTCCAACATCGCAGTTCTATTTCATTATTTCTCATTGTATAATAGGTTATTTGCATGATTCTTTTTGAGACTGTAAGTTCTGTAGATGCTTTCTTTTTTTCCCCAAAAAATGTATTTGCTGAACGAATAAATGAATGGAGGGATGGGTAAATCAGTTGATGCTTCTCTGTTTTTCAAGAAGTTGAAAAACTGAGTCATAGTTTTCTTTAAAGATGAGGATGGAATTTAACCAAACAAAAACATTTCAGATCAAAATAGTGCTGTGAAGAAGATTTGGCAACTTATTGTCCTTAAAATTATAACCTGGTAAGGAATGAAGCATACTTTACTTCAGTCTGTAGGGGATTCTTCCTAACCTAGGTGGGACTTTGGAGAAGTTGCGTCTTATTGGGGTGTCCTGGGCCACTCCGTGCAGCAGCCACTGACCAAGGGGGATTCCACTTTCTATTCCACTGAGGGGGCCAGTACCCTTCCAGCCCCTTCTCTAATGAGGCTCTCAGCAAAGTGGGAGGCCTAGGCTCCTCTTTTTCATGTCATTCTGTTTGAACAGCCTTCAAATAGTCCCCAAAGACAGGACTATGTAGATATGCCAAGTTCTGAAGAGTATGGCACATCTCAGAAGAGTATTCCAAGGTGGAAGATTTAAGATTGGAATAACGACTGATTTAATTGCACAGAGGAAGGCTCCGACACTCCGTGGATGCTGCCTTCATTTGAGACATCTCTCCTCTCTGGACTCTGCCTGGCCACAGGTAGCCCCCTATTCAAATCTGATAACCCCATCTTCCCCCTCAGAAAACCCAGATTCGTCCCCCTGTGCTCATCCTTTGATTTAACAGATATTTTTTGGTTACCTCCTAAGGGCTAGGAGCTAAGGACAGAACTATAAACAAAAACAGGCACAATCCCTGCCCTGGTGGCGTTTATAATTTGGTAGGAGGGAAAGATTTTAATCCAAGTGTGACACTAATAAAAATAAAATGACAAAGACTGCAGTGAAGGAAGGATGCACTGGGCCGAGGGAAAGGCTTCCCTGAGCAAATGACTCTCGAAGATAGGTGAGTGTGAGGAAAGCTTTTGTTTCTTAGGAAGGCAGTGGCGTTAGCATATTGATATGCCGTGGAAAGCCCAGGTCTGCAGTGGAGGCAGGACATGTGCCGCTGCTCCTGAGATGGTAGGAGGGGTGGATCCATCTCAGACGAAGCAATTACCTTAGGTAGCAAGCCCTCTTCCCTGCTCAGTGTGCTGTGCTCTTTCTCTCCAGAGGCAGACAAGCTCCTTTCTCCAAAATGAGATAAACACAGGAATCTGATTCAGTTCTGTCTCCCCGCCAGTGAGAGCCATGAACTGGCTGGCCTGTGTGACTAGGCCCCTTAGGAATCAGCAGGCATGCAGAGACAGGCTTTCCTCTGCTAGAGATAACCAGTCACTCCGTCCTTTTGCCTGATCCTTTAGGAATAGCGAAGTATCCCACCCCACCCCCATACTGTGCTTTCGACTCTTTCTGCCGGGCCTTAGGCCAAGCACATCGCATTAAACATCATGGTACAGCAGTTGGCAGGGTTGCTCCCTTTGGTGTCTGGAAGGAATAGTCCAGCTTGCTGGAATCTTTTTGATATCGGGTCTTCTGCCGATGAGGGAGGTCTGGGAGGAATCTGTTAGTTCAACTTGCCACAAACAGTTCAGGGGAAAAAAAGGTTCTGGTTCTTAGAATAAGCCAGAATGTAAACTGGAGATTGCCTCTGAGTGAGTCAGTAAGGAATGAGCCTCACACGCGGGGTCACTGGGTACCATCGTTTTGAAGAGGGTCTGATGCATGAAACAGAGAGAGGTTCCTTTAAATCGTAAACAAAAACCCAAACAAACAAAAAAGTGGGAAAGTCAACTTGAAACCGAGATTTACAGTCAGTCAGTCTCCTCATTGCTTCCTAAACTTCTGTTGACATATAGCAGCATGTAGTATGTTATGGGAGGTGTGTCGCAATATTTAATGGGTAAAGGACAAAGTCACACCTCAGTCCTCGGTTCTGGCTTTTGCATTTTTTTAATGCACCTTTTTTTAATGGAGGAATCTCAAGTGCTCCTACTAAGACTGAGAACATGTAGACCAGTCCCCCCACTGTGGAGACAGAATTGACGGTGGTGTTGGGAGGGTGGCAGGTCCAGCAGGACAAATACAGTATGTGAAGGGTCTGGGGAAAACTCGCTGTAGTGCGAGGAGCAAGAAGACCAGGCAAAGGGAGTAGCTGCGGAGGAAATTCTAGTCGGTGGTGTGGGGAGGGTGGAGAGAGGCCCCAATGTACGTAGAAGATTCTGGAAGCACTTTGGTTATGGCGTTTCTCTAAGCAAAAAGGCCTTGGTTATGGCACCTGGAATTGGGGGCAGGATGCCAGTCTCTCCAAGGAAACTGGGGTGCAAGGCAGTTTCCCAGGGAAGAATTTAGATGAAAGAAAGAATGTAGGAATGCACTAACACGTAAGATTCCAGAATATAAAATTCCTGAACATAAGATTCCTCTGAACTGGGTTGGAATCGATTCTGCAGGTGGGATATCAAGTAGCCACTGTGAGCGAAGGGTGGCTGAAGGCCAGGAAGGGCAGTGTGTGACTGTGCTACATAAAGCAAGGGCCCTGGTGTGGAGCGATGGCCACGGCGCCCTAACTGCTGGGACAGAGTCACGGACCTGACTCTGGGGCAATCATTCAACACTACCATTGTCTCGGAATAGTTCAGCCCTACAAAAAAATGGTTATAAGAAAATAGAACCCTGAGGAGTTGCAAAAAAAGCATTCGTTTCTATTTTCACGTATGTGAAGTGCTGCTTTATATAGCCAAATAAAAGTCATTTACATACCTTTTGCCCATTTTAATAATAAAAGGAAATGAAATAAAAGAACGAATGTAAAGGACAGAATGCAACGAAGAGATGTACACAAACAGACTTTAATTAAAACAATCCCACTCAGATTTTACTGAAAGTTTGGCAAAAATAAAAAGGAATTACAACATGTAAAGGAAAAACAACTATATGCTAAACATTATTTTCTTGTACCAAGTAAAAGAGACCTCAAGAAATTAAATGTTTTATCACCCCGTGGATAACAGGACTTCTAGTTCAAGCCCAGGAGCCATGTAGGAGGGCTACCTTCTTCACAATTTCACAGAACAACTGTCCCTTCAGTACGCCAGGGATTGGCCCTGCCCTCGCCCTTGCCTTTCCCCACCAGGTTGCCCATGGGACTCAGTCATCATGAATCATTTTCCGAAGGCTGATTATTTACTATTAGAGAAACATGACAAGGACGGGTCCAACAGGATGATTCAAGATGGGCTTGGGAACCCCCCAGCACAGTAGAAATCTAGGCTAGGTGTAGCACTTCATGCCCTGTTCCTTTTGAAATAAGACCACCATAGTGAGTCACCGCTATGCCCCATTCTTTTATTAATTGTCTTCCTATCTCTTAAGGATTGTTAAGCAAAGGAGTTTGTATTCTTTTAGATACTATGAGAAAACGGTCCATCACTGAGCCATATATTCATTAACAGAAGGGCTTGAGTCAGTTCTTAGAAAAAGCACCTTTCTAAAATCATACCCTACTCTCTTGGGGGCAGTGGGTAGGAAGGGATGATAGCAGTTGTGGTAGTCGCTATCACTGGGGACGGAGACTGTGGCTTCATTATGCTGTTACCCTGCCATGGCCACTTCTGATTAGAGATCACTTGTAGATCACTATTCTTGTTTCAGACATAGTTTGCTTCCAAATTTTAAATAATATTCCTGTTTATGTAGTCTCACAAGAGTAATATCCATTCATGAAACCAGACTAATGACTTTTATGTGCAGCCAAAGCCAATAATATGGGCCAAATTCTTGCTTGTCATTATCCTGAAACGTAAACAGAGCCAAGATTTTATTTGTTATAGTCTTTACAATATTGGAAATTCCTACAAAAGTATCGTAGGATCTTTCAGTTTACATCTTATTAGGATGGGCCTAAAACCTTTCCTACTGGAGCCAAAGGGCTCCTTGGCAATATCTCTGATCCTTTATTTTTCCCTTAACGGCTTCTGGTATTTAATTTTCTGACCTGACATGTTATTGGCTTAGTCTTTATTTCTTGGAGTATTTCATTGTTGCTATTTTTGTTTCATTATGAAATATTTCATTCGTACAAAATACAGGTACATAAACACCCAAGTATCCACCTCTACACTTAAACAAATGCCTGTATCTTGCATGCTCTGGAATTTTTTAAAGATAAGTAAAACATTACATATTTATTTGGGTCCAGATAGGTGCAGGTTTTTTGTTTTGTTTTGTTTTAAACTTCTTATTGATGTTAATATTTTAAAATTTGATTAAGAGAAATTTTATCTTAACAAGTGTATACATTTCTTCAGAAAATGTTTTCCCTTCAAATGAATGGAAAGTGAGTCCTTTAAATGAAGGCATTCTGGATGGCTCAAGCTTAGTCCTTTTCTCACTCTACAGTTCTTCCCAACTTGATCTCATTCATGCCCATGGTTTGATTATCACTCCACTGATGACTCCTAAGTTCACACCTTCAACCCAGGTCTCTCCTTGGCGTTCTAGACCTATACAACAAACCACAACCCTTCAACTTGAACAAAACCTCCACCAAACCTATGATTGCCTTTAAACGTGGATTTACGCTTTTCCCTGTCTCAGCAAATGGCACCATCATTCATTCAGTTAGTCAGCTCAGATGCCTAGGACTTAACCTTGACACTTCATTGTCCATCACTGCTTATTTAATCCGTCAGCAAGTCCTACTGATTCTCTCTCTTCAAATATGTACCAAATGGATTCACTTCTCTCTTCCTCTCTGACCACCCCACTAGGCCAAGCCATCATCACCTCCTGCACATACTAAAGCATTAGCTTCCTAACTATTTCCCCTACGTCCTTCCTCCAGCAGGTTTTCTGCACTATAGCCAGAGTGAACTCCTCAGAATAGAAGTCTGATGATAAGACCCATCCTGCTGGACTGTGATTCTTAAGATACAAAGAATAATGCGTGGTCTGCATAGTCTAACCCAGGCTACCTCTCTTGGCTTCTTCTGTGACCCGCTCTCTGCGCCCCAGCCTTTTAAGTTTTGAAAAGATTGTGCCTCCTCCTCTCCCCAGAGCCTTTTTGTCTGCTGTTCTCTCATCTAGAAGTGCTGTTCCTCACCCATTTGTGGGATTAACTTTTATTCATCACTCAGATCTCAACTCACACATCACTTCTTTAGGGAAGCTTCTCTGACCCCCTCCCCAATCTGGGTCAAGATTCTTTGTTATTAGCTTATATTTTTTGGCACTCTTTTCCTTCCTGGGTCCTTTCTCCAATATGATAATATGTTCTCTTGTTCATTTAATTCATTACAATCTCTCTCCCCAACTCCCTGTCCCCTACTAATATATTGTAAGCTCTATGAGAACTTGAATAAATAAGTGAATCTCAAGCTATATGATTTATAGGTATACTTGTCTAGATCATGTGGAAACAAGAATGATAAGCTGATAACATAATTACAGAATTCCGGGTTTTCATTGCTATAATTCTCTCCTTCTTATGTTTCGAGGAGAACATCAGGCCATAGACTAATGATCCAGTGGCATAATAAGATAAAGGGATAGAAAGCTCCTGACATAAATGCTCAATGAAAGAGATTTTTTTTTCAGGCATTTTAGTGGAATGGAAAGAGCTATGAATTCAAATCCCTGGTCTGCCTCGTAAGTATTTATTCTTGGAGCTCTAGCCAAGGTGCACAAGTCCCAGCCTCAGTTTCATCATCTATAAAATAACAATATGCTCCATTCCAAGTTATTTGTAATAACTCGAAAGTATATTTCTCCAATGCTTGCCCCACAGTTAGAGTTGGTAAGTATTTACAGACTAGAGAAATAACTGAATGAATAAATAAATAAGTGAAAATGAAGCAGCCACTGAGCCCTGGCACACCGCAAGGGCTCCGTGAATCATAACCACGTAATAATGCAAATAGCTGACGAGAATACTTTCTTGTAAGAAGGAAGCTGTGAGCTGATGTAGGAATAGAAGATTGACAGCAAGCAGGGGCAATCCTGGACAGTATTCCAGAGCAGGTTTTGTTTCAGGGCATGGTGCCTAAGCAGGTTGACTCTAACTGCTCAGGGATGGGAAGACACAGCCATGCTATACAATGTCACCTGCTGTCTATAGGCCACTATAGATAAAAGTCAATGGAGAAGGAGTATCTCACAAAGGAGGTGAAAAGGATGAGCCAGAGACAGAGGAGCAGAATCAGCAGATGGGGTATGTCAGAGAGGCCAAATGAGGAAGCAGCTGTCACCAGCATCAGCTCTCCAAAGAGTCCATTCAGATAGAAATGAAAACGTGTCCTCCATATCTAACGATAGCCATGAGAAGGTCACTCATGATTTTGGTAATGACACTTCAGCAAAGCGGGGGGCAGAAGGCAGCATCAATTGTGTAGGAAGCTTATATTATTATTATTATTATTATTATTATTATTATTATGTGGATTATATTATATTATAATCAAGTGAGCTTATACTTTCATGAAATTTGTCCAGGGACGGCCGAATGGCTCAGTTGGTTATAGCACTGTGTTCATAACAACAAGATTGCCAGTTCGATCCCCTCATGGGTCACTGTGAGCTGTGCCCTCCACAACTAGATTGAAACGACGACTTGGAGCTGATGGTCCCGGAGAGACACACTTAAAATAAAAAAAAAGTTAAAAAAAAAACTGTCCAGAATTGGCAGAGAGAAACTGGGTGGGGTAGTTTGAGGGGGAGAAAGGGTTGGGAGAGAGGTTTTTTGTTTATTTCTTTTTCTGTTTTTAGGTGAAAGAGGCTTAGCATATTTACAATCCAAGAAGAGAAATAGAAAGGAGATGTCCAGTGTACTGGAGAGAGAGGATGACTAATGGAGTTGAAATTCTGAAGAGGTGTCAGGGTGCCAGCCTAGCCCTCATTATCCTACAGGTGCACCCCTTAGCAAGTGCCCCAAATTTAATTAAAATACATTCTCAGTATCCCTTCTCCTTTCATCTATGTGGCCCTGCGCCCTCTCACTTGGTCTTGCCTTGTATTTCCATTCTTGATCTTCTGCTACATTCCCTCCACCTTTTACTTTGCCTCTTACTTTCTTCAGCCTGCACTCACCCTTAAGATCTGATGACTCACGGAGCTTCCCTGGCACCCGGCCAACAACTGTTCTCTTTGGCCACACTACTGCCCTCATCCTCAGCTGTTGCAACTCTTGGCTGCTCCGAGCAACCTCCCCACCAAATCCCCCTCCCTGCTTTGTCCACGTGGAGGAATAGTGCTTCCTAGAAGAGATCACAAGAAGATGAAATCTAGGGCTCAGTAAGAAAGTGTGCTTCTGAGGCTGGAGAGAAGGAGGTAAGGAAGGGAGCCAGTGCAACGTACTGGGGAGTGTGACTCTAACATTTCCTTTGGTATAATTCAGTCCCATTTTGGTTTTTTACTATAATAATGTATCATGAAAAAAAACAAAACTTTTGTTTTTAAAACAAAAACTTAGAAATGAGGAGAAGGAAGTATGGTTATTCATTTAAGCAACAGATACCTCTGGAAGCCCTGGTAGACCATGTGCTAGGTGCTAGGGATGCTGGGATACAGGCTCCATCCCTGATATCATGGAGCTTTCTGTTTAGCAAGAGACAAGCAGAGACATTAAGCAAATAATTACACACCTATTTACATCAGTGCAAAAGTGGGGACTCTGGGAGAGTTCGACCCTTACAACTTCTGTTTTCACTGCAAGGTAGAAGGCAAGGTCTCTGGCTTAGAAAGGGGATAGAACTGAGTAGGGGGCTTAAAAGGAATGATGAAAATTAGAAACAGGAGTTGTAGGGAAAGAGGGAAGAGACAGACAGGAATATGTACACAAGAGCAGAGCTATGCCTCCGTTTTGCTTGCATCTCCCCAAATTCAAGTCCTGGAACTCGACTTTAAGCTGGCCGTGGATTTCATGCATTTGCTTGTAAAAAGCAAAGCCTTTTGCTTTCAGACTCTGTTAGTCACTGATGTCTTTTTAACAACATCGCCAACAATAACTCCTTTTGCAGGAGTATCTTCAATTCATAGTAAGTATACTAGTAATAGATAATCCACGTCTTTACGACTGTTAAGTGACAAGCTAGATGTTTAGATTAAGAGCAATTCAACCACGCCCTTACTAGGTTCTTAATTAGATTTTAACACGCTACACTTCAGAGTCATTCAGCCCACTTCCCCTGGGCTGTGCAAGTAGGGACCCAGCGCCTTCCTAGGGCATAGGCACTATAGCCTTAGTTAAGTTGGCTCCAACTGTGTCCAGCATATTTAAACAATTATATCTTAGTTAATTAAATTCTTGTAAATTGTAAGTGCCTCGGAACATTTTTTTCTCAATCTTAAATGCACATTTCTTAATATCATTCACTAATTTATGAGACTATTTTTGCTAAATATTGAAAAAGAGAATTGAAAATAACACAGGCATCTCTAACATGTCTCTCTTGTACGAAATAGTAGGAAATAGCTTAGCTTAATTTATCCGTCACCAGTTTTTTCTTCTATATAGTGAATTTCTAAGTGGATTTAGAGTTTTCTTTTAAACGGTGTACTAAAATCAGGTGTTTTCAGAGAATAAAGAATAACAACAAAAAAGTAGTGGCAAAGAGAATTATTTTACTGATATACAGATGTTTTATGGATAACTGATTCATTTGTTTTCTGTGTATCTTGTCTGTATCCCTCCATGCGTCTCATTTGTTTATCTATCTGGGCAGCCTGATCCGTTATGAGCTATGACCAGGGAGACGCAGAGAAAAGATATGTTGCTAAATTTCTAATAACATCTGTATATGTTGCACATACTGGTCAAATAATAAATATTTATAGCATTGAATTAATTGAACCAGGATCAAGGGAGTGTGGCTGATGGATGAGATACATGTTGCTATGATAGCAGATTGAATCAATAGTGCTGGGGATAAAAGGGAAAAAGGAAGGAGGTAAAATACAAGACAAAGTGAGAAAATAAAAGCAAAGTGAGAAGAGAATGATCACAAGGATGGAGACTGATACATATATTATATGTATATATGTATATATGTATATATATATGTATATATATATACTGTTACATACATATGTATATATGCTGCTGCACATATGTATATATGCACATATGTAGCGGTCTCTGTGTGTGTGTGTGTGAATAACATTATATGGTCAAACTTTAATAAATAAGAAATTGAGTTAAACTTAATCACATCTAGTTCTTTCATTTTAAACTAACATCTCAATTGTTACATTCCTTATGTCACACGGTGATCCATATGAATGGAATGAATCTCAGTAGCCTGAGGGACAGACACTACAGTCATTGGAAAAATAAATTCTTTCTTAAGTTTAAGGTCCTCACATGTCCATGCATGGTCTGATCTCTTGCAACTGATTTCCTCTAGTCTTCTATTGCATTTAGGCACTGTGTCACTTGTCTGAGCTTTAGAATGCCAGTGTAACGTCAAAAGAAAGGCTAAAGAAGAAACAAAGACAGGACACAACAACAACCAATAAGTGTGGTAGCATTCTTCTGAGCTGCCCAGCCGAGGAACCTCTCCCTTCTGTGTTTGGGGAATTCCTTACTTCTGTATCTCGGTCAGTGGTTTAGACAATGCTTATTGTTCAAGGGGAATAGGAGTACGTCAGGGACTTGTTTTTCCACCTCCTTTGAAGTGAGGGCCAAAAGTAACTCAGGTGTCACCCACCCTGGAGCCACAGGCAAGTGCAGGTTGCTTTCTCTGGCAGTGGCAGCAGGAATGCCAGTGGTGTGCGCAGAGCCCATGCCTGCTCTGTCACCCTACAGATTGCAGTGCTCAGGGAGGTGGCAGTGATGGCCTCCTGAAACCAGCCCTCTAGTGTGATAGGAGCGTTTTCGAGTTCTGTCACCCTGTATCAAATTGTCCACGCAAGGCCTCCAGGAGCCTGTTGAGGCCTTTGGGAGAAAAAGAAAAAGGTGCCCCCTCCTGGCAGGTGCAGGGTTCTGCTGGCATATTTAATTTTTATTTCTAGCAATTTTGCTCAGCTCTAATAACTTCTACTACTTTTCTGAAGTTTCTTTTAGAGCGTTTATGCACAAAGTCACATCATTTGCAAACAATTTCAGATGTGTTTTTCTTCCTTTCTAGTTCTTATACTTTTACATTTTTCTCCATGTCTTCTTTGCATATAGCCATGCTAAATTCAAAAGGAACTGTGCAGTTATGAGTAGTGCATTACACAAATTCCACCTCTATAGGTATCCATTTGCAATAGTTCATTGGTAGTAAGTGAAGGGGTAAATACGTAACGACGAATGTATTGTTTATGCCTAGTTTTATTACCTATTTAAGTAACATTGTAATTAAAATAGGTTTAATAAATCCTAGTCACCCATGAGGATTTTTTTCCTTTGAAATAGTCTCTCATCTTATTACTTAAATTTGACAAATTCTGTTTGAACAAGCTAGGTGACTCTCTGTGGTGTCACTTTGCGGGACCCTGCCTTTGCTGGTCTTCTTAAATGTGTAAGTTATCTACTTAGGTTGATCGTATGAACCTTACTACATCACTGTAACCTGAGTGCTTTGTTAAAAATACAAATCTGATTCTAACCTTTGCCTGCTTAAAAGTATTCAATAATTTTCCTTTATTTTTGAGATAATGTTCAAAATTCTTCACATAACTTAGAAAGCTCTGTATAACTTGTTTCTTACCTACCACTCTAAATTCATTTTTGCACACCACTCCTCCCACAGTTCACTCCATTTCCATCGGAACTCCATTTTTCGGTATTGCTTAGACCAGAAACCTTGGAATGACTCTTGGCTCCTCCTAGTTGTATACTACATCAGCAAATCGTTCAGACTCTATCTTCAAAATATGTACAGAATCTGACCACTTCTCATCAATTACTTCCAGTATTATTGTTGCCTCAACCACACCATCAACATCTCTTGCTAGAATTTTGCAATAATTTCTTGATTGGTGTTCATGCCCTTACTCCTGTATTCATTTTCCGTTGCTGTCGTCACAGATAACCAAAACAGTACCTTAAAAGAACACTTATTATAATCTCACACAGTTCCATAGCAATCCAGTAGGCTTGTCCGGCTTTCTGATCTGGGACCTACATAGTCGAAGGTATCGGTGGGGCTGCATTCCTTCCTGGAGGCTCTGGGGATGAATCCACTTTCAAGTTCATTCAAGTTGTTGGCAGAATTCAGCTCCATGTGGATGCAGGTAGCACAAATGTTGTTGTCCTGAGAAAGACATGCAGGCTGAGGGTGGTACAGGTGGCGCCTGGTGCTCCCGTGCTGAGCTGGCTCTCACTGAACATGGGGAGACAAACGCACCCCCGGTGCACTGCAATAGAATGTTTTATATATAATGTGCATGTATGTACGTGTACCTTTTTTAAGGAAAATGTTTTAAATAAATGGTGTCCTAATAGATCAATGCTGCATACGGAGGCAGGCTTTAAAGGAGATGTGTGTGCACTTGTATAACTGTTTAATATTAGGCTCTTGCCCCACGAGGCTGTAAGCTTCAAGAGGGCAGAGGCCTAGCTTACATTGTTCATTACTCTGTCCTCAGTGCCAAACATAGTGCCTGGCACGGAGGAAGTCCTCAGGAATTGTATGTTGAGTAAATAAGTGAACAACAGTTTTATATTGGCCAATAAAATCAGACCACAAGAATGTTTTCAATTTCAGTATTAGTTAAATGTTATCTTCATGAGCAAGATAAAACCATTGAACCTGTAATTTGTTTATGAATGTGTTTAGGAGACAACAGGGTATGGGATGTAAATTTCTGCTCCTGATGCAATAGCCCTGGGCTAGATCCATTAGAGATGAGCAGATCCTGCTCTCCTGGATGGGTGAGGGGTGAGGTCTGAGCCCCAGGCAGGCTGCGGTTGCTGCTGTGTCTAGCTCACTGGGTTAGGTGATGTTGTGAGACTGACCTGTTCCCTGAGTCTTCTCTCTCTGGGCAAGAATGCAAGGATGGAGATCCAGCAGCAAGCAAGCACTGGTCTAAGAAGGAGCCCTAATACCGCATTTGTCCCAACTACTGCTGCCTCAAAGGCAACTATGCAAACCCTCAGAATACGTACCTTAGAACTAAAAGGGCAGGCAAGCTATACAGTGGATGGGCTGGTCAGTCTTCCTAAGTTTTCTTTATTGTCCAACTATTACCTTCGAGTGGGTCCTTCTTCCTTTTGTAAGGGCCCGCTATTGAAGGCTCAAGTTGATGGGACAATGTGAGTGCGTTACAATGGATGCCTTTAATTCTGCTCCACTACTAGCGAAGAGATCCAGATTAAAATGGAAAACAAAGAGAATGAACCAGTGCCATGTGTGAATATTTTTCTCTACTCAAAATATTAGAGGAGTTGTAGGAATGATCATACTGATTTGTGGAGTCTATACCATGAACCAGAGACTATTCAGGAAGCTGATGATGAGCGGGACTCATAATGAACCTGACTCTTTAAATAGGAATATTAGTTCCACACTTAAAGAGTAAGCATGTGTTTGTTCAATTTATATATTTAACGGATATTTAAAATAATCATCATTCAATTTTTGTTAATGGTCCATAAAAGAAAGTTCTATTGGATAACCCTCATTGGGTGTCCTCAGGGTTTCATGGATTTCCCCAGTACTGTGAGCAGTTACACATCAAAGTCAAAGCCAAGGAGACAGAGACACTTTGTGGTGAGAGCTAATGATTTCCCATACGATTTTAGATGCGGTTTTCTGATCTCTCTGGGCTCAGTTCCCCAATCTCTGAGAGAGGGTGAACATTTCTCCGTAAGCGTTTTGAGAAATAAGCAACACGCTAACTATAAAACACTGTGCGAAAATACTATACCACACGTAAAGGCCTCTGTGTAATTGCAGAATGTTTTGAAAGCAGACGGGAGATGATGAGGGTGATGTTAATTTCTGAGCTTAAAGTTTTGGTTAAATTTTGCTTTTTTTCCCGTGGGGGGGTCCTTTGAGGAGGGCTGCAGATCCAGGCAGTTAGTGCCTTAGGTCTAGGCAGCCTGCGTGGCGGACACTTTTGGAAAGACAGCAATGAATAAATGGTTCTTGCCTTCAAGGAGCTTAGAGAACAGGGAAAGCAGAACAATGTGCCCTGGCAATTCCATGTGGAAGAGCTTCAAAAGTATCGATGATAGTGTATGAACTATATAGAAAGAGAACCACAGCAAAGCAGTGAAAACCTGAAAGAATTGTGGAGGGGAGAGCAGTGTAGAAGATATTCCCAGGAAGAGTGAAGAAGAGAAAGCCAGATGTCTTAGAGTAACTAAAAGTAGTTCCTGTTTGGCTGAAGTACAGAGAAGAGTTGCCTCACAGTGGAATAGTGGAGGGCTTTAATTCACATTAGGGATTTTAAACTTTATCCTGACAGTAATAGGTAACTATTAAAAGGTTTTAAATAGGGAAGCAACATAATCAGATTTGTGTCCTAAAATGCCACTCTAGAAAGGCATTTTAAAAGGTCACTATGTCATGTATATTTTACCACCATATATACACGTATATATATGTTTAAAGGTCACTGAATAATTTCTTCATAAATGAAAACAATTGGGCCTCATCAAAATTAAAAGCTTTTGCTCTATGAAAGCCTATGTAAAGGGGATGAAAAGATAAGCTACAGACCAGGAGAAAATGTTTGCAAACCACATATCTAACAAAGGATTAATATATAGAATATTTAAAGATAGAATATAGAATATTTAGTATGTAAAATATTTAAACTTAACAGTAAAACAGCAATAACAACAAAATAATGCAATTAAAAAAATGGAGCAGTCATTTCACGGAGGAGGATATACAGATAGCAAATAAGCACAAGAAAAGATGTTCAGTATCATTCGCTATCAAGGAAACGTAGATTAAAACCCCAATGAGATATCACTATGCACCTATTGGAATGGCTAAAACAAAAAATAGTGAGAAAACCAAATGCTGGCAAGTATATGGAGAAACTGGATCATTCATAATTTGCTGTGGAAATGTAAATAGTACAGCCACTCTGAAAAATAGTTTGGGAGTTTCTTATAAAATTAAACATGCAACTATATACCACATAGCAATTGCATTCTTGGGTATTTACCCCCAGAGAAATAAAAACTTAATGCTTACACCTGCACCTGCGCTTGAATGTTCATAGCCACTTTATTTGTAATAGCCAAAAATTGAAATCAATCTAGATGTCCTTCAACAGGAATGATTCAACAAATTGTGGTACATGTCATAGAAACTACTCAGCAATCAAAAGGCACAAACTATTGAAACACACAATTTGGATGAATCTCCAGGGAATTACGCTAAATGCAAAAAGCTAATCCCAAAAGGTTACATAATGTATGGTTCCATTTATACAACATTCTGAAGTGACAAAGTTTGAGAACTGGAGAACAGCTTACTGGTTGCCAGGGGTTAGGGAAGAGAAAGACAGGGGCTGCTCGGGAGGCAGGCGGGTAGTTATAAAAGGACAAATTGAAGGAGCTTCATGGTGTTAGAACTTGGCTGTGGCGGTGGATACATGCATGTATATATAGGATAAAACTGCATAGAGCTTAACACACACACACACATACACACACACACACACACACACTACTACTACTACTACAAGTAAACTGAGAAGATCTGAAAAAAATGTGTTTGACATCAATGTTAAAATTTTGGTTATGACATTATACTATAATTTTGCAAAATGTTAATATTGAGGAGAACTGGGCAAAAAGTACAAGTAATCTCATATTATTTCTTTCTTTCTTTTTTTTAAAATCTCTAGTACATCTTGCTTTCTTGAGACAATCTTTCTGGATTTACTTCTTTTTTATTTTATTTTTTAAATTGGGGAATAGTGTGTTTTTCCAGGACCTATCAGTTCCATGTCAAGTTGTTGTTTTCAGTCTAGTGGGGAGCGCAGCTCAGCTCCAGGTCAAGTCATTGTTTTAAATCTAGTTGCAGAGAGTGCAGCTCACTGGCCCATGTGGGAATCGAACCGGTGACCCTGGTATTATGAGCCCTGTGCTCTAACCACTGCGCCAATGGGCTGGCCCTTGTGTTATTTCTTACAAGTGCATAGGAATCTATAATTATCACAATAAAAATTTCCATGGAAAAAATGGTCACCCTGACTGTCTTGTAGAGAATAGAGTCAAAGCAGTGGTTCTCCTACTTCAGTGTCCAGGGGGCTTCTAAGACACAGATTGCTGGGCTCCACCTCCAGAGTTTCTGATTCAGCGGGTCTGGGGTGGGGCCTAAGATTTTGCATTCCTAACAAATTCCCAGGTGATGCTGGTACTTCTGGTTGAGGAACCACACTTTGAGAGCCACTAAAATAGAGAGTCATAGTGGCTTTCCCCCATTACGATTCCTTTCAAAGGGCAAAAGCAGAGAGTTTGGCTTTTCCTCGGTGTTTCTTTTTGCAAAGCCCTGGATCTCCATGCTGGGCTTGGGCAAGGTTCAGTCTTTGAGGACTGCCCACGTGGTTGTCGTCGAGGGCAGCTTTCAGGGATTGGTTAGAGCAGCAGTGCTCAAAGGGCAGCGCCCAGACCAGCAGCAGCAGCAACACCTGGGAACCTGCTGGAAAGGCACATCTTGGGGCTCCACCCTAGACCTGGTGAGTAGGAAGCTCGCAGGGTGGGGCCCTGCAGTCTGTGTTTAACAAACCCCAGGAGCTTCAGATGCCTGCTAAAGTTTGAGGACCACTAGGTTAGAGAGTGTAGGTTAGAGAGTGGCAAGAGAAGATATTGGGAACCCATTTCAGACCTTCTTTGTGAAAACTGACGAGTGTGAAGGACCTTCCGGGTATACATAATTTTTATTTATTTATTTATTTTAAATTTATTGGGGTGACAATTGTTAGTAAAATTACATAGATTTCAGGTGTACAATTCTGTATCACATCATCTATAAATTACATTATGTGTTCACCACCCAGAGTCAGTTCTCTTTCCATCACCATATATTTGATCCCCCTCACCCTCATCTCCCACCCCCCACCCCCCTTACCCTCTGGTAACCACTAAACTATTGTCTGTCTTGTCTATGAGGCTTTTTTTTTTTCCTTAGACATTTATCATTTATATCCCTCACACTGTGGACCCTCTCCCCCCATCCACTTTCTCTCTGACATCGCACCGAGCCATCTCATTTCCACTATCTCCACTCCCAATGCTGTACTCTGCCTCTTGTAAATGTATACATACCTATATATACATATATATATATATATATATATAATATTATAGTTGGCATTCATTATTGTTCAGTTTCAGGTGTACAGTGCAGTGATCAGGCATCTACATCTTCCCTGAGATGGTCTCCAAAATAGGACACATGTCTATCGGATACCCTACAAAATCTTTACAACATTATTGATTACGTTCCCCAGATTAATTTTCAAACCCCGTGGCCATCTTGTGGTTACTGACTGTTTTCTAATCCCCTCACCTTTCCCTTTACCCCCACCCCCCCACCCATCTAGCAACCCTCAGTTTTTCCTCTTTGTCTCCAAAACCGTTTCTGGTTAGTTCATTCACTTATTCTATTCTTTAGATTCCGCATATAAGTGAGATCATATAGTATTTATCTTTCTCTGTCTGACTTATTTCACTTAACATAATGTTCTCTAGGTCCATCCATGTTGTTGCAAATGGTAAGATTTCTTTCTTCTTTATGGCTGTGTAATACTCCATTGTATAAATGTACCACAGTTTCTTAATCCAGTCATCTACCGATGGGCATTTCGGTTGTTTCCATGTCTTGGCTATTGTGTATAGTGCTGCAATAAACATAGGAGTGCATAAAGATTTTTGAATTGGAGTTTTGGATTTCTCCAGATAGATACCGGAGAAATTACTGGATCATAGGGTAGTTCCATTTTCAGATTTTTGAGATGCCTCCATACTGTTTTCCATAGTGGCTGCACCAATCTGCAATCCCACCAACAGTGCACAAGCGTTCCGGGTATACATAATTTGAAAACAAGATGTGGCCAAGGGAAAAGTGAGGTGTGGTCTCCACAGGATAGGGTAGGACTTCTAGTCTCTTACCTGTCGATGCAGGAAGCAATGTTAACTTACCTGCTCCGCAGCCAGTGCTGGGCTAGTTAAGGGATCATAAAGCACACGGAAAGAATAAAGCCCCAGATTAACACTCAGTAGCAATTAGTGGTTGTAGGCAGTGCCCATTACAGGCTCATAAGCATATCAACATATTGATCTGAACACAGCCGGACAGTGTTCATGAACTGCCAGGCTTTCAGGGGCCTCTTATTTACTGCAAGTCACAGGAAGAGTTGCCCCATGAACAATTACATTTCAGGTTGTTTAATTCTGCCATCCCAGAACTTAATCTTTCAGCTGCCTATTGAAAGCCTACTCTGGTTTCTTCATTATGCTGCTGAGAGGGTTCTGGAAGTGGAGAGCAGTATCTGGTTTCTCGGTTCCCTTCTATTCCTAGCTGTGATCTTAGATGTGGCTGGCTGTCAATGTTCAAAGACGTGGTAAGTCACTGGGGACCACTGGTCAGGGTGAGTGTGAGCGTGGGTTTAATACCCACCCTGCCCATGAGTCATCCCTGCTCTATTTGCAGAACGAAGCAAAGATTTGCCAGGCGATCTTCAACGCCTGACTTGGCTCAGCGGCTCTCCAAATGGATGTTAAGTTAAAAATCTATGCATTTATTGCTCTGCTGCAAGTTAACCAGTAAAATGTCTAAAAACTTTCAACACTTTTCAGCATATTGTTAGGGGAAAATTGATAGCTCTCAAAACTTCTTTCTTGAGAACTTCCTTAAAGTCTTCTGAAGTTTTTCCTCAACTTCTGACTTCATGAAGAGATTGTATGGTGTACAGGAAAGACCTGAGTGCTGGAATCAAACAAACTTATGCTCGAATAGAAGAACTGCCCCTTTAAGGCTGTTTGATTAGTCAAGTGACTTAAATTCTCTAAGCCTCCGGTTTCCACCCATAGCATGGTCTAAAATACTATCTTATGTGGTAGACTTGAGAAAAACAAAACAACACATGTACAGTGCCTGGTGTGTATTTGGCACAAAAACCTCTTGCTTCCTTTCTCCTAGTATTAAAGATAATTGCTTGATTTTGATATGAATTTTCCCCCATAAGTTTAATAGTGTATGAAAAAAGTCAAGTGATTGATTATATGACAGTTTGCTTTCCCTTGTTTTTTTTTTTTTTCCTCTACTGCTTCAGTCAGCATAAAGTCAGTCCTTCTGAGGTTCAGTCAGTTCTAGTCCATTTGCCAAGGATCCTATCACGCCTTTTATGGCCTGAAAAGTGATATTCATGTCTGGAAAGCATCCAAATCATAATGATACTTCAGCTCATGTTTGTCAGACAGGCCTACAAAAAAACAGGCTATAAAATATTAAAAGGAACAGAATTCTTTTCCTATACCTTCAAAAGAACTGAACAAAAACCAACTAAATGTTTAAACCAGTATGGCCAAAATCATACTATGCTATATTATAACAAAATGATAAAGTAATATAGTAGTTGCTAATATTCAGCTCCACGAATAATAGTAAACTGACTCTCTTAGGCATTTGATAAATCTTAAAACAAATTTTCCTTTAAAATAAATACTTAAAATATTTTGGTGGAGTGAAAACCAACTGACAGAATCTAGCTGAAAATCAGTTTTGTTAGACAGAATAATATTTTGTAAAAATTAAATGCAAAGGCCTTTTGGCCAGGCGTGCGTACCCCAGCTAGCCACAGTTCCTACCACCCTTGTTATTTCATGCCCACTGGCCCACCTGCTTCCTATATTACGGGGCTTGCCAAGCTCATGAAGACGTTTGAGTTTGTAGACCCCAGTTCCAACCATTTAGATCAAATTACTGGGTTCCTGCCTCAGGCAACTGCGCTCCAGCAGCGGGAGCCTTAGCAGCCCATGTGACCTGGCCTTTGGGTGAGTCTTTCCCTTTTCAGCACAGAGATAGTACCATTTCCTATAGTTATTCATTTTTGAATAACTTGACCTTACTATCTTTTGCTCCTACAGCATTTCCAACAGTCTTGTAAAGAATCTCTGTATTAAATTTGATCTCTACTAATGTTTGAAATTGCTGGTATGGTTTCCATTTTCCTGTTTGGACTCTGACCAGTACAGAGCCAGACTGAACACAACTACAAAGAAAACCCAAACTAAGTATGTGCACTTACCAATATCCATAAACAGAAGAAGGAAATTAATAGTCACTGAGTCTTTGAGGAAAGCAACCCCATGAAAGAGAAAAACCAACATGAACAAAAGAAATGTACTAGAGAAAAAGAGATAACTTGGTGGACAAAGAAGAACTTACACTTTAAAAAAAAATAAAATTAGATTTAAGAAGATTTTGCAGCCGAAAATGACAACAGGGTGCTATGTAAGGTGGAGCAATCAGAAAATGGGGATTTATTGAAATTAAAAATACAATTGCCCGAATGAAAAAAAAATTAATTAATGGCCTGAATAATGAATTAGACAACAAGAAAAGTTGATGATATAGAAGGTAAATTAAAGGAACTCTTTAGAAAATACAGAGGGTACCAAAACAAATGTATACACATTTTAAGAAAGGAAAAAACTGTTATCAAATTTGTAATACTCAATATATACCGATAACAAAAGATGAATACAAGTCACATTTGACTTCTGCAATTACAAGAGGTGCTCAAAGTGGTTACCATCAGCATAATTTTAATACAGTTTTTTCCTTTCTTAAAATGTGTATACATTTTTTGGGGTACCCTCTGTATATAGCAAAGAGTCAATGAGGCGGGCACAAATAGCAAAACTTAATATGTGCCAGAGTGCTCTAAATGCTTTAGTTATAATAGCTTATTTAATCTTCATAACAACTCTCTGAGCTGAGAACTATTATTATATACAGAGAGATCTTAGGTAACATACCCAAAGGGACACACTTAATGGGGTAGTAGAGCTGATTTTCAAATCCAGGGAATCTGACCCCAGAGAACAAACGCTTAACTAGCATTCTGCATTGTCTATTTAAAAAGTAGGAGATAAGAGATATGGAAGACATATTCAGGAAGTCCAATAGCCAGGAAATTGGAGTTCCAAAAGAAACAGAACAAATAGAAGGAAGGAAATAATTGAGAAACAAGGGTAGAAAGTGTATGCAGCTGAAGAAAGACTTGAAAGGTATTACTAAGTACCAAGGATAACTTTTTTAAAAATAACATATCTAGGCACACACTTGTCAAATTTTAGAACTTCAGGATAAAGAGAAAAACTTAAAAGCATTCAGAGAAAAAAACAACTAGCTCTAGAGTAGTATAAATCAGATTAACATCAGATGTTTCATATATAGCAATGGAATAATGGTTTTTAAATTCTGAAGTTTTGGATTTGGAATTCTATGCATAGACAAATATTAATCCAATGAGAAGGCATTTTTGGACATGCAAGAATTCAGATGTCTAGCAGACACACCAATAAAATATAAAATGTGTCTTAGTCAGTTTGGGCTGTTATAACAGAATACCACAGACTGGGTGGCTTATAAACATTGGACATTTATTTCTCACAGTCTGGAGGTTGGGAAATCTAAGATTAAAACAGATTAGGTGTCCGGTGAACCTTGGTGACCTCATATAAGCCTGATTCCTGGTTCACAAATGGCTATAACTTGCTGTGTCCTCAAGTGGCAGAATGGGTGAGAGAGGGTCCCTTTTATAAGAGCACTAATCCCTCAAGACCCATCCATATTGCTGCAAGTGACAATATTTCACCTTTTTTATGGTTGAGTTGTATTCCATTGCATATATGTACCACATCTTTTTTATACAATCATCTGTTGAAGGACACTTAGGTTGTTTCCATGTCTTGGCTATTACGAATGCTTCAGTGAACATAGTGATACATATATCTTTATGAATAAAATTTCGAATTTTCAGGTAGATACCCAGAAGAGGGATTGCTGGGTCACATGGTAGCTCTATTCGTCACTTTTTGAGAAACCTCCATACTGTTTTCATAGTAGCTGTTACCAGAAAACGGACAAGAACCATATAATTTCACTCCTATCTGGGATATAAAACCAAAAGCAACAAATACATAAACAAAACAAGCAAACTCATAGATACAGACAATAGTATGGTGGTGACCAAAGGGGAAGGGCAGTTGGGGAGAGGATGACAAGGGTAAATGAGGTCAAACACATGATGACAGAAGGAAACTAGACTTTGAGTGGTGAGCACACATGGCAATATACAGATGATGTATTATAGAATTGTACACTTGAAATTTATGTAATGTTATTAACCAATCTTACCCCAATAAATTTAATTAAGTGAAATAGTCACGGGGATGTAAAGTACAACATAGGAATATAGTCAATGATATTGTAATAACTATATATGGTGCCAGATGGATACTAGACTTATTGGAGTGATCACTTCATAAGGTATACGAGTACAAATGTCTAAGTACTATGTTGTACACCTGAAACTAATATAATAGTGTGTGTCAACTATAACTGAAAAATGAATTTAAATAAAGAGCACTAATCCCATTCACGAGGGCTCCACCCTCATAACCTAATCATCTCTCAAAGGTCCCGCTTCCAAATGCCATCACTTCAGGGATTAGGTTTCAACATAATGACTTTTTGGAGAACACAACCATTCAGTATTTGGCAGAATTATTCTAAGGAAAAAGGAGGACTAGATATACAAGAAACATCAGCAGTTGAGTATGATTCAGAAATGAAAGACTCCAGAACAAAATTAAAAGTGAATTCACTAGGGTGGGGCTTATAAAAGGTCCTTTTAAAAAATATATAAATGACAATAATGTATTAACTTCTCTGCTCAGTATTTGGTTCTACCAGTAAAATATTATATAATTATAATATAAGTAATGTAATGTTAATAACTTTTCAAATTATTATTAGATTTTTTTTAAAGATGCCCATATAATTTTTAAAATACCTAATGAATGATGACAAAGAAAATGATTGTGTCATTAATTGTAAAGAGATTAAATAACAAGAAATCCACAAACAAAACATAATGATTAAGCAGAATTTAATTGTGATCAAACAACTTTTTCCTGATTTGGGGAGGAAAAACACTTTGCTTCTACATTTTTTTCAAAATAATGGGAACATGATTTTTTCTTGATCGTGTCTCAACTATTCTTGAAAAGTCAAGCAACACCTTCCAGCAATCCTAAAGAAATTGCTACACAGTAATCCAAGACATAGGCAATGGGTTGAGACCAACTTAACAATTTAGATGTGCTGTATCTGTATCTAAAAGTTATCTGAAACATTCTCAGCAAGCTAAGCATTTTGAGAAGTCAAATCATCAGCATCTCATATTTTGCATTTTCCATTTCCAGAGTTTACAAGTAGATTAAATTAAGATGTAGTAACTAAGGTGAAACTATATAAAATTATAATGATATAGTATTATAATGTTTTCTGTTTGCTGATTTTTCTCCTGCTTCCTCAACTTTGAATAACTTATTTTACTTACAGTTATGATGGTGTCTTGGTGACCTCATACAAGAAAAATATTAAACTCAGAGCAAATGTCTCTAGGTGGTATGAATCTAAATATCATTTTAGAATTTTCACAATAAAATGAAACCAAATCTCACGCAAAAGAAAATATTCCTTTCATTTCTTATATATCTCAATAGGCTTAAAAAGATAAATAAATTTGAAATAGCATGGTAATATACTAGTATCCTATTACAAATTTTAGTTATTTTTTTAGAACCACATAAGTGGATTCAATTTATTAATTCAATTTCAGGGTCCTGTTGGTGAATAATAAATCTTTGTCTTCCGGAGTTGGTGGGAGGAAGAATGTGGGAAGATTGATTTAAGAGACAGTTTAACTTGCTTTGAAGTCAGATTTCTTTGAACTAGGAGTAAATTCTTATACCTCATTAGTCTGTGTTGACTTGCATATAAGTAAAATACATTTTAGCTTTGGAGCTATAATTCAGAAATTAATGGACAGTACTTCATCTACCTCCCCCAAGTCAGGATGTAAAAGTCAGTCAAAATCAGTGCTGTAAGTTGTTGAAGAAATTACTGTATAACAACAGAAGGCTACTGACAGCAATTAGAAACTTTGATGGGTTTCATGTGGTTGCTCATTTATCCTTCCATTCATTTGCAAACCATTTATTGAGAGCACCCTATTAATCACACAGTGTAGTAAACTCTGGGAAATGAATGGTGAAACAAAAAGCCATGGTGCCTGCCGTCAAGGGAGATTAAATTTGTCAATTAGACGGCATCTAATACAGAATATAGACTCTAATTTAGGAAATTATTCTCTGTCACTCTTTCTTTAACTGTAAATTTACATTTGTTAAACGAGATTCTCCTACTGAAATTAACTATACTCTGATAAATTCTCTTGAAAGCTGTGCATAGCCAAAACTGAAGAGAAATTTCCTGTTAAATGTAGCATACTTACTACATGGTTATCTTCTTTTGCTCTCAAATGCCATTAAAATGATAAATGACCAAAACAAGAAAGAGAAATTTGTCATCAACAGACAAACACTTTCAATAGATTTTCAGATGATTAAATTAAAAGTCATGGTAAGGGACTTAGCTGAGTGGGAGAAGCTAAAACTAAAGTGCCTGCTGAAAAGAACACCGAAGAGGAATGAGTCAATTTGCTCCACTGAAACTCATAAACAGCCTCAAGACTTAGAGACACCAACGTGTGAATGTAGCAAAAGATTAAAAATGGGAAGAAGTTGGAAATCTGCATTTGAAGTGGTTAAACACCTACAGATCTTCTTCTCCAACCCACACGGCACAAATGACAACCTTCCCCTACCCACTTACCTCTTACATCTCTCTAAGTGACCATAGGCCAATTCTCCAAAGGCATTAAGCAAGAGATGTTCTCCACTGGAAAGTAGCAGGTACAGTGGGGTAAGGTGCAGGGTTGAGGACAGAGTGATATATCTTTGAATATTATCCTTCTAGGTAATTCAAGGAAAAGGCCAGCTCACAGCATAGTAACCCTAGAGTAAAGCCTACTAGTTGATTAGCCCGTCTCATGCACACAGCATTAGTCTTTTAGTATTTCACTCTTGAATGTGGATAGACATGTCTTTTCAGAAAATGGCATTGGAACAATTGAAATGAAATTGGACTGCTTCTTCACACCATACACACAAAATAACTCAAAATGGGTCATAGACCTAAATATAAGAAGTAAAACTATAAAACTATAAAACTAGAAGAAAATATACGATTAAATATTTCTGACCATGAGGTAGACAAAGCCTTCTTAGATATGACAACAGAAGCACAAGCCACTAAAGAAAAAGATAAATTGGACTTCATTAAAATTAAAAACTCTTGTGATTAAAAGGATACTATCAAAAAAGTGAAAAGACAACCCACAGAATGGGAGAAAGAAACTTGCAAATCATATATTTGGTAAGGGACTTGAATCTGGAATATGTTTAAAAAACATTTACAACTCAATAATACAAAGACAAATGACCCAATTAAAAAGGACAAAGGATCTGAAGAGACATTTCTCCAAAGAAAATATACACATAGCCAATTAACACTTGAAAAGATGCTCAATATAATTAGCAATTAGAGAAATACAAGCCAAAATGATGAGATACCACTTCATACATGCTAGAATGGCTATAATCAAAAGGACAGACAATAGCAACTATTGGCAAGGATGTAGAGAAACCGAAAGCTTCATACATCGCTAGTAGTAATGTAAAATGGTGCAGTATTTTGGAAATCTTCCTGGTAGTTTTTATTTTAAAGTTACATATAGAATTATCATATGATCCAGTAGTTCCACTTCTAGCTATATACCCAAGAGAAATGAAAACATATGTCCACATAAAAAGTTGTACATGAATGTTTTATACCAGCCTTATTCGCAATAGTCAAAAGTGAAAACAACCCAAATGTCCATAAACTGGTGAATGGATAAACAAAATATGCTATAACCATACAATGGAATATTATTTGGGGAAAAAAATGAATGAAGTACTAATAAATGCTGCAAATTGGGTGAATTTTGAAAACATTATAAGTGAAAGAAGTCAGTCACAAAAGACCACATATTGTATGATTTCATTTATATGAAATGTCCAGAATCGGCAAATATATAGAAATGGAAAGTAATTTAGTGGTTTCCTAGAGCTGGGTCAGGAAAGGGCAGAAGATAGAAGACTGAGGGGAAATGGGAAATGACTACTAGTGTGTATAGGGTTTCTTTTTGGGGTGAGGAAAGTGTTCTAAAGTTGATTGTGGTGATGGTTGCACAACTCTGTGACTGTATTATAGACCACTGAAACGTACACTTTAAATGGATGAATTGTATGGTATGTGAAGTATATCTCAATATGGCTGTTAGAAAAATGTAAATGGACAGCCACAGATTACCAAACATCTGTGGAAAGGCTGCAACATGAAAGAGAGTAATGAACACAAACCACAAAAATGAACTTGGAGGAAATAGACACAGTATAAAAAAATAGAAGAAAAGGTCAAATTAAACATTTTAATAGTAATCTCAGAAAGATAAGAGAAAGTATTGCATCTCAATATTTTCATAGCAGATGGGTAAATAAAGACCCCCTGAAAATAAAAATATAATGAGAACCAAATCAAAGAAACTATTCCAGAAAGTGAAAACAAGAACAAAACAAAACAAACAATTGTAACACAATAGAGATTTTTAAAAATTTAAAGGATCAACCCAGGAACTTCAACAATAAGATTTCTATAAAGAAAGAGCAGAGCACATGGAGTAGAGGAAGGTAAACTAGAAATAGCAAAAGAAAGAAAGAAAGAGAGAGAGAGAGAGCAAAAAAAAAAGCAAAAACAAACGAAAAGTATGGTAAAGGACTTGAGCTTCTAGACCATAAATAAATAATAAATAAATAAATAAATAAATAGAAACTCAACAGAGCACTCTGAATAACAAATTTTTTAAAAATTTATTTCAAGGCATCTAGAAATGTAAGAAAACACACACACACACACACACACACACACACACACACACACGACGTCTGACAATTAAGTTCGCAAACTTGTTGGAACGATGTTGTTAACCTTTTTTTGATATCAGAGGGATTATTCATTATAAATTTGTATCAACTGGACTAACAGTTAACCAAGTTTACTATTTGGAAGTGCTGAAAAGGCTTCATGAAAAAGTTAGATGACCTGAACTTTTCGCCAACAATTCATGGCTTTTCGCTATGCAATTCATTGCATCATGACAATGTACCAGCTCACACGGCACTGTCTGTGAGGGAGTTTTTAGCCAGTAAGCAAATAACTGTATTGAAACACCCACCCCTACTCACCTGATCTGTCCCCCAAATGACTTCTTTCTTTACCTGAAGATAAAAGAAATATTGAAAGGAAGACATTTTGATGACATTCAGGGCATCAAGGGTAATATGATGACAACTCTGATGGACATTCCAGAAAAAGAGTTCCAAAATTGCTTTGAAGGGTGGACTAGGCACTGGTGTCGGTGCATAGCTTCCCAAGGGGAGTACTTCGAAGGTGACCATAGTGATATTCAGCAATGAGGTATGTAGCACTTTTTCTTGGACAAGTTCGCAAACTTAATTGTCAGACCTTGTATATAGCAAGCTCTGTGGAAGTTTCCATTGATTAAGGTGGTCTTAAAAGCTGAAGGACACTGATCTTTGGAGTGGCATTGTACAGCTGTCTAGTCTATTATCTGCTTTGTATAGCTTTACATTTGACAAAAATATTAAGTTTTTAGCATCTGAAGCTCTTTATTAAACACTTTGTTATTTCAATAGTTGGACAAAATGTGGTGACAAAAATATTGCACTTAATGGGAACTGGGAAGACTGACAGAGTATCCTTCCAGTACATTTTATACTGTCTCATTATGACAAGTCTTTATTGGCCTGGTGGTATTCTAGTTCCAGAACACCACAATTTTGAAGCAGATTTCTGCCTGTGTAACTCTGTTGGAGGATTTGCCTAGAAAGGGTTCCCTGGTCCTCTTTCTGAATGTGTCTCCCTCTTTATTTCTCTCTGTCTCTGTCTCTTCCTAACTCCCATCTCCTTGTCTCCCCTCACCACCTCAATTTGCTCATTATCTTCAAGTAGTTTGAAAGTTCTAATTCTATAAACACTGCCTTTTCTAGCTGCCTGCAAAAGACCCTTCTAAATTGCAGTTCATGTTTCCACATGAGTAATGAAGGAGTTCCAGGGGGCCCCAAAGAGTGAGAGAAAGAGTTGAAGTGGAATCTTCTCGGTACCTTGCAAATGTTCTCAGTTTGGTATTTTCACTTATCTCTGCTTCCTTACCTCCGTTTTTGCCTGTTTCTCCTTTTTTCCCCTCATCCTTCTCTGCTCTCAAAACAGAAGAAATGTTTCCTTAGATAGTTGTGCATATTATGGTTATGATGATGGTGTTGATGATAGTACTATTACTTTTATTTTAGACTTTTTGGTTAATGATTGGTAACACCTCCCAGACCATACTGAGAATGACACAAAGACCTAAAAACGAAATGTTTCCTGTGGAAATGTCACTTACCTGTCCTAAACATTAGGCCATCCCTGACCTCCACTTCTAAAACATACTTGTAATGCTTCAAGAGTAAATATCTTAGAAGATCTTGAATTTGCAGTACAGCTTTCATATGCTAATTATCCCATTTGTCAGTCCCTGAGCTAATGCAGATTAAAACTCTTTAAAACTCTATTAATAAAACCAATATTAACATAAGACAGACTTTAAAATAAATCAAGATTTATAAATGTCATAGAAAATGCAGATTATTAGAATCTCTGACATGTAAACATGGTGAGTAACATTTTAACAACTGATTTGGTTTAACTTAAGCAAAATAAGGATAATAATGTTTAAACAACAGAAATGACTGGGATAAAGATATAAATTGGAGAAGTATTAGCATGTAATGGGGGTTGAAGCAAAGAGAATAGATGAAATCATTCAGTTAAAGTAAATCCATGGAGAAGAGAATGGAAATCAGGATGGAACGTCAACATTAAGGGGTGGAAAGAAGAGCAGTGGATGAGCCTGAGCTGGAGCAGCAGAGAGAGGGACTAGAAGAGACCAAGGGGACAAGCCTGATGTCACTTTTATGCCTCTTCCAACCTCCAATTACAAGAAGTTACTAAAAGAAGTAAATACCAAATAAAATTAAAACTGCCAGTTGCACTGCAAATTAAAGATAAAAAATCTATTTCTGCTAACTTAAATGTTGAGGAGAATGGATGGAGAAATGGAGTAGGCAGAATTCTAAGTTGGCTGCTAACAGTCCTGTTCATTGGTATACCCGCCATATGTAATCTCCTCCACTTGCGTGTGGGCGGGACCTGTGAGCAGGATGGATCTCATGTCTGTGATTAGGTTATGTTATGTGGCAAAGGGAATAAAGTCATTAAAATTTTTCTTTTAAATAAAATATCTCTAAAAATAATAAGTCTATTTTCATCGCTTCTCGGCCTTTTGGCTGAGATCAAGTGAAGTAAGTATTTTCAATGAAGTCAATGAATGTTATATCTGATTTATATACAAATGGATGAACATAATTTTTGTAGAGAAAAAATCTTGAGATATAATATTTAACAATCCTGCCTCATAATATGTCAAGAATATCGAGTAAAGAGATTCAGTAGGTCTGAAGTAGGGCATAGAGAGCTATATTGTTATAAAACTCCTTAAGTAAGTCTGATGTGCATCTTCAATTGAGAGGACCTGACATATAAAGTATTACATTGAAATTAAAGGAGTAAGGTCGTAGTCAAGTAAAATTTGAAACAGTAGCTGAAATTATAACTGGTAACATTGTGGCTGCCTAACATCAGGTCATCAGGCAAAACAATGCTAGAATTCACAAAAACAGGAAAACCTGATGCAACTCTTTCTTAGAATTTTGATCAGTGTTATCCCTGATGGTTAAAATATATGTGGACATTGAAGCTACTGACAAATCTTTAGGGGTTTTCACTAAAGCATTCAATTTCTGATAAATGTATATTAACAAAATTTTAACATATATAAAGTGGGCTTAGGAATGGCTGAGCGTCTCTTCTGATTCGACAATTCTTCCCGTGCAACTCATCAAACAAATACAATCTCCAGCACCTCTCTTTTTATAAGCTCAAAGAACCAATATTTGTAATTTTTCAGAAGCCATCTGGGAAATCTCAAAGTATAAAAGATAGCTTGATATATAATTTTTTTTTAAGATGTTTAGATCCAATTTTTTGGAAAGCAAAAAATTGTCAGAGGAAATTTGGACACTTGGTTATGACAACCATGGGTGTCTCAGAAGCAATGTTTGGTTATCTATTTAATCATAGAGACAATAAAATATGGGGAAAAAAACTTAGATGTTATAATTGAAAAGAACCATAGCTCTTTCAAAAGTGAGAGTGAAGAATCTTTATTCTTTGTCTCCCCTCACCCCATATAATCAAGGGTTCGGGTAGGAGGAAACTGTTGGGAGATTGAGTCCTGAGAGAGAGAAGTAAGAGCAGTTTGGGGTGGAGTAAGGAAGAAGACAGATGACCACAAGGGCCTGCAGTCTGGGCAGTGACCCAGCATGACAGGGAGGTGAAGCTGGCTGGGATTAGCTGGACACGAAATGGAACTGTGGTGTCAAGTTGCTCTGGTAGGAGTAAGAGTGAACTGTGGAATCAGGGGGTCAGATGCTTGAGGACTTGGGTAGTTGGAGCAAACTCAGAGCATTCCTGAAATAGATCAGAGTTCAGAGAGGTTGTATTATTAACACTTAATATGGTGATATGAGAAAACTTAATTCACAATATCCGGTACATTTTTTCCTTAGGACTATTTTAAGGTCTTTTTAAAATGTTGTCCTGACACATACTATTTGTTTTTAAAAATACAACATTTACTTACTCCTATAGCAATTGCAGAAGATTTGTCTCTTTTTTCTCCCTTTTGGCTAAATTAAATAAGTAATAAAAGTCAGAAATATAATTCCTGCTTGAAGAGTACTCTAAAAAAGAAAATACGAATCTTGAGGACACAAAAAACCCTTTCCAGAGTATCAACCTGATAACTTTGGATGGAAAAATGTGATTTTTGGCTCTTAAGCTCAGCAAATCAGGCTACAAGTGAACCCTGCCAAGATATTAAGAGCAAAGTGAAAAAAATCACCACTGTATGTGTCCACAAATTGGGATGTTTGGCGTTATATATTTGGAACATCTGTACAATTGATTGAATTCCTCATCTGCAAATTTTGGCATCATGACACCAGTAACTTTGGAGTCCTTCCTTTTTCACTACTAATTTGGACGGAAAACACACACATATACATACACACACACACACGCACGCACGCACGCACACTCATGATGCGGTGCTTCATGTACAAAAGACAAGATGGGCCGCAATCCCATTTCTTTTCCCACTGAAATCTTTTTCAGAAGTTAGGCACAGAGTGGGTAAATTAATATACTTTCACATTTCTCTAAATGAAAAAGTTTCTAAACATCCCATTTCCTCCTCACCTTTCCTCCACCTGGTCACTTTAATCCTTCCAAAGGTTTTATCATCTTGGTGATTTAGGCTCTGGATGTTGGAGGGCGGGAGGAGGAGAGAGTTGGGGAATACACAGGGCTACTGGACTACCTGAAATATCATATGTTTGTCCAAAATGGAAGAAGGGACTTTTGTTACTATGGCAGAGTGTTAGTTAGCTTAGGTGGAGAATACAATAGGGTTTTCTAAAAGAGTCCTCAGGATCGCTTTCCATTCTATTGCACAAACATGATTCTGAACTTCAAACCTGTTTCAGGGCATTTATCAGGTGATACTCAATCAATCCATGTTTAGGGAGTTCCTGCTACAAACTCCTTTTGAAGTTTGTAATCCAGTGGAGAGTCAGAACTTACAACAGGACAGAGTGAACAACACAAAGCTAAAGTTCTGTGACAGACTGTAAACTCTAAATGTTCAAAGATAATGAAAAATAGCAAAAACCTAGGATTTTAGGAAAGGCACATGCAGAGTGGAATTTTGACCTTGAAAGATGACCAGAATTTGATAATATGGAAAGGGAGTGTTCTGTAACAGACTCAACAGAATCCCAGAAACGGTTAATTTACGTTTCTGTGAGTGAAAGAAGAGTGAAGTGTGGTCAAGTTATAGAGAAGAAGGGCTCTTGGAGGCCAAATGAGAACATTTCACCCTGATGCTATATGGTACAGGGTACCATGTTGGATGACTCAGCAGAACTCAGAGATTGTCACATATCTGTGTCTTCTACCACACCTACTTTTAGTAGGTGTTTAGTAAATATTTCTTGAAGTGAAGTGTGGCGCAATGATGGAAACTTTCAAAGATTTCAATGCCACAGTTAGGACCTAAAATTAACCACTTAAGCTACATTTTTCTGCTAATCGTTGAGAAAGGAGGGAAAGAATATGGCCCATTTCAAATATAAAAACTACAACCGTTGTAAATGTACCTCACTGAATAAATACATAATGTGGATAATATTTATTGCACATTAACTGGCACTGCTCTAGGCTCCTGGGATCCCACCATGAACAAGAGATACGAGATCCCTGTAAGATCATTTTACCCAGTGATAATTGCTTTGAAGACAACAAACCCAAGAGACTGGAAGAGTGACACGGCAGGAATGAGCTGGTCATTAAGGAGGGGCTCTCTGAGAATGTGATAGCTGAGCAGAGTCCTGAATGAAAAGAAGGAGCAAGGCAATGGAAGGTCAGAACACTCCAGTTAAAGGGAAGAGCAAGGCAACAACCCAAAGAAGAGGACAGCTTAGCATGGCGTAAGTTACAACTCAAAGATGAATTTTGTCTTTGGACATAAATTCATTTTAAGGTATACCAATAGGAACATGGCAGGAAACTTTTTTTTTTCTTCTTCATTTCTATTCTCTTAGACTTTTCAAAAATAAAATTAAGCCTTCCCAAGACCCATAGTAAAGGGACAAACTTATAACAGCAAAGAGAACAGAAAGTAGACCAGTGCCGAACAAAGGTTTCAAAAAAATATGTGAAGAAGACTTAGAGAGGATGGAAGCCCAATGACACGCAAGATGGAGGGAGGAAGGATGTGGAGGGTGGGGGCAGCAGCCAAGGGGAGCAAAGAGAACCGCTCTCTCAGACAGACGCAGAGAGGCCTGCCTGGTACATGTACTGTGACTGCTCCTCTCAGCAATCCACATTCCCGTCCCTTCTCCCTTCCTCTGTGGAAAAGAACCTGGAGATTGATTTAAAGAGCAGGTTGTGGTAAAGTGTAGGATCTTGAAACTCATTCAAAAGGACTTTAAGGGGATCAGCATGCATGAGTAGAAAACATTTTGAAATGTTTGGTTGTGAGGAGAAGAGAGTATGGCGGGAGCTAAAGAAAAATATTAGGTTGCAAAAAGGGATTTTTATGGTGGTGGTGATTATTTTTCAAACAGAGCAGACTTGAAGATGTTGAAATGTCAATGAAAAGTACCTGTGGAAAGGACGTTCCTAACCAGTGTTCCTACTTCCAAGTGTCCCTCTCTTTGCCTGTCTTGGTTAATCTTAGCTATTTTTTTTTTCGAAAACTCAACTCAAAACACACTGGCCTATCTCCTACAGTTCCTCCGTAGGTATCCTAAGCTGCTATTATTACACCTCTACTCATGGCCTTTCTGGTATTTAAAATATTCTCTTCATATTTCTAACCCTGAAAGTGCCAGTGAACTTTAAGCTATGTTTCAGTGCTGCCTTCTCTTACATTTTCCTTGAGGGCAAGCACTTGGACTTATTTCATGTTTGTTTTTATTTAACACACTAGCGACATAATAGATTATTTAGCGAGCCTTTGTGGATTCTTCATCCCCAAAGGCTATCACTTTTCCTAATGTCATTTGTTGAATAGTTGTCCACGTCTTCACTTCTCACTCACCACATTCTGGCTGCTGCCCCCATCGCATGCCTGAAAATGCTGTTTGGAAGACCTCCCACAAGCTTTTTATTGCTAACACAGGGAACACTTCTCAGGCCTTTCCCTATCTCAGATTTCAGCAAGATTTGACTCTCTAAACCACAACTTTTCCTTGAACAATCTCTCCTCTTGACTTCAATAACACGTCATTTTCTTGGCTGTCTTGTGACCTCTCTACTTCTTCTCAGTTGACTTTTTAGGATCTTTTTTCCATCTTGCCTTCCCTTCAATGTCACACTCAGGGCTCTAGCCTAGCTTTTCTTCTTTTTTCACTCTGCCTGCTCTACCTGGCTGGGTTCAACCATGTCAATATCACCAAGTCCCTTTTTCTCTCCAGCCCAGATCTCTCTTCTGAGTACCAGACCAACAAGCACAAATGTCTCCTAGACACGCTCTCTTGGACAACACAATCGCATTTCAAATTGAATATGTCCAAACTAAACTCATCACGGGTACTCTACTCGTTTTCCACCCACCCCATTTTATCCTCCACTCTTTCCTATCTCAGTGAGTTAAACTACCAGGTATCTGGTTTCTTAAATCAGATTTTGATCTGGGCATCATCCTTGATTTTCAAAAGATGAATCAACTTGTATGTCTTGAAGAGTAGTGGTGCCTTTAACAGTGCCTGACACTTTCAGGAAAAGTTTTGTGTTGTTTGGTTTATTTCTTTGGAATGGACAAGGGAAGAGAGAATTGTTTTGCATTAGATAGATTGAGTTGGAAGTCACTGGGGCCTATGTAAAAAAATGTTGATTGGGCATTTGGAAATATTGGTATTGGAGTTATGAAAAGGTTTCAGAGCTAGAGTTACATAGTTGAGAATTATCTACAATACATACAGATAAAATTGAAACCATATGAGAAGATGAGATCATCAAGGGAAAGAGTACATAGAAACAAGGATATGTGGAAACAAGTTGTAGAAGCAGGTCATAACTCTTAAAACTTATAGGACCTTATAGATCATCTGGCACAATTTTTTTTTCACCTGAAAATTGTATGGAGACTAAGAGAGGAAGAGAGAAATTAAATTCTAAAAATATATATATATATCTACTTTGGAGGTCTTTGATGTCAAGTTTGTGTAATGTTCCAAAGCTCAGACCAAGAAAAGATTCCGAGTGAGTTGACTCTACAAAAGTCACAGGCCTCAGAATCAAGCCAACATTGTTGCTGGCAACACAGCGAGCCAGAAAGAACTTGGGTCTCTTATGACTTCCAGGAACCAATAGATAAGCAAGCCCTAACTCTCACCCGACTTCCAGATTGCCTGCAATGTAAAGCAATATCTCTCCTTGTGGTGTAAACCAGTTCGGTTTGTTACTGTGACTGAAGTAACAGCAAGTGCTGGAGCCAGCTCATGTGGGCTCATGAGCTGATAGTGCACTTCTCTTCCCAACTCTGTGTTCCGTTACATCATGTAGTTAGCTTGAAGTTGGCTGTGAGGGGACTATGTACAACTTTGAACTTGGCAGATGCTGTGAGTTGGAGTTTTTTTTTAATCCAATGAAAATCTGGTTGTTAAACATATTCCACCCCATCACTGGTTACAGCCAAAAGCATCCTTACCAATACACTTGAATCAAAAACTGCTGGTCCATGTTTGTCACTAAATACGTAATTCGTTTGGAAAAGTATCAATCAATATCATGCAGCTGTAATCCTGTTACTATAGGATATCCATAATTGATTGGGAGGTTGGAAATCTGGGAGTTTACCTTAGAGGAGTTTCCTTATTTCCTTAGAGGAGTTTACACCTCTCTCCATGGCGAAGTGGTGAGGGTGTTACCTTTCTACTTCAAGTCAAATGAGAGATTTCCAGAGAACCGGATGTGAGTTCCATAGAGTTTGAAGGATATAGAGACGCACACTTAAAAGTCTAGAGGGAAAACACATTGGCTGAAATTGCTGAGAAGCAAAGAGATGGTTGTTTTGAAGGGGCACAAGTTCAGAAGTATTTCCCATGAGCCTGAGCAGATCCTTCAGAAGGGAGCTGATTGAATCATCTTGAGAAGGATCCTGGCTGTGAGGATGAAGTGGAGGGTCAAGGGGACCCAATATGCAGTCTGCCTGGGAGCTGGGGGGTGGGGGCAATGGCAGTGGTAGCCAAGGACATATCTTCATCTAAGTCAAAGAACTGTAGGTTCTTTGAATGATACTGAGAATGATACTGAGGTGTTTGCTAGAAGGTCGGTCACGTTCACATGAGTCCAGAATTGTGTATCCGATGCATCCAGAGAGCGCTAATACCAAATTAGGACTGTATTAGTACAGTTAGAATAGACTCCCCCCGTTATTTCTCCCTTTCCTCATAGGCTCCAACCCTGAGGGCGCCAAAAAGGCAGCTAGTGAGTGTGTAAGGAGAAGGACTTGAAAGAGCGAGGGAAAAGATGGGTCTCCTAACCCCACAGATTTCCCAGTCACAGACAGGCCTTGATGGGAGAGGCAGAGGCTTTAAACTGGGTAAAAGATGCACATTTCAAAGTTAGAGTGGAAGGTACTTTTCAAAACTACTGAATGAAATGTTTCTTGTGACTGCAGGAGACTAGAAAAGTTGTGGCATCTGCTTGGTATTTCCTTTAGAGGCAGAGAAGAACTGGCAAGAGAGTGGGTTTGAAGGATCCTTGGAGGAAATAGAATAAAGAGAATCTCTGTGCCCCACGGGATAATTCAATAAACATGTTAGATTTGCAGAGATGATTACAGCCTTTGGTAACTTTATTAACTGTGCGGAAGTGCAGTAATGTGCTTAATTGATGTCCATTGAATAAATGAATAAAACTCCAACTTGGAGTAAGAAAAAAGTATTTAGGAGGAAGTTCTCCCATCTGAGCAAAATGAGAAATTGTCTGAGTCTCTATCATGTCAGAAAGAAAGGTACTTTCTTTTCATTCTTTCTATATTAAACAGGGTGTATATTAGGATTCATGGGAAGGTGGTGGTTTGTGGATATTCAAAACATTTTTTCCCGTTAGCCCCATTATACTAAATGCAAACACAGAATTTCCATCTCTCTCTCCCCAAACTCTGCCCTGTGCAGAGATGAAGAGGACGATTGCTCTGCATGTCTATTGATGTATCTGCTTTTCTCCACAGGCAATAAGCGCTTCAGTAGCAATTTGGACTCTTAGTAACTTTTAATTAGGGGGAATTAGAATGCATGGCTCTCAGGGTAAAGCCTGGCACCTGAAGTGTCCAAAACACTAGCCAGTAGCCATAGGTGGTTATTCAATTTTAAAGTTAATTCAAAGTACGTGGAACTAAAAACTGAATTTTTCTATCATACTAGACACATTTTAAGTGCTCATTAGCTACATGTGGCTGGTGGCACAGAGTTGGAACATTTTTATCACAGAAAATTATTTTGGGCAGTGCTACCCTAGATTTTTATTAGAGAAGACATAAAATATTGTTTGAAATAAATTTCTACCGGGTGAGATTCAGGTCTATTCAAAAAAAAAAAAGAAGAAGGAAAAGAAAAGGGAGATAAACTTTCATATTTAAACAAGTCAAGAAAGTAAATAAAAGAGTCTTCCATTTAAGAATTTGAAGTAGATCTAAAGGCTGATTTTGACAGAAGCGGTCTTTTATGTGTAAATTTTATTTAAATGCTTTCATGTGACTGTTTATATAACTTAATAATTTACATTGTAATCTTAGAATATGTCTTTTGGGATCATTCCCAGAGAGTCCATTTCAGTTTTTATAAAGCATTACGTAGATATTTGATAGTGGCAAAGAGAAATGAAAGTTGTCTATACTAAGGAAAGAATCTTTACATTCACTCTGAGTGAATCTTGGGATAAATCTGGACAAATTACATTGATCCTTACCAGGAATAAGAAGCCTGCCTAGTTCCCTTCTCTGAATGTCCAGGATAATTTATAGCAGTTTCACTTCCAGTTCAGAACTGGCAACTGGGGAAAAACTATTGTGTCAGAGAAGGACCCATTGGATTTATCACATAGTAACTTCATAGAAGATCATTACAATTGTTAAGGAACAAAAATTCACCTGAAGATCTAATTGACTTTATTCATGAATCAGGCAGTATCCTGTTTAGGAAATAGAGAGGTGCTCTGAGAAGCTGTATAACATAGACGGCTTTTATAGACAGAAACTGGGAGGGACAAGAAAGTTATTAGCTTATTAGCTGAAGAAAAGAAAGGATTGTTTCAGGCAAGGGTACCTTCCCTTAAGGGAGGGGAGGATGATGGGGTGTCTTATCAGACAGATTGCTTCAGCTTCCTTTAGGGGGATGAAGAGAGCCCAATGATAGATGACCTCATTAGTGCTGAGCAGAAAATTCCAGACTGACCGCTTACGATTACATTCTTTGAGAAGGCTGAAAATGTGGTTAGGTCAGGTATTAAGTCTAGGTTCACTGTCGTGGGCTTTAGCACAAGTGACTCCATTTTGGGCCTGTGGTTTGTCTCTTTAATGCAATGAAGTATGATTATAACAGTTTTCCATAGCGCAGGAATTGACAATGGAGAGGGCCCAGGAGAGATGAGAGAAAAAAAAGATGGTAAGATTGCCACTTTCATAAGCATGGAGGTAGGCCACATGAGAGCAGGCATCTTTGTTTTGTTTTACATGTGCCTCAAAGCCTAGAATGCCGCCTGGCACATAGTAGGTGCTCAATATTTGTTGACTGAAACTTATGACTATGTGTCAACTTAAAGTTGGACAGAATACTACCCTCTGCGTTACCGTGTTTCCCTGAAAATAAGACCTAGCCGGACAATCAGCTCCAATGCATCTTTTGGAGCAAAAATTAATATAAGACCGCATTGGATAAGACCAGGTCTTATATTAATTTTTGCTCCAAAAGATGCATTGGAGCTGATTGTCCGGCTAGGTCTTATTTTCAGGGAAACAGGATATCTCATTCACTGAGAAGTATGAAGGGAACATTTTATTAACCCAATTTAAAGATGAGAAAAGGAATAAAGAGAAGTTATGTGGGTTTCCCCAGGTGACATAGCAAGTGGAAAAACCGTGACCTTAGCTCCACTTTGCAAAGGGAGGGAAAATGCAGTGCTTTCTTTGTCTTTGCCTATTTATTGTTGAGCATTGTATTTTTTGTTTGTTTTCTACTTTGGAGTTTGGAGTTTCAAGAGTCAATGTATTATTAATTGGTTAGCTTGGGGTGAGTAGATAAATGAATGAAGGAAGGATAAAAAAAATACTTGCCTTAACGTACAGCAAAATTTCAGGTATCAATCCTAAACAAGTGTTAGTTAATTCTGTGTGTTTTACATTTTTCCCCCTGAAATTTCTAGTTGTCTGATTTCTTTAAACTAGACTTCTAGACCAGGGATTGAGAAATATTTTCTGTACAGAGCCAGACAGTAAATATTTTAGGCTTTCTGAACCATATGGTCTCTGCTGAAAATATTTAGCTCTGCCATTATAGTGAAAAGCAGCCTGGATAATACATAAATGAATGAGTGTTGCTGTGTTCCAGTGAAACTTTACTTTTAGACGCTGAAATTTGAATTTCATGTAATTTTCATGTATCACAACATGTATTCTTCTTTTTAATTTTTTCAACCATTTAAACACTTAAAAACCATTCTTAACTCATTTCAATAGGCTAACTTTGGCCCATGAGCTGTGGTTTGCCTACCCCCGCTAAAACTCCCACCTTGTAAGTTGTATCATCAGAGCAAGCTTCTCTGAGCACAGCTCTGATAATATTCCTTTGCAGAAATGCCCACTGGCTCTATAGAGACTATGGAGTGAAGTATAAACTGTTTTTTATACTTTAAACAGGGACACAACACGCCCAGGTCCAAGGCCCAAGCTGCATTTCCAGCCTTATTCTTCCCTCCCTTTCCAAGGTCCGGTTCACCCAAACCCTCTGTGAACATGCCTGCTCTTTCCACCTAAATGCCTTCTTTATCCCCATCCCTATTCTTCCTGTCAAAAGTCTGCCCTTCCTTCTGCCTTCATCTCTTAAGTCTTCCCCAATCCACAACTCCCTCCCCAGCTGGACTGAACCTTTTCTTTGGTGTTCCAGCTTTGCAGCGTGTGTTCTTTTTCACCCCAGTATTAAATAGATTCTGTCTTCTATTTTAATTGTGTATATGACCTGCCCTACAAAGTTATCAGCTGTTGAGGTCAGCACTTGCACCTTATATTTTAGGTAGGGTTCTACGGTACGGTTCCATGAACATTTGTGGAATTTAAATGAATAACCTGAAAAGGGTCAAAATGGAATCACTTAAAGTGTTGCTCTTTGCAATTTCAGAAAATTGGTAACTTTATTCTTTCCCAGCAGCTTTTCAGGTAAAATTATTGATGACAGGACAGAGAGAAAATTGAATCTTTTACTAAATAGAGTTATTTTTCATTTTATGAAAAAAAGATTTTCAGCAATCAGTTTCCGAAAGCTTAATTCACTGTTGTAATTGGCTGGAAATGAAAGGCTCCTCATTAGCTGTGAAATGAGTGATGGTACAGGAATCTTCTTGTCAGGAGAGACTTGTAGGAACTTAGCAAGAGAGGCAAATTAGCCACACTTATCCATGGAACAAGGTAGAGAAGCGAGCTGAGCAGCTCACAGAGCAAACCTTTTAAAGCTGCAGATGGACACTGAGAAGGCGGCATGTTAAAGCACAAACGGACTGAGCCTTGCGTGAAGGTGTGTGTTGTGGTAAACTGGTCTATCTTTATACATCTTACCTTCATATATGTCTTCAAGTAGTGTTTTCTTATCCTTTCTGGAACCATGAAAACATCACAACTATTGTGAAAGATTACATGCTCATTGTGAAAAACCCAATCATTGTTTAAAACCAGGCTGTGTTGGCAATGAAGACAACCGGTGGTCACGAGGTGAAAATTTTGCTAGGACTCCATCTGCCTGTGCCAGTGCCTGGGAGATTTTACCAAACCAAACTGAAGAGGTGTCTGTGTCCTCCTTTGCTTTTCATCTGAGAGGTGGTGTTGCCGTGGATGGAGTTACACAGAATGCAAAGAAATCTCAAAATGGAAAAGGGCATTCGTTAAAGGGCGCTCCAAACGGGGCGAGCAGCATGTCCAGGTGGGCTGAGGTCAGGATGGGAATAGTTACCGATCTTCTAATGAATCAGGAGCAAGTATTCATTGGGAAGAATGTTGAAAGGGTAATTTGCCAGTTGTTTAAATGGTTGAGGGTAGGTAAGTCCCCCTCAACTATGCAAACTAGCAAGACCTACAGAAGAAGGGATGTAATTTGGGGAGTGAGAATGGTGTGGAGCTTTTCCTTTAGGGGAAGACTGTGATTTAGAAAATCAAATGTTGGTTAGGCATTTGGGGAACCCTGGGATGATGGTGATATAAAGAAAGGCTTTTGAGAGTTTCAGCTTAGCTATCTCAAACCATGATCACCCTTTAACTTCAATAGTCAGTGAAAACTGAGTCTTATCTGCTGAAGGTTAAAAAAAACGAATGCGTGCAAAAGGGAAAAGCTTACTGGATTTTAAATGAACAGTTTACCCTTGAATAACCTGGTTGGAACTGCACAGGTCCATTTATACATGGATTTCTTTTTTAGAAAAAGTTATTTTGTTCTCACAGTTTAACAACAACAACAATAAAACCATAAAAATCTTTGCACACCTTGTTTGATTGGAAAATTTTAATGTTTTTCATTTATTATTGTAAAACTGAGGACCATTTTATAGCTTTTATGTGTGGCTGTGAAATGGAGGGCAATCTGTATTTAATAGAGTTAAATTACTCTAACAGAAATGAATCTTAGTTTTTCCTTCAAGTCGAGAGTTTTGTTGTTTAAATAAACTTCTTATTTAAAATGGAAAAGAAAATGTGAGCTGGCAACCTCTTGTCATCTATCTTAGCAAGCATTCATTGAATGTTTAATAATATACAACCATCTTCATGATGCATGGGGATAAAATTTTAGTAAGATGAAATTTTTGTACCCAGAAAACTTGCAAACTAGTGGGAAAAAAACAGGTAAGTACATTAAATACAGGGGGACATTGATAAGTATCACTTGAAAGGAACACTGTCCTATGGGAACATAGGAGGGAGGGAGTTTTATCAATGTGAAGGCCTAGATGATAGACGAAAGGACCCAAATGTCCTCCAGTGCATTCTAAGAGTGTAATGTATTCAGGAGCAGTTTAAGAACCAGACTTAAATCGGATACAACAGGAAGACAGTTCATTACTCCTTCATCCCTTATCTTTCCTTCAGTCTTATCACCAGCCTTCCCAACATTTTGACATCACCGTTTGACTTCTTGGTTTGATTTGCCCCTTGCAGAGTTAAACGGTTCTTTCCTGGTGGATTACAGGTCTCACCTGTTAAGAGGATATTCAGTTTGAAAAATAAAGGTCAATATATACTTGGCCAAAAGGAGTAGTTGTCAACATTGGGCTCATGTTGGAATCACATGGGGGAACTTGAAAAATACAGATGCTTGTCATTTGCGTCCTAGTAACGATGCACTGAGGACACAGCATAACTCGTATTATTGGTATTCTGCCAAAAATGCAGAAACTGCCTGAATTTAATCGTACGAAAACATGAAAAACCCACATTGAATAAGATTCTGCAAAATAAGCAGTCTGTTATTTAAATTTTTTTCAGGTCCTAAAAGATGCGAGGGGCAGTTCTATATTAAACGAGACTAAAGAGACATGATAGGTAAATGCTATGGTGATCTTGAATTGGATCCTAGACCAGAAAAATGACATCAGTGGGACATTTGGAGAAATCTGAATAAGGTTTGTAGGTTATATGATATAATTGTACCAATGTGGATTTCTGGATTTTGATAATAGTACTCTAATTATGTAAGAGAATGTCCTTGTTTTTAGGAAATACACACTAAAATGTTTTGAAGTAGAGGGGTGTTGTGTCTTCAACTTACTCTCAAATGTTTCAGAAAAGTATGCATTTATAGCAACTAGTCTATTTAGAGAGAGACAGACAGAAAAAAGAGAGAGTGGAGAGGAAGAGAATGACAAAAGTACTGTAGAGTACCTGGATTAATGGTATACAAGAATTCTTCATACTATCTTTTGCAACTTTTTTGTAAATGTTATATTATTTCAAAAATGAAAACTGCTTTTTAATTAAAAAGAAAAAGCACTGATGCCTGGGCCCCACTCCCAGGGATTCTGACTGACTTCATCGAGGGGTGGGCATCAGGACTAGAGATTCTTTCCAGCAGCTGATTTTCATGTGCAGTCAGGATTGAGGACCACTGGCTTATGTAGATTCTGGCTTCTAGAGACACAGAATCTCTAAGGTGCCTATCATTTATGAAACTTGTTGTAGTTATGGGCACTGGGATTGGAGATTAAAGAAAAAAGAAGAAGAAGCATCTCTGAGCAAAGCAGTTTATTAGGGTCCTAAGAACAGATACCTCAAAGGCCCAGCAAGTCGCATAAATGTGTAAAGCAGCAGAACATAAGATAACAGGGAACGGTGGGAATATGTCTGGATTAAGTCCTTTCAATTCACTTTTTAAAAATATTCTCCTGAAGAATCCAAAATTGGCAGGCTGATTTTGGGACAGCGGGTCATCAGACTGGAACATCTGAACCTGAAAGGACAGAGAACTATGGTTGTGATTTGTAGGCATAGAAATTAGACAGTACTTAGAGTCCTAAATATAGTGGACCAGACACTATATTTACACATTAGGTTTATATTAAATTTAAACAAAGTATATATTTAAGATAAATTTGGAAGCAAGATAATATACATTAGATAGCTGTTTTATTAGGTTAACTTTGGCTGCAAGTTACATAAAACCTCAACATAAACTTATTTAAACAACAAAGCCATTTAACATCTAACATAACAGGAAGTCTAATCCCTTAACAATGTCCTCACGGACCGTTGTTCTTTCCATCTTCTTGTTCCACCTTCTTTAGTGGGTCACCTTTGCCCCTTGGCTAGCTCCTCTTACAGGTCCAAAAGGGCAGCAGAAGCTCTGGGCCTCACATTCAGATGTAGCAATGATCTTTTCTTGTTTTTACCTCCCAGGAATAAGGTCCTTTCCAGAAACCCCTTCCCCTATGTCCCAATGCCCTGAATTGGGTCACATGTTCATTTTTAAGCTAAGGTTTGGAAAGAAAATGGGATTTCCAGGTTGGGTTTAGGCTAAACAGGATCTGCCTTGAGGATGGGAGTCATCGTCCTCTGAGACACGAGGGAGGCAGGGTGGACAGTGCTGCAACCCTGGGGTGGAGGTAGGAAACGAGCATTAAGTAATCAAACAGTAGAGGCTGCAGTGACAAACTGTTTCTAATCAGACATTTCTCTGAGATTAAGTCAGACTCTCACATAAAAAGAGACTGTGTAAACACTCACTCCAAGTAGAAAAACTGGCAAATTAAGCAATTTAAAAATCGAGAGATGTGGAATGTAGAGGAAAAAAAGCACAAGACCAACCAAAAGATTTGGCTCTCCATTAACCAGCTCAATGACCTTGATCAAGTAACTTAATTTTTCTAGACCTCATTTATTTTTTCCACCTAAAAAATAAGGGCTGGACTGGATGCTTCCTAAGATCACTTCCAACATGAATAGCCTGTTAGCCTATAATCATTGTTTACTAAGCTCCTTATAAAATAAATGAACTGAAGAACTTGGTATTTGGGAGGATGCCTCTCAGAGTAAATAATTCTACAGTGCCGACAGGAAATAAGGGAAAAGCAAATGCTTTAAAAGCATTATTAGGACTTCCAGGTTTTGGTCAGGCATATAAAGCGCTGAGAAGTTGTCCTTCCATCCTAATAACAAGGAAGAAGGTGACCAAATTGAAAAATCAACAACTTTTCTTAGATCTGTCAGAAGTGAGATCAAGGGCAAACCATTGTACCTAAAACTGGAGAGACGGGTAGGCCAATACGAAGAATCACAACTTCTGAAACAAAAACCTTTGCACAGAGAACAGAGACCTTCTCGGGAGCCAGTGCCAGGGTAGGGAAACTCCAACTGCCACTGACGACTTGCTGGAGGCTCAGTGAGGACAATCCAGGGGGACTTGTCCAGCCATAGCGGAGCCCCCAACAGACACTTTTGTGAATTTTACTTGCAAGACATCTACTAGGTTCTCACAGAGAAGGTTGGAAAAAAGTCTCCTCATGCTTCCTGCAGATGGAGGGAAAAAATTAACGTTTTGAAATACTCTAGAGTGTTCTGTTCCTCACCATAAGTCAGCCTTAAAGAGGGAAAGTATTTTACCAGAGCATAAACGATTGAGGTTTTATCAGAACCTGACTAACCTGAGGGAAGAGAAATCCCTTCCATATGGGAGAAGGGAAATACTCAACTGCAGTCGACTCTGGCCATCTTCTACCACCTAAATGGGGTGTTATTAAACCAAGAGCACTGGTGAAGTTCACAGCTCAGGGACACAGGCTCACGAAGAGATAGAGCCCTAATCATAGGATTAAAGACCATTTCTCCTCCTGCCATGCCTTACCGCCATACCACTAACGGCCCACTTACCAGAGTACCAGTACATCATGTCAGCTTTCTGCAAATAATTGCAAAGAATACTAAAAGGCAAACAATGAAGTTTAAAGAGACAGAACAAGCATCAGCACCAGACTTAAATATGGCAGCATATTGGATTTATCAGAACTAGGAATTTAAAAAAACTGTGATTAATATTCTAAAAGCTCTAATGGATAAAGTAGATAACATACAAGAACAGATGGGCACTGTAAGAAGAAGGATGAAAATTCTAAGAAAGAATAAAAAAGAAATGATAGAGAGCAAAACCACTGTAACAGAAAAGAAAGTGCTTTTGATGGGCTCCTTAGAAGGCTGGACACAGCTGAGGAAAAGAACCTCTGAGCTTGAGGATACGTCAATAGAAATTTCCATAATGAAAAAGCAAGGAGAAAAAAAGGCTGGGAAAAAAAAAGAGCAGAATATACAAGAACTGTGAGACAACTACTCATCCTCATAATGGTAAATACCAGAAGGACAAGAAAGAGAACGAAACAAAAAATATTTGAAGCAACAATGATTGATAATTTCTCCCAAATTTATATCAGATATCAAACCACAGATGCAGGAAACTCAGAACACCAAGAATATAAATGCCTAAAACACTACACTTAGATATATCATATTCAAATTGGAGAAAAATCAAAAATAAAGAAAAAATCTTGAAAGAATCCAGAGGGAAAAATATCTCACCTATTGAGGAGCAAAAATAAGAATTACATCTGACTTCTCAGAAAGCATGCAAGCCAGAAAAGATTGGAGTAAAATATTTAAAGTATTGGGATTAAAAAACACCAACCTATAATTCTAAATCCTACAAAATTATTCTTCAAAAGTGGAGGAGAAGTAAAGACTTTCTAAGACGAGCAAAAATTATTGCCAATTGACCTGCCTTGCAAGACATGATAAAAGTAGTTTTTTAGAGAGAAGGAAAATTATATGAGTCAGAAACTCAGATTTGCATAGAGAAAAAAGAGCATTAGAGACGGAATAAGTGAAAGTAAAATAAAAATTTTTGTGTTTTAATTCTTGATAACATTCTTAGTCTTAATTGATCTGATAACAATTTCTTCAAAATAATATCAACAATGTATTCAAATGTTATATACTTCTACACAAGTGACGTGAGTCACAGCAATTATACAAGAGAAGAGAGGGAGGAATTAGGATTATTTTCTTATTATAAGGTTCTGAACTCCCTATGAAGCCCATGAAGTGTTACAGCATAGTGTTACTTGAAAGTAGACTTGGATTAATCGTAAATGTATATTGCAAACTCTACGGCAGCCACTTAGAAAAGTAAGGAAAAGAAATATAATTGTTATACTAAAATAGAAGAGAAAATGGAATCATGTAAAATGCTCAGTTAAAACCACAAAGGGCAGAAAAAGAGTGAAAGGCAAAAATAGGAATAAAGAATAAAAACAACGAACAGAAAACAGTAACAAATATGGTAGATGTTAATCCAACTGTATCAATATTCACTTTAAATGTCAATATCTAAATACACGATTAAAAGACAGAGGTTGTCAGAATAGATTAAAAAAAAACAAGACACACCTATATGTTGTTTATAAGAAACCCATTTTAAACATAAAGATACCTATAGACTCAAAGTAAAGGAATGGAGAAGATATATCATACTAACATTAATCAAAAGAAAGAGGGAGTAGCTATATTCATTTCAGGCAGAGCAGATTTCAGAGCAAGGAAAGCTATGAGGGATAAAGAGGGGTATTATATAATGATAAAGGGATCAATTCTCGAAAAAGACATAACTATCCTTAATGTACATGCATCTAACAATAGAGAATGAAAATACATGAGGCTGATTGAACTGCAAGGAGAAATAGATTATTAGCTAGAGACTTCAAAACCTCTCTATCAGAAATGGACCGATCTAGCATATAGAAAATCAATAAGGATATAGTTAAACTCAACAACACCATCAATCACCTGGATCTAATTAACATCTATAGACTGCTTCATCCAACAACAACACATTCAAGATACACATTCTCCTCAAACTCACATGGAATATTCACCAAGACAGACCACATTCTGTTACACACAATAACATGTTTTTCTGTTTTATTGAGATATAATTGACATATACCACTCTATAGGTTTAAGGTGTGCAGCATAATGGTTTGACTTACAGGTATTATGAAACAATTACAGCAAAAAGTTTAGTTAACATCCATAATTTAATATAGATACATAAAAAAGAAAAAAAATTCTCTTTATGATGAGAAGTCTTAGGATCTACTCTCTTAACAACTTTCATATATATCATACAGCAGTGTTAACTAGAGTCATGATGTTGTACATTACATCCATAGTACTTATTTATCTTATAACTGGAAGTTCATACCTTTTGACCACTTTTCTCCAATTCTATTCTCCTCATTCCCTGCTTCTGGTAACCACAAATCTGATTTCTTTTTCTGAGGTTTTTTTTTCTCTCCAAGATTCTATATATAAGTATGATTATACAGTATTTATCTTTCTCTGTCTGGCTGATTTAATTTAACATAATGTTCTTCAGGTCCATCCATGTTGTGGCAAATGGCAGAGTTTCCTTGTTTTTCTTATGGCAACAAATTTAAAATAAGAATCATTATAATGTCTGCTCTCAGACCACTGTGGAATTAAACTAAAAAACAAGAACAGAAAGAGAGCTGCAAAAATCCCAAAATGCTTGGAGATTAAACCATATACTTCTAAATATCACCTGGGTCAAGGCTGTTTCAACATTCAGAAATTAATGTACTCCATCACATCAATAGGCTAAAGAAGAAAAACCACGATTATATCAATGAATGCAGCAGAGGGATTTGACAAAATCCAACACTCATTTATGATAAAAATTTTAAACTAGAAATAGAGGAGAACTTCCTGAACTTAATAAAGAATATCTAAAAACAAACCACAGTTAACATAATACTTAATGTTGAGAAACTAGAACCTTTGCCATTAAGATCAGGAACAAGACAAGGATGTCCCCTCTCACTACTCCTTTGAACACCATATTGGAAGTCCTAGCAACTACAATGAGACAAAATAAAAAAGTATACAGATTGGGAAAGAAGGAATAAAACTGTCTTTGTTCACATATGACATATATGTCTATGTAGAAAATCCAACAGAATTGACAAAAATACTGGAATTAGTAAGCAATTATAGCAAGGTTGCAAAATACAGAGCTAATGTGAAAAAGTCAATTGCTTTCCTATATATCATCAATGCACAAGTGGGATTTGAAATTTAAAAATACAATAGCATTTACATTAGCATCCAAAAATATAAAATACTTAGGTATAAATATATATAGATGCTCTATATGAGAAAAACTAAAAATCTGACTAAAGAAATCAAAGAACTAAATAAATGGAGAGATGCTCCCTATTTATGTATAGAAAGACTCAATATTGTCAAGATGTCGTTTCTTCACAATCCCAAACTTTTGGCAAGTTGTTTAGTGAATGCTGACAAACTGATTCTAAGGTTTATGTGGAGAGGCAAAAGACCCACAATAGCCAACAGAATATTGAAGGAGAAGAACGAAGTTGGAGGACTGATGTTACCTGACTTCAAGACTTACCATAAATGTACAGTCATCAAGATAGTGTGGTAATAGTGAAATAAATCAATAGAACAGAACAGAGAGCCCAAAAATAAACTCACATAAATAGAGTCAATTGATCTTTGACAAAGGAGTAAAGGCCATACTCCTTTGGGCCAAATATAGTGTTTTCAACAAATGGTGCTGGAACAATGGGATCAAATATATGGTGATAGAAGGAGAACTGACTCTGGGTGGTAAACACACAATGGGATTTATAGATGATGTATTACAGAATTGTACACCTAAAACCCATGTGACTTCACTAACCATTGTCACCCCCAATAATAAATAAATAAATAAATAAATCTAGACACAAAACTACATTCCTCATAAAAATTAACTCAAAATGGATCACAGGCCTAAATGTAAAACAAAAACTATTAAACTCCTAGAAGATAACGTAGGAGAAAATCTAAATGACCTAGGTATAGCAGCAACTTTTCAGATATAGGACCAAAGGCATGATTCAAAAAAAAAAAAAAAAAAAAAAATCAACAGCAATCTAAAAAAAAAAAAAGAAAAGAAAGAATTTATAAGCTGGACTTCATTAAAATAAGAAACTTCTGCTTTGCAAGAGGCACAATTATGAGAATGAGAAGATAAGCCACAGACTGTGAGAAAATGCCCACAAAACACATATCTGATAAAGAATTTTTATGCAAAATTTACAAAGAACTCTTAAAACTCAACAGCAAGAAAACAAACAAGTAAATTAAAGAAAAATGAGCAAAAAACCTGAACAGATACTTCACCAGAAAAGATATACAGATGGCAAATAAGCATATGAAAAGATGCTGAACATCAGGAGCTATTATGGAACTGCAAATTAAACAAAAATGAGACACCACTACACACCTATTAGGATGGCAAAAATCCAAAACACTGACAACAGCAAATGCTGGTGAGGATGTGGATCAACAGGAACTCTCATTTATTGCTGGTAGGAATAAAAAATTAAAAAAATCAAACATCCACTTTGGAAGATACATTGGAAAACAACTTTTGGAAGTTTAATTTTCTTACAAAAATAAACATATTCTTGCCATATGATCCAGCAATTTTGCTTTTCTGCTATTTACCCAAATGTGGTGAAAACATGTCCACACAAAAACCTGCACACAAATGTTAATAGTAGTTCTATTCATAATTGCCAAAACTTGGAAGCAATCAAAACGTCCTTCAGTAGGTGAACAAATAAAAAAACTGTAGTGCATCCAGATAATAGAATATTATTTAGGGTTTGAAAAAAAAAGAGTTATCAAGCAATGGAAAGACAAAGAAGAAACTTAAATGCTTATCACTAAGTGAAAAAACACACAATCTGAAAAGGCTACCTACTGTACAATTTCAACTATATGACAATCTGGAAAAGGCAAAACTATGAAGACAGTAAAAGTATTAGTAGTCGCAAGGGTAGGGGGAAGAAGGCATGAATAGGTGGAGCACAAGGGATTTTTAGGGCATTGAAAGTACTCTGTAAGATGCTATAATCAGGATACATGTCATTATGTACAAAGGTGCCAAAAAAAATGCATACACATTTTAAGAAAGGAAAACTGTATTAAAATTGTAATACTCAATATGTACCAATAACAGAAGATGAATACAAGGCATGTTTGACTTCTGCAATTATAAGAGGTGCTCAAAGTGGTTACCATCAGCGTCCAGACACTTCTGATTGTAGCAAACTGCTGCTTGAGCAATGCTGACCAAAGTGTCCACTTGTATACATTTTTTTTGACACCCCCGATATTGTCAAAACCATAAAATGTACAACACCAGAGTAAACCCTATGACACTTCGGGTGACAATGATGTGTCAATGTAAGTTCATCCATTATAACAAATGTTCCCTCTGGTGTGGGATGCTGATTGGGGGGCGGGGGGAGCTGTGCATAGGGCAGGGAGCATAGGGGAAGTCTCTGTACCTTCAACTCAGTTTTTCTGTGAACTAAAAACGGTTCTAAAATAGTCTATTAAAATAAAGCGTTAAGTAATGCTAACCGTCAGACTCTGAGATGTAAATTTGTAGAATACAGTAAGAATTTTCTCTTTTTGACCTCAGCCTTTGTCTGTAACTTTCTTCAGGAATGTCGTAACAAACAGATTTGTCTGGGAGTTTGACGAGCCAGAAACGGCCTCTGAAAGTAGGCAAGGTTTCCATTTGCATGTCACTCGTCTCCATGAATGAGGACAAATTCGCCAACCTTGTCCTTCCCAAAAGGAAATTTGGATTTTTTTAAAGATAAGCACCTAATTATCTATTTTCATTAAAAATAACATTTTAGATATTTCTTGTCATAAGTTGTTGGCCGTTAACAAGAAACAACGTGAATTCTGTGTATGTTAAAATTGATGCTGAACTAAATGAGCAAGGTTAGTGCTGACATCTACTGTTAGAACTTGAGCGTGAATTACTTCACCACAAGTGTGCTTTTAAGGAGATGGCGTCGTGCAGCAATAGTTGAAGATGTAGGAGTGACTGTAGAACAACAATAACCCAAGCTCCATTATGCTAAAAAAAAAGGGAGGGGGAATCAATTAGCACTTCTTATGCTAAACATATCAAAGAATCTGGAAGCAGAAGATAAATTAATGTCAAGAGGTATTTCTTAATTCTCATCCAGGAGTCTTTATAAGGCTCTGGCATCTTCAACAAACCTCCCATTCTGTATCTCTTGTAATGTTTCAGTCCCTGGAACTTTAAAGAAAAGGTATTGATGGCTTCTGGGTTTCAGAGCAATCTTTAGAGGGGAGGGAAAGAAAAGGAGAATAGAAAACTTCCCTGACCTTGGTCTTTCTCTTGCCCCAGGGCTTTGCTCTAAATTATAAATTGGCCACCTACCTTTTGTTTTAGTTATCTTTATCTTCCTCTGGAAATATTTTCCATCCCAATCTGGGAAATATCTATTGAATGATGTCACTATGACTATTTTAAAAGGTGTGTATCATGTGAGGTCTCACACTCCATCACCTCACAGTTACTTATGTGTCTCATGAATAGCTATTACCTAGACTGGTGAGAAGAAACCCAGGATGTAAAATTCTTCCAGCCAAAGAAAAACATGCTCTTTATGCTAACCATGGGAGCGAGAAGGTGGGCACATCCTCACTATGTGCAAAGGAAAACAACTGTGTGTTGCGATTGTTGTTGGGCAAGAACTTCTCTAAATTCGAGAATGGTAATGTTGTACCCGATGTCTGTTCATCTTTGTTGTCAACCCAGCAGGAGGTCAGACAGGCCTGAGAGGTGGACAGGAGGACTCAGAGCTGTTAAGGAAGATTATCAGCCCCTTCCCCTGCCCTGCCCCACCAACATATATAACTGATGGTTCTGTGGGGTCTTCTGGTCTTGCTCCTCATTCTTGTCCCTTGTTGTTGTACTTCCCTTATCTGATAGATACACACTCCCTAAAAGCAATAGGGTTGTTCCTAAGTACTGTGCAGGACTAACTATGCCCCCGTGTGGAGAGCACAAAGACATTGTCTATATTTTTGCCCTCTTGTTCACTTGTTTTCAAGACAATTCAAATAGGCTAATTTAACTGCCACTTTTTCTTTTTCTTTTCAGTTTTTCTGTTTTTACAGTAAATTATTCGAGTATTTCAAATAAGATTCGTTTTAAGAAAAAATTGGTGGTGGTAACCAACATTCTTCATGGAAGATCTAAATAAGCTAAAGGATTGGCGTTCTTTTGGATACAACCATAAAAATACTTTTGCGATTATTCATACAGATGTAATCAAAGCACTCTTTGCACAATGTCTCTTAGTTAGTTGGCGTTTTAGAATCCACAATACGCTATGACACTTTTTAAAATCTGTGCCATAGAAGACCGTTTTATGTTCATTGAAATAAAAATCTTTGGAAAACATAGCAGAAGATGTGGGCCTGGCAAGTTGATCAGCTGTTTGCTCTCCTGTGGGGCTGATACACGGGGTGATCAATGCAATACAGCAGGGAACATAATGGGTCACTACAGGGTAGAACGCGTCCGTGTCGGGCGTGTGCAGAAAGGAATGTGGGGTTGTTTGCCATCAGCAGCGGTCCCTTTCCTGGTGAGCGACGGGGGAAGGGAAGAGGAGCGACGTCAGTTGATGTTAGATTGAATGCATGTGACACCTCAACATTGTCTCCTTCTGTGGGTTGTGTCCACTACCCTGGTCTCCACCTGGTGGATACCTGTATTTTCTGAGTCCTGTATTTAAGAGACATTTTTAATTTATTCATTTGGCCTCTTTCTCTTCTTTAAAGTATAAGTCCATATGAACTAATTCTAGAAGAAATTTAGAAAAACATGTGTGCACTTTCTCCCCCTCGCCCCCAGTTATTAGCCATTCTTTGTCACTGCTGATATTTGTCACCACTGAAATGGGATATAGCTCTCCTCTCCTTCTCGGCCCAGACCACATCCCCGGTCTTGTCTTTTCAGAGGCTCCAGTTGCTCTACTACACATTGCTTTCTCCTTCCATTTTTGACTTCTAACCAAGCTCCATTATATTGAGGGCACACTGGGTTTTTTTGGAGCACATTGAGTCACCTGTGACCTTTCTGTGGCAAATGAAATCCAATTGAATTGATTCAGCTGATGGTGGTTTGTCCAGGCTTGATTGGGCACGTCACATTTAAGTCGCCATCATGCCCTTCAGTGACGTGAAGAGAACAAGGTAAGATTAACTGGAAAGAGGGCTTCGTGTCACTCTGCCAGTCATTGTCAGTGACCCTGCTCCATAGAGTGGCATTTCTAGTGTCTGGGGTAGCTCAGAAAAAAGGCCAGCAGAATCCACTGCACAAAGTATTTTGAACACACCTATATTTTCTCAGGTATAAATGGGCCCAAATTAGTCCTTAGTTTTAAAACATCTCTTATAAGAACGCTCCACTTGAAACCAAGTATTCACTTGGAAACCAAGAGATCCCACTATTTCATTGTCCACACAAAGTGAGATGGCTTACAATACGTTCATTTTCCCCCCTCCAATTGTCTGTTCCAAAGCCCAAGTCAGATATCATCAACAGCAAGGGATTCCTTCAGAAATTGCTGCCACTTTAAATATCAAAGGCCTTAAAAATACACATAGCCTTTGAACCAGCACTTTTGCATCTCCTAATTTATCATAAAGAAATCATTAATTCTAAGGAAACAAATACTTAGCTGAAGATGTTTATAACAGTACTACTTATAATAGTAAGTTATCAAAAACAAGACTGTCAACTGTAGAATGATTAAATGTTTCATGATACCTGTATGCAAAGCAATTCTAAGCACCATTAAAAATTATGTTGTAAAGAATATTAATTAACATGGGAAAATAGCTTGATAAACTGTTAGTGAAAGAATTGGATTAAAGGACTCTGTAGAGAGTATGTACAATATGCTCTCATCTTTGGAAAATATATATGTATATGCATAGGAAAAGTCTGAAAAGCATTCATACAAACTACCAATAGTGGTTAATTATTGGGTGGTGGAATTATAAGAATTTTAGTTTTCTCCTATTTCTTCATTTGTATTTATTTTACAATGAATGTGTAGTAAGTACATATTTTTAAATACTTCCAATAGAAAAATCACCCCTGCTCTTCTGAGAAGCACCAACAGATACTGTTTCAGTCCTTCTCTGAGAAATGTGCAAAGTATTGTCATAGAAACTATGAGGAATATGAAGGAAGAGCACATACAGGTCATCAATGGTACATAGAGCACAAGCATAACCTTGTTACAAACAGGTTTAATCTTCTTAAACAAATCTATCTAGATGGGTTCATATTTTGCAAAATATTGTCCTACTCGTAGAGCTTTGCACACTAATGTTTAATGGCTCTGTGTAATTTTCATTAAGCTCTACAATGGTCTGCTACACAGCTCTTCCACCCACAACAATACTGGAACCTGCAGCAATGTTGCCTCAAGGAAGACAACAGGAAGACAACACACGATGTTTGGACAGGTTCCCCCAGAGAGCATGGTGGTTAAAGAGGTTTAGTCGGCTCTGAGCATGTGTAGAAACTGGCAGACAAACTAGGTGATGAGAGAAGTATGAATGGCAGACTGGGGAAGGGTCCAGTGCAGGCATTAATAAGTGTCTCATGTCCTGCCCCGTTCTCGAATCCAGAACCCCAAGATCTGGATTCAAGTCAAGTCGTGTGAATGTTAAACACGTAAATAAATTGGAATCCCTCTGTAGATGATTACATTTAAACCAATCATTTATATAGAGAGCATTAAATTAACCAACAAGCTCACTCCTTTAATATAAAACAAACAAGCACCAAAAAAAAAAAAAACACACTAACTCCCTGGTGATTTATTTTCTCAGCATAGAATTTAATTTGTGTTGGTTTTGGTACATATATTGCCTGTTCATCTATACAGAATTTCACTTAAAGACATACATAGAATTTAAACTGCAGATGGACTATTAGGAGAATAGCTGAAAGTCATTTACAAAATTGGTATGAGCCCAAGATAGAGAATGGAAAAGCCCAAGCTTCAATAGATGTTTTCCAGAATTGTTAAAGTTCAGATTCATCATGTTTAATTCCCAAAACAGCAATTCCTAGCAGCATAGGATCCCTGAAATATGCAGAGGAGATGATTCAGAAGCAAAAGGGAACTAATCACCCAACAAATAATAAGAATGAATCCTAATGTGAGTAGGTAGTATGTATACATTCATTTATGCAACGTATGTTTATTGAGCACCTGCTTAATAATAAATCATAGGGTTCAGAAATGATTTCTTAGGTGCATATGTGACTCCAGACTATTCATTCCGTATGTGTCCTCTTTAGCACATAAGCACTCTGCATGCAAAGTCCAGTTTGAATGAACGTCAAGGGCAGCAGTGAGAAAAGAAGTGACAAAGGTGTAACATATGTTGTGAGGGGTGTGTGTGTGTGTGTGTGTGTGCGCCTTTGTGTGTGTGTGTATGCGCCTGTGTGCCTGTGTGTGTGTGTGTGTGTGTGTGTGTGTGTGTGTAGGGAGAAGTGCCTGCAAAATTTAGCTTTCCTGTATTTCTAGGTAACTTGGCCTTGGGAGCTTGGGGAATACTGCAGTCATCTTCTTTGTCAGCTCTCTTTCTCAAATAAGCTATGGGCCTAGAATGATTTATCTGATTAGCTGTACTCATGATAATCATGGGAGCAAGAAGGTGGGCAGAGAAGGAAAGTAGGCAGCTGATGCTATTTGGCTTCCTAGGAAATGACTCAGTGCTCATTGACGAGATTTTAGGCTGCAACAGTCTGTAGAAGGTCATGTATTTTCCATATGTATTGAGAAGTATAGCAAAGTTCAGGGTAACTAAATGAGAAGATCTGGTTATTCCGGTTTGCTAGGAGTTAACTCTCTAAATGCCAAAATCCTTTTTGTGCCTCCTCTTGTTAAAATCATTTACGAAATATATCATTTTATTTCTTGCCTTAGCAAAATAGAGCATTTTGAATATATATATGTGTATATACATATATATATACATATATATATTCAAAGTATGTCATAGTTCAAAAACGATTTTCAATTGTAATCAACTGAAGATGTCCAAAAATATCTTAAAAGTTGTCATCTTAAAAGTTATGGTTGTTTACTTGTATTTTTTCCATAAAATTAGACTGACTATGAAAGACAAAAATTTGATTATTTGAAGGTTCCTATTATTTGGTTATTATTATTCTAGACTTCCTGCTCTATTCATGAACTTGAGGTAAACTTGAAGCATAAGTGTTTTTTGGAACTAATTCCTAAATCAAAAGAGAGGCTCAAAATGTTTTTGCTTTTACTCTGGTCATATATCTTTGCATTACATCAGGTGATTGAAAAATATTCTAAACAAGTTACAAAGGGGAAAAAAACTGGAAAAATATACAGGAAGGCTGATCATTGAAATGGCATTTTCACATAAATTTCATAAAAAGAATTAAGCCAAAGTGGTTTTATCTGGATTACATTGTGCTACCTAAACTACCATCAGTTTAAAAAAAGAAAAAGGCAGCCCAACAAAAGAGGAATGGGTCAAGAAGTTAATTAAGTAATTTATCTAAGGTTTGACAGTAAACCAGAAGACAGTCCAAGATTCATATATTGCAGATGGTATTTTTCACTGTTTCCCTTTTTATTTCACATTGTTTTAAGAGCAATCCATTCCCAGAGGGTCTGGATGTATAGTCATTTTGGTCTCGCTGAATCCACATGTGCACATATGTTCTCACACATCATCTCTACATAACATTCACTGATGAGGCAGAAAGCGCTGTGCTCAGCACATTCTTCAAATGCTATTTGGACAGTGTTGTAAAAATGATGTGCACTGTTGTTTGTTTCACCCATTCGCAGTACTGAGAATTGTGGAAATCACTATTTCTGAGGACAATATCTGTTCTCATTACAGAGAAGTAAAGTGTTCTTAAGACCCAGCGAGGTGTTTCATTAAATGTGATCTATGCTGCAAGGTGTAAGGTGGATCATTTATTCACCTTGAGATGTTATTATGAATGTGCCTTTGTGTGATGTCTAATGGATGTAATTCAGTGCACTAAAACAGGATCTTTTGGTTTAGGAGCTATGTCATTATGGGTTTGGGGAAAGTTACATTTCTCAGGAAGGGTTTAACATTAATGGCTTTCTCTTCCTTTTTAAAAAGTGGATATATATATATATATATATATACATACACATATATGTGTATATATATGCGTGTATATATATGTGTATGTGTGTGTGTGTGTATATATATATATATATATATATATATATAGTGTTTATAGATATAATAGGTACATAGAATAAAACAAAATAGGTATTATGAATAGTTGGAGGTCAAGCCACAATGAGGTTTCTTCCAAGAAATGAGAAGTAAATTTGCCTCTGGCTGTTAAATTTTAAATCAACACATTACCAAGATGTGCAGTCCTAGCCCCCTTAAAGAAAACACGTGGCTCCCAGGTTGTGGCATGTGGGCCATGAGAATACCTCCTACGACAGGGTTTGTAACCGACCAAAGGTCCAGCTTTCGTGCTCTGAAATCGTTCACCACGTCAGCACTGAAGCCCAGCCTGCCACGTCTACTTCCAGCCAATGACTGAGTGCAGCAGGAATGCTGAGGTAGATCCATTTCCGGGAGGTGGGGGACTGCTCCTATAGCCCACTTTGCCTCTAGTCACCCTCCCCCCACCCTACCCATACCCCCAAGCAGCCTTGACGAAACTTCCTAGGACTGTGTGGTAGTCTGGGACATTTCCACTCTCCCTTCTCTCCCTTTCTTCTTCACTCACGGTCAGACTTGCATCATCGTGCAATGACCCTCCCAGCCATCCCTGGCTCCCTCCCCTAATAAAATCCATGCACGTTTGACCCCATCTTGACATCTGCTCACTGGACTAATACACCAATCAAACTGTAACTTGACTAATTAGTATATTACTATAACTAAGGAAAAAATGTTACTCCCAGAAAAATGTTGGTCAGCTTAGGGAGCTCTGGAAAGGATATTGTTGGGGAGAAAGAAATTGTTCTGTATCCTTTTAGGTTCTTCTGGCTGGTCTAAAAATTAAATGGACATGAGACAGATGAATAGGACCGAATAACCAAATGTAATTATATATGTACATATGGGAGACCCATAAAAATATGGGGCCCAAGGGCAAATTGGGCACTTGTGGCTTATATGCCATCTTGAGCTAAAGGGAAGGGGATAGTAGTTTGGGACTTCAGAGGAGAGGAAGGCAATTCATATGGAGATGGAAAAGCAAATGTTTGGTAAACAAATGTTTGCTGGGCCATGTAGAGACAGTGGGTCACACAGAGTGGACCCTGATCTCTAGGACCTGCTGAGTCTCCCCCCTCAACACCAACTTCATAGTATACTACCTATATTTGTCTATGGGGATAGCTCCCTTCCTGGAATAGGCCCTCTGTCGAAACTCTTTTAGGCAGTAAGGGGGAAGGTCAAATCCTCATCCTGAGTCTTTTGTTCCTTAAAAATAAAATAATTTTCACGCCAGAAAGATACATTTTAGGGTGGCAAATTTTGTTTCCCAGTGCCAGTGTAAAGCTGAACGTCTCAGCTTATCATCCTTTGACAAGAAGAGAGGATGGAAACATTCCATCCCGAAGACTGTTGTCATTGTGAAATGGATCTATCTAGGGCCATTAAATAATCAGTTCCCCTGACTAACACACCGTGCTCTAAGTTTGTGCTCCCACACTGATGCTCAGTTGACTATTTAACTTCCCAGTAGGTCTATGTTTAGTGAGAACATGTACCCATGGAGTGCAGTCAACAAGGAAACTCTTAGAGATTTTGAGAGCTGCCTACAGGAGACTCAGAACTATGACTGCTGAGAGGACCACCTATGGCTAAAAGCAGGATCCCTGGATACTTGAGTAGGGGTAATAAAGGACAGCCTGGTTTCCGTAGGAGTGATTGGGCAGGCTCGGTGGAGGACCCCTGATGGTGTCTGGAATGTACATAATCAATAAGCAGTAAATGTTAGCAGCCATTCTTGTTATTGGGTAGAATTGTCATCTAGACATAGAAACCTTAAGCTTTCTTCCAAATATTAGTGTCTTAGCTTCCTAGGGCTGCCATCAAAAAATACCACAACCTGGGTGGCTTAAAGCAACCTAAAATTATTGACTCTCAGTGCTGGAGGCTAGAAATCTAAAGTCAAGTTGTTGGCAAGGCTGGTTCCTTCTGTGGGCTGAGGGAAAATCTGTCCCATGCCTCTCTCCTAGTTTCTGGTTACAGTCTTGGCATTCCTTGACTTGAAAATGCATCATTTCAATCTCTGCCTCCATCTGCGCATGACATTCTCCCTGTGCATCTGGGTATCTTCACATGGCCATCTTCTTATAAGGACACCGGGTTTATTGGCTTAAGGGCCCACCTTACTCCAGGATGACCTCATCCTGACTTATTGCAGTGGCGACTGCCCTATTTCCAAATGAGGTCACATTGTGAGATACTGGGGTTTAGGACTTCCACGTATATTTTGGGGGGGAGTGAGGGGGACATAAGTCAATCAATAACAACCAGATTTGATGATTCTATAAAGTTGCCTGAGAGCATAGTTCCATCATGGATGATAAATATAAATTAGGATGTAATTAAGAACATTACTGACTTCACAGTTATTTGTTCAAATTGGCTCTAAACGAGGAGGTAGGTTATAGAAGAGAGGAAGAAGGACAACTTATAGAAATAAAACCCAGCAAAGGAAGAGGGGCTTGGACAGCACATAACTAATATCCATGTAACAAAGGATTTTCTTTGCTGTCCTTGAGCTCCTGACAGATTCAGGTTGAGGACTGTGCTGGGTGGCTGTCTCATCCTACACCCCTGCCCAATTGTACCCTGTACTTTGTCCAGCTCTGGACTCCACACATTTTCTTCTAACCCCTTTGCCTCATACCCTTCTGGAAGGCTAATGCAAATAAAATATACCTACTTCTACAATGTTCACATGATGGAAAAGTACTTCTAGTCTCCACATTCAAATCTTGCTATGTTTGATTGCTTGCTCTATTTTAGCCTATGATCTACGGGCACAATACAATAACTATGTTTTACTTCTCTGTTTTGTGACATTAACATTTGACTTTCAGATAATCATTTAAATATGTGCCACTGAAAAATAAGGCTCATAATTACCTCAGTGTTTACATTCCTCAGGGTTGAAGCCTAGCGATTTGAATGGATACTGTTTGAGAATTAATATAAATAGATGAAAATGACAGAAAACTCTAAAAAGCCCCAGTGGTTTGGAAGCTGTTCTCCAGAAATCCCTTGTGTTTGATTTAAAAAAGAAAAAAAGAAAAAGCAAGGCAGCTGTTGGGTGCTCTTAGGCTACTGTGCATTTATGGAATTTTCCACTGGGTTGTATGTATTCAGGTCACATACACAGTGAGATTTCCTGCAGTGAAGTACAGATAGAAAGGCTGTGCAACTTGGTGATAATCGTGCTCCATTTAGGCAAACCGTCAACTGGTGTATTTTTACATTGTCTCAGAATTGTCTCGGAAATATGGAAGATGTTTTTGTGTGCATGTCTTAAATATGAATTAATTAGCACTCAAAGAACAATAACATGTGTTTTGAAATATATTTTAATGAGAAATAAGCACTGACAGACCTTCAGAGTTCATGTTTCTATACCACTTTAAAGCCATTAATCAATTAGTGGTTATTTCTTCAGTCAAATTTAGAAATAAATAAACCTTTTCTTTCCATTTTCTAGGAGTGACTTTCCCAAAGCCTGATAATATATTTTGAATATCCATCATTTCTATCTATTATTATTATTGGGTTAGAGCAGAAGGCTTAGTATCTCCTAACCATAGAAGGAGGGGCTGGGGAGAAAAGGAATATTAAAGTAATATTTATTTATTTGTTTGTTTATTTATTTATTGTATTTTATTTATTTTTTTAGTTCAAGGTATGAGCTAAAGCAGGGGTGTCAAAACTTTTTTCAACGTTTTTTACCAAGGGCCATATGAGGTAAAATACACAAACAGCCGGGCCACTCACTCGAGGTGATGTACGTATTGCCTCACCTAGTTTATTTAAGTAAACTAAATATATTTTTGGAATTTGCTGCAGGCCAATAAAAAAATGGATTGTGGACCGCAGTTGGCCCCACGGGCCGCAGTTTTGACACCCCTGACCTAAAGTCAAGATGAAAGATTGTGGACTGTCCATGAAATATCTGTGGTTCTCACCATGCCTAGTTATTAAGCACCAACGTTATCTAAACCTTTGTGGCATATCTGTTGGACTTTTAGGTCTTTCTAGAAGATAATCTTGGTGTGCAATACTATAGAAGTGCTGGTAGAAGTGTTGGTTTTTTACTCACCGCATATCGGCAAAGCTACCTTAAGTGGTACTCAAAGGCATGGAAACTAGTACAAATATGCTTGGACTGGTACAGCAAGAACTCAGCCATTGCAAGGAAAGCATAACACTGAAGCACAACACTGAAGCTATGAAAGGTTCAAAATGTTTCTTGTGATAAACAAAATAGAAAACATCTAGCAGAATTGAAAACATCTAACACTAATTTCCAAAGCAATTAGTGATAAGCTAGACAATTCCCTGGAAAGATGCTTTTGCAAATAAGATCATTATTAAAATATTATATAAATTCCCAAAGCTGAAACAAGTCTAAGAGGAATGACTTTTTTTATTGTTATTATGTTTCAGGTGTACAAAACAATGTAATTGTTAGACAGTTGCACTCCTCACAAGGTGATAAGTCCCCTCCCCTAATCTACTACTTCTCTAAGACTCTATGCCCTATGCTGTACTCCACATTCTGTGACCATATATATATATATGTAATTTGAGTATAGTTGACATTCAATATTATTCAGCTTCAGCTTCAGGTGACAGCACAGTGGTCAGGCATCTAGCTACACAGTCCACGGAATGGTCTCCCTAATAAGAAAAGTGCCCATCTGACACCCTACAAAATCTTTACAGCCTTATTGATTATATGCCCCAAGCTGTCTTTCATATCCCCGTGGCAATATTGTGACTAGTAATTGGTACTTTCTAATCCCTTTACTTTCTCCCCCATCCCCACCCCTCTCCCATCCAGCAACCATCCATTTTTTCTCTGTATCTCTGAGTCTATTTCTGTTTAATTTGCTCATTTATTCTGTTCTTTAGATTCCACATATAAGTGAGATCATGTGGTATTTGTCTTTCTCCATCTCACTCATTTCACTTAGCATAATATCCTCTAGGTCCATCCATGTCGTTGCAAATGGTAAGACTTCATTCTTCTTTATGGCCAAGTAATACTCCGTTGTATAAATGTACCACAGTTTCTTTATCCAGTCGTCTGCTGATGGGCATTTTGGTTGTTTCCATGTCTTGGCTATTGTGTATAGTGCTGCAATTAACATAGGGGTGCACATGTTTTTTTGAATTAGTGTTTTGGATTTCTCTGGATAGATGCCCAAGAGTGGAATTGCTGGATCATAAGGCAGTTCCATTTCCAATTTTTTAAGATACCTCCATACTATTTTCCACAGTGGCTGCACCAATCTGCAATCGCACTAACTGCACGAGGGTTCCCTTTTCTCCCCATCCTCGCCAGCACTCGTTGTTTGTAGCTTTATTGATGACAGTTATTCTGACCAGAGTGAGGTGGTATCTCATTGTGGTTTTTATTTACATTTCTTATTTTGCACTTTTTCATATGTCTGTTGGCCAGAGGAATGACTTTTTATACATAGGTTCTCTTAGGAAAGAGAAACACTCTCTTGTTTCCTTTCTCAGTACCTCATGGCATCTTTAATTCTCTTTTCACATCTACATCATTCTCTGGCTCTCTATATACCTGCACTCTCTAAAATGGTAGCCACAAAGCACATGTGACTTTTTAGATATAAATGTAAATTAATTAAAATTAAATAAAATTTTAAATTCAGTTCCTCAGTGGCACCAGACTCGTTACAAGTGCTCAATAACCATATGTGGCTAGTGAATACTATATTGGACAATACGGATCGTAGAATATTTCCATCACTGTAGAATGACTTGACTTAGCCATTTCTCAACAATAGGATGATAAGTAGGTCCTATAACTCTGCTGAACTTCACTTTACTGTTAATCCCTACTTTACCAATTATAAAACTCAGTCTCAGAGAAACAAAGATTCATGTTCAATTTCACATAATTAATAAGCAGCAGAACTTTCAATTTTAGATCAGTTGTCTCCAAATTAATTCTTTTTTGTTTGTTTGTTTACTACTTTATCACATCTAATCTAAGTCAGTAACAAGTTTCCTTTCCATATTGGAAATAAAGAATAAATAGTCAAAAATAGCACAATTTAAAATAAACACTCAAAAATTAGAGTTAAATATTTGTTTTAACTAATCAGAGAAAATCTGTGTCATCAATCAAGTTATCAGTGTATTGAGAACCTCAATTTGTGCTCAAAATGGCTATTTCCTTTTTAACCTTGGACCTTTCTTTTGATCCAGTGATCAAAGAATGGAATATTTTTGTTTGTTTTAATTTTCTCCCTAGAATATTCAGCATGATGGAAAGAGTAGAGGATTAGGAGTCAAGCGACCTGGGATGTAGCCCAAGCTGTACAACTAACTAAATATAAATTTGGGCAAGTCAGTTACATTTTGAGTCAGATTCCTTGGTACTCAAAAGATAACTTTGATGAGTTTCTATATTCGGGCTGATATTTACTTGGTATGCTCCAGTATGGCCTCACTGTTTATTAAATTATTGAAATAATCTCATACTGGTAGGTAAACAGCACCCTTTCTCCAGCCACCCCAGCTCCTCCCCTGGGATCCTTTCATCTCCCTATGATGTAAAAACTGAAGCATTAATGGCTGGAACAATATGGACCTCCAGGGACCCTGCTCTAGACCACAGCTGGCATTCCTTCTGATTGTCAGTTTTCATGCCATAATGGTTGTTAAATATTTTGCATATAAATGCCTCCTGCATTCATCCAAATGTATGTGTACAATATTCCTATTTATTGTGTGTGGGTTGTCTGTTTGGTTCAGTTTAAGTTTGAAGTATAGATTCAAAGCTGGTACATTATTTAAGGTGTCTATCTGGCTTTCAGAAAGTGAATCTAAAAGCCTCATCCCTCTGAGGAGTGGGAAGGCAGAAAAATGAGGACAGGGTAGCTGTGTTCATATTCTGAATTGTTCTCCGTACATCAATAGCTCTAAGCTCTGTGAGCAAACTCATGTTGTCTAAAACACTCCATGTCAATAGCCAGTTTTGCTTCTTAAATATGTTCATATAATGGGTTGCCCCCCCTAAAAATCTAGAAAGAAGAGTTTAAGTTACCATTTTTGACATTGAATACATTTCAAGATCATTGAACATCAATTCTCTTCCTATGACTCACTTTATACTTTCTGAACCAACATTAATTTATCTCTCAAAACACCTGACAACTTTGGGGAAAGAAGTAAAAAGCTTCTAATAATTTATTCATAAGGTTCCAGTCACTGCTGATTTTAAAAGACATATCTGTTAGCTTCTTATTCAAAGGTCCCCTTTTCCACCTTCCTTTAAAGTTAAAAATGCAGTTTATGCAGAACTAAAAAGGAACAATTTTTGGATTATATTTCAATCTAAACTCTCAAATTTCCAACTGATCTCCAGAAATTGTGTTAATTAGTCTTCCAAATACTGATTTGGTAAATAACTGGGGGTTGCTTCCATCTTTCTGTGCTGACACTCCCAGCTTATCTGCTTGGTTTTCTCATGGTACCAAGATGGCTACAGAAGGTCTTGGCATCACATCTTCACAAACCAATATGAAGAAAAACATTTCCCAGAAGTCATTCTAGTAGGCTTATCCTACATCTCATTGTTCAATATTGGGTTCTTCCTAAGTCATTTATTAGAGTAGAAAAAGGAATTACCAGATTGGCTAAGATAAATCAAGATCTACTCAGTGCGTCTAGGCTAGGGCCAACCTTCTCAGAACATTCATGGAGGATTGTGTTCTACTAGCAAAGAAAAAGTTGTGAATGGCTCTTGGGCAAGCATTATTATCATGTACTATACAGAATGGCCCTGTGGCATAGTTGAGTAGACTACAATTTGACATGGTAAGCAAGGAGCCTATGGACGAGAAGTGGTCAGTGGTAAAACCGTGATATGAACCAAAATCTATCTTGCACTAATGCAGGTTCACCTGACCACTGTGCCCTACCATCTCTTGGTCATACACTATGTTCACCAAAGATTTTGGCCTCTGTCTTGCAGTCTTCCTCTTTACCACAGTTCCTCTCATTATCCTGGGGAATTGCAATATTTGTGTGGGTGACCCATTTAATTCTAGCCGCATATCCTGACCTCAACTTCAATGGCCTTTGTTTCTACCTCACTGTAGTCTCTCACTCCCTCGGCCTTACCTCAAAACACTATTCCAATGTTGAATCTTAAATTCTAATATCTCATGCTCTGATACAACCCTCATCCTTCCAGCCTCTCGGCCCTTCCTTATTACCACTACACCTGTTCTTTAAGCTCCTGGATTCCTCCATCATCTCTTCTGTCTGGAATGTCTATTAGAATTTATGAACTTGAAGGCATCTCAAAGTCCCAATCAAACATTCTTGATGGGATTCAGGAAATATTACCCCAAAATTTGGCACAGTGGCATATTAATATTTTAAGCTGAAGGAGTTTGAGAAAACATAGAAGCAGAAAGGTCACTGTCACCTTCCCCATACTCTTCTTCCCTGAAACACGTCATAAAACCCTCACGTGAGACGTGCCCTCCCTAAACCCGAGAGAAAGGGGCATTCTTATCTCAAAGACCAATGGACACAGAGAAGAATCGTCACAAAGAAGGTCTTGCTAAGTTTCCCCAGTTTCCTATACTTATCTCTACACTCTTTCAACTATCATATTCCTCCAGACTGTCCATGCTTCATCAAACCCAGCATAAAAATGGTGTTCTGTTTCTTCAGATCTTCATTTCCTTATGAAGATTCCCCTGTCATGTATAACTTATATTAAATAAATGTGTATGCTTTTCTCCTGTTAATCAGTCTTCGTCAGTTTAATTTTTAGACCCAGGCAGGGACCTAAGAGGGTCAAAGAAAACTTTTTCCTCCCCTACAGTTTCCTCTAGAAGAGAAGGAAAAGGAGGCTCAGAATGCTGACAGGAGTTGCCCAAGATCCCACTGCTAGTGATTGCAGTGCCAGGACTGAAACGCTGGTCCTGTCTGGTTCCAAGTGTAGGCCTATGTTTTACTTTCATTTGTTTTCTCCACTCTGTCCCTTCAGGTTGAGTCTTTCTTCCTGGTAAAGATTTTAAAATATACTAAATTGGAACAATATTTTAGGATATTAACCACTTACACTTAAGTGTAATATATTTTATATTTTAAAAGGATTTTATAGCATATTTTGCTATGTTCAGGAAAAGCACATAGTGACAAGAAGACCCCAAAATTAAAAAATTAAAATAAACTTTTTTTTCAGATTTTCCCACTAGCAGAATGGGAAACTGAGTGGTCAGAAACAGGTAAGAGCTCACTCTTGGAGAATTTCAGGCTTATAGTCAAAAGATAGCTGGTTTTCTAAACTCCTCTTCAAAATAGATGCTGTCATGAATTAAATTGCTTTAAGATAAAGACGATGGCTCAGGAACAAGGTGATGTTGCATTCTCTTTAGTAGCTGACCTCTGAAAAGCATTGTTTAAATTCCTACTTTGAATGTTTTTTAAAAAAAGCATAGATTGCAGTATGAAAATACTCGGTACTGCTTTAGTTCCTGCAACACAGGATTTCCTGGGGCATTACTGTTTCATTTGATTGATCTGAAATTACAGATTTAGATAATCTGGAAATGAGACTTTACTATTTCCAAGTACATGCAAATATTACTCTTTCATAATGCGCTAGATGGGTCTTCTTAGTTATGTTTACTGGATTGATTAAAAACGTATTGCTTCACACAATCATACACACTTAAACTGAAATTAGCTTCAAGAAAACAGAAGAGTGTTGATTAACAAAAGGGTGATAAGGTGTTGAGGTCCAAAATATTACCAATATAAACCCTGTTTGGGTTTAACTTATATTGACTATGACACTTCTCCTGACATACATTTTCCCTGTGTAATCAACAGTCTTCTAACTGAGGTGTGAGGTGTATATAAGCTAGTAACAAAGAGAATCTTGATCATTTGTTTAAACTAAGTACTGTATTTGTTTAAATTTTATCTAATTACTGTGGCCTGGGAACAGACCTTCAACCTAGCTTCAGTCACCCTCCCCCACCTCACCCCACCCCCATTAAGGGAAAAAGGAAAGAAGGAAAGATAGAGGTACAAAAAATTTTGTGTTTAATTATGACTAAATGCGAGCAAGTGACTCAATATCTGATGGAAGTTTTCACTGTGGATCAAAGGGCAGCATCTGGAGAAACTATTTTCAAAACGTCCACATCCTTGGAGGCTTTTCCTCCGTGGTAGGCATTCCAAAAGTGGCCATTGGTCTTAGACCAAGGATGTATGTGCTCTGCTTTATTGGATTTAATCAATCCAGTAAACATATCTGTGGTCACTGATGATCTCTTTAGGGTCAGCTCATATTTCACTTGTGCCTTTTAACTGTGTGGACATCACAGACACATTTAAAATGCTGCTGTGTTCCCGAATTGGGCTACCTTTTGATCAGGTATCTTGCAGACAGTTGTAGAGGTCCAGAGCCAGTCATCCCAACATGTATGTCTGTGATATGTGGATTATTTTGAGCTGAAGTCTAAGACCCTGCAGGCTCAAAAGAAACTTTTACAACTCCCTTAAAGAATTTAAATTGGGAGCCTTGTCCATAATAAGAGTTATTACCAGAGATAACTTATTTATGACCTATCTATAGAGCGGGGCAAATATCTAATTACTGAACATCTGTTCTTGTTACGGAGTCCTGTGAATTATCCTCCCTCCCCTCTGAAGCCTCAGCCCTCTTACCTTATTCCTTAGCTCAGAATGTCATATATACCTCATTTTACCTTTCTGTCTCTGAACCTCTCATGTATGTGGGGTCTCTGAGTCGCCCACGTATGTGGGGTTCCTATATGTATGTGTATAATTAAATTTGGTTGTGTTCTCTTGTTAATCTGTTTCACGTCAATTTAATGATTAGAAAAAATAATTTTAAAAAAACCTAGAAGAGTAGAGGAAAGTTTCTTCCTCCCCAACACAGTCCCTTCAGGAGACAGAGGAATGGATCTCAAAAATCTGGAAATAAGGGAAATAAGATTGTTCTTCAAGAATTAAACTAATAAATAAGTTCATCATAATTTAGAGTAAAGAGAGATATATAAAGTCCCCTTAAAATCATGTACAAATCTGAGTTGTGCATATTCCAAACAATGGCAAGAAGTGGATAGATCCAGCCTACCTGGCCAGTGTATTCATATTATGAAGGCAGACCTGGCAGACTGTCAGAGTCGATGCCTGCTGTACATCCTGTCCACATAACTAACTCCCTTTGTTCTGTTTCCATTTTCCCGATGTAAACTTCTCATGTATTTTGCACTGATCAGACTGACTTGAATGTGAGTTCTCCTTGACAGTTACATTTCTCTTTAAAATTTAATCAATTGGCATTCTGTGTTTCTACCTCACAAACAATTTGTTAGCATAAGGTACATCTCTAACTTCAAAGAACTCTGGGCTGCTGATGAGTTTCAGAGCCCACAAGTTTCATTCCCTGGAAAGTGGTGGACTCACTCACTGAAACAGTCTTTTTGTGAGTAACTGTTTAGGCAGCTAGCCCGCGCTTTCCAGGCAATGCCCCACCTGTCTCCCGCATGCAACTGCTTCATTGGCTCTCAAACCAGTCTCAGGAGAGATGTCATCGCTACCATGTGCTTTTCCTCTTCATTTAACAGTCATTGCTCTTCCCCAGTGACGCCTCATGGTGCCCAACTCTATGAGTGGATGATGGCCCCAACCCATAAAGGAGGGGATATAACTGTATCTAAATTAGAGCGAGAGAAAAAAGCAACCAGTCAACCTAATGGACAATCCATCGTTCTGGTGTTCTGTAGGAATAACTGATTGTAACACTTTTTCCTGGAAATTTTGCATGAATGGATAATAAGTAGACTCTCCTTCCTTCATAGAATACTTTATTTCAAAGAAATCATCAACTTCAGGATTTTTCATTTAACTCTCGGGCTTTCTTGGCTTATCCAATTCCATGGCTGTCACACCAAATTCATTTTTAGAGCTAAGAAATTCAACTATGTAGTGCCCTGTTTCTCAAGAAAAACGTTTGACAGGGACCTTTGTGAATTGTATTTATTTCTTTAGATTTTGCCATCCAAATTTAACTTTTTGTATGTGATCAGAAAATGTTTCAAAATACAGCCATGCACCACATAACGTTTCAATCAACAACAGACTACATATATGACGGTGATCCTATAAGATTATAACGGAGCTGAAAAATTCCTATTGCCTCCTGATGTAGGAGCTGTCATGACATCATAGCACAATGCATTACTCACATGTTTGTGGTGATGCTAGTGTAAATAATTCTACTATACTTTCAGTCATATAAACATATAACAATACAATTATGTACAGTACATAATACTTAATAAAGAAAATAAATGACAGTGTTATTGGTTTATATATTCACTGTACTATCCTTTCATCATTACTTTAGGGTACGCTATTTTTTACTTATAAAAAAAGTTTGCTCTAAAACAGTATGTTGCCTCGTGCCTCATGCATCTCATGTTTATAGCGTCCCTTGATTGCATCTTCTTCTCTTGTGGTTGATTTAATCTCATGTTGTTTTACAAATTTAGTGTAGCATAAGTGTACAGTGTTTATAAAGTCTACAGTAGTGGACAGTCATGTCCCGGGCCTTCACAGTCACTCACCACTAACACACTGACTCACCCAGAGAAACTTCCAATCCTGCAAGCTCCATTCATGGTACATGCCCTAGACAGTTGTACCATTTTTTTATCTTTTATACCGTATTTTTACTCTTCCTTTTCTATGTCTAGATATGGTTAGATACACAAATGTTTACTGTTGTGTTACAATTGCCTACAGTATTCAGTATAGTAATATGCTGTACAGGCTTTTAGCCTAGGACCAATAGGCTATACCATATATCCTAGGTGTGTAGTAGGATGCACCATCTAGGTTTGTGTAAGAACACTCTGATGTTGGCACAGTGATGAAATCATCTAATGATGATGCGTTTCTCAAAATGTATCCCCATTGTTACATAGCACGTGACTGTATCAAATGCTCAAATTACTGTCAAATTTTCAATTGTGAAGTAACATAAGAGTCATATCACGTGGTAACTTGTGTTAATGTCACCTTAATAATACATAGGACATAAAAGAGTAATACGTTTATTTAAGATTCAAACTTTTTTGAAATAAAGACACCTAGGTGTATGTGTGTCACTTGGAACATAGTTCCCGATTTCAAAATTTCAGAGCCTCACTTGATCTATCAATCATTAACTGGTGTCCTTTTAGCTACTGAGAAGACTGTTATATAATAGATTGTCCATGATTACTGGAATGATTAAATTTGGGGTTGGTAGGTGGGGAAGATTTAAAAAATATAAAATCTACTGAATTCCAATAAAGTTACTTTGTAACATTTCAAGGTCTAATATCTCATAAACCAACTAAGTCTATGAAAATTCATGTAATAATCAGAAAAAAAGAAGTGGAGGATTACTAAGCCAATAGCACTGAAGCAGCACTTCAGTTCATCTGACATGTGCCCAGCATTGTGGGAAAGCTTCAAGCATTTTACAGAAAAGGGGCTCATAGAAGAGATAGGACAACTAGAGATACAGCCAGTTCTAAGTGCAATGGTAGCCTGCCTATCATTGCAATTCATATTTTTTTGTCTTTCTTTCCTCTAGAGATGGTGAGTGCCGTAGGCAGTAACACGTGAATTCATTTATGTTTCTACCACCCTCAACTTCCCTCCACCTCCACTCTCCATTTGCTGTCAGCACAGTGATGATGTGAATAAACAGAGAAATAAGAGATGAAAGGGATGCATAAAGACTTCAAATGATAATAATTCTATTTTCTCCTACAAAATAGATGCCAGAAATAAGTCTTTAGGAATCAGAGTCTTTTCCTAATGTTTTCCCTTAAAAGAGTGACTGAGTAATCAAGGATTTTTCGATTCTTGTAAGTTACAACTCCGTGGCCTCTCCATAGCTCAGCCTGGCACTACTTTCCTCGCCTCTTTTCATTTTGTGCCCGTGGAGTGGCCAGGTCCACTTCTGTGACTGGGTGGGCTGATCAATTCAAAAACCAGTTAATACAACCTGTAAAAATAGCCACACTGGGCTTGTGGGCAAAGTCCAGATTTCAAGGAAGTTCAGTAGTGGTTTGAGTCAGCTGCTCATGAAATTCAAGTGGGCGGGCAGGGTGACAATGAGGAAAGAGAATTGATGATGACCAAAATGTCCCCAGATAATACATCACCCCACTGGAAAAAAAAATGGAGATAGAAATACACAAGTAAGCAAAGAAATGTGCCAGTGGATTTGTAAAGAAAATAATTTCAGCTGATAGGATATTTTAAAAGATTATGTTGACCTACTTTTATTGAAACATAAATAGAACAATTAATTTAATGACTTTTAAATATGAGAGGTACCATGGTGATTAGAGTAGTATAAGATGTCCTCAAAAATTCTCACTATTACCTGAATCTAATTGTTAATAATAAATCCCACAGGCCTTTGGGAGGGTCTTCAGTTAGACCAATGTATGGATTTTATTTTAAAGCCAGAAAAAAAATCATTTTATTTTCTGTCAGCTTTTCTGTCCAGCAAATAGATTTAATCACAATTCCTGAGTAATAATCATTAGTTAGTTATCTTTCATCTATTTAATACCATTTGGCTTGAAGACCAGAATATTGTATCTTAAAGAAATTAAAAGGTGTCAATTTTGTTGGATACTACACAACTGAGTATGGGTAATCATGCATACTACACCTAGTGTGTGGATATCCACTGCATATTTTCCTTATTAATACCCAATCAAAACAATGCAGGAGACAGAAGGATAATGATTAAACAAATACTTGGGAAAATGGCTCAAATAAATGTATAATCTTCATTACCAATAGTGAGTAAAAGAATGTTTGCACATTTATTCAAAGGCTTTTCGGATGCACTGATTAACTTCAATAAATAATTGGTCAATGGGTGACGTTAATGCTTTTTAGTGATATTTAATACTTGCAGTATTAGACACTTGTCATAATAAATACTTTTAAAGTCTGAGAGGAGACCCCATCACTGCTGGGTGAGGAGAAATAGGAGTGGCGGGGACTTGTCTCAACTTCTTTGCTCTCAGCAATAGACCCCACTGCCCCAAGCCATCCCTTCTCAAACCCATCCTTCGAGGTTCACAGAGCATTCACATACCTCAACCCCAACCGTGAGGTTTTCCAGAGGAGGAAACCCCGCCACCTGAGATCTGATGGCCTCTCCCAGGAGAACACAGCAAGGGCCAGAGACTGGGTTTAAATCCAAGTCTTCTCCAGACCCCAAGCCCTTTCCACAGTATCACTTGACAAATCTCAAGCAGATAGCACTCATTTCTCAACAGAAAGAAGTAAGGCAATGTGCAACCTTGGAATATAAATGAAGTGTTTCTCCTAAGGCTTATGGGTATCTTAACTGATGAGCTCTCTTTAGATTAAAAAAAAAAAGGTCTTAAACCTGCCAGTTATTCATATAGCATTAAAAAAACTTTCAGATTTACTTGGGAAAATAAAATTTATCCTAGATAGAATAACTTAAGACATTTTCAAAATAATATATATGTATATATATATTAAACATTCTCAAAGCTGCTTTTGGAAACAGAAGGGCATAAGAATATTAATGAAATAAAGTTTGAAAAGACCAGAGATTGTGGGAGAGAGGTGGTGGTTTGATTCTTTGAAATTACACTTAGGCTAAATGACTAGAGAAGTATGATGATAATTGCATCACAATGCCACCCAATCTCCTCATACCTGATGACATCAGCCAGGGCCAGAGCCCTGCTGTGTGTCTGTGTATCACAGGCTCTTGTTGGAATCGTCTTCTAAATGTTTGGGGAGAAAACAACTTGTCTTCTCCAGAGAAGAGGAAAGCCAACTAATATCAGGTTTTCATCTAGAGCGGACACACACACACATACCCTGCACTCTCCTACTCGTAGAGCCTGTAGAGATGAATTTGGTAGACAGACCACCCGTTCAGGTCATTCTCTTTAAAAGTTAATTCAATGGGTAATTTTAAAAGCCTTTTATTTCTAAAGATCCTTGTAGCAGTGTTTGAAAGTTTGTAAAAACTATGCCTAGCATACAGTAGATGCTTGTTAACTAATATCAGGTTTTCATCTAGAGCGGACACACACACACATACCCTGCACTCTCCTACTCGTAGAGCCTGTAGAGATGAATTTGGTAGACAGACCACCCGTTCAGGTCATTCTCTTTAAAAGTTAATTCAATGGGTAATTTTAAAAGCCTTTTATTTCTAAAGATCCTTGTAGCAGTGTTTGAAAGTTTGTAAAAACTATGCCTAGCATACAGTAGATGCTTGTTACATAATTTTTGGCTAAGTGGTTGATACAGGATGTATTGAGAAGGGGAGAGAAGGAAAACAGGGGTGTCAGTTAGGTGATGATCGCAACAGTCCAGCAAGAGGGGTGAGGACTTATTCGGGGACAGTGGGAAGAAGAAAGCCGACACCAGGGCCACGATACCGGTAGAGTTGACTTCCTTATTGAATATTCCATAGCTTCCCACAATCTAGAGAAACTATTGAAGACTCTCGAACTCACTTCCTTTGTCTACTTCTCTGACCTTACTCATTTACTATGAAAAGGTTTGTTCTCTCCTAATTATCGGGGAACTAAACAAAGCCAAAACACTTAAATAATTAAAATCAGCTCGTTCCAATAACATTGGAGGCAATTATTACTCTTCGTGATGTATTTTACAGATAAAATATTCATTTAATATAGTCAGGTCTGTATAGGTTAAAAACATAGTTAAAAGAGGCATTCATCTTCAGGAAATAAGATAAGAAGAAAAAAGAAAAGAAAAATATCAGACTACCAATCACCTATATGTATTTGGCTATTACATTTTGCTACTTCGAGAACTTAGGGAGAGCGGCTCTTAAGAAGTCTAAGCCCTTTTGTTGAGACTGGTTCTTAAATGAGCCAAACAGATCTTTCAGAAAGAGAAGCTTCTCCTATAAACTGTGTCAGTTCCCTCTTACTGGGGCACGAATGTGAAAGAGTCTTTTGTTTCTTTTGCAGACTCACTCCTACATACAGAATTCCTATGTGTCTGCTAGGATTTGTCCTTGCAAATTGTATTGCCTTCATCTGTGGGTGCCTGTAGACTACTTTTGGTCAGGGATGTGGAGGATAAAAGGAAAAGAGGTCACCTGCAATCCTAGTACAGATGCTAAGGAGTTCAGAGAGAGTTTAAGAAGTTGAAACAAATGTTATTTCAACTTAATGATTGTGTGTCAAGTGCCTGCTATGTATTTATTGATGGGCCTTACCAAAAAATCTTGCATTAAATTACTGTCATAGATTTTTTAAATTTCTGTTCTGTGCATTTGACTTGCTTTCAGTATTCCTTCTTTTGATGCATCCTAAGTTAAAAAGATATGTTGCCTCCATTTTCATGAGCAGTTAGCACAAAGAGCTCTCATCCTTGTTCCCTCTTATCTCTTAAGTGTGCCTTTTTAGCAGCCAGTTAGAGTTGCTAAGAAAGACTGCCATTCTAGAGATAGGATTTGGTATCAGGCAGAAGTATCTGGTGGAGAACTAGTCACATATGTTTGGATTGTGGTATAATGCAAGAAACCAAAGGACAGTTAAGTCTCCATGAGGATATTTTAAAATTATGGATCATGTGCCGCAGCTGAAAAAGTATGTCAGTGTTCCTTCCATCCATGCGACCTGATACTTACGTCATTTGCTTCAAAGTTGATAATGACCTTGTCAGTATTTTGCCTTTATTTTAAGGATCTCAACTTTTTCTTTTCCCACAGGCCCATATAAATGAGCCATGGCTGTGGGGGTTGGTAGAGGGCACAGACAAACTCTCTACCGGTGGAAATAAAGTACTTGAAATATGCTCCAGCATAGTACCTGGATAGGTCGTGTGGGGTCAAAGATTGCAAACAATTCCTCTTAAGTGCACTAAGGACAAGCGGGAGTGACTCCCTGGTGCCTGTGAGGTCCATGTGCATTCCAAGTTCTAGAAATAGAAAAGGTTTCAACAAGTTCTGCCAGATGCCTCATCCTGGCAGGTTGTCCTCTTATTATGTCCCTTGTCTGCCAAGGAGCAACTCCCCCATTGCCACGTTCAGGTCAGCGGCTGTGCAATCAACAAATCAATCAAATAGGCGGCAATTGGCTTTTAGGAACTGGCCCCAGGTCCACAGTGAAGGCTCCTGTGGGGCTCAGGCTCAGCCAAATCTGCAAGGGCACATTGAGAAGGATCTGTACTGGGACATTTTAATATTTTTAGCTCCTGGCCATTTCTCTATGATAAACTTAGGGGTTGTTTTTGACAAAAAAGTATGACTTCAGGATATTTGGTGTGAACTCTATATCTCTGCATTCCTCAAGTTGGAAATGATTAATGTAGTAAATTTGTTCTGGGTTGGGAAGTGATTAAAGCAAAGGTGGAGCTACCCAGTCCTAGGGCCTCTGATTCCCCATCTATACCCATGTGGCTACATCCATCAGGACATTCCCGCTAAATGGGCCACAAAGCTTTCTCAATCCAACATCCCAGGAATTCTATTGGCATTAGTATGCGAAACGCAACCTATTTGCCTAGATTATGGAGCTCTGGTTCAGAGCAGCCCCAGAGAGCGTATCCTAAGAAATATGTGTTTAGGACAGGATTTCTTGTCCTGACCCCTGGCTTGCCCTGGAGAGGAAATCAAACCTCAGCGTGGTCCAAAAACTCACCCTTCAGGACATATCAGAATAAGCATTGTTCACTGTCCTGGTTTCATCTAAGACAGTCAATAACGAGGATTTATTTCCAGAGAAGAAAAATGCCAACCTTACCTTTATTCAGGTTTTGTTGTCTCATTTTAGGCTGTGCTAGAAAAGAGTCCATAATTTTTGGTATAAGGAACAAAATAATTCTTTTTTGACTAGTAATCCTCTTCAATAATTAGGTGAAGACTGTTTTAGGAGGTCCCCCCTCTTCTCTGGAAGTAATCAGACTCATGCAAGCAGGAGTGGTAGAAGGAGAAATTACGTGCATGAAGTATTTCTGTTGAGGTAACAACATTCACTTAACCAACACTTATTAAGAGCCAAGCATTGTTCTAGTTCAGGTCACTAGAGAAAGACAGCACAGGGTCCTGCTTTTCAGAGGATGGAGGGTGACTCCTAATGGACAGCCACAGCAGTGTGTAATTCTCATGCAATATGGACTATATGTGCGGTAAGAAAAGTATGACCCAGATGCTGTGAGAACACAAAGAAGGAAGTGCCTGGTACCCAGAAGCTCAGGGAAGCCATTATAATTTTACATTAGACATTCTCGGGCGCATGGAAAGAACATCAGATAACTCAAACAACCCAACCTCTGCATACTGAAACTGATGACTTAAATTTGCCTCTCAATTCTATAAAAGCTTACCGATGAAGTGCTCAGGGGAAAGTTACAGGGAGTCTGCTTCCCCACTGCCAACTGTGATCCTGGTATAACGCTACATTAACCGTCTTGACAATCTCTGGGTCTGGTTTGATTTTTCGTTTTGGCTTTGGCTTTTAGCATATGGGGTGTTCTCCTTCAAGATCACATACTCAGGTCATGCCATGGGCTGGTCCAAATAGGAGGGCACTGCTGGTTTTGTAAATGGTGGAATTATTACTCAGAACCTTCAGGGAAACGTCAGAGAGCTGTCTCAGTTGGCCTTGACTCTTGGGAGGGCTTGGCTTCTCCTCATTGCAAGCTATGGAAGCTATTCAGGATAAGCCTTGGCAGTCACATCTGGAAAACCTCACGAGCCATTGAGATGATCTTTGCAGAGCTCCCATTAGTGCAGCCAGGGGCTGGATCCTGACTTAGTTTCTACTTTGGGTGAAGACACATGATCTTGGTCAAGTGTCCACTGTGGCACTGCAGTGAGCTATGTGTGGAGTGAGTGCTGGCAGGTGCTCTAGTGCAAGTCCAGCTACTGCCAAAGGGATCCCACCGAGCAGCCCAGGCTGCCCCATGACCAAGGGCAGCTGGCAGGGTATAATTATGAGGCTTTTCCAATGGCAGAATTTTGAAACACTTATTTTTCTCTCTTAGAACAATGCCCGAAGTTGGGAGGCTTTGTAGTTATTACCACAGCCCTGAGAAATTCCTGTTGCCTGGCTCTTTGTATCTGCAGGTTTCCCTTTGCTCAGAATGAGCTAGTCCTGCAGGTACATTAATTTGATGATTTTTATTTCAGGGTTGAAAGAAGACTAGTATTTGTGTTTTATCATTTGCCAAGGCCCACCTAATGTGGAAGCCACACGGTCACCTGTTTTGTAGTATATGCTGGAAAAGCTTTGTTCTCTTGCAGTCTCTACATAGTTATGAAAAAGCCAGAGACCAGGGAACCCTGACCCAGTGCCTTGTGGAAACAAATTAAGCTTTATCTCTTTTAAGGTAGAGAAGAAAAGGAAGTACTATTTTCTTAGAAAATGCCTGGCCTTCTTTGGAAAGTCTAATTCTGTTCTTACATGTTATACAAATACAAGAATTTTTCAGTTATATTCTTTGTAAGATTGATTCACTTTACTGAGCTTGAAAAATACTAATCCATTCAATATTCTCCTACTAGTAGAGGTTACAGGTGTTTATAATTGAGGAAATCGAATTGAAATGAAGTATCAGGAATCCCAGGAGAATTTATTATTATTCTTTAGTCGTCTCCCTGTCAAATTGTGTGAGGCATAATTCTAAGATGGCCTTCAAGATTCCAGACTCCTGGAATAATCAGTATAATTTCTTCCCCTTTCATGTGTTTGGGACTTATGAATATGACGACAGTTCATTCCCCATGATTAGGTTACATTAAGTGGCAACAGTGAAAGGATTGCACAGATGTGGTTAAGGTCCCTAATCAGTTGACTTTGAATTCATAAAAGCATAAAAGCCAAACAACCCAGTCAAAAAAAAAAAAAAATGGGCAAAGGACTTGAGTGGACACCTTTTTTAAAAAAATGGTACAAATAGCCAATAAACATATGGAAAGATGCTCAACATCACTAATCATTAGGGAAATGCAATTCAAAACTACCATGGGATACCACTTCACTCATTAGGAAGGCTATTATCAAAACATCAAAACAGCAAGTGTTGATATAGATGTGCCCTGCTGAGGAGGAGGTAAAATGGTACAGCCACTGTGGAAACAATATGGTAGTTCCTCAAAGAAGTAAACATTAAATTACCATTCCATCCAGCAATTCCACTTCTGGGTATACACACAAAAGAATTAAAAGCAGGGACTCAAATAGCCCCTGAGCAGAAGACAGAGCTAAGACATGCATGGACTCCTGATCAAGAGAAAGTATGAGATAATACAAATGTGCTGTTTGAAGTGACTAAATTAGTTTATGCAGCAATAGAAAATGAATAGGCAAACACTGCAGTTTTCCCCATTAATTAAACATAATATAACTACCCTGTTTCCCCTAAAATAAGACCGGGTCTTATATTAAGTTTTGCTCCAAAAGACGCATTAGGGCTTATGTTCAGGGGATGTCATCCTGAAAAATCATGCCAGGGCTTATTTTCCAGTTAGATCTTATTTTCAGGGAAACATGGTACGCTACTTTCACTTTTATGCCTGTCAGTAAGGCAAGGTCCTGTGTTAAGGACTTACTTGTAGGTCTTCATGCTTCCTTTCCCTACCTCAAGTCTCAGATGCATATTTTGCAGTCAAATGCTCCATCCTTGAGCTATACCCCTATTAGATGCATATTTTGATTGATGATGGCATCCTTGAGCTAAGGGATCCTGTGATATTCCCCTGCCCCATCCCTCACTCCCTCATGCCTCGGAATCATATTGAAATGATTCGCAACGTTCCCTCTGTGCCTAGCTCAGGGTGTTCTAAGGTCTTTGGAACCAGCAAGCCCTTACTCTCACATGACAATTTGTCCTATTGTGATAACAAGTGTGAGCAGAGAGGCGAAGTGGTGGTTAAGGAATTGCAGCAGGTGAAGTTCTGTATACTGCGGCTGCCCCACAAACTAACCGAATGCCCATTCAGACAAAAGTGCCACCTGCTTCTGCTCATAGACTCAGTTACCTTTCAAACACCAGGTGGTCTCAGCAGTCACCACTCACAGAGCCACTGTCTTCCTCCGTGTAAGCCAGTGGCTGCTTTTTTTAGATTCTCAAACATAAACTGTCTGCTCCTGCACCTTTCTCAGGACTGGGCATACAATGGTGGCAATGGACAGAGGTAAGGAGCTGGTATAATTTTTCACACTTCAAAGATATTCACCAACCTCGGGATGATCAAGTTCTCTCTTTCTCTCTCTGGAAGACCATCTCATCACAGCCCTGTGGTTACACTTGAATTAACCCAGTCTCCAGGAGGTATTTGGGGAAGCAAGGAGAGAGGAGGTAGATTTCGCAGTCTGCCACATGCATCACTGGATTGGGGCAATTATTTTATTTCCCACGATAGGAAGGTGTTCATATTTCCATGTTTTTACAACTCTTCAGTCTACTTAAATGAATATCTAAGGACACTATTAGTCAATATCTAATTTAGTAGTTTTATTAAAAAGACAGTAACAAAATAAACTTGAATCAAATAGAGGGTCTCATATTAACGGTATCTTCAATACCTTCAAGTAACCAGACACGTGACGAATGATGCTATTTGTAGTTTTCTTTCAAAAGAGCACCAAAGCAGCTTCATCTCTAACACCCTACCTAACATTGCTAAATAATAGCTGATAAAATTATTTCCCCACTGGGTACACAACAACTCAGTTCTTACCTTAGACAAATTATTCTCGTTTCACAGCTAAAAAAAAAAAAAAAAGCCTGTGCTTGAAACTAAAGTCTGACTAAAGTCACACTAGAGCAGGGATAATTCCTGCATGTTATTCAGGTTCTTTGGAAACTTACCCTCATAAAACCAGTGAAATTTCACTTGGATAATACATTCACAGCGAAAAAGAGAATGCAAACGAGATTGCAATCAAAAGCACTATATTTTCTGCTTTAAAAAAATGTGTTTAGGAGTGCTTTGTTTTTCGAAACAGGCAAATAAGGACATGAACACAAATAAACAGAAGATTTCTTTTGTGACTGTTAATTTATTTCTCTCTGGTGGAACAAGCTCCAACCTGTATATTTGAGGCCTGGAGCAAGAACCAGGGAAAATTTAAAAAAATTAAAAAATGGAGGTTTTGTATAGAGAAGATCCTGCCTTCCTCCCTAGTGAGAGAGAGACCTTGAGGTGATCAAGGATGGAGGCAGCGCCTGAAAGCTGTGCCGAGCAGGCCATTCCGTGCTACATGACCTCAAAAGCTGTGTCATGTCTATGAAAAGGAGAGGCTATATGGCTCTTTCAGTGGAGGTGGAGAAGGCTGGGAGGGAACACGTGAGCAGCTGGTCGGAGAGGCCAGGAGAACCCAGCATAGACTCCTGAGGAACTGATGGAAACCTTGTCTTCTCTGTATTCAGAGGCCCGGCCTCCAACCTCATTACCTGCCTCCTCATCTCCATTTGTAACTGGGAGCACACCGTGTGCTCAAACAATTGTCTGTTGAATGAATGAATGAACTGGTGGGAAGGAACCGTGGAGGCAGAGGGAGGTCTGAAAGTCCTGGATCTCAATGTTCTATAAAATGGGCCTTCAAATGTGCTGCCAGAGGTTTTGAGGGGATGGTGAGGATCTGGTCTGGGACGTTTCCTCCTCCATCAGGGCTTAGCTGGGCCTTTCCCTGCCCCAGAAGACCTCCCTTAACCTCTCATTCTCTTGACACAGCTTCAACAGGCCCTGGTGGCCTGGGGAGTGTGGGGGTGTAGCGGGGGCTGACACTAGCCTGATTGGGGGAGAGGGGGAAACACACCTGATTATTGGTCTGTTTCCCTCAAATCGAATAATAACTGTAGAAACGTAAAATGGTTTTTGTTTTCATTTCAACATTCTTAAATTTTGCTTCCACTTGGTAGAAAAAGGAGATTTTCCATTCTAAAAACCTCTTATAATGGATCAAGTCCAGAAAGATACATTGTAAAATGATGAGAGTCAGGGCAGCAGGGTGGCCTCATGGGCTTTACCTCCTTATTTTAATTAAAAAAAAAAAATCTTTTTAAATCAAAAGCAATTTTCATAAAAAGTAAAATGAGAAAAAGTCTTTCCCAATAGAAAGGTCTTTGTGCTGGAGCTGGGATCTGTACTTTGAAGGTATCAGTATTTTTCTGTTGTTCAAGGATAAGAGCTGGAATATATCCAGACCTTCCTTTTGGTCTGACAGAAACCACTCCTGTGAGCCAGTTTGGTTAGAGACCTATGAGTATAAGACTCTCCATTGTTGGGGGGTAAAATCCCATGGGAAAATGCACACCAACAAAGAGATAACTATGCAGATGTCTCAGGGTGACGTGCTCAGCACTTTCTTACTGATATACCTTGTCATGTATTTGTGACCGGACTAAAGGTTTACCGAATCCCAGCTACCATGGAGTAGCATGTGTCCTACTGCGGGACACTTGGCTACGAGCAGAGAAATCAGCCAGCTCTCTGCTTCCCACTCCATGAGGTGCTCGTCTTCCTGGAAGAAGGGCGCTTTTCTCTAATTTTCACAGAGGTGCCATAGAGGCTAGGCTTCCTGAAAGACATGATACAGACCCCAGGCCATGCCAAGAAGGACCTAGGAATCTGACCTTATCTTCACCTTTTACCTGAGGAGATATTGTAAGGAGGAAATAAACTGGGCTGATGTAAAGTCCTGGGCTGCTTGATTTTGTTCCAAAGACGTGGTGGTAAGCCTGAATAACCCAGCCTTCAGGAAATGTATAGTCAGCTGTTGAAAGTGTCTTGTCTATGGATAAGGGAGACAGCGTGGGCAGACCACACACTACTGGGAAGGACGGGAGTGCTCCTAAACAAATGGGAGCTTCTACCGGTACTGCTCATCATTCTAAAATAGGAACAGAAAAGTCTAGGACCGGGAAAGGAGTCTCTGGGACCATGACTTGAGCCTGGATTTCGGGTAGGAGGACACAGGCAAAGATCCTTGCAAAATGGCAGCAGTCTGGGGGTCAAGGAGAAAGAAAAACAATAGAGGGTGACCTACAGAAGGGCTGAAGAATAGTGATGTTTGGATATGTTTTGGCCACCTTATATCCAGACTGCAGTCCATTCAGTAATCTCCAAGCCTTCATCGAAGTTTTCTTAAAAACCCAACCTTATTTAGCTGTGCTTTGGAGATATAAAGATGTCCAGACCCATGTATGCGTTACAGTTGTAAGGATCACTCCAGACTGGGCAAGCCATTGTGTGAGAGAGGAGCAGCAGTTTGGAGAAAAATGACTGGCTAAAGGGACAAACGCAGGGGAAACATCTTCATGGGACATATAAGCGTTCTTTGAGGACTCTTAGAAATACATGCTGGGGGAACCACATAACCTGGACTCCATGTTGTTCAGGTAAAGAGTTGTTCAGGTAAAGAGCTCCAATTAATTAGCATTAAAGGAAAGGTTGGCCCTGGAAGGCTAAAGGTCGTGGGGACATGTAAGATACCCAGGGAAGAATTAATGGCTAGAAGGGAAAAGAAAATGGCATTGCCACTCTGCAGTGCCACAACACATTTTTCTTTTGGCCCTTAAAGGGAAAAGCTGACAGTTCCATTCATATAAATGGAAAAGCATTTTGCTAGATGTAACCTTATTTTTAGGTCCTCTCTGTTGTGACTGAAATACTGATTAATTGTAAACATTTGTGCAAGAAGAATTCATACTCAGATGCTTTAAGCATTAAATACGGTTTTAAATTAAATGTATTCTTCCAATACGCATTTGTAGACAGGAAAAACAAATCAGATTTTGTACTATTTTTCTCTCTCACTCTTTTGATATTGACTAGTTACCTACCTGTTTTTCTGTCTTCCAGGCAACTTAACTCAAATGCTTAGAAAAAGTCAATGCTGCCTATTGCTAAAATAAAATAAAAAGCTCACTTCATAAAATTGCATATTATTTTATTTTAAATAAAACTTCATATTACTTCCAGATGGTCAGGACTAACACACCCAGAAAAGGGTTTATTAAAATGATGGCATAAATTCTGAGGAAAACAAATAAGATATAAGAGGAAGAAGAATAGTTCTTTGAATTACTGATTTATAATTTCCCTGGAATGCTAGTGATCCAAAGTAATCTAAGGAAATGTTTACTTTAGTCAAATTGCAACTTAATATTAATCCAAGTATGTTGATTTGAAATGTTGAAACTGAGTCAATAAAAGAAACATCTGTGATGAAGTCACAGATTTAACATTCCCACTGCAGTTCAACAGCGTGCAGAGAATTTCTCTCTAAAACACTACCAAGCACGATGGGGACCACTCATTTATATTTGTCTTCAGCATTCACAACATAACATGAATTGTAGGCTTTATCAAACTAATGTTTTTGATAAATCATAGTTGAGTGTTAAGCAAGCAGACAGTGAAGCCACCAAACGCGATATGCAAATAAGTCCATAAATGAGTGGTTATTGAAGGCTTCCTGTGGCAGGCCAGACTAGATGCTAAATGTGAAGATGTGTGCAGGACATATGCCATGTCTGCCTCACAAAGAGGACTGTTTAACCTGACATTAAACAAACAAATGTAACGAGTTACACAAAAGGGTAGGGGTGCCTGAGATGTATGTGGATAACCCTGGAGAAGACGCAACAGTGCATAGGGAACAGCAAGGGCAAAAGCCCTGAGGTTGGACTTGCTTACAGAGCCTAAGGATGAGCAGGAGGCTGGTATCGCTAGAACAGAGAGTGAAAAAGGAGAGACGGCTAAAGATCAAACTAGAGAGATAGGCAGGGGCCAGATCATGTTGGACTTGGTAGACTAGTTGTTTTCAAATCCGGAGACCCACAGGGGTTCCTGAGATCCACAAGGGCTCCATGAGGTCCTCCTTTTGCCAAATACTTTCCTGTATGAAGCATCTACCGTAGTGCAAACAAAACAATGTATTGCAACAGGTTGAATGCAGAGGCATATATGGAATCCAGGTGTCTTCTATTAAACAAGATATTAAACAGATTTGCAAAATATAAAACAATGCCCCATTCTCCTCACGATATTATTTTCATTTCTGAAAATATATCTAGTCTCCATAAAATGGTATTTATGTTAACACGTAATAGGTTTATTAAAATTATTTAATAAATATTTTTAAATTTTCTTAGTTTTAATTTTTAATACATTACATGTTGCTAGATATAGGCCATATAAACAAAAGCTCTTTGAAACTCTCAATAATTTTTAGAAGTGACAAGTGGTCACTCTAAAACATAGTATAGATTTTATGCTAAGGACAATGGGAAGACATTTGGAAGTCTTGAGTAGAGTAGTGATAAACTCTGACTATTGCTTTAAAAATATACTTCTGACTGCTGAGTGGGAAATTAACTGTAGGGAGAGAAGAGATGAAGCAAAGAAAAAAAAAAAGGTAGTGGTTTCATGAGTCTAGGCAAGAGATGGCTTGGCCTGGGATGATATAAGTAGAGATGGTTAAAAGTGTCAGATTGGGGATATATTTTGAAGGTGGAACCGATAGAATGTATTGATTAAATGGATATGAAGTTTAGGGGAAAAGAACCAAGACTGACTCCAAGGATTTTGGTTTTAGCACATGGTTGGATGGTGGTGCAATCTACTGAGAAGGGGACAAAATGTTGGAAAAGTTTCTAGTCACTCCCGACCCCCTTTCTCCCTGGGGCAAGAAGCTCATTTCTCCAACCTTGTGCTTTGAAAAGGTACAAGGAAATAAAATGGAGAAATAAAAAGGCATTAGTTTAGTATTTGCAAAATGTTATTCCCTATAACATTCCCAAAATGTTATAGTCGAATCTTAACTATGTTTAAAAATGCATACTGAAAGACTAGAAGGAAAAACCAAAATATTAACAGTGGTTATCAGTGATTAAAGATTTACTAGAAGATTTCATTTTCTCTTGTATTGTTTTCTATATTTTTCAAACCTTTTACAGTTTGGTACTTTTACAGTGACTGTTTACTACTTATATACTCAGGAATAATATTATTTTTACAACTGTCTTAAGCGCAGGGTCACTAAGTGTTGTACATAAACTTGAATAGATCTATATTTGAAGAGAAGCTATTCTCCCTTGAAAATATGTCAGTGGAAAATATATATCAAGCATCATTTCTATCCCGATTCCTCCAGGATATTTTCATCCTTGTAGAGAATTGTTTTCTGCCATATTTTCTTCAACTTTTTAAATATTAAAACACAAACCAATTTAGATCTGACTCTTTTGAGTGAGAAAGAAGAGCTCTTGAATAGAGATTCTTAGTCTCTGATTAACACAGTCCCCAAAGAAGCATCAGGCATAGTTCAAACTTGGTCTCTTTTTTTCTTGTGTTTGTAGAAGCAATTTAATGCCAGGATTTAGAGAATCTGTCTTGAAATAAAAACACATTTATCAGTGAGGCTATACATGTGACACTTGAATAAACAGGGAACAGATAGGAAGAAGTTCCCACTGCTGTTGATGAACTGGATGTCCTAGTGAGCGTGCTGTGACCCCTGGTTTGATAAGCTGCTTACTGAAAACCTTGGTCTGTGTAGCTGCGTGGTCACAGGTCAAAGTGAGATGGGAAATGGAAATGCCTTCTTCACACCTAATAACATTCACTTTCTTATTTCCCTTCACTGCCTCAAAAGACTGTCAAGGTAATTTTTTGATTTGGTACTAAAAGAGCATTTTGTCCCAGCTAAGCAAGCACTCAGCCATTCTAAAGGTAAGAAGACATAGTAAAAACAAAAACAAAACTCTCAAATCTCCATAAGAGTCTTTGGAATCAGGGAATACTGCCCACGGCTTGATTATAAAAAATAGCTTTAGTCACCAAGGCAGCCCTGGAGCCTCCTGGTGTCTGGAGCATGTACACGTCTATTTTCTCAAGCTCTACCTCTGGATTCGAGAGATTGTTCTGGGATACAAGAGAGGTTGTGAGAGGGATGAGTATGGCTTCTTGGCACAATAAAGACAGCTTAGCTGGTCTCTGGGCATCCTTCCTTTTCCAATGATCTCCCCTCCGAGGTCTGCCGTCTCGCTTCTTCTGTTTTTTTCCTGTGCTAACTAACTGACCACTGAGGTGAGATGAAAATTTCAGGTAAGATATGCAGGAAATTCAGGTCCAAACCTCCATGAATGTCAAGGCCAGTCCTCACATCTTATTTCATCACTCCTATTTTTGGTAAGAGTTCACCCAGCCAAGACATTGTGGGATCACTTTTCATTTATCTGCCTGCCTTCTGCCTCCATACCCATACAGTCATTCCACAAACCTGGAATATTGCCCTTCTTCTACTCATCTCTCTCTCAGAAAAAATAAAAAAAAACAAATGAAGAAGAAATAAAATTAAATTAAACTAGGAAGGTTGGGTTTAAACATAAGGAACAATCACCACTTTTTAAAATGTCAGCTAAAGTTAATTCTGAAAGAAATTGTTCTGTGTCATTTCTGGATTTGATTAAGAGAAGAAGAGGTGACTTTGTGGTGTGCACGATACAAGGCATTCACTCACCTAAAGGAAGAGTCTTGGGCAAGATGTTATCCTAAGGTCTCTTTTAAAGCTGTGGTTCATGATTAACACAGAGGAAGTAACGTCCGGTCATCCCACCATTTGATTACATTGCCACAATAATCTAGGTGGTAAACACATGGGAGGATAATAAAAGCACCTGCTAAAATTTTGGAAACAACGTAAGTGAAAAAGTCATCTAATCTACATATAATGAATGAGGTTAGTCATCATGGTGGTAAATCTGGAGACTGTAAGTGTTTGCTTGAAGAGCTTTGGCAACAACCAAAACTCCAATCAAGGGCATAGTGTAGTCTCAGGGAGGCAGGACTATAATATATGGGAAAATCTATTCAATTTTACCCTGTCTGGATAAAGACCATGAGAACCAAAGAGGGTGGCCAGTGTGAAGTATAGAAAACGGGAGTCCAAGACTCGTTAAATGACACTATTTGTCAAGCTACATTCTATGAGGGATTTGGCTGAAAGAAGACATACATGTAATTATTTAAATGTGTTTGGTCTATTGAGGGAGGGACAGTTCACAGAGCCTCATCTACTAATAAAATACCACCACCACAATTCGTCTATAGTTTTCATTCATTATAGTATTTACAAAGTGACTTCCTACTTATGAAATCAGCTTCATAACTACCTCAATATTCATAGTCGGTAACACAAAGAATCTGCTCATTAGAAATAAAGATCCCTTACATTTTGTTTTTTACTTTCTCTGATAAATGCATTTAGTTGTTTGAGGAGTTACTCTGCAAAAACTTTAAATTTAAAAATCCCTTATTTTTAATAACAATAAGATCTTTTACTGGCATTTTATGGATAACAACACATACTTACAATAGGTCTGTGATGAAGATCGAAAGAGTAAATGCATGTATGACATGTGGCATAGGCCTGACCTATAATATTTTAAACTATAACGAAAGATGCAGAATAATATTAGCTAACTGATATGCAGTACCTGCTCAGTTCTCCAACCCCAACTAGCTGTGTCCTTGGGAAAGTCATCTATCCTCTTGCGCCATCAGATTGCTAAGGTAAAGTGAGGGTTTAGAGTAGATGATGTCCAATTTCCCTTCTGTCTCTCTCACAGTCAAAGAGATTGAGTATTTTAGGTTGATCCTTAGAGGGTCGTTATGATCTATTCAGCCTGAGATCCAATTATTCTGCTCAGTTGATCTTTCTTAATAATAAACAAAATCAAATAACTTAGACAAACTTTCAGGTTAATGTGACAGCAAATTCGCAATACCTAACAGACGTCCTCTCAATTTCTTGTTAAAATACCCTTGAGAATATACAAAAAGATAAAATCTGGCACCAACATTGTAAACTAAAGATAAGAGAAGAAGATCTGTCAACGTTCAGAGGGACATTCCACTTACCGCATCATTAATGGGGAGGGATTGAGAAATATATTCTTGGATGGCACAAGCACTACCCTTTGAACCAGAACAACCACAACAACCCCACAGCAAGAGGAAAACTTTGACTCTCTCTGTCACCTGCCCTTAACTCCAAGGGCAAGAGGGTGCACTGACCAAAAAAAGTGGAGTTGTCATCTGAGCCAAAGTCATAACCTCTCTGTTTTTCTCCATCAGCAGTTCTATTTCTATATCTGCTCAGAGACCGACCGTATTTCCCAAAGCTCAGCCTGAAGCAGAGGAGGTGGGGTAATAGTGTAATGAATTCCAAGTAGGGGTGGGGACAGAAATTGTACTGAAAACTGTGTGGTGAGTGTTAGGGGGCCGGCCGGGGGAAGAGTGCCGTCTTTCATGTACTACATGTTTATAGGAATTACATTTCAATCACTGCTAGAAAGCCCAACTCCTTCCAGTGGTTGTGTGCTGTGTCTATAAGGTATCATGTACGGGACCCTTAACTGTCTTTGGCTAGATCTGGGAGGGAGAAACTGTAAGACCCTGAGCAAGCAGTAAGGGAGACTAAGACGCTGATTCGCCCTGTCTGTTGGTAACCTGATAGTGTAGTCTATGAAATTATTTGGTAACATTAGAGAAAGGGATATTTATACTAAAGAGTCAAGGGAGAACTTATTTTTTTTTAAATGATTGCTACAAAAACAAATAGAATGATTCTTTATTTTAAAACAATTACTTCAGTGTTTTTAACCAGCTAACTATTCTCAGGCTCTTGTAGTGTTTGGGAGCCATTTCCTGATTGATTCTGCTCACATGGGTTGTTTTGATCACAGCTCTTCGCAAGAATTATCCAAGATACTGGATTAATTAGCACAACTATATCTCCTTTAATGGTTCTGTCAACTGGAATGTAACAGATGTAATTTATCAACTCTATGATTGAGTGTATTCTTAATTTGAAAATAAAAAACAAATGAAAAATCCCTGTAGTGTTCAATAATGCATTAGACACAGTACAGACTGTTACCAGAAGGATTTTGTTCTGCTTTCTCTTCAATAGGTCATGTTGAAAGAATGACTGTAATATTCCAAACTGTTATATTATTGCAATCAAACTGGTGCTGGAGAGGGTTAGAGTCTAGACATTTCCTTATAAAATAACAACTTGAATAAATGAAAGGCAATTCAGAACTTGCCCACTGGTCACTTTACCATCAGGGTAGCAAATAGCTATATTTTAGATCCATTCTTTCCCCCCCTAAATTTAGATAATGTAATGTTTTAGGAATATACAAATGATTGATAAATTTCCCCTTTTTTTGTACTTGTGATGTTTTCCCTGTAAGACTCTAGAGGTGGAGTAGCAGCAGTAGCAGTCGTGGTTATAGCTAACTCTCGTTGAGTGCACTCTGTTCATATGACCACACACCACACGCTGTGCTTAGCATTTCACATACATTATCTCATATAATCTCGATAATTGTACATAGGTACATGATTTTCCGCACTCTACAAATACCGGATGCAAATACCAAACATCTGGAGAATGTTCTTCAAGAAAGAAAATGTATGAGTGGAAAGGTATTCATTCATAGCATGCTATGATAAATTAAATCTTCTGTGTGACTAAGAGTTTCTACCTTAATTAATATTTATTATATGCCTACTATGACAACTTTCTAGGCAATTAGGAATATAGCAATGCACAGAATAGGTCATACCCTCACAATAAAAAAAGGGTCATGGGTAGGCACAGGCCATAAATAAACAGATGAACAAGTTATAGGTGCTATGAAGAAAAATGAAGCATGGCAAGGGACTTAACAGTGATGGGGAATGATCAAGGACATGGCGAGTATGGAAATGGTGGCTAGAGGTGGTCTTTCTGAGGAGATAGCTTTTAAGTTGAAAACTCAATGAAATGAGGATTTGAGATATGTGGAAATCTAGACAAAAGGGTTCCGTGCAGAACAAAACAGCAGCTGCACCCTGGGGTGTGCTCACCCTGGGGTGAAAACAGACTTGGTAAATTGAGGCTGGATCAAAATCATCAGGAGGAAGATGGAAGGGAATTTGGAGCGAGAGCCATGGGCCAGACTTTGTAAGGGCTTTAAGCCTGGTAAGGACTTTGGATTTTATCCTGTGTGAGATGGAAAGTTTGCTAGGTGTTCATGCAAATCTCTTCTATTTCTGCGGGGCACAGAGCCCTAGCTATTTCACAATATACCAGGGGTGCCAAAAAAAAAAAATGTATACACGATACTCGTATTCATCTTTTGTTATTAGTATATATTGAGTATTACAATTTTTATACAGTTTTTTTCCTTTCCTAAGTGAGTGGCAGTGATGTGCACGATTTCTAGGACTGGCCAATGAAAATCATCCACACCTGCCTCTCTGCGCCGTTTCTCATGTTTTGCTCTCTGGGATGGAAATGTTGATGGTAACCTCCAAATCCAGGATGTTAAAGATGACATAGTCTCCAGAACCTGGAACTCTAATGACAGCATTGAGACAAGTCTGGCTAACAACCAAAACACTTATGTGAGAAAAAATCAACTTCCATTTTGTTGAACTGTAACATATTTCGATGTCTTACCACAATACTCTAGTCTACCATAATACCCCCAAATATCCATTCTCTTTTGTTGCTCTTGTACTAGAACCCCTCATTTCCAGCTCAGCATATGACTACATGAGATAAAGATTATATCTCTAAGCCTCCCTTGCAGTTAAGCACGGTAACACAACGGATAGGATGTGAGTCAAAGTGATATTTACATTTTCAAGGTTGTATCCTTTAAGAAGGGGCATACCTTCTTTTCCATTTCCTGCTGGCCTGAAAACAGATGTGGTAGCATTAATTCATCTTGGACCAGGTAGATGAGGGGTACACACTATGCACAGCAGAAGAATAAGATATAAGTGGCCTGGGTCCCTGACCTATGGAGGCATCGTTAACAACCCTTCTATTTCGTTAAAGCTGCAGTTATTTGGGGTCTCAATTTCAACAGTTACCTATATGCTAAGTAACCCAAAGTCATTGGAAGGTTTAAGTAGGGAAGACAAAAGAAATGTAATCTGGTTTATATTTTAAAATTCTGGTTGCTGGGTAGAGAATAAACTGTGGGAGCCAAAATAGAATCAGGGAGACCAGTTAAAAGGCTGTTGCAGTAATTTAGGTAACAGATGGCGGAGCAGGCTGAGGAGGAGAAAAGTGGTAGGATTCATGATGTTTTTGGAAGCTTGAGCCAATGTTATCTCATATAGATATGAGGTAAGGTAGTTGCCATCTTAGAAGAGAATGGCTCCATAATTTCTGACTTGAGTAATTAGATGAATGATGTTGCCACTAACTGAAATAGGGAACATTGCGGGAGAAATAAGATTGGGGAGGAAATCAAAACTTATTTTTGGCTATTCATCTTGATGTCAAGTGGAAATGTCAAGTGAATTTATGAGCATCCGGTCTGGAGTTTAGGGAAGATGGCGGGGCTGAAAATATAAATTTGGGGAAATAAAATTAATACATTTCTAACTCAATGTACTAGTGTAATCTCAAAATGGTCTTTTATAGCCAAGAATCCAAGTAAAATAAAGGCAATATCATGTTAGATTGACCCAACATAACATTGGGTAGTTTCCTAATTGGCAATAAAATAGGATTTAATACATTGTGTTTTTTTTTAATTGACATGTAGAACAGTAACTGGTATCCAGCTCTGAGGTCTTCAAAAAATGACATAATATTTAAAGACATTTATAGAGCAAAAAGAATTATTGGTCTGATACCCAAGAAGATCATAGTTAATTGTCTTCTGGCTTCTGTTTGTTGTTTTTAATCACGTTAGAAGTGTTATTTTCTTGTATTATCTCCCAAAGGAATGGAAAAGCCATCATCACTGGGACCTATGCTTGCTGAAGAATAGAAAGAAATGGCATCTGCACCTCCAGAGACACAAAGTAAAAGAGGTACCTCTCGCTGTTTTCCCTCCCCCTTAATCTCCCACCCTCTTAGTGGATACATATTCTCTGGGTAATGGTTGTCTATTTTTGCTGTTTTATATTAACCTCACCACTAGCTGCCTAGGAAGACATTGAATTATAATGCTTTCCTAAGGCTCTAGGACTCGTAACGCCTACATGCACAATGGGTTTAACTACATAACTTGAATGACCTTTCCCAGATAATGTAAATACAATTTTTAAGAGTCTGCACAATACTTTTGAAGTGGTTAATGATGTATAGATGGAGCTTTGAATGGTGGAAGGCTAAAATCAAAATAGCCTATTAAATTGTGAGCATTACTGAATGTGAGCATATTATATATTATTTCCAATTATTTTTCTCTCTCACTCCCACATTCAATCCTGCCTTAGTTACTTTTGCTACTTTATGTCACCTAAATCAGTAGGTTCTTGTGTTAAATTCCTAGGGATGCTATAACAAATTACCACAAATTTGGTGGTTTAAACACCAGAAATGTATTCCGTCATGGTTCTAGAGGCCAGAAGTCAGAAATCAAGGTGTTTGCAGGGCTGCACTCCACTGAAGGCCCTAGGGGAGAGTCCTTTCTGCCTCTTCCAGCTTCTGGTGGCTTCCGGTGGTCCTCGATCATGGCTGCCTCACTCATCTCTGCCTCCATCTTCACATAGACTTCTCTTCTTCTCTGTCTCTCTTATAAGGACACTTGTTGGATTTAGGGCTCACCTAGGTGATCCAGGATGATCTCATCTAGAGATCCTGAACTTAATTATATTTGCAAAGACTCTTCCCAAATACGATCACATGCACAGTTTCCAGAGATGAGGATGTGGACATACATTTTGCAGGGTTACCATTCAATCCACTACTGTCCCAAATCTGACCAATCACTGGAATCACCTAAGTAACTTTATAAAATACGTATCCCTATCTCCCATTCTTAGACATTGTGATTCCATGGACCTGGTCTGTGTGCACACTTGTGTTTTGTGGTGGGAGATTTAAAACAAATAAAACAACTCTCTGGGTGATTTTGAGGGTTGTCATTCCCATGCTTTCAAGATCTTGATTTTTCAAAATGTCTTTTTTATCTGTTATATCATCAATGCAGTGAAATACAATATAATATCAAAAATGATAAGATGGTACAGTGGAATTTCTGGGTTTGGGACTCATCCAAGCCTGAGCTTTGAAATCTGGCTCTGTCTTGTAGTATAACCTAAGTTCTCCAAGGTTCAGTTTTCTCATCTGCGGAATGGAGATTTTTACATCATCGTGAAGACTGATGAGATAACATATGTAAAACCCCAGCACATGTCTAGTGGTCAATTAAATGAAAAGTATTATTAATAACAAAAGATGGATTGGGCAGCCTACTTTATTCCAGACAGGAATAATACAGTTATCTGAAGATAACTCGTTACTCATGTGTCATTATTTCCATAATTTTCATATAGAAAAAGAATAGTCTTTATCAGTTTTAGGATTGTGGGAAAGTTCTGCAACATAGTGAGAGAATGTGGTAGAAAATATTACCTTCCCACCTTCCACAATGACGATTTTACAACTTCCAACATAGTTTCTCAAATGCTGGGTGAATGGAAAATCTCCAGTGTTCAATTGATTCAATGGCTGTACCTAAACCCCTGCTATGGACTGAATTGTGACTCATCCACTTACCCACATCCGTATGTTGAAGCCCTAACCCCCAGTGTGGCTGTATCTGGAGGGCGGGTCTTTAGGAGGTAAAGGGAAATGAAGTCATAAGAGTGAGGCCCTAATCCGATAGGACTGTGGCTTTATAAGAAGGCAGTCACCTACAAGCTAGGAAGAGGGACCTCACCTGAACTGGCTAACACCTTAGTCTTGGACTCCCCTGCCACCAGAACTATAAGAAATAAATATCTGTTGTTTAAACCCCCCAGTCTATGATATTTTGTTATGGCAGCCAGAACAGACTAAGACAACCACCCCCCCACCCGCCCCCATCTAGCCTACGCTCTTTTTTAGCACTATCGTGAAAAGATACGCTCTGAGGTTTGATGACCACTCCCCAGACTTGCTACTCCTCCTTATTTCTGATAGGTGGCAGGGAACAGGGCGTGCTTCCTAGAAATGAGTTTGTGAGAAGCCCAGCTCATTGAGCATACATAATTGAAGTCATTATTATAGATTTCTTTAATGGAATATCAAATCCATAGTTTCTCTTAAATCAGAATCGATCTTTTTCCCTGAGTAAATTCCGTGATCACTGGGTGGGTTTACTGTTCACGCCCCTTTGATATTCATCATTGCTTTCAGAATAGTCCAAAGACTTGTGAATTCATGGTTGCAAAGACCTCCCTTGCCTTATCTCCTACTCCCCTTTGTGTGAACTTTCTATCAGGTCAACCTGCTACAACTGATGTCCTACTGACCAGCTTTGTTTTTTCCACCTCCACACATTTTTTTCATCTCATTCCCTCTGCCTCACATGCTCTTTTAGTAAAGCCACCCAGATCCAACCCAACCAACACTCCCTCCTTCACCTCCTACCTTTTCAGGCTTGCTGAGCACCCCAGGCCAAGACTCTATATATGGGAGTTTTAGTCCTGTTGTGTCATACTACTCCCCACATTGCACAGAGTAAAGGTGAAAAAATACACGTTGATGTAGATATGACAGAGAAAGATAAAATGGGAGAAAGAAGGACAGATTTAAATGACATAGTAAGGCCTCTTCTGACTCGAGATGCCCTGATTCTATGAACTGTAAAGTGCATCAGAACACACTGCACAGAGGCGACTCTGTGCTGAACAATGGTGCTCTTTAAAGTAGCTGCTGCATTTCCCACATTTCTTTCATTGTCCAGAAGGAGGCTTGATAAGCCCACAAAACGATCTGGAATTCTTCCAGATCTTGTGAGCCCATTGTTTGCAATTTTGTAATTGGCATTTTATAGTCATTGGACCCAAAGGAGACCATCTGAACACTTGTTGGAAGTGATGGAGTTTTCCAGTTGTGGAGAAGAATGCTAATAATTCAGAGACATCTCATGCCTGTAGATGTCCTAACAAAAGGTTAATGTGAATATAATTGCCTGTTGAAATTTTCCAAGTGTAGACTAGTTACCTTCTTCTGTAGACAGCTGAAGGCAATCGTATAGAGACTCAAATTCATGTTCAGGTCAAATGATCTTTACCAAAAAATGAAGCCCAAAGGAATCTGCTCTCTTGATTGAAATTGGAATATTACACTCCTTTTGATTCCCATTTCCATATATTGGTTCAATGCGTGAAAGGTTAATTCCTTTGCAGGATAGTGGCATGGAGAGGCGTCCGTGTTGGCAGCAGTGGGAGGCACAAAGGCTGAGTGATTTCAGGGACACCAAAATCCCCATTGCTGCCAAATGTAACCACCTCTGGTTTTACTCAGCCTGAAGTTTTTACTTTTGTAATCATATTTACAAAAAACTCAGTTTTATACACTGGTTAAACACACACACACACACACACACACACACACACTAGTGACATGCAAAATTTTAAAAAAGGTGTGGAGGTAAGAAAAGGTCTCTGAAGTAGTCCTGAAAAGAAAGAGGAAAGTAGATTGTTTAAATCCTATTTCAAATTTTAATTTGGTGTGGCCTCATGGAAAAACCAAAATCTTTTATGCCAGAAATTTTAAAAACCAAAATATCTGTGTTTCAGTATGCTTGGGATTATGTTAATAGCCATTGTTCTTATGAGCAATTCTGCCTTCACAAAATCTCTCCATTCACCCCTCTTCACTCCCAATGTACTGTTCAGCCCTGCATCTCTTGTCAAATTTTTAAAAATAACTTTCTCATCCCCCAGCCTCTACTGTCTGTCCATTACCATCCAGAGCTAAACCAGATACATTGCTTAGCACCCCCATGCATAGAAAGTCTCAGCTCCTTTGAGTGGCCTTAAGGGCCCTCATGTAGGCTCCGTGCAGACTCACCCCCTGCCCTTCTCCCCAAACACACTGTCCTCCAACCACACCTTTAGTCTTCCCATTCCCCGAGCAACCCCCAAATGCTTAAGCATTCTGCAAACATATCCGTGCCTTTTGTCACACTCCCTGGATGTCCTCTCTTCTTCTCTGCCTGCTCAAACAGTCTAATCCTGCCTGGTCTCGTTCAGTTGCCACACACATACTGTAGGAAGCAACATCGGGTTATAACCTAGACACATAGGATTTCAGAGTGCCAAGCTCTTCCGCCCACCATGTTCCCCTCACTGGATTGTGGAATGCAAGTTGCGACTCTAAGGCAATAGGCACATCCCTGTGTCCCACATGACTCAGGTTTCTCCTCACCCCACCTCCTCAAACTAACCACCTCTGGCTACAAGGAGCCCCTGCTCATCCCCACTACTTCTGGCATCAGCTTTCTAAGTTTCTCTAAAGGGCCCAAGGCCGGGAGGTCAGACTCGAATTTAGAATCTCAGGCTGTTTGAAGTTCCCCGCTGGAATTTTAAAGAGCCACGCCTCCTCCTCCATCCATCTCGTATCATGAGAGGCCTCAGGCAGAGGCAGGGGGATACCCACCATGCATGTCCAAACTCCATGCACACCCACCCCCAAGCTCCATCCCTTGGAGGATGGGGCTATTTGGGCAAAGGATTCTAGTGTCGAGGGTACGTGGACTATGTAGAAGGGAGGGCATGGGCTATAGGTGGCCACATACCTCTGGTCCCAAGACCCCTTGCATTATGGGAGGGGTATGGCCACCTCCACCTGGACCTCCTGATGAAAGCAATGGATGGGGCTGGGGACAGGGGCCAAGGACAGGAGCTTCTTATGTCCTGATCTAGGAAGATGAGGCAGTGGTGTGTCTTCCAAAAATAATAATAATAATAATAACAACAACAATAATAATAATAAAAGACAAATCTCACTTGATGAGCTCTATTGTTTCTCTAAAACAGTGGGTCTCACCCCTTGCTGATTTTGCTCCCCAAGGGATACTTGGCAATGTCTGGAGATGATACTGGTTGTCACGATTTGAGGGACGTGGGAGTTGCTACTTTATTTAATTGGTGGAGACAAAAGATGCTGCTAAACGTCCTACAATTCATAGGTAACCCCGTCAGAACAACAACAACAACAACAACAACAACAACAACAACAACCCTGCTCTACAAGTTAACGTGTAAGTGGGCTACATAGAATTATATGATTTCCAAATAGACGTTCTTAAAGCAGACATTGGTTCATGTCACTTGACTGCACAAAAGGTTTACTAACACCCCTGGTTCCCCATTGCCTGTAGACCAAAGTCCTAAGTCCAAACTCCTTAGCTTGGTATGCAGTGTCATTCCTGATCTAGAGTCTACCCTGTCTACCAATCACATCTTTCTCTATTGTCCCCTTGTGGAGCCCAAAGCCTGTGTCCACACGACAGCCAGACTTCAATAAGTTAGAATGCCATGCAGCCATTTCCCATATTTTCCTCATCAGTCTGTGGTTTACTCAATCCTATCCCCAGTGGTGAATTGAATCCTGAGATGGACCTTCTAATATAAAATGTTCACAAGTCAGAGACTGTCTGCACTTAAACAGAATTGCCTAATAGCATATGTCAAGGCTGTGCCCATAATAATGAATAATAGCTCTTGGGGCTGAGAACATGAAAAAGTGATACCATGCATAAATCACTATGAACATGTTACCATGATGATGTCCTTAGCACATAATATGTGCTCGATAAACACTCTGTCTTCCCCTGTATTGGAAAAGGCATTCCAGGTAGGAAAAGAGCTTTTGCAAATAAATTAGTTAAGGTGAGGATACATGCTGTTTAAAAAAAAAAAAAATCGTAATGACTTAGTAGTAGAAGTTTATTTCTCTCAGATGAAATCCAAAACAGATGCTCCTGGTTAGGTGGCAGGAATGGAAGGCAGGGTGTAGAAGTGAAGGAAGACCCTGCTATACACTATCCTTCAGAGCCCTAAGCTGATGGAGTGTCCACCACCTTCCACCTGTGGCTTCCAACAGCATCCTGTGTGCTAACATCCACCTGGCAGACGAGGAGAGAGAAAAGCACACAGAAGCCAGGCCCACTGCTTAATCATCTTGGCCAAGATGTGACTCACATCATTTTTGCTCATGTCCCACTGCCAAGAATCAGTCACAAAGTCCCACTGGATACGAGGGAGGTTGGGGCTGGAAAATGTAGGCTCTGGCTGGTTAGAGCTTCTCCGAACAGCCCTAGGCCACCTTGGAAAGGGAGTTTGCCATCTTTGCCTCAGCAAAGCAGAAGGGAAGAGGGGAGATGAAACAGTACGCAGAGCAGTGAGCAGCCCTGCCTGCCTAGCCTGTGAATTGGAGCTTCATGGCAGATAAGAATAGTTAAGCAAGGGCAGAGAGCCAGGCAGTGGGGGACCTATGGCCCCATCATTACGAATTTTATTTTGATTTAAGAGACAGCTGTAAATCAGACCTTGAAGAAGAGTTACTTGATAAACAATGATATTTAAATCAAATACTGTAGCTTCAGAAAAATGTTTATTTCACTAGAAAATGAATCTGGTTTTTATTCAGGCACATCTTCATAACTTAAAAATAAAAAAAAAAGAATCATTGCATCACTAAGGTCCCTTTCCACAGAATTTTCACATCCCTTCCATTTCAATCAGTGTGCTTTCCCACTGCATCAATTACTTCTATGGACTAGTAGAATCTGCTGTTGCATTTGTTCACTTGCCATTCTGCTTAACTGCTGTGTCTGCTGTGCTTGGTTTTCCCCCTTTCTTTTGGACCAGACTATTTATTTCTAAGTCATCAGCATCCAGCAAGTATTAGGAACCACTTCAGGGGGTCTCAAAGGTATCATGGATGTGAATTTTAGCCCCATGTATTTGGTGCCGTTGTCATTTATTTTTCTAGTCTTGTATGATGTTGTGTCAAACATTAAATTAATCTTAAATATAGAGCATTGCAATTTTGACATTTCAATATCTTTATTAAAGTGTTAAAATAGAATTTTACTTTAAATATGTCAATATAAGAGACTTCTCTTTCCTGCAAGAGAATTTATTATATCTCCCATGTCAATTTTCATTATCCAGAGAAACACATCTTTGATTTTATCATAGAAGTCAATGGCAAAAGGAAACTTATTGTATAGAAATTCATATTCACAGTCAACTTTTTGATGCTTGCATTCATTCAATAATATATACTGTTTGCCCATATAATCTACTGCTATACCCATATAATTTTACCTATAGATTTTGAAAATGTTATTTTTGTCCTCCTGACGCTAGAGTGCCATCACTGCTATTAGTGTGCCATCTAGTGGCTCATCTTGTGATATTTTCTATTCTTTCTTGAGGTAAAAGACCCCCTAGATGACACATGATTCTTTCTTCGGTATAACGCAGGGAGGGATAAGACTGGTGTATAAAACAGCCCACGGCAAAATGTTGAGTCATCCAAAAATGTACAGGCAATCATGTGTAAATTCTTACTTAGCTGATATATTAAGGGATGGAGCTTTCAGAACAATTAAATATATTTGCTAACTTATTTTACCACAATATACGAGAACAAACCATATGTACACATTGGCATTTTATCAAAAACCCGAATGCAATAAAATAAACTTAACTCTAAACTTAAATTAGCTTTAATTTCACTCGTTATTAGATGACACTTTAGTGTCCTCCTATAAGTATATACTTGAATATTTTTAAAAATGTATGTTTGAGCTTTCTGGTTGGAATTAAAGTTAAATGTGATTCTATATCTATAAAGGACCAAATCTATAGGAATCAATACAATCGATGGCAAATCCACCATTTTAGTTGATCCTTTGTAGAATTATAACCACATAATCTTGTATATTGCCCATTCCTTATGAGTATTAAATAAAAATTGAAAGGCAATGATCACGGTTTTTATTTTGCAGTTATAGAAATGCCTTCAGATGCTTTGTTTTCCAACCATTTCATAGTGATAGAAGAGAGTCCATTCATTGCTACATACTTTTTCAGAGGTAAGTTATGAGAGAATGAATGGTTTTACTGTTGAAGACAAAAGGACAAAAAGTAAAGTCCTATTCTCCAAACATGAAGAAATAATATTGGAAAGAAGTGTAAGAATTAGTTATTGCATGTTGGCTCTTGGAAACAGCAGTTATTACAATAAGATTCATATTTATTGTTATTAAAGGGACAGTTATCATAAGTACAGTCATTTCAGAAGAACTTTCTTTGAATCAGACACAGAAAAACAACAACAATAACAACTTCCATTTGTTAAGTTCTTAACATATGCTAAACACTTTACTTACATTGTCTCATTTAATCCTCACAATCAACTGACAAAGTATCATTCTACAAATGAAGAAACTGAGGCTTGAGTCATTAAGTAACCTGTTCCAGGTCAAGTTGCCTTTAAAGAACCTCATCTGGATAGAACCTCAGTGTGTTGGATTCTGGGTCTTGTGCTCATAAATATGACAAAAGGTATTTTATAACCATGTCATGAAAACCTGCACTGTCCATACTTCTCAGCAAAGCCCAGCCAAGTTCAGAGCAGCCATGCATTCTCCTAGTTGCCATAAGCAAACCAATGGGACAGCGAAGCATAAACAGTAGTTAACTCAGACTGTTGTATACTTGAGGCTCCGTGGTGGCCAACCTGCCATTACTGCAGAAGCAAGGCTACGGATCATTTGAGCAACGTGATTCTTAAATACCATGGTAGGTAAATTGCCACGTCAGACTTTTTAACAGATACAATTATCATCGCAGAAGAGTATACTTTTTTTTTTCTGGCTCCCTCAAAATGACTAGCATTAGGCTTTTTATTCAGAAAAAAATATATTATAAAACCTGTTATATCATTTATTATCTCCTTTCAACTACCTGCTAGACCAAGGTGCCAGGTCACTGATTTTCCCTTAAGTCAGGGTCTCCCTTAATCTTTTTGTGTAAAGCACACAGTTTGAAGCTGTAAACAGACCACTGTGCCTTGTATAGACCAAAGGATGAAGGCTGAACTTTCAAGAATGAGTTTTAATATTGTGATCAAATAAACATGCAAAACTAATTCATACTTACTAGACAGGCTTTGAGCTACATGCTAATTAGTCACGATGCTAAGCAACCAGTATAAAAGATTATATATATAACTCGTAGCACTTTATACATTTCCACCCAGAAACGGAAAATCTTGTCAGTTTGTTAAAAACCTGAAAATATCTGAATTAATAACCAGAAGGGAATCGTGACAGATACCATTTGTTGTCCTCCTTATACCCACGCCCTTTCTACTTTTCCTAACCGATGGGACCTCAGTTTGCTCAGGTGGCAGCTGAGATCTCTTCCTCTCAGTGACAGTAGACACTTAGATGAATCATGATCGGTCTACATCTGTCGTAGCAATCTCTTTTCCCTTTGTCTGGGAGTGACCATGTGACAGGTTTCAGCCTATGAGATGTAAATGGAAGTTTTACCCTGGGGTTCCAGGGAACACTTTTGTCTTTCTGATTAACATCAATAAACTTGGTGAGTGTAGTCTTTTGTCCATTTCTGCTTTTCCCCCTGCCATGCACGCATGATGCCTGGAGGCACAGCAGACAATGTGTGACTTTGAGATGACAAGCATAAGGACAAAAATCAACTTTCTAAGGATGGTAAATCAAAAATGTAGAGAGATCCTTGGTCTCTGACACCATCTAGAACAGTTCTGCCATCGCATGGCTGCTTTGGAGTTCTCATTATGTGAGACAAACCTTATTTATTTAAGCTACTATTTGTTGGGTTTTCTGTTACCTGCCGCCTTGTATATTTTCGTAGGTCAAATTGTTGAAGAGCTGAAGCTTCATATGGTTCAATCAATATTATGAAGTGGTATGGAATTCAAGGCAATTTTACTTTTTCAATAGTCAAAATGTCTCCTTTCCCTCTCCCGTGATACCTGATACCACTTAATACGGGTCTTTTTAAAATATAATATTTCTGATATTTAATCTGTAGTGTACCGGTAAACCAACTCACCCTAATTTGTAGCATTTGCTGATTTCTGTGGTGGAAGTGCCCCAACCATGCCATTTCAAGCTACTAGGTGAGGTCACTGAACAAGGAGTTGGAAAGAGATGTGTACAGTCAGCTCTTGTGAGCTGGAACCACAGCCAACTCCAGCAGCACTACCTACACACTGGTCACAGCTTTTCATTATAGTGTGTGACAGGCTGCATTAATGTTGTTAGAAAGTGATTTATTATTCCCATTGCTATTTCTCTTTGTAGGATTGAAACAAAGATATGAGGCAAAGGATATAATTATAACTTGGGGAAATTAGACAATGGAAATATATGTTTTTATCCTTTGATTCATTTAGATCTTATGGGAAAGAATAAAGAAAAGTAGCCACTAGGGAAACAAAATACTTAACACTTTTTTTTTCTTTCTTTCTTTCTTTCTTTCTTTCTTTTTTTTTTTTTTTTTTTTTTTTTTACAAACCAGTGCTTCTATTGCCTAAATCCATTAATTGTCTCTAAAAGAGTGGGCAAGAATGAAAAACAAGATATCCCTCATTTTGTTACTCACCTTCTGTAAAGCAGTATTTTTGTTGTAGTGAAAGAAGATGAAGCATTTGGCTTCCATTTGCAGCAGTGACCTTTATGAAGCCACAACAAAACTCATTGCCTGTAGCTGTTAAATGCCAAACAACTCTCTAGTTTCCAAACATTGACTTTTTCATTAGTTGTAGGTGACTGAGCCAAGAAAGGATTAAAATTCTTCCTAGTTTAAGCTTGAGCACAGCCTAAGATGCTCCTACAGACCATCGGCATCGAATGCAAGCTCTCCACACTCTTTGTCATATGTCTCCTTATCCTAGACTGAGAAATTGTCTCCAGAACTGCAGACAGAATGACTCATTACTACCTTGGCTTTCCCTTTCTACTCAAGAAGCTCATTTTTGAGGCGTGGGAGACCAGAAGCTTTATTCCTATGTGGGTGCTGAAACTGAAAAATGACACAACAAAAGATCTCCTCTTAGCTAATTCACACTGGCCTGGGCAGAAACCAAAATGCCTTCCAATCCTGAAAATATTTTTAAAATGTGTTAACTTTTATGTTAAAGCTAAGCACATTTGTGTTGTCAATCAATTTTCTTTTTTAAAAAAATCTGATATTAACTGATGTAAAATATAAAAGAAGAAAGAAAATGAATTAGAGGAAAGTGAAATCAACACAGGTTTGAGGCAGGAAAGTCTTAGTAAAGAGGCAGGTATTTGGCCAGGGCTTTGAAGAATGGGGAGAGATTTGAAGACTGAAACAAAGGAAAGAGAGGGGAGGACAAAGGGAGGTAATGGAGAACTTATGTTTTCTCCCTCATGGCTTTCTATACTTATGAGCATAATCTTTCAAGAAAGATACACCAAAACCAACTTCTGAAACCCATCCATCTTTCCTGTTATTTTTAGCCGTAACTCAAGATTCTAATCTCTGAAACAAATTTGTTGTGCTGAACTTCTTGGGAATAGGAACTTGTTGGATGTGGTTACCTATTCCAGAAAAGCCATGAGTATATGGGACTGTCAGATGTCTTTCTCCAAATTGCTTTTATTTTATTTTTTAAAGCTTTTTATTAAAATACAGCTAACATACAATATTATATTAGTTTCAGGCGTACACGATAGTTATTCAACATTTATAGACCTAAAGAAATGATCATCATGGGCCGGCCCGGTGGCTCAGGCGGTTAGAGCTCCATGCTCCCAACTCCGAAGGATGCCGGTTCGATTCCCACATGGGCCAGTGGGCTCTCAACCACAAGGTTGCCAGTTCGATTCCTCGACTTCCTCAAGGGATGGTGGGCTCCGCCCCTTGCAACTAAGATTGAACACAGCACCTTGAGCTGAGCTGCCTCCCAGATGGCTCAGTTGGGTGGAGCACGTCCTCTCAAACACAAGGTTGCTGGTTCGACTCCCGCAAGGGATGGTGGGCTGTGCCCCCTACAATTAGCAATGGCAACTGGACGTGAAGCTGAGCTGCACCCTCCACAACTAAGACTTAAAGGATAACAACTTGAAGCTGAATGGCACCCTCCACAACTAAGATTGAAAGGACAACAACTTGAAAAAAATCCTGGAAAAATACACACTGTTCCCCTTCCCCAGTAAAACCTTAAAAAAAAAGAAAAAAAAAAAAAGAAAAGAAATGATCATCGTAAGTCCAGCTACCATCTGACACCGAACTATGCTAACAGAATATTATTGACTATGTTCCCTATGCTGTACCTTGTTACATCCTTATGACTTCCTTGTTTTATACCTGGAAATTTGAACCTCTTATTCCCCTTCACCTCCACCCCCTTTTAAAATTTTTGAATTACAGTTGAAGTTCCAGATTATTTGATATTAATTTCAGGTGTACAGCATAGTGGTTCCATAGTTATATAATTTAAGAAGTGATCCCCCTGACTAGTCTAACATCCACCTGGCACTACACATTGTTATTACCATATTATTGACTATATTCCCAATGCTTTACTTTAAATCCCCATGGCTATTTTCTAACTACCAATTTGTACTTCTTAATCCTCTCACTTTTTCACCCTGCCTCCTAACCTCTCTCCCATCTATCACCCCAAAAAATCTAGTACCCATCTGACACCATACATAGTCATTACAATATTACAGACTATATTCTTTATGCTACACCCTACATCCCCATGACTACTTGGTAACAACCAATATGTACTTCTTAATCCCTTCCCCTTCTTTTATCCACACCCTCACACCCCCCTCCCATCTGGCAACCATCAAAATGTTCTCTGTATCTATGAGTTTGTTCCTGTTTTGTGTGTTCTTTAGATTCCACATGTAAGTGAAATCACATTGCATCTGTTTTTCTCTGTCTGACACTCCACTCAGCACAATATCCTCCAGGTCCATCCACGCCACCACAGATGGGAAGAACCCATTCCCTTCCCTGGCCCAGCAATATTTCACTGTATATATGTACCACCTCCTCTTTAGCCATTCATCCAACGACAGACACCCAGGCTGCCTCCACATCTTGGCCATTGTAAACAATGCTGCAATGAACATAGGGATGTACACATCCCCTCAAAGCAGAGTTTTGGGTTTCTTTTCATAATTACCCAGAAGTGAGATTACTGGGTCCTTCTTTGTCACTTGTTATATAGCCTTTATTTTAAAGTCTGTTTTGTCTGGTATAAGTATTGCTACTCCAGCTTTTGTTTGTTTGTTTGTTTGCATTTTCATGAAATATCTTTTTCTCATCCTTTTACTTTCAGTCTCTGTGTGTCTTTTGATCTGAAGTATGTCTCTTGTAGGCAGCATATGTAAGGCTCGGTTTTCTTATCCATTCAGTCCCTTTATCTTGTGATTGGAACACTTGACCCATTTATATTTAAAGTAGTTGTTCATAGATAGGTAGTTATTGTTATTTTATGTATATGTACATGTGTATGCATATGTATATACAGAGGGTGCCAAATATATATATATATATATATATATATATATATATATATATATATATATATGTACATGACTTGTATTCATCTTTTGTTATGGGTATATATTGAGTATTGCAATTTTAATACGGTTTTTTCCTTTCTTAAAGTCTGTATACATTTTTTGGCACCCTTTACATACAAAGGTCTGAATTAAGTTCGCGAACTTGTTGGAACGATGTTGCTAACCTTTTTCGATATCAGAGGGATTATTCATTACGAATTTGTACCAATTGGACAAACAGTTAACCAAGTTTACTATTTGGAAGTGCTGAAAAGGCTGTGTGAAAAAGTTAGATGACCTGAACTTTTCACCAATAATTCATGGCTTTTGCATCACGACAATGCACCAGCTCACACAGTACTTTTTGTGAGGGAGTTTTTAGCCAGTAAGCAAATAACTATATTGGAACACCCTCCTACTCACCTGATCTGGCCCCCAATGACTTCTTTCTTTATCGAAGGATAAAGAAAATATTGAAAGGAAGACATTTTGATGACATTCTGGACATCAAGGGTAATCCGACGACAGCTCTGATGGTCATTCCAGAAAAAGAGTTCCAAAATTGCTCTGAAGGGTGGACTAGGTGCTGGCATTTGTGCATAGCTTCCCAAACGGGAGTACTTCAAAGGTGACCATAGTGATATTCACCAAAATGTAGCACTTTTTCTAGGATGAGTATGCGAACTTAATTGTCAGACCTTGTAGCTATTATGGAAATTCAAATATGGCAACATATTTCATTTGGGAAAAAGATAAAGAATATATATGAGCTATGAGCTTCCATAAGTTTTCCAATATCTATCTTTAAATCTTCTAAGAGTTGATATGTAGCAAATTTAAAGAGAAATTTTTCTTTTTTTCTCTTATTCAGTTTAATGGTGACTTTTAGTATTTCATATTCAAAAAGACACTAGAGGGCCCTAAAGCCCATATTAAATCCAGAAGATGTAGTTTCAAAGGGAGTAATCAACACACACAGTTAGTTATATGTAAACTGTCAAGAAGCAGAAGAAAAAAATCTAGTCCTTTATTCCTGAGTAAAAACAAGTAAAAATAAAGACAGAGCCTTTATTCCTGAGTAAAAACAAGTAAAAATAAAGACAGAGCCTTTATTCCTGAGTAAAAAAAAAAAAAATTATTTATGAAAAAAATAATTCATACAAAAGCATAAGATCTATCCTGTGTTTACTTACTTGAGTCTGAGGGTCAAATTTTATTCCTGTAACATAGGAGCATTTTTCTTTCTGGGAACATACAGGTAGGTACATACCACAATAACCGATTTATCTTCAACGTGAGTGATTTTTGCAGGGACTAATGTATAAGTAGTTTGTTTTCCAGGATTGACCTGACTCTTAGAGCTTCTAAGCAGGAATTTTATAGTAAAGAAATTCAATTTATAAGAAATAATGAAATGAAGTGAAGCTGCAGCTCAGCTGAGTTGATCAACACAAGAAACACTGCCACACAGAATCTTTTACAAGCCTGCACCGACAGAGTGTACCCGGAGTGTCCCTGGCTCTCAAATCCCACGCTGCGCTACCATGCATTTCCACACTTCATTGCTATTCCCACCGGCCGGCCTGCCACCCAGCGGGGGCAGGGACTGTGGCTCTCTTGTTCCATGCGGTAACCTCCTCATCGCCTACTTTAATGGGTCATGGGACAGGTGCTTAGTACATATTCACTAAAGAAGTTTGACATGTTGCTTGGAAGGCAGGAGTCGCATTTAGCGCTATAAATTAGTTGGTTTCTTCACAGCAGAAATACAAATGAAGGCAAGGTCCTGAGCTCCACGGTTGTGTTGATGCCAAAGTAGAGATAAGGAATTATCACGAGCACAGAATGGAAGGCACCAGTTGCTCAGTGGTAGGAAGGAAGAGCCAGGGTGTCCATGAGGCTGGCGCTGAGCCTCCTGGGACCCAGGAGAAATCCTGAAGCAGATATTAGATTTTCCACAGAGCATGAAATGAGTATTCAAGCAGATCTGATTAAAATGTTTAAGAGCCAAAAGACCCCAGCAGACACAGAGTCGTTACATAAGCATTTTAAAATAGAAGCTACCGGCAGAGAGGTGGGCAGCTGAAATGCAAACAACAGAAAGGCTCTGGATAAGTTGGCTCAGGAACCTCATGATGCTGAAGGAAAATTAAATCAGCCTCAGGCAAAGGAGAAGGCAGATAGGGAAAGACAGAGCCCTGAGAAATAACCTTTTGCAAACACATCTGCATCATGGCAGCCGCCTGATTATTCCCTGAATGAAGCTGATAAGGTTGAGTGGCCATCTCTTAATCAGTCTTGGCTCCAGATTCTTTAAAATGCAAATGCCTAGATTTTTCTGGTAAAATGAAGTTCCATTTCATAAGTGAGCAGCCACATTGATAAAAGGATTGTTTTGCCCTTTTCTTTGTTTTGTTGTTCCTATCACTCATTCTCCCATTAAGGTTAATTCTGTTTCTGAGATGGGCATATGTTCTTATTATCTGATAAAAATATCTAAATTTGTCTACTTATTCAAATACTTTATTTTTTTCTCATAATACATCCAGAAACAAGGGAAACCACAGAAGTTCATTTACCGGCTCCTGCGCCTTCAGTTCTCTCAAGGTGTCCCTGGTTTCTTATAGAAGCATCACGCTTCTCCTGTCAGAAGCAGGAACCTGGGGAAATCTTTCTGTAGCACCAGTCCCTGCTTTGAAAGCTCACTAATTACAACGCATCAAGTGAAATAGACTCATTCATCAAACATTTACTGAGTATCTACTGTAGGCTGCAGATAGAGAAATAAATAAGCCCAGATCCCTACCTTCAAGGAACTCAGGTCTAGTAGAAGAGAAAGAAAACTGGTGATCATAAGATAGTATGGTAAGTATTGCAATTCAGGTTCGTCTGGTCTGAAGCTTTGGGCTGCAGGCTACATTTATTAGTTAGGAGTCCATCCAAAGACAAGAAAACCTAATCAACACTCATCTGAACAAAAAGTAGTTTGTTTGTCTCAGACAACCACAAGGGCAGAGGTGGGCAGTCCAGGGTTGGCGCAGAAGGTCTATGATGCCATGGGGTGTTTCTGTTTTTCCCTCCACTATCCTTAGCTTGAAGACATTTGCCTGCATGATCATTGCCTCATGGTTGCAAAATGGCTGCTCTTCCTGGAGACATCCTGTCTCTCCATGTTCTGGCAGGGAGAATGGGGGAGAACAAAAGGCAAAATAAGACATGCTAGCCCATTCTGTCTCTTTTTTATCAGGAAAGCGAAAACCTTTTCCAGAGGCCCCAGGACATAAATGCTCTCTTACATCTCATCCCTTAGAGCTGTGCCATAGGTCCACCCCTGGCAGAAGGTGGCAGGTGAGGAGGGGGCTAGGGTTAGAAATTCGGCTAGCCAGCCAACAGTGTAGGGCATACTCATAGCTGTAGGCGTCTCACAGATCTCCATGGTTCTCTCTCACCCACTTGAGCAACCACTATCCTCTCTAATCTGAACACTAGCTGGGAAGACTAGGAGACGATCCCCGGATAAGCCTATGGTTATTGCTCTTTCAAAACAGTACCCTGGAGTAAGATGATGAAAAACAAAGTTCATTTCTTCGAGAATTTTCCCCTTTCATATGTAATCAGTATCTGTTTTAGACTGCAGGGAACTCAGTAGCTCCAATTCTATTTCCAGCTGAGGTGACTGACACTTCACCCCTTCACAGTTCCCCACTGTGTCTTCACAAGGGAACCAAATATTTCCTCCCTGAGGGGATTCTCTTCTCCCCTTTTGGGGATGCCAGGCACTCCTATGATCCCTTAACTGTCAAATACAGAAGTGGCTTTCATTAGGCACTCATTGTATGCCAGACACTGTGTTAAGCTCCTTAGATCCTTCAATGAGAGGTACTCAGCACACAAAAATTAAGTCACTTGTCCAAGGTCACATGGCTAATGAGTAGTGTAGTGGAGATTCAAACCCAGGTAGTCATCCTCTCACAGGGGCTCTTGGTAAATCACCTCTCTTCACCTAGGAGGAAATTACATTCTCAGGAGTTCAGGTTATAGGCAGGCTGCTGCCGCCAGCTCTAAACCATCTTAGAAAGACGCATGGTTAACACTAATAATTCAGGAATAGAGGACAGTTTAACATTTTAATTGCTCATTCATTCAGTAAATATTCATTGAACCCCTGATATGTGCCAGGTACTACTTCAGGGCCTGGGGATTCAACTGTGACAAAGATAACATGGCCCCTCCCCTAAGAGCTTACAATTTCTGGGGAAGACAAGCAAATAAATGAAGTCTGAGGAGCGATACGACAGGAAAAATTCAAGATGCTGTAAAAGTACATTACAGGGGCCTGGTTCCTATTTTGGGGGTGGAGCTGGGGAGCTTGTCAGGGGTTGCTTCTAGAAGGAAGTGACATTGAAATCCTCTGGAGGGTTGAAGTTAGCCAGACAAAGAAACTGATGGGGAAAAGTGTTCCCGGTAGAGGGTGTGTGGGTGTGCACGCATGTGCGTGCTGCTGTCCATCTAGAGTCAGGAAAACCTGCTTTATTGAAGAATGGGAATAAATTGCAAAAGTGCAATGAGAAGAATGTAGGAGTGGACAGAAGATGAGTCATGGAGTGTTCTATAAACTTCTAAGCCAATGTAAGTTCAAGTGTTTTATTCATGGATTTAGTTTTTTACAATTAGATTCACAATGTCACCAGTAAGGAAACCATAACATAGCTCATGTCATTTTGTTTCAAATTAGCTTGTTAACTTCAGATTCATTGATCATTTAAAAATGAGATTATTTTTCTCATTAACTTAAAAATGTGTGGAAATGCATTTCTTAACATTTGAAGCTACCTCTTTTGTTTTACGATGGAGGAAATAGGTGAGTATCAATGTGTTATCTGACAGCACACTTTGGTCTTGGTTCTTGTGTCATGATTCCTGATGAAAGACATGCTTCAGCTCTTCTAGTTTGTTCAGACGCCACAGACCACTTTTAAGGGTGAGTTTCACAAAACAGATTAGAGTCCTTACCAGAATATGGAATTCTGAGCATTATATTTAGGGTGATACAAAGATGGCTGCACAATCTCTCCACTTTCTCTCCTTGTCCCTTCTCTGGCCCGTAGGCAGCAGTGCCAACTGTGTAAGCTGTGTTGGAGGTCAGTGAGCAAATGACACATTGCTTTGCTAAATCCTGGATATACGAATAGAGTGCAAGGCATCCCAACATATAGAGAGGGTGGAGGGATGGATAAGAAGGCAGAGCTCTCTTTGTGAGAAACCAAAAGAGAAGGAGATATGATCCTTGAGTTTTTGGAGCATATGCTCTCTAGAAAAATGAAGTTAATATAGTGCCCAGTCCTGGAGAGATGTGACCCCTGTGGAGATGGGAAGACAGGAGAAATGGCCCCACTCCAAGTAAGCAGGGGCTCAGGATTCTCTATTCACAGGCAGAGTAGAGGTGTTACAATCCTGAAGGATTCATTTATTCAACAAGTATATCATGGGAACACAGCAGTAAATAAAACAAAAACCCTTGACTTCATGAAGCTTGTATTCCAGTGCTGCAGATAGAATCCAGTAATACTCGTATGTAAAAAAATGTATTTCATGACCAAATTGGGTTTTTTCCAAAAGTACAATTTTGAATTTTGGTCTTATATGAAAGAATTGATCAATGTAATTCACCACATTAAAGAAAGAGAAAAATCATATATCATCTCAATAGTTGCAGAAAAAACACTTGGTAAAACTTAATAACCATTCATGATTTTAAAAAACAAACACTCCTTGAATGGATCTAGAGAGTATTATGCTAAGTGAAATAAGTCAAACAAAGACAAATATCATATAATCTCACTTATATGTGGAATCTAAAGAACAAAATAAATGAACAAACAAAACAGAAACAGACTCATAGATACAGAGAACAAACTGATGGTTACCAGGTGGGAGGGGAGTTGGGGGCTGGGTAAAAAGGTAAAGGGATTAAAAATAAATACTCCTACCAAATTTGCACTGCAAGAGAACTTTCTTAACCTACTAAAAGATATTTATAAAACAACCTTTTTTTTTTTTTTTTTTTTTTAAAGATTTTATTGTGGGAGAGGGAATAGGATTTTATTGGGGAACAGTTTGTACTTCCAGGACTTTTTTTTTTTCCCAAGTCAAGTTGTTGTCCTTTCAGTCTTAGTTGTGGAGGGTGCCATTCAGCTTCAAGTTGTCCTTTCAGTCTTAGTTGTGGAGGGCGCAGCTCAGCTCCAGGTCTAGTTGCTGTTGCTAGTCTCAGGGGGCACAGCCCACCATCCCTTGGCGGGGGTTGAACCGGCAACCTTGTGGTTCAGAGGATGCGCTCCAACCAACTGAGCCATCCGGGAACTCGAGCCCACTGGCCCATGTGGGAATCGAACCAGCAGCCTTCGGAGTTAGGAGCACGGAGCTCCAACTGCCTGAGCCACCGGGCTGGCCCCCTAAAACAACCTTTGATGAATGTCATACTTAATGGTAAAATGTTGAAATCTTTCTTTTTGAGATCTATAATAAGACAAGGATTTATTACCAGTTTTATTCAGCATACACCATTGAAAGACCTGAAGGTCCTAGCCAGTGCAGTATAAAAAGAAAAATAAATTAATTACATAATTATTGGACATGAAGAAATGAAACAGCATTATGTTTCATATCACAGATGAAATGGTTATGTAAGTGAAAAATTGAAAAGAACCTACAGCCAAATTAAAAGAATTTATGAGTTTAGTAAAGTTAGACTAGAAACAATATTTTAAAATCGTTTTAAATTTCTATAGACTGATAAAAATATCAAAAAATCAAACAAAAATATACTATTTATAATAACTGAAAAAAATCAAGTATCAAAGAATAAATCTAACAATGGCTATGCAATACCTTAATGCAAAAAACTATAAAACATTATTAAGACAAAATAATATCTAAATAATTCATGGAAAATACCATATTCATGGATTAGAGGAATCAAAATATAAAGACTAATTCTTTCTAAATAGATCTGTATATTCAATGCAAACCCCTTTGATCTTTTTTTTTTTTAATGAAACTTGACAAACTGATTCTAAATTTAGTTAGAAATCTAAGGGCCAAGAATAGTCAAGATAATTTTTAAGAAAAGTAAAGTTGGATTTCTGATTATCAAGACTATGAAGCTAAGACTTTGGCACAAGTTAACAGACTGGCACAAGGAAAGAAAAATTAACCAATAAAATAGAAAGAGAGGCAAAACGGACAGCCACACATGGATAATTGACTTATGAGAAAGGTGGTATAGAGCCGTGGGGGAAACGGATCTCTTCAATAAATAATATTGGAACAATTAAATATCCATAGGGAAAAAAAGAGAAACTTGACCCCCACTTTACACCATGAACAGATATTAATTCCAGATTTCTTTAGACATAAATGTGAAGGAATAAAGGAAAGAATTTCAAGAAGATATGATAGATGAATATCTTCATAGTTTTAGAGTATGGAAAGACTTTTAAAATAGCACATATAAAGTAGTAACCACACAGGAACCATAGAAGCACAAACCACTTAATTAATTACATTGAAATGAATAACTTCTGTTCACCAAAATATGCCTTAAGAGTAAGAAGGGAAACCCAGTGTAGAAGAAAAAATTTATAACACAAACAACAGTTAAAAGGTTACCCCAAATACATAAAAATCATCTACAAATTAAGAAGATAAAAAGTAAGCAATCCCATAGAAAAATTAATCAGAGCAAGTCACAAAAGAGGCTATTCAAATGGCCAATAAACTCTTCTATGATATTAAAATTTCTCAAAAAAAGAAAAGAAAAAAACGAAAGCCAAATAAGACACAGAAAAGTGAAAGCCTTGTGACTAATTGGCAAACAGGGAATGTGGAAAGAAGGAAGCAGGGTACGCCAGGACTCAGCCTAAAATAACTTGGGTGATAATCAATAAAGCTTCACTGTTTTTAACTGGGAGTTTTGGGACCAGCCCCTATCATTGGGAAGTCTATCAGTTTTCTGTGGGTCTTCAGATTGTTATTAAATCTTTCTCTATTCCCATACACCACTCTGCCCTCAGTCACCAAGCTCAATTCCTCTCTGTCGGTGGCTAACTGTGATCATTTTGAAGGAGGCTTAAGGCTGTTCCGTTTCCCATTAAAAGTGCCTTTTGGGGCTGAACAGAGGTCTGTAGTTGATTTGTTAGCTGGTGGAAAGGAAGTGTGGAAAATGTAAATTGCAAATTGAATTTTTCTTGAAGGGACAACTATTGGCTCACACTTTCAGGTAATTGGTTATGATGCTGTCAAATAAAATCACTCATAATAGTAATGCAATAATAGCCATGTGGTAATAGCAAATGCAGATTACCTCATACACTCTTTCATCTCCTTAAAAACACTTGCTTGTGGCTTCAGCTAGAAGATCTCCAGTGAGACAAACTTGCAAAAAGATTTGACCTGAAATCAATGATGAAATGTTCTGCAGCATTTTAGGAGTAAGTAGGTAACAAGAAAGCAATCCCAGTCATTCAATTTAATCACTTTTCTGAAAGTGAGCTGAATTCTTCATTTGGGGTAAAAAAATCTATTGAAAATTTTACTCTGCAATAGATTTTACTACTTCAGTGCAAGAAACTACCACACATATATAAATATTTTAACTCCAACTATAACTTACATAGAAAGTCTATTGATGAAGTGGAACCATTATGCATATTATAATAATAAAAAGGAAGGCAGCCAATCAGTCTTTGGAAGATTCAAACTAATGTAATAGAAGCGTCTATATATTTACATATTTCAAAATATTTTCTTTAAAGTAGATCAGATTGTTTTTAACTTGTAAAGGCCAATTTTGAGTATAGTTCAACTGTACTACATTATAGAAAATCAATTTTTATGCATTACCAATTATTCACCTTAATATATCATAATTCCCATAACTTTGAACACTGATTTATTCATTTTACTTGACAGTAACAAATAAAGGACCCTAAAATAAAATAAGTGTTACCTTGATGAAATGTTTATTCATCTTTCAAGCTTGAAAATGAATGCCACAGGAAAAGAGGCCAAACAATAGAAAATGTATTAGGGTAATGAGAGAAAACTTAAAGTATTCTCCTACATACTCAGAACTAGGCTATGCTCCCGCAACTGACTTTGAATAGAAACCTTAAATGAAGTATTGAGTTACAAGTGTGTTTGAGTTAACATAACTGGAGAAAATGCAGAAAACTCTTTGCCCTAATTCCAGAGAATATTGTATGAGTGCAAACACTGACATAATAGCACTTTTCTCACATTTGTTCACACCCACAAAGTTGATAACAACAGACATATAATTCCTAATAGCCCATCACTTAGACCCCACGCTGCAGAGAGACTTGCAGGATTATTCCTTGGTATGGCTGCCTTTACGGGCATATGACATGTGCAGTCACACAGGACCTCAGGCTTAAAAGGGCCTCACACTTGGTTTAATGTTCTGCTGTTGCCATCTTGAAATTATTAATAATTTTTTTACAAGAGGCCCTGCAGTTTCATTTTGTAGTGGGCCTCACAAATTATGTAACTCATCCTCTTCCTTATTGTGAAAACTGAACTGGGACTTGGGTCACACTTGTTGTCCCCCCATTTCTTAAATATTAAGGAAAATAGTTTTGGCCATGGTCAAATGTATACAGAGACCAATACTTCTCCCTTTCAAATATTTTCTCTTTCTTTCTCCCTCTTCCTCCTTGGATCTTCTCTCCCTAACATTGACTATTGTCTACAGTATGTAGGTCTATCAGTACTGGGCTTTCTAGTCTGTTCCACTGATCTAGCCTTGTGTCATAACACAATGTTTTAACTACTACAGCTTTATAATAAATCTTGATATTTGATGATACAAGACCCCATCTTCTTCAGAAACGTCTTGGTTATTCTTGGTTCTTTGCTATTCCGTATAAATTTTTTAATCAGCTTGTTGTGTTGTTGGGATTTTGAGAGAATTAAAATCATTTGATTGATTTGATGAGTTTAGGGCAGATTAAAATCGGTCAAGGAGAGACACCCAGGGCAGAGTCCAGGAGATACCAAACTCAGAACTTGTTTTATTCTTACCCTTGGAGTCATGAATGTATCAGTTTCAGTGTGTGACAATATGAGCAATATAACAAAGTATTCTTAACTGGGGAAGCTCACCAGAACCTTCTACCTAGAGTTCTTACTGGGGTTCCATTATATCAGCATGATTGATTGCCCATGTGGCAGATTTCAGTCTCCAGTCCTTCCAGGCATGACCCAAAGCCCCTACCCTAAATCACATTGTTGGTCTTTCTGGTGTAGCCTCCACCCTAAATGTTATTGTTAGACTATCCAGTGATCCAAAGCTCCCAGACAAACAAAGACTGTCCTATCAGGCATGACATTCCAAAAAGGTCATGTGTATACCTCCCAAAAGCCAAGGGCAAAGGCCAGACCTCTTTTGGGGCAATTTTAAAATCTTTACTACATATGAGGTGAATAATGTACTTTTACATTGTAACATTAAATCAGCTTTGTACTCCTGGAATAAGTTCAACCTGATCATTAATTATTTACTTTTTTATATACAATTATGGAATTTGGTATTTTTATATTTTATTTAGAATTTTTATACCCATGTTAATGAATGAGATTAGACTATAAATTTTCTATGTAATATTGTTGGAGGGGAAGCAGAACTTTACCTCTACCCTCTGGGTCTCTGGCTAGGCCTGAAAATTAAATTAACATAAGACATATTAACCAAAGAAAAGCATACAGATTTTTACATGTACATGGGAGCCCCATAAAAAAATGAAGACCCAAAGAAGTGACTAGGCCTATGTGTTTATATACTAGGATGAACGAAGAGTAGCCACTGTGGAAAAGTAACTAAAATACATGGGAGATGAAAGGAAGATATGAGAGTTTTTAACAAGTTCTATTGTTACAGATTTCTCTCCACCTTGACTCCCATCTCTGGTGATAAGAATATTTCTCCCTCTTGGTATAGGGAGAGCACGTTTCACATGGAATTTTTATCTCCTGCTTTAGTACGAAAAAGGAAGATCAAAGTGTCCTCCTTGCCTCTGATGTTTTTCAAGTGTCTTTAGTTCAAAATAGTCCTTAAACTAACGTGGCATGTTTTGGGGTGGCATATTCTGTCACCTTTTACTGTCCTTGTCTAGTTTTGGTATCAAGATTATGCTAACCTCATAAAACCAATTGGGGAGTGTTCCCTCATTTTCAGGAATTTAAAAGAATTTTTGCAAAATTAGAATGATCATTTATTAAATATTTCGTAGAACTTGTGCTTAATATTTGGTAGAAAATGTTAAGTCTTTTCTTAAAACTCAAAAATGAGAGTTGAACTTCATAAATGCATTTTTCTTACATCTATTCATGTTAGCATATCATTTTTCTCTTTACAATATTAATGTAAACTATATTAATAGGTTCTAATGTTGATCATTTAATATTGTTTGGTTTTGTATGTTGCTGGATTTGATTTGCAAATATTTTTACGCAGTTATATTCACCAGTGTCGATGTAGTAAATGTCCAAACATATAGAGAATTTTTATAAAAATTTGTTTGAGCCAAAAAGAGGATACACCTGGAAGCAAGAGCTCAACAGACTAAGATAAATGCTTCAGAGAATAACAGTTTGTAATTTCTTTTATGCATTTGAGATTAAGGAGGAAACATAAGGAAGATTACATGAAGGTGGGAGGAAGCAACTCAGGGATGGAATTACAGGATAGTTAAGAGTATGTGCTCTTTTAAGGGGGGTTATGGTTTATTTCAAAGGTGTGTTAACCAGTATGCACAGAAACAAAGGACAGGGCTTGCTTAAGGCAAAGATAAACCTTTTACTAAAAAGTTATATGCCTGGGGCATGACTACCCGCCAAGACCTGCCAAGTTAGGAATTTATGATCAGATCACCCTGTTAGGTTACTTTCTGTAGAACCTCTTTTTGTCACAAGTATAATTGGCCTACAATTTTTATCTTGAATTAATCTTATGCAATTATCAAGAATATACTAAATGTACAAAATTTATTAATTTCCTTCTTTTTCTATAACAGTTTATGTGAAGTATAGATTGCATGTTCCTGAAAGATTTGGTATAATTCACTTATAAAGCCTTCTGGACCTGATGCTTTTGGGGAGCCAAATGTTTGAGCACCAATCCATCACTAATGGATATTGGTATTTTTGCATTTAAAAAATACATTTCTTGAATCATGTATTGGTTGTTTATATTTTTCTTAAAAATACCTATTTCATCTATGTTTTCAAAATTATTGTCATAACTTACTTATTTTATTCTCCTAATAATTTAAAAATAATAATTTAAAAATCCCTAACAGAGCTTACACTTCTTTACCCATAATATTGTATTATTTACTTACATCTTCTGTCTTTTTTGTTGATCAAAATTGCCAGAATTTTTAGTCTTTTAAAATAAGCACTTCTGTGTTGATCATCTCTACAGGTTTTTAATTTTATTAATTTATTAATTTATCATTATTATTTTCTTTATTTTTACTGTGTGGACAAAAAAGAGGTGCTGTAAAAAATCATAAATTCCTAACCGGGAAGGTCATGGTGGGTAGTCAAGCCCCAGGCTTATGACTTCTGTAGTAAATGGTTTATCTTTGCTTAAATAAGCCTACCTGTTGTTTCTGTGCATGTAGGATAACATAGCTTTTAAATGCCTCTTTTCAGACTCATCTTTCTAAAGCAGACCACCCTCAAAAGAGCACACATAATCTTAACTATCCTGTAATTCAAACCTCGCCTTGCTTTTTTCCACCTTCCTGTAATGGTCCTGATGTACCCTCCTTAGTCTCAAATGCATAAAAGAAACTGCAAAGTGTTACTCTCCAGAGACTTTTAGATCTTGCCCCCCTAGCAAATGTCATTAGTTTGGCTCAAATAAACTCATGAAAATTCTCTGTAAGTTTGGATGTTTCTTACGTCGACAACTGTCTTTAGGATTATTGGTGGTTTTCTTCTAGCTAATTGAGTTTTAACCTTAGGTTATTAATTTTCTATCTTATTCCTATTATAGATATGTTTAAGTATATCAATACCCAAATACTACTTTAACTATATCCCATAAATGTAAAACCTGTTTATCAGCAACAAGTGCAAATCCCCTGACTCAGAAGCATGTGTGTGTGTTTGAGTATCAGCAAACAGAGCAGTTAGACTAGACCCCAGGCAACGGGTTAGGGAGGAAATGGGCCAGATCATGTAGGGGCTTGTAGGCCATTGTCAGGACTTTGAATGTTATTCTGAGGTGGGAAGACACGGAAGGATTTTGAGCAGCGAAATGACACGATCTGATTCACTTTAACAGAATCACTCTGGAGGTATTAATTCTATACATGAATTTTACAATAAAAACTAATCAAGAGAGGGGGAAATTGCCTCATGATAGACTCATAACAGAGTTTTCAAAATCACGTACTCCATACATGCAATACACATCTATTGACAGGATGACTATGTAGCTTTTTCATCCAAATGGGACACTTCTGAAAATGAAAGAGGATGTTATCAATAATTATGATAGGAAAACAGGACTGTCCTAGGCAAACCTGGGTACATGGTCACCCCATCTATTTAGCACTTAGAGTGATCAACAAGTGCCTGTCCCTCTGCTAGGACACAGAGCTTCATCTGAGAATGAGAAAGTGTCCTTGGGGAAGAGAAATCACTTCAATACAATGTGGTCAGTGATATGGAGAATAACAGAGAGAACAAGCCAAGTAGTCCTTCTGTCTTTATAGGCTATCGAAGAAGAAAAATGTTTTTAATTAAGACAACACTAGCAGCAGCATATTTTCAGATCTAAAAACATCTTCCAGCCAATCTTTTTATTTTTCTCAATGTATCTTGTTTGATTACTATACCACTTATTGATAAACACTTAAAACTTTCGGTTTTAAATTGTTGCTATATTGCTGTATTAGTTTCCTAAGACTGCCACAACAGATTACTATAAACTCGGTGGTTTACAATAACAAAAAGTTATTCTCTCACAGTTCTGGAGGGTAGAAGTCCAAAATCAAGGTGTCAGCAAGGTTGGCTCCTCCTGGAGGCTCTGAGGGAAAAATCATTCCATGTTTTTCTCCTAGCTTTTGGTGATTACTGGCAATCCTTAGCATTCCTTTGCTTGTAGACTATTATCTCCAGGCTCTGCCTCTATTGTCAAAGTTTCTTCCCTGTGTCCTCTTCTCTTCTTATAAGGACAACAGTTATAGGATTCAGGGCCCAGTCTGAATCCAGGATGATTTCATCTTGAAATCCTTAAATAATTACATCTATAAATTTCCAAAAGCGTCACTTTCTGAGGTTTTGGATGAACTGAATTTTTAGGCGACACTATGCAATCCGGTACAATTGCCTAAACAAACAAACAAACTGATCTAATTCTAAAGTATAGTTGATCCTTGAACAATGCAGAGGTTATGGGTGCTCACCACTCCCACAGTCAAAAACCCATATATAACTTAAGTTGGTCTTCCACATACCCAACAACAGATGGAAAACAGTATATTAAAAAAAAGCTTTCCTAAATGAGACGTTTGAATTTCTTCGTACTTTGTCCTATAAAGTATATTTGAGGTGGAATTGCTTTAAAAAGCACTCAACTGGGAAAAGTAGATGATGGGTCAGAGGTTAAAGGCCCGATGAGAGAAGGTGAACAGCTATAGATGATGGCTTCGGGGGAGGACAATCACAGACCATCTATCATGCCTGCTAGATAGTTTAATGTGTAAGTGTAAATAAGAATGACTATGTCTCCATGAGGCATTTAAGATGCCTACTCCACATTTATTCGGTCTTGTGTTTCTACGGAAAGTACTAACTTTAATAACTGTTAGTGCATAATAGAAAATAGATCCGCACCAATAAGCATTTCACTAAAGTCAGCTCCAAAGCCTTTCAGTTGCTAATGATCTAGGATGGTTTCACCTTAATCAGTGCTCGAGACGCGAGTAGTTATAGTCTGATATTTAATAATATATTTAAAGATATGACTATATGAACTTCCTAGATTATTGCCCCTTGCTTAGCATGCTTCTCTAGAAACACTTTTCTTGGATTCCATGAAAGATCTTTCTAGAAGAGGAAGTAGATTTAAGAGCAGACATAGAACAATGTGTGTAAATTTACAAAGTGACAGAAAAACATTTTAAAAGTTTCTAAATACAAGAGCTTCTAACCAAGGAAGTTTGAAGCAAAGAACAGATAGGCCTCGTTTGGGAGCCTCTAGAATGGAGACTTGGGATCCCTTCTATCTTTAAGATTTGATGGTGTTCCTGAGCTGTGGAGAAGCAAGCACTGCTGAAAATGCCAACATGCCCAAGGGAAGTGGACTAAGGCAACTGACCTACCGTGTTTCCCCGAAAATAAGACCAGGCCAGCCATTAGCTCTAATGCGTCTTTTGGAGCAAAAATTAATATAAGACCCAGTATTATATTATATTATATTATATTATATTATATTATATTATATTATATTATATTTATTATATTATATTATACCCAGTCTTATATTATATTAAAATAAGACAGGGTCTTATATTAATTTTTGCTCCAAAAGACACATGAGAGCTGATGGTCCGGCTATGTCTTATTTTCGGGGAAACATGGTAGCAACACGTAGGGTAATGCTTCAAGATCTTCTTGGAAATCCATATTTCAGGCCAAAGGTGGCCCAGGTAACAATAAGGTAGAGTGATGTAATTGCTATATACCAGCTTTCCAAGCAGGTAGATCTAAATCCTGGCTTCTCCATCTCTAGTTGTGTGTATCTCTATTCCTTCATATACCTCAATTAAAATTCAAATAAGATAAAATATGCAAAGTACCTGAATATTAGGTACATGACAAATGGTAGCTGATATTATTCCTAACTAGGAAGGAGAAAAGAAATTATTGCATGAAGGCAAAAAAACTCTAGCCATAAATTAAAACTATTTACACAGAATATATAACGTTTTAATAATGATAGTATCTTTATTTTATCATACAAAATAATTCTATCAACATAGACAATTGTCACAACACGAGCTTTCTTTGCTCGTATCAGCATGGTCGTACCACCCAGGTGACATACTGTACATGAAAATACATCCTGCTGCTAAGACACTAAATTATCATTGGCGCGTCCTCTTTCGTTTCATTTCCCAAACAAGAAAATATTTTATGTGCACTTGTGTGTTAAATGCTTAGAAAAAGTGTATTCCCATATTTAAAATATTATCAGAATGCTGTCATCAGTTTTGAATTATTTTTGCCAGATTGGGTCAAAAAACAACTTTCTTGCTACAAGGCTTTATTGAAACAATATGAAATTGATGTCTGATTATCACATAATTCAGTTACCTAAGCACTTTAAAAATAGCATAACATTTAGTGACTTTAATAGGGCTATTTTTCATAGATGCATGTTGTTGGATGACAATTCTCCATGGATCTCAAGTCTGATAGATTGTCTCTCAATGACTCTGCACATCTTGCAAATAGAAGCACTGACTGCCTTTTGTTACAAACTGTCTTTTCAAGGATGTCCCTGTAGAGAAAAATTGGCAGATAAAGAAGGGGTTTCGCACTGGAGCAAAGGACAGGTATGTCTGCTCTCCAGTATAATAGATATAATGTCTCTCTTTAGAGCAAAGAACAGGTGTGCTTACTGTCCATTATAAAAAATTCAGGTCAGAGCTCCTCTCCTGTAACACAACCCACTACACGTGCAAGTGTCATCTGGCCTTTTCCTATTGCCCTTTGCAGATGGAGCTTAGTGAACTGGTGAAAAAATGCTAATATTCTAGCTACTACTCTTCCCGTGAATAATAAACTCTCCTATATCTCTGACTTGGTGCACTTGTGTCTTCCAGCAGTACCCATGAGACTTTGTCAGGTGAACTGGTTAGCTTGCAGGTAGGTAAAATCTGACTCTTTGCTATTCTTGACACCAAAACTTTTACTTTATCACTAACAGAATGAACTAAGGAAAGGCACATAGTCTAGTAAAGTAAATGGGGACCTTGGGAAGTTCTTGTATTCATTTTGCTAAGTTCACATTGAAAGGCATGTCTCACTTATTTCTGTCTCTACAATCCTAAGGGCCCTGAAAGAGGGCCGAGAATGAGAAATGTGTTGTAAAGGGGAAACGGCTTTGTTGAAAAGATCTCTGCATTTCAAACTGGTAAGTTCAGGTCCTTATATTCAAATTCTAACTGCCAGTGTAGCCTTGGACAAGTCACTGAGCCTCTCAGGGGTTGAGTAAGGTCACCTTTAAGTTCCCATTTCAAGTTCTAAAGTCTATGATCATCTATTCTGAAAGCTGTCGTGATTCCCTTAAAAGAAATGTTAGCCACTCGATTTCAACTCAGCGGAGAGCAATGCTTCTATTAGGGGCAGTTACGGTACCTAAGTTGTAATAATACCTGTATTACTATTTACACAGTGCCAATTACTGGGAACCCTTCTGGTGATCTGCAAATAATCCATGGCCTCAGTATGAAGCCATGTACAGAATTAGGTGCAAAACTGCCCCAGTAATCTAGCTTTAGTAATAAGATTTGGAAAAAGCCTTCATTGCTGAAGGATAATATCATTCAGTGGTTAATTAAGAGTACACATTCTGAAGCTAAACCATAGAGCGTCCTAACGTGGCACTAGCTGGGCAACTTCGAGCAAATTACCTAACCTCCCTATGCTTTAATTTCCTCGTGTATGAACTGGAGATAATCATCATGGCTCTCTCACATAAAGTATCAAGCACAGGTCCTGGTACAAAGTAATTCTGAATTAGTGTTAGTTATTTTTATAGCATTTTTTATAATCTGAGTGGATGAAGATGCATTTTTATAAGACTGTTTCACAGGAGATAATTAGTCCTAAAATGTTAAGGGAAATAAAGACACAAATTAATTATTCAATTATAGTAGACCGTTCATCCACTGATCACTTTCTCAAAAGCTATTTAGCCTAAGGGGTTGAAGAAATAAACATTTTCTGCAGCCCCATCTGTAGTTGGTGGGGTGGGGGGAGACAGATGAGACCCTAACTTGCTACCAAGTCTGACTTCTTACTTTCCCAGTTTTCAGCCACTTTATATAAGCAGAGTCAAGGTTAAATCTGGGAAATCTTACAGAGTACTGACAACAAAACCCTTACAATGGCCTCTGGATGAATCAAGAGATTCAGCAAGTGCCTTTTCTTTCCCATCTAAAACGTAGCCACCAAGTGGTTTTTCAGAGCAGTAGAGTGGGGCTGCCACCCTCTCATGCTTTTGTTGGCCGTTACACCTTAGGGTCACACCCAATGTGGGCCTCTCCCATACCCACTACAGTGTGATAAAAACACCTAGCAGGCTGGTTTGCAAAGCTCTTTCACGTGTTTCACATTTAAGACTCACAACGACACTGTGAGGGCATGAGATAGAAAGAGCACATGATTTGAAGTCAGAATTTACTTGTTTGGTAATTCACCAAAAATGTACTAAGTACCTACCATGTACCAGGCACCATCTAGATCTCCCAGTGGCCTCAGCTCTTTGGCTCTTAGCTAAGCCTCATCATAAGCAAGCCTGTCTTGTTTGTAATCCTTGTTTTGGCTAAATCGCTTTGTTTGAGAGGGGAATGAGGATTGGGTGGCTACAAGCAGGGGTAGGGCTGGGGGTTTTTGTAGCATTCTGATTATGATGCTTTCCTGCTGGACTTTTATGTTAGCAATCTGAGTGGATAAAGATGCATAACTCAGTGACTCACATTCTAGCATGCAGTGAAGAGCAAGTGTGGTAATTTGTAAAGGGGTGTGTGTGTGTGTGTGTGTGTGTGTGTGATCAATTACATATTTTTAGAAACCAGAGGTTTACTTAACACTTCCTAGAATGTGGGATTTTTCTGAAACAAGGTATTAGGTGAGGTGACATTTCATATCAACCCGTATAAATTCAAAGAAATCAAAACCATAATAAATGATATTCATACTAATGATAACCAGAACGTTATACCTGAAAACACACATGAGACAATAATACCTACAAACAAATAAATAACATGGAGGATTGGCTCTAAAATCAGCTCATAAAGTAAAAACCACATAAAGTAAAAATGTACCTTGCAAATACCTATAATTACCATATAGAATACTGATCATACTGATTTTTCAAAATAAATAATGCATTTCATTTCTTTGTCAATGGTTGAGAAACCTTTAAAATCATTCACGTGTTCTTTCTTTGGGTTTCAGATCTCCTGCAGACAGTTTTCTGACTTAAATGCATCCACTGTGTGAGTCATAGTATTGGTAACACTGAAGAATGTCCATTTAAAGATTCCAAGTTAACTTAACAAACTTTAAATGTATGCATGAGATGCTTTCATTATACCCTTAAATACTTTCATTATTAAACAAGAGAAGAAGAAAAATAAGCCTATGTATGAAATTTAATTAACAGCAACAAAACAAACTTAAGTGAAGTAGAAACCAGAAAACAATAAGGCTAAAGAGAGATATTAATGAGTTAGAAAACAGAAAATTGGTTGAATTAATAAATCCAAGTGGTGGCTTCTGAAATTATAAAATAAAATGAAAATATCCCTAGAGCTCACAAATTAACTGGAAAGTAAGCTCCATGAGGACCCAGTGCCTGCCACATAATAAATATTGTTCAAATGAATGAATGGATTAAGAAAATAGGAGATTGGAAAACAATCTGGCTTTGTGTGTGCATGTGCGTGTAATATTGACATTTACTTATTCTTTGAATGAATAGGGAAGAGAGAGAGAGAGAAAGAGAGAGAGAAAATGGGAACCAGTGAGATATCTAAGAGCCAAAACTAATGGTGGCATCCATCACTTCTGCCCATATTCCAGGGGCCAGAGCTATTACTTGATTCTTCCTGAAAGCAATGGGGGCCGGAAAAGGCAACTTTCCTGTGTCCAGGAAGAAATTAAAATGGTTTGGTTTCTCTGCAATAGACAATGCCTGAAGATTATCTCCTCTGCCTCTCAACTCTAAACATGTCTATCCCTCCATTAGGCTTTTACTACTTGGTATTGTGTGGATCTTTTCATGGCATATCTTTCCCAGCCAGATGGTAAGATCCAAGAGAAGAGAAATCATGTCTTAAATGTCTTGTCCTAAACAACACCCAGCATGAGGCCTTATGTGCTAAAAAAATTCCTCACTCCTACAGAGTACATTTCAATTTACAGAGTGTCTTCACAGATTTATTTCATTGTTGATTGCTGAAATAGAGAACCAATATTTCTGACTTTATGAAATACGAATGTTTGGATGAGAAACAGAAGGGTGAGCAAAGCAAATGTTTCCGTTCCATCCATTTCAGCCAGGCCCGCATAGATATAACCTCTTTCTTTCACTACTAAAACAAACTCTACTGGGTCACGCTGTATTTTTCTTTTATTACTGCTGGCATTTTATTTAAATGTTTGTTTCCATATTCATGAGTGAGATGGCGGTTTTCTTTGTGTGTGTTATCTTTCCTATGTTTTGCTTCAGAGTTATACCAGTTGGAAATGAATGGCCCCAGACAGCAGAGTCATCCTCATCTCTGAGGCTCTGCTTGGAGGACAGCTACCAGGAGAGCTGCCTGAACCAAACTGCACTGTGACATGAGAGAGAAATAAGTTTTTATTTTGGTAGGCCACTGAAATTTGGGGGTTCTTGTTATAGCATCAAGAATTGCTTTTCCTGACTCATACTACACTTTCATCTTAGGTCTCACCATCATCCTAGGTGACTTCTTTGTCCACATGGGTGACCCTTCAAAGCCTTAGCCTCACACTTCCTCTTAACCCCATTAACCTTCGTCACCCCATCTCCTTTATTGCCGTGTATTGACAATCCTAGAGCTTATCATTCCCTAGAGCTTCTATGTCTCAACAATTAAAAATTCCAGCAACCACTCTCTACCACAGTTGCCTTTCCATGAAGTACAGACACTTTCTTGTTCTTCAACCCTTCTCAAGATGTCTTACCCACTTTTCTATTTACAAAGAACTTGAAATCTGCAGGCAAAGATTCCCTCAACCTCCTACCCAGTCCTTCAAATCCAGTTTGTATCCACACTCATCCTTTCCTCCTTCCCTTTTCTCCGAATGGAAGTGAAGTCCCTCCTATCTCTCCCATCCCATGTACTTATTTATTCCCTCCCTCTCTTCCTTCTTCCCTCCCTTTCTTCTTTCCTTTCTTCCTTCTTTCTTTCCATTTTTCCTTCCTTCCTTCCTTCCTTTTGTTTCTTGCCTTTGCTTCATTCTTTATGCCTTGTCTTAGCTACATCTTCCTTCTCTCCTCTACTGCTGTTTCCTCCCCTGCATTTGAATATGCCCAAACCTTCCAAATGTCAACAGCTATCTCTTGATTCTGCATTCCCCCTGCATAGTTCTGGCTCTGTCTTTTCCATTCTTCACATCCAAACTTCTTGAAAAAGACAGTTACTGTTCCTTATATCTTATGCATTCCCAGTCATATGTCTTCTTCTTCTTCTACTTAACTACTTGTGCCAAGGTCACCTGTTTCTAAATCAAGTGAACATTCACAGGCTTTCTCTTCCTTAATCTAATGCATTTGGCCCTGCTGGACACCATCATCTCCTCTCCATCATTAGGCTTCAGTTATTCTTTCCTCTTCCTCTGCTTTGGCTCTTCCCTCATTAGCTCTTCCTTTTCTGGCTCCTGCTCTTCCAACTACTTAAATATTGCTGTTTCTTTTTCCATCCTCTTCTCTTCTCTTGTTACATATAGTCTCTGATTTGTTTCATCTACTCCAATGGCTTGTACTACTAACGAAATGCAGATTGACCACAAAAATCTAAATCTCTGGCTCAGCTCTTTCTTCTGAGCTCCAGGCATCTTCATCTATCTTTGTACGAGGTGTTTCTTCTTTGTTGTCATACAGACTACTCAAACTCAACATGTCCAAAAAAAACTCATTTTCTTCTCCATCAAACATATTCCCCATCTGGAGAATGGCACCACCCTTTACTGTACCACCCAGGCTATAAATCAGAAAGTAAGTCTTCAAGCTCTCTTCTCTTCCACCTTCTTCCATCTACTCAGGCAGCAGTCTTGTCAATCCCAGTATTTTAACATCTCCCAACTGTATCTCCTTCTCCATTTCCATTACTATATCTCAATTCCAGCCTTCATCATCTCTTTATTGGATTACTCTTGCAGTACCTTAACTGGTCTGCTACTCCCTCCTCACTGCAATTAGAAAGTTTTTTTTCCTAAATGAGATAGGGGAAGAAAAATTGTTTTCCCTCTACCCGTTTTAGGTTCATTGCTTAGAGCCCTGCAAATTATAGTAACAAAAGATAGATTAACAAAGGAAAAACAAACAAAAGTGTATTCACATGCGCAGCTTGCACACACATGAGAATATTCAGTGATGAGTAACTCAAAAGGGTGGTTAGAATTTGGGTTTATACAGCACCTTCATGAAAGAAAAGTAAATTTTTAAAGAAATAACAAGATAAAGAAAAAGGACTTTGACGTTTCCAGAGCAGCAAATTACAAGAAGGGAGAACTAATGGGAGAGATCAGGGCTAATTGGTACAATTTGTTATGTAGATACTTCTGGGGCTGTCTCTGGGCTGATAAGAACCCCGAGTCATCTCTAGTAGTTTACTTCTGTCTTCCTGAGTAGAAAGGGGAGTGGGGACACCTTTATAAATTTATGTCTTGCTTTTAGGCAAATGGGGGAGGGCAGAGAACTTTTCTGGTATTTGCTTCTCCTCCATTGCCCTCAGCTCAAAATAATCTTTATGCCAAAACTCATCTTTTTTTGAGTGGCATATCTCCTACCTTTTGATTACAAATTTGTTCATGTCACTCCAGCTGCTAAAATCATTCATAGGCTGACCTCGTAGCTCTCAGAATGAGGTCAAAATGGCTTGGAGTGATACACAAGACCCTTCATGATCTGACTTTCTCCTACTTTCCGGCTTCCTCTCTATAGAGTTTCTGCCTCTACCCATCCTCCACTACAGTCCTGGCAAAACCAAACTACTTGCCATTCACTGGGTACACCACATTCTCTCAAGCCGTTACCCATGTAACTCCTTCAGACTGGACTGGAATTACCGTCCTCCAAGTCCACTTCACCGCAGAAACCCATTTTTCAAGGTTTGTCTTGGGTTACTATAGGAAAAGCTTTTCTGGACACTCAGCACCACCATCCTTCTTTGTTCTCCTATAATGCTTATGCATATCTTCCTTGTTACCCTTAGTGACCTTGAAATGATTTGTCCGTCAAATCTCAATCAATGGAGTCCTAAAAATTGTGCCTCTTTCATCTATCTAAAAACCTGTCTTACTCTTGCTACTGGGCCACTGTAAGGGCCTCTATTTGGTTTCCCTGCTTCCATTCCTGTCTTCTCCACACCCTACTTATCTCAACATTACTACCTAAAGGATCTTCTTCAGATGCAAACTGAATCTTTTAAGGAGGGCTTAAGTCAGAAGTTTCAGAAAATGTTGCTTTAACATAATATGAATAAGATCAAAGATGGCTTCACAGAAGTGAGATTTTTGCTAGGTCTTTTAGGATCAATAGGCTATCGATCAGTGGGAAATGCTACTGAGCACATTTGACTGCCTCTTTAAGGACGCCGAATCAGCCAGACTGGAATGTATTGTTTAGATGGAAGAATTGTGGTAGTGAACACCGGAAAATTTGCCTGGAGCCAATGTAAGGAGAATTTCGAGTGCAGTACTAAACAGTTGCATGATCAATGTGTATTATGCAAGAAAAAATTGAATTCTGCATCTAATTTCTCTGCTTCAGACTAACACAGTTTAGGAAACTTAAACATGTAGTAAAAAGAATGATTTTTAATTATGGTTATTAGGTGACAGGTCATGCCCAAGGTCCCAAAAGACTGAAAACTCAACGTCACAGAAATGCCAGAGAGAAGCCAGGAGAGATGTTGGGATGGAAAGAATTGACGGGGTGAGATAGAAATAATTTTAAGAGCTGCAATTTTAATATCCTCATATGAAAATTCACAGACAGACCTAGGAAACATTTTTAAAAAGAAAACCATTGTTTACCATAATATTTCACCAAAGCCAGTACCTGTTTAAATACTTAATCTGTAAATGTATATCAATGCTATTCTTAGATAACCATAGTCTTAAAAAATAATTTAATCAATAAAAATAAGGAAAGAAAGTTAGGAAAAAGAGTGTCATGATTTTAAAAAAAGCTCTACAAAATTTTTTTGTCTTCAGACATGATTGTGATAGGTTGTTTAAGAGGATGCTCTGTTCTCTAAAAGCTTGGTTATCAAATTCAAATGCTCCAGCGAAAGCATTCTGTGCGCCACTAAATAAATAGTTCTGCATTAGGGCAATGTGCCTTCTGATGGTATCAGTTATCTTTGGTTGATAATTACACTAGCAATTCTTAATTTTTTAAGTTACTTTAAGACTGAAAGATTTAATTAATGTAATTTCTGGTATTATTTTTAAAGGCTTTTTGAAACCAAGGATTGAGAAGGGAAACACCTATATTACATTCCCAGACCGACAATGACTGAAGAACTTCAGTCATTATGTCAATTAGTCAAGAAATATGTCTTGTCATTAAAAAAAAAAAAAAATCTGAGTAACAATGTGCTCATGATCCACGTATTTTGCAAACCTAGTTTAAGGTTATGTAGTTACTTCTCGGGAATATATTAACTCTTAGCTATTGTGATTCTGAATGTGCGATATGATAATATCATGGGAAATTACCTGACACCGACAGGAACATGTAAGGCTAGGTAAAATGAGAATTAAGTGTGACTATCTTCCTCCTTCCCTCCCTTAGAATGACATTTACCAAAATGGCAGGAGCCTTAGCAGTAACACAGGAAGGTAATCTCCACTGGTTACTTACCCCCTTAGAAAGATGGGTGATAGCAATGATTTAAATTTAGTGTTAGAAATTGAGCTGAATGATGAAACGTGTGTTTTCAGATTATAAATGGCATACATTAGCAGAAGAATAAAGGATATGTTAGGAGAGTAATACTAAAGCTTTTCTCAACTGGAACTAAAATTATAAAACAGGTAGTGATTTAGTTAAAAAAAAAAAGATAGAGAAAAAATGAGACAGAGAAAGGCAATGACAGGGAGAGAGAGAAAAAAGGGAGGAAAGAAAAAGAGACATGGGAAAAAAAGAGAAAACAATAAAAGAACTGACTTAATAGTTGGTGTCAAATTCACTGGGGTTTTTTGCCACAAGAACAAAACCAAACATTACTCTATAAACATGAATAATATGAATGAATAGCAATTCCATAATTGCTGTCAAAACGATAATGCCACTCCTAGTTTCAGAAATATTTTCAGTGGACACATTCAGTTAATTTTATCCAGCTGTCCGTAAATACTTTATGAAAGGTGTCAGAGAGTGAGTTGAATGTGGACATTTCAAATAATGAATAAATAATATTAATACATCTGTCAGCATAACAAAGAGCATGTGGGCCAAATAGCTTCAGGGTCTACTTTTTGGCACCGGTATCAAGGTGCTGCTAGACCTGGCATGCGTAGGCTATGCTCTCAAAATTGTTTTTCCAACAGAAACGTTAGGTTTATGATGAATATCTTCAGTCTTAAAGGGTCTTCCTAGTGGCTCATAGTAGCGTCTTCTGCTGAAATAAATGGCTGGCCAGGACCAGAGAACCAATCTGCTATCTGTGGTAGATTGATTCAGACGAGGTCAGGTAGGGATCTGACCCTTGAGTTCAGTCAAAAGTTCCCCAATGTGATTACAAGCAGTCTTCATTTTTCTATTACAAGGGGGGAAAATGGTGTGGCTCAGTTGTCTAGGTACCACGCAAGACGTCACCTCTGCTGATCTCTGGTAGAGGGAGGAAGATCGGCCAAGCACAGGCTTTGGATCCAGGAACATGGGATCACATCCCATCTGGACTACCCACTAGCTACGTTATGTAACCTCAGGCAGTTTTTCCCATCTGAAAATAGGCCTGTTGGTGCCTACCCCACAAGGACGGCATACCTCTTTGTAGTTATGCAAGCCACGCAAACCATCATCACCAGGGCCCACAGCAGTCACTCTTTGTAACTCTAATGTGCTACCGCTCACATTTTGATGGTTGGCTAAATTTTCAATGAAGCAAAAAATTATAGGATCTTTTTCTAACACCTAGTGATATCTAAATACCTACTTCTAGCATAAGTAATGGTAATGCCGAATTTAGAATACTAATAATGAATCAAAAAATGTGGGCTTTACCCAAGAAGCCAATTAAAGCATAGGCAAGGGCTTTGAAAGCAGACAAACTTGGGTTCTGATCTGAACATCCTACTTAATAGCCCCATGGCCTTGGGTGAGTTATAAATTTCTCTCAATTTTCTCCTATGTAAAATGGAACAAGAGTACTTATTTCAGTGTGATTTTGTCTAGACTAAACGAAACAACGTGCATAAATACTGGCTCTGCCACTGACCAGCTGGGTAACCTTGGGCAAGTTTCTAAATCTCTGTGTTTCATTTTGCTTGTAGGTCAAGTGGCTTTCACAATGATCCCTGACTCAGAGGCTGTCACGAGGATTAGCTCATGGAGAGCCCTTAAAACAGTGGCTGGCACATCGTAAGTGCTCAAAAAATGTTACCTATTCATTTTACATTATCTCTTCTTATTCATCAATGTTATTGCGAATAGTCATAAATTAGGTTAATGAGATAACAATGGCACAGACCTGAAAAAGAATTAACAATATAGAGCAATAATATGGCAAGAGGAGTAGGTCTCAGTAGGTTTACTGAGAACAGTGCGTTGACCCTGTTCTCTTGGGTTTCGTAATGCATGGACTCTCAATGGAAAGGAAAAAGGGGTCCAGGCAGAGGAGAGGAACAGTGGTTATTCTGGAAAACATTGATGGAGGTGAGAGGACCACTCAGTGGGTGTGACCCACCCATGAGCCACCGAAACTGGCCTAGTTGCCATTTTTGAAAACCATTATCATCTTGCTCTTCACAGTTCACAAAGCACTTCACATCCACTATCACATACTTGACACTCACCTGAAGTAGGCGGATCTTCTGAGTGGCCAAGCCTGATGTTATGCACCCCACCCCCTTCAGATTTTTCCTTTGGCCTGGTTCTCTCTGCGGTAATGTAATTTTCTCCTCATACAAGGAACTAGTTCAGAAAATACATTGCCATGGAAGTTGCTAGAAGTTTCCATGTATTGACAAGGAGAACAACTAATTGGCCTGTCAGACCACACGACCTCCATAGAGGTCATCTTTAACTGCACTCAGATATCACTGAGTAAACACAGCATCTCTGCTGTTTATCCACTAAAGCAGTCAGAACTCCTCTTGACAGAACTGGATTCCAAAAAAACCTGCTCCAAAGGTAGGAGACAACTTATTAAATTTGTGTCAAGCCTACTGCCTGATCCCCTTAAAGTCCAGTCTGATTCCCTTCAGGGCCTTTACACATGGTAATTGGCATTACTCTGTGAGCAGACGTTGAGAGGAGACAGACAAGCCTCCTGCTTCTCCAATACTGGCATCTGCGACATCTTTTCATAAACACCAAACAGGGGGCCTTAAAAACAAGTGGAAAATATATGAGAAATGGGCACTTAGGTGTATTTAGACAGTTTATTCATCACTGAATATGGCCAAACCATTCTTGTGCTCTTTTGGGGAGGTGAAAAACAGCATCACAAACTGTGGGACAAACCAGAAAATGTGCCCCATGGAAATCAATCATATTGTCAACAGTGTGTACCTGTTGTGGCTTTTCCTCACATTAGAGTTCATTACAGTAGGCAAGACCTCCAGGTCCTTCTTGAGCACGTTTCATTCACTGCATAAATATTTGTTCAGCCAAGTTCTGTTGTCAGCTCTGGGAATACAACACCAAACAAAACCCATAAACATTCCTGCCCTCATGGAACTTCCATAGTAAGTAAAATATATATCGTGTTTCCCCGAAAATAAGACCTAACCAGAAAATAAGCCCTCGCATGATTTTTCAGGGTGACATCCCCTAAGCATAAGCCCTAATGCTTCTTTTGGAGCGAAAATTAATATAAGACCCGGTCTTATTTTCAGGGAAACACGGTAGGATATCAGATGGAGATGAAAAATAAAACAGAAAGGGGGATAAGGAAGGTGGACTTGTCAGGGAGGAGCTGGGAATGTTTTTGAAACCTCCACGTGTGCCTCCCGAGAGTGGTCAGGGGTTGAGAGACTCTGAGTCTGAAGGTTCTGAACGGAGCAAGGACATGAGCTGACTTACAAATAGGGTCTTGGTGGCTGCAGTTTTAAGAACAGACCCTAGAAAGGCCAAGGTGGAAGCAGGCAGACCAGAGATACCACTGTAATAATCTAGTGAGGGGTGCTGGTAGCTTGGACGGAGATGAGGGGCCGGTGGTGAGAAGTGGTCAGACACTGGATATAGTTTGAAGGTAGAACCAAGGGAATTTTCCCACAGATCAGATAGAGGGTGTGACGCCAAGGTTTTGGGCCTGAGCACTTAAAAGGGTACAGTTGTCATTTGACCAAGGTGAGAAAGACCATGGCAAGAACCATGTTTATGCAAAAAGCCAGACGGCATGTCTAGGTCAAATATAAACATGTTGCATGGAAATGCCCATAGATAGTCAGGCGCTCAGCGCCTGGCACTTTCTAGGAGTCAATAATAACCTCGAGAGAGTGTGGGCTGGAGGGTGAGTTTCCATTGCTGAATATCTTTAAGGTGGTTTGATAGCAAGTGATAAACATGTGTTCCAAGCATTTTCCAGAAATAAGTAGAGGAGATGAAGACGTAGGCAGGAAAAACTTCCCATAAATGCTTCTGCCTCCATCTCCTCTAAATCTTTAGACCCTGTGGGAAGAGGCTTCATTGTTTGGCAGGATTCCTGGCAACTGCCCTTAAATTCAAGAGATGTATGGGATATTTGCCACTGGTAGATGACTCTCCCATCTCTCCGAGCATGCGGTACTTAAAACAAATGGAGTTACAGAATATCCTGAGTGGCAAATAGCAGGGGAGTTAGTCAGCCACCTCATCATTACTAGTAGAAAAATCCCTAAAGAGCAAGGTCTGAGTTAGGTTCTTAGGAAAATCTGAGACCCCGTACCGGGCTGCATATGATTTCATTTTCAAAAACCCTATCAAATTTTTAAGATGCTTAATGCTGACCAATTAAACAAGAAAAAATATGTATTTAACGTCTGTCATTCAAATCATTACGTACTATATAGCTAATTAAGGTTCTTTTTAAGATCCTTATTACAGATTTTACATTATAATTAATGATTTCTCAATCGAATTCTTATGTGAATAAGATTTATTAAAACAAATACCATGTTCCCCAGAAAATAAGACCTAACCAGAAAATAAGCCCTCGCATGATTTTTCAGGATGACATCCCTTGAATATAAGCCCTAATGCGTCTTTTGGAGCAAAAATTAATATAAAACCCAGTCTTTGTTTCGGGGAAACACGGTAGTTCCTGACTAACTTGGTCCATGATCAAAGAACTACATTTCCTCTGGGTTTTAGGGAAATGCCAACATTATAAATGGTTGCTTAGGGGAGACACTTGGTATGTTCTCCACTGATTTGAAGTAGGTCAGATTGAGAGCTGAAGCCTTCCCTTAGGTTGTAATTAAGTATGAATATTAAAAAACTGAGAACAAACAAAAAAAATAAACAACTTCTCTTAGGCTTTCATATCACAGGCCTTTCATTATGTTCCTACCTCAGGCAAGATGCTTTTCTTTGGGAAAAGGGATATATACTTTAAAAAATAGATTTTTTAAAAAAACTGCAATAGCTCTGTAAGTTTAGACTTCAAGAAAGACTCACTCAAGCATGAATGCTGTGGAGAAGTATTTAACCAAGCAGAGTTGGGGCAAAAATGCACATAAATGCTCAACAAGCAGCCTGAACTATTGTACTTTAATTCTGCAGGTCAGTCTAATGTGTTTGTTTTTATTCTTTCCCCTTGAAAAGAATCCCATCTTTCTGTCTCTTCCCAGCCAAATCATTCACTCTTATAAAACCGGCTTAGTCAAATCAATACCTAGGCTAGCAATGCAAATTTAATTACAGTGAGGTTTGGATAAACATTAGCTCTAAGACGTTTCTTGGTCTATAGGATGATAACTGAATTAAGTAGGATTATTTCATCATTACCGTATTAAACCCACATTGTTACACAAGAGAAGCTAATATTTCTAACTCTGTTTAGCCTATAAACTATGCTATAAGCATTTGTATGAGCCAATTTAATATGTTTCCTCCTTGAAGAGCTATGGAATAGGACTCATTACAGCTACATTTTCAGTGCAGAGTAGAATGTGTAATGAGGGAGGTACACACTGGACCCCATCCACAGTGATCAAGCTACCGAAGGACCCCATTATAAGGCAGTTCCACAGGCACCGGCGCCCTTGTTCCCTACAGCCACCTTCGTTAAATCCTCCTGGAGTCAGGGTACATTCGCTGTCTCGCCTTCCATTATGTCTGCCTGTCCCACTGTGGAAAACAAATGAAATCTCTCTAAACACAGGCATCTCCTTGAAGCCTCTGCTCAGGCATTCGTTCTAGGAAAGATTCCTGTCTTTGGGCATTGCTAGATCAGCACACTTGCCTCATGATAAAACTCTGTCTGTCTCTCTTCAACGCCTGGGAGTAGCTTGATCATATTTGGTCCCTTGATCAAGCGCAGAGACTGACATATATGAGGCATTAGGGACTGTGTGTTGAAAAAAATGAATGAATATAATTGAAAAGGTAAGACATACAAACACCTACTATGTGCTCAGTGCTGGGTATACAGATAGAAGACATATTCTCTCTTAGCGGAGGAGCTGGTCACGAACATGAGGACTGCAAAGAGAGGCAGAACAGCAAAAGCCAGCACTGGTTAAGGGCCAGAGCAGTGAGCAGCCAGAGTTAGGGAGCAATTGCTACAGGACAAGTCTACGAAGAGGAATCTTGACAGCAGGGCCAGACCACTGAAAGAAAGGTAGCCTGGAGCCAGATAAAAGGAGGTAGGAGGAAAGAGGGGCCATGATCAGTAAAGCCCTCTTAAGGAGCTGAAAAGTATTATAATGTAGTGTATGAAAGTATAGACAGTAAGAGACCGGATTCTGACGTATCCAGACAAAACTGGATTCAAATCCTGACTCCTTGACTACATGTCCTATGGGCAAATCATTTAACATTCCTAAGCCCTAGTTCTCCCATCTGTAAAATGGATGTAAAAATAGTAACCTCCTCATAGGAATGAGAAAAAAATATATAAAGCATGGAGCTTACATATAAAAAGGTTGTTATGGTTATTATTCTCATTCCTCATGACATGGCTAGGACACATTCATCCTAACTGTGATGGAGGTAAGTTTTGTGACTGTGAGTATAAACAGAGGATCAGTGTAAGGACACTTTCTCCTCTAGATTTGATCACAAAGGACAATAGATCAGCAGTAGAATTTGAAATCAAATCCCTGACATTCACACCAGAGCACTATTAACTAACTTGCTCCCTATGACACCGGCTTTCTGAAGGTCAAGATCCCAGCTAACGCAGTATTCAGGGTATCTATGAGATGGCTATCTAGTGTTCAAGCCTAGATACTTGAACTGTATGCCATTTGCCCAGTTGGTTAAAGGAGGTCTCTGCCAATTATCTTCCTCTTCTCACTTCCTGTTTGCCAGTATAGTCACTAGTAGACAAATCAACTCTTACTCTTAAATTCTTTTAGGTTTACTTGTCATCTCTTAGTTGTGCTGTAATCTCCTTTAACAGGAGAGAGTAATTATTATACATCATTTATGGCCTCCACAGTATCTTAGCAAAGCTCAATAATCTTCTCTTGGTTACCACTGGCTATTCATCACCATATAGGATCACCGTGATCCTATATACCTGACTCTATGATGTGAAGATCCTATAAACCCTACAAAATTCCTGGGACTATCATATTTGATACTTTGCTGCCATATTATCTAATAGAGAAATTTAATCAGATAAGCTAGTGAGGCTACCTTGTGAAATACATTTAAAATTATTTTGAGAAATCTAATTTTAAAATTAGTTGGAAAAATATCCCATGGGGTCTGAATTGTCCCTACCACTCTTTTAGAAATTTAAAACAAATTCTTAGATAACCCTTCCAATAGAACTATTCACCCTACAAATTTAGGTCATTTTTAACTTAAAAAAATACTGAACGTAATCATTTATTCCTTTATCTCAAATATATAGCTTATAATAATAAAGCAGATATTTGTTTTGCATATCATGCAATTTCATGTGTGAAGGGCAACCTGACTAAGAGCCAGTAGACTGGAGTAGGGCTTGTCTATTAAACCTTGATCTTCTCAGGGAGATTTCCAGTTTTGCTACTTGTGATGCATTGTGTTTTACAGAGGAAAAGAAGAATCATTCCCACCTTTCTTATGCTCGAATGACTTATGATCCCCTGACCTTCCATTCCTCTTCTCCCAGATTTGCTATGAGCATTAATTCACTCACACTCTGACATTCATAGAAAGTTTATTTATGACCCATTCTTTACAAAGTCATTCTATCGATAGAACACCTAAGAATACTTTGCAGAGATATTTTTTTAAAGGATTATTAGGATTAAAAATGGCTTATTAGCTGAGAAAATTATTTACCCTGGGAAAATTATTTACCCCTTTTGAGCCTCTTTTCCTATCTGTAACTGGGGTTAATACTTCCCATCTTTCAGGGCTGCTGTGATGAGAAATTATAATAAATAAACACCACCTCTTACAGTGTGGTGCTTGGCACTTAGTAGGTACTTAATAAATTAAAGCAGTATAAATGCCATATATATATATATATATATATATATATATATATATATATATATCACATTTTACAATTTGCAAAGGACCTGTTTTTCCTACTCTGTTGACTCTGCTCCTCATTGTAAATACTCCCCCCACCACCCGAGAATCTACCCACAAGCACCAATGGTCCCATAAGGTGTCCTCTCAACTATTCAGGAGGTTATTATATGAGTTTTTAGTTCTACTTTTTACATATTGTCATCCAATAATATTTGCAGGGACAAAGTAGTTATCACCTTTTCATACTAACTTTTATATTGTAAAAAATAAAAATTATGGCTTTGATGGCTGGGTCTTGGGCAGAGAAGGATGAGAGAACCATGAAAAAAATCTTCGCGCTCTCTTTAAAAAATATTATTCTCATATATTGAAAAAACAAAGGAGCTTGATTCTCACTAGATGAAATCTGCACTCAAACATCCTTGAAACATGCCCTCACTTTACTATGACCTAATCAAATTTGAAAGCTCCAAAGCTATTGTAGCTACTTTCAAACCAAAAATAGTTTAAAGAATGGAAGAATCAGAGATTTAGTCATCTCAAAGTAATTATTCCATATTTCATAACTTAGAAAAATATAAATCATAACTTACAGCCAACAGTTTGCTCTAGAATGCATTTAGCATCAGAGAATCAAACTCATTCATTTTTCCATCATATTAGAATTTTTTTAAAGAGTACTAAAATTCTTCTTTTTATTAATAAATCCAGTAGCAAGTAATAATTATGTATTTTGATATAACCTAAACACAAAATGCGATAGGGCCTCATTTTAGGGTGTATTTCATCAAAATGGGCAGAATCAAAATTACGTGGAAAATTTTTTTTAAAATATGATATGGGCAGGCCTTATGCCTCTGGTTAGGAAGCGTGTAGACGATAGCTGCTAGAAACCCTTGCTTATTTAACTTTCCCTTGTTGTAGACCTGTTACTAGATCACTAGGTAAACCAGATGACATTAAAAGGCAACGGTAATCAAGCAGCAGTTATGGCAGTGGAAAAGACACAATGTTTGGTGATATTTAGACTGTATCTTGTTTTAACAGTACTTAGCAGGATGATCCAAATCAAATATCTTTTTAGAAGTTGGACCGACAGTGTGTCTTCCTGTCTCTCTTATGTTTCCACCCCCGTAAGTTTCACCTATGTCCCTTCTGATTAATATTTTAGAAAAATATTTATTTAGAAAAATGAAAACAAATATTTTTTTCCTTGGCAAATTTAACTATAGATAAGAAAATGTTTTAGGCCATTCTTTCAGATTATAAATCTTACAAGTATATTTAAAAGATTTAACTCATGATTAATCACAGAGTATATTATCACAAACTAGTATTTTTTAATTATAGTGAAAAATAGTCTAAGCCCAGGAAAATTTCATGTCCATGATCTTTGCTTGGTTTCTCCAAAGAGTATCCACCTCTCTCACAACTGTGAAATAAAAACTACTACGTAGTTTAAAAGAATAACCCAGTTACATAAGTCCAATTTATTACTTGGAAGGAAAATTATATAAATGTTTTGAGTGGGGCAAATTTATAAAGCACAAATTAGTTCTGTTCCTATATTTAAAATACATGTGATCAGGCTCCTATCAAAAAAAAAAAGAAAAAGGATACACCTAAAAACTTAAAATTCCACGTAACATTTAGTTTCATGCTTTTTCATCACCAGGCCTTCTTACTTTTGTTCAAAATGCAGCTTTGCTTTTCAGTATTCAGAATTTGGGGGGTTTTCTTTTGTTTTAGCTCTAAATATCTTAGTTTTGATCTCAGTTCAGTTTGTCCTTTACCCAAAGCATATCAGGACCAGCCAAGATAAGGCTCTACAAATTCCCCACTCCTAGCACTGTCCATATTCCCCTGGCAAATGCGACACACATTTCCTAGGATCAAGGGTTTGAGTGCTGAAGGACTTCAGAATCCTGGTCACAAAAGATTCTATTCAGAGATCCTCTCTGCAACTTCCCTGCCAGCATATGGACCAAAGTCAGGGTCATCATGGCCCCTGAATGCAGCCCTTCCCATTGCTGGAAAGCGTCAGTGGTTTAAGAGTTTTCCCTTGTGTCCAGGCCAGCTGTGTGAAGCTGAACAAATCACAGTTATCTCTGGATCTGAGTTTCTCTAGGAAACTTCCTGGAGGAAGGGAGAAAGAGGGATGATTTCAAAGGTCACACAAATCACAGAATTCTTCCTACTCACATAAATGGAAGTAACTGGAATAAAATGTTTACCTGTAACATCCTTGGGTCTAAAGGATCTTACCTAACAGGGAAGGTCTATTTAAAAGGCAGAGGCAGTAATTTTTCAATACCACCCAATAAGGAATTCTCAACCCTAAGCAATGGTGCTGCATCTTATTCCCTAAGGCACACATCCTGGCCACTCCCTCCTTAACCCCCTGCTGACCAGCGTCTGCCACTGGGAGCCTGGGGTGGCACTCACTGAGCTGTTACCAAGTGTCCACAGCTTCCCCAAACCACCACTGCCAGTCAGTCTTCCCTCCTCATCTACTTCTCTGCAGCGTTTGTCAGTGTTGCCCACTTCCATCCTTTAAAAATTCTCTTACCCTGTGATTCTCCTTTGACATTTCCTGACCACTCTTTTGTCTCATTCTTTGGCTCCTTCTCCATGCCCACTGCTAAAAATAACCATTCTTTGACTCTCTTATCTTTGCCAGGAAGAATCCTGAACCCGAGCTCGCCTATGCCAGTCACTAATTTACTGTGTGGCCTTAGACAACCCACACCCTTCTCTGGGCTTCAAACTGGACCTGAGAAAGGAGCTGGTCCAAAACGTCCCTTCGAGCTATGCAGAACTCTGCTAGTCTCTCTTAATCCCATTCCTACAATCCACCAGTATGGAGTACAGTTTGAGAGCGCCACTGCTAGTCTGTGATGGAACTAAGACCACCAGAAATTAGGGTCCCTTTCAGTGTGGGAAGGAACCCTAAACGTCACCAGTCTGAAACTTTCATTTTATAGCTGAGGAAACCTAGGTCCAGAGTGGGTACTCAATTACCTCACAGCAATTACGGGTATAAGAAAGAGGTCTCCTGGGTTCTCACCAGGAGAGAACAAAATTGGAGCTTACGTGTCTTCCACACCTGGTTGAAGGGCATAATGGTATCAGAGTAAAATGTGATATAGGAGGTATAAATCGGTGAAGAACACTTGAGAACATGTTTTACCCTTAAAAAAATAAACTCTGTACTGTAACTCCAAGAACTCTGTAGAGATATTTGCTATAGTGGGTGCTTTACACAAAGTAGAACAATGTGATCACATAAAACATCTTAGATTTATGTTTTTAAATAGCCAAATAAAACAGAACATCAAGTCACAGAATACATATACTTACATTAATTCCAATGCCCAAAGCACAATACAGTAGGATCTACTTAATAGTTCATATAATTTAAGATGTACATACATAAAAGCATATGAACAAATATTAGTCTCCTAGAACAAGAGTTTAAGAAGTTACTCAGACATTTTGGTATCGACACCTACGTATTTATGGCAACAAATCATGATGGCTTTAAACTTTCAATAAGATCTTTCGTATAAGGATAGGAAATTTACAGAATGGAAAGAAGACAGTTAAACAAATGTACCTTTATTGCACTATTTATCTAACAGGATATGGAACGTGGCGTTGCCCAGTAAATTTTATCAGTGAAGTTCTGTTTACTGTGGTCTAAAATGATGAATTTAACTGAATTAGTCCCAAATCTAACTTTACTTTGTGCTTTATAAATAACTGCTGTTTGGTTCTTCTAAAATGAAATAGGACACTACCGCTTTTCTTGAAAATAACTCAACATTGGTCCTAATAAGTTAGCAAAGTCTCTTTTTAAAGAACACTAATACACAAAATTTATTTTTTTCTTTCAAGAATCCTGAATAAAAGGACAATGTCAGTCAAATCACCTGCAGGCCAGCTTTGAAATGATCAGTGGTGCTAACGACTAAGATGTTGTTCTCTAGAACTTGAACTTTGGAAAACAACCCCATCTTTTGCCAGCACTTCAAGGAACCAAAGTGCTTTACCATGTTTCCTACCAACCATTTAAAGAGATCATTGGTTATATTTCAAAGACCAAAAACAATTTCTGTCTTGTTGTTTATTTGGCACACCACACACAAAGGGGGGCACAAAATTAAGAAGGCGCCACAAATGGTGTGTCTGAAAATACTGAATTGACTGAATCTGAGTCGGATTTCACCCTTGTGGACTTTAAGATGCCCTCAGCTATAACTGTTTCACTGGGAAAGAGCCTGACTTTACCATTCTGCCCTGCTGCAGTATCCTTCAGGGGTTCTAAAAACACTACTCTTTTACCAGCACTGGCCTTCCATTCGTCAGTGGGGACATCACTAGCTGCGCCGGGATTGAGAATAGATGAATGGGCATTGCTTTGGTTTAGCATATTTTTTTGTCTCTTGGCTTTACACCTGCAGGGACACGGTGTCAGATAGAGATACAGAAGTACCAAAACAATACTGGCCACACAGGCTGCAAGAGTGGTAAAAGCTGTGTTAAATGCTTCCTGGGCATGGGATCTGTTTACAGTGAAATTGCTCACGTTTATTGTGACATCCACAGTTTCATTTAACAGGCGTTGCCTGTTCATTGCAATACAGGAATACACTCCAGCGTCCTCAAAACGAGGGTTTTCTATAACCAGGCTTCCATTGTGAAACACATGAAAGTTTTCCACCTCTTTCTCTGGCTCCAGCAGTCTGTTATCTGGACCGACCCACATGAAATCGGTATTTGCATTACCAGTCTTGCTGTCACAGTGAACAATCAACCTTTCCCCAACTTGAGCCTCATGAATAAAGCCAAGTGCACGGAAGGAGCCATTGATAATACTGTCAGAGCAATTCATAAAGCTATCCTGGAGCAGAAGCACCTGATGGGAGTGCCTAGAGTCAGACCACAGGCGACAGGTATAGTCATTCTTAAAATCCATCACTGAGCTAAAGTGCCTACGATACCAAAAGATCAGCAACGAGTAAAGGGAACAGTCACAGACAAATGGGTTTCCATGAAGGTAGATGCCTCTCAGCTGCTTTCCTGGCACTAAATTTATATGGTGCATTGGCAGGACAGGGATCCGGTTATAAGAAACATCTAGAAATATCAGTTCTGTCAGTTTGAACCTTCCGACATACAAATCCATGGGAAACTGCGTGAGAAAGTTCCCACTTAAGTAGAGCTTTTGCAATTGGGAGAGCCCTCCAAATGCTGAAGGATCAAGATAGGAAATATGATTGTTATAAAGCAGGAGCACTTCCAGAACCTTCAACTCTTGGAAAACTGCACTTTTCACGGTCTTCAGCTTATTGGATGATAAGTCAAGACACTTCAAATTCGGAGTTGTGGAAAAACTGCCTGTGGAAATGCTGGTGATGTTGTTATGACGAATAATTAGGGTGTTCAGCTTTCCAAATGATGCTGGAATCCACTCAGAATCCAGAAGCCCGATTCTGTTATAACTCAGATCCAGTCTCTTAATCAGTCTGAAAAGGTTCCCAGGCACCTTGGACAGGTTTTTGTTGGTGCAGCTCACGATATCAGTGGCACAGATGCAAGCCGTGGGGCACACCCCAGAGGTGCCAGGGCTCACAGTCACCGTGATCACCAACAAACACAGCAGTTCCTTGCAGCCAGGTCTGACAACTCCAGGCAGGGTGGGCAGTGTGTGTAAACGCAAAGACATTATGGTCTCCTCTAAGACTCTTCCAGGCGCCTTTGCCACCAGCTCAGCCTCCAATCAGTGAACCTGGTAAACAATCAACATTTAAAGAGCATTAAACACACACACACACACACACACACACACAAAAAAAAAAACACCAAAGTTTACTACCACCCGTTAACCCCTAAGACTCACACCTTGCTTTCTTTCCAGTAACTTTGAAAATGGAGGTTTTATTTCACACCGGGGAGCCTACATGTCTTTTTACTGTTAACTGCAATTTTTCCTGGGTTACTCCTGCTTACAGACATTTACAGCCACAGTCTATCAATGCAACCGTCTCAACGTCAGAAACTCCGTTATTTTTTTAAGGTGCATCCTGCTTTTTTTTTTTTTCCCTCCCTCCAATAGACACAAAAATACACAAACCAATGCTATAAACAATTAAACGGAAATACTTAGCGAGCCACCCGTCCAGAACACAACTCACAGAGCTGAGAAGCCTACGGACTCTGGGGCTAGGTCGCCGATGGTGGTGTCTTCTGAAGGGTCTTTGCGTCTGTCACTCTTGCATCTTCCGAGTTCCTTTCCCTCTCGTTCCCGGCGGGCGGCAGCCTCTCGCTGGCTCTCAACTTTGCGAGTTTTAAGCAGCCGCGGCGGCGGCAGCAGCCCCGGGTGCAGAAAACGTCTCCGCCGGCTCTGGTAGGTTTTCCCTGGCTCTGTTCATCGCTCAGCTGCAGGGACTGCCTCGGCGCTCTGGCCGTCTTGTGTCCGCGCGCGGGGAGCCCCGCTCCCGGAGCTGGGTCCGAGGGGCGGGGGCGCGGGCAGCCAAAGGGACCCGGCCCCGCCTCTCCGCGACCGGGTGGAAGCCCGACCCCGGGTTCTCTCGCGCCGGGGCCTGGGTTTTATCCCAGCGCGGCCGGGGTCAGCTGCGGGGCGGGGAGATGGGTCCCGCCCCTGCGCGTCCTCCCTCTTGCGGGAACCAGCTCGGTGGCTGAGCACAGGAGCGGGCTGGGCGCGTGGCGTTGGGCACGCGGCGCGGGAAGGGGGCGGCGGCGCAGCCAATCGGAGCGGCGGCCGGCGCCCACCCCACGGTCTCGCCGCCGCCGTCCGCCTTCCTCTCTTCCCGCTCTTCTCTGACCTGGAAGAGCGGGCGCAATAGGGCGCGGGCGCGCGGGCGCGCGGGCGGGACGGGGGTCCACACCCTAGGCCGGGGCTGGCGTCCCGCGGGTGAAGACGCGCTCACCCACTCTGGCCAGTTGCATCCGTTTGTCCAGTGCAGAATCGGCTGGTGGTGGGTTGTTAGGAGGTGAAAGGGGACACGCCTAGCCCGGGAGGGAGAGGTGGCACCCTTGAAGACCCCACTTAGTCGCGGCCATGAGGGTCTACTGTGCTCCCCGACCTCTTACAGCTTTCTTTGGGCGAGGACCAAACGAGCGTCCACGGCTCTAAGTGCAGTTGTTTTTAAAGGTTTACAAAATAAACAGAAGCAGCCTTCCGTCTCCGCCCACGTGTGGGGAGGTCGGGGGAAAAGGGAAATTGAGCCTGTTCCCTGTAATGCGACAAGGCTCTCTTGTTGAGGAACCAGGAAGACGCAGCGGGGACACTCAGAACCTCACTGGGAAAGTTCTGTACTTTTCCTAACTCAGAAGGTGGCATCAGGGATGGTGCCCAATTCACGAAGGAGGAGCACAGGAAAAGGGGCATGGGGTCGACCTTCGGGCTGAAGCGCAAATATAAGGGTATTAAGCTTTCGAAATATATAAGGCTCGTTCTGGACAGGGACTGATCCCATTAGTGTCTAAATGGAGATTCTTCATCCCTTCCTTGACTGGGTGTGGGGGCGCCTGACTCAAGCTTGCTTTGGTCCAGCAGGAAAGGAAAGGTGCAAGCCCAGGAAAAAAAAAAAGAAAAGAAAAAAAAAGCCTAAGTGGACAAATATGAGATGGAGGGCGTAGGCCTGATGTGCTTTTAGATTAAAAATCCATTTTTTGTTTAATTCCGAGATCAATTTTAACGATGGGATTTGACTAAGCCAAATCGCCCATTTGTCCATTTTATCCAGATTAAAAGAAATAAATCACTGCCCTGGTAAGAGATTCTAACCAAAGCAGAAGGGATAGAGAGACTGAAAAGAGGACCAAATTGAGAAAACAGTTGGGGTCAGGGCACATAACTTGTAATATTACTTAAAGAATAAAAATGATAACCAGCTCCCCCCAACACATACACACACACACACACACACACACACACACACACACACACTAGAGCAACATGAATTTAGTGAGAGTTGGTCCCTACGTTGTCCTTGAATGGATTCACTTGGTAGCACAGGTCTCGGGTGCCATATTTAAATAGAGTTGTGTGCATTGTTAATTTAGTTAGCTTGTTTGAGGAATAAATCTGGACTAGCACTGGTAAATCAAGATTTGTCAGGTGAGAGCAGCTTGATTCAGATGAATTTCTCATAAAAAGTTGAACTTTACCATGAGAAGAATACAGCCTGAAATGCTTCATGGAAGCATTTCTCACTGGAAGCTCCCAGGGGAGAGGCAGAGGTTGAGATTTTTCTAAAGTTAGGCAACACTTCCTGGGATTCTCAAAAAGCTGTGGTCTCCAGGCCTTTGTTTTTACAGTTAGAATGGTTATTACAGAGAAATAGAATTAAAATTACTCAGGAATACTTTTCAAATGACTAATAAATGACTAGGTTTTACAGTATTTTACTAAGTAACTGCCATCCTATTCAAAGGAAACCGTGAAAGCAGAAGAAAGATTTATGTTTAATACAAAAATAGTCTAAAAATAATAAGTGACTTTCAAACGTGGAAACAAGGTTATGTTATTATAGCTGCAGTCACATCATGGAAACGTTATGCAAAGATTACACAGCATAAATAAACTAAATGCACTCAAAATCCACAGAGAAGTTTATTTCTCTATTTGAAGACCTGATTTGGGGGATTCTGCACATTTGTCCAAGGGGAAAGGAGTTATGAAAGAGGTGGGTTCACTTAGCTTGGAAAAGAGAAAGCTAAGAGTTGATCTTAATATGTGACCTTATTTTGTGGAGGATAACTTTTTAATCTTTCTAGCATCCCTTCACCTTTCTCTACCTAGTCCACTCTTTCCACCAGGAAGTAAATTCCACAAGGGCAGAAATTTTATGTCTTGGTCACTGCTTTTTTCTTAGCTCCTAGAACTCTGCTTGATACTTGCTTGGCATTCAAGATATTTGATGAACTGATAAATGGGGAACCTAGTCTAGGCTTACCCCACCTGATTCTGCAGGTTGCCACCCTGCTCTATATACTTTGAAATGTTTGTGCGAAAGATGAGGACAGGATAGGGAAAGAGGAGCCCTGTAAACATTGAGTCCCTGAAGGCCACTGCACATTTTTACTTCCTTTTAAATTACATTTTCCACTCCTTCCCTTTTTTTGGCTTAAATGATTTTGAGATGTGTCTCTGTCACTTGTGACTGAAAGAGTCCTAGTGATGTAGGTAGGGTGAATCCCCCGAAATGGGGATTCAAGCCCTGGGCCAAGAAGGTTCTTGGCTTCACACAGGAAAGAATGCAAATGTGAGCCATATAGAGTTTAAAGTGAAAGTGAGTTTATTTAGCAGAGTAAGAAAAGGCCACTCCACAGATGGAGTCGATAGTAGGAGAGAGACCCTGTCGGCCGTAGGAGTAGGATTTATTGTGTTTCTTGTTTCCATGGAAAATTTCTTGGTATGGGGGAAAAGGAGGAAAGAACAATGGTATAAGTTTATCTTCAACTTCAGCGAAGGTACAAGAATAGGGGCAGGTTTATCTTTAACTTTTGTAAGGTACAGCCTGTGGCTAGTTTGTAATAAGTTTAATTACAGGCATGGCCATTACAATGGAATCTCTCTGCTTAATAGGCTTCGGATGGTCTGTTCTGTGTGATTGATTGTCTGCCTGAGTTCTGTGTTCGGTGGCGTGTAACAGGCGTGGAATCCAATCTCCTAGTTTCTTATTTTGTAAAAATAGTGCTCATGCCCTTTCCCTATATTACTGGTACATATAATGATGGTAACAGTAAATATGTATTGGGCCATTATGATGTGCCAGAGACTGAGCTTTGTTTTACATGCATTATTTCGTTTACTGTTCACATAACCCTGTGACATTGTATAATTCTATAACCCAGATGGTAATTGTGTTCCAAATTATTTGAAAATGGAATGAGATGAATTTAGCTTGAGGCTCCATTTGAAGGATTTAGATTAAACAGAAGAGAGATGTTTGTGACAGGATGATTCCAGCCTAGAATGGGTTGCCAAGACAGATGGTTGAGTTGCCTTCTCAGGAGTTTAAAATAGGACAGATAGATATTCCTCTGGCCTTTTCCACATAGCACAATGTATTAGCATCTTTGACCATTCAATAATGACTCCAACAGATAGGAGAAAGCAGACTGACATTTGACGTGATTCTGAATCTGGTGTGCTGAGGTGGGTGTGGGTATGGGGGTGTCTGGCTGTGTTTGGACGTAACTCCTGTCTGGGAGCAGGGATTTGAGTAGATGAAATCGCTATGGTTCGTCTTGCCCTGTGACTTCCAGAATTTCTCAGGTTGCAATCAAAAACTTAAAATAGAGATATGACATAAGAAATTGTTAGAACACTAGCTTGATGATTTGGAGTCATTTTTACTAATAATGAACACTTTAATGGCACTTTATAACTTATGCAGGGCCTTCTGCCATATCTCATACAGCATGCTCCCTGAAATCAGGTATAGTTGGGACACCAGCAGATATCTAATGTTACTTACCTCTTTTCTAACCTGGGGGCACATCGGTGATCTTCTGAGACAGTGCTCACTGGGATGTCTAACTCCTACAGGAGCTTTCTACTGAGGTGTCCTCACCCTGGGGGTGGCCCTCTTGGTAGGGTTTTTATAACGATTGGAGCCTTGGCCCACAGGTTTGAAACCCATACCTTTGCCCACCAGCTCTGGAAGTACACTCCACTCCTGCAACAGCCCGTTCTTCTTTGGGCCTGCTCCAGCTGATTTTTTAAACTGCCCGAGATTTGTGGTAGAACCATCTTTCAGATGAATGTTTTTCAGTACCATGTTTCTCACTATATGGAGACTCAAGCCCCAGCCCCTGTGCGCTCTGAACCCCAGGAGGCCTATGGCGCCTTGGCTCTGTTCTCTGGAAGCACCCTAGGCTAGACATGCAAGGGACTGGGACGGATGTGCAAGTAAGAGTCTTCAATTATGAAAGTATTAAATCCCTGTGTGATTACAGAAATCTAGCAATTTTAAGAGCTGAGGAGATCTAAGTTCTAGCCTTGGGGAAAAAAATGCTTTAATCTCTCCATAAACCCCAAAAAACAATACAGGATATGACAATTAGTGATTTAAGTTCCTTTCAACTTCAAAAAATAAATCTGATTTTCTGATAACAGTGTGTCTTTGTTACCCAGGAACACAGACTGTTAGAACACAGGTAATAACAAGTTAGAGCAGGTCTGGGCTTAATTTCCTCATCTGGGTCACTTATCACTGCACTGGACAGACACAAGCTCCTCCTCCTTCTCCCACTGCTCCCATTGCTGCTTCAGAAAGAGTAACTTAGGGCAATTTCTCTGTAGTTGAGATATTGCTTTAATCTATTAAGCATTCGATTATGATGGGGTAGCACACGTTCATTGCTATATTATTTCTAACAGAAAAAAATATGGTGCATCCTTAACATGCAACAGGAATGTGGGTGAATAAATTAGTATACATCCATCTGGTGTCATACTATATTGTCATTTAAAATAATGCGGCAGAGAAATATCTGGTGGCATAGCAAAAAATTATAAAAAGGTACTATTCCAATTTTTATAAAAGAGAAACTATATATATATATATGAATTATATGTATGCATAGAAGATCATCTGAAGGAATATATACCTGTCATAACAGTGGTTTTCATTTTTTTCTTGTATCTGCATTTTGTATGTTTCTACAATGCTGTTTTAGGAAAAAACACAATGAGAACTTTTAACCATTTAAAGTTACCCATGACTAAATCATGAGCGTCCATGTTTCTACTTTATTGTGATTCCTACTTAATATTCAGCGACTGTAGTTTCGGAGAGCAAAACCCTCTTTTGGCTTCTCAGGCAGGAAGTGACTCTGATTTCCCTTGATTTGAGGTACAATAATTGCTGTCCCTTCTTAGCACTACAGTCATTTATGTGGCAAATATTTACTAAGCATCTACTATGTTCTGGGCACTATTCTTTAGTCTGAGAATTATAGTAACATGTAAATGCTATGATAGCCACACAAGTCTTACCAGAATGAGGCACATACCATCACATATTGCTTGTTGGCCAGTTGTCCGCATTCCCAGGTTTGGGATTCAACATCCTTTGTTGGGATCATCTCCCCACAGCTATGTGTTCTCTCCCACAACACATTCTTAGGCCAGCCTTTGTGAGGGTAGCATGGCTCCCTACCCCACACCACCATTTGTTTTTCAATGAGAAACAACAACAACAAAATTACAGCTGAAAACCTTTTTTTCCTAATCCTGAAAGTGCTATGTGCTCACTGTAGAAAAATTAGAAGATACAGAAAAAATATAAGGAACCAGAGAATGCCATTCATCTTACTGGTAAATTACATTTCTGCTAAAAGAATAAATCCATTGCAGTGAGGAAACTGAGAAGGTTGCAAAGGATGATTTTCTCTTTGTCATAATTATGTAATAAGAAAAACAAGCGGACCTTTTTTTTTGTTTATTTTTTTTTTAAATACTCTGAAATTCTCAGCCTTTGGAATGAAATAAGCAGATGAAAATTTGCTTTATAAAATTCAGTGTAGCAAAGCCATGCATGTAGCATTTGTTACCTCATGTGATTTTGGTCATAGATGGTTCGTGCTCTAATTTTCGTTTTGCTCATTATTAGCCTGAGAGGATCATCTAATTGAATTCTTAAATGCTATTGTATCTCTCAAAACTGAGGCTAATTTTAGCTCTCTGATAAAAACAGATAATATTTAACAAACCAAATTTAGAGAAATACTGTTTCCCTGAAAATAAGACCTAGCCAGACCTAATGCGTCTTTTGGAGCAAAAATTAATATAAGATCCAGTATTATTATATTATATTATACTATATTATATTATATCATATTAAGACCCAGTCTTATATTATAGTAAAATAAGACTGGGTCTTATATTAATTTTTGCTCCAGAAGACATAGAGCTGATTGTCCAGCTAGGTCTTATTTTTGGGGAAATACAGTGTAGACCAGCATTCAGTCTCCTATTTTATATCTTTTAAAAGGTATGCTTTCCTGTAGCAGAATTAATTTATCATACCTTTGTAAAGGTGATTAATTATTCAAAGATATATCTAATTATTCAAAGAAATATCAGATTTGCAACCATCATTAATTACTAGCCAACATTAACACAAAATAAAGTCAAATAAAATTGAGAGAGAAAATAATAAACTCTCTCTATTATACAGCCAGCACTATCGCAAATATGTATTCAATTATTTTCAGCAAGGCCCTCTGTGGTAGATGTTTCATGCTTAATTTGCTCTGGAACTCTGACCTTTCAGTTTGTGATAGCGAAAAGAAACATCATACTCATATAGGGGATGGCAGAAGGACCTCAGGAAAGATCCAAGAACTGGGCTTGGTAAAAATAAGACCCAGCATTTATTGCAGTCTCACCAGGCTTCTCATTTAATTCTTACAAGGCCCTGAAGAGATGGCCATTAACATCCCCATGTTCTAATGAGGGCAGTGGGGCTTAGTTGGTGTCTATAACTTGCCCAAGGTTAGAGGTGGAAGCACATCTCTCATCCAAGTCTGTGTCTCACTCTGATCTCATGCTTAACGATTAGTTCTAATGCTTCCCATTAGGGAGTAGAAGGGTCAGCCACGATTTAAATTCCATTCAGCAAATACTGTTAGACCTGGCCACACTCCCAGAGCCAGGACAGGGATGCTCTCATCTAGGAACGTGTGGTGTTATTTGAAATAATTATAGACTATAAGACAGTATGTAATTCAATTTCAAATTAGATATAACCAAGGGCCAAAATATTTGCAACAGAAAATATGTACTTTGGGTATTCGAAAATTCCAATACAGCCAGAATTTCAGATCTTACTCATTTCTTATTGACCAAGTATCTGACTCAACCAACTGAATTGTATGCAAATAAAAATATTTTAGTACTCTGAAATTCTCAGCCTTTGGAATGAAATAAGCAGATGAAAATTTGAGTGGTCAAGGATGAAAATTATCTCAGAATTAAGCAAGGATCATATGAACCCCATGGCTCATTTTATCCATGGCATTCACAATGAAGAACTATAAGGAAAGAAAGTAGTATCTCTTTCCGGGTGTCTGAAACATCCTGTAATTATATGCCCAATAGCAATGTATATTAAAAAAAAAAAAGTGGAGCATTGAATAAAGAATCAAATCCGTGAGCTCTGATGCCAGAACTTTTATTTATTAACTGTACGTATAATTTTTGATAAGTGACCTGATCTTTCAGATTCTCAGCTTCCCCATTTGTAAAATGGAAGTGCAGTACCAATACGACTAGATGCTGTGTTTGATTTCACTGAGATGACATGTGAAAAGTGCTTTGGGAGCTATAAAGCTGTAAAAGCGTATTATAGTCAGTCCCTATCATGTGTTATTCATCTTTATTACCCTGTGCCTTGAACATGATCTGATACAGCACACATGTTTAACAAATGTTTGTTGAACCTAATGGAACCTAAGCTTGGTTTATGTACAGAATAAACAGAGCTGGAGAAGTGTCTCACTACAATGATGTTTGTACTAATTGTGTGGCTCCCTTGAGCCCAGTTGTACCAGAGTACAGCAGATCCTCATTTGAAGGACCTGCTGCTGGCTCAGCCCTGCCTTGCTCTCCATGATGCTCTCTCAGCTGTTGCAGGCTGAAATGAGCCGCCAGACTGCACAAGCCCCTCCTTGAAGCTGGCATGTGTGGGGAACATCCTAGGTGGGGAGACCTTTAGTTAGGAGTGATGACTGGCAATCTCAGTACACACTGGAGGAGACCAAAGGGGTTTTGAACTACAGGGGAAAGTAAAATTTTTAAAAAATTAATAATAATCACTCTTTCTAGAGAACAGTTTTGACATGCTACCGTTTCCTCGAAAATAAGACCTAGCTGGACAATCAGCTCTAATGAGTTTTTTGGAGCAAAAATTAATATAAGACCTGGCATTATATTATATTATATTATATTATATTATATTATATTATATTATATTATATTATATTATATTATATTATACCAGGTCTTATATTATAGAAAAATAAGACCGGGTCTTATATTAATTTTTGCTCCAAAAGACGCATTAGAGCTGATGGTCCGGCTAGGTCTTATTTTCAGGGAAACATGGTACTTGCCTCTTGCATTGTGATAGAAATGCAACGTGGGAAACCAAGGAAGGTTTCCTTGCAAGCTGTTGTGCAGAAGAGGTCAGGTGCAAATCTGAACAAGTTGCTGGAGGATGAGTCTGTTCATTGACGTTTCCTATTATACACAAACAGCAGGATGTTGGAAAGAAAATATGCTATTATGGCAGTTGTCACATTATCTCAAAGTAGTATTTTTCATTGACTCAATTATATTTATTAAAACTACTGGACATTTAAATTCCTCTTCTCTAAATCTCCTTTGCTGGAAAGGCACTGGGAATCTTAGTTCTATTTTCACAACAAAATGTGCTTGTTTTTATTTGTTTGTTTGTTTATTATATCTGGGGGAAAGCTGAATGGTGGGCTCTCCAGACAGGGTCACCTTGATAACATCAATGGACCAGCTTGGCAGGTCCAGAAACTTGATATTTTTGGTGTCCCAGAGCTAACTTGATACATGTAGAATGATTTATAATATAAACCATAATACCTACCTATCAATTTAAAGTGAAAATCAGGTGGATCAGAAGGTGATATCGACCTAGTCATATTCTCTGCCTATCAGAAAGCTTTGGGAAGCCACATTTATAATCATACATGTTTGTTGAGTGGGGAATAATCGAGAAGAGTCCATAATTTGTTGAGTTTAATGTTTAGTGGTATTAAGCTATTATAGCATGACAAATCCATTGCCACAAAAGAGGTGTGTCTGCCAATAAGACCACATATTCAGGATGGCTGGATATGGCACTGTCATTCCTGGGCAGAAGATGCCAAGCATTTAATCAGTGAAATCTTTAAGTTACACAAAAAATACAGTGTCATCAGGATTCTGCCCCAATCGGAAAATTACTCTTTCTATTAAAGACAATCTCTCCCTCTTCCTTCATCAGTACAATATCAGAGAATTCAAACGCAGAACAACCTCATAAATAAGGTAGACGGTGATCAGGCAGAAGGGAAGCAGATGGACAAAGAACACAGAACTCTTATCAGAAAGAGACATCAAAAAGCTGCGGAGCCCCCTGGCGAGAAACGCCAGTTCTGAGAAGCAGGCATTTTGCAGAACCTCAATAAAACATAATGATAAATATATATATAGTAAAAGAAAACTGAACAATTACATAAGCATAAATTGAGTTCTGTCTAACCATTCTGATGGAAAAAAAAATTTCCACCAAAGACAGTCATGATACAAGAATATGTAGCCTGCACAGAAGAGGATAGCAGAACAAGGGCAATGTCACCCCAATCAAGGAACAGAGCATTTACTAGCACTCCAAAGATCCCGTGTCCCCTTCCAGTCACTAACCTCCCAATGGTAACCACCCAAAAATGTTATGCCTCCTGACTTCTAACAACATAGATTAGTTCAGTCTATTTTTATACTTTATGTAATTGAAATATATACTCTTTGTGTCTGGCTTCTATTGCTCAACTTTATTCTTGAGCAATTCATCTATATTTTTTCATGTAGTTGTAGATCATTCTCACTGCTATATAGTATTCTACTGTGTGACTATAGCACAATTTATTTAGTAATTTTGTTGTTGATGTTCATATGGGTAGTTTCCAATTTTTGTCTATTACAAGTATCATGTACTTTGTCTATTACAATTTGCCATGAACATTCTAATACATGTATTTTGAAGAACATATTACACATTTCTATTGGATGTATACCTAGGAATGTATTTGCCGGGTCACATGTTATGCACATATTCGACTTTAGGAGTAACAGCCAGTTTTGTAAAGTGGTTGTACCAATTTTTTCTCTCAAAAGAAATATGTGAGCATTCCTATTCCTCCACATCCTTGTCAGCACCTAATCTTTTCCATCTTTTTTATCTTAACAATTTTGGTGGGTAGGTAGTGGTATTCCATTGTGCTTTTAATTTGCATTTTCCTGATAACTACAGTAGCCGCCCCCACACCATCCGTGGTTTTGCTTTCCGCAGTTTCAGTCACCTGCTGTCAACTGTGGTCTGAAAATATTAAATGGAAGATTCCAGAAGTAAGCGATTCATAACTTGTAGGTTGTGAGCCATTCTGAGTAGCGTGATGAAATCTCAGGATGTTCATCCACTCTGTCCTGCTGGGACGTGAATCATCCCTTTGTCTAGCATCTCTATGCTGTACATGCTCCCCGCTTCATAGTCACTTAGCAGCTATCTTGGTTATCAGATTAACTGTCACAGTGTCACAATGCTTGTGTTCAGGTAACCCTTATTTCACTTAATAACGTCTCTAAAGCGCAAGAGTAGTGATGCTAGCAATTCAGATATGCCAAAGAGAAGCTGTAAAGTGCTTTCTTGAAGTGAAAAGGTGAATGCTCTCAAGTTAATAATAATAATAATAATAAATCATATGCTGATGTTGCTAAGATCTCCCGTGAGAATGGATCTGTGAAATTGTGAAGAAGGAAAAAGAAATTCAAGCTAGTTTTGCTGTCGCACCTCAGAGTGCAAAAATTATGGCAACAGTGTGTGGTAGTGCCTAGTTAAGATGGAAAGGCATCAAAATTGTGGGTGGGAGACAGAAACAGAAAATGTACTTATATGTACTATCCACGATTTCAGGTATCCCCTGGGGTCTTGGAATATATCACCCACAGATAATGGGGAACAACTGTAATAAACCTGGGCAATTTTCATATGTTTATTGGCCATTTACATATCCTCTTTTATGAATCTTTTGCCCACTTTGCTGTTGAGCTGTCTTTTTCTTACTGATTTGTAGGAGTTCTTTATATTCTGGAATTGTGTGGGGTTCTTTTTATCATATATATTATGTGTGTATAAATACACATACTTAGCATATCACATTTTTTTCTTTTATATTTGTTCCTTTTTATTTCCTATTTAAAAAAGCATTGCCTGTTTCTAAGGTCATGAAGACCTTTTTCTCTAAAAGCTTTATTGTTTTACATCTCAATGTTTGCTGTAGTCCGAATGTTTGTGCCCCCCTCCAAATTCGTATGTTGAAATCCTGACCCCTAAGGTGATGGTATTAGGAAATGGGGTATTTGGGAGATGATTAATTCATAAGGGCAGAACCCTCATGAATGAGATCAGGGTCCAGAGAGATTCCTCATCCTCTATTACGTGAGGACACAGCAAGAAGCAGGCCCCCACCAGACACCAATGTTTATGGTATTTTTGTTATAGAAGCCCAAATGGACTAAGACATACTTGGAATTGATTGTTGTGTATAATGTGAGGTAGAAGTCAATATACATTTTTTTTCATATGGATATCCAATTGGCCCTGCACAATTTATTGACAAGACCACTTCCTACCGCATTGTATGTTCACTCACGTCATAAATCATGTGATTCTATCTGTGTGGGTCTATTCCATTGGACAGTTATCTGTTCTTGCACAGATACCACATGGTTTTGATTACCATAGCTTTATAATAATAGTTTCTAATATTTCATAGTGTTAGGTCTTCCATATTTGTTTTTCTTCAAGAATACTTTTACTATTCTTGGCCTTTTGCATTTCCATATGAATTGGAGAATTGACTGTAAATTTTTGGTTAAAAAGAAAAACACAAAACTACGGCTTGAATTTTGGTTGAGAGTGCATAGAAGTATGTATTAATTTGGAGAGAACTTACATCTTTACAATACTGAATCATTCAATCTATAACAATATGTATTCTTTTATTTGTATGGCTCTTTTTTTTCTTAAATAATATTTTGTAATTTTCAGTTAAAGGTCTTGCACATCGTTAATTCAATTTATTTCTGGGTGTTTGAGGAGTGGGTGTTATTGTAAATATGTTTTATTTTCTATTGCTTATTGCCAGTGTATACAAATATGACTCGTGTCATAGTCAGCTCAGACTGCTATAGCAAAATACCATAAACTGGGTGACTTATAAACAACAGAAATTTGTACCTCAGAGCTCTGGATTCTGGGAAACCCAAGATCAAGGTGCGGTAGAATAGGTGTCTGGTAAGTACCCTCTTCCTCATTCATAGACAGTGGCTTTTCACTGAGTTCTTACCTGGTGGTGATGGATCTCTCTGAAGCAGTAATCCCATTCACGAGAGCGCCACCCTCATGAATTAATCATCTCCCAAGTGCCCTATTTCCTAATGCCATCACCTTGGGGATTAGGATTTCAAAATATGAATTATGGACAGGACACAAACATTCAGTCTATGGCAACTAATTTTAGTACGTTGATTTTATATCCAGTGTCATTCCTATATACTCTTATTAATTCTAAGAATTTATTTATATAGACTGTTTAGAAATTTTCTATGTGCACAATCTTATTATCTGGAAATGACAGTTTTATTTCTTTCTCTTGCCTTTTGCACTGGCTGAACCTCCAGTTACAGTGTTGAACAGACATGATTACAGTGGCCATTCTTGACTCAGTCCCAATATTAAGAGGACATTTTCAATATTCTACCATTGAGAATGATGTTTGCTGTGAGCATTTCGTAGATATTCTTTATCACATTAAGGAAGTTCTATTCTTAGTGGGCTAAAAGTTTTCATCACAAGTGAATGTTGAATTTATCAAATATTTTTTCTGCATTTGACATGATCGTGTGACTTGACTCCTTTTTCTGTGAAGGTGATGTACTAGTTATGATTTCTGAATGTTAAATCATGCTCACACACACAGATTAAACTGTTCTCAGTTTACTGTATCACTGGATTTGATTTCCTAATATTTTGTTAAGAATTTTTTAATAATGTTATTTAAAAGGTAGATTTGCAATTTTCTTTCTCAGAAAGCTTGTCAGAGTTTTTAAATCATGTTTATGCTGTTTTCATTTTTTATAAAAGTCTGGGAAGCTGTGCTTCTGTTTCTATCTTCTTGAAGAATTATATAAGACAGGTGTTATTTTTCCTTAACTATTTGGGAGATTTCATTGATAAGCAATATGGGCCTGGGCTTTTCTTTGGGGAAAGACTTGTAAATAATGGGTTCAATTTTTTTAATACATACAGAACTATTCATATTTTCTTATCTTGTTCTGTCAGCTTTGGTAATTTTTGTTTTTCAAAGAATTTGTCCATTTCATCCAAATTGTCAAATTTATCTTTATAAAGTTGTTTTTAGAATAGTTTTATTGTATAATATATAGTGATAGCCTCTCTTTAATTGCTCTTGTTACTGATTTGTGTTTTTTCTACTTTTTTTTATGACTCTTATTAGGATTTTATCAATTTTGTTAATCTTTTCAAAGAACGAACTTTGGGCTTATTGATTTTCTCTATTATATGTTCAGTTTTTATTTTCTTGATTTCAACTTTTATCTTTATTATTTATCTTTTTAGGTTTAATAGCTTCTCTTTTTCTACCTTCTTAAAAGCAACACTTAAATTGTTGATTTTTAGACTTTTTTTCTTTTCTAATATATGCATTTTAGGCTGTACATTTCCTTCTAAGCATTATTTCAGTTTTTTTCTCCTAAGTTTTGAAATGTATTTTTTAATTATTCAGTTTAAAATACTTTCTAATTTTGGTTTTTTTCTTTATCTCATGGATTATTTAGAATGTATTGTTTAATTTTTAGGCAATTGGGGTTTTTTCCTATTTTCATTGTTGATCTCTAGCTTAATTCCATGGTGGTCAGAGAAGTTATTCTGAAAGATTTCAATATTTTGAAATTGTTGAGACTTTCTTTGTATTACAATATTTTGATTTTAATAAATGTTCCAGGTACACTTGAAATAAATGTGAGTTGGTCATTAGTAGGTGCAATTTTACATGCATAGTGGTTAGATCAGGTTTGTTAACTGTGCTGTTAATATATTCTATATCCTTACTGATTTTTAAATTTTTCACTTGTTCTGCCAACTGTTGGGAAAGATATCTTAATGCTTCCCACTGTAATTGTTGATTTGTATATTTTTCCTTTATTTCTATCCATTTTGTTTCTTTAGTTTATTTTAAAGCAATGCCATTGGGTGCGTAGAGATTTAGGATTGTAATATCTTCTTATTGAATTGACCCATTTATAGTTTTGAGCCGTCTCTTTTTATCTCCAATAATATTTCTTGCGCTAAAGTTCACGCTTGATATTGATAGAATTACACAAGCTTTTTTGTTGTTGTTAGTGTTTGCATGGTATATTTGTCTTTTCTTTCACATTAAACATTTATTTCTCATTATTTTTAAATCATAGTTGTTTTTTATTTAGCCTCATAATCATGGTCATTTACTTCAAATTTAGTTCACTTATATTCAATGTAATTACTGACATAATGGGTTTTTAGCTACCACTTTATTTTTCATTTTCTTATTAGGCTCTTCTTTTATATTCCTTTTGTTTTCCTTTTGTTTTATGTTCCCTTTTTCCACCTTTCTTGCCCTTTTTAGATTATTCACAAATTTTTTATTATGGAATGTTTTTATTTTAATAACTTGCAAACTATACATTAATTTCTTATTCTGTTTGTTAGCCTAAAGATGACAACATATAGCCTTGGCTTATTTGTACAAATTACTATATTTCCCACTCCTGATATTATTAGACCCTTAAACAGTTTAAACTGTTTATCACTCCTGATTTTTGTGTTTTTCTTCCTTTGTGTTTTAGTTCTACATAGTTTTTATACTACAACGGACATTACAATTATTGTTTTGTACAGTCAATAATAATTTATAAATATCCATATACTTACCCTTTCTAATGTTTTTCATTCCTTCCTGAATTTTTTAGAAAATAAACTTGCAACACGGTCACTATGGAAGTTAAGTATGCAGTTTAAATACATTTGAGATGGAATTTTGATTTTAAAAAAGCACCAAAAATAGATTGTAAGTTTATGTAAGACAAGTTCAGTATAGATGTCAGGCAATAATATTGATTGTTTTTAATAAAGTTCTGAATTTACTCAGTCAAATTCAAACACTGAATGGTATTTTGCAGTTTTCAAAGAACATTAACATCAGCCCTCAGTTGATCCTGTTAATAACTTGATGGATAAACCAAAAAAGACAAAGGAGTAGTGATCAAGGGAGGAAAGGGACTTGCCCTCATTCACACACCTTACACTGAACTCCAGTCCCCTGACGCCTAGTTCAATCCTCCGACAATCTGTATCAACTAAAAGTACCTAACACAACTCTTGTGTCTATAAAGATAAATGTGCCTGTAGAAAATACATCCCTCAATATACGGAGTTTAATTAAAACATAAATGATCACCTTTTTCCTTCTTTTGATAACTCCTTATCATTAGATTTTTAAAAATCAAAACACACATAAACGTCTGCCTGTAGCAAACAAAGTAAGTTTTCTCTCAACTGGAAGCTCACATTAAAGCCATGCATAAGTGGGGAAGATAAAGGGAGACTGATAAATACAATGTTTATTTTAGTCTTTCTGCTTAGTTTTTCTTTTCAGGCACTGGACTGTACTTAGTTTTCAGAGCCAGAAATGATGACTGTTTATGTATCTAAATTTATTAATACTCTGCTCTTAGAAATTTTTAGGTACAATAGATTCCAAGAGTATTTTGGGAACTTCTCACTGGTGAAATCTAGATTGTATTCAGCGGAAAGCCAACAAACACATGCCATAAAAAGCCATTAATAATATAAACTTTTGGCAAATATCACACTCTTCTCATCTAGCATACAAGTGAGGCAAAGCAGGTGCTTAGTAAGGGTAATGAATGAATGAATGAATGAATAAATTAAAAGTACCTCAGTATGTAGCTCTATCTTCTCATTTTACCCAAAGTACTGACACAAAGCCAAGGAGGACTGTGTTTGGAGCATGGATAATAATTTTGTTTCCGATTCTCCATCTTTTTTCTCCCTCTACTACCAATTTAACAGAAAGTAAACCGCTCTTCCGATGATGCCATGGCAGATGGAGTCCTGCCCCTCTCCAAGTAAGGCTTGCCCACTGCCACACTGTGAGGAGAAAGCGTTCGGTTTGGGGTGGTAGTTGACATGCTTTGTGCTACCTCCCCAGTTCCTATCTCTGAGAATGTCTGCTGTTCACAGTCTGCTATAAAGGATAGACCTAAGAGGCCCTGACGCCACCCCATGTGCACTTCACCCCATTCTGAATAGACCAGGAACAGACTCGTGGGCAACAGATAGACTCTCAAGAATTTGAGCCAAATTGCAGAAACTACAATCCGTGGTTGTGGACTACGAGAGCTCACATGCAGTGGGGCAGAGTGCACACCAAAGTCAAGTACAACCAAGGTTGCGTGAGAACAAAATTATAAATAATCAGAGGAAGCCAAGTCTACAGAGAAAAGACATTAGACATGCTTAAAAAGGCAAGAAGAGTCCAAAGAGAAAGAGTGAAAGAACGAGAGAAAGAATCAGAGTCAGAACAACACGAACCGACTTGGGTTTCTGACTTTCTAGTTCCCAGCTTCAGCCTCTGTGAAGTCCGTCAGGACTTTGTTTCCTGCTGCTGGGCCTCTGTAGGATCTTTACAGTTAACTCCCCTTTTTAATTTGGGTCAATTCCAATGAGATTTGATTTCTTGAAACCAACAATCTCTTGACTAACGGGTTTCTCTTCTCCCCTAGACACCCAGTGATTTGGTGTGGCCCTTCTCTCTCCTGGGAGGAAAGAAAGTGATCTGAAAAACTGTCACACTAGCGAACACTTGGTTTGTTGACTTTTCCAGTAACATTTTAGAAAAGCACTGCTATGAGAAAGCAACATTAGATACTAAGAAGTAACAGTTCATGATACCATTTTTAGCATCTGTTGGAATATATTTTAGGAGGAGTTTTCCCAGAGTACCTTCCATAGCTGACCACTTACTCTGCCTAAAAGGGCTACTTATCATTACACATAAACCTTTCTCTGTACCCCCACACTCCACACACACCATATCAACTCTTCTACTAAACTGTAAATGTCTTGAAAACATGGCTTATGTCTCCACCATCATTGCATACTTAGCACGTTACTACAGTGTCTAACAACTGTAGCATTCATTTGAATGGATATACACCATATATGTAATTTGAACAAATGTTCTTTCTCCACCTCTCATGAATATTTTGAGAATGTGGGGGCCTGATATTCAGATATCACCTTTTCAGAAACCCTCCTTTTCCCTTTACCACTCTTTCTGGACTTTCATGCACCTTTGGACTTGCTCTGCTAGAATTGTTTAAAGAGCATGAGGAAGAGAGGAAAGCAGTATAGCCTTTACTTAGGCCAGAAAAAGAAGACTTAGCAATGACCCAGTTGCATTCATAAAGTGGTGATTATAGGCAATTGAAAGGGATTTTCTGAGCCAGCACCTCCCATCGGATCACTCCCATCATTGACCCGCAAATCCACAAGCTCACATCCATTACATGCCAGTCAGAAAACTGACTTTCTGATGAAGACACAGCAGGCATACAGCACATTTGCACCAACGCAGGTGTTAAGTGTATAAACCCCACCTCCAAAGTGCTACACTGTGCAATGTTTAACTATTTTCTTGGAAAAGAGGCCATTCTCACAGATTTGATTTAAGTCCAGGGAGGGGATTTAAATAGAAACTCTCAAATACAGGACTATTCATATTGTTTTAGAAAAATTATTTTCATGCAGAAAGGACTGCTTTTTTGAGAGACTACCGTTAACTTTTTATTTCCCTTTTCTACGTCATTAAAGGCAAGAATAATATTCAGAACACTCAAATGTCATATATGGAAATAAAAGAAAATTATGTTTTGAGCATGTTTGGTTCTCTAGCATAGTACATACTTGTCTTTTCTGGTACAATAGCATAATTTATTTTCTGAACATTTGAATTTTTATAGAATGAATCAGTGTTAATGTAGAAACCAGCTGAATCATCCATCCATCAATCAGATACTTATTTATCTTTTTCTACTATGTGTTTGTCATCTTACTAAAAAAGATACTTGGAATTTTTTTATTTGAAGTACTTTTCCCCTTTGATTGTTTTGTTTGGTTTACAAGTAATGTGGTAAAGCTATCATTAACTGTGTGTTTGTTCAAATTCATGTTCATAATATTGAGTCAGAAACTTGAGTCATGTGCAGTACAACAGTATCTCAAATTTGATGACTTTCATACAAGAGATAAAAAAAAATCCAGAAAGGGTAGGATAGAAAGGAAATCTTTTCTGGCCCCAAGAAAGGCCAATTATACTTTAGATTATAGTGATAAATCAGTAAGAACTCTTAGTGATTTGACTAAGAGTTGACTTTGATTGTTACTTAATTATCTTGTTTCAATAAATCTGAAGAATCTAGTTATCCCATCTTAAATATAATCACCTAGGATATTGAGTTCACTTTAATATATTAATTTGTTGGGCACATATTTTATTATATGTTCCAGATGGCTCCAGAGAAAAGAAATGCAGCTTAAAAAGATCAAAATATCACTTGGAACCAAACTATGATTTTAGTGGGGAAAACATTGGCCTGAATGCTAGTCACTGAGAACAGAATGCTAGTCACTGTAGTATTACCAATGAATTGAATAGCTCTGTTATTTATTTGACTTTCTTGTATCTCAGTTTCCCCTTTAGTAAAATGAGATTCTTCCCGTGACTGAAATCTCATTCTAAGAGTCACTGACCTTTTATCATTTAACTTTTGACCCAAACTTATCACACTAAATCTTCCTAATTATTATGCATTTAACAATCCACTGTTCAGTAGCCATCATATAGTAAATGCAACAATTATTATTAGCTGCCTAATATTTCCCATTCTAACTGTATAAATGGAGAAAACTATGAATTAAAAAGAAGATTTGGGTTTATTATGCATAATTTCTAAGGAAAAAACTCAGAGAAATAATTTGTTGTAGACAATAGCTTCTATCTAAACACACTATGCTATTGACTACCAGATAATTCCCTAGAAACTAAATTGCTCTTACCAAATTATCTTCATAATATATCCATATGGTAGACTCATGGACTACCTGCTCACTAAAACACATGGTCTACCAAAATCGTATTTTAACATTATTAGCTTTTAAATATTAGAAATGATTTCAATACTTGGAAAAGTCTGGTGAGCATGATTATATGTGGAGATTTTCAAATAGAACGTCTGAGGGGATATAAGTAGATTATATTCCCTATATAGTAACTCATTTTTACAATGTTTTACCGTTTTTGTGCAGTTTCACATCCTGTCTTGTAATAATAGTAATAAATGATCCAAAGGTAATCGATTATTTTACCTCTTCCCCTACCCACTCTGACCAGGACTGCATTGTACCATTTGTAAACATCACAAGTCTGTAAGTCATCTTTGTGATGTCAGGAGGGAATTCAAGGTTTCCTTTCAGGGCCAATGCATTGGAATATTTGGTTGAACCATAAAATTGCTATTACTGGTCAGAAATTATTGACTTGTGGCGGTGTCATATGGCTCAAGCTAAAGAGCCTTGAGTTTGAATTCCAGCCCTGAAAAGTTGCTGGTTTGTGAAATGGGAACAACACCTACTTTGTAGGATTGATGTGAGGTTCAACCATGACATGTAGAAGTACTATGTCTGGCAATAGTACAGTGCAACAAATAGTTAATACAATATTGTTATCAATGTAAGTAACTTACAGAGTTTCTTCACTCTCTGTTTAGCGATTTCGGCATATATGGCAAAGATGACGGTTGCTATGATTGAGAGAAATGGAAAATATTTGTTAGGCAAGCATAATTTTTAAAGCCCCAGTAGCTTTAAAGGCCTTCCACTCCTGTCCTGTATGTGCTGGTATGTCCTAGTAAGGTCACAGATAAAGTTTGATACATACTTGGTAGAGTATCTAAATAGGAAATGTACTGAGGCAAATCAAGAGCAGAGTATATATTAAAAACCAGAAATCAAAGCACTGAGAAAACATTCTGAACTTTTGGCAGAGGATTGGGACTGCCTGAATCCCCATGACTCTTTGAGTTATTAATAGTGACTCATTTTGCCATATTTCGGGCCGTTACATATTTATATATCAAGCAGTGTTTGTGAGGCTTTCAAGGCTCGATGGCTTTTTTAAAAATGTGTTACTCTGGCATAGAGCAGGGCAATGTGGATGCCATTTTGTCATTTGTGTAGCACCTACCCCACTGCACTCATTAAATGCTAAGGAAAGAAGGGGGCTTGCAGCCTTGCCTGGAACGTGGCTCCCATCTGCTTTGCCAGAAGCCATGATGAAGTCACAAGTTGCACAACAGTAGTAATTCGCAGCTATTTATGACCATTTTAATAGCAAAGCTCAAGATTAGAAGGCTGTGTTTACATGCTGTGCAGCAGAATGGTTCCATGAATCATTCCCACAGTAACTTTTGGTCAAACCAATCAACCAATTAATGAAAAACCAACCAGTTGGTCCTGAAGCTGTGATAAATAGGTCTCCAAGTTAGCCTCTACTTTCCTGACACTCCTCCACAAATGAGGCCGAACTGACTCTCGCCCTCAGGCACACAGCCCCCACTCCCCATCCTCTCTGCAAGCCACAGCCCTGCACCACTCTTTCCACCCACACTCAAAACCCTAGGACACCAGGTAAGTCAAAGGAACTTTGGAAACTCCTGAAGAGCACCTGTGAACATAATTACAAAAACATGTTTATTTTTAGCACATGTTTGTTTTCTCATTGTCATTGCTCCATTTTGTGACTTCATTTAGTGATCCTATAGCACATTGGCGAGAGATCAGTAAAACACTTTCATTTGTCCATTCAAACGGACTTGAGGTTTGAGTTAATTATCACTTCCTGACAGACTGAAGGTCAGACTATTTCCTTTTGTTTCACATGGCAGTTAATCCCCTCATTAAGGGTGATGGAAAATGAATAATTAAACTTATGCCATTTTCATATTTCAGATAATAAGAGGAGCTGAGATCCTAGAGATATCATATGAGAAGACAGGAAATTGTTGAAGACTACGTCCTGCAAACACGTGAGTTTCTTTCCTTTGGTCTCGTAGTAAAGAAGGTACAGCTAAAGGTCTTCCGCTAAGTTAAGACAAAATAATTTAAGAATGGAAAGAGCTCCTGGGCTCCTCTGTGCCACTCACTGGCTGTGTGACTTGGGGAAAGGCAGCTGACCTTTTCCCGTGAAAGGTTTCCTTATTTGTAAAATGGAGATGATAATAACCAAGTTAGAGAATTGTCTGGGTTAACTTAACTCACTTTGTGGGTCACTTTGATCCATTAGGTGAGTATCAAGTTACATTGTGGTAGGCCCTGGAGACAAAACACCCAAGTAGCCATTCCTCTAGGGCCTTAGGGAATTCAGCTTTTAGCCATCCTCTTCTAATTACTCTAAAAAGGTGGGTTTTTTTTGGAGGGTGGAGGTAGTAGAAAGGTACAATGAATGGTACCCAGAAGAGCTCACCTGGTGAGGGGCGGTGCCTCTGCCCTTCCCATGGTTCCCCATCTCACTGGAAACTGCTCACCCGACACCTGCCAGTCCTGTTCTGTTGAGACTAGTGAGGGGGCCCCCTTTGTACTGTGACTCCTGTGTCACCTGACTGTGTTTGAGGAGGACCTAAAGCTCGTGCTGACTGAAAATGGGCTCAGCCTTGCTAAGGAACTCCCAGCCCCCTAAGAGAATACCTTCGAATCTAATGTGGTCATTTCTTTTGCTGTGCCAGGCAGTGCACTGTACAGAGTAGGGATAGCGTTCCGCCAGATGCAAAGTTCAGGAAACTCGATGGAGGAAGGGTTATCTCAGCTGGGTTTTAAAAGACCAGTAGCATTCAGATTGCCAGAGAGAAGGAGGGATGATGTTCCAAGTCAGTGTGGAGGACGAGCGAAGTGGGAAGGGTCTGGGATGAGCCCGGAATAGGGAGTCTCCCCAACAGCTGGACCATTGGCTGTGTGAGGGAGCGATGGGAGCTGGGCTTCTCAGATAGGGTTGAGTGAAGGCCTTAGACTTTATCTTGCCGTCAGTACAGACATTGGAGGGTGGAGGCGGGGTTTTTAGGGGAAAAAGTGTATGCTGTGCCTAGGGAATCAGTGGGAGGAGCCTACAGTTGAAGGTAATGGAGACTTGGGAATAAAAAAGGAAAATCAGAGGCACTAGGGTGGCTATATGAGTACATGCATTGATTATATGCAAAGGAGGTGGAAACTATGGCTCAAAACTGAATTTTAAATTCTATTTTCTCAGTGCTTTATCCAAACTGTCATTTACTAAATCCTAATTGGATTTTTGTGGGGGAAATAGTTCCTCCTTTAAAAAATGGTCTGGTAAGTAGCAGCTTTAAAAATGCTTCTGAAGGAAAAGAGGTCACAGGGTAAAGTGAGTGGAGCATGAGTGACTGAGTGACAAAGCGCTGGTTATCTTTCAAAAGAACACACCCATGAGCTGATACTGTGACAGATGCTATCTCATAGCTAGTTTGTTCCCTCATCAATATTGGAAAATACTTTCTACATCTTCCCATAAAGTGTAGAAAAATATCTTAATAATGATGCCATTATCATTTTTAATTGAAAAACTTATGTGAAAGTTAGGAAATTCTATCTGGAAGAGTACTTAGCAATCCTTTCATCCTTTTACAGAAGGGGAAATAGGACAATGGAGTGAATAACCCACCCAAAGCCTCCCAGCCTGTGTGTGCCAGACCCATTGCTAGAAGGTAGCTGCTTTACCTCCTGGGCTGGGGCTCTTTCTGCTTTGCCACAAGAATCCCCCAAGACCCTTTTATTGCTAACATAGAAGAGTCAATACTTTCCATTTCCTTTTTTCTAAAATCAGGAACGGTTTTATTGGATGAAGTCCTCACATTTCTCCTTACTGCATAGTTTTTTCTTGTTTATGGAATTATATGAGTAACGGTGAGGTAGGTAATCCTTTTGTTGAAGGTACCCTAACCAAGGGGGGCAAGTTGCATAGAGGGAAGGGAAGTGGCTGTGCAAAGGAAAGTACTCTGTCCAGACCACGCACCTGGGGTTTAAAGTAGGGCGATTTCACGCATTGTCAGCAGACCGCTGGCTCTGTACTCACCTGTGCGCAGGTGGACTGTCATCCAGGCCTCTGAGCACAGGCATGGAGCTGCCTGCCAGGGAATCGCAGGGGTCACTCACTGGCCCTCCCCTCTGTGTGAGTCTCTTCTCCTTTCTCAAAGGGGTTCTAAGATTATTCTAGTACCAATTCCAACGGGGGCAGAGTTCTCCACACCACCCACCAATTCTCTGATGCCTGCTGGGTATCCTACAATTCCACTTCGTTCTGACAGTATCTACCTAGAGAGAGCATCAGACCCCATGGTGAAGGACTCATCACAAGACTGCCTCCCTCCTCCATGCCGAACGCCAATCACAAGTCCTGTCAACAGCTGGGCTTCCGACCCACTGACTATAGATCAGAGATTGCAACTAACCCCTCCTCGGGTTTGTTTCGTTTGCTATAACACCTCACAGAACCCGGAGAAACATTTTACTTACTAGAGTATCAGTTTATTATAAAAGGATATAACTCAGGAACAGCCAGATGGAAGAGATGCCCAGGGCAAGGTATGGGGAAAGGGCAAGGAGCTTCCATGATCCTTCTGAGGGCACTTTTCTCCCCTAATCTCCGCACGTTCACCCTCCTGGAAGCTCTCTGAACCCCATACTACTGGAATCGTATGGAGCCATCCTCACGCAGGCATGGTCAGTTATTCACTCCATGTCCAGCCCCTCTCCTCCTCTGGAGGATGGAGGGTGGGGCTGAAAACTCCCAGCTGCTAATCCTGGCGTGGTCTTTCTGGTGACCAGCCCCATCCAACAGCCCACCCACAGTCACCTCAATGGAACAAAGGATGGTCCTAGGCCTCTTATTACTTAGGAATTTACGAGGGTTCTAGGAGCTCTGTGTCAGGGACTAGGGACAAAAATCAAATATATATTTATTATAAATCACAATACCATACGGCCCCTCCCCCCAACCCTGCAGAAGGCTCCGCTTCTTACAGGGCACCCAACAGTCTCCAGTCCCTGTTCTCCACCTTCCCTAGAAAAAGTTTAAAGGAAAAATAAATGTATCCTGTCAGAGCATGTTTCTTTTCTTTTTCCTCCAACCTTGCTCATTTCTCAGGCCCTGCCCGTCATCCAGGTGAAACTGCATTTCCCCACCGTGGGCATCCACACTGCAGAGCTCCGCTGTCTCAGCCTCCCCTGCATGGCACCTCCTCCCCCAGACCTGTCTCTCCATATATTTACCTTGTGCTGGGGAGGAAGTGTCCCTAAAACCTCCACAGGTCACTACTGCTGACTATAGTAGGGCCGGGCCATGGGCTCAGGCACAGGGAGTCCTGGTCAAGGGAAGCTGCAGTTTTAATTAACAGAAACTCAAACAGTTGCATTATATTAAAGTGTACATAGGGCAACCACACGTGCAGTCTTCGAAAGGCCATAATTGTTAGCACAGCCCAGTGAAATACTCAAGTACAGTAGATCCTTGAATAACGTCGTCGTTTCTTCAGCATCGCTTTGTTACAACGTTGATGAGATGCTGTAGGAGCCTAACTCTTGTTTATATCAATGAGCCTGTGGTAACATTGGTTTCATTACGCATAGTTTCACCGCAGTTCCAAGATCCTGTTGATGTTCCATGAAGACTTACTGTAGTGTGTTTTCATTAGGCTGTTTTTCCTTTAAACACAGGCCAATGAAGAGATCTTTCTGGGTGTCTGGCTTTATGATATTTTCATTTCAAAATTGGGTCAAAGAGAAATATAGTGGTAGATGATAAATTTCTTAAGCTTAAATCTGTCCTTCACGTATAAATGTCAACATTTCCTGTAAACTTTTAAATTTTCAGAATTTGCTAGAACTTTGAAACTTTATGTATTTATCTTTTATGGCCATCTTAAGTTTTTAATGTTTAGCTCATCAGACACTTATTCTTTGGTATTACCATTTCTCTGTTCTATAGATTCCCTGTCCAGCCATGAATGGTGAGAATAGTTGGATCTTCTAATTCCAGGCATTCATCTCATTTCCTCTTTCTTTCTGTCAGTCTTTCTTAATGTATGATTATTTAACTTTGGAATCATCTGGTGCTGACTTATATTGAATCTAGCATCAAGGTTGAGTCGATTCTTTATTCAATCATTCATAGGATGTGTTGGGTGCAAACTATATGCCAGGAATGTTCTAGGTGCTGAGGAAATAATGGTGAATAAAAATACATGTGGTCCCTGCCCTCATGGAGTTTACATTCCAGTTGAACAGACAAGCAATAATCAAATGATCATACCATAAGTATGTCACTAAAATTGTGACGACTGGGATAAAGGAAAAAAATATGAATAATAAGACAATTTCCAATGGTTACAATTTTATCAATTGGAATTCTTTCTGTGAAGACCTATGTAAACTTTTTTTTTAATTTATGATGAAAATTAAAATAAAGGTATATTCTACAAATATTCATTATGTAGAATTATAGTGGCCAGTCATTTTCTACCCAGCACTCCTTCCTCTTTTTGATTGTAACAAAGCCCCTTCCAGTTATCAGAGATGGTCACGTGATTCAAAAGAGGACTCTCTGAATCCTTCTCCAGGATTTTTCTAAGTGGAGCTGCTAGGAAGGTCTTCTGCCTGTTGGTTGTGAAGTGGAGGGGAGGTGACTCTGGGCTGCTATTGTCCATGCCCAACTTCCTCGCCCCTCCAACGCCCCTAGCACCTCTGGTTCCAATACAGGAGACTTTAAAACACCAATTTCCAGCTCAAGTGAGTTTGAGAAATTTTCTGTCACTTGCAAACGATGAGTTTATATTAATACAGAAAGTAATCACTTAATATTGTGACTATTTCTTAAGGTGGATTATTATAAATGGCTGGGCTGCCTGGGCATATCTTCGAATGAATTCCCTGCAGTTCTAATTTTCTTGCCTCATCTCCTCAAAGCAAATTTTTCTTACACCAAATTCCCTAATTCTTTGTTCTGAGTCAGTGGGGGGAGGACGGTGGCATCAGTCTTGATAGTCTTCATTATTGGTTCATATTCATGAGAGATTCCCAAAGTTCTGATTGGTGAATGCCTGTGCCAAGTGTCCTTTAGAATCAGTCCTGTTATTTCATTTCTGTTTTCTTCTCTTCTTTAAACTTCATGCCTCTGATTATTGTATTTAATTTTAGAAGTGTGCAACATCTCAGGGCTCACACAGACTCTATTTGTCCTCCTTTGGCAGATGTCTGATAATAATAGGCAGAATTCTTTCAACGTTGGGTTTCATCACGATTCAGATATTGAAAACTAAAATAAACTTTCCAGCACACCTTTAATCTCAATTTAAATCAGCCTCGGTTGAATAAAAATCACCTACTTGATAATATTTTACTTTTGCGCTTTCTAAAGAACAGAATTGGAGGTAAAAATACTGTAAAAGGAAGTTTTAAGAAGTTTAGAGTACTAGATTTGGGATTTTAAAATCTGTTTGCATTCTTGTATCGTTTTCTGTGAAACTTTCAGCAAATCGTTGCTCTTTTCTCTCTCTACATGGATGAGAAAGGGGGTTAAGGTATATCAGTGATTCTCAACCCTGGCTGCATATTAGAATTATCTGAAAAACCTGAAAATAATACTGATGCCCACCCCAGGTCTGTTAAATCAGAATCTCTGGGAGTGGGATCTATATCAATCAGTATTTTCTTAAAGATCCCAGGTGATTTTGATGTGCAAATAAGAACGGGAATCACAAACCTGATTATCTCTATTATCCCTTGTAGCAAACATCTTTATGTTTCTAAAACATATTGAGATTTGGGCAGTATATCAAAACCTTCAGTGATTTTTAATTTAGTAAAATGGAGGTTCTACTTTATTTTTCTACACAGTGCAATGGCGTTTAAAACTGGCCTAAGCAGATGGCTTGTAGGATGTTTGCTAGTGGCTGAAGCCATTCCTGAGTCCTCTTGCTTTTCCCACTCCTCCTTTGATGTTCTTGTCTCTAAATGAAACATTATTACAGGCTTTTGTTGAGCTGAAAAGTAAATGAACGTACACTCATGTTCATAGCAGCATTATTCACAATAGCTAAAACATGGAGGCAACCCAAGTGTCCACCAACAGATGAATGGATAAGCAAAATGTGGTATATACCTACAATGGACTATTATTCAGCCATATAAAAGGAAGGAAATTCTGACATATGCTACAACATGGATTAACCTTGAGGACGTTGTGATATGTGTGTGAAGTAAGTCAGTCACAAAAAGACAAATACTGTATGATTTCACTTATCTGAGATACTTAGAATAGTCAAAATTATAGAGACCAAAAGTGGAATTGCGGTTGCCATGGGCTAGTGGCAGGGGGTAGGGGATAAGGAGTGATTGTGTAATGGGTAAATCATTTCAGTTTTACAAGATAAAAAGAGTTCTGTGGATGGATGGTGATGGTTGCACAACATAATGGGTGTGTTGAATGCGTCGCAACATACATTTGTGGCCTTTCCTGAGTATTACTCAAGACTGGAGTTCTCCATGTAAAAAAATAATAATAATAGGGGTTAAGATGGTAAATTTTTATGTTATTGTATTTTACCACAATAAAAAGAAAATTTCTTTTGAAGTAGATGAACGAAAGGGGATAAATGCATTGCCAATCTGTTGTGGAAAATCACTAACCTAGAGGACAGCCAACAATCCCCTTTTTGTCCCCACTTTGAGATTAAAACCAAAAACCTTGGGTTTAGAGTGTATTTGTGAGTTTTGCAGACATTGTTTTCAATGAAAAGGAAAGTACGGTGGTTAAAATAAAACCCACTCCAATAAAGAAATTTTTATTCAATAAACAGTCATTCGGTGAACCACTTAGTTATGACTTACAAGCACTTCTCACCCAGGTGTTCAGTAACAGTTTGTGGTTGAGAAGGACAATGTGTTCAACATAGGATCAAGCCCACATTTACTAGCAAAATATGATATCTCTGCTGCACCCGGAACTTAGAATATTGTTGGGGAGACAAAAACCTTTGAGACACACAAAGACACCCCCATGACACCCTTGTTTATTGCGTGGTAGAGACCGTAAGTGCAAAAGAAGCCATCTTACCCTGAACATCGTGTGAGAAATGTTTCAGGAGCCCTCTGAGTCACCATATAGAAAGGAACATAATCAATGAAAGGGCCTGAGGCTCCCAGAGAAGCTGCTTTGATCACGAAAACATGAGCTTGTTTTTAGATCAAACTACTGTTTTCTTTCAGGTAATTATTGATCAGGCTCTTCTCAGCCCGTCAATAACCAACGGGCACTTAGCAGAGGTGGACCTACATGAAGTTTGATTTCCCAGGCTACCGATGCAGGGAACTATGTGGTCAGAGCATCAACCATTTGAGCTCTTCAGTTCGAAAACCATATGCAGCATGAAAGAATGTGCTGCTGGTCTTTGAAGTTTGACTTATATAACTTCAAATTCCAAAGAGAGATACATTTCTGCTCCCACTGAATTCAGCTGCTTTAGAGGCAGTCTTGATTTTTTCTAAAGTTCATTTTTGGTAGAACTGAAGAGTATATTTAACATTCAGGTTGTCGTAAGTCCAGGGACACTGTGAACCTCATGTTATGAGTCACAAGGACACAGAGTCACAAGGACACAAGACATCACCCTGCCCTGGATGACCTCACTCCCGCTCTAGAGGGAACCAACACCTATAGGAAGGGAAGACCGTCTTTAAAATGCTTCAGAATGCATCTGCTCTCTTTTTATGATAGGAGGGACATCTTCATGGTTTCCACTGACCCTCAGCAGAAATAAGAGCTCATGAGATTTTAATTTCTGTGTTTATTATATGTAGCTTTAAGTGTGGTGAAATACATATAAGCCTAACATTTACCATCTTAACCAGTTTTCAATGTACACTTTGGGGGCATTAAGTATACTCACTTTGTTGTGCTACCATCACTACCATCCATCCTCAGAACTCTTTCCTCTTGGAGAACTGAAACTGTACCCATTAAATAATAATTTCCCATTCCCCCCTTCCCGAGCCTCTCTGGCAACCACGCTTCTACTTTCTGTCTCCATGAATTTGACTATTAGAGATACTGATATAAGTGAAATCATCCAGTATTTGTCCTTTTGTGACTCGTTCGTTTCACTCAGCATAATGTATTCAAGGTAGAGTTGGTTTTCTGTTCTATTTTCTTTTAACAGCTAATACTTCAAAAGGTCCCATAAACAACTAACTGTACTTGTTCTAGCTGAGGTCCTCTTTATTTACAAATTGTATTAGAAAGGCCCTTCTCAGTGGTAAAGAGAGCTGATAAGATGTCATTTTGCACATAGTTGTGGGAAATCAGTGTCATTCATGCATTTCCTGGACCCATCCAAGGCTCTGTGAGCTCTCAAAAGCACCAACACCTTTCCTAATAACTGGAGGTTGTGAAGCTCTTCCACAAGAGGGAGAGAGAAGGCAGCCAGCCTGACTCAGAGCTGCCATGCCAGCCCCCGGCCCACACTTGATTACGGGTGTGTATAACCATCTGGTATGTGGGTTTAGCAGTAAGAATGAGAAACTCAGCCTTTCCATGTCACATTTTGCTATTATTTTATTTAACACTTGTTATATGGCCAGCACTGCACCAAGCACAGCAAAAACCTGGAATTCTTCAGAGCAACCTATTATACAAGGGACACTTCTGCCAAACTTGCTTCAGGGGGCTACAATCCACTGAAAAGTAACCACATTTCCTAATGCCTTTCAAGTACATATTCTTGATTGTGTGAAAGCTGTGCAATAGAAAAAAAAAATTTTAAAGTAATATCTCTTTCAATAAGAGGCTCTAGGAAAATTTCACTGTACTTCATTAGGTTTTTTCTTGGAGGAGAATGCATCCCCCATATTCTGTGGTGTCAGTGCAGGAAATGAAGTAACCACTGCTGTTTCTATTTAACAAAATTGATTTCAGCTAAAGGTTTATTTGTGATTTTGATCATAATCTATGTGTTGGACTTTAGCAAACAGAAATTTGTGTTTTCTTCGTAGGAAAGTCACTTCTAACGTACATTATTTCACCATGTTGTTAGCCTTTAACAAAAACTTCCAATGTTGTTAGCCTGTAACAAAAACTTCGTAAAGTCACATAATTTGCAAATATTCATAACAGACATAATATTTGCCTTTCTCTTATGCATTTTAAAAGACTCCCAATTCTTCCTTGGGCTCCAGGACCATTGAGACATTCAAGAGACTCTCCCTTCAACAATGAAATGAAAGTTCCTTTTCTACAGTAGAGTCTCAAACTGCAGCAAACTTCGTGGGCTTGCAAGAGCTAAACTTTGATCTGCTCTGGCACATCCTACTGCCCTGCTGGGTGAAAAACCAAACTCCTTTCCCTTTCTCTCTTAAAAAAATTTTTTTTAAATTATAGTTGACATACAATATTATATTAATTGGAGGTGTACACCATAATGATTAGACACTTGTATACTTTATGCAGTGATTACCACGATAAGTATAGTAACCATCTGTCACCGTACATAGTTACTACAATATTATTGACTATATCCCTTATGCTGTACTTCATATCCCCATGACTTATTTTATAACTGGCAGTTTGGACTTCTTCATTCCTTTTACCATTTTTGCCCATCCCTCCACACACACACACCCACAGCCATCAGTTTGTTCTCTATGTCTATGAGTCTGTTTTTGTTTTGTTTGTTTTGTTTTGTAGATGCCACATATAAGTGAAATCATATGGTATTTGTCTGTCTCTGTCTGACTTATTTCATTTCACATAACGTCCTCTAGGTCCATCCATGTTGTCACAAATGGCAAGATTTCATTTTTTATGGCCGAGTAATATTCCATTGTGTGTGTGTGTGTGTGTGTGTGTGTGTGTGTGTGTGTGTGTGTGTGTGTAAGGGAAAAACTACATTTGGGACTTTTCTAAAGATTTTCTGGGGATAGGAAGAGATACACAGCCGTAATAAACAGAGAGGCACACTTACGTAGAGAGAGCAGCAATCCAAATTCAGATTCAGCATACTTTCTTGAGTATGCACCACTACATCAGAGGCTTATCTTTTACTATTTTATCTTCATAACAAACCTGAGAGCTCGATGATAATCTCCCCAATGACACATGAGGAAACTAAGGCCCAGATAGATTAAGTGATGGAACTTAGATTCAAACTGAGACCCTCTGCCAACAAGCTTATGACTTAAAAGCAGAGACGTTTGAGATCTAGGCAGAGCCTTTCCAGCTAATTACAATCTGTCCCATCAAAACTGGAAGTGCAGCTTTCTCCACACTCCGGCTTGTCGCCTTAGCACACCAGGCAAGAGACAGAGAACATTACCCCTGAGAACAGATCTCTCTGGCTCATTGCGCATATGCACATTCTAGCTCAAAATGAGGTTAGCCTGAGTTAGCAGAGCCCGGCTCCTGCTGCTGCTGCTATCACTTGACCTGTAGAACTTTCTCAAGAAAAAAACAAATGTTCTTATCTCAGAAGCCTTAAGGTTGCTGCTACCAAGTCCTCCAGCTACAAGGAGAGCAGGAACGGAAGCTACTATTATTAGGGACTGCCATCAAGGGACAGTCCTCAGGGTAAGTCTTTAAGAGCTAGATAATGCCAGCATATGCTGTTCCATCAAGATCATTTTATGCCAAGACACAGCAAGTTTTTAAGAGATTCTGTTTTCATGTTTCCTACTGTCCACAATACAAGGTTTAACAACATAGGCCCCGAGATACAGGTGGAAAGAAGGTTTGGGAAATTAAGACTATAATTTTTGTTTGAATTACTTCAGAGTTGATATCTTTTTCAAAAAGAAAAAACATTAAAAAATTAGCAAATTAAGTCAGTGAACCTTATTTAACCATTATCACTTCTCACAGACACCCATCTCCAAATATAGTCACATTGGGGGGTAGTGCTTCAACGTATGAATTTGAGGAACATGCAATTCAGTCCCTAGCAGAGCACTTGAGCTTTTGTTCAACATCAGTAAAACCATGTACCTTTAAATTAACACACTAGAAGTCTGCATTAAATAGACTAATGAAAAATGTAAATACATAAGTTATACAGAACAAGAAAATATTACTGAATCAATCACTCCATGATTTATTCCTATTAGCTTACTTATTTAGTGTTTTGTTTCAAAATATAACAGTTATTTTTCTCAATATGTCTCTATTTTAAAATGACCTTTACTAATAACATTTTCCTTGGGTCTATATGGTGCCAAGTATTCAGAAGACAAATACAGGACCCTGTCAGCTAAATATTTGCTGACATACTCTCTATGTGATGAGTGTTGACTACAAAAGAGATGTTGATAAACTCTCTACACACCAATAATTGTTTGTTCCCTTTAGAGACGTATAGAGTCTATCAAAACACCTGAGTTATTTCAAGTATACAAATAAATTTAATGGAAGAAGTACTTTTTAGGTCACAGTTTGGGAAAAGATGGCATCATTATGAAAAGTGTGGAGGACTGTTTATTAATCTGTAAAAACAAAACCAAAACACATAGATTGGCCTAGATAATGTCCAAGTTTTTCTCCAATTCCAAAATTGTATAATTTATTTTGTGAATTCAATTTTCAAAAATTAGATAAGAAAATTTGACTTGCTTTTGTCATATAAATTCTATCTTAAACATAGTAAATAGCAGGCAACTTTATAACATTTGACTACTGATATATGTGTGTGTGTGTGTTTGTGTGTGTGTGTGTGTGTGTGTGTGTGTGTGTATAGATATATTAGGTTTTAATAGGTAGTTGGATCATTTGAGCCAAATTATTTGCCAATCTAAATGCTAGTTAATCATTAATTGAAAATATTGGAGTCATGAGGTCCTGGATGTGTCAACCATCAAGGTTTGTAAAATTTTATTCTTTAAAAACAACAGTATTGACACTGGTATAAGGATAGACAAACAGATCAATGGAATTGAATTGAGAGTTTAGATATAAACCAATGTTCTATGGTCAACTTATTTTTGACAAAGGTACCAAGATTATTCAAGAAAAATAATTTTTTCAACAAATGGTACTGGGACAACTGGATAGTCATATGAAAAAGAATGAAGTTGGACCCTTACCTACCACCATATATAAAAATTAATTCAAAATGTATCGGAGGGCTAAATTAAAAAGCTAAAACTATAAAACTCTTAGAAGAAAACATAGGGTTAAAATTTTATGTTCTTGTATTTGGCAATGGATTCTTAGATATAGAACCAAAAGCACAAGCAATACAAGAAAAAATAGATAAATTGGACTTCATCAAAACTAAACACTTTTGTACATCAAAGGAAACCACCAAGAAAGTGAAAAGACAACCCACAGAATGGGAGAAAATATTTCCACATCATATGTCTGATAAGGGACTTGTGTCCAGAATACATAAAGAGCTCTAACAACTCAATAATAAAAAGACAGTCCAGTTACAAAATAGACAAAAGATCTGAACAGCTACTTCTCCAAGGAAGATATACAGATGACCAATGAGCACATGAAAAAAAAAATGCTCAACATCAATAGTCAGTCATACCATGCTTCCCCAAAAATAAGACCTCGCCGGACAATCAGCTCTAATGCGTCTTTTGGAGCAAAAATTAATATAAGATCCAGTCTTATATAATTATGTATTACATTATATAAGACTGTGTCTTATATTATAGTAAAATAAGACCGGGTGTTATATTATATTATATTATATTATATTATATTATATTATATTATATTACCCAGTCTTATATTATAGTAAAATAGGACCGGGTCTTATATTAATTTTTGCTCCAAAAGACGCATTAGAGCTGATTGTCCAGCTAGGTCTTATTTTCAGGCAAACACGGTAACAGAAATGCAAGTCAAAAATATAATAAGATACTACTTCATACCCACTAGGATGGCTAGAGTAAAAATAGCAGATAATAACAAGTGTTGGCAAAGATGTAGAGAAATTGGAAACCTCATACACTTCTGATGGGGTGTAAAATGGTGCAACCACTTTGGAAAACAATCCAGCAGTTCCTCAAATGTTTAAACATAGAGTTACCATATGGCTTCATAATTTTACTCCTAGGTATATACCCAATAAAAATGAAAATGTATTTCTTTTCTTTTTTTTTTTTTTTTTAATTAATCATTTTTTTTTTTTAAGATTTTTTTTTTATTGGGGAAGGGGAACAGTACTCCACTGGGGGAACAGTGCGTACTTCCAGGACTTTCTTTTTTCCAAGTCAAGATGCTCTTTCAGTCTTAGTTGTGGAGGGCGCAGCTCAGCTCCAGGTCCAGTTGCCATTGCCAGTTGCAAGGGGCGCAGCCCACCATCCCTTGCGGGAGTTGAATCGGCAACCTTGTGGTTGAGAGGATGCACTCCAACCAACTGAGCCATCCGGGAGCTCAGCGGCAGCTCAGCTCAAGGTGCCGGTGTTCAATCTTAGTTGCAGGGGGCAGAGCCCACCATCCCTTGCGGGACTCGAGGAATTGAACTGGCAACCTTGTGGTTGAGAGCCCACTGGCCCAAGTGGGAATCGAACCGGCAGCCCTCGGAGTTAGGAGCATGGAGCTCCAACAGCCTGAGCCACCGGGCCGGCCCGAAAATGTATTTCTTCACATGAAAGCTTGCATGTGAATGTTTACAGCAGCATTATTTATAATAGCTAAAAGGTGGAAACAACCCAAATGTCCATCAATTGATGAGTGGTATATCTATACGGTGGACTATTATGTTGTCATAAAAAGGAACAAAGTAATCATACGTGCTGCAACATGGATGAACCTTGAAAAATTATGCTAAATCAAAGAAACAAGCCACAAAGACCACATGTTATGATTCCATCTATATGAAATGCCCATAATAGGCAACTCTATAAAGACAGAAATTAGATTAGTAGTGGCTTAGGGCTGGAGAATATGGAGTCCTGGAAGGGGAGATAGTAAAAGGGTGCAAGGTTTCCTCTTTACGTGATGAAAATATTCTAAAGTTGCAGAGAGAGTTTCACACATCTGTGAATATACTAAAACCCACTAAATTGTACCTTTTAAATAGAGAAATTGAATGCTGTGTGAATTATACCTCAATAAAGCTATGAAAAAATGAGTGAAAAAAGTCTTACTCTTTAAACACTGGGAAGGAAACCACTGTGGAGGTACATTGTAGGGGATGTTTACAGATGAGGCTTTTGCAAAAGGCAGGGGCCTCTACCATAGTTTCCCAAGGTTCTTGTCATGCTACAAAGTTATATTATTAGTGGGTACTTACTGTCCTGTCAGATGCAACCTGCTCTGAAACACTGACTCTTCTGGAACCAAACTATTTACAAGTTTTATAAAAATTATAAGTAAAATGAATAAGCACATGAGAAAAATGCTCAACATCAATAGTAAATTGAGTTTTTTAATTTATTAAAGATAGTGGAGTTGTTTGTGTTTTTTTTTAAGAAAACTTCCTGTCAATGTTTAATTTGTGACAACATGGATGAACTTTGTAGATATTATGCTAGTGAGATAAGTTAAATTGAGAAATATAAATAACGTGTGATCTCACTTACACATGGAATCTAAAGAACAAAATAATGAACGAACAAAACAGAAACAGACTCATAGATACAGAGAACAAACTGATGGTTGCCTGAGGGGAGGAGAGTTGGGGAGCTGGGTGAAAAAGGTGAAAGGATTAAGAAGTACAAATTGGTAGTTACAAAATAGTCACAGGGATGTAAAGTACTGCATAGAGAATATAGTCAATAATGTTGCAATTACTATGTATAGCACCAGGTGGGTACTAGACTAATCGGGGGATCACAGCGTAAATTGTATAAATGTCTAACCACTATGCTGTACACCTGAAACTGATATAAAATAATGTCAACTCTAACTGAAAAAACCAATTTTTTAATATTTCCTATAAAAGAATAGTGAGGATATATGGACTAAACATAATTTTTTATCTCAAAAAAAGAACAAGGATGCATGTTTAACATGTTCTAGTATATTTTCTAATGAATCAATAATTTAATATAATTAAAGTCCAAAGAGAATTTTTAAGATAAGTTGGCTAGCCTCCTGATAGGGAGCAGTGGAGGGGGGTCAAGAGTGCCATGGACTTAGGCTCCTGTACCAGCTCTGTCAAAATAAGCTATAAAATGATGCTCTCAACTTCCCTTTCTTCACCTGTAAAATGGGTATAATTATATAAAAACATTAATTGGAATAAGAAAATGGATACATTTTGTATATAGTAATCATTTTAAATGCTTCTCATCATTATTATTTTTAATTAGGCTTTCATCACTTGGGCTAATAAGCATTCTATTGAAGAAAAATATACAATCTAGTGACACACTCTTGCCTTTTTTTCAAGCACCATGGCTTCAATTTGCCACTTGCTTCGATGTTTACACTGCAGAAAATTTACTTCACTTGTAATTTGAACTGATGTTTCACTGACAATGGGCAGAAAGCCAGTCACACACACTTGGATCCAGAACTTGGTATTTCACCGTGTCAAGGTGTGGCTTACATCATAATTGCTCAAACTATATTTTGTTAAGCATGAAAAACAAATGCTTCCCTTATGTCCTCAATGGTAGAAGGCCACTAAACATTTTGCAACTGCTTAATCTCTTAGTCAAGATATACAGCATAGGAAACTAGATTGATGGAGCCTCTCTCCTTGCAACCTCTGCTCTCAACAACTACCATTCTTCTTTAGAAAATGAGCATTTCCCTAAGGCATTGAGCAGCTTTTCTGTAGGCTGTAGTTAAGTCCTTCAAATCTGGAAAATGAGAACTTGGAGACAGGTACAATCCTTGGCGCTTGGATGATAAGTGATTTACAAGTTTATCTCATTCCCACTTACAGAGCTTGGTGGTACAGTATAAATCTTGTCAAAAACTTGTTCTATGACTAAAGGTTTATTAAGAGCTCTGCAATGTCCTGTCCAATTTTGAGAAGTCACAAAAGAATTAGTCACTGACCTCCTGGACATTATAATCCCCTACATCAAAAATAAATACTTTATGTTGGTCAGACAATTAAGTTCACGGTCTCATCCTAGAAAAAGTGCTCCATACCTCATTGTTGAATATCACTATGGTCAGCTTCGAAGTACTCCCCTTGGGAAGCTATGCACCGATGCCAGCACCTAATCCACCCTTCAAAGCAATTTTGGAACTCTTTTTCTGGAATGGCCATCAGGGCTGTTGTCGTATTACCCTTAATGTCCTGAATGTCATCAAAATGTCTTCCTTTCAATATTTCCTTTATCTTCGGGTAAAGAAAGAAATCATTGGGGGCCAGATCAGGTGAGTAGGATGGTGTTCCAATACAGTTATATGTTTACTGTCTAAAAACTTCTTCAAAGGCAGTGCTGTGGGAGCTGGTACATTGTCATGATGCAAGGGCCATGAATTGTTGGCGAAAAGTTCAAGTCATTTTCATCTAACTTTTTCACGCAGCCTTTTCAGCACTTCCAAATAGTAAATTTGGTTAAGTGTTTGTCCAGTTGGTACAAATTCATAATGAATAATCCCTCTGATATCAAAAATGGTTAGCAACATCTGTGCAACAAGTTCGCGAACTTAGAACTTAGAATTGTCAGATCTCGTATGCTCATTTTCTTTTGTCATTTTCTCATTAGAGTCAGGGACATCTGAGTTTCATGGGAAGTATAACACAAGGTGGGAAGCAGAAAGCAGAAATGAGGTTCTTAGATTAGAATGAAGAATTTAACATTTATTGACTGAGATATCCTACTTTCCAGGATAATTACACAGTGATGTCATAGTGTAGATTATTTGACCAAATATGAAGTTAGTTAATTTTCCACAAAACAAAGCTCTATCTTTGATAGCAGTCACATTGCAGAGATTCATATTCATTTGCAATTAGCGGTCAAAGAAAAAACTTTCCTATAACTTTCATTAGGTAAAAAAATATTTTTCATGTATCTGAACACTAAAAATTATTCTATAATGTATGACACCATGATTTGAGCTTTAGAATGGAACCTCCTAAATGGAGTATAAATACAGCCTCATGTATATCCAAGTCTGTCCAGGCATAGTTGGATTGTATCCATACAGAAGTCAAATAAAGATTCTTAACTTTTTATATTATCTATGGAGAGCAAAGATTGTAAAAATGTTGCCCTTTAAAAGTCCTATTTGATCTATGGTTAAGATACACATACTTTTATTAAAATCAACAAAACAATGCACCAAAATTCTATAATAAGTCCACCAGATATTCTAATAGGGTGTGGTGATATTGCACTGTAACTTTAACTTGCATTTCACTAATGGTTAATGATGTTAAACAACATTTTATGTCCTTATTTACCATCCGTATATCATTTTTGGTAATGTGCTTGTCCAAATCTTTTTCCTGCCTTTTAAAAAATTGCACCATTTGTTTTATTATTGATTTTTAGGAGTCCTTTATGTATTCTGGATACAGATTCTTTATCAGATAGATAATTTGCAAATACTTTTTCCCAATCGTTGGCTTGACTTTTCAGTCAAACAAAACAAAACGAAACAATGTCTTTTAAATAGCAGCTATTCTTGATTTGGGTAAAGTTCAATTCATCAAGTTTTCTATGGATTGTATGTTTGGTATTGTACTTGAGAAATCTTTGCCTAACTCAAGTTCACAAAGGATTTCTCCTATGTTGTCTTTTAGAAAGTTTTATAATTTTAGATTTAACATTTAGGTCAGTGATTCATTTTTGTTGTTGTTAATTTTTGTGCCCTGTGCAAGGTATGCAATGAGGTTCTTTGTTGTTGTTGTTCTTTTTCTTCGCATATAGATTGCAAATTTTTCCATTACTATTTGTTGAAAAGACTACCCTTTATCTAGTAAATTGTTTTTGTACCTTTGTAAAAAATTAATTGACCATATGTGTGTGGGTCTGGACTCTCTGGACTCAATATTCTGTTTTATTGATCTATTTGTCTATCTTGATGGAAATTCCATGCTGTTTTGATTACAGTAACTTCATAATATGCCTTAATAAGAGGTAGTGTTGGTCCTTTACTTCTGTTTTTTTCTAAGTTGTTTAGCTTGGTCCTTTTCATTTCCATATGAAGTTTAGAATCAGCTTGTCAATTTTGACAGAAAAACCCTGCTTGGATTTTAATTGAGACTGTGTTGAATCTGTAGATGAATTTGACATCTTACTAATATTGAGTTTTCTGATCCATAAACATAGTATATCTCTCCAGCTATTTAGGTCTTTAATTTTTCTCAGCAGTGTTTTGTAGCCTTTGGTGTACAGGTTTTACACATCTTTAATTAGATTTGTCCCTACATAATTCATATTTTTTGGTATTACTATAAAAGGAATTGTATTTTTAACTTTAATTTCTCATTGCTTATGGTTACTATGTAGAATTCAATTGACTTTTGTGTTTTGGTCTTGTATTCTACAACTTCACTAAACTGAGTTTTTAGTTCTAGTTGTTTTTTAACAGATTACATAAGATTTTCTACATAGACCGTCATCTGCAAATAAAGACAGTTGTGTTTTTTCCTTTCCAATTCTTTTCCCAGAAATGTCTTTTGTTTCTTTTTCTTTTCTTACTGCATTATTCATACCTCTAGTACAATGTTGAATAGAAGCAGTGAGCATGGATATCCGTGCCTTGTTTTTAATCTTATAGGGAAAACAGTCAGCCAGTCTTTCATTATTAGATGATATTAGCTGTGAATTTTTTGGTAAAAACCTTTTTTTTTGTTATGGTAAGAGATCATATTTTGAGAGACTTAAATCCTTCTAAATTTATTTAAACATAAATTGCTCAGAATATTGTTTATCTTGGTAAACGTTCCATGTTCATCTGAAAAGAATATATATTCTGCTGTTGTTGGATGACATGTTCTGTAAGTTACAATTAGATCAAATTGGTTGACAGTGTTGTTCAAGTTTTCTATATACCCTTGAACAACATGGGTTTGAACTGCATCGGTGTATTTTTTTTTTTCAATTACAGTTGACATACAATATCATATTAGTTTCAGGTGTACAATATAGTGATTAGACTTTTTATATACCTTACAAAGTGATCACTTGTTACTGAGTAATAAGTCTAATACCCATCTGGCATACATGGGTCCACTTATACATGCATTCAATAAATAACTACTGTTTTTGATCAGTGGTTAGGAGTCCACAGATGCAGAGGGCTGACTGTACGCCTTGATCTACGCCATTTTATATAGGGGACTTGTGCATCCGGGGATTTTGGTCTCCACAGGGTTCCTGATACCAATCCCTAGCAGATACCAACAGACAACTTGAGTTGTGGGGGAGTCAACTTATATGCACCTTTTCCACTACACAGGGGTCGGCACTCCTAATCCCCACATTGTTCAAGAGTCAACTGTGTTTATTGATTTTTCTACTAGATCTATCAATTATTGAGAGAGTCGATGTACATTTTTGCATCTTGATACCTTTTTATGTTTCATTAATGCTTAGAAAGAGACCAAGCTTTTAAATGCCATATGGAAGATCTTGGTACCATTCATGTATGAAAGTGTACTTCGTGAATAATAATAATAATAATAATAATAATAATAACAACAACCCTGAAAAGAATACTTAGAAATGTTATACAGATTTAGATCTTGAAATGAGAAGTTTAAATAGTTGGCTGATTATGTCAGTTGACAGTTTCAGTCAGATCAATCTATGAAATAATTCACTGCTATGAACACTATGACCCAAATGCTGATGATACAATAATTTAGTGATTTCAATTTTTTTCTTAGTTGTAGAGATATTTCCTCAAATAAAATTTTACCAGGAACTTCTATACATATAGCAGATAAAAATGGACGTTTTCCACTTCTATCTGGATTCCAGTTGCTCAGCCTTTCTCTGGGCCTCACTCTCCTTCCCCCAGAGACAATCCTTAATGTACCTTAGCTGGAGCCTTCAGGGAAACGTTGAAAATCATGGATCTTCCCAAATACTGTGCTCAACAGCAAAAGAAAGATGATTCCATTCAAAATACTGAAGTGGAGCAGTAAATAGATTTCAAGGCTAGTATCAACAATATGGATTGGTAAACTGCCTGTGAGAGGTTTGACAAAATTTCTGAAATTGATTCATGTTTCAGCAGTAACATAAAGGTTCATGTTCACTTACTGATGTCTGCCAAGGGTACAGGTGTGGGAACTGGAAGAGAACATCCCACACATTTGATATTCTTGGTCTTGAGATAGAGACAAATCCGGTGTCTAAACTTGGTTTCATGTGATTATCTCCTGAGTTGAATTATATGTTTGGTAAAGTTGGAAAATTATGCATTACTTTAGTCATTATGATAGATGTGGTAGCTCATTGTGGTTTTAATTTGTATTTCTCTAATTATTAATGATGTTGAGCAATTCCACTCCTAAGACAAGAGAAAGAAAAATTTATTTCACACAGACATCTGTGCCTGAATGTTTGTAGCTGCTTTATTCATAATTATCAACATCTGGAAACAGCTCAATGTCCTTCAACTGCATAACTCTACAGGGTTCACCCGTAAAATGGACTAGTACTCAGCAGGAAAAAGGAACAAACTATCAATACATACAACAGCATAAATGAATTTCACGTGCAATATGCTAAGTGAAAGAAGTCTGACTCATAGCTGTTTATATGACATTCTGGGAAAGGTACAACTATAAGGTTGGAGAACAGATTAATATCTGGGGATTAGGGGTAGGGTGAAGAAAGTGGGAGAACTGGGCAATGTTTTAGGGTGATGTACCTTGATTGTGGTGACGATTACATAACTCTAAGCATTTGTCAAAATGCTTTAACTATACACCAAAAACGAGAATTTTACTGTATGTGAATTTTAAAATAACTCTAAAAATACTATTGGAAAAAAGATCTGATTAATGTTTTATTAAAACCTTTTCTTTTCACAAGAAAAGAAAAGAAAATTATGCACGGGGGTTAGTTGGTCATTTCAAAATTGAAAACAACAGAGAGTGCTTAAGTAACCTTGTAGAATAGAGATTTTTATAAGGGTACATGGAAAAGTGAGGAAGTGCAAGGGCCATCGCAGAATTTCCTTATTGGCGTGTGAGTAGTCTCACTGATCTGGCAAGGGAACTCTGAAACAGGCATCCAGTGCTCCCTTCTCCAGTGCTCTGCCATCATTATGACTTAGCTGCCCTCTCCTTTTCTTTCACTGCTCCTGCCATAACAAACTAACTAATTCTCTTGGCTTCAAACCTTCTGTTGTCTGCCTTCTTTCTGTGTATCTCCTTTCTATATTCCTCTCTGTACATCTCAAGTTCAAAATCTCCACAGGCAGTGATACCTTGTTTCCCCGAAAATAAGACCTAGCTGGACCATCAGTTCTAAGGTGTCTTTTGGAGCAAAAATTAATATAAGACTCAGTCTTATTTTACTATAAGACCCGGTCTTATATAATATAATATATCATAACATAATATAATATAATACCCGGTCTTATATTATTTTTTGCTCCAAAAGACACATTAGAGCTGATGGTCCAGCTAGGTCTTATTTTCGGGGAAACATGTTAGGTCAAAGAGTGACCCTCCAGAATGGAGTTCCCCTTGGGCAGAATTCTGATGCTAGTTTACTTAAATGTCACTGGGCCGCCTATAGACAGCTGTCCTTAGATCAGGTTCCTATCCCTAGTCCAACAGTGTGGCAGAATCACAAGGTATTATATAGAAGGAGAAAGGGACAATGTGTCTGGCAGGAACCCTGAAGAATCCCAGCAGGGGGCAGTGCACCTCACAGGCGTGGAACATGGCCTGTCCATTACAACCATCTTCAACAGTAGCCTGTACACTGATTGGACTTGCTTGGTGTCCAGTGAAGAACAAATTTCCTTATGATGGGAGAAAGCAGTGGTTTTCAGACTATGCTTGGCAGAAAATCTAAAATTTTCCCTTTAAGGAGAAACTTCATAGGTAGGGCTTTGAGCTCCCTGTGCCCTTTTTCAACCAGAGCAGTTTCATATTATTCACTTTTATATATTGGATTTTCAAATAAAATTTCACTTCAAGATAAGATTCCACTCTTCACAAATAGTGAACTGAGAATCACTGAGTTATACGAGTACAAATACTTTTGTTTGGATATATATATATATATGTTTTGTTTTTTTTAATTAGTGAGGTTTTTGTTTTTAAAGACTAAGAGTTAATAAGGTATACAATGAAATAAAAATGTCACTTTATGTATTTTACCTAAGTTTTCTGTAAAAAGCTTTTGGGAAGGATAAACAGGAAAATCAAATAAGATTATTTAACAATGTTATATTCTTCATCCCAACTGTTTTTATGTCTTAGATGTTATCGTGGGAAATTGTTTATGATTGTCAATATGTTTTATGAGTCGGATAAAAATTTTGATGCCAGTGAGCAGATTACAAATTCAAAAGGTTAAAATAACATATTATTACAGCTGTCTAGTTTGATTGTGTTTATAGATGCAAAACTGCCACATCAGGGTAAAAGTTTGTATTAATTGCTAGTTACATTAACAGTTAACTATTTGTGATGAATTGGGACACATCACAGCAATCACACACATTACTTATATTTTAGATCAAGATATACATTATATTTTATTATAACAATCATATTTGTTATGCTCAGTCTTTAGCATAGAATGGTCATCTTCCAAGAACTTTTTTTTTTTTAACTGAAGGCATCTTGATGGTATTTATAAATATGAATTACTTTTATAATTGAGGGCCTATGTCCTTATTCTATGAATTGGGACACCCCAGTACCTGTCACTTACTTAAAAGATGACCCATCCAATAAAAATGCAAGCCACTATTACTTGTTGCCATGGCAAAGCAAACTATGTGAAACTCTCCTCTAAGTATTCCACTCCTTGTGCTGAGCAGATACATCCCCAGATCCTTCTCCTTAAAATACCCCCAAATGCCCTCTTTAACCAAAGCAAGGCAACAGCCTTCCTTATCTTCCTCTCAGAATCTTAGTGTCTCTCTGGTTTAAGCAGAAAATTATTAAACTGGTCTTATGTCCTAGAAGCTTGTTGAAGTGAATGGTCTATATAAGGTCTTTAGGCTAAGGGGCAGGCTTCCTCTGACAGTGAAGTCAGTTTGGCCATTGAACTTGTTGTAAGTCCTATCTAAACCCCACCTAAGTACCTCGGAAACTGTGCTGTCAGTTAGAAGGGACACTGGAGAGGATACTCCACATGATTCCGCCCAAATGCATCACTGTTACTAGAATAAAACTAAAATCATGACCTCCTGAGGCTAGCAAATAACATCCTCTTAAAATTGCATAACAACGTTACTGCCAAAGGAGAACCAACACCCAGCTGGTGCAAAATCAACATCTGTGCAATTTAAGTTAGAAGTTCTTTTTATTAATTATCATCATTAGAAATATAGTAGTATTCAGGTGGGAAATGTAGTACATTCGGGGGCGGAATGAAAGAAATGTGACAATACTGTAATCTTGTAATACTGGTGGGTAGACAGCAGTTCAATATACTATTCTATTTATGTTTAAAATTTTCATATTTAAAGCTGAAAAATGCAGTTTAAAAAGTAATTCCCTCTCTTTCTTATAAAGGAGGATCTAAAGAATACTTTCCATACATGTAGTTCCATAAAATAATACAAAGTTAATTTAAATCACTGAGACACAAATCGTATTTGCTGACTATTTTCCCATGTTTATAAATCTGCACAACAAGTTCTGCAATTCAACCCTTGATCAGCTAAACTATATAAGGCAACATGATATCAGCAAGCACATTTCCAAGTACCTTAATGTCCATGATTTCTGTAGCAGGGATTGCACTAAAAGGCAAAAGACGACTCTATCCCTGTCTTAAAAGTATTTGCTCTGATCGATGCCCTGATGCGGCATTCCTTATATGGGGCCCTGAAACAACAGAAATAAAATGAATAGATGATGGGACCAAAAGCAGTTGTGTAATTTTCAGTTCAGTAATAATGGCTGAAGTTTTATTATAGGAATGGACTGGTGGGAGGGGAGGGGAGTCCATCATTCCAGTGAGATTTGGAAGAATGACTGTGGGAGTTCTGGGTTCAGACCTAATAACCTGATATTTACTGAGACCTGCTGTTAAAGATAAACAAAGCCAAACATTAAAGCGGGAAGGACAGATGTTATTCAATAATGAATTACTGCAAGAGGGAAGAGAGTCCAGCGTGAACTGAACTGAACTCTGCCGAAACAAAAGGCAGGAGACTTTTTAAAGGCTGAGATATGCTAAGGGAAAGGACTAACGGGTGTTAAGGGGGTTGATCCATGTGACAAAATGATCTGGGTTTGTTAATTGGTGCTTAGCCAGAAGAGAAACAAATGTCTCCTATCTTTACGACGGGAGGCGGTGGTGCAAGTTAAAGCAAGGTACCCACCAAAGTTAGGCGCTGATCCTCCCACAGGACCGTGGGGGAGTTATATTCCTGAATGATTGCATTTCACAGACTCCCAGGTCTTTGAAAACAAAAACAAACAAACCAAAAAAACAACCGTTTTGTGTGGTAGCATTACATTATCAAAGGTAGAGAAAGGATTTATAATTGCAAGCTTTCTAAAATACCTGTTCAAAGAGGGGGTTCAGGGGCCTATCTGCCTATCACCAGATTCTGGCCTAGAAAAAAAAAAAAACCCAGTAAATTCTCCTGGAAGCATTACCCTTTTTCAGGCAGGTGCTTTCAGAGGGGTGGAGTCACCCTAGGAGTGCAGCCTTGAGCTGTTAGAAATTGTGCTAGTGTTTGTTCAAGCAGGGCATGAGTGGATGAAATCGTTTGTGCTGAGAGTCTGCAGTTTTTATAGGCCAAAGTTGAGGTCTAGTCGAGAAGAAAGCTTAGAGGAGCCCGACTAGAATTTGGTCAAGGAAGGAGTCTTCATTATGGCTCAGAATGTGCACTAATAAAATCCTGTTGCATATTAAGTACATCACAGCTCCTTGAAGATCAATATCACAGTACAAGCATAAGATGCATCACAGCAGGTATCTTACATCAGGAAAGGGAGAGAAGAAATCGTAGTGGTGACTTTTAAGATATAATTTCCAGCAACGTGCTTCATGATGTGAATAATCAATCCACATATGAGAGCATCTTCAGATGCTCGAGGATGTATTCTGTAACATGAGCATTTTGTGCCACACCAAAGAATAAAACGGAGATTTAGAAAATGCAAGACCTCTATTACATTAGGACAGGACATACTTTGAATTTACCTTATAGTTAGGACTGTTTATGTGTTTGTTTTCCATATCCTCCCTTCCTTCCTCCTTTATCCTTTTTTATTTTTCAATTCATTAAAAGGTAGGGAAGACATCCCTTATTAACACTTAAAGCAAGCAGAAAATATTACATGTATCTGGTTAGAAAATAGGAAATTCAAACAAGGCGAAAACCATACAAAATGGAAATTAAAAGCCACTCTCCCCTCCTAAATTGACTCCTTCCCATCCAACCTTTCACTTCAAAGGTAACTGCTATTTAATAGTATCCTGTGATTCATCTATAACACAAAAGAATACATATATTCATATATTCATGTACGTGTGTATGTGTGTATTTTAAATTTATTTTTCTCCTTTTTAATCTTTAGGAATAGGGATCATACTATATTACCTCCTTATTTTTTTTTTTTACTTACTACCAAATATTGAAAACTGTTCCATATACAGATTTACATTATCTTTTAGGCACCAATATTTACATTTATGGAGTTACCTTTCTTTTACTACACTAATTCCCTACTGATAGGTATTGGTTGTTTGTAGTTTTGGTTTTTTTTTCCATTACAAATAATGCTGTAATTAGTGTAGTTTGATGTCTATAGATCTAGGTGAACTTCTATCAATATATCCACAGAGTAAAAGCCATGTAATGGGATTGCTCATTCAAAGAATATATACAATTAAAATTTTTGTAGATAATGACAAATTGCCCTCCACAAAGGTATTCAAATTTACACTTCCATCAATAGGATACAAGAGCCTTTTTTCCCTTATACCTTCACCAGTAGTGAGTACTGTCCAACTTTTGTTTTTCCAAGTTAATAGATATCTCATTATTTTGCTATTTATTTCTTTTATCATAAGTATCCTTCACATATTTATTGGTCATTTGTGTTTTTGTATTATAAGATTCATGATAGTATCTTTTGCCCATTTTTCTATTGGTTTGCTCACCTTTTAATTTATTTGAATGAGCCTTTTGTAAATCAAGAAAATTAGCCTGTTCATCTGTTGAAAGTTTCTAATGGTAAAAATAAATTATCTTCCTTCTTCATAGCAGATGGAATTATCAAGCCCTCTTATAAAAAGTTTCAGCCTGATTCCATTTAAAAATGAGATGTAAGAAATGACAAAAGCACTCTTACTTACTTTAAAGGATAAATGAGCAGTAAGAAAGCAGTATGATGTACCCAAGTGAAATTTGATCCATCAGAGTAGGGAAAGCAACCAAATATTCATACCCTTATAATCTGCAGGAAATTTGCACAAAAGAACTTCAAAGCGCTAACTCTTGCATGTAGCTTTTCAATATCTTGCAGAATCCTGAATCTTCCAAATTTCAAGTGATGTTACTGACAAAGTAAGTTCCATTTTGAGCATCTTAGCATCACTACACAATAGTATTGAGCAACTTTTTTAATTAAAATGATGTCAACTTATATGAGAAGTCAAGGCAAGAGAAGCATGTTGTAGAAAGGTCATCATGATTAGGGTCAGTAGACTTGGATTCTAGACTTGTCTCTGTCACTTTCCTGCCATATAACCTTGGGTAATTCCCTCAGGTTCTCTGTGTCTCAGTTTTCTCATTTATAAAATGAAAATAATAATATTTCTACCTATCGGATCGGTTGTTTTGTGAATTAAAAGAACTCACAGTAAAACATTTTGCAAGCCCTATAGCACTCTCAATTTCTTTAATTATTGGAAAGTAACATATTTGTCTATTATGTTCAGCAATGTCTCATTGGCTTCTGGTTATTCTCCAACTTGTGAAAAATTGTGGTGCTGATTACAAAACCTAACATAGAACTTTCCCATGAAGTGGGTATAAACATAGCTTTAATTTCATTCTATTTCCTTCATATTTAAACAATGACATATTTTGCACATTTTTTGCACAAAATTTGCACATTTTAGATTCTTATTTTACCATGTTCAATATAGGTCTTCAAATATAGGAATGAACAGAATTGAAATCATCAACAAGTCCAAGGCAGTCCTTTGCAAAAATTATTTACATGCTATAGGAAGTATAATATTTAAGTTATATAAAGTAAGACCTTCAAGAATGTTATTAGATAGATTTCTATATAAAAAGTATTTCTAAAATGTTCCTATTCTAATTTCTAAACATTTAGGGAAAGCTTTGTTGTCTTTCAAAAAAGGAATCTTACCTCTTCCCCCTTTTCCAGACTTTATTAAAGAAAAAGCAATGATGATAAATCTCTAGAACATAGCCAATTTTCTGGGATTTCTCCCTCGAAAATGTGACATTTCCAACACTTGCCAGAGTATACATGGTTCCCAGTAGTACTAAGCAGGTGAGAGGCTGAAATCCTAAAATGTTCATCTTCCAACTTTCCCCAGTCTGTCTTTGGATCGGCAATAATTGCCTGAACAGCTACTATGGCTTCATTAATTTTTGTCTGTAGTTCTCTGAGCTCCTCGATAGGCAGCAATCGCAGAAATTGAGCAGCTTCATTAAGAAGTGCATCTCTTGTGTCAAAACCAAGAGCATGTTTGTCTAAAGCAACAGGCAAGCCCTCTTTTGTTTGATTTGCTTTCGCATCCTGTGTCTGGGCTCCAGAACTGAAATGCGAATTGCCTCGTAAGCTTTACCAGGTGATCATCTGGAGGCTGAATCTGCAGTTTAGCCAAAGCCATTATACCAGCTTTAAAATCAGAATTATTTACACCCAAATTGATCCATGGATCTGCATTTTTTTAACTGCAATGTCAGCATTTTTTTGCATTATCAAGTACCAAGTCCTTGTATTTTTCAGCGTTATCTCTATATTCAAGTCTAACAGCTAAACCAAAAAGCCAGTCAACTGCTTCTCAGGGATTTTGAATCTTGAAAGGACAATAAACTTCTTCTGAGATACTTTTCAAAGAACTTGGGCCAGTCACTGCTGTGGATGTTTCTTAAATTACCTCTGTCTTCAATCTTGAAGTGTCTGATTTTTTTGGTCTTCAAGCCAAACAATAAAGTTTCTAAATTCTGTTTCATCTCTGTAGTTGAAGCCAGCCGGGTGGTGGTAGTCAAGGGCTGTCAGCTTGAGTGCAAACATAGTCCCCAAAGGGAATCGTTTCAATGCTTAAAATAATTTTACAAGGATTATATAGTCCCAAAATGTACACTGTACCCAGAGATGTTTATGTTGAAGCTGAGAGGTTTGAGCCACTTTAGAGATTTGAAACTTTATTCGTAAACACTCAGCCTTGTCACTGAACAGGGCCTTATTATTTAAGTGCAAATGGCCTATTTTGTTGAGAATTCCAGTGAACGGTCCTGTTGATCTGAGAAACAGCTCTCATTCCGAAGGTTAACATAGCATAAAAGCCCAGGTTTCCATTTCTAGGAGAATTCTTTCCTTAAAAAGATCAAGAGTTGGGTTAATTATACCAGACATGACAGACAGGACATACTGTTAAACAGTAGGGACTCCCCCAAAATATATGTCTACTCTTCCATCTCTTTTACACACACGCATGCATGCACGGATACACTCAGATGTTTCCATTTGGTGTCTGCCTCTTAGAAGGAACCTCCAGCATGAGGAGATAAAAGGAGTCTCTGAGCTCCTGGTAGGTTATTTTCTCAGGAGTCATTGCTTTTTGGTTTCTTTTTTCAGATCTGGTCTGCCTTTCTTAGCTTTTATATTACCTGGCCTCATCTCAGGATGGCACCAGTGGACTTTTATCTTTCCAGAATAATTACAGATCACAACATCCCTAGATGAGCAGTCTGATTTGGGTCTTGTCTTGTGCATGACCACCTTTGACTTCCTAACTTTCAATGGTGTTGCTCCCATTTTTAGATGATTGATTATTTTCTTGGAAGGTTCTGTGTGTTCCTGCATTTCAGGTCATTTTAAGCCACTATCAGCAATTGGCATTAACAAGAGTATTTAAACTCTACCATGGTTCGTGATACACAAAGTATCACAAAGTATACACAAAATAAATGGATTCAGCCCAGATTTCACCATTATCTTAACTACAGTTATTGCTACAGTGAAAGTCATTATGCCATTTAAGGGACTTTTACCGTCTCCCTGCCTTGACCTAGATTCAGAAACTGTGCCTCCTTTTCAAGTCCAAAGGAAACTTTTACTAAACCTTCTACATTCATAGGTTAGCCTGCCATTTGGCTACCATCTTCAATGAACAAATATCTCAACATCTGGATAATTTCCAACAGACTACATGCCATGTGCCTTTGAGATAATATTTTCTCAACTATTCCTGGCTCTTTCTTACTGCTGGCTCCTTTTTCCTCCCTGCGTTTTTTTTTTTTTTAAGCATTAATCACTACCTAACATTACACTATGTATTTTTTTGTTTATTACCTGTCCTCCTGAATAGAATGTAAGTTTCCTTGCCCTTTTTGTACCCTTCTCATACCTAGTACCTAGAATAGTGTCTGGCACAAAGAAGCTGACTACATATTTGCTGAATGGATAAATGAATAATCCGTGTAACCTGGGACAAGTCACTTCTCCTTTTGAGGTTCCCATGTTGTTTTCTGCAAAATAAGAGCATTAGACTAGATTAGATGATTTCTAAGGATGATTCACATCTTGTGGTTGAGACTGAGAGTACCAATAACTAAGGCCAATCTGAAGAGCCATGGGGAAGGGCAGACAACACAGAGCGAGTGATCTGCAGCTCCCCTGGAGAGGGGGTCAGGGAAGGGCTCCCTGAGGAAAGCTGAGTCAGCTACATGTATATCCAGGGATGGAGAAATTCAACAAAGACAAGAGTGTGCTTGGTGTGTTCAAGAAATGGCAAGGAAGAGGGGGTAGCTGAAGTACAGTAAACAAGGGGACAGGGTTGGAAATTAGGTTGGGAGGTAGCCAGTGGCCAGATCACATTTGTGGGGAATAGGGCAGGGGCAGTGTAGTGTGCTTGGTGTGAGAGGGACTGTGCATTTGGTATGGTGTGTGTGTATGTATAGTATATTTATCTGTGCTTAGTGGAGAGGGGCAGGTATGTGTGTGGTATGGTATTAACATATGTGGTGAGTGTGTGATATGCTGTATGTGGTATGTATGTATGTTTTACGATGTTTATGTGTATGGTGTGTCGTTTATACGTGTGTGTTTGATGTGGGAGTGAAACCGGAGGCCAAACGAATCCGGGGCCCATGCCGCCTGCACTGCTCAGCCAATAGACCGACACAGGAGTTGGGTCATAGAATAATCGTTTTATTATCAGAGCACCAGTGGTCTGAGAAGGCAGCGGGTTAACACCTCCAAATACTGGCTTAACATTTTCAGACCAGCTTAGGGTATTTAAAGGACAATCCACGTGTTGGTTCCCGGGGTCTGCATGGAGCCTTCCCTCAAGCGATGTGGCTCCCCTTTGTGGTCATCAACCCAGGAGCAGTGATGGGAGTAACCTGGAAAGAATGGTAGGCCATAGAGATTGTGATCAGTAAGCAAGCATGAGTTTCAGGGTAATTATCTAAAACAGGAAACTGGGACGGGGCCTTTGCAAGCTCAAACCGCAGGGACAGCGATGTTAAGCTCCGGGGCAAGGAGAGGAGAGGCCAGGGACACTGCAAGGCCTTCTTGGTGGGGGTCCCAACGAGGCCCTGTTTCAGGAGGGGAGGATATGGAAAGTGGATTTCTGCGTGGTGGTGTATATGTGTACTGAAGTGATTACTTCTGTTACCACAAAAACTGGTCAAAACTCATCCTGGCAGGGGTTTGAAACCCTCAACTTTAAAAGAAACAGTTCATTTCTGATTGTTTCCTTCTGAACAAGCTCACAGGATTAAAAGACCATCTTGCATACTAATAAGGAATTTTGCTTATCAAATAATCCAGATTTTCAATAATGCATTAATGCTTTCTGAGAAAGACCGCTGTTCTGCTTCTGCTACATTGTCATGAGCATTGAAATCTGCCTTACAACACCGTGAATACATAATGCAGCAAAGCACACATCTCAGAACACATCTATAATACATTTTAAATAAGTACCGACTTCTCAGATTCATTTGTTTATAACTCTGGTAGAAATGTGTGTTTGAAAACTCAAGTTTTCTTGACCTATATTATTGAGTCTCTTATGCCCCTGGCATCTTGGACTGCCAAGAAATGTGTATCCAAGTGTCAGGGACAGCAAAATATGTTGTCACTTTCAACTCTGTCTTGTGCATTCATATCTGTACCTAAAACCTCTTTCTTCATTTAATCATTGAAATGAAATGATATACTGTCTCCATCTTGACCCACAAAGAAAACACAACTGAGATATCAGTTATTTCAGAAGGCTGTAGAAAATGCTTCACATATTTGATGGATGATAGAAGAGATTTTCCCCTATTCATGACTGTGGTGGTTGTATGTAAAAAGGAAAATCTGCTGAAAATACACTGGGTAAGCATGGAGAGGGAGCAAGGGCAGTGAATCCCCCTCCTCTTGTATGTTTATGACTGGTGTGTCCCTAAATGTGCCAAGATATCCTGACACAAAGCAAAACAAAACAAAACAAAAAACAAAACAGAACAAAACCTTCTTAGGTAAAACTGGTGCATTTCCTAAAATGGCCTTAATCAAGGGATAGTTCTAAGACATTCTTGGTACTGTCAGGTGACAGACTACACATCTCCAAGGTGTTTCATATTTATGAGACTGAGATTCTTAAAAGGATACAATTGCATTGTGAAATGGTTGATTGCTTGATGCTGCAATCATAAGACTATGGCTTGAGTTCTGGTTTTGCTCTTTACCAGTTATAGAGCCTTGGGAAGGTTGTTTAACTTCCTCCTCCCAAAGCTTCTGGGTAAGATACAGCATGAGGCCAACAAGAGAGTGGAGATTAAATGAACCAGTTCATGTAAAGTACCTAGCACAAATTCAGCACTCAGTATTAGCTATTAATATGCCACTTTTGTGTCAAGTTTGAAAAAGTGTCTCTAATACTTAATAATTAAAAATACATAGAGGGCTGGCCCAGTGGCTCAGGCAGTAGAAGCTCGGTGCTCCTAACGCTGAAGGCTACAGGTTCGATCCCCACATGGGCCAGTGGGCTCTCAACCACAAGGCTGCCGGTTCAACTCCTTGACTCCCGCAAGGGATGGTGGGCAACTAAGATTGAACACGGCACCTTGAGCTGAGCTGCTACTGAGCTCCCAGATGGCTCAGGTGGTTGGAGCGCGTCCTCTCAACCACATGGTTGGCGGTTCAACTCCTGCAAGGGATGGTGGGCTGCGCCCCCTGCAACTAACAATACCAACTGGACCTGGAGCTGAGCTGCGCCCTCCACAACTACTATTGAAAGGACAACTTGACTTGGAAAAAATCCTGGAAGTACACACTGTTCCCCAATAAAGTCCTGTTCACCTTCCCCAATAAAATCTTAAAAAAGAAAAATACATAGAGTTTTCAAAGTTTTTGCACATGCATTATCTGATACACTTTATATCACCCATTGTTGTAGAGCAGATATTGTCCCATTTGGCAAAAGAGGACAGATTAGAGAAAATCTGTGACTTCTCCAGCTCCCCACCACTACCATGTCATGGAGCTATGATATGAATCCAAGTCTTTCAAGTCCCAAGTCTTTCTAGCAGGTCTATTGACCCAGTATAATATTGGGTTGATATGTGACTTTAGAAAGAATATAGGAGATTCCAACAAAATTTTAGGTTTCTGTGTAATGGGAGTGCTGGGGATCCCCTAGATCACTCTCAGTTTCAGTGATTCACTGGAAGGACTCGCAGAAATCAGAAAAGCTGTTATACACATGGTGATGGTTCATTACAGTGAAAGGATGTAGATGAAAATTAGTGAAGGCAAAGAGGTGTAGGACAGAGTCCAGAAGAAATCAGGCACAAGCTTCCAGTTGTCCTTTCCCAGTGCCGTTCAGGCAGTGCTCAATTCTCCCAGCAACAATGTGTGATAACTTGTACAAAGCATTGTCAACCAGAGAGCTCCCCTGAGCCTTGGTGTCCAGGGTTGTTTTGGAAGGTCGATCACATAGGCATGGAACACCTGAATGACTGACCATAACAACTCAGTCTCCGGGCCTCCAGAGGTCAAACTAATACAGCGTGTGGCTTAGGGCCCCAGGCAAACAAAACATGTGTTTACCATAAATCACATTGTTATCATAAATTATCTGAAATGACCCAAATTCTCAGTTATACAAAGACACTCTTATCAGGAAGGATATTCCAAGGGATCAGAGGTTCTCTCCCAGGAGCCGGTTAAGGCCAGTCCTTTCTTTAAAATGTGTAAGGTTTGAGCACCTCTCATCTGCTGAGCTAATCCTTGACTGTTGTGCCTGGGCATCCTGAAGGTATCAGAGCACAGCGAGAGGTAACGCAGAGGCAGACCTAGCCCAAACGTGAGCCTAAGAACCAGTTTCTAAATTTAGTCCATCTATCAATCCTCTGAGGCAATGGGCATTTTCAGCTATTGCAGTGGGTTGCCAGAATCGGGAAAGTCTGCCATTGATCCTAAATATGATGGGAGCTCCATGTCTCTACTTTGGGCCCTTTAGCATTCTGAGAGGGTCATACTCTCCCCTGTTCGGGAAACCGCCCCCAGAGTGAAAGTGAGAGAGGCTTTAGTATCGCTCAGTCATCTACTCTGAAGTAAGGATTTTATCGTTAGTACATTCAAATTTCATTTCAAGAGTAAGAAAATGAAATTGGTAGAACTCAGGTAACAGAAAACTCAACTCAGAATGACTGAAAGAGCTAATGAATTTATTATCTCACATAACAAGAAGCCCCAAGGTTGTACAGTCCCAGAGTTATTTCATTAAGCACCTTGACAACATCACCAAGAACTCAGGTTCTTTCTTCTGCTCTTCCATCCTGAACACATTGGTTAGTTTTCCTCTTGGTTAAAAAATGGCTGCAGCAGGTCCAGGCATGACATCTTCACACTCCACTATACAGACACAAAAATGGATTTTTCCTTGTGTCTCTTTCAAAGAGCTAAGAACCTTTTCCCAGATGCCTCCCCTACCAGCCTCCCTTCATGCCCACACGGCCCATACTGCTTCTTCCTAAGCCAGTCTCTGGCAAAGAGTGAATTTTTCTCCATTAGGTTAGTATAATCAAACTTTAACACCCATGACTGGGCATGGGACCAGCATTGCCTGCAGCCCCTTGTTTCTTCGAAAAGTATAAATACTAGAACATATTCAGGGTCTGTTAGAAGAGAGGGAGTAGGGAATTGCTATTGGGTAGACAACCAAAGGTATCTGCTGCAGCAAACTCACAGGTAGAATAACATATCAGAGGTGATTCTCCAAAGCTTCTGAAATCTCTAGTCTCCATGGGGGATTCCAGGGGTCCCTGGAATTTGTTGCCTCAGTTTCTTGGAGTTAATTGATTCCTAGCAGGAAAAAAACAAAGGCCTAAAGAGCCATGCTTAGCTTTTTAGGATGAGCTAAAGATGCTCCTATAAGTTTTGTTTACCCACTTTTTGTCCAGATGTCCTCCACAAAGGAAAGCTCTCTACTTTAGGAAAGAAATACCCTTTATTTCACAACTGTATTCCTCATTAACTCAGATGTGCCTACCCCATTGGCCAGATTCCGGTGCTGCTGACGAGGGTCCCTTAAATCTCTGACATATCTCTGTTACCAGTGGGACCATAGCCATTTTCAACATTTGTCACCCTTAAGAGTCTTCCCTTATGCTATGAGACTTGATCAAATTAGGACTTAATGTCCTTTTGTCTCTTCCCCTCACCTATTTCATTTTCTATTGTCTACATACCTTCAGATATGGTAACATGCCACTGGGCAATGGGGTTGCTGAGAATTTTCCCCCGTGAATTCCATTAATCTAACGATCTCTTTGGCTATTTCCCAGTCTTTTCAATGTACAAAAATAAATCTGTGCTCTCAACTGGTGGAAACAACTTTCTAGCTATTATTCCTCAGTTTAGAAATCACTCAATTGCTTTCAGAACTTGGTGTTTTGTATCTGGCTTTCAAACACTCTAACCTAGAAGTCACAATACTCTCACCTAAATCTTCAGTGTTTCCCTTCCAGAGCTCTTCCAACCCCCACCACCTTCACTGTGTTTAAATGCAGGTAGAGACATTGACATTCTCACCCCCGTCAGAGCTCAAGCCTTTTTTCTTCACACTTCTGTCTCCTTTTGTCAAGTTCCCTGAGCACCAGCATAATAGTTGCCTCACATTTTCTGCCTTCTATTATTTCCTTATTCTCCCTGTTAAATGATTTGGGATAGCTGTCTTTTTATAAGCTGGTTTACACTATAGTAATGATGGGTTATCTCTAGGTGCAAATATGCTTCATGATCATTTTTTTAGACTTTTAAAGTTGATTCTGGAGTCTGTCAATGAAAGATTCCTTAGGAGAATGAGGAGTGAGGAAGGTATCACAATAATTCTATGACGAGGACTTACCCTTTAACATATGAGCTTGTTGTCCTCATAGCTTTTGCTTTTTTTCTGATTATAAAAACAATACATATTCATTGTAGAGAATTTAGGAGAAAAAGGCAGCTACTAGAAGAGCTGTGGAGGAGTACATTGAAGGCAAACATTCTAATGAATAAGACTGAATCACATACTGTACTTACACAGTTACTGTCATATGCATTTGAGGCAGAAATACAGATTGTCAGTCCTTATGCCGGCAATTTGTTAGCAAATTGACACTTGTCGTTGACATCTACAACATGGAAGATATTATTTTCTTAAAGAAATAGGAGGCAGGTTAATTCAACACACATTCAACAACAAATATATATAAGTTCCTACTAAGTTCCAGGTACTGTTGTAAGTCAGGGAATATGGCAGTAAACGGAACAAAGCCCTCATGGAACGTAACATCCTTGTAACTACAAAGACAGATGAAATAAATAGATAAGGTCCCTCTTGAACAGAAACCTGAAGGAAATAAGGGACTTACCCATGCTGATACCTGGGAAACAGCAAGCACAGAGGCACTAAGACAGAAGTATTATGGATGGGATGTTGAAGGAACAGCAAGGATGCCAGTGTGACTGGACTGGGGTAAGCAAGGGGTCACGTGGTAAGGAGATGCGGTCAGAGAGGCAAAAAGAGGCCAGATCACGCAGGGCTTAGACCATGGAAGGACTGCTGATTTGATTTAGAGTAAGATGTTAAGTCCTGGAGGGTTTTGTGAAGATATGATCTGACCTAAATTAAAAAAAAAAAAAATGTAAACGGTAAATGGACAACTACAGATGAACAACATGACTAAAACAAAGCATTCTCCTAAATAATCTTGGGAAATAGTATTTTGACTATATAGTGTGTATTAATAGTCTGGGTTCTCTAGAGAAACAGAATCAATAGGATAGATATAAATATAAAAGTAGACATAGACATTTAAACCATGTGCTCTATTATCTATCTATCTATCTATCTATCTATCTATCTATCTATCATCTCTCTATCTGTGATTTATTATAAGGAATTGGCTCACACAGTTATGGAGGCTGAGGAACCCCAGGATCTGCAGTTGACGAGTTGGACACTCAGGAGAGCCTGTGGTATAGTTCCAGTCTGAGTCCAAAGGCGTGAGAACCAGGAGAACTAATGGAATAAGTTCTCATCTAAGTTTGAAGGCTGGAGAAAACGGATGTTCCAGCTCGATGACAGTCTAGCAGAGAGAAAATTATTTTTCCCCTCAGCCTTTTATTCTATTCAGGCCTTCAACGAGTTGCATTTGACCTCCACATTGGGGAAGGCTATCTGCTTTATTCAGTTTATTGATTCAAATGTTAATCACATCCAGAAACACTCTCACAGACACACCTAGAAATAATGTTTAGCCAAATATCTGGGCATCCCATGGCCCAGTCAAGTTAACCCATAAAATTAACCTTTACATACTGTAAGGCTAAAAACAAAAAGAACTATACAGAAATATTTTATTGCAATTGGTAAATTTATCACAGAGGTATACTCTGAAACTACTTTATGTGCATTATAGGATGGTACAAATAAGTAAGTAGATTGTGAATAATGAGAGCCAGGAATCTTTAAAGGAAAAGAAAATACAAATAAGGAAAGGGGAGAAACTACAGTGAATCCTGTCGTATGTTGGATTAAAATCAGAGACGTCAATGTGAATCATGGAGATGATAGAGATAGATAGATGATAGATAGATAGATAGATAGATAGATAGATAGATAGATAGATAGATAGATAGATATGTGTATGTATGTGTGTGTATACATACATGTATTTCCTAGCTCTGTTTACTGAAAGGGCCTGGAAGTCATGACACCCCAGTAATTATGAGCACACCTGGCATCCACAGATCTTGGTTTCTAAACATCATTCTCCAGTGAAAGGAGCCAAGCTCTTTGGAGAAATGGCTGATTCCAGGGCTAGAGAGGGAAAGTAAAAGATGAGCCTGGACCATTTTTGTGGTATCAGAAAACAAAGAAGCACTAGGAAATATGGGGACATGTCAAAAGAATACAGGAGCTCCCAAGGTTCAAATATGAGACAAAGTGAGTAAGAAAACAAATAAAATAAATATTCATGAGTTTGAACCAATAGAAATAATTAATAAACTATTCAATTCTTCTTTACAGTAAAATTCCAATTAATATGATGCAGGAATGATGGCAATAGAAAATCACTCTTTGCTAAACACCACAGTAATAACTATAGCAGGCCATCAACATCGACAGATGCCAAAATTAGTGGGCAAAATATGATGAGACATAGGATATTTGTACAGTTTCAAATTATCTCCCCACAACTTACTAGTTACAATGGGAAAATAACCATAACTTTATAGTGGAGAAACCTGGTAGACACCACCTTAACCAAATGATCAAAGTCGACATCACCAATTATGGGACATAGTGACATACATATTACCCCCTGATATGCTGTACTTAGAAGGGCATAATATCATTTCTGGAATTTTCTGGCCAAAAATATGTAACCCATGTATAATCATTAGAAAACATCAAACCAGCTCAAACTGAAGGACTCATCAAAATATCAAGGTCATGGAAAATAAAGGAAAACTGAGGAATTGTTTCAGGTTGGAGGAGACTGAAAAACATGAAAACAGCATGCAATGTGGGATCCTGGGTTTAATTATGTACCAGAAAGAAGACAATTGGAGAATTTGAATAAGGTTTGCATATCAGTTAATAGTATTATGTCAATATTATCTTCTAAAATAGCATTAGGCTGCCAGTTAATAAAAGTTATTAAGAAAATGGTTATTACATAAAAGGCTGTAATCAAATGTGTTAGTTGTAGGAAAAGAAAAAAATGCTTAGAATTTATAAATTGAAGTTATAACTGAATTACACACTTTAAAATTATACAAAATGTTCCAATCAGTTTTATATGTAAATTCCAGATGATTCAAGTTCCATTCATCTCAAATCCGGTAACTTCCTTTATCTCCCAAATGAAGTTCTTCAAGAATGAGGGCTTAGTTTTTCTTCAAAAAACAGCTAGATTGCCAAAAGAAAGGAAAATCCATCTATGCTGAATAAGGAAAAAAATTAACTCTTCATAACTGAACTTTGAACCCTTGGATTGCCTTTACAGTAAGATTTTTCCAACTACTTTTAAGCATTCACTTTTATCCTTTCCTCTGAATTATGAAATACATAATCTATATGACTCTGAAAAAGAGGAAAAAGAACTATTCTTTGTTTCCTTTGTCCTATTTCATTCTCCATGAGTTGACCTTTTCATTCAAGTTTATTCCCTTGAGAACACTTAACCTGCACTATTCCAGGCTAGAGATGGACCATGTGAACTTTCAACGGCAGTCTAATACTCTGCCTCTTCATACTAATATTCTTTCAGTAAATGTTTCAATGTGCTGTTCAATATGTTTGTTTATTCAGGTGGGAACTACTATACTATACTGTATTTCACTATGTCATATTACTATGTCATTATCGGGAGACAGTTCTTTAGGATCTCTCACATTTCTACATATCTTGTAAGCAAGGCACTGACTGTCCTTTGTTTCAAATTATCTGACCCCGCAGACTTGTGTCATCTACTAGCATCCATGAAACAATGGCAGGCTAACAGTTTAGCTTGCAAGGAGTGCAAAATCTCAGGTTCCTGGCAGTTCTTGACAGTCATTTTAACTTACTGACCACACGTGCTAATTTCAGGCACAAGATCTTAGTTGGTGTTTGATCCCATAATTCTACTAGGTGATTAGCTTATGTGCCCCACAAAAACACTCATTTGAAATAGGATTAGCTCCTGTAGGGAGTTTTGTTTTGTTTTTCACTATTTCTCCTAGAAGTCAGTGTCTCCTTTAGTGGGAACAGGACCAACTTGCTTTTCAGCCACCACGTAGAGTTGCTTTCAAAAACCTGATTTAGCTGGTATCACAGTTCTGATTGAAGCCAATGACATTTTAATACCTTATACTCGTAGATTGGTTCCCCAGGCAATTGCCTCCTAAACTACTTCATAATCTGACTCTGTTATCTATGCGAGAGAGAGAGAATCTTCCTACTTTCTCCTTCAACAGTAAGCCTTGCTGCTATGATCAACATATTTCTACAAATCCAGAAAATTACATTCATTATTACATTCTTGCCTGGTTTCATTTTAGAAACAGCTTTGAAAATCTCAAACTAAGTCTTTTTTGTTTTGTTTAGTTTTTAGCGGCAGCACATGTGATGAGACAAGGACAGTTGAGGAAACAGGGAAAGGTGGCACCAGATGGTATGGATCACATAGGAGACTGAGAAGATAGATGATTCTGATGCGTCTTCTCCTAGGAACAGCTGTGTTGCCAGGTTGTGATAGCTCGGAAAGGTGAGATGGGTACTTGCCATGACTCTTATCTGTCAAGAGATTTATTGAATAAGAGTAGGGTTTGGCTGCTTCAATTATCTGGTTGGCCTATAACCAAAGTAAAATTCTCCATACCATGTTTCCCTGAAAATAAGACCTAGCATGACAATCAGCTCTGATGTGTCTTTTGGAGCAAAAATTAATATAAGACCTGGTCTTATTTTACTACAAGACCGGGTCTTTAATATAATATAACATAATATAACATAATATAACATAACATAACATAACATAATATAATATAATATAATACTGGGTACAATATAATATAATATAATATAAAATACCGGGCCTTATATTAATTTTTGCTCCAAAAGGCGCATCAGAGCTGATTGTCTTATTTTCGGGGAAACACGGTATGCTGAAAGGGACTACCCTATTTCATTTAATCTAAGATTTCCTCTGCTGTGAGATGCTCCATTATTTTATAATCTATCATAAAAGAAAATCATTGCCAATTGAACGATGACACATCATGTATTGTAAAACATCCCACTTTTAGAGATGTAAGAATGGTGTATCTAGGAATTGATGAAATATGATACATAAATTGGGGGTTGCAGACTTTTTGCGTAGGCCGTTTCACAGTGTTTTGTTATCTGACTTATCATTTGAGTTTGTGACCCTGAATAAATAATTGTAGATACCAGTTGTTGAACGCATAGTATGTGCCTGCTGCATTCCCATTCATTACCTCTAGTCCTTTCAGCTGTACTGCAGAGGACTGTATGAAGCTCATTTTACAAAGCCAGAACCTGCACTACTGGAGGTTAGGTACGGTAGGAGGGGAAGCTGCTAGGAGTGGGGGCTGAGGTTTGAATCCAGCTGAGCCTCCTCTCCAAGCTGAGAAGCTTTCAGTTACTCTAAGAAACTGCCTCTTTGAAGAAGCTGCTTGCGTTGATAGTGGCTTTGAGAACAGGTACCAAATCTAAATATTTGTGGATTGTTTCAGGAACAAGTTCCCACCCATCACACAGCTGTCACAGAGCAATAATTGTGAGATTCAGCTCCTCTCTTTGAGCTAGAGTTAACAGTGAAAGGAGGGGTAAGAGGGTGGCTATTCACCTCCGCAGAAATTGTTACAGACACAATGAGGTTAATGCTTTGTGAAGCTACAAAGTGCAGTGTCATTGTTTACCTTCTGTCAAGTCTTTATACTTAGGAAGGAGAAAGCCCTTTCAGAACTGTCCATGTTGATAAAGGTTTGGGGCCCTTTCAAGGACCTGGAATGTAAAGGGCTTCAAATTCTTAATATATACACATAAAATATTTCTAGTACATTATTTAAAATATACTTCACCTTTTTTTGTTGTTGTTGGCGGGCGGGGGGGGAGGGGGTGTGATTTCAAGAAGTCTTCGCCATAGCCAAGAACAGAATTTTAATGGATGGTAAAAATATAAAGCCTTGAGGTAATGTTTTATCACTGTTTATTATTGTATCCAAAGAAGAGGCCTTGACAAGTGTTGGCTGCTGCTGGGTTGCCATGGCAGTAATCAGTCAAGCAGGAATAGGGTTTTTAAAGCCTGCTTAACCCTTTTGCTTACCCAGCCATGCAAAACTGAAAGAAAGATTTTCATTTTGCGCAGTAGTATTGGGTGAGATAAATATGTCCCTTTGTAATTAGGGCCCAGCCTTGCTCCCTAGGTCATCGTGTCTCCTCCGACTCTTGCTCCAGCTGCAGGGAACCACATGCATCGCCTGAGTGTGCCACTCTCTCAGACCTCTGAGCAGAGGCACACGTGGCTTCTTTAGCACACACACTCTTTGGCACCTGCCCTAGACCCAACTCCTATGCACAGTCTATTCTGTGAAAATAGCACCTCCTCTGGGAAGCCTTCCCCATCCTTTCCTCCCCTCACTATGGGTCAGGAATATGCCCTAAGTGCACCAATAAGACTTCATTTACCTCCATCTTAGCACACATCCCCTTGATTATAGTTGTTTGCAACAGTCTTGGTCAAGAACGTCTAGAGCTGGTCTGCTTGAACTTGAAGCTCTTTCATTACTTACTAGCTATGATCTTGAACAAGTCACTCAACCCCTCTAAGCCTCAGCTTCTCACTATGTGAAAGGAGATTAATCACATCTACTTCACAGAATTATTGTGGGGATTAAATGAGATAATATCAGTAAAATTCTTAGTATCAGTGAATGTTCAATAAATGTTAAAGTAAAAACTTGTCTCCCTATAGAGGCTAAGCTTCATGAGGGCAGGGACCATGACTTTTATCTCTGAATAGTCAGAACCTAGCAAACATCAGGCACACGGTGAGCGTTTCCTAACGGTCTAACACTATATGGTCAAGGAATGAGTTCCCCTGCATGAATGAATTTTTCATAGAGCTAAAGCTTACCCCTGAACACACCCACAGAGAAAATCCCTTTTTGTTTCTGATTATAAAATTAGTTTATAACTACTGGTGAAAATTTGGGAAACACAGAAATACAAGGAATAAAATAAAAACCACCAGAGATCCTACCAACCGCTGTTACTATGTTAGTGAATCTCCATGAGACCTTTTCTTATGCACTTGTATACATTTATATTATATTGAACTATTCTATATAACTATTAAAATATTTGTGGGACAACATTTCTCTATTGATGGGCAATTTTTCATAATGAGTGTTAATACTGCAATGAATATCCTTGTGTCATGTCATTGCAAGTGTCTTGCATTGTTTTGGGTTTTTTTTTTTTTTTTTTTTTTTTTATTAGTTTCAGGTGTACAAAGCAACATAATAGTTAGACATTTAAACCCCTCATAAAGTGATAACCCACCCCCCAAGCTACTACCCCTCTGATACCTTATGTAGCTGTTACAATGCCATCGACTATTTTCCCTATGTTGCACTCCACATCCTGTGACTATATATACCTACATATTTAGTTATGGTTGACATTCAATATTATTCTACTTCAGCTCTTCAGGTGTATAGCACATTGGTCAGGCATCTGCACAGTCTATGACGTGATCCCCCGATGAGTCCAGTGCCCTCTTGCCCCTTACATGATCTTTACAACATTGTTGATTATATTCCCCATACTGTATTAACTATCGATTTATATTTCTTAATGCCTTCACCTTTTCCACCCAACCCCAACCCCATTCCCATCTATCACCCTGATAGATCTAGTACCTATCTGGCTCCATACCGAGTTATTACAATATTGTTGACTATATTCCTTATGCTATAACCTACATCCCCGTGACTACTGTATAACACCCCATTTGTTCTTCTTAATCCTTTCCCCTTTCACCCATCCTTAACCCTCCTCCCATCTTAAAGAAGTCCCTCTAAGAGGCCCTGTAAATACAGGTTTGGTGGTGATGAACTTCTTTGGTATTTTCTTGTCTGGGAAGCTCCGTATCTGTCTTTCAATTCTAATGACAGCATTGCTAGGTAGAGCAATCTTGTTTGTATGTCATTGCTTTTCATCACTTGGAATATTTCCTGCCACTCCTTTCTTGCCTGCAAAGTTTCTGTTGAGAAATCTGCTTATAGTCTTATGGGGGCTCCCTTGTTGGTAACTAACTGCTTTTCTCTTACTGCTTTTAAGATTCTCTCTTTGTATTTAATCTTTGGCATTTTAATTATGATGTGTCTTGATGTTGGCCTCTGTGGATTTATCTTGTTTGGGACTCTCTGTGCTTCCTGGGCTTGTATGTCCATTTCCTTCACCAGGTTAGAGAAGTTTTCTGTCATTATTTCTTCAAATAGTTTTCAATTCCTTGCTCTCTCTCTTCTTCTTCTGGTACCCCTATAATGTGAATGTTGGTATGCTTGATATTGTCCTGGAGGTCCCCTAAACTCTCCTTAATTTTTTGAATTCTTTTTTTCTTTTTGCTGTTCTGGTTGGGTGTTTTCTGCTACCTTATCTTCTACATCTCTGGTTGAGTCCTCTGCTTTATCTAATCTGTGGTTGATTCTTTGTTTCCATTATTGTATCCTTTATTTCTGACTAGTTCTTTTTCATGGTTTCCTTCTCCATTTTATGAGATGATTCAGCATTCTTATAACTGAATGGAGCTCTGTATCTGAAAGATTGCTTACCTCTGTTTCACTTAGTTCTTTTTCTGTAGCTTTGTTCTCGTCTTTCATTTGGGACGTGTTTCTTTGTCTCCCCATTTTGGCTGCCTCCCTGTGTTTGTTTCTATGTATTAGATAGGGCTGCCATGTCTTCCTGTCTTAGTAGAGTGGCCTTATGTACTAGGTGTGCTATGGAGTTCAGTAGCCCAGTCTTTCTGGTCACCTGAGCCACACGCTCCAGGTGTGTTCCTTGTGTGGGTTGTGTATGCCCTCCTCTTGTAGTTGAGCTTTGGTTGATAATTGCACATCAGTGTGAGGGACTGACCCTTGGGCTCACTGGTTGTGAGGACTGGCCTTGATTACAGTGGAAGAGTTGTTGTGCAGGAGCTGATTCTATGGAGCAGGATCTGCCTTCGCAGGACTCTGATGTCTGCCCAATCTGCCCCTTGGGTGTGTCGTACTTGGAGATGGCTAGGTGATTCTCCAGTTCATTTTGAAGCTGGCCACTGGGGGTGCCAGCCCCAGGACCACCTTGGAGGGGACCTGCTGTAGGTCTACTTCAGCCACAGCCCAAGCCTCACCCGGGGCCACCTAGCTGGAGCCAGAAAGAAATCCGCAGATGTCTCCCGCCCATGCTGTGCTTGGAAGTACCTCAAGAAGTCAAATGCGAACGAAGGCCAGCTGCCCCTAATGCCGGCTTAGGGCTGCTCAGCCAGAGGCACAGGACACGCCTAAGCCAGATGCTGCTTGTCTGGGTTCCACGAACCTTCAGAGACCCTAGCAGAGGGCAGCTTCAGCCAAGATAAGTGGTCCGCATGAAAAAGCCACCAGAAGTGGCCTGGGTGTGCCCGAAAGTTGGGCAGGGCCAGGTCTCAAATCACCAGGGTGGGGCAAACCAACAGCGGAAACTCAGAAATGGCAGCCAGCTGTGTTCGCACAGCAGGAAAGGGGAGGGCTTAACAAAGAAACAATGGCCTCCACCAGCTCCCCCTTCCAGGAGAAAGCTGCCTCTCCAGCCCCCGTTCCAAGCCAGACAACTCAATTCCCCACCATTTGTCCCCACTGCCTTTCCTCCTGCTGCCCCAGCGCTGGAGCTCAGAGCAAGTGTTTCCATTGGGGGTAAGTCCACGCCCAGTCCCTTTGAGAGGAGCACCTGTGAGTGCAGTGGCACTTTCTCAGTCACAATCTCCACTGTTTGTCACAACTAAATATTATGGGGACTTCTCTCCCCAGCACTGGAACCCTGGGCTGGGGTGGGGCTGGTATCTCTCACTCCTTTAGGGGATACGGGGGACCCCCAAAGCCGAAATAGCCCTCCCGTTCTTTAACGGTTACACGTGGCTGTGGGACTAGCCCATTCAGCGTCTCTGACCTTCTTACCCATCTGGAGGTAGTTTCTTCTGCAAGTCCTTAGTTGAAAGGCTTCAGTTCAGCTTGATTTTAAGCCATTCTCAATAATGGTTGTTTTGCAGATTAGTTGTAATTTTGCTGTGGTTGTGAGAGAAGGTAAACACAGCATTTACCAACTGCACCATCTTGGTTGTCCCCCTCTTACGCTGTTTTCAAAACTTTTGTCTTGAACTGTTCCCACCATCCAACAGTTTAGAAGCATACCCATTTTGCTGTGGCCTTACCAGCACTGGATTTTATCTTAAGAAAACATCTTTGCCAATTTCATAGATGAAAAATGGTGTCTCATCCCCTTCCCTACCCCGTAAACGGATCACACAGCTCCTCATTTAAACCTGATGACGCAGTGTGGCCATTCTGACCATCAAGTACTATGTCCCTCTGAGTCTCCTTGCAGTTCCCTGGGGCTCACGAGATGTGTGGAGCATTTTGTCCCTACATTGAATGGCCTCAGATGGCTGAGCTTTCTCATGTATTGGTCCTTTGATTTTAGATTCTTTCTACTCTGTCAACAGCCAAATGGGACTTCTAGCTGCATCCAACAAGACATCAACTCTTCTCATTCTCTATATTGGATTCATTGTGTTTAACAAGCATTTATTGTATGCCTATAGTATGCAAGGTTTTAGGAAAGCCTTTGAAGGAAAGATGAATACAAATATTAATCGGACATGGTAAGCACCTACCCGAAAAGAGGAGATAGAGCAGTAAACAATTATGCAAAGGGGTCAACTGGAGTAGGAGGAAGTGGCCCTGAAATAGGACTAACCATAAAAATGAACAGGTTCCAAAGTGGGATCTAGTATTTCTTAAAGCATGATTGCTTTAAAAGTCTACCCAGGAAATTAGCATTGCATAAAACCCTTCTAACCTGTTGGCATAGAAACCAGATAAACAACATTATTTAAGGCCTGTGCTAAATGAGATTAAATAAGCTTTGATTTGGGGCTCAGGGTGTTTCTTTTATGATATGGATTCTAAACCTACTGGCTCTGACTCCAGGAGCTTCAGAAGACATTCTTGCGTCTTTCTTTGGTCTCAGCTATGTTTCTTAGAGGCGAGATTTGGTGTTGGGAGTAATGAAATTAAACACTTCTGTGTAATAGTGAGAAAGGATGACATTGATGATAATATGATTGCTTTGTAACTGAATATTCTGAGCTTCTTTCTTTTTGTCATCTCTTTGAAAAAGATGCTTGTACAGGGGTGATCCAACCGGTTGAAATGTAAATACTTCTCAATATCTTAGATATTTTAGTCACATGTGGCCCAGACAAACATTTTGAAAACGCCACTTAATACTCATATTTATTTTCGGAATACCTACTGTGTTGCAGGCACTAAATATTTGAGCATGGGTTTGTAAATTCCTATCTAGAATTGTTTTCTTCAATTTTCACCTAGACTTGCTGGCATCATCTAAGCCCAAATGTGACTTTTTTTTTTTTTCTGTTGGACCTTCAGCATACGGTACAGAACCAACTTCTCCAGGGGAAAATATCTGATTTATCGAAACACTTATTCTGTTTCCCTATTGCATATTATCCCATGCAGTGCTTCTTGTGATTGCAAAGATAAAACAATTTTACAACCAATAATGAATGAATGATGGGTAATTTCTCTAGAATTGCTTTTCATTTTTGTCAGCTTTATGAAGGTTTTCACATTTTCACATTCATATTTCCAAAGAGTATATGTGTGTTGGGAAAACATTCTGATAACTAATTTGGCACATAATCTTTTAACAACTCCAGAGGAAACATAACTCATTTATGGCCAGTTATTTCAATAATTTTTCTACAATGACAGGATTCATGAAGTTAAAAAGTTCCACCTCCTATTTACTTGTTCAAGTGCCTAGGTATTTGTAGGCTTTTGTGACTAATTCTTTGATTTTCTATCACCACTTAAAGTTGGTGAACAAAAGTTGACTATTTAAATTATGCATCTACAAAACTTTGCTCCTTCATTTTTCGAAAAGTTGTTCCAGGTGAGACTCAGGGCCATCTTTTGGAGCTGGTTATGTACGTATTATGCTGTTACTTAGCAATGTCTTCATAAGCTGCTGAGGCAGTTGGTCCTAGACTCAATTAAAAAGTTAAATACACAGTGCTAATTTGACTTTATATTAGTAAATGAAATGATAAATTTAGTGACAAAAGGAATCATATGGTAACAGCTGTAATATTAAGATGGTTATTGTAGCATGACTTCTTGAAACTGTCCTTTACTCTCATTACAATTTCACCAATCCCCACCCCTCCACATTAAGATCTTGAACGAACACTAGCATGGCTTCTAACAGTTCAAGGTGAGTCCCTGAGACAACCCTGTGCCCCTTAAGTTCCTACCTGGGAAAGCTCAAGACTGACAAAATAGGACCCCTGTTTCCCAGTCTCTGTGGGAGGGTAGAAGCCTCACTTCCATAAGTGCCAATTAATAAACCCAGATGGCCAAATCACACTGACCACCCCCACCCCACCCCCACCACCTCATACACACACACCTGCTTTTGGTAACTTTCCATTTCCCTGACATTGCTCAAGCCCCCACTTATCCTCTACATCTCTACACAGTTGAGCTCAGTTCCATACTGAAGTCCTTTCCCCCTACTGCAGCAGTTAGTAAAGAAAGTATTATACCACCTTTAACTAGTGACCAGCTTTGTTTTTCTTTAACATATGCAGCCAAATACTTGAACTCAACCACTTAAGATATGGATGCACAGAAACTTTTAGCTCACCTCTGAAACATGTCAATAGCAACAATCTCTGAATTAAGTATAGTAGAATGGCATCTGGCCACTGTCATGACCATGGGTAATGTGTATAATCCATTCTATTAAAAGAATTTGAAATAATGCTCTGCTCATCTCATTCCTACCATAAAATAAAAGAATGCAAGAGGGAAGTCTTTTCGCAAACAAGTAACTAGTCAAGATGAACTGTAGTAAAAAAAAAATAAAGGGATCTCCTTTATCAAAGGGTTAATGTTTATTGTGATGGCTTTTATTTCTGTTGGGCATGCCTGGGGGGTTTGTGCTGGATTTCCTCACTGATCAACTGGGGAGATGAGGTGGGGACTGAAGTGGATATTATGGTTTGCTCTCTAACAGTCCCTCCTCAGATGATTCATCAAAGCCATGCCTCTGACCTGTGACTGGGCTAAAGACCTGTGAGATGTGGTTTGCTGAAGTTGTCTGAGGAAAGAGCCAGTGGTCTTTGCATCCTGTACATGGACAAGGACGCATGTGGACCAACTTGTGCTGGTAGCCATATTACAACAACCAGGGAACGAACCTTACCATGTTTCCCCGAAAATAAGACCTAGCTGGACCATGACCTCTAATGCATCTTTTGGAGCAAAAATTAATAGAAGACCCAGTCTTATATTATATTATATTATACCAGGTCTTATATTAAAATAAGACCAGGTCTTATATTAATTTTTACTCCAAAAGACGCATTAGAGCTGATGGTCTGGCTAGGTCTTATTTTTGGGGAAACATGGTAGCTTGAAGTTAGTGGCATAAATAGCAGCATGGAAAATAGAAGGAAGCTAGATTCCAGATGATATTGCTGAGACCCCCGAATCAACCACCCCTCCAACCTGCCCCTGATTAAAGTTACATAAGATAACAAATTCTCTTGTTCATGATACTTTTTTCATAAGAGAAGTAAGCTTTTATTTCCTTGTTTCAAGTTCATGATATTTTTCAGTTAATGTTCTGTTACTAGAAGCCAGAAACATCTTAATTGAGACAGGAGTCTGCATGGTGTTGTGCAAGGTTTCCCTCTCCACTAGCAGAAGCCCCACCCACCGGAGGGAGCAGTGTTCTCCAGGGAGGGAAATGGGGCCTTCTGGCTCAAGGGCGCCCCCCAGGGGCGCAACTGTCAGTGGGATCTGAGCATGGTAAGATGGGCCTCCTAAGAAGACAGACAGCCTGACCAGCTGCCAGAGGAGACATTTTGATGAGGGAAGGTGGTTGGAGAGGGGGCAAGGAGAAGTAATTTTGAAACCAGCAGTTCTGGGAAGGGCAACTAAATGTGTGTGTGTGTGTTGGGGTTGAGGGCTGAGGCAGCTTTGAGTGAGCTAGAGGGGTAGATGAACATGAAAGAGAAGGAAAATTAAAGAGTGATGTAAAAGGATACTGAAGTTTTGGTGGTTTTCTTTTGTTTTTCCCTATTCTGGAAAAAAATATTACTTTTGAATCACCTGGTTTATTTTTAAAAATTAGCTGGAACTTAGTTCCAAATCCATCTGGTCCTAGTGATTTATAAAATAATAGGTCTTTTAAACCTCTTCCAGTTTCTTCTATGGCTTTTGGTCTTCTATGAGTATTTTATGATATATGAGGTCTGGCTGTTAAGTTCGAGAACTTATTGCAACGATGTTGCTAACCTTTTTTTGACATCAGAGGGATTATTCATTATGAATTTGTGCCAATTGGACAAACTGTTAACCAAATTTACTATTTGGAAGTGCTGAAAAGGCTGCAAGAAAAAGTTAGACGACCTGAACCTTTCACCAACAATTCATGGCTCTTACATCACAACAATGCACCAGCTCACACGGCACTGTCTGTGAGGGAGTTTTTAGCCAGTCAACAAATACCATGTTTCCCCGAAAAGAAGACCTAGCCGAACAATCAGCTGTAATGCATCTTTTGGAGCAAAAATTAATATAAGACCCTGTATTATATTATATTATATATATTATGTTATATTAATTATATTATATAGGACCCGGTCCTATTTATAAGACTGGGTCTTTTATTATTATATTATATAAGACCTGATCTTATATTATAGTAAAATAAGACCAGGTCTTATATTAATTTTTCCTCCAAAAGACACATTAGAGCTGATTGTCCGGCTAGGTCTTATTTTCGGGGAAACACGGTGTTGTATTGGAACACCCTCCCTACTCACCTGATCTAGCCCCCAATGACTTCTTTCTTTACACGAAGATAAAGGAATATTAAAAGGGAGACATTTTGATGACATTCAGGACCTCAAGGGTAATCCGACGACAGCTCTGATGGCCATTCCAGAAAATGAGTTCCACAATTGCTTTAAAGCGTGGACTAGGCACTGGCGCTGGTGAATAGCTTCCCAAGGGGGGTACTTTGAAGGTGACCGTAGTGATATTCAACAACGAGGTATGTATTACGTTTTCTAGGATGAGTTCACGAACTTAATTGTCTGACCTCATATTCAAGTTTTGTATTTCCTCTTGGGTCAATTTTTGTTAGTTTATGTATTTCACAAGAAAATCATTTATTCCCTCTAGTTTTTTTTTTTTAATGTTGCCATTGAATCTAATATTCTGCTATAAAATTTTAATGTCCTATCTGTGATTGTCTCCCATTTCTTATCTTGTGTGTGTTTCCTTTAATCAAGCTCCTGTTCTAACTTATTAGTTATATATATATATATACACATAGGTATACATATATATACATATATACATATATACGTATATACATATGTATATATCCTTTCAATTATTTTATTTATTTCTTTGCTTTCTCGTTCATTACTTTCATTACTTACTATTTTGGTTTTTCCATTTTTGTTTGGTTTTCTTTTACTAATTTTTTTAAGATGAGTATGACTGTCCTTTACTTTTCAATCTTTTATCTTTATTGACAAAGGCATTTAAAGCTATAAATATTCCTCTTAGAGGTTTGACATGAATAGTATTCCTTATCATTGCTTTTGAAAGAATTTCTAATTTTTGTTTATAGTTTCACTGACCCAGCGTTATCAAAGTGGGATTTTTTTTTTAATAAGTATTTGGGATTTTTTTTGGTCATCTTTTATTACTTATTTCTGAGTTTTATCAGAGAATGTAGCCTGGAAAATCTCATTTAAAAAAAAATAGCTTTTTTTGCAGCCAACAACATGACCAAATGTGAATGTTTCATGAGCATAAAAAAATAAATAAATAAATTTTAAAAAATCAATATTTTCTACTCAATACTTTCTAACAAGGGACATACGACAGTTTAATAATTTTATTATTCAGTTTCTGTTTGTCATTACTACTAATTTTTTTGTTGCTGTTCACTGAATCTCTGATTCTGAAAAAAGTTTATTAAAATATTAATTTTTAATTGTATTTTAATGAAATTCTCCTTGTAGTTCTACTACTTTGCTTTATATATTTACCTACTATATTGTCTAATGTATATAGGGTTATGACTGGTATATATGTTATGTAAATTGTACTTTTTATCATTACATAATCCTCACGTTTATATTAGTTGCTGCTTTCTCTTTGTTTGTGGTATTTCTTTGTCCATCCCTTTATTTTTCAGTGTTGTTTTTTAAATCACTTTAAGCATTAATAAAATAAACTAACAGTGTAACGCTGGGTTTTGTTATTTAACCCAACCTACCAGTCTATTTTTCAACAGAAAAAAATTAGCCCATTCATATTAAGCATAACAACTATTTTATTCATGCTATGTTACTTAGTGTTTACTCTTGGTCTTATTTTATGTTTCCTCCTTTTTTCTAATTTATTTTTGCTGGTTTGTTCAAGTTACTCCATATTCCCAGTTTTCCTTAGTTAATTGGAAGTTTTACTGTATCCTATATCGATGATATGAATCACTGAGGATCTTTTTTGTTTTGTTTTTATTTTATTTTTTATATTTGTAGGGATCCTTTTTAAAAAGTAAATTCAAATGCAGAAGATCTGGAGCGTGGCCTGAGTATCTGCATTTCTAACAAGGTCATGTCAATGTTGCTGGTCTATCTATGGACCGCACCTTGAAAAGTGCAGCTGCTCAAACTTGGGCTTGCATCAGAATCACTTGGAAAGCTTGTTAAACCAGATTGCTCACCCCACTCCCAGAGTTTCTGACTCAGTGGGACTGGGGTAGCACGTGAAAATCTGCATCTCTAAGTAGTTTCCAGGTGATGCTGATGCTGCTGGTCCTTGGCCCACACTTTGAGAACCACAGCTCTAGATAAAGCTCAGGTCGAGCTGCTAAGGTTACTGATGTGCTGACACTCTAGCCAGTGGTAGGTCTACCTTGGCTCTGCCACGTAGGTGGGTGGTACACAAGTCCAGAAAGTTGCAGGCTGTTACCAGAACACCTTATCTCCATCCTGCTGGTCTCATCGGCTGCAAAGTGGTCTCTCAGCCTCAGGGGTGGAGTGGATGTGGCCCATATATTCAACTCTCCTGAAGGACCAAGCCCAGCAGGCATCCCAGAAGCATGTACATGTATGTGTTAATGCCAACTCTCTCCCCTCAGAGGTCTACAGATCTCCTCTGAGCCAAGTGATACTTGTCTCAGAACCCTATGCAGCTGGTCTCCAAGCTCTGGTTCAGACCGGAGGTCAGAAGCTTGAACTAGCTGCCAAATTTCTCCATCTCACCCAGCTGAGACCAAGGCCATGCAGAAACCACTCATCTCAGGGGGAGAAGCAGTTGGATATATGTGGTGGAGGAAGGGCAGGAACACTATTTTCCAAACACCTCAAGTGCTGAGGAGGAGAAAAGCTGGAATTGGAGGATTCAGAAATGTCCTCTGGAAAATGACCATGGAGAGCATTAAAGAATGGGTAAACTTGGGACCAAAGAGAAGGGTGTTACAGGCCGGTAGATACATCTTACCTTAAGACACAAAATCAGGAGAGCTGTATGATAGTTAGCCTGGATGGAGTTTTGGGCTCATGTAAAATCGGCTGTATAAAACTGGATCCTAATCAAGGAAATCTATGACTGCTAGACTATTAAATTTTGAATGTATGAACTGTGTGGTCAGAAAAGACCTGGGTATAAATCTCAGTTCTATTTTACTGGCTTTGTGAACTTGAGCAAATTGCTTAAATTCTCTGACCGTCTTCCTGTAAAACAGTGATAATGATGTCTTCTTCCAGAGCCCTTGCTAGGAGATCATGTCTGTGAAAGATAAGGACTGGCACATGGGTGAACTTCCCTCCTTCCTTTCCTGGTGATTGAGGAAGGCAGGAATTACCTCTGACACCCCAGAGGAAACACAAATGTCTCTGGGGAAAGTGGCTGAGGAGGTGGCAAGAAGAAACCAGTTTGAAACAGACAAGCCTAGGAATGTAGCAAACTGTATTTGTGTGTTTGTGGAGGCAGTTTTTTGGGGTACAAGTTGTTGAAAGAGGCAGTGGGGAAGACAGGACAATAAAGAGAGGTAAAGAAACTGAGAGAATGAAGTAAAAGAACATTAAAGATTTCTTTTGCGTTTTCCCCAGTTTTATTGAGATATAACTGATATACAGCACTGTATAAGTTTAAAGTGTACAGCATAATGATGTGACTTACAGATATAATGAAATGATAACCACAATAACTAGTTCAGAATCATCATCTCATAAAGATAGATACAAAAAAAGAAAAGAAAAAAATTTTTACCTGGGATGCAAAACTCTTACAATTTATTCTCTTTAAAACTTTCACATATGTAATATAGCAGTGTCCCTAATATTTATTATCTTATAACTGGAAGTTTGTACCCTTTGATTACTTTCATCCATTCTTTGCATTTTTTACTCATGGTCAGCTATGTAGAAGACAGAGCAAGTAGCACGGAATGACCCATCAGGGGTTAAATTGAATGATTTAAACTATGGCAAGTCATAGAAAGAAGAAACCAACCATCAGAAGATGTGTAAAGAGATCCCCCCCAAAGCTAATACATAGCTTATAGTACCCTTTTGGGTGTTCAGAATTATTTATTATTTCTTTAGCTTTGTACGCAAACACACCATTTTTTTTCCCCTTGAACATGGTGGGGGAGGAGGGGCAATGTCTATGTTACAATGAAATTTGAGAATCATGCCAAAGAAGATTCACAACCATTAATATCTGGGTGAATATGATTAATCTCTGAGGTACTATAAGAAAAATGTAATGCCCACATAGGAGATATGATTTTCATCAATTGTTGAAATATTACTCATCTAAACAGGAAGATTTCAGATCTTAGAAAAATACTAAGATCCTCACAAATACTTCTCCGGTTTTTCACGTTCTGAAGCACTGAGGAAACCATTAGCGGGAGATGGAGCAGATGCTCCATTTTTTATTAAAGTATTCTTAGTAGTAAAACAAATTAAAATAAATATATATGCAAAAATGTCTAGCATGATGACCAGCAAATAAGACCAGATCAATAAATGTTAGAGGATCCAATTAAATCCTTTATCCAAATTTAATCCAAGGTACTATCAGACAGCTTTTGCTTTAAAGCAGGTTTTGGTCCCAACATGTGGCCAGGATAAGCCTCAGAGTAAACCATAGCTAATTCAAAGTTCCCAGAGACAGCCTGAGGATTATTTGAAATCCATTCCATTTTTCAATATGAGGTTTAATAGATTACACGGAGAACATTTCTGCCCTCCTTTTAGAAGTGCACAATTACCTGAAGGCCTGGTTGTTTGGAAAGCTGTCAGGATAAAGATGGTATCTCTGGTCATGGAACAATGCAGTGATCTATCCCATCAAAGACAAGGTTCCACAGCCTGCTCACTGAAGTCTTGACTGGCTGTATTAACTAGAGATGTATTACCTAGAGATCATATTTTTTGTGCACACACTCCCATTTATTGAGTTATTATATGCCAGGTACTTTGCAGACATTTTCTCATTTAATCCTCATAACCTTATGAGATAGGTACGATTATCATCCTCATTTTCATATGAGAAAACACAGTCAGGATTAAAACCAGCACAGAGTCAGTAGTTAAGCAGAATTTGGAATCAAACCGATCTCAATTTAATATCTCGGCCCATGACTTTGGCATATCCTACCCTTAGTGGGTCTCGATTTACTAATTCTACCTTTTGTAGAATAATTCTGAAAAGACTAGAATTAGAAATTGAGGTATAATTATCCAATAAACATTTTTTTAATATCTGCTAACAGCAAGTCATGGATACCAAATGCCCAATATGCAATGTTTGGGAGTAATTGCCTCGAATTTGTTTATTCATCAAGTTGCTTAGCATCATGAAGACTTAATTTGAATCTAGTCTGTACCATAGTATCAAGCTAGAATTAAATTTTCAGGAGCTAGTAATTTCTAATGAATTCAGTGACTTTCTCCTGGTTGCTTAAACCCTCCCCGCTCCTCCACTGCCCCCCTCCATAATGTAGTTATTTTGTATTCTACCTGCTCCCACTGAAGATAAGTAAAGGGAAAACGGAGGAAATGTACACATGTGTATTATATTCACCTTCATATTTACCATTTCCAGCACTCTGGTTTCCTTCTTGAAGATCCAAGTTCCCATCTAGTAGCATTTCTTAGTGCAAGTCTTTTGGCAGTGAATTCTGTTTCCATTTATGTGAAAATATTTTTTTTCACCTTCATTTTTAAGTGCTTTAATTGAGAAATAATTTACCTTAACAAGTCTTACTGTACAACTTGATGAATTTTTACATGCGTGTAACTATACCCATGGAACTACCATCTCAAGAAAGACATAAACATTTTGGTCACCCCAAAAAGTTCCCCAGTGCCCCTCTGTGGTCAATTCCCTTCCCTGTCCCCCAGCCCTTAGCAATCACTAATCTCCGTGACTATAGTTTTGCCTTTTCCAAAATGTCATATAAATAGACTCATATAATATGTACCCTCTTGAATATAGCTCCTTTCACTTAGCCCAATATGTTTGAGATTCATCCAAGTTTTTGCCTGTATCGGTAGTTCATTCTTTTTCATTGCTGGATAGTATTCTGTTATATGGACGTACTACAGCTTGTTTATCCATTTACCCCTAAGGACACCTGGGTTAGTTCCAGTTTCGGGAAATTTTGGGTAGAGCTGCTATAAAATTAGAATACAAGTTTTTGTGTGAATATAATTTTCGTTCATCCAGGGTAAATACCTAGTAAAAGTAATGCTGAGTTATAAGGTAAGTGTATGTTTAATATTATTAAAAAACTGCCCGTTTTTTAAAGTACTATACCATTTTACATTTTCACCAACAGTGTATGAGCTTCAGTTGTTTTGCAACCTTGCTAGCCTATGGTATTGTCAGTTTCATTTTATTTTAGCAATTCGAGTAGGTGGTACCTCATCGTGGTTTTATTTTGCATTTCCCTGATCAATAACAATGATGAGCATCTTTTCATGTGATTATTTGACATCTGTGTATCTTCTTTGACTACCTTCAAATCTTTTGGCCATAGTTTTACTAGGTTGTTTGTTTCCTTATTGCTTTTGAAAGTTCTTCATATGCTCTAGCTACAAATCCTTGGTCAATATGTGTACTTCTGCTAAGATGTTCTATCAATCTATAACTAGTCTTTTTATTTTCTTAACAGTATCTTTGAAAGAGAAGCTTTTTATTGTGATAAAGTCCAATTTATCATTTTTTTGTTTTATGCTCTTGTATCATATTTAAGAAATCTTTGATTAACTCAAGGTCACAAAGTTTTTTCCTATGTTTTATTCTAGAATGTTTACACATTGTACATGTAGGTCTATGATACATTTTGAGTTTATTTTTATATACAGTTGAAAAAAAGTTTAGTTTTGTGGGGGTTTTTTGGGGGGGGCAGCGGGTTGCACAGGGACGTCCAACTGTTCCAGCCACTTTTTGATTCCCTGACTCCATTTGTTCTATTGGTTCTCTATTAACAGTTTCTTTCCTCTTGATTACATCTTTCAGGAATTTTATTTCATACTTGCATTGGCTAAGAACAAAGTTTTGAGCTTTCATGATAAAACACTTGAATGATTTAGGAAGGAAGAAGGGGAGGGAGGGAAGGAAATAAAAAGCAAAACAAGCAAAAAGTTCATTGAAAATCCTTGGGCTGCTGGCCCTGGCATGCCTCTGGCTGAAGGAGCACCAACCTTACACAAAGCCCGGGCTTAAGGAAAGCTCTGAGCCTGGGATCCTTCCTTAGGAAGGCATAGTTAGGTGCCTGGCTAAGGACCAGGGGCCATGGACAGCCCTGGTAGGGCTACATAAGGCTTTCCTAGGGAAGAGGGTGTTAAGAGAGAAAAGAAGGCTTTGAATGGGAGCTAGATGTTGTGAAAGAACTCTCTCCTTTCAGCTATATTCAGGTTGGAGTCATTATTTTCAGTGTAAAATACCAAGAGCCCCCACACCTGTGTAGGAAATCTCTTGTTCTTTCTAAGACTCAGATTAGTAAATGTGAACAAGGCCTATGTAAATTTGGCAGTCTAGTAAAAAAAAAAATATGTGGGCAGAAAGGTTTCCTCCTCCTCCTCCTCTTCCTCCTCTTTCTATCTGGAAGGCAGGGTAAAAGAACGATTAGTCAACCACCCAAATAATTCTTTTAACTTCAGCTACCAAAAATTGTGTTGCTGTGCATGTTGGCTGACTACAAAATGCAGAAATCTAGAGAGGTGGGGGATCTGAATTATTACTGGAATTGTAAAGCAGTTAGTGAGCCATCCTGCCATTATTATATTCATCCTTGCAAAAGGAGGCCCCTTGGTTCCCTGTTGCTTCCCTGTTACCTTTGCATCCTGGAAGCGGATGAGTCCCTTGTGCACGTTCACATTGTTGTCTTAAAATCATACTAAGCGCTGGGATGATGAGATAGTTAAGCATGTCTAATGTACTGGTCACATCCATCAACATTCTTAATCAAATCAAATCCACACGTTCTGCTGTGATCAGCATATGATACGAAGTCCTCTGTCAATCACTTGCTCCCGTTGCTCTAGGCAGACCCTGGCTTCAGGATGAACTGATACCACACCAACCAATTGGAAATTTGAACCCAGATTTAGTGAAGACTACATATAAAACTACGAAAGCAATTCAGTAAGTCGCTGAATGTTCTGTGCTTCCATAGGACTTTACTCATACCGAAATACATTAGCCATTTTCATGCCTGTCTCCCCCATGTGCCGTGAGCCCCCTGGAGGACTAGTTATTTCTAGTTCATCCATACATCGCCAGTATATCTCATTCATCCTTGCATTTAGAAGAGTGGCTAATTCAGAATGTGTGCTCAATAAATATTTGTTGAGTTTGATTAGAAATGATTAAATTCACTGAAGCCATAGAACGCAATTTATCATATCTGCAGACATCACAGAGCCTAAAGAGTTGACATTTGATGTTGATGCTGGAATTCAACTTTAACCAGCAATTTGGAATGTTGGGCCACTCAAACCACAAAGAAATTAACAGGAATACAGGCAAAGACCCATGTAAAAGTTATTTTTAACTGCGTTTTCATAAGTATAGAATGAATATCTGACTTGATAGCTGCCCTTTAAGTGAAAAAGATCCAGCAGTTTTCAGTGGCCTCAAACTGAATACAAGTAGGATATGGCAGCTTACAATGCTAATGAAATCTAAATGATAAGTAATAAAACCTTAGGGTGTGGTATAGGGAAGTAGCATTTACTGTACTCCCTGCTGATCAAGCCACATGTAGAATGAAACATGCAATTTCCAGTAGTACATTCTAAAGGGAGAATTAGCAATTAGAGCATGTCCTGTAAGATGGGAACAGATGAGGTTTAACCTGTGGTATGTATATGGCTCTGATTAATTTGTGATTGACTGAATTCAACCAGTGAGAGGGGGCCCTGTAATTTACAATGTAGCCACGAAAAGGTTTTCTCTGTGGGTTCAGATTGAACTGGCTCTGAGAGCTGAGTTTTGCCCTGGGGAGACATATGAATGCAATTTAGTAGAGTTCTATGAAAAGCAGTGATCACCAAAGGTTGAAGTTCAGTGCCCTGAATGACTTACTTGTAGGTCCTGGTATTTACCTACCTGCTATCTTTCCACTGCAGCGTTTAGCCAGGATTGTCTTGTGCACAGATGCTGTGAATCCTTCCGCCTCAGCTTTCTGTCTCAAACCGCCTGTTCCCACTCTACTGCCAGAAGCCTAGACTGCTGCTGCTGGGACTACGGACATGGGCTAGAAAATGTAGAAGCGGGGACAGGAACAGCCACAATCAGCTTCCTGGGTACATGCTTCTGCTTTGGCTGCTCCTATCGTCCCCTGCTACTCCTCTCTCCCCTGACCTTGTGCGTGACTGTTCTGCAGCAGCACCCTTCTGCCCTGGTCACCCTCTTGCCTTGATTCCTGACTCGCTCAGACTTCTGCCTCCTCTGGGTTCTGTGCTGGTTGCTCATTGCCATACTGCACCCGCTGGTCTCAGCATACACCAGACCCCCGTACTCTTAGCTCCTTTTTCTTCCCAGCATTTACTTTTCAGACCCTTAGCTAATTTGAATGAATGTGACAATTTTATGAGGGATGAGAAAAATAATCTATAGACACTTACAGTTTATATATTATTATAAAACAATAATTTATATACACTTAAGTATATGTAAAAATAATTTATATACACTTAATCTTTTTTTTGAAGTGGCTTCCTGTACTTTCTGTCTCATAGTATAGGGGTTAAGTGCATAACCTCTACACTTAACAGACATGTACAGGTTCAAATGCTGGGCCTGCCACTTAGAGACTGTTAACTTGGGCAGTTACTTAATATCACTGAGCATTAGTTTCTTCATTTGTAAAATGGGTATTAAAACCAATGCATAGATTAAATGAGATAATATGAGTAAAGTTCTGGAAAGGGATCTGGTATATAGTAAGCATAAATGAATGACACTTATTATTGTTACTTATAACACATAACTATATACCATTTTATATACTGTACCTTGTATATAAAACTATATAATTTTGTATATCCAAATACTGTAATACTTATGATTATTTTAAATTACCCCTTGAACATCCTTGCTCAAAATTTTCTAATTCTGCATTTTTAATGTTTAGTAGAGGAGAATAAATCATAAATTGTGGAAAAATTGAATTCCTAGTTGAGCAGAATATTTAGTTAACATACTGTAATGGCTTCATCTTAAGAATGTGATCTTAGAAATTTAATTTCTCTCTCTCTTCTCTCTCTTCTCTCTTCTGTCTTCTGTCTTCTCTCTCTCTCTCCTCTCTTCTCTTTCTCTCTCTCTTTCTCTCTCTCTCTCTCTCTCTCTCTCTCTCTCTCTCTCTCTCTCTCTCTCTCTCTCTCTCTCTCTCTCTCTTTCAACATTACATTATCCTACAGGCAAAATACCAAGTACTCATAGTCTCTGGACAACAAACTGAAGTTCGATGTAAAAGTATTTATTTATTCTTGGGCTCTCATATTATTTGAGCTGGCAAATCAATATTAACTTGCACAGTATCCTAATATCCATAAATGAAATTAGTTCAAGGCTTTTTTCCAAAGGAGCCAAACCTCATAATTAATTTTATTTGGTTATTATCTAGACTATTATAATGATTTTTAAATGTTGGCTCATAGACATTCCTAATGTATAGAAATCCCATTTGAGAATTCTTAAACCTATCTGCTTATTCCTTTTAATACTGGTGTGTCCTAGCCACTGGCTCTTTAAATTATATTATGATGCAGTACTTTTCCTTCTTAAAAAAATGTCTGAGTTTCAGATCAGCTGAAACCAGGAAAACATAAGGAAGAGAAGTCAAACTATCCCCAGTGGAATAGAAAGAGATGGAGGAGAGAAAACAAATAAGGAGACCATCCTTTTGGCACAAGCCACACAGTCTGAGTGAGATGTGGCATCAGCTGTGAACTCCAAGGAAAATTTCCACAAAGGCCCTTTATACTCAACAAAGGGACGATTAAGCCCAGGTACTGGAAGTGTTGGTGGGCAGCGCCCACCGGAGTGATGCGTAGAAGAAACTTATGTTTGTGTGTGGAGCCCAAGGTGGTTAAGTTTCATTTCATCACTGTGGAAACAGGAGAACAGGATTTCCCTCTGTAGGAAGCATTTGGCCAACTGACAGCAAACATGCACAGCCACGCCGTCACCTCACTCTGCTCCCATCACACTCACACGAAACCCAAACATGCCCAGTGATATCCATGGAGCTTCTGCTTCGTGACTGAGTTTGGTTGGAGTAAGAATGCCAAAAGAGAGCGGAGAGAGGAGGATGGTGGCATCTTTGCCCCAACTGAGGCCTTAGCCCAGCCTGTGTGTGGTGGTAGAGGGGTGGCAACTGGAAACTTAGGGAATGTTTCCAAAGGAGTATTTGAGACTCTGGCCGAGGTGTGCGTGCCAGATTCTGACAGAATTATTTTCATGGGAGAATTCGTAAATTCTGAGTGAGGGTAAAGGCCAGAAACTGGAAGAATAGGAAGGACTCTCGATGCAGTCAGATCTGCTGACCCATGACCAAGTGTAGCAGGGAATGAGAGAGAGGTCCTTTCCCCCTCCTCGGCACAAAATCCAGCACCACGCTCACACCCAGGGATATGGCACTGTTGGCATGAACACTGACATTCTTACTGCAGACAGTGGTGGTTGGCAGGGGGAGGTAAATCTAATGGCAGACAGGCAAAGACAGGAAGTGCCGCCAGCAGAAGCACATGGTGGACACCATGTAGTAACTGTGTCTGACAGACAGGTCTGTCGGCAAATGGGAAGAACCTCGTTGGGGGCGGGGGGTCTCAAAAAAATATATGGGTAACTGGTGGGGGTGTGCTAAATTACTATTTGATAAGATGGAGTGCTGCCACAGGAAATTCCATAGGCTGGGGAGGTCAGATAACATCAAGTTTATACTTTCAAATAATGGAATGGCAACAGTCAAAAATCTTATATATGGCTCTGGCCATCATATCAAAAATTAAAGAAAAAAAATTGAAAGCGGGAAGGTACCTCAAATGTACCAGTATCAGGAATTTAATCTAAGATTGACTTCATGCCGAATGATATAAAAATGCATTATTGTTGTTTACAAAAGCTCCCAAGGCAATTGCCTATCATTTAAAATTTGAAGTTATTGTCATTGTAAAAAAGGATTAATGATACAAATTTTTATCTAGATGATACAAATCACAAATGGAAACATTGCCATAATTTGCTTTATAAAGTGCCCAATTACCTACCATCAGGTTGCAACCACAATTTAGACCTTAACAACTAATGTGCACCTTCCCTTCTCTGCTTCTCTACTTCTACATCCCTGAAAGGCTCATAAGGGACCTTCTGTGCCAATGTTAGTTAGTCTCAATTAAATGCAAGAAAATTAACATGGGGTTTCATATGAGGTAGCCTCTTCTCAAAGATGAATCAAGGGATTGTCAAAGCTCATCAGAACATCTGGGAATACTAGCTGAGAGAGAGGTTTTCATAAAGTTTTATTATCAAATGCAAGGTTTCCACTGATTACAATAATTCCTAATCTCAGTGTCTATACCTTCACTCTTAAAAAAGAAAAAACCCTCAATTAATTGGAGTTGGTGGACCATTCAGATAAAATAATAGTTCTGATTAATGGTTTTTTTTAAGTCAGCACTTTGTCTGCATCTTTCTAAATACTTTGTAAGTCAATTGCTCTGATTTAAGAGGTACAGTTCCACTCTGACAGAGCTTATACTATGTTGATCGTTGCAGACCTTCCAATGCCTCTGCTTCATAGTTCTGAACTATCACCTTCCATTATTTCAGGACCAAACATACTGTTTCCCTTCATTCATCAATCAATTTGACAAGTTTGCCGACTAGCTACTACATGCCAGGTCCTCTTTTAAAGGCTGAGGGCATAACAAAGAACAAAACAGACAAAAACCTCTTCTTCCGTGGAGATTAAATTCTAGTACAATGTTATATGTATGAGGAATAAAGGACTGGTCTGATGTAATTTATACCAGAACCAGGATATACCCTCGTAGCTGATTTTTGATTAATCACTCAGGTCAGCTGATATTATTTGAGGTTTTCTCCTGAAATATCTATTTCTCATCTATTTAAGTCATGATTCCAGGAAGTTGGGTTCTAGTTATTAAAGGTATTTTCCACTGTATTTCTCTTGATTGAGTACAAGATAGAAAAACTGGTGGGATGTCTAAATTGTTTCAAATCTAGAACTTTTTTTACCTTCTTGGTCTAATTTATCCCCTCTACCAAAATACCAAAAAAAAGTAAAACAACTCAAGTTTTTTCAGTGCCTAACAGAGGACAGAACATCATTAACCAACCATTACAACCCTTCTTCGATCTTAGTCCTATCACAAGAAACATCCTGTAATTTCCTCCCTTCAAATTCAGAACTAAATTCAAGAAGATCAGTGCAGAACTGGATGCTAATAATAGTTCACTCCCACTGATAATGGAAAGGCTGAAGTCTTCACAAACCTTTTCAAAGAACAGTATGATGTAATTTTGAAACCACAAATGGTGCTGTTTCTCTAAGCAGGCATTCTTCAGAGGACAGAGCTCAGTTAGAAATCCTAAAACTGAAGAGAGCCAGTGAAACTTGAAGATAGTTCAGAAAAGAGCAGCTTAAATGGATGAAAGCTTGGAAGATCCTCCCAGTGAGGAGCTGATGGAGGATCTGAATTTTTTTCTCTGAATTGGTAGGGTAAGAAAGAGAGAGGACTTAGAAGAATTCAAAGGTGCATGGCAGGGAGTCACTGTAAGCAACAGACCTGTAGTATCGCGAGAGCTAAAGTCGTAACACTTGACAATGAGTGTTTTATATGTGTTTTCTTTTTTAAAATTTGCAATAACTCAGGAGGCAGATATTATTGCTATTATTCCCATTATGCAGTTGAGGAAAACTGAGGCTTAAGCAACTTGCACAAGGCCACACAGCTAGGAATAGAAGAGCTGAGACCTGAACTGAAGACGGCTCCAGGGACCCAGCACTCAGTAGCTTCAGCATGCTGACTTAAGAGCAGATATAGCCAACTGTCCATAAGAATGCCGAAAAAGGAGGACATATAGACAAATAAGATTTCAATACTCATCACTCCAGAGATTGTGATGTCCTTTTTTACCTTGAATAAGTACAATGTTATTTGTATAAGGAATAAGAGATTGGGCTGACATGAATAAAGGACATTTAACTTGTTACTAAATTGTTTTAGTTTTCTCATTTGAGGCCTAAAATGTGCTCTGTGGAACACTAATGGTAGGTGTTGCACTCAAAAATGCATTCCAGAGTCAAAGTAACAATTCATAAGCACATCAGCATCATATTAAAGGCTCTAAGGAGTGTAGCCATGAAGAAATAGATTTAACTCATTTTAACCACCATTTTCCAAATGTATTGGCTACCAGACCTTTAATTTTCTTTAACACCTACAAACCATCTATTGAACCATTATTTTCCTGAACACACTATCGTGCTTTTTTTTAAAGTCACACCCAGGTGATTTTCACTATGAAATTGCATCATCCTCTTGTTATGTTCAAATTCTCACTCAGCCATCTGAGAACGTGACCCTATGAGGACAGGGATTCATTGTCTATAGACTTCCCTCACTGGTGACTATTCTCATGTTACGACCACTTTTGCTCCCCTAGACATTCTGATGACTATGGAGTCTATGATCACGACTCCTAGGAAAACCAGCGCCCCTGTGCCCACTCCGTGCTGTGACAGGCAGGAGGGATATTGTGTAAATAGAACAGACATGATTCCTGCCGAGGCAGAGCCGCTATTTTAGTGAGGGAAATGGACTGTCAGATAATTAAACAAGCAGTAAGAGAGAATATGTTTAATTGTAAAATTTTAAATCAGCTAATTGAGTCTATCCCAATCTCATGTGTGTTATAGTTGCTACGAGTTGTCCTTTGAGTGCTTACCCCACCCCCACCCCACCCCCACCCCCACCACCCGATACTTGCAAGAGGCAGGATCAGGATGGGGTGTAACTAGAAAACACCAGTTAGAGAGAGGGGTGTTGATTTATAGCATTTGCAGGTTTCCATGGTGTAAATACTTGCACCGTGTTGGATTTCAGGTTAACAAGGTGATACCAAACTGCTTCCTGGAAATTTAACCATTTGCTCTCATGAGCCGGTGCCAGAGACCCCAGAGCACACCATTAATTTTGGGCTTTCAAGGCAAGTTTAGCCAGACTCTTCTGGTCACAGACTTTTGGATTTCAAGCTTAAAAAAGACAATAATTTTTGAAAATTAGAGAAAGACTAACTTTCTAAAAATCTTTTCCTTCTTTCTTTAATTCTCTCTTTCCTTCCTTCCTTCCTTCCTTCCTTCCTTCCTTCCTTCCTTCCTTCCTTCCTTCCTTCCTTCCTTCCTTCCTTCCTTCTTTCCTTCACCAAAGACACTAAAAAACAAATAACAATCTATAATCACCATCATTTCATAAAAGAAAGAACATTTTAATCTCAAAAAAAGTGAGAATGACATAACTTTGAAATAAAGAACCGGCCTTTAAATTGAATGATTCTAGATCTATAAAAATTTTATTACCTTAACTTTTCTAATTTTGTTATGAACTAGGGAAATTTGCTAGGATGTTTCTGAGTACAAGCGACAGAAAACTCGGCAGTAGTTTAATAGCTCAGGGTCACTTTCTTGTATAACAAGAGGTCTAGAGGTTATTGGTTGTTGGCAGGAGTTTGACTCTTGTGATGCTATCAGACGCTTACCTTTTCCTTAGCTTTCCTGACTACCGTCTTTAGATTATAGGCTTTTCTTCTCATACTTGTAGCCTCATATTCATAAAATGGCTGCTGTACTTCCAGGAAGGTAAAAGGAAAAGGGCAAAAGGCCTTGTTGAGGGTTGAATTGTGTTCCCCCAAAAGATATGATGAAGTCCTAACCCCAGCACCTGTGAATGTGACCATATTGGAAAATGAGGTCTTTGCAGATGTAATTAGTTCAGATGAGGTCATAGGGAATTAGGGTGGGTCCTAATCCAATAACTTGTGTCCTTATAAGAAGAGAAAACAGAGATGACACAGAGAGGAGAACACCATGTGGAGACAGAGAACACACAGAGGGAAGACGGCCATGTGAAGGTAGAGGCAGAAACTGGAGTAAAGAAGCTGTAAGCCAAGGAGCATCAAGGATTGCTGGCAACCATCAGAGATGTGGAAAAGGCAAGGAAAGATTCTTCCTCAGAGCCTTTCTTTGGAAGGAGTATGGACTACATTGCCTTGATTTCAGACTTATAGCCTCCAGAACTATGAAGAATACATTTATGCTGTCTTAAGCCACCCATTTTGAAATGTTTTGTTATAGTAGCCCTAGGAAACCAATATAGGCCTTTCCATCACAAAGCTTTCTCTTTCAAGGTCTCCAGATTTCCCTTTATGTCCCATAGGCCAGAACTGGGTCAGATGCCCAAACTTAGAACAATCAATGGTCAAGAGGAAGGAGATCTCCATAACTGGTTTAGATCTATCCTGATTCATCCTTGAGCCTGGGGAAGGAACTCACTCCCTGTGATCAAGGGATCTGTCCCCACCATTTCAACACACTAGAAGACGGGGGAAAATGGCCTTGGGAAGGCAATGAATGAAAGTTACTGTCATACGTAAAGATGGACTATTTTGCTGCTCGGCAGGTGGCACGTTAGAAATGCTGCCCTATTTAACAGTGAGATTCATCCCAAATCAGACCTTTACATACTCCAGAAGCACTCAGAAATATAGGGGAAAGATCCTAATTTAGGTAGATGGTTCCAGGGTGAGAAGTTAGAAAGGTGAGGGTATCTGAGAGGTACTTTTCACAGGGAGAGACCATGGGATCTCATCTAAAAGCAAGAGAAAGATGGTAAATTTAAAGAAAATGAAGTGTCAGGAGACTGGAAATCTCAGGGAGGAGAAAAGGCGGGTGAAATGATCTGGTACTGATGGAAATGCCCCCATCCCTACTCCAAGGGAATTATTAACCCAGTTTCAAAAAGAAAGAGAATGAAAGAAAAAAGAGAAACACAGATGTTGTTTTAACTGTAGACAGAACGTGTAGTAAGACATGTGGTTTTAATCTTCACTTGGTGACAGGCTTAAACAGTTAAACAGCAAACGTATCAATGTTGTTAAGTGTGTTTTTTTCACAGCTAAGATGGGGACTAACCATGCTCATAAATTCAACTCCAAGGACCAGAGATAATAGAGAGAGTAGCTGTTTGAGCATTCCATCCCCCAGGCAACTTCCAACTCTACACATTCTGGAATTCCTCTTTAAATATTAAATTGGCTTCACTGAGGGCTTGTCTGAGAACTATAGATGTGTAGTAAAGAGGCCAAGTCTTGCAAAGTCTGTGGCTTTACAACTTAGAGGAAAGTTACACTTCCACTGGAGTTTTTCTGTATGTGCCAGCCAGGACCCGTCTGCCAGCTCTTCTATCTGGACCTATCCTTTATCTCACCTGCTTCAAGTATAGGATTTTAATTGGCCAACTGATCTCCCTTTATCTTCCTGACCGCACCAAACTCTTTGAGCTATGGCTGCTTTATTCCCATAGGTTGCTCTGCCTGGGGGCACCTCCCCCTCTTTGGTGTCCCCGCTGTTCCCCCAGACATACATCCATCACAACACCATAGCATCGTGTGACATTTATTAAATTACATGTCCATCTCCCCTTACTAAGGGCTCTGGAGTCAGAAGCCATGCCTCAGTTATGTTTGTGTTCCCAGCACCTAACATAGTTAGGGGTCCATTAAATGTTAGAGGAATAAATAAATAATTAAATGATAATCCCAAGGGAAGCACCATGTGGTAAATTCCTCAGCTAGAACTCATAGGGATCAGTGATGTCCCACACAAAAGCCTTATAGGGACAAGAATCCAGGAAGGATTGTGGACCACAGGTCTTCCTGGTCTGTGGGAAACCATGGGATAAGCTGGGAGACATAAGGCAAAAATCCTTTGAGCTAATCTGATTTATTTCTACAAAATTCTAGGCTTAGGTGTTATAATCTCTATATCTGATGTGAAAAGTCTGCTTTTCTTAGAAATTGAAAGGAACTTGAACCATTTCTTAGGTAGTTTCAAGACGAAACTGCTTCTCAGAGTTAAGGACTTCCTTTTCTGAATGTGCACCTCAAGAGTTGGCAGTAAGGGGTAAGAGTGGCAGAGCCTGAAGATATGAACATGAACATGGAAACTCTCATCGTCCAAATTGAGATGTGAAACGTAAGCGGTAGCCGTCCAGTTTCACTGTGATGCTGGAGTGGGCAGAGGAGGAATGGAGTTTGGGTGAAAGTAAAAAGAAGTTCAGAGGACTGTTGGAAACATTCTCATTTTACTTGTTCTCCCTAAAAGCACACCTGTTGCTGGTAAAATGGGACTTTTGCCAGCCCTAGTTACACAATTGTGGGATCTAGGTGCCAGACTCATGTTGCTTCTTATTGTAAAATGCTTCTGCATTGCCTTTTGGCCTTTTGTGATTTCTTCCATTTATTAGGTCACTGTGACCTTTCTCGCCATGTTTACTCACAATACCGGAAATGAGTTCCCTATCTTGGGAACTCCTTCTGTTCTTCCCAATTCACCTCACTTTGCTGTTCTTTTTCATTTCTTCTTCCTTACATTTGATCATTTTTATCTTCTGTATTTCTTCCACTTTATTGCTCACATTATTGGTTTCCTACCCCAGAGTCTGGAAGTGACCTTAAAAAGTTATCTAAGCACAAGAGTGTGCATCTTCTGCTTCAGAGATGAGCTGCCACTACTCCGTAGAGCACCTTTGTATGACATGGGAAAAAGGCATCCCTTCCTCGCAGGTGCAACCCCTGCACCAGGGTGAGCAGAGAGCAGACTGCTTTCAGGACCAACTGTCTTGTATGCTCTTGTGCCATGAACAAACTGCCCAACCAGAATGTGCAGTTGAAAGGGAGCAGAATATGCCACTTTGGCATATTGATTATTTTGAATTAAAGTTACTTGAGAAACAGCCCATGCAAGGACACTCTGACCTCCTTTGTCCCCTGAAAGCAGGAAATAAATCTCCCACGTGAAAGGTACCTACCCTGTACAAAGAGGGTAAAGGGCATCCTTATCACCAGAGATAGAGAATTTAGGCCCTAGAAGGCTGCATAAACAAACCTAATTACTTCTTCACTAATGTACCACTCAAAGCCCAAAACCCTTTGTCTTGTCAGTTCTTCACAAATGTACTGTTTCTTTGTCTAAAAGACATAAAAACTGCCTACCGTGGTCACTTTTTTGAGTCTCAAATGTCTATGGGCTCCCTTACGTAGGAAATTTAACATTTTTTTCCTGTTAATCTGTCTTATGTCAATTTAATGATTAGATCAGCCAAATACCTAGGAGGGAAGAAGGGGAAAGTTTTCCTGCTCTCCACAGTCCTAATCAGAAGAGTCCATAATTTTGCTCAAATAAATGGTTATAGAGACTATTATTCTCACGATGAACATATTCTTCTTTAAAGTCTACTTAATGGATGGATGGCCTGGGACGCACATTTATTTCTTCAGTTTTCATAGTTTACAGGTCCTTAAACACCACTCAAGGTTATATAGTTGCTTTCTGCTGTCAGAACATCAAGTCCAAACACCATGGACTTAGTTGCTGGGCCCTCTCTGCTTTTTAGTGCTATATCACCATCACATATTTTGTCTTCATTTCAGCAAACAATTAATGAGGCTCGACAATGAGCCAAACTCTTGAATCCCATCTTTTGTTTCTCTCCATCTTGGCATTTTCACTTCATCTCGCCCTATGACAAAATGGGCGTCCTTAAAATTTCCAAACAGAAGTCTCCCAAGAGAGATGTTTGGCAAGCCCTCGGCATACCTTTCTGCTGCTGCAGGCCTGGGAGCCACAGAACAGACCTCTTGGGTCAGTTCCTCTTGCCCCGCCTGGCACTCTTCCTAGTCACTTCCACCCGCCTCCCCACAAGCCCACATACCCATTTCCATACACAGTGCTCGGAAGCCTGCTTGAAGAGCACAAACTAGTTCCATACCTTTTGTGGGAATCTCTAGGTGTAAACTCCACACAGAAAAACAATTCTTTCTTCACACAGTCTATTGTTATTTAGAAAATGCTTTCATGTGCATTAGTTCGTGTGATCCTGAGTGGAACTGTCATGTGAAAAGCAAAAACGCATGAACTCAGACTAGTAAAATTCAATTATCTTTCAAGTTGTCTACCCCTTTTCTAAAGTGCGGGTTGGTTCCTAAAAGGGCACAGGGGAAAGCCCTGCCTCAATGTGGCCCCAGTTTCTGAGTCTCAGTCTCCAAAATGGGTGAGATCTCATGCCACTTCCGTCTGTTCTGACCCACTTCCTCCTTGCCCTGGTCTCTGAGACTGTGGCCTCCACACCTTCACTCTGGATCCCTCTACTAGACCTCTCTTCTTATCACTCCCTGCAGGTTTAGGGTGAAGTGATTTTTCTCACCTCCCCTTATAAATGAGATCCTTGATGTCTCTACCAGTTTCCAAGGGGAGCCTTCTTTACCTGCAGCCATCCAAATCCTGAGTCTGGGATACATGATTTGTTCACACAAACTCTTAATCTTTCCAAACAACAGTAATATTAACTAAAGCTTGTTATGTCTATGTGACAAGCATGGCACTCTGCTTTACACGTATTGTCCCACTACATGTTTACGACAAACATGTAAGGTAGGAAGAGTGTGCCCATTTACAAATGAGGAAGCTGAGACTGAATTTACGCAACATTTACCGAGAGCCCCACCTTGCTAACTTCAAAGCCCTGAGTTATCTGTTTTGAGACTCTCATCACCTCTTTATCTTCTGACAGCTTCACAATTCCATGAATTTAATTAAATCCAACCATGGAGACACAATTTTTGCTTAAAATCCCAAGTTTTCTTCCTAATGCTGTACCCCAGTATCACCTCTAACAATCCTACTGGATCTCAGAGGATCACCACTCCCAAATCCTCACTTTGATCTTCCCCAAGCAAACATTAGCATATCCACAACCCAGTACATTCACTTTTAGTCTCATCTTGGGTAAATTGGAATAAGCTATGTTTCCACAACAATCAGGAAAAAGAAATTTTTACCACAAGCCTACAGCTCTTCACACAGACTTAGCAATATTTGTCATATGGTCTTTGCCCTAAAGCAGAGGTTCTCAGCCTTGGTGGTAGGTTAGAATCACCTAGGCGCTTTCACAGGGTGTGGATACCTGGCAGGCTCCCTGTCCCGGAACTGAAGCAGAATTTCTGGGAGTGAGGCCTGGGTGGGTGCAGGCTTGGTTTGGTTTGGTTTGGTTTGGTTTGTACCAGGTGATTCGAATGAGAACCCCTGCTTGCCATTCTCTTTGCCAGTCCACATCCATTACCATTTTCTAGAGCCAACTCAGAATCATCCTGATACTATCTGTAGCATCTAGCACAGCACTTGCTAAAGAAATGATTGTTTTCTCTCCATACATCCTCATTAGCTCCTGCCCAATAAAACACCAATTTACTTTGTCACCTCTGTGTATCCAATCTACCCCATATCACCATGGACGATCCATTCATTTCTCTAGAATTATTGTTTTCTCATTGCATGTAGATCTGGTTTACTTAAACAAAATAGTAGCTATCTCAATAATGGAGGCTATGTTTTATATTCTTTGCCTCTTTCCATAGTGCCAGCAAAGAGTTTTTAAACCACAGTGACAGTAAATGGATGTTGATTACATGTAAAACCTATTCTTTTGGCTTTCATTTTCCTTTGATATGAAAGTCAAATAGGCTGCAGAGAAGAGGGCTGAAATAGAAATATGTAGCCTGGGGAAAAAAGAACCCAATGATGTCTAGTAAGAAAAGTGAATTTATATATACATATGGCAGACTGATTACCTGTCAAAGTGAATAATCCTTTTAGACATGAGCTCATTCAAACAGTAAATGATTTCGTTCAAAACTTTCCTTTGGGGATAGTTGCTGGAGCCTCTGTGTTATACAAATCCAACACTCTATTTAGCGGAATCTTCAGCGGAAAAAAAGTAGGATTGGATGAATCCAGAGCTCTACTTTCATTTTGAGCATAAAACTGGCAGCTTAGATCCTAGTCTGGGCTCTGCTACTAACCAGCTGTGACCTTGATATGTCATTGAGTCCATCAGAGCTCACTGACTCCCAGAGTTCTTCATAGTAATAATGTTAATGAAGATAGCTAACATTGATGGAGTACTTGCTGTGTACTGTGCTGAGCATTTTTCATGCATTGTTCCACTTAACCCTCACAATCATTCCTTGAGATGGGTACTATCATTATCCCCAACCAAGGAAACTGAGACTCACAGAGATTAATTTGTCCGATTACATTTGTCCAAATGTGTCCACGAAACGCACTTTTGTAAAAGCGTATTCATTCAAGCCTAGCTCAGAAGCCCACTCTCCCCACATCTGTAAGCACAGAGTGTGATTCTGGGTTCCTCTAACATTTCAGGCACACCGATATTTTAGTGCTTCTCCAATTATAGGGTGTTAATTTTTGCAAGTCTCTTCTAGCACACTGAGAGCATTTTGAATTCAGGGCGTGGTAGACACTCAATATATGTGCCAAGTAGACACTCAATTAGTAGACACTCAATATATGTGCCAAGTTAATGGTATAAACTCTCAGTTAGTCTTCACAACAACTTTGTAAGTAGAGCTATTCTTGTTTGTATAGATAAAGACTCAGAGAGGTTAAGTAACCAGCTCAAGTTCACACAGGAAATAAAAAGTGGAGTCAAGTTTGGACCCAGGCATTAGACAATCCTTACTCTATGCTGGCATCACTATCCACTTAGTTGTCCAAGCCCATCCAGAAACCAGAGTTACATTAACACAGAGGCCATTGGACTGAGGCGGTGCTAATGCTGTGGCCCCCTACTTAAGCAAACCAAAACCTAAGCCTATAAATATCTTAACTCTTTCACTGCATTCAATGATTTCAAGTATTTTTTCAAAATATGCCAGAAATCCATAAAAAACAAGAATCTGATATTTTGACTATTTTATGCATAATAATAATTTGAGCTGCTTTACATATAAATGACATTATTTTTATGTATGAAAATTTCGGATATATTCATTTGGATATATCCGACCATCACAGCAAAAGGGTTAAGGTTATGAAATCAAAACACAAAGACAACCAATCACACATAGCCAACGAGGCTTAAAGCCGTAGCCAATCAATCACTTCCTTGGTTTGCTTCTTTTTTCTCTATAAGGAGTCTCTCCTGGAGTTTGTGCTGATGGAACGCTGCTAACCACTTCTGGTTTGGTGCTGCCCTATTCAAATTGATTTTTGTGAATAAACTCTTAACATTTTTAATATGCCTCAGTTTGCCTTTTAACCCCAGGCAACCATTCTCTACCGCGTTTTCCTGCTTGTGCATCTTGCCCACCCCCCCGACTCCTCTCCAGTCATTCTTCAGGCCATCACCTGTCCCCATCCCCTTGATCACCACCATCCTTCAGATTACTACCTTCACTCACCTGGATTACTACAATAGATAAGGAGGAAGATTTGGAATTTTGGCTGACCTCCAAAACAAATGATTGTAAATTGTGGATAACCTATATAAACTGCAAGCATTTTTTATCATGTCCCTTAGAGACAAAGACATACTTCTACGTGTTCAGCTGTGAGTAGCTTAATTCATGGTTCACTGGAAAGTTAGAATTGTATTCTCACCCTGTGGCATAAATTTCCGTATGAAGGTCAGTACGCTGCTCTAATACAATGAGTCAGTCATATGAGGCAACCAGATAGTCTCCAAGACGCTAACTTTGTTTGCTGATTGCATTTCACCAGTTGACTTCAGAGTCAGCCATTTCAAACTCAGTTGTGAAAACCACACTTGTTTTCCTGAGTTGTTGCTGTTTTTAACCTATTTCATTGCTCAGTCTCTCTGGGGCTGGGGCCTTCCCTTGCCCTTGCCCTCGCCCTCACTAAGCTGCATTCCTGGTTACCTTGACATTGAATAAACAACACACGCTTTTGGTGCCTTTTGCTGTGCTCAGCCACCTGTAAGGACACTTGGTCACGTTGTATTAAGACCTTCCTGCAGTACTGGCTGCTTGTTCTTTGCTGCCAGCATCCTTCAGAAAACTTCCTCCCATGCTCTTGAAACAGATCTGTCTCCCCACTGCCTGCCTCATCTCTTTACCAGTACTGGAACTAGTTTAGATCGAACCCATACAGGTCCCTTTGATATCTACCTCTTGCAAACACAAGAGAAACTTCTTCAGAGCAAAGGAAGTAAGTCATTTTTTGCAGACTGCTCAGACTGTTTCAACAATGAAGCTTCTGCGAATATTAAGGTCTGCTCTTCTGGGAACTGCAGAACAAAGTACTCTAGTTAATATTCTCATTTGACCTGCCAAGCAGAAAGGTCACACTGGTAGGAGTTCCGTGTGCTATTTAAAGAACGGATGTTCCTTAGATGGGAAAGCGGCAATATATGGCCAGGGTTTTAATGAGGCAGGGAAAGGGCTAATGTGGCAAAATTAGATAGTAAATGAAATTGTTCTCTTCAGAAATGACACTGGCCATTTATTCTGTTTTGTAATTCCATGGAAAGTTATTGTCTTCACTGTGAGCATTGTGAATTATTCATTAGCATTATATATTTCAGTTGCTACATGAAAGGTGTTTTTGTATGAGAGGCAAAGAAACCTGTTTTCATTTTTTGAAATTAGTCTTTAGGACTATTTCTAAAAGTTAGCACTATGTCTCAAAAGAGAAAATGAGGATCTTGAGAAAAATGAAACAATCCCTTTCCACGTCCATTATTTTACAAGTCAATGCCATCTAATGAGTGATGGCTTTCAGGCTATTCCTTTTCCCTCTACCTAACCTCCTTCTTCCTCTGGTTGTCTTCCTCATTTAGAGGCAACAGCTCCCAGAAAACTACATGATAGTAGATAGAGGAGGGGTGGGTATTATAGAAGACGTAGTTCCTGGAATATGTCGCAGTAAGATCCAGAAACAAGATTTTTCATAGCGGTTCAGTACCGTTTAATATCAGATATTGAGGCAGGCGAGGAAGAGCTAAGAAAATCATACCTTAGTCCATCAGAGTTGTCTCTTCCCTGTTTTTCAATTCTCCACTTCCTCACCTTCCATTCAGTTTTTGTGTGAAATTAAATACTCATTTTTCACTTTATGTCCATGCGAATAGTAGTCGCGAGTTAATGTTGAGTGCACTGTGATTGTGTTTTTTTTTACCACTTGCTTTTTTCCTGTAGTTAATAATTGTGTTTTTAAAAAATTGCCAAATTTTCTTTGTCCCTATTACAATTCTTTCCATACTTTCCATTACTCTATAAGTCAAATTTCCCACAAGATCAGTCAAACTAGATCATGTGTCAGTTCCCATTCCAGAATAAATGAATTCTTTTACATTTGCCGGGGTGATGACATATAGCTCTATGTTTTGAAATTTAAAAATCTTGACATTTTCAAAGTAGAGTGTTTATGAGTGTCCCTTTTAAAAATCATGAAAACTATATTTAAAACATGTATGTAACTTATACCATCTTCAAGTGGGAGTACATTGCTAGGAGATAGTAGAGCTTAGGAGCTACCTCTCTGACATTAGAATACCTCACTTCAAATCCTCCCTCTGTGCCCACTTGAAACAAGATTCTTACCTATTTGTGCCCCGTTTTCGCACACATAAAATGGGGATAATAGTACCTACTACAGGACTGTTTGAGGTTTAACTTAAATATATAAATAATCAGTAAATGTGAGGTATTATTTAGCACAACATCAGAAGAAACAATTTAAAAATACTGAGGGACTTTCTCTAAAGTTTATGTATGAAAAAATGTAAACACAAAATTAAAAGTAAAACTAGTAAGCTGGAATAAAACATTTGCAGCGTGTATGATAGCGTAAAACATTAACATATTTAATATATAATAAGCCTTAGATAAAATAGAAAAGCAGGCAAAGCACATAAATTATCAGTTTATAAAAGAAATAAAACCAGCTAAAAGAAAACATATCTGCTCTCACTTGTAATAAAATTGCATGTTAAAATACAGTGATATACATAAAAAGAGAGAAGACACAGGTTACTAATATCAGAAATGAGGGAAGGGCCATCACTACTAATCCCATAAACATTAAAAGAATAATAAAGGAATTTTATGAACAACTCTATGACCACAAATACAATAACTCAGATGAAATGGACTATTTCTTTGAAAGATGCAATCTACAAAAACTTATCCCAAGGAGAAATAGAAATCTGAATAAACATATATATATTAAAGAAATTAAATCAGTAATTAATAATCTTCCAGAACGTACTGGGCCCAGATGGATTCACAGGTGAATTCTACCAGACATTTAAGGAAGAAATGATAGCAATCCTCTACAATCTTGTCCAAAAACAGAAGCTGAGGGAATACGTCCTAGCTCATTCTAGGACTCCAGCATTCCTCTAACGGCAAATGTAGACAAAAACATTAAAGAAAGGAACACGATTGACCAATGTCCTTCATAAACATAGACTTAAAAATCCTCAACAAAATGTTAGCAAATCAAATCCAGCAATGTATAAAAAGATTTACATACCATGATAAAGTGGGATTTATTCCAGGTACAGGAGGCTGGTTCAACATTTGAAAATCAATTAATGTAATTCATCTCATTAACAATCTACAGAAAAAGCATGTGATTGTATCAATAAATGTAGAAAAGGCATTTGAAAAAACCCAATACTTATTCATAATTTAAAAAAAAGAAAAACTTCAGCAAACTAGAAAGAGACAGGAACTTCCTCAACTTGATAAAGGATATCTACAAAATACCTACACCTAACACCATACTTCATGGAAACTAGATGCTTTCTCCCTAAGATTAGGAAAGAGGCAAGGATGTCCCCTCTCACCACCCCTTTTCAGCATTGGATAGAAGTCCTCACTAATACAATAAGATTTTTGTTTTAAAAAGGAAGTAAAAGGCATACAGATTGGAAAGGAGGAAATAAAACTGTCTTTGCTCACAAATAACATGATTGTGTAGAAAATCCCAATGAATCGACAAAAAACAACTCTTGGAATTAATAAATGATTATGGCAAAGTTACAAGATGTAGGTTAATGCACCAAAGTAATCACTTTCTTATATACCAGCAATGAACAAGTGAGCACCATTTACATTAGCACCAAAAAGAAATACTTACATATAAAACTAAAGAAATATGTAAAATTATATGATGAAAACTACAAAACTGATGAAAGAAATGAAAGATGATCTAAATAAATGGGGAGTTATTCCATGCTCGTGGATTAAGAAGACTGAATATTGTTAAGATATCAGTTCTTTCCGATTTGATCTACAAATTCAACTCAAAGCTAATAAAAATCCTAGCAAGTTATTTTGTGGCTATTGACAAATTGATTCTAAAGTTTATATGAAGAGCCAAAAGACTCATGCTAGCCAGAATAATATTGAAGAAGAACAAATTCAGAGGACTGACACTATCTGACTTTAATTTTTACTATAAAGCTCTAGTGATGTGGTATTGGCGAAAGAATAGACAAATAGATCAATGGTACAAAATAAAGAGCCCAGAAATAAACCCACACAAATATAAGCAACTGATCTTTGACAAAGGAGCAAGGGCAATTCAGTGAAGAAAAGGATAGTCTTTTCAGCAAATGGTGCTGAAACAGCTGGACATCCACATGCAAAAAATAAGTAATAATAATAATGAAAGAAAAGACAAGAAACAACACAAACCTTAAGCCTTTCCCAAAAACAGATCACAGACCTAAATGTAAAGTGCAAAACTATAAAACTCTTAGAAGATGAAATAGGAGAAAATTTAGGTGACCTTGTGTTTGGCAATGAGGTTTTCGATTCAACACCAAAAGCACAATCCATGAAAGAAAAATTGGTAAGTGGAACTTCATTAAAAGTAAAAACTTCTCTAAAAAGACACTGTTAAAAGAATGAAAAGATAAGCCACAGACTAGGAGAAAACATTTACAAAACACATATCTGATTAAGAACTTATATCCAAAAAGTACAAAGAACTCGCAAAACCCCTTAAGAAGAAAACAAGCAACCCAACTGGGCAAAAGATCTGAACAGACACCTTACCAAAGAAAACACAGATGGCAAATAAGCATATGAAAAGATGCTCAACATCATATGTCATTAGGGGATCACAAACTGAAACAACAATGACACACCTATTAGACCAAAATCCAAAACAATGACACCACCAAATGCTGGCAAGAATGTGGAGCAAAAGGAACCTCTTTTATTGCTGGTAGGAACGCAACATGGTGCGGCCACTTGGGAAGACAGTGCAACAGTTTCTTATAGTGCTAAACTTAGTCTTGTCCAATCCAGCAGTCATGGTCTTTTGGTATTTATCCCAATAAGTTGGAAATTACAGCCACACAAAAACCTGCATTTGAACATTTATAACAGCTCAATCACAGTTTCCAAACTGGGGAAGCAACCAAGATGCCCTTCAATAGGTCACTGGATAAACAAACTGGTATATCCACACAACGGAATAGTATTCGGTGACAAAAATCAAATGACAGACTGTCAAGCCATGGAAAAAAAAGAAAGAAGCTTACATGCATATTATTGCTAAGTGAAAGAAGCCCATCAGAAAAGGCTACATATTTTATAATTCCGACTATATATGACATTCTGGAAAAGGCAAACTAGAGAGACACTAAAAAGATCAGTGGTTGCCAAGGTTTCTAGGGGAGGGAAGGAGGAGGACGTGCAGCACAGAGGATTTTTAGGGCAGTAAAACTGTTCTGCATGATACTGTAGTTGTGGATATATGACATAGTGATACACGATGGTACATGACACTATGAAATGTGGTGCATACAAGTATACACTTGTCCAAACCCATAGAATATGCCACACAGAGTGAGCCCTAATGTAAACTAAGACTTTAGTTAAAATAATATATCAATATTGGTTCATCACTTGTAACAAATGTACCACATTAATGCAAAATTTAATAGTAGGGGAATTTAGAAGGTAAGGGAGTATATATGGAAAGTCTGTACTTGTTTTCTGTAAACCTAAAACTGCTCTAAAAAACAATCTATTAGTACATTTTTTAACATGGTATTATATATAATGATATAGCATGTTTCACTAATGATATTTCAAAATTATTTGTATATTGCAATATTTACTATTGGTGAGGATGAAATCTATTTTTCACTCAAGGCTAGTTATCTTTTTTAAAATTGCATATATATTTATACATAGGAATGTATATACAATTTGTGTGTGGGAGGGGTGTGTCTACCTCTATTGCTTTAAAACCTCTATTGCTTCTCAGTGCCCTCTACAAACAAACAAAAAAAACATTATATTCACTCCCATACTGGTTGACCAGAGCAGTGCCTAGTACATAGTAGGCAACCCATAAATATTTACTAAATCAATGATGAGTGATATTCGTATGTCAGATGTTGAATGTAAATGACTCTTATGAATGCACTAAAATGTGCTATCATCTAGCCCATACATATTTCTCCATCTTACTTATAAGGCTATAACAAGCATTACCAAATACTCAGCTGATATCAGGATACAATGTGCCTATGGCATTCGGCTACATCCGACCAATAACTCTAACTTAGTTCAGCTTGTTCAAGAGTAAGTGGAAAATATCATAATGACATAAGTTAAACAGTAAAGGGCACGTGAGATGTGGATTAAAAGGCACAGTTATTCATTTCAATTCTATTTCCCCAGTGTTTTTAAAAGCAAAATAGAGAGTTGTTTGAAGTTATCTGGGAGGCTTTTTAAGTTCTAGGTGGTATGGTTATTAATACTGCCCTAACAATATTTTATTATTATTATTATTATTATTATTATTATTATTATTATTATTATTCCTTAACAAAGGAAACAAAATTTTTTTTAAGGTCATCTTTGAGTAAACCCTAAGCATCTATCTGGAAACAGGCTACTGAGCTCTGTCTGTCCAATTGTGAAGAAATATTAAGTCATCAGATAGACTACAATACCAGTATACTGGTGTTACAAATATCCAATTATCTGTATTAATTGTTAAGTACCACAAACAAAATAAAAACAACTGAAAGCTGCGTATGAGGCATTAAGGCTTTGAGAACCTGATTTCAATGAGCTACTAAGAAATGAAAATTCATTAAACTCTGTACTTAACAAAAGGGTAAAAATTTGCCACGACAGGGAGTTGCTACTTAATAGCACCATCTTAGCTCCCATTCTTGGGTTGGCAAGGCTATGAGAAATTGTGCCAAAATTGGCCCATCAAAAAATGATGCTGCATTGCAGAAGCACATGTTTTCAGGCTATGCCAGACTGGACGTTGCCTGGGAAACTGGCTTCTGCTACAGAGAGAAGGGAAAGCTTTCCTGAGGCAAGGTTGTTTCAGAATTCTCTATCTCTGGCCCTGTTGTGGCTTCTGCTTACCTGTCTTCTACCCACTGCCCCAATTTGATCTCATGTTGTGTTGTCCCTGATTTCCAGATGTTTACTTGAATTTGACTCCCTCACTGTCTAGACAGAAGTATATAAAAAAAACAATAACCTCAAAGATGTTTGGTTTTACCAATATAGTGCTTTTTTTTTTAGCCAGTGTTTTAAAAACCAGGTATATTTCATAAAGATCTATATTTACAGATTTTTCTTTTTGAACGCTTGGAATAGCTGGTAATCCTGAAGCCATATTCCCTCATGAAGCAATCAATAGAGCAGTGTGGCTACTGCTCACTTAACTGGCACGTGTGTTCTCCAGGTCGCACAATCCCCTCCATTCCCTATTGCCCCAGCACTGAAGCTGGGTATTAATTTTCGTTTACCACCATACTTTTATTTGTTCTTTCCATATGGTAGGGAGGTATTTCTCTCTTCCCATGAGAAGTGGCAAAACAAAAGATATAATAAGAGCTTAAAGGACGTCAAGAAAGCTTCTTTTCGCCAGGACTGCCATCTTCCAGGAATTCGTCAAAATGGCCAACAGAAATGGAAAGAGGAGAGGTATCTGCTATGTGTTCTCTGCTATGGGCCTTTTAGAAAACATGGAGTTGTTCCTTTGGCCACAGACATGCGAATCTACAAGAAAGGTGATATTGCAGATAGACATTAAGGGAATGGGCACTGTTCAAAAAGGAATGCCCCACAAATGTTACCACGGCAAAACTGGAAGGGTCCACAATGTTACCCAGCATGCGGTGGGCACTGTTGTAAACAAACAAGGGCAAGGTTCTTGCCAAGAGAATTAGTGTACATATTGCACATATTAAGCTCTCCAAGAGCTGAGATCACTTCCTGAAACGTGTAAAGGAAAATGATCAAAAAGAGAAGGAAGCCAAAGAGAAAGGTACCTGCGTTCACCAGCCTGCTCCACCCAGAAAAGCACACTTTGTGAAAACCGATGGAAAGGAGACTGAGCTGCTGCTGGAACCCATTCCTATGAATTTATGCCATGATATGTGTAAAAAAAATAAAAGACCTCTACAATGTTAAAAAAAAAAAAAGAATGTCAAGGAAAAACATACACTATAATTCTTGGAGGAAGTGAGGACAATTTCTACATGTTTAACATGCAGAGTGAGTGTACATGCAAGAACAGACCCTGCTCATTTATTCTCTTATATTTCATATCTAATCCCTACAGCCATTGGAGTTTGCCAGTTCCTGGTCTGGTTCTCGGACTGCTGGGTGTTCTTGGAATGTGCATCATGCTCTGGCTCTATCGCCAGTCCTAGTTTGCTGCCTAGTTTCTTTAATCCACGACTGCCTACAGACCAGGAGAGGCAGGTCCTACATCTTAAAAGTTCAAGGGTCTGGTGGCTCTAATTGCTCCTCCTCATTTGCCTGCCTCATTGTCTGCAAATAAGCTGATTTATGTAAATGGGCCATAATATTTCCTTCTCATTTAACAATAAATGCTATATATTCAGATAGTCTCAGTATAAAAGAATCTGGGTAGCCTAGCTCAGTTTTCTCCCTAATTGTTTCATCTTCCTTGTAATTGAGGTTATCTGTAGATTCTGCTATAACCATCAACCAATTCAGCCAATAGTTTGGGTTTTTGTTTTTAATAAAAAAACAATGAAGGGGGAAAGGGTAGGAGGGAGATAAAAGAAAAAGAACTAACATTACCCCCAATAAATATTAACCATAATATTATTAATACTTGATATCAGGCCTGTGGTTTTTCTCTACCTCCTCTCTCCTTGGTAATTCCTTCAGCTTACTGGAGACAAGGCAAAGAGTCGCTTCCATTTTCTGCACTCTATGTGAACTGACTGAAAAATCCCAGACTTTTTAAAGGCCCTTATACGTTGGAAAGGAAGGTGAGAAAATAGATCTGAGGGTGATCGTGAGTGCTGCTCCATCTCTACCTTCCACTCTGCACTCTCAAAAGCCAACACCCCAGGCGACTAGATGGTATAGCCAGTATGTGCTCCCCCCTTACATAGTTGGGTGTCTGAAAGGCCAGAGACTTTGACAAAATCATCCAAAAGAACTGGAGCGGGAGCCAACTTTGCTGCATTGAAGTAAAATGGAGGAAGGGGCTTTCACTGTTCAGGTTGAAAGAGGATGTTAGCAAACACTTACTAAAAATCTCACTAGGAGAAGATGTAGCTGAGGTTCCCCGGGTGGTTTCTAGCTGAGGGCTTTCAGGGAAAAATCTTTTCAGGTCCTAGGAGGTACCCCATGGTCAAAGCACCAAAAAATAAAGGGACTTTAGCCTGAAGGTGACAGATGGAGGGCTAAATGTAAAATGAATGATTAGGAGATTACAAGTGTTGGTTTGCATACGCATGTTGGATTGGTTGAGATGAAGTGGGGGAGCCGGCAGACTGTACTAATTACCTCCTGAAAGAGGAAGCCCTGAGCCACCTCCACAGAGCAGGCCGAGGCCACAGGGGCATGCCCTCCAGCTGGCTGAGGTTGCCACCCCCACCCAAGCCTGCTGACGGAAGTGCTGTCTCTCTCCTGATAGGACAAGAATGACCCAGCAGATCGGCAAGGGGCCAAGAGAAGCTCCCAGCTGCCTTTTCTTCCTCTTAGCATGGGTGACAGTGGGACATACCCACTGACCTGTCTTCCTTCCTCCTCTGGACTAAACGATGAAGGGACATGACAATAAGGAAATCGTCCTTTCATGAACACGTAAGTATGCATCCCTCATTATCAGACACAACCGCAGGTAAAGAACTTGCATCAGGCTTGTGAGCCGCGTCCTGGCCCTGGCCATCAGTGATACATCCCCTCCCTAAAGACATCCACTGAGAGAACTTATTCAGATACAACATTTGGGGGTTTGTTTGTTTGTTTGCCTTTGATTTAAAGAAATAATAAGCTTCTTCTCGAGTTTTCTTTAACAAACTAAGCATATGACTAGCAATGTTTGCGGATTTTTGTCTACTTCCTCCTAAAATTTAAGTCTGTGGTTAATCAAGCTCTGCAAAAAAGTTTCTCCTTAAGTCTGTGGGTTAACATAACTCTCTGAATAACACCCCACATTTTGTTAGTTGTTTTCTGAGTATAAGCAATCAGAGTAAAAATTTAAGTAAATGAGCTATAAGTTTTCCCTGGGTCTCTCTTCTGTGGCTCCACCAAATGTCAAGGATGTCTGAGGCTGCTGTCACCAGACACACGCCTGAAACCAAAGCAGTGACATGTTAAGTGACAGGCTTGGTGCTGTCAACTCAGCACCGGCCTTTGTTCCCCTACAGGCAATAACAAAACTGCCTGCTTGACTTTGCCACAATGTTTTAGTTTCCGTTTATATCACCATTCTCCATGTGGCACCAGTGTCGGCATGGAAGTGACACCTGTCCAGGAGGCGATGAGGTGCCAGGTGTTGGGGGTAGGCAGAGAGCAGGGGAAGCTGATGTGGACTGGATCCAGACCTTACTGCTTCCTAGCTAACTGGCCTGGGGCAAAACCTGACCCTCGGAAGCCTCCTTCCCTCATTTCATATTCCTCGTGGAGACAGGAACACCTACCCTGCAGGATGGTTTCAAAGGTAACAACTAATGGACATATGATGTCTGGGATGTAAAGTAGACTCTTGGTAAATGATAGCAATAATTACTATTGTTGATTTTGTAAAGAGTTAATACACTTAAAGGGCTCAGAATACTCGGAATAGTATACTCAGTGAGTGTTCATTATTATTTATTATTGAGATCCAAGGGAACCCAGATGCCTGTCAGCTGGGGACCTTCAGGCCTCGCTGCAGTCATGCTATGTATTTGGCTAATATGCCTGATTCAGAAGAGGCAGAAGGTTTGACATTTTCAGAAAACTTTGACAGGATTTAACAACTTAAATTCAGTCTGTGAAAGGGAAGTGAAATTAGATGATCTGCATCTTAGAAAGAGCAAAAACTGCAGGTTAGAGAATGGGGTGGAGGAAGAAAAGAACATGTGGGAAGATAAATTAGGAAGCCATGGCAGGATTTTAGATCTGAGCTAAGGTAGAGGCTGTAGGAAAAGAAGCGGACTGAGCAGAGAGCATTTAGAAGATAGGATCTACTCTGCTCCTGGCAAGGTAAGGAAGGAATCACAGATGATCTTGCAATTTCTGTCCTGGAGCAATTAAGTGAACATTGACTTCACATACTGAAAGGAGGAATGAGCTTGAGGAGTAAGATAATTACTTTAGAATTTATTTTAAATTGGATCGTGGCATAGTCACAGAGTTTATCCAACCAGCAACAGAGACATTTCTTGATTCTTAGGTATTTTTGTCATGTATTTTAAAACCGCGTCATGATTTAACTGACATGCATCACCACGAGTAAATGCATGTATAGAAAATAAACAGTCTTTTGTTCTGATACCAATCTATAAGTATTGGTACTGTTACACAGCACTTAGAAATCATGACTAAGAAAACAGAATACTGACAAATGAGTCAAAGGTTTGTAGTCATAGGATAATTAAACTGGGAAACATCAGATTCAGAGAAGCGAAGTAATTTCTAGTTCTCCATCTTCATTTATTTAAATGTATTTCAGAGATTCAACACGGAAATATACTAAGGAGAGAAATGGCCTAAAGGAGGAGTAACCAGTAACATTTGTAACCAGTAACATTATTTGTGTAAATAATTTGGAAAAATATTTAAAAGCCTGCTTTTTTACCAGAAGAATGGAATAGTGTTCTGCAATTGATTTGTAAAACAAATTATGCAATTTGAGTCAATCATTTTATTTAGAAAGCAAATATCCATCTGAAAAGAGTCTGACCAGAAGCCACTTTTCACAGTGCTATTCATGGAGGAATATTTTTCCTGTGAGTCCCCAAATGATGTAGATGATGTTGGACCCGCCGGCAGTTTCTGGGTGTAGGCCGGGGTCGTGAGACCGAAAAATGGAAACACGGACCCAGGAGAGGCAAAGAGTTTTAAAAAGAGGATAGTTTATTGAAAGCAAAGAGTCAGAGCTCCCAAACGGGAGGGGGTCCCGAATGGGGGTGGCCCCGAGACTGAGGCAAAAGCTCTTACTTTTATACCTTCCCTTGCCTGTTTGGGGAAGGAGAGCTGTTTGAAGAAGGGAACTGGCACCTTCTAATGAAATTCGTCTACCAGATTTGTTCTGCTTGCCCATCCTAAAGGAACTAGCAAAGTAACCCACTCTTATCTATCAGATCAGCTCCGTTTGTCAGGCCAAAAGGAATTTTATGATTAACCTCAAGGCCTTGTTACATTATGTCCTGGAGCAAAGGAGCGATTTCAAAAAACCTGGAGTTTTAGGATATGGCTGTCTTTTGTTTATTCCACCAGGGACCTCCCTGTCTACCTAGGGACAAGCTAGCTAACCTGTATCACTATTTACAGTAAAAAAAAAAAACGTTTTTCCCCTTCTTCTTCCTCCCTTCCCCCCAACTCTAGTTCAAGCTGTTGTTTCTCGGTCTAGTTGTGTAGAACACAGCTCCCTGGCTCATGCTGGTATTATGAGCCTTGCAGTCCCCCCAGCTGACGCAGTCGGTCGCCAGTCATTGGTCAGCCACTCACAGCAGTTCACGGTAGCTCTCGCTGGCTGCCCGGGCCATTCATGCTGGCCACTGGCCACGGCGGCACACGGCAGCCCAGCTCCAGGGAGAGCTGTGATTCACAGTCTTAGCTATAGAGGGTGCGGCTCACTGGCCCATATGGGAATCGAACCGGCGACGGCGCTGCAACCACCTGAGCCACCGGGCCAGCCCTGTTAGAATTAATTTATAATGCCACTTACAAGCATGTACTTTTTTTAAATATACAGATTTTTTTAAATTGTCAATGTTGTAGATAGCGCTTTCAAATATGACAAGTTGAAAAAAGAGAAATTTTAAAGAGAAATTTTTAAAATGCAGATCATGAATGTGAAAGATAAAGGAAGATTCTTTGCCACTGATTAGGAGAGGGATGATACTCTTAGCATATTTCTGGTCTAGGATGAAGCTTCTTTATTTGCATAGTTTATGCTAATGAGTATTGAGGAAAGGAAAATTTATTGTAACTAATAAATAGCAATATCAACTAACTGGTAACATAAAACATAAATAGAGTATCTGAGAGCTACTGGCTTTTATAGATGTGGTAATCCGGTGAACTTTAGAGAACTGTACTATGGAATATTATCCAGCCTTAAAGAAGGAAATTCTGTCACATACTGCGCAACATGGATGAACCTTGAGAACATTATGCTAAGTGAAATAAACCCGGCACAGAAAAACAAATACTGTTTGATCCCCTTCTATGCGGTATCTAAAACAGTCAAATTTATAGAAACAGAAAGTAGAACGGTGGTTGCCAAGGGCTGGAGAGAGGGACAAATGAAGGGTTGTTATTTAATGGATATAGAGTTTCAGCTCTACAAAGTGAAAAAGTTCTAGAGATCTGTTTCACAACATGAATATACTTAACATTACTGAAGTATACACTTAAAAATGGTTAAGATGGTAATAAGAAAGAGTGAGGGAGGAGGGGGAGAGAGAGAGAGAAAGAGAGAGAGAGAACTGGAATCAGAAAACTATACCAATGGTTTGCAGTCTTCTATAGGTGAGGGACATTGCTAAATAATTCAAGGCCAAATTCTCCTAGGGTATTAAGTTATTCTTTGTGAAAGGCTTATGACTTTTCTTTTTCTGAAATTCATGAACTATGGGTCTGGGACTCTGGGACCGAGACTCAGGAGGCCAGTTCTTAGTCAGAGCTCAACTGTCAGCCTAGCTCTGTGATTCGGGGGGCTGCTTAACCTCCCTGTGCCTCAGCTTGGCCTAAGGATGATCTCCGTCATCCCCCCACTTTCAGATCTTGTTTCTGCAGGCATAGGAGGGCACCAGTCCATAGAGTTGTGCCCAGCCACAGGGTACTTTTCAGCGGTAGCCATTTAAAGTATATTTTTATATTACTAAGTTGGTAATATAAAATAGTAATTTTTTTGTATTACTAAAGCACGGATGTATGTATAGTAATTCCTAGAATAAATTGAGCATTTATTAAATGCCTAGCACTTTGCATAATCAATGTCCGCCCCTAGAATTGGGCCAGAGAGTACATATTAAGTAACTCTCCCAGTCACACAGCTCATACACATAGTTGGGACTCTGAACTCAACTTTTCCGCCTGGAAAGGCCATGCTCCGAACCACTAAGCTAAACTGGAGCACAATATGGAACTTGCATAAAAAGTAAGAATTCTAAAAAAGTTCATAGAAAATTTTAAGAAATCCTAACAGAATGGGGTCTTTTATAAATTCACTTCTTTAATTCCTGGTAAAACCACCAATTTGGCTCTTCTCAACCCTTCACCTCCCAAATCCCAACAACTCTAGCCTTGCTCCTCAACAGCACAAAGTTTGCAAGTACTGACTCAGTGCAGAATTTAGTTCAGTTACTAAATTGCACTCACGAGAAGTTTTAATCCTGAGTCTCAGAATTCTTAATATACTATCAAAGAAGTCTTTGTGCCCAATAGAAATAAATTATTCATATGTGCTTAAAAGTGCGAAATGCAAGTGCTTTGAAGAGAAATTATCAAGAATACATACATGGTTTCCAGTCATACAAGCAAAGAAAACACATACCGGGGGTGCCAAAAAATGTATACAAGTGGACACTTTGGTCAGTGTTGCTCAAGCAGTAGTTCGCTGTCATCAGAAGTGTCTGATGGACACTGATGGTAACCACTTTGAGTACCTCTTATAAGTGCAGAAGTCAAACGTGACTTCTATTCATCTTTTCTTATCGGTATATGTTGAGTATTACAATGTTAATACAATTTTCCTTTCTTAAAATGTGTATACATTTTTTTGGTACCCTCCATATTATTTTGTGATTTGCCAAATTTAGTCCTTTTTTAAGGTAGCCAGGCATGGATTTGAACACAAACACACACCAGCTGGCTGAAATAAGTGCATTTATAAGTAAATATTTAGTGGTTTGATTTCTGGCCCACTTGAAGCACTCTGTTCCTAGAAGGTAAGAAAAATAGCAGTGTTCCTTGAAATAGAAAATGTGGATAAAGTGATAATGGCTCTTATGACAATAGGTTTAAATTGATCTGTAGCTGAAGCTATTAAAGAGTTGTTAATATAAAAGGAACATTATTTTTGCCCTTATGTTTAGATTTTTTTTTTTGCTGTCTAAAATATTTGGCCTTTATGGGTTTGGTTTTAAATAAATTGTGGATTAAAATAAATTATAAATTTACAATTGCATGTGGCATGCATTATAGAAATCAAAAGGCAAAACCCCAACCCTGATTGAACACAAGTTTTGCCTGCTCCGCACCAGCACCCATGTGGCTGAAACAGACTAGAGAAAACCAAACATCCGTCCTAAGCACCTCACTTCAAATAAGGGCTCCCAGCTTTCAGTGGGTCTCCATGCTGCTCAATAATTACAGCCTCTCTCATCTCCTAGATGACTATTTCATCATATGTTCTTCTTGTTCCTCAGACCTTTAATACCACCCTCCCTGGATCACTCTCAGCTGTCACCTTGACCTTGTTTTGGGTTTCACGGAGAAAATCCAATCAGGAAACCCCCCACAAGCTGGCACCTCCATACCCCAGCATTATAGACCTGTACTTGCTCTTTCCCATCATTTCCCTCGTTCCCAACTTCCATGCTCCTATTCAAGGCCAACTCCTCTACTTGGGCACTAGATCCTACCACTGGAACCAACTCAAGGACACTGCTCCCGCAATTTTCCCCTTTTCCTCCTGTATCCTCTGTTTTTCCCTATTTACGGAATCATTCCCATAAGCATAAAACCATGCTATTATTGTTCCCATCATAAAAGAAAATAAAACTCTCTGAACCCCACTTCATCCTCCAGCTGACTTCTCATTCTCTGCGTCTCTTTATAGTAAAACTCCTGGAAGGTGTTACTGTCTCCAGTTCCCCCATTCTCTCTTAACCACTCTAATCAGCCTTTGTCCCCACCACTCTATCAAAGTCACCAATGTCTGGTGCGATGCTACAACCAATGATCAAACATCCTACTTATCAACTATCTCTTACACAGACAACCCCTCCTGTGAGGCCTCCCTTGAAACACTTCCACTCTTGGCTTCCAGAACTTCACACTCTCCTAGTTTTCTTCCTGCTTCACTGATTCTTCCGTCTTTTACGGGCACCTCCTCATCTTCCTGACTTCCTACTTCTGGAGTGCCCCAGGGCTCAATATTCTGACCTCTTTTCTGCCAGCTTCACCTTCTCCATTGGCTACGGCATCCAAACTACATCGGTATCTCCAGCCTCTCCCCTCAACTCCAGACTTGTTTATCCAAATCTCTGTTCAACATCTCAGTTCAGATGTGTATAAGGCATCTCAAATGTAAAAAGCCCCAAACCAAATACTTGACCTCCACTCCCCAAACTTGTTTCTCTGAAAGTTTCTCCATCTAAGTAAACAGCAACTTCATCCTTCCTGTTGCTCAGGCCAAAAGCCATGGAGCTAGCCTTGTCTCCTCTCCTTTTCTCACAATCCTATCACCTCTACCTTCAAAATACCAGGGGTGCCAAAAAAATGTATACAGGTGGCCATTTTGGTCAAAGTTGCTCAAGCAGTAGTTCGCCATGATCAGAATTGTCTGGACACAGATGGTAACCACTTTGAGCACCTCTTGTAATTGAAGAAGTCAAACGTGACTTGTATTCATCTTTTGCTATCGTTATATATTAAGTATTACAATTTTAGTAGTTTTTTCCTTTCTTAAAATGTATATACATTTTTTTGGCACCCTCTGTATATTCAGAATCAGACCACTTTTCATTCCTTGGCTAACATCACTCTGAAGAAGGAAGGAAGAGAGAATAAAATATTTCAGATTTAGAATATCTGTATAGAATATTTTCAGCAGAATATACAATAAGCTGATGACACTACTGCTTCTAGAAGGAAAAATGAGGGATTAGACAACAAGAAAAGGAGGAGGACTTACTTCTCCCTCATACCCCTTGTACCTTTTGAAGTTTTGTGCCATGTGCATTACATGCCTTCTAAAAATAAGCAAAATAATTTAAGAATAATGATAATGGCAGTGCACCCTGTCTGGCCTCCACACTGAGAAGGCAGTGAAGATGACACACACTGCAGTCAGAACCTCTCCAAGTCCCTGCTTCATCAAGGTGACAGTCATTCAAGCTGTCTCATGGCCTCAGTTTCACCATCCGCAAAATGGAAATAATTAGAGCTCACTTTACTTTTTGAAGGGGGATCAGTTGTGAGATAGCACTTTCTACATGTAAAACATTACACATGTGTAAATTTTCATTATCTTTTAGGAAAAAGCCAAGTTCGGTGGATAAGAAAGACAGCCAGACCAGTGAGCTATAGAACGCGAAAGGGGACCAGAATAACAATAGTAACAGTCTCCAAATATCATACTAAGTTCTTGAAAGTAAGAAAATCAGTAGAAAATCTGTTGCTGGGTCTTTATTTTAAATTTAAAGAGTATAATCAAGATTATGATGTGCATTATTACAGCTCCTCTGTTCTCTGGTCTTGTGATGAGTATGTGAATTTTAGTCATCCTTCCCTCAATTGTTCCTTTTAGTCTCATGATATACAGATTAGCTGGAATCTAAAGAACTGGAAAGATTTGCAGCTCATTTACAGAAATGTCAGAATCAAACTAATGGTAAGTTTTCAAAGTTATGTAATAGACTACTCTGAATTTTAAAATACCAAAGTTATCAGTTGGGTTCTAGATGAAGCCCTGCCTTGAGACACAATAATGACTGTATTAAAATTCATGGGAAAAAATGCAAATCTATGGCTATAGATAAGAGGATAAAAACATGTGGAATGTATGGAATTTATTAAGCAACACATTGATAGTCAATGAAGTAAAGTAAAATGACATTTTTCAAGAAAAGACAACCGTGTTGCTTTATAAGCCAATTTCCCCCAAATAGCATAGTATTAAAACAAAAAACAAAAACTAAGCACATAGGGCATGTTTTTCAGAACTGTTTTAGAATCTGTTACTCTTCTTTGTTAGGTATTTTACACCATTTAACGTAATGGAGAAGTGTTCTATCCTAAAGTGTTTAAAACACCTATAGAAGTTTTACAGCTTGGGAAAAACTTTTTTAAAGCTTCATTTCCTCCTTTTTTCTTTTTTCTGCTTCATTTCCTCCTTCTCTTTAATCTTGATATTCGTGGGGGAGGTGATAAGCCTCCTCCTCCAAATCACATCCTTCCAAACAAAGGAAAACAAAGCTCCAAGCTTATCTATATCTAATCAATCAGAACACCACTGCCCTTTCCCCTCTCCAGTTTGTTTCAAATGGAAGAGTAGGGGCAGAATCAGAAAATCGTCGTAGCTGCCACTTTCTGTGTTTACCTGGGGCCGTAGCTTAGGCCTGTAGTTTTCTGACACTTGGAATGGGCTCTTCTTCCACCCACAGGGTGGTAGGAAGGGCACCACACAAAAGTGCAGGATTATTACTACTAAAAATTTATTAGAAAGGGGTGCAATCTTCCTCTTATCATTTCCCTATTTCTCCTGTCTCACTGCCCCTTTCTCTTGTCTCACCATCTTTCCCTAACAGTTTTTTCAGCTGTGAACACACCACATAAGCTAAGGTAATAAGACCTGAGGGTCTGAATGGGGTAAAACAAAGTTAGAGTCAATATAAGTTACACCCAAATTACTGAGAAATGTGAAATGAAAGCAAGCTCAGAGCCAAATTCCTGGAAGAAGCTATACGTAGTTTGGATTTACCAACCACTTTATGTTTTCATATTTGCCAGTGTCTTAAAGCTTCGGTCGTTAGTCTTCCACTTTCTAATGCATGAAAATAAATGCTGACTCGTGTTATTTGCCCCAGATGCCACGGGAAATGGCATCCTTTCCTCAGATGCTGGCTCACAAACGTAGCAGCACTCAGAGGTGAACTTACCTGCCTTGCAGCCCAGGTTCTGGCTCTCCAACCTGGCACTCTGATCTACCACAGAGGAAGGAGTCTGTCTAGGCAACAGATCTAGAATCAACTGAGAGGTACATTTTTTAATCACCAGTTACTTTAGTGAGTAAGTGCTTTCCAGTTTCCCCATTTTATTTTAAGCACTAATTTTGCATTTCTGACCAGCCTTCCTTGGCATCTTCATTTCTTGTGGACTCACCATCCTAGCCCACTTCACCCCACCCAACTTCACTGAAGACAACTGTTATTTCATAATAAGAAGGAGTGATAAACTACTGAATCTCTAAAAATGCACAGGGAAAGGAAAAAACAGATTGTGAACAAGAAATGATGTGAAGCATCTATTGTACGCGTACGTGTATGTTGTGGTTCACCACGAAGACTTGGCATCAGCTTTGACTCCCAGCTCTGCCTTTTATAAAATGGATGACCTTGAACAGATGACTCAATCGGCCAAACTTAATTTCCGAATGTGTAAAAGGGAGGGAAATAAAAGTACCGATTTCATAGTGTTCGTAAGAAGAATAAATAAATAGGTAAGTAGGTAAAACATGTAACATACTATTGGAGTGGGTACTAACTAATGTTACTAAATGACAAGTTAAATTAGTGTTCCTAAGTAAGAAGTTAAATACTTCATTTAATTGGAAAGTTCCTTTAACTACTAACTCCCATCCCCCCAAAATGCTGGGGTGGCTCAGAATAACTATAATTAACATTTGTAGAGTTTGTGGAGCATTTCCTTTGATTGCCACGAGTCATTCTAAGATAGGTATTGTTGAGCTGTTGACTTGTTTTTGTTCTTGGTGGACTAGGGAGAAGCTAAGAACTCTGCAGGGCATGGCTGTACAAAGAGAAGCTCCTATGGTGGTAGGTCCAAACTTAGAGCTGAAGGGAAGGAAAGCAGGACTTGGGAAAAGCCTAGTGTCAGAAGTTAGTGCCGAAGTTAGTTCCCGAGCACAGATTCTTGTTCTGTCAGCTTCCACCTCCTGGACCTCGTCCCTCCTGTTTCAAACCCTAGGGCTTAACACTGGGGAATTCCTAGGTCCCGCTGGCAACACACACAGCGGTGGGAACCCAGATCTAGAGCCCTTTGAGAAACACTGAGGGTGGGAACAAGGCAGACAGAGACTGGCTCTTAGAATCCCAATTTTAAATTCAAAACCTTTTTTCCCCATAGAAACACTATTGCACTTAGTATTCAGATACTACATTGTTAACAACAACAATAAAATAATATCCATTTTAAAAGCTCTTTTGTGTAATCTCCTTAGAGGACCATAGGGATAGTCTCTCCCATTTAAAGGATGAAAAAAGAGGTGAAGTGAGCACTGGAGGTGGCAGAAACCCCAGCCTGCTGACTCAGCCGAATGTTTGCTGGTTAAATAGGCTGTTGTGGACATTCTTGGAGACAGAATTTTCAGAATCCAACATGTTCATCAATGGAAAGCAATTTGGTCATTATTAGCTCCCCACCACCCTTCCTTTTCAACCATCGGAAATTTTTATTCCACCATTGGTTAGAATCTAGAGTTGTCAGCATAAATATAAAATTTTTTGAAACACAAATAAGTTTTAGTGCAGCACTGAGTTTTCCATTAACACATTAATAGAAATTCGCTAAGTATCAGTGATGAAAATTGACCTAAGTTGACTTCATACCTGCTCTGTTTTCTCGTAGAAAAATTTAAAGCTGTGCACAAAACATTGCTTTGCTTTGTTTTGTTTTTCAACAGAAAATAAAAAGGAAAACTACATGCAAAATATCTTCCTAGCTAAGACTACTTTTTTCCTCTTAATTTCAAAAAATATTTATAGCTGAGGTTTAAAGGCTCAGGCTCTGGAGCCATTATTTCTTCCTAAAGAAGCAAAACAAAATCTTAAGCTTACCTAATCTATCAGAAGATTCGCTGTCAGTAATAGATCAGTTCTGCCTTTTACTATAACCTTGGGTTATTTACATAACCTCTCCAGGCCTCAGTTTATCCATAAAAATGAAGATAATAGTTCCTCCCTCACGAGATTATGAGAATAGAATAGGCCTGGCACAGAGTAAATGCTCAATGAATACTAACTATTATGCATAAAATACTGGGCTGTGAGGGGTACAAGGATGGGTAAAACCTTATGCCATCCAGGACTAGGACATACTGGGTAGAAAGGCACTTCGGCAGTTAATTATGGTACAAAACAGAACCATGTGCTAAATAGAGGCACCTGTCAGGAGAGATTTTTCTGTCTGGGAAAATAAGGAAGGCTCACAGAATTGCATTTTAAACTGGGTCTTAAAGAAGGAACCGAATTTTAGTAGAGGAAGAGGTTTGGGAACTTTCAGTGCAAAGTTGCAGAGTAAACCTGAAGAGGTGAGAAAAAGCCCTTTGGGTACACACAAGCTGTATAATTCACCCACAGGCTTTGAGGAGATGCACAGAAGGAAGGATCATAGCTGAGGTTAAAAAACAAAGTTTATAAATGCAAAATGTTGAAGTTATGCTAGCGTATCAAGTGAAAAGTGAAAATACAAAATTTGAAAACCTGGGTGATAGTTTTATGTGAGAAAACACATATAAAATAAAAACAATACCATTTTAGAGAGTGTTTCAAAGTAAGACACTTTCTTAAGCATTAAGAATAATTTATGGAAAGCAAAAAAATTAACCATAAAATATAAAACAAAGTTGAAACTGGTCACTGCTCAGCTTCCCAAAATATATTGCAACCTCCTCCTCCCTAAAGTGTATTTTCAAGAATTACATCTTATTTTTTATTGCCAAGAAATAGTTGAACTATTCGATATCCAAGCTATCATTCAAGGATTTTGATATTTTCGGAATAATGGAAACAAACCACAGTCATGAAAAATAAAAATGACTTAATCCAAGCATTTCAGAAGCAGAGTTTATTTCCACCTACTTATCACCAGCTAATGTTTCGAGAATAAATTATATAGCAGCTCTCCAAAAATGCACAGCAAGAATATGCTGCCATCATTCCCACTGAGGATCAATATTTATCTTTAGGAAGATTGTTCAAAGGTCACAAGATTATCTTAGGAATTCAGCCACAGTTTGATGGGAGGATACACGGGAGTCTAGAGAATTTAGAAGTGATAAGAGGCCCACACAGACTAAATTACTCCTTGCCCCGCCCCACCCCTACCCCCTTGGAACTTTATTCTACTCACCTGATTATGTCTGGAACCCAAGTGACAAGTTTGGGCTAGCTACATTTATTGAGCACTTAAAAATGTGGCAGACCTCATGCTAACGACTTTACATATGTTCATTTAACTCTCACTTCTTCAGAAATCCATAGTGTTATCCCCGTGTTGTTGATGAGGATTCTGAAGTGCAAAGGGATTACTCAACCTGCCCAGGGTCTCAGAAGCTCATGAATAAATAGTGGAGCAGGATATAAGCCCAGGGGGCTGACTCCAGGGCCCACCCTCTCAGCCACTGTGCTTTATTGCCTCAGTTCATTCATCTGCATACAAATAGTAATTGATAAGGGGACCGGATCATTTATTTGCATCCAAACTGGGATGTTTGGGTGAGGGGAGTTGCTATTATACTGAGAAAACAAGGGTAAACCAGAACAGTTTGGGGCACCTACGGACAGGTGACCACCTTATTGACTGACTCCACGAGAGTGGATGAATTTACCGAGGGAAAGACTGTTGAAGAAAAGAAGAAAGGGATCGTTTAGTGGGCCTTGAGAAAGACCAACATTTGGGGAATTGCCGAAGAAAGAAATTCAGAAAGGATACTGGGGAGGTGAGACCGGAGAAGAGGGTGTCAGACTCTCCAGCAGTTTGTCAGAGGGGAGTGATCAGCGGTGTCCCAGCCCCCAGAGCTGGGAATGCTGCGGATGTGATAAGAACCAAGAAATGGCCACTGAAAGGAGCAACAAGGAAATCTGGTGATTTACTGACAAACATTTTTCGGTTTGATGGCGTTGGAAGCCAAATTAAAGTAGAAAAGGAGGAGTGAGTGGGAGGTGAGGACCCAGACACAGCCAGTGCAAACAACTCTTTTTAAGAAGTGGCCTTGAAGGGGAGGCAAAAGATAGGACTGTCCTGGAGGTGGAGTCCAAGACGTTTCTTTTTTAAAGAAAGAAACTAGAATGTGTTTAATGCTTGAGGAAGGAGCCAGCCAGAGGAGACTGAAGAAAAGGTGGAATGCATAATTATCCCCTCTCTGGAGGACATCCTGGAGCAAAATTCCTGAGGCGGTAGGAGGACGAGCTACCTGAGCTGAGGGATTGTTACCTTCACACCTGAGGAGGTACAGCTCTAACCTCTTCTGGAGGGAGGAAAGGGGGACTTCGGGTTTGTGGGTTAGAGCGAGGGAACAGAATGAGGTGCTGACTGTTTGCAGACTCGGGTTTTCTCTAGAGTCCCAGCGGGGAGGGACTCCAGTGGCAGAGGTTTAAAGGTGCCCACTGCACAGTAGGGCCTGTCGTAGGCCCCTGAGAGACATCAATGTGACCTCTTTTCATCTTCACTATTATTCAGTGATGTAGCTGATAGTAGCCCTGCTTGACACCAGAGGAAACTGGCTCAGAATATTGTGCTGCCAACCCAAGGCCACACAGCTGTTCAGCGAGAGTCCAAGTCTGATTTAATGTCTCCTGGAAGTGAAAGCCAGGTTCTGCCTTCCGGTATCTTTTCATTGGTTTTAGAGAGTAACAGGAAGGAAATTAGCAAATGTATTTTAAACAGTGGTTTGAGACCATAATGTGGAAGTTTGTCATAGTAAGTACATTATTGAAATCATAATTTGTGTGAATTGATTTGATTTTTTACTGTAAGAGATCCTTTTGTAAAAAGGTTTTTGTTTAAATGGAGCTATTTAAATAAAGGCTCCATAGTTTATCTTTTGTTTTTATAGAAGTTACTCGCATACCCAGTATTCTGAACCCCCAGTTCATTCATAAAGGATGTCTCTCACATTACTTTCTATAGTCCACAGGACATTTTTATGTTAGACTATTACTAAGGGAAAAAATATACTGCCTTAAGGATTTTTAAACTTGGTCATTTTAAAACTCTTAAAGTGTGTGAAATTCTTCCATTGATATTTTATTGCAAGAGAGTCACAAATTTAAGATTGTGGCCCGGTGGGGATGGTTCAGATACAAATTGAATATGTCCACGGCGATTCCTGCCTCCACAAGAAAAACTTGTAGTTATATGGAGGAGCCCAGTTTGAAGATCTCTATTTCGGTTTCAATTTTCCATTTATGTCACATGTATCTGAGATTTTACATGTGGTGTGTAAGGACTAACTGAATAGCCAAGTTAGAAATACAGGCCATATGGTGGGGTGCGTAGGGTTGAGTGACTTAGGGGTGAGGTAGAAGAAATGTGATATTTGTTGGAGGTTGGAGTCAGATTTGCACAATGACAACCTTCACAACCCCAGATAGATACAGATGTTTTCTAAATTTTTACTGAATTACTTAGCGGGCTGCAGGGTTGAGGCCTGTTTTAGAGGTGAGGTTTTTGAAGGTGGGGATTGGAATCTGTCTTTCCAATGGCTTTTTGGAAATAATTTTTCTGTTACATTACTTACCGTAGTATCTCACAATACTTTTATGTATTTTTTTTTTTAATTTGCTCCTAAAACCACTTTTTAAAATAGTAGGCCTGCATGCATTTTCCCCATTTTCAGGCTATACAGAGGAGTGAATGTTAACTGATTTGCCTCATATCAGTCCCCAATCCACAGATCATTCATTAAGCTTTCCAAAAGGAGTTTGAATTGTTTGCTTTTGTTGTTGTGTTTTTTTTAGAAAACTTTATATGTCATGCAATTTAATTTTTGACGTGTTTAAAATCCACTTAGAAAACTAAGCAAATGCTAGGACATAGCTAGGTTAGAGAGGAAAGTTCATGAAAAATAATTATTATTTGTACCATCTATTCTGTTAAAATTTAAGGGGATCTTGGAAAAGTTTAAAGCATTGATTTGATCACCAAAAATGCAGTTAGAAGGAAGTGAACTATTTATATTCCCAGAATAATGTTGCATTAAGATGGTTAGCCATATGGAAGATGGTTAGTCACATGCACTTCTAAACTAGTTAAAGTACTTCCTACAACTAATCAAAACAACGTCCTAATTTTTAGTGATTATGTCTATGATTTAAGACTTGTTTGCAGTGTCTCTGGAGCAACTGGCCTCTTAAATATGTCATTCTCCCTGTAACTAAAGATCGATAAGAAAAAAATTAGCCTAATTTCTACAGCACATTGATTAATGAAAAACAAACGCTATGTGTTTGATTTGTGATAGTTAAAAAGCAATAGTCAATGATTTATAAGTCATGTCTTATGAAGCTATTAAAAAATTAATTATCCCCACACAGAAATCTAAGCAAGATGCTTGAAAGTAATTTATTATAGTAGTAACCATTATTAATGCATATTGCTGTCAGAACTTAAGCCAAAAGCCAAATTTTACTTTGAAAACAGAAAAACATGGCACTACTTATAATTATGACATGAGGAGTCATCATGAAACACTTCAAAAACTGGTTTTCATTTGATGTTGGAATCATAGATTGCAATGATCATTTTTATATCTTCTCTCACCCCCCTGACCTTTCCTATAGGCTTTGGTGCTTCATTTACATACATCAATTCTAGCTGCTAGCTTCTTTGATATTTTTACATATGCATTTCCATACCCCTCCTCCTGAGAGTAGAGACTGCATTTTTATACCTACTCCTTCCACCTAGCACAAAATCTGGTTCTCCGTGATCCTTATTGAAAGAATGAGTGAATGAGGCAATCTATCTATAAAACAGCTACCAAAACTAATAAGTGAGTTTAGCAATTTAGATACAAAGAAAGAAGCCTAGGCCAAAAAGACCACTAATCTGTTTTCAAATCCCTTTTTTGTTTCAGTTTTGTAAATAAAAAGAGCTTTGAAAATGGAATTTACTGACCTTTTATTAAGATGAGAGCAGGTTTAGCTCTCCAAATTATTCTCTGCTCATCCCCTCTAAAAAAGTCCCCCCCGGTTTTTTTGGCTGGTTTTGTTTTTAATATTTGACACCTTAGCTTAACTGATTCTTTCCCACCGCGATAGCCCTAACGGTGTCTGATTTGTCAGTCCTGTTTCACTTGTGGATGCTCTTTATCAAGAATTTCATGAATTTCCTTTCAGTTTCAGGTTCTAACCTGAACACTTCTTCCCAGTCATTTTCCCTTCCCTTCTTTTCTACAGTCCTATCTGCACGTTCCACTGCAGAAGAACAATAGGAAATTCTTAGGTGGACATTTTTGCCTGATTTTAGCTCTGAGCTCTGGGAGCAGCATCTGGTGGGTTACAGGCCCGCCAGAATTCCTCAAATACTGTGAGCCCTAGGTGTCCGTAGAATTTTATTTTGGCCATTCTAAAATCCAGATCTTTTCATTTTTACATGTCTCTTGCTTGAGATTATGGTACGGGATGAGAAAAATCTCCTCTTCTTCACACACACCCCTACCTCCACCCTCACTCTCCCCACCCCCCACATGCACACACAGCCAAGGACTAGAGGATCACCTCTCCTGGGCAGGCAGAGTAAATGGTTGCCTACTTATGCATACAAGCACACCTTTCTATCTGTCCCCTGACAGGAGCCAAGCTTTAGGATTCAGACTGGCCTGCAGGGGGTTCTGGTCTAAAGGAGGTCTCCTACAGAGACAGATTTTGGCGTCAGTTGTTTTAAGTCTTAGATTCATCACATCAATATCCTTTCTTATTAAAGGGGAATTTATAAGAATTATCTTATAAATAAGATGTTTGTAAAGCACCTAGCATCCAGTAACCGTTCAATAAACATTAATGCTGTTTTATTTAAAATCTTTTCACTTGCATCATCTCTCATTTGATTGTCACAAAGCCCTGCTAGACAAGCAGCAAAAATGCTGTAATCCCCTTTTACAGATGGTTAACCTGGTGTTCTTCAATTTGCTCAGTAATAGTAATAACTCTTATCCATGCTTACTACTTGTCAGGTATTATTTTAAACACTTTACATTTAATCCTCACATCAAATATGTGAAGTGGGTACTAAAAGTCCCATTCTACAGATGAGGAAAATTAAGGCAGAGAAAGGTTAAATAACTCGTCCAAGAACAAAGAGCTAGCAAACAGAAGAGTTGGGACTGAAACCCAGAGAGTATGGCTCCAAAACCAATGCTCCTCACCAGTATATTTTAAGTGCCTCCATTTCCCACTGATATTTTAAGTAATGGATTTGACTGCTATCTGTGACTCCAAATCTAGGGCACTTCACCACATCCAGAGAAGGAACAGCCCTGAAGAAGACAGCACTAGGTTATCAGATCTGCCAACCTTGGGGAGAGAACTCTAATAGCATGGGTTATGTATGTTCAGTACTCAAGGGGACTAGGCAGAGAATATGACCAGAGTGCCAGCCCACAGAAGGCACACAGCTCAGTGGCGTGGGAACCCTGGAAACATGCCGGGAAAGGTCTCCTGCACTTTGTATTTTAAAGACTTGGGCCTGGGGTAAAGAAATAACCACAGCACCTGTTCATTCTGTTTTCATGGCACTTAGCACTCTCTACTTTGTGTTACAGTTATCGATGAATATTTCCAAACTGCTCATGAAGGGCAAGACCAGGTTTAACTCATTTTTATATCCCCAATGTGTAGCCTTTAGTAGGAGATTAATAAGTGTGAGTTGGATGAATAAATGATTATAAACTAATAAACATGCCTGAGCCCCAAAGGGATTTGGAGTTTGCTTTAATTAAGTTTTATTTTGTTGCACCACAATGAGCTAAATCCTATCTTTATGCATTTTTTTCTGACAGAAAAAAAACACATTTGAATGGAGATTTTGTGGGGGAAAAGAAGCCAATATTTTCAACTGTTCTCTTAGGGCAATTCTTATATTCTGACAATTTTCATGTTTTTATTTTTGTACTTGTATCCATTTAAAACCACAAATAACCACTGAATGTGTTATTTAATAATAGCTATCTACCCACGCCTATTAAAATGTTTTTTAATGCATAAAAGCCTACAAATATCAAGCCACAGTGGATTTTAACAGCTTCCGTGAAAGTATTGCAGTGGATGCTATCTTCCTCCTCATCTGAGATTGTACGTAGTATTGAAGGATATTTCTACCTTTCACTCATTACAGAAAATGGTTATAAATGGCAGCTTGAAATAAACTTCACCCAAAGTTTTGAAGATGAATTTAACCACTTTTAACATTTTATTCAATGTGCTGGGAAGGAAAAAACGTTTCCTCTACCCTATTAAGGTCAGTTTCTGGGACCCTATGGCTAAACTAACAAAAGACAGGTTAGCAGAAGAAAGGCACACCCTTTTTATTTATATTTATGTACACTAGCGTTCACAGAAAAGAAATGAAACTCAAAGAAGCAGTTATATTCAGGGCCTTATATACCATTTTAACAAAGGGAAAAGGCTTTTGGCTTCAAGGCATGATAAATTGTAAAGAAGTGAATTGAATAGGGACTGTATGGGAGAACTGATGGAAAATCTGGGCTATTTTAGTAAGGTCTCTACATGCAAACTCATCTTGGTGTTGACAACTTCCTGTCTTCTTCCTTGACTCTTCCCTCTGGTGGGAGAAGGGGCACCTTCCTAGAAGGGAGCTTTATACACAGCTTTTAGGCAGATAAGGGGAGTACAGAGGACTCTTCCTGTGTCTGTCGGTTCTTCAGCTCAAAATCATCCTTATGCCAAAGTGGCATATTTTGAGGTGGCATATTCTGATCGCCTTCAAATGGAAAGCAAAGAATATTACAGCTGAAACACATGTGAATTATTTCCAATTTTATTTCTTTTTTACAAGTCCTATTGGTAAGAAACAGCTGCTTGCTTGTTAAAGAAATCTATTTTGATCATGTTTTCTGACACACGTACTCTTCCTTTTTGTTGCATTTCACCGAATTCTTTTTACATTATTAAAAGTAATAGAAGATTATATAAAGTATATTTACAAAAAAGGAGGAAAACAAGTCATCCATAACACTACTATTAACAACTTTTTGCATACTTTCTTTCGATGTTATCTGTGCATATCTATTTCATATAGTTTCAGTGATATGGGGCACACATGTGCTCTGTAACTTCTTCAACTTAACATATCACAAACATTCTCCAAGTTCTTGCTTACTCATGGTCCTCATTATTTGGCAGCTGCAAAGTTGCCTAACCATTCTGCAGCTGTCAGACATCTGGGCTGCCTTTCCAGTGGTGGATTGCACCTCCAGGAGATGAGGTCGAGTTGGCCCCTCCTGGCTAGGTGGAACCTGGGTTTCCAAGAGCAGTCTTGGCGGGTTCGGAGGTCAGGCAAGTCCCAGGCCTGAACTGACACCAGGCCAAGCAGGGCTTCTGGCTCCAGGCTCCCGTCATGCTCTCCCTCCCCACTCCCAGCCTTAAAAGTGGTGGAGTTCCGCCCATCTAGCTTCCGGGCCAAAACTCCAAACCTGGACGTGAGTCCTACCCACACAGAGGGCCTGCCCAGTGTGGGTCCCTCCCAGCTGTTCTCTCCTTCTGTCCTAGCTATCTGCAGACCCACCCGTGTGCAAAGGAAGGAGATAGTCTGCTTGCCCTGAGCATCATGGTCCAACTGCTGTCCTCCGAAGTGCAGCAGCTGCTCCACAACAAATTTGTCGTCATCCTGGGAGACTCTGTCCAGAGGTCCGTGTACAAGGACCTGGTGCTCCTGCTGCAGAAGGATTGTCTGCTCACTCCCAGCCAGCTCAAGATCAAGGGGGAGCTGAGCTTCGAACAGGACGAGTTGGTGGATGGAGGCCAGAAGGGCTGCATGCACAACCGCACCAACTACCGCGAGGTCCGCCAGTACTGCTCCGGCCACCATCTGGTGCGCTTCTACTTTCTCACGCGCGTGTACAACGAATATGTTCAGGCCGTCTTGAAAGAGCTGCAGTCGGACAAGTATACCCCGGACGTAGTCATCATTAATTCCTGCCTCTGGGACATCTCCAGGTATGAGCAGCACTACATTGAGAGCTACCGGGAGAACCTGGAGAACCTGTTTAGGCACCTACACGAGGTGGTGCCCAAGTCCTGCCTCGTGCTGTGGAACACGGCCATGCCGGTTGGCAAGAAGGTCACCGGGGGCTTCCTTCCACGGGACCAGCAGGACTTGGCCCTCCTTCTGGGACGCAAAGTGCTAGAAGCCAACTTCTACAGCTCTACCGAGGCAAAGAAGCACGGTTTTGATGTGTTGGACTTGCATTTCCACTTCCGCCGCGAGGAGAGGCTCCGACAGAGAGACGGGGTACATTGGAACCAACTCGCACACCGACAGCTCTCCCAGCTGCTACTGGCCCACGTGGCAGACGCCTGGGGTGTGGAGCTACCCCAGCGCGACCTTGTGGGCAAGTTCAAGAATGGCCCTGTGAGTGGAGGACCTGACCAGAGAATTGAGAGGCAGTCCCAGGCCAGCAGAGATCCACTGACCTTGCCCCCGCCCCCATTGCTGCCTCCTCCCCGGAACCGTCCCCTGCTCCCGCTCCCAACCCCCTGCCCACCCCCGCCCCAATTCCTGCCCCCACAGCTTCATCCCATTCCCTGTCACCCAGTGATGTCCCCCCAGTTCGAGTTCTGTCCCCAAGGTACTTATTTTTCCTCAGACCATCATTTCCAATCAGATCAATTCTTAAATTATTTCCATTCAGATGTCCCCTCATCTACCCAGACAGGGTTTGACTTCCAAGAGGACTTTATGTGTGGTCCCCAGCTGCCTAGGCCCCTTTTCCCCACAAGCTACTATCAGCAGCGGGCCCCTGTGGTTCACAGGGGTTTTCGCCGGAATCTACGCAGTGGCCCCTATGTGCGCCAGAAGAGGGCAGCCCAGGTCTTACGGGAGACAGGTCCCAGCCCACCCAGAGCCAAGACCTCATTAGACTGACTAGGACCTTTTTCCTCCTCATGGACACGGACTGGACAGATCCTCCGACTCTCCCTAAACAGACTGATCTTTTTAACCTAAGCAGTTGATTCCTACCTGGACTTCTTTTTGTTCATTGTTCTCACCAGTAATGGCAGGGAAGCACAGTCTGACCCAATCTTTCTGGCCATGGCCTCTTCCGCCACTCTCTGGAGGCGACCAAGTATGATTCCTGCCTCTCCACTCCCTAGTCTCTTTGTCTTTTTGTAAACATACCATTGAAATAAAGAAGTTGCTTCACAGAAGTAGTTGTAGGTTTTGTCTGTGCCTGTATTTGATTGTGCCTCTCTCTTCTATTGAACAATTAGCTTTGTAAAGAGCAAGGACGATATCTGCCAAACAAATAGTCATGGCATCCACTTGGTAAACGACTCCAAGTGAATTTGTCTAAAAAAATTCTGAGGGTTTTCATAAAATGGATCGGATTCCTTAGAAAGAAACAAAAGAATTTTAACTTTTGGGATCATATTTTCCGGAGATTCTCAAAGAATCATTGTATTTTAAAACTGGGAAAACTAAAGACATAAAATTTAATTAACATTTACAAACAAGGAAACTGAGGCCAAGATTGGTGGGTGACTTGTTCTACGTCACACAGAAAATCACTCCTCCACTGCTCCGTCCTAGTTTATACTGGTTTCTGGTTTATATTAATGTTCGAACCAAGAAGGAATGTTTACCAAACATGGTCCTTCTATGGAAACGTGGCAGAAAAACTCCATAATCAGAAATGTAGTGGTTAGATGTGCAATGAACTATATAGGTAAGCTAGAGTGAATGGCATGCTTGTGCCTTTATGATTCATTGAATAGTCTTGAATTTTGGACTTGAAACGATTAGAGTTCTGTGAGTCACCAATATAGAATAAAGCTACCAGTTGGAAGGGACCACCCAGTGCACAACTCTGACAAATGGCAACGACCGTCTCTTTTGTAGGAATAACATGAAGGCTGTTTAAGTGCTAGGCCCTTTGTCACACTAGATTAGTGAAATGTTAATACTTAGAGAAAATAGTCAAATTAGTATTGTCCGAATGATAGGTTTTTTTCTGTTTTTTTTCATCGAATTGATTTGACTGGTTTATAGGTCCTCAACTGGATCATTTCTAAATTTGACAATGAGGCTCAGGAAATGTCCTGCAAAAATGAAGTTCACGAAATCAAAAGATACAGATGAGATCAGCTAGCTACAGAAGAAATACCAGCTTTTAATCTACCAAAAAGAAACTATAAACGTCCTGGAAAATAAGGCCTTTATCTTTGTTTCAAATCCTAGAGCAAAGTCTAGCACTTAGTAAGTACTGAATAATGCTTGAATGAATCCGTGAATGAAGGACAAGGTGGCGTGTGAATGTGTTCCTGGTGAGACTACAACCAAGTCTCTAAGGAGATACTATAAATTGACATTCAATCATTGCAGCACATCTGAAGGAATATTGCCGAAACAGTGTTATGATGACCTTCAAGGACTCTAGAAAGGTAGTGACTACAAGTCAGAATTTGTCAGACTATCCCAGCAAAGTCAGGAGAGAGGGGACCTGTCTAACCAATGTAAACGTTCTAATCTGTGGGGGAGCTTAGTGCACCAGACTGCAATTTGGGACCATCAGCTTTCAAGATGAGCCCGTTGCCTTGATTCTGGCTTTACATTTCCCAAGCAAGATAAAAGCAGCATTTAGTAGCTGCTGATCTGAGTAAGCTGATGCATTTAGTATTTATATTTCTATGAATAAACCAATAAACTGGTGTTGTATATATTTCTGTCTTGTGAGTTAAGTTAGTAAGTACTGTTCCTCCTTAATCTGATCACACATGAACACTTGAAAATGAGTTCTTAGGGTCCTTAGATGCTGAGGAGCCTACACTGTATCAGTGGTGAAACCACTCTATTATGGATTAAATTGCACCAATCATTTAACAGTCCTGTTTACCTCAGATGGGTAGGAGTGCGAGTAGGCTCAGACAGCGACAATCTTTTCCTTCCCAAGTGTGTTAATTTCCTATGGCTGCTGTAGCAAATACCACAAACTTGGTGGCTTAAAATGACACATATTTATCTCTAGAGTTCTGGAGCTCAAACGTCCAAATTCCATTACCCTAGAGCACAATCCTTATTTTGTCCTATGCTGTCCTACATTATTAAGCTTCTGCCTGCCTCTGAAATAATATCTTCTTTTTATTATTATTTTTTGTGGTAAACTACACATAACACAAAATTTAACATCTTTATCTTTTTTTTTTTTTTTTTTTGGTAAAGTACACAGTTCAGTGGTTTTTAAGTACATCCACATTGTAATGCAACTGTAATCTTCTGGAACTCTCTTCATTGTTCTTTATGCTTTCAACCACACAGGACTTCTTTCTGTCCACAAAACATGCCAAGCTCTTATAACTTGGGCTTTTGCACTTGCTATTCCCTTTGCCTGGAATGTTCTATATCCCCTATCCGCTAGTTCTTTGGATATCTAACTCTTCATCTTTCCATCCACACCTCCCATGTCAACACCCAAGAGGCCTTCCATGATCGTTTCGTCTAAAAGTACTGTTATGATCTATCAGCGTTCTTTACTCCCTCCCTTTGCATACCTCACTCAGCAGTGACTTCAGTAGTTGCTTGCTTGTTAGTTTCTCCAACTACCGTGTTTCCCCGAGAACAAGACCTAGCCGAACCATCGGCTCTAATGCGTCTTTTGGAACAAAAATTAATATATTATTATATTGAATATATATAATATATAATATATAATATATTTAGTATTAAAGATACTAAAATAAGACTGGATCTTATATTAATTTTTGCTCCAAAAGACGCATTAGAGCTGGTGGTCTGGCTTGGACTGATTTTCGGAGAAGCACGGTGGACTGTAAGCTCTATGAGTCTTGATTACTATTGAATTCCCATTGGTTACTAGCACAGTGCCTGGCAAAGATGTTCAAGTATATTTACTTTAGTTAAGTGTTCAAGAACATAATTAATTCATTTTGTGTACTCCAGGAAGAAGGCAATTTGTATTAGAATCTATCTGGATTTGATTACTTTTCTTAAGAAAATGTCTACAGAACTCTCCCATACCTAAGTCACCCTGACTTAGTGGCTAATGCCCCTTGGACCTTCCCACCCCCACGGAGGGTAAGCGCCTGATAGCTCTTCAATAGGTGCTTGCGTTTACTTTCACTGTATATATCCTAACCTTTATCTTCCACCTTAGAGCTCTCTTCTTTGCCCATTTTTGCTATTGTCACCTTGCTCCTTAAATCAAGAAACCTAACAAGGCCATCCAGCTATTACCTGGTAAAAAAGAGCCCAAATTATTCAACATTGAGGAGAGAAATTATCGCTGTCTTGCTCAGACTTAAAATGCAGGACCCATAGGGACTCTTCTCCAGCCTCAAGAAATAATAGCACTCAAAGGTTTTTATGCTTTTATGTTTGAGACTCTTGTCTCAAGTTTTCTGGGAAAAGGAAAAAAAAAGTAAAATTCAGGATTACATTGACATTATGCAAGCAACGTATGTTTCTCATAATATCGTATAATAAGGTAAACCACGGTACACCAAAAGGTTGAACCTTTAAAGCGATAACTACATTTTTCCATTAAATACAAACAAAGCAAAGCCCAGCACTTGAAAACAAATGGAGTCTTCTATCCAGCCACCAGCGTAGGGTCAGCCCCCTCTCCCTGGTCACCCGCAGAGCTCCTGTCTGCAGGGCCCTGGCATTGCTTGACTTCGGAGACAACACTCACGTTACAAGTATATTCTGGGGTTATACGCAGCAGCAGCTCCATCTGACAGCTTTATGTTCATGAATTCTGCAAAGGTGAGTTTTGTTTTGAAAACTGAGATCATTCAGACTCATGTCCGAGAAAGGATTTACTATTGTTTTTAAACAGTTTTATGTTTGTTTCTATAAACTCTAGAAACACTATTCTCATTCCCACAGCTTTAAGAAAGGCATCTATCATTGCATGCCTAATTTATAGATATATTTTGTCACAAGACTTGACCCATGAATCATTAAAAACATTTTCTAAACCATGTTCCTGAGATAGCTTTCATCAGAATCGCATAAGTTATTCGTTAAAAATGCAGAGTGTGCGGCCCTACCCAGGACGCACACCATTGGAATTATTGGGGGTGGGCCAATCCTTATGTAACTAGAATGGGAAAACCATAGTTGTAAGGGACGTTACTGAGGGTTAATGCCCTTTTTTCACAAAAATAAATTCAAAAAATAATTTTTAAAAACGTAACCTGCTCACTATGTCAGAATAGTCTAAAATTTTTGGCTGGAAGAAAATTTAGCAGTCATCTAGTCCAGTGCTTCCTAATTCTGGTAACCTGGGGAGTTTTAAAGGAAAACCAATACAATGGCTCTATCCCAAAACAATTAAATCAGAAATTCTGGGGCAAAAACCTGGACATAAGTGTATTTAAAATATCATTAAATATTTCCCTTTTTATTATTAAAATAGATGTGCTAAAAATGTGTCTAAATAATGTGCAGCCAGGATTAAGAATCACTAATCGGGCCCAACCTCCTCATTTTGCAGATGAGAACACGGAGGACTTAGACATTAAATACCTTGCCTAAGATGGTAGAGCTCTCTTCAAAAAGGTAATTGTGTAAGACAGTCTAGCTATACACTAATGCTATGTTCATCAGAATGAAGGTAATGACCCATTAGTGAACTGTGGAAACAATCTAGTGTTTCCTAACTAGAATTTTAAAAAAATGAAATAGAATAGAATAAGAGATATTATGAGTATGTATCAAATAGTAATGATATTATTTTGAGGGTGTGTGTGTGTGTGTGTGTGTGTGTGTGTGTGTTCTGTGAATGGATGTTAAACATGATTTTTATTATGGGTTGTTGTCAAAAAAGTTGGAAAGTCCTGTTCTGGAGTTTCCTTATAATTCTATTATCTAAGATTAGGAGCCACCATCTGTGTACAGGAGCAATATAGCAGGCCCCTCTGTCTGGTAAGTAGCCCACAGAGAAGGTCTAGATGGCATTGAGGTCAAGAACAGGGGTTTAAGGATGCAGACACCTCGGGGTAAATGGATTCTATGCCTCTTATTGGTGATAGAGCTTGTGCAAGGAACTAAACTCTTAATGGCTCAGCTACCTAAACTTTAAAATGAAAATAATAATGCCCACCTCACAGGATTGCTAGTTTTAAATGGCAGAATATCTATAAAGCATTAGCATAATGTCTGGAATATAGTAAATTGTCAAAAAATACAAGCCATTAAAAATGCATCTGTGATCTATCATTTCATGAGTCAGAAAAAGGAACTAAAAACATACCATGATTAGAATAGTTTTTGGAGGGATGTGCCTTCTTGGGTCTAATGTTTATTTTAGAAGGACAAAAGCTAAAACATAGCTAAAGTAATTGCTATACCAGGCAAAATATTAACAACAGAAATTTTCTATTTTCACAGAACTGGAAATTATGGTGCTACAAAGATACCTGCTTATCTTGGAGACAAAAACATTCCATTTTTTTTTTCTTTTTTTTAAAGAGTGGCCTTGTTTTGAAGATGTACAAGTCAAGTATGCCATCAGCCATTTGATGTTGTGGCTTGTTTAATTTCATTCTTAGTTTTCTTCTAGAAAGAAAGACATTGATCAATATCTGCATGAAAAAAAAAACTGTTTTGCATTCTTTTCTAATGGCTGGATCCCAAATAAAATGAAAACTTAGGCCCAAGACCTCCTACTGTTGCTCATGGATCACACATTCCTCTCTTTGCTCAGATTCTTTGCATGACCACAAAGGTGTCTCAGGTACAGCTCTTCATATCTAATATGCGTCTCCTCAATCAAGGAATAAACTCCCCCATATTCATTCATTCTTCAGTCACCATTTTGTGAAGGAACAAGTGCTCGGGCTGTTCCTAAAAATTAGATGTACCTGGGATGCTTAACATTTGTGTGGCAACTGGTGAAACACCTTCCTTTTCTTTTTTCTTGTATTCCTGTGAGGGCGTATGGTGGTTCTAGGATGTCATTTGCATATGTGCATATACATATTGATACATATAAAGGACTATGATTATATGTTAAGTTTATAGAACACATGTATTGGGCTAGGTATTGTAGAAGATTTAGAGATTAATCAAATACCAGTCTCGTCATCAAGGAGCTTAAAATCCTTGATGACATGACACACGCACAAGTAACTATTCCAGGAGAAAATGCAGTAAGCGCCAGGAGAGAGACACTAAAGCACTACAAGAGGTCAAAGCGGAGAGATACTGCATGCATCTGACCAGGACAGGAACAACGGAGCCTGTGGCAGAGAAGGCATCTGAAAGATGGACAGGGTTTGCCTCTGCTGATAGGAGGTGGCATGACGTCTTAATGAGGGAGAGCATAAACACGGACCCAGAAATAGGTAGAGGAGCATGCCCAGGCTCACTGAGGAGGTCACTTTGGCCAGAACACAGGGCCCACGAGGGGAGGAGGGATCAATCATTTGTGGGAAAAGATGATGACGTAGTTTTCTGGGCTGCTGTAACGAAGTGCCACAAACTGGTGAGTTACGATAACACAAATGTATTATATTACAATTCTGGAGGCAAGAAGTCTGAAATTGGTCCCACTGGTCAAAATCAAGGTTTCAGTGGGGTTACTATGTTCCTTTCTGGAGGCTATAAAGGCGAATCCATTTTCTCACCTTTTCCAGCCAGAAGCTGCTCTCATTTCTTGGCTCCTGGGCGCATCCCTCTTCAAAGCCAACCTTGCCAGTGGAGTCTTTCTCACAGCATATCACATCACATTACTCTGACACTGACTTTCCTGCCTCCCACTTCCATATTAAGGACACTTGTGATTATATTGGCACACCCGGATAACCCGGGATAACCTCCTCATCTCAAAGTTAGAGAATTAGCAACCGTAATTCCATCTGCAACCTTAATTTTTTGCTATGAAATCTAGCATATTTATAAGTTCTAAGGAACAGACATCTTTGAGGGGCCATTCTGCTTACCATAAGTTGGAACCAAAGATTAAAGTGCCCTGAATGTCAGCATTTGTCATCCCATCCTTCACGTCAGGGGAGAAAACACAGTGTCTTTTCAGATTAAAGATGGTTTCAGCTCAAATATTTTCTTTCTTTTAGCTAGAATTCTAGCAATACAGCATAGTAACCCAGGTTATCTCATGCTGGATGAGACTGGATGTCTCATTTGGTAGTTCTTTAGCAGTTATAGATGACTTTGATTTATTTAAAAAATGGGGAAATAAATATTGATAAATGCGGTTTGGTGTGTTCAGTTTTTCAAAACACAGGCAGGCCCCATTGGGACAGGAAATTATAAAAGGTCTCTGATTATTCTAGTTGATCCTAGTTGTCTATATGGCATTTTTCTCTCTATTATTGACACATCTCTAGCATAAGAGGATTAAAAGTTTGGAAAAGATTTAAAAAATGATTTAGCAAATGCATTTCATCTTCCAACTTGCTTATGGTTTGATCAATAATACATCCCTTAGCATCTGTCTCTTAAAGACTATCTTGTCTATTGTCTTAATGGATGATGAATTAGGACATAAGGGGTAAAAAAAATACCTTCTTTTTAAAGCACACAGCATCTCAAACGAAAAGCCCCAAATTTATACTGTGTAGATAACACAAATGACTAAAAGCTGTGCAACAGGAAGAGAGAGGAAGTGTCTGATAAGGCAAGAAGTACAAATAAGATAACAGAAAATCCATCTGGACCTGGGCATGGACCTGTTCAAATGGTTATTATTTGTGTGCTTAGACAATGTGAAGTTTCTCTCTTTTAAAATATCATTTAAATTAAAATGTTCTACTATGAACTACTGGGGTAGAACATTATATAGTTGTTCATTGCACTGAACAGAGGTACCTTTCTAGTACAGATGGTTGTGTGAAATGTATTTTTCTCAAATGTCTAGTGCTTGCCTTTTCTATTTGAATAAAGAAATGGTAAAAGTAATAGAAGAAACTAGTTCTATGGAAAGATCTAGGCAGGGAGAGGAGGAGGGTCAGCTGGGCACACGGACTGTGGCCTGTGGTGCAGTTTTGGGGGTTTTTTTGGTTTGTTTCTTTGTTTGTTTTTTAAAATTTTATTGGGAAATACCAGGGAACAGTGTTTCTCCAGGGCCCATCAGCTCCAAGTCGTTGTCCTTCAATCTAGTTGTGGAGGGCGCAGCTCAGCTCCAACTCCAGTTGCCGCTTTCAATCTTTAGTTGCAGGGGGTGCAGCCCACCATCCCATGCGGGAATTGAACCAACAACCTTGTTGTTGAGAAATGAGCCATCCGGCTGCCCCCCCCAGCAACTCAGTAGCAGCTCGTTGTCTTCAATCTAGTTGTGGAGGGTGCAGCTCACTGGCCCATGTGGGAATCGAACCGGCAGCCCTGTTGTTCAAAGCTCACGCTCTAACCAACTGAGCCATCCGGCCACCCCTGGGGTGCAGCTTTTTGACATATCACAGTTAGCCTTTATGAATCACTTACTGCATACCAGGCGTATGCAGAATTATTGATCCTCACAGCCACTAGATGAGCGTTGCACTGTTAACTGAGCCTTTAGAGAGGTTAATTCCCTTGCCAAATCTCACACTATTAGTGAGTGAAGGAGCAGGGAGTCCATCTCGGGGCTATCTTTTAAAAATACAAATATAGTTCTTTCACTCCCCTGTTTTGTAAATGTTATCTCTTTAAACTCAGTCTTGTGGTTCTCTATCTTGGCTTCACGTTAGACTCACTTGGGCACATTGTCCCAAATATTATTGCCTAGCACCCACTCAACACCACTTGAAAACACTAGTGATACTAATGATAGCAAACACTTCCACGGGGATAACTATGTGCCACGCATTTTTCCAAGTGCTCTGTAGATATATTCTCATTTAATTCTTAAAACAACCTTGTCACGAAGACACCATTAAGTATCCCCAATTTGCAAACGAGGAAGGTGAGCCTCAGAAAGATTAAAAAGTCACGTGGTAAACCTGGGATTCTGATTCCAGGCAGCCTGGCTTCAGAGTCTGTCCTCAGAAAATAAAAATCAAACAAATACAACAGCCCAACAAACACCCACATCGGTAACTTCTGGAGGATGCCAGAGAACCGTGCTACCATTTTTTAAAATGGCAACTAAAGAGAAAGAATCCAGCATTTCTCCTGCCTTTATGTGTATAAACTGTACTTTGAAATAACTAGTAGGTGAGAGAACATCTCCCTTTTTAGGAGAATTCGACTAATACGTGAATGACTACTAGAATATCATCATTTTGCAACCCTCAATGAAATAATTAAACCGTGATCATCAATGGATCAAAAGATTTCCAGATTCTCTCTAGTAGAAGTGCACATTACCTCTTAAGAAGTGTTCTTGCTAGAAAAATAAAACATTTTCAAGATTCTAGAATCAAATACCATTTTGAGACAAAACAGGAGACCAGAAGAACATGTTACATGACATCTTGGAGTCACAATCATCAAAATCCAGACTGGGGAGAACTCAACAGATGAAAGATTTGATTTCCTTTACATATAAATTGAGAGAGAGAGAAAGAGAGAACCAACAGATTAAAAGAGTCATATAAGCTAATTAAAATGTATATATGCATCATATTTGAATCCTGATTTGTTCAAATACCTATAAAATAAAATTGGGGGAAATTTGAACAACTAGATATTTGATGTCATTAAAATAATTATTTCTTTTCAGTGTGATAATTGTATTGTGGTTATGTTTTTAAAAAGAATCCCTGCCATTTATAGATATACTTTGAAATATTTGTGGGTGAAATGAAAACATATATAGCAGTAGTTACTATTTTAAAAAGATATTTAAAGACTTGCATTCAGAGCAGAACTGACTTAACTCCTGTCTCTATCCATTACTACTTCTTAGCTTCCTCAACCACTTAATTAAAATCATAATTCTCAACTTTGTATTTTATAAGATATCTTGTATATGGCAAGTTTTTAATTCATTTTTTAAATTAATGATAGTGAAACAGATGATGTGGGATTAGAAAGCAACCCCAAATCTTTTTCTATAGCTTCTTGACTAGGAGAGTGCTACTCAGAAATAATTGACAAATTCATACACGCTTCTGGAACATTGCCTTCACTTCTCAGCCATTCTTTTTTTTCCCCCCTTTCTTCCACCTCTCTCCTCACCGCCCTCTGGTTCAAGCCGTTGTTTCTCAGTCTAGTTGTGTAGGACACAGCTCCCTGGCCCATGCTGGTGTTATGAGCCTTGCGCTCCCCCTGGGCTGACCTGGGCCACTCACGTTGGCTGTCAGCCATTCATGCTGGCCCCTAGCCACTCATGGCAGCACACGGTAGCCACGACAGCATTCAGCAGCCCATAACAGCTCACGCCACCTCTGGCTGCTCACCACAGCCCCACTCCACTCCAGGGAGAGCCGTTGTTCACAATCTTAGCTGTAGAGGGCGCAGCTCACTGGCCTATGTGGGAATCGAACCGGTGACCTCAGCTTTAGGAGCATGGCGCTCCAATCACCTGAGCCACAAGGCCGGCCCCTCAGCCATTCTTGACTTTATCTTTTGTTGACTAATCTATCATATTCCCCAAATCACTATTCTGTGTCTCATCTACTTTTTTCAAGTCCTCACTATCTTCTCTCAAGACATAGAGTAGACAGGACAAAGTCAGTCTAATTCCTCATTTTCTCTTCTGTACCCTCCAAAAAGTCTCTGTGACATTTTACTTATTTTTTTCATTCATTCATTCAAATATGTTTATTGAACACCTATGTCATGCTAGGACTAGGTGCTGAAGATACAACAGTGAAAACATGGACACAGCTCCTTCCCTATGAGTACTTAGAAACCATTTGAATATTTCTTGGTAAGTGTACTGTGGGGACAGTCCCAGAGAGCAGTTCCAGGCTCTCGGACTCAGGTAGAAAGGTGCTGGCTTGGGTAGTAGATGGCCATCAGCTGTGGCTAGTAGGCCATCAGCTGTAACCAGTTACCCAATTAGTCACCGATATAACTGCCATGGCTACGCTGGTTGGTTGGTTGATTGGTTGGCAGGCAGAGAACCAAGCTGCGGATGGATTGCGGATCGTGTGGGTACTACTTCCTGTGTGTGTCTCGCCCAGCTGCCAGCGAGACTGGGGTACAGGAAGACTCCTTGTTCGGGTACTGGAGGATGTTTGCTCTTGTATTGCCAACCCAGCTGCCAGCAAGAATATAGTGGTATGACTCCCCTATCGATGGCTCCATTGGTGTTCCTTTGGGCCTCACCATATACTGCGTTCTTATGTGGGGAGCGGGACCAGAGTCCCTGTATGACACATACCATCCTTTCATCGTTTCCTCCTCTCTCTTCTTTTCAGACTAATGGAACTTGAAAGATTCAATCTAGCCAAGTGAAAATTGAAAAACAAAAACCAAAAACCACAGGCTTAAGAGTTAAAATTGACCTGGGTTCAAGTCATTGTTCTGCCACTTAGTAGTTACATGACATTTAGCAAGTAAGGATCCTCTCTGAGCTTCTGTCCCAATCTACAGAGTAAGAATAATAGCACTGAATTCATAGTGCTGTGGGAAGATGAGAGAGAAATATAGTACAGAGCTGAGTAAAACACCTGGCATTTGGTTAGACATTTAACAGCAGTAGTCCGTCATTATCACCACCGCATCAATTCCCCCACTTTCACACGTCTTTAATTTTTCTTTCTCAGTTGTTCCTTCTCCTCTATCTACCATAGGATACAGCCACACCACACAACTCTGCCCAGAAGCTCATGGGGGCCACACAGGGACTTTTCTTCCAGCTCCCAGTAAGCCCCAGTTACGTTGGAGGAAAAGTGTTCTCTTCCTGAACCATCATCAGAACCACACATTTTCCCATCTCTGTTTCTCTCGTGGATGTGTTTTACTGTGTCTCTCACTCTAAGGATGAGATGCTGTTCACAAATGTACACATGAGGTCCCTGGAACCGTAGAGAAAGAAACCTTACTTCAACTAGTTCTCACTGCACTCCGTTATCACACTTGGCCCTTTTGGGTTACATAGGGGACTTTTAACTTTCAACAAAGTATTTTCAACTGTCCTTTTAGCTTGGACTCACACTTTGCAGGAGATTCATAAACTACTCTGACTACCTCAGGGGTGAGAAATTTGAGTTGTATGTTGGTTAAACAACTTGTCTGATGACAGGCAGGATAAGAGTGGCAGAAAGAGTTCCTCCACTGTTTCTGGAGTCTGTTAAGCGGTAGAGTTCCTTCTCCAGTCACATCACATCATAAGGAATCTTTTTTTTTTTTTTTTAAGACAAATGATTTTGTTGCTGCACCAGGGTTGGCTGTCTTCTCTCCCAGAGCACTGTGATCTATCCTGGAGATCCTTAAAGACATCATTCATCACTCATTCATTCATTCATTCATCATTGATTGCTCACCTACTGGGAGCTCCCTACACTAGTGCTGGGCAAAAGGATAGAAGAAGGAAGCGAGAATCCACATTCCAAATTGTTCTCTGTCGCTGGAATTTTGTTATAAATGCGAGGAGCTTCAAGTCAGCCTGTAGTGCTTCTCTGTAGAATTATCTCAAACGACCTCATATTATCGCAGATTCCATCACTCTGGGGGCCAAAGTGCATCCTCTGCCGCAGGGTCCTAATCTGTTTCTCAGTTTAGTTACCTCTTGTCCTGGAATTCTGGCCCTGCATGGGATTCAAATAAAACTGTGAAGAAATATGCTCTTTTGTAAGATAGTCTTATCTGACTTCATTCCAAGAGCTCTTTTTCTCCGGTACATTCAGTTGAACTGATGAAAGAGAATGGAGAATGGGTAAACAGCCCAGGGGTATCTAGAAGCAGGACTCTTCACCTTGGTTCAACTTTTAAAATGTACACTGATACAAGGCCATGGCTGAGACTCAGATGCTCTGGAGACTGAACTTTGGAAGTAACCCTTCCCTAGCACATATATTTGAATCCTTGGTTTACATGAGAGCTGAGGAAGCCTCCTAGGAAAAGACTTGAACCATCCACATCCATGAGAATTAGATGTGTGAGTGTGTATGTGTGTGTGTTCAAAGAATGCCAACGCAGCCAGATTACAGGAGAATAACAGGGACCACTAAGGAAGAATGTACCACAAGGGAGGAAGGCTCTGGCCCTGGAGTTCAGGGTGCTGGTGGTCTAGAAATGAGAAGCCTTATACTAGAAGTCGACTTTACGTCAGAAAAAGTACAGCAGGACTTTACTTCTCACAGCAACAGGTGGTGGGATTCCAACCTCATGGACAGACACATCAATCTGGCCGCATCAATATTCTAGCTCAGTGACACCACTGTGGACTTATCAGGTAAGAGAAGCTGGGAAGTAAGTAATAAGCCAGGGCTGATCCACCGACACATGTGAGCCCTACTGGAGAGTTCCAGAAATGCTGAGGGGAACATTGTTTAATCAGCTACCCAGATGCCTCTGCCTTTTTCTGCTATTGCAGTATCTAAAAAACTCCATAAATCAAAAAAAAAAAAAAATTGATAAATAATGTTAAGGTCTCTGACGAAGCCTCAATAATAGCACTCCTCTTTTCCACCTGGGTTCTGAACAAGTTGAGGAAATGAAACAAAGGTAGAGCAAATGGAAATCACCTCTGTTACTACTAGAGTCCAGGGTTGGAAGACTAGGCTTTCGGTCTGGTGGCCAAGTGGGCTGAAATTAGACAGACTTGCTCATAGGCAGGCACTTGCTGGGCCAGGGCAGGCATGACCAGGCAAGACTTACAGACATTGTGCTGTCTTGAAAGGTTCACTCCAAAAGGGAAGAAGCAGAGCTGATCCAACAAGCCCACAAAATTATGACCAGATTACTCACTCCAGAGCCCCAGGGGTGGAAAGAGTCCAGGGGCAAAAAGAGACAAAGCCTGCATTTAGGGAAATCCCCCATTACAGAAAGTCAGGAGAGAAGAAAAGCTACCTCTCTTCTCTATCAATCAGAGTCCTTCCAGAAAAACAAAATCCATACCAGGGTTATTGAATAAAGGGTATTAAACACGGGGAATTAGTTACAAAGGTGTTGAAGGAGCTGAAAGAATTACCTGGGTATATAAGGCATCCCAAAGATTAGCAACTGGAAGGCCACTGTCCATCCTTAGGGATGGAGGGATCAATGAACAGGATGGTGTTACCTGAGCCCAAGAGCTGGGGACACTTGATTGGCGCTGGCATTATAAGGGGGCTTTTGGGGCAAGAGCTAGAGCCACACAAGAGTTGCTTCTGCTTCCAGATATGCTTCCAAAGCAGAGGGAAAGGACAGAAATATCTTGTAAATATTTGTGTTGTTCTCTGTAGTTCAGATAATAAGGTCATTGCATGAGATAAAGTATGAGTTTGGATTGTGGACCGAATTCTCCTTTCCTCCCAGACCCCAGTCTCCACCAACGCTCCTCACTAGAGCTGTGGTCAAGAGAGCTGGGGAAACATAGCTCACAACAGCCAGACTGACAGAGCACAGGCAGTAAATGGATTTGACAGGCAAATAGCCAGCACAACCTTTAACAAGGAGGACATTTATTGACATTTTTGTAGCTAGATGAAAGAGAAATTCATATCACAAATCAGGCACCAAACCTTTCTAAATGTCTCTTCATCATTTCTTCAAATTCTCTTCTGCAGCAGTGCCATGTCTCTCCCCATCTTTTCTCCCCACCTCAGCTCTATCTCTACCCTACTGGCTATCCTCTGTTATCCCATACCTCTATCAGAATCCTTTCCACAAAAGCTTTGTCCATAGCTGGGGAGTTCAGTTTACCTTCTTCCCACTTTCTCTATCACAGATGGCTCTCCTTAGGACCTCCCTCAATACCCTGGGTCTTTGCAATTGGGTAAATACAGTAGTACCTCGGTTTTCGAACATCTCCATTGACAAACATTTTGGTTTATGAACGCCGCAAACCCGAAAGTAAATGCTTTGGTTTTCGAACACAACTCAGAAGTCGAACATGTCACACACCTTCTGCTGAGTGCAAGATCCTGAGGCCTACCTGTCAGCTGTTTTTGAACATTTCAGAACTCATGGATTACGTTCGAAAACCAAGGTACCACTGTGGTATTAATGTGACCAACTTGGTCATCATAGTTTAGTCAAGCCTGAGGCAGCAGGAACTCTGCTGCTTGCTCACCTTTCCTCTTTCAAATTAGAGCAATTGACCTTGATTAATGCATAAGTCAAAACACAGCCCTGCAGCCCCACCAGGCCTGCATAGGCCTTTGTTTTTGCATTAACAGAACTGAAAGGACTTGTTTCATTTTCTTAGAACCACAGAATTTAAATATCTGTGGTTTAGCTTGTGGGCTCACTATTGAAGTGTGGTAAGCATTGTTATTTCAACATAGATGAAAAAAAATTAGAATAGTGCCTAAGACATAATAGAAACTTAAAAACTATGTGTTGATGAAACACAGATAGAGTACATGATTATATTAGTTAACCAGTGCTGCCATAACAAAGTCCCACAGACCAGTTGGCTTAACAAATAGAAATGTATTTTCCCACAATTCTGGAGGCTAGAAGTCTAAGATCAAGGTATTGTAGGCTTAGTTTCTTCTGAGGCCTCTCCCCTTGGTTGTCTTCTACGTGTGTCTTCACATGTTCTTCCCTCTGTGTAAAATCTGTGCCTTAATTTCCTCTTTTTATAGGGACACTAATCAGATTGGATTAGGGCCCACACTAATTATTTCTTTTAACTTAATTACCTCTTTAAAGATCCGATCTCCAAATAAGGCTACATTCTAAGGTACTAGGGATTAAGACTTCAACGTATGAATTTGGGGTGAAAACACAATTCAGTCCATAATCCAAACTCATACTTTATCTCATGCAATGACCTTATTATCTGGACTACAGAGAACAACACAAATATTTACATGGTTAACTTTATTGCTGATAGTGGCAGGCCCAGGATTAGAATATGGCTTTCCTGGTACCCTAATCCACGTCTGCAGGCTCTGTTAGGTTGTCTTGCCATCAACAGGATAATCGTTAGATGATCAGGCTGTGTAGTCATGTAAGCATGGGTCCAAATTGCTGATCTGTTATGGATTAGCTACTTGATCTTGGACCAGCTCCTTAATATCTGTAGTTTTGTTTCTGCATCTATATAATGGGGTAATAGTATTACCTTTCTCAATAAGAGGGATGAGGATTCAATGAAATGATGTTTTTTGTCAGGGAGGAAAACTTTTCTCTAGTCTCTTAGGTTCAGTGTTTGGGGCCCTGCAAATTAAATTAAAGAAAAGACAGATTAAAGGAGAAAAACACATAATTTTTATTGATACTTACATGCACAGGAGTTCACAGAAAAAGGAGTAAAACTCAAAGAAGGGGTTAGACTCAGAGACGTATACACCATTTTAACAAAGTAAAGGAGGTCTGGGCTTTAAGGGGTGATAAATTGGGGGAAGTGACTAGGAAATATACCAGGAAGCTAATGGAAGATAAGGGTTATTTTAGTAAAGTTTGTTTATGCAGACTCATCTTCATGTTGATTCTCCCTCTCCAGAGATTAGAGTTGCTCTTCCCTTCTGGGAGAGGGAGACCTCTTCACAAAGGGAAATTTATGCCCTGCCTTTAGGCAGACAAAGAGAGAGCAGAGAACTCTTCCTGTTTCTGTTGATTTCTCAGTTACCTTCAGTTTCAAATTAATCCTTATGCCAAAATAGCATGTTTTGGGGTGGCATATCCTGATCCCCTTTAACATGAAGGGCTTAGTACCAGGTCTAATCACAGTAAATGCTGGATAAACCATCTATTATTTGAGTAGAATATGTCTCTCCATTGTAGGACAGGAACCCAGCCATAGCAGCATGGAAAAGGGACGAAGCATTTTTGTCTTTCCTCTAATATTTCTGCCTAGGCTTTCTACAAACAAGGTTTTCCGCACTTCAAACATATTTGATCCGCTCCGAAAGCTCACACAAGACCGTCGTCTCCTCTGCACCCCTTGGCCATGGTCCTGATTCAGGTTCATACAGCACAGATTGCCCTCTGTCCAGCTCTCATTCTTCTTCCCAGATTGTGATCCTGAAAAAACATATGTGAGTGAAAGGAATGGTTGTAATGTAATGAAATAGCCTTCATAAGTGTCCTTGTGGAAGATGTATGTTAATTTCCCAAATGTATGAGCATCTGTGTATTTTCGTGGAAAATATACAGTGTCTTTTCTAACATGCTTGAAATGGGGTTATTTCCCTTCCAAATGAAAAAATTATATTTTTTTCCCCTTGGTGCTTACAAAGTGTGGGAGTTGTCACAAAACATTACTAAATGTTCTAATTTAGTCATAAACGGGCTGAAAGCATGTAGCATAATTACCAAGTCCAAAGTAAGTTTTTCTAAATATTTTTATCTTGTTCAGCATATGCTGTTTAAAAAAAGCCCTCCAAACTATAATTATCAACATTCAATTCACAAAAAGTAAACAACAGCTGAGTGTAACGGGATGATAAAGATTCTCTCCATAATTCCCGACATACGGCAAGAGTATGTCCATGTTGAAGTGAAGATGATCAGGTTGACCAACTGAGTTATTTTCTTCCTTTGAATTCTTCCTATAGGAAGAAACATCCCCAGGAAACCAGAAGCATTTTCCTAAAGCAGACAGGGGAACATGTGAGAAAGTTGTATGATACAGTTCAATCTCAGATAGAATTTAGAAACTCACTATGACGACTGAAAGGAGTGAATTAAAAAAAAAAAAAAGCTACATATCTCTTTAAGAGCTGTCTTTCTAGAATATCATACATGAAATAAACAAGCAAATGTATGGATAAATTTTCATTTGTCAGTTTCAATTTCCATGAACAAACTCTCATGAGCCCAGCCTGTGATATAATTTGTAATGATCTGGATTCGTTTTAAATGCATGGACACTAATTTGTTTCTAGAGAAGACCACTAGGAGGTCTTCTCTTTCCTTTATCAAATGTTTTGTATATGTGGGGTTTTAAGCCCAAAAGAGATACAGTCATGCACTGAATAATGCTGTTTCGGTCAACAATGGACCACATATACAACGGTGGATCTCATAAGATTATAATGAAGCTGAAAAAACTCCTATTGCCTAGTGACATTGTACAGAATTGCTCACGTGCTTGTGGTGATGCTGGAGTAAACAACCTTCTGCATTGCCAGTTGTACAAAAGTGTAGCTCATACAATTATGCACAGTACATAATACTTGAAACAAAAGGCTTTTATTGGTTTATGTTTTTACTGTATTTTATTATTTATTTTTTTTATTGGGGACTATTAGGGGACAGTGTGTTTTTCTAGGATGTCAAGTCGTTGTGTTTCAATCTAGTTGTGGGGGAGCGCAGCTCAGCTCCAAATCAAGTTGTTGTTTTCAATCTAGTTGTGGAGGGCCGCAGCTCACTGGCCCATGTGGGACTCGAACTAGGGACCTTGGTGTTATGAGCACTGCACTCTAATCAATGAGCTAACTAGTTGCCCACCGGTGGCCCAGCTCCAAGCTCAAGTCGTTGTTTTGGAAGGCACAGTTCACTGGCCCATGTGGGAATCGAACCAGCACCTTGTTGTTAAGAGCTCGCTCTCTAACCAACTGAGCCATCTGGATGCCCCCTTATTGTTATTTTAAAATGTACTCTTTCTACTTAAAAAAAGTTTGCTGCAAAACATTATGCCATGTTACAACCAGCAGCAGCCTCCTACATCTCGTGTTTACCAAGTTTCTTTTTTTTTTAAATTTTAAATTACAGCTGACATTCAATAATATATTCGTTTTAGGTGTACAACATAGTGGTTAGACATTTATATAACTTACAAAGTGATCCCTCCGAACAGGCCAGTACCCACCGGGCACTACACATAGTTATTACAATATTATTGACTATATTCTCTCTGCTGTACTTTATATCCCTGAGACTATTTTGTAACTGCCCATTTGTATTCCTTAATCCCTTCATCTTTTTCACCAAGTCTCTTGATTGCATCATTTTCTCTTGTGCTTGATTTAATCTCTTGTTTTGTACAGTAACATGCTGTACAGGCTTGTAGTCTAGGAGTACTAGGCAGTACCATACAGTCTAAGTGTATATTAGGTCGGACCATCTGGGTTTGTGTAAGTGCACTCTATGATACTCACACAACCACAAATCACCCAATAATGCATTTCTCCGAATGTATCTCCATCATTAAGTGGCTCATGACTGTCCTTATAAACCATTTATTTTCAGAGTGAAGCACTAGACGTGAAGGAGGGTGTGTTCCTCCTGTTCTAACCAAATACTTCAAAGCTTGCCTAGAAGAAAAAGGTGGGGCCATTTCCAAAGAAACAGACCTAGCTTTTCTGGCTGAGAGAGATAAGGAGCAGAAGCCCAGCTTGCGGACAGAGGGCTTTGTGAAGAAATGTTGAGAAACAAGACTGTCCCGTTTTCGCATAAATGACATTTTTTTTTGTTGTTTTTATTTGGGGGGGAGGGGAATATTGGGGAACAGTGTATTTTTCCAGGACTCATCAGCTCCAAGTCAAGTCATTTTCAATCTAGTTGTGGAGGGCACAACTCACACACCCATGTGGGAATCGAACCAGTGACCTTGATGTTATGAGCACTGCGCTCTAACCAACTGAGACAACCGGCCGCCCCAAATGATGTTTTCTCACATAAATGATGCCAATGTACCTTAAATTCTTTTTGGAATCAGTAGCGAGGTTTGGGGGCAGGTATTGAACGAATAAATTAACAAATCGTTGAACTAATAGTCAATGAATAACCATACCTAGGCGGAGAGAAATGGACAGACTGAGAACACTCTGAAGAGGAGAGGACATGCTCTGTATGGTCTGGTGGAGGGGAAATCCAGCAATGTGGAGGCAAAGGATGGCTTTCTGAACTTTATTTTCCGGGCAATAATAATTAGTATTTTGAATACGCTTTGCAACTGTAAAACCCTATAAAGTGTTTACTTATCTCATTGTGCTGTCTCCTTGAGGTGCAGAACAAAAGGGGCTTCGTTTGTCTTAGCACATCAAAGCCAAATGAGACATGAAGAGGGGTTTGCAGCAAAGAAAGTAAAGGTTTATTATTTAAGGAAGTGGCACCAAGCCCGGAGACATAGGTGAGCTAGGGCTCAAAGAGCTGGCTCCAGATGGCTGCTAGAGGTGAAAACTCATTAGTCATGGCAGCTAAGGGAGTTGAGGTCATGGGCTCTACTGATTGGTTGGGGCTAAGGTGAGAGGCAGTTGATCATTGCAAGCAGGTCCTGACGTCAGTCATGGCATTATTCTGTCTAGTTTCAGGGGGACGTGGCCAGTAGGGTCATTCGGACTTCATGGGTCTGGAGCTAAAACACAACTGAAATCAAGATGTTATCTTTCGTTTGACGAAACTCTGTTTCTATGGTCAACAGACCTGAGGCTTTGTTCCTGAGACTGTTTGATGTTGACCAGAATCCTGATGTCCTAAGGGCTTAATGATTAAGGGAGCAGTAGTGCAGTGTGTGCAAAGATGGAAGGATAAGGAAAGAAAAGAAGCAAGTGGGTCCTGGTGCTATTAGACTAGGCAAGGCTGGTTTGAATCAAGGGGGAAGAAAAGACAAAAGGTCATTTTATAGAAGGGAAGTTTTTTGCAGGGTCACATTTTTAAAACGATAGTATTATAATTAATCAGATTAATCTCATTGAAGAAAAATAAAGGCTGTCTTTTCACAGAGCTTTTCATCATGCCAGGCAGTGTATCTGTCTACGCACAATGATTCTTTTTGTATGGAGACACTTTGTTAAGCTCAAAAGAACCTCCAAGGAGACGAGAGGTGGGTGCCACAGAGACAGCACAATAAACAGGCATGCACACACTGCTGGGTTACTTAAGGCTACTCAAGGAAATAACATAAAACAAAAGAATTCTAAGACAACAAAGGGACTTCAAGGGAAAACTCAGGATGACTTGACTGAAAAAAAATCTGTCAGGTTCATTGTATGGATTCTTGATGGGAATGATGGCAGTACCATTGCCTGAGACAAAAAAGGACCAGTGTGGATTCAGGAAGGAAAATGTCCCTAAAGAGAGAAGAACCTGAGTGTTTGGTTTCACTTCTGTCATATGACATGCTCAGAGCTGTCCTGAAACGTTGAAAAAAGTAGGGCGTGAATGTAAAACTCGGAATCTGGATCACTTTAGGCTTGAAAGGTCACTTGAAACATTCCACACCTGAGACAGTACAGATGGATTGTCAAAGGGAATAGAACAGGGAACAGAACAGGTCTTTTCTCAGAGAAAAGAAAGAACAATAGGAAGTAAATAACAGGGAAAGAACTTTACTATGCTAGCAGGTAGACATTCTGGCCCCTCCTCTCATGAAACATATAGTTATTTCTTAAATGTTGATGATGATGATGAAAGAAAAATGTCTTCTTAAAATGAAATGAAATTAAATCAGAGAAAATGGTGTGTCTTGGGGTTCCCACCCCAAGTCATCTAATCATGACAAATAATTGGATTTCATTTAATCTAGCATTATAATGACACCCGATTCATGGTATGGATACTAAAGGTCGTATGTATTCTAGTCATTCTCTTTCTTCAACAATTTCCGTACTTTTGATTCTTCCCCTTTAAGATCTTCCTTTCCATTAGTTATCTTGTCTGAGGGTACTTACCTAACAACTAAATGTCCAGTCAGGAGACGTTAATTGTATGCCATGTCTTATTGTCCTAGTTTAACTTGACCTTTTCTTGATGAGGTGTTTTCTTCCCTTATGTACTAGCATTTTGGTGCCATTTAGGCAAGTTATTTTCGGTTGCTTCTTGCTGGAGAACTTCTCATATGAAGGGTTTCAATGTGAAAAGTCAGTCCGTCATTTCATTTTTTAATTAACAACATTTTTGCTGATTTAAACACGTTCTGCCCAACTCTCTAGATAAAGCACAGAACACGTTCATATGGCATGACACATGACAAGTGAAAATAAATATTATCTTAGGTTCTAGATTTATCTCAACCTTGTCTGACTTTCCATTACTTAACTGAGAGTCATAGTGATCTTCCTGCGGATGATATATTATCCTTTACTAAAGTTGGAACTTATACTGACTTACTTAACATATACTTTGCAGGACACGTGTGTGTGATAACATGAGTGAATTATCTATCAAGTTTTCTCACTGATTTTTTTCATAAAATATTTTTCCTCGTTTCATTTTCCTTAGAAAATGTTGATGCTGCCGTTTGTATTTTCCAAGGTAGATCTTTATTAGAAAAATTACACTTGCACTTGCCTTTTATGCTTAAAAAAAAAATTGACCGTGCTTGTGGAATGTCCATATTTCACGCTGCCTAATTAGGTTATTGAGGATGTTCAGTTTTCTGATCTATGTTTTCTTTTTGTTTGTTTGTGTTGTGTTGAGAAAAGGAGGTCAGCAGTGCACAGAAAGCCACTTCTCTGAGATTATTAGAAAATAAAGAATTTATTGTGAACAGCTCCAAAAGATTTATACAGATCCCTTTTCAAAATTGTAGTCTGTAGGCTTGCGGGAACAAGAGGTCCAAGCAGCAGATGAAATAGGCAGATGAGTTTCTCTGGAAGAATATATGCGTGGATCCTTCTTGAATTTATGATTTTAGAGTAATTTGGTACCACCTTAATTATAAAACCACCATGCATTTTTCTATATAGTAATACTCCAGTTTAGCTCAGCAAGATTTACAGATGGTTGCTGATTCTTGCCGCATGTAGAGAGAGCAGCTACTGAGTCACCCGGCCGTAAATATTTAATAAGCTCTGCCTAAGAGCAAAGTACTATGGCACTCACTATACAGGAACAATCTTAGATTAAGTCCTAGTTAGTCTTAGTTAAGATTTAGTTAAGAGAGTTAAGCATTACCTTTACAATATGTATTACGTTGTTCAAATAGCAGCATACATTTGCAAATACTGAATAAGTGAAACTCTCCACTTCCTGTGATTCACTCTGTACCACAATTTCATTATAAGTAGTGTTGTGTTCCTCCTATCTTGACAGTACCTTTGCACATAATAGCAGCTCAATAAATAGTTGTTGATGGCAGGCTGACTGTGTGTGGGTATAAAAAAGTAACCCCCATTCCCACCCTCCCCACTCCCTGCACTATTTATTGCATGATAGGGGGTATCTTACTATTCTAATGAATTCTCTTACGATTTTCTTCTAATGAAATAGGCCCAAACGCTGACTCAAAATCCATGTTTATAGCTTTGGCCATGTTTATAGATTTCACTCTTGACATGTGTGAGCACAAAACAGTTAAACAGCGAATCCAGGGAGCTAGGAAGCAAACAATTTTAACCATAGCTGCTGCTACTGAAGGGCGATAGCTGGGTTGCGCTTTATTGTGAAGACAGGAAGTATCCAGACAGAAGAAAGGGCATGCATTTGTATGGAGGCCTAACTCGGTGGCAGGCACTGCGCCAGCTCCTTATATAAACCATTCTTGGGTCTCATAGCCTTCCTGAGATGGAGGCATTTCAAGATAGAAAGGATGAGTCTCAGAAGCAGGTAAGCAACTTGCCCAAAGCCTCACAGCTCACACTGGGCACATGCTAGACTGCAGTTCAGCCCAGTCTGCTCAGAAGACCATGCCTTTTCCACTCTGCCCAGTTGTGTCCATCCTACCTTCTGCGGTGAAGGGACACACCCACATGGCAAGCTGACCCGTTTGGGTTAAGCTCTCCTGATTTTAAGAATAAGACTGAGGTCACCATAAGTAATGAAGAATGTGCTACACATATTCCTTTAGCAATGAGGAAACAGTGATGTCAGCCTCGTGGTCAAGTCTCAGAGAACCCAGAAAAAGCAGAACAACAGGTTTCAGCAGGGTAGCATGGCATCAGAGCCAGGCTCTAGGAAACTGGAATGAGGACGTCATCTAGATGCCAGACCATTCTGGGAGCTCAGGTGGTGTTTGTGGAAGGCCACCCGCCATTAACATGACCTATTTACTCTCTGTGGATTTGCTCCTCTAGGCCAAGTCTGATTCTCTTTCACCATCAACTGGCTTCCGTAACTTTTACTCACAATCTTTTTTTACAGCGCCTGTGTGCTCATTGATTCTGCTTCCTCTCGACTTCAACCTGCTCATGGCTCCTCATGGCCTTGCTCTACTTCAAAGTCTCTTTCTTTTGCATGTTCTGAACAACTCTCACTGCAAACTGCCTCGTCCTCTCAGTGTTTCTTAATTCTAACTCTGGGAATCAGACTGCTGAAGCCAACTTATCCTTGTTTGGAAAGGCTTTTCATGCCAGGATATCTTATGAACTGTGAACCAGCCTATAGGTTTTGATTGCCCTTGAATTAGAGATCCAACCAGGGCTAGTCACCCCAGGAGAGCTATGGGTATACCTAGTTCCTTTAGGAGTGGTGCAGGATGACTAACAAGATGGCAGTGACTGACAATAATGCAAATTGATCTCCTGTCAATATCAGGTCAATAGCAGTAGGGAAAGATCACAAAATGGCAGTGACCCAAGATGGTAGCTGTGTAGAGTCAGGAAACAGCAGCACTAGGAAGAGACAGAAAGACTTTCAATAGGGAATTGAGAGTCTTGGGGGAATGAGCTGCAGACCATGACTCATCAATAAAACATCTGCTGGAACAGATAGCTTCCTACAAGGGAATCACTAAAGACCTTCAGGAACACTTCTTTCTTTTGGTTGTGAGTTTCATGAAAATGTGTACAATCTCATTGAGAGTTGAGATTTTCTCTTTCAGCCTTCATAGAGAATCTGAGAATATAGCATTCATTATATATTTTCTTTCTCAATTAAACTTACTTTTTTTGGGCGGGGTAGGGGTACAAGACTTTATTGGGGAACAGTGTGTACTTTCAGGACTTTTTCCAAGTCAAGTTGTTGTCCTTTCAATCTAGTTGTGGAGGGCGCAGCTCAGCTCCAGGTTCAGTTGCTGTTGTTAGTTGCAGGAGGCGCAGCCCACCATCCCTTGCGGGAGTCGAGGAGTCGAACTGGCAACCTTGTGGTTGAGAGCCCGTGCTCCAACCATCTGGCCCATGTGGGAATCGAACCAGCAGACTTCAGCGCTAGGAGCACGGAGCTCCAACTTCCTGAGCACCGGTTCATGCCCCTAAACTTACTTTTAAAAATAAGTTTAACTATAGAAATGACATACAAATGCATTTTCACTATGAAAAATTGAAAAAGTGCAGATAAAACCAAAGTCTGCCTTAACTCTGTTTTCCAAATCCTGCTTCTTTCCCAGAGGGCATTCTGGGTAGCCTTTCAAATCTGTTTCTATGCATAGAGAGTTCTATTTTATTGTTTTGTATAAATAAACAGCCATATTCAGTAGTTTGCAATCTAGAACCATTTAACCGAAGTAGATACGGTGTTTCCCCAAAAATAAGACCGGGTCTTATATTAATTTTTGCTCCAAAAGATGCATTAGGGCTTATGTTCAGAGGATGTCATCCTGAAAAATCATGCTAGAGCTTATTTTCCGGTTAGTTCTTATTTGGGGGGAAACATGGTAGGTGAGATTTTTCTCATCTCAAATATACCTGCAACCAATTTCCACTCACAGATACTGAATGCCAACAAAGGCTAAACAGTTATGAAGATAATTCAAAGGCCATAGGAATCATTTGGCCAAGAGATTAAAGAGGCACATGGATAATATAGCCCCTTACTCCAGGAGCAGAAAAAAATCTGTGGCTTGGCTCCTGCCTGTTTTGGTGCCATGAACTCTGTACACATTTCCCTGATAAGTAGCAGCTGAATTGAATGATTATAGATGTCAGGGTCAGTTGATGAAAATAGAACTTTCCTCACCACAAACAACTATAAAAAGTCACGCAAGATGATAATAGAAAAGGGAGGACATAAACAAATGAAAATTTTACTTGACAGCCCTCCCACCCCCGATAGTTATTTCCATTTCAGCCTCATCACCGAAATCTCCTCAACAGAGAGTTGAATCAGGAATTTAACTGTATAGAATCCTCACCAATTTATAATTGAAAACTTCATGAATTTGGGCAGCCCTGTGGCTCAGGGGGTTGGAGTGCCGTGCTCCTAACGCCGAGGTCGCCAGTTCGATTCCCACGTGGGCCAGTGAGCTGTGCCCTCTACAGCTAAGACTGTGAATAACGGCTCTCCCTGCGGCTGGGCTGCCGTGAGCAGCTGGAGGATGGCATGAGTGGCTAGCAGCCAACGTGGGCTGCCGTTAGCTGCCGTGAGCCGCTGTGAGCAGCCAACCAACAGACTACCTCAGCCAGGTGGAGCGCAAGGCTCATAATACCAGCATGGGCCAGGGAGCTGCATCCTCCACAACTAGACTGAGAACAACAGCTTGAATCGGACTTGGGGGTGAGAGGGAAAGGAAAAAAAAAACTTCATGAATTTGGAAAACTTAGAAAAGAAAATCCTAAATTTCAAAATTCTCTTTTCTAAAGTGCAGAATTAATCACTAGTTATATGTAGAAACTTGAAATAGGATCATGAGACCTCTTAAATGACTGGCAATCAGGGTGTCAATTAGCAATATTTATAGGCGTATATGATCATGTGTTTTTAATCTGTAATGCCTATTTTCTTAATCCAAACTCATGCAAGCATGTATTAAACTTGGATTGTAAACCATATGAAGGCAAGAATTCTGTTCTATTCCGACATCCCTCCCTTGCTCCCAACACATACTTGAGGGCACTTACTGTATCTTATACATGGGCTTGCAACAAAATGCGTACTGACTGCTGAAAACATAAACATGAAAAGGCCCCAGAGATACAGGGATGAACAAAACAGACAAGATGCTTGCTTGCCTCTATAGAAACTGGCTGGTAATGACAGAAATAACATGCAAACTAATATATGTAAATCATTTCAGATAGTGATCAATGAGGGAAAATATCACAAGCTAAAGGCAGGGAATGACTGAGGGTGAGTATATTTTAGTTAGGGTGGGCTGGGAAGTTCCTTCTCAGGGGCCTTTAAGCTGAGACATGAATGATGAGAAAGGACCCGTCAGGCTAAGATCTGCAGTGCAACTGAAGAAACCAAACAAATCCACAAGAAGCAATTAGCAAACTATTAGGTGCTACACTATGGGGTGACCACGAGAACTTTAACAGTCAGAGAGGCGGAAGCTGTCTCTGATGTCGGGGAGGAAAAAGCCTTCCTCCATCCTATCAGGGCCCCTAACTGGGTCTGAAAATCAAATTTACAAAAACAGATTACCAGGAGGAAGGCATACCAATATATTTAGTATAAGTATTTTATGACATGGGAGACTTTGTAAAGAAATTAAGACCCAAAGAAACAGACCTGAGTATTTTCATGCTGGGCTGATGAAGAGTGGGCAGTTGTGGAGAAATACGGTAGGTTAAGGAGTATGTGGTCAGTGTGGTAAACTGGGGGACCCAGCAAGGCCTGTTAGTTAGGATTCTTCTGTGTCTCTTTTTCTTCAGAGATAAAAATGCTCCTTTCCTCCAGTATAGGAAAGGCACATCTCACAATGTCTCACATGAGGGTTTTATGAGAATGACCTGTTTCAGGGGAGAAGGCGGAGGGAAGGTCCAGCCTGTGCCATTTTCTCAAACTCCTTCAGATTAAAAGAGTCAATATGCCAAGTTGCCATATTTTGGGGTAGCGTGCCCTGAACACCACCCCTGGTCTTGCGTGTCCTGTATCTGGTTTGGGTAGGACTTGGATGAGAGAAGAAGGAAGGGCAGAGAATTTGGCAGAGCAGGACAGGGGTGTGGGGACAGAGTCCCAGAGAGCAGTTTCCAGGCTCTCGGCCTCACATGGAAAGGTACTGGCTAGGGTAGTAGGTGGCCATCAGCTGTAACTAGCTGGCCATCAGCTGTAACCAGTTAGCCATTGGCCACTGATATAACTGCCGTGGCTGAGCTAGCAAGCGCGGATTGCAACTAGCAAGGGGGTTGGTTGGTTGGTCAGCAGAGAAGCGGATGGCAGATTGCACATCATGTGGAGCTTGCCTCCTGTGTCTCCTATAGCCACCAGCGAGACTATAGTGGTATGAACCGCCTATCCATGGCTCCGAATGGTGTTCCTTTTTGGCCTCACCATATCCTGCGTTCTTGTGCAGGGAGCGTGAGTTGAGACCCCACGCGACAGGGGTAAGACACTCGAGGGGAGTTAGGCATGAAATTTAAGGGAGTTCTCCCTGTCAGGGTCACACAAAGGCACGGCTGTTCCTGAGAGGGAGCACCTCCTTCAGTTTTGTGCACCTCTTGCCTCACTTGCTTCACCCTAGTCCCAGCTCTGAGGTTGGGCATGAATTGACTTGGTCAGAAGAGAGCAAGAGGACCCTCCACACTGAGAAGGAAAAAAGCATCCTTGACATCCAGGAGCTGGCCTGGTGCTGCCAACTTTCCTTGGTGTTGCTCTGAGCTGACCTGGCACTGACAGCGAGGCTTTGGGGTTTTCCTGCTGAAGGAAAACAATTTCACAGAACATGAACAATGGACAAGGCCACGTTGTGATCCCAATGGATCAAGATAAAAGCAAGGCCACTCCGTAATCATGTCTGAACACAGACAAAACATGAACTTTGTCCAAGCCTCACAACACCAAACATCTTCTCCCCCAGCTCATATGAGTGACAGCTGTTCTCTACCAACTATAGTTTTAGTCTCCCTACAGTCTGCCTTTCCAATACTTAGCATTTATTAGCATACCAATCATAGAATTACTCAGCTTTTTGACAGCATGCAGTCCAGAGCAAAGCCCTGCTTTCTCGAATTCTACCCCCCCCCCACCCCGATTGGCAAACACAAACCTATGTCCTGTAACTCTTTCTAACACTCTGGTACTGAGATATTCAGGGCTCCCCATGGGGTGTGTTTTCCCTGCTGAGAGTAATCAATTCAGCCTGTGCAGGGCTGTTCCTGGTGGTCTTCTCTGGAGGGCACTGATATCAGTGAGAATGCATAACACTGAGGGGTGTAGAGAAATGAGGTTGGGTGGTAGGACTGGGTCAGTTATGTAGGTGGGCTCAGCCTTAAAAGCTAGACTGAAGCCATGGGAAGGAAATGCACTGTCAGCCATGTAGGAGCAAAGACTGGCCCAAATGGAAATTACGGTGTTGGAAAGTTGATGTGGCCGTGTGCATAGTTAATGTGGGGGTGGGGGGGGGGTGGCCTGGGCTACAGGCTGCTTTTTATAGATAGGAAAACTGAGGTCACTGCTCAGTGATTTCCCACAATTTGCATATGGACTAAGACAGAGCTTCCGGGTCTCTTGTTTTTCATGGCCCACCTCACTCCTACCCTAACCACATTTTGTATTATTAGAAAAACGAAACCATTTCTTGGCTTTTTAAAAAGATCACCTAATATGTGAATTCCAATGAAGAAGTTAGTGAACAGAACAATTCACTCTCCCCTTGAACTTAATTTTATCGTCCTTTAAGCTAGCAGAGAAGGGAGCATGTTTGCTAACTAACTGCTCAATGCTCAGTCTTATTTTTCCGGAGACTGGTACTTCTCTGTCTCTCACCGCTCTCCAAAGATCACAGCTGTGAGGCAACTCAAATAAGAAAGCTCCAGGGCTTCATTCAAACCCCCAGCCCTGTTGCATTTCTGGATGAGCCCTCCACCACAGGCACTGACCACACCCTGAGAGGCCCATAGGAAGGAGATGGCTAGAAATCCTGAGCCTTGATGGAAGTGCATTCCAATGAATAGAATTAGTCCATATTGGACTTTGCAGCTAGAATTTCCCAAATGAGGCCTGATTTCAATGGAAGATAGATATTCTAGGATAAGGTCACAAAGGAAAGCTGCTCAGCTTTGGAGAGGAAAAGCCATGGGCCTGTGTCGTAGGCTCTGAGACAAGAACTTGACGTTTCTTTTCTTCAAAGTCTGTGTGGTGCCATCTCTTCCTCCACCCTTGGGTTGTGTGTTTCCTCATTCTTCTAGATTGTCAAAGCCCAGAGGGCAGGATGCACTGTTTTGTACCTCTGTATTCTCCACAGTGCCAGCTAGTAGGTTCTCGGTCATTGACTGACTGAAATGCACTGCAGATACATTTCAAAAATAGTTGGCTTTCTCTGATGAGAGTTTTGCTGGCTGGTGAGGTGCTGTAGGATAATTTCTCAGCAGGGTATGAATTTTGAGTGCCAGGGAAAGAGTAAAGTGATTGGAAGAGAAGTGCATTTCACTACTACGATACATTCTGTTATCTTTGTTTTACATTTAAATGAAACATTTGGATCTACATAAAATTTGGATGACACATTAAGGGCAATTTCCTCAGCGTGATTCTGGTTGCTGATTAGAGAACTGAGCCCTCCTGGAGTATTTTGTTTGTGTTACTGATTGGTTAAGGGCTGTTTCCCAACTCAGGGTGAGTTCATTTTCTCTTGGAGAGCTGAAGAGCAGTGCCTTTCAGGCATAGCCATAGGCAACTGTCTCCTCAAAAAGTCCAATCTCCTGAGCTGAAGCTCTTGAGCTCTCTTCCTAACTACACAGGAAACAAAGGAATGTCAGCAGCACAGTATAGTGACGATTCAATTTCCAGCAAAAGCAAGAAGGCTGAATTTTGTGTTCAGCTTCTGGGAGGTGATCCTTAGTGTCTTTCTTCTCCTGAGGCCTGAGGCCAGGGGACAGTGTAACCACATGATTTAGGATGGGGGATGGCCACACCAAAAAGACCTACTACGTGGCTTAGGGTAGTGGCTTTGGTAGCCTGGAGACTGAATCAACCACATGGGCAATTGATCAATCAATCAATCATGTCTATGTAACGGAGCCCCAATAAAAACCAAACACCAAGTCTTGGGAGAGCTTCTCTGGTTGGCAATGCTCTGTGTGTATTGTCACACATTGATGTCACACGTTGATGTCAGTGTCCTGACTCCCCAAGGAGAAGACAACAGAAGCTCTGCATTTGCAACCATCCCGGGCTCTGTCCTATGTGCCTCTTCCTTTGGCTGATCTTAATCTGTATCCTTTCCCTGCAATAAACCATAACTATGAACATTCTAGCTTTCAGTGAGTTCTATGAGTCTTTCTAGAGGATACCAACCCAGAGGGTGGTTTTGGGGTCCCCTTGAACTTGTAGTTAATGTCAGAAGTGAGAACAGTCTTGGAGACTGTCCTCTAACTTTACAATTGGCCCTCAATTCCTCACATACACCCTCTTAGACCCCAGGCCTTGGGAGCAGAAACTAGTTTGCTTTTAGGGGAGGATCTATACTGAGATTGAGAGTACCCCAGTTTAGTGTGCTGGTGTTGGAGGACAAAGGACAATGTTCTCCATATCCCCCTGCAAACCTGACAAAAAATCTATCAATGGTATAGGTTTACCAGCTAACTAAACATACTAAGGGAAAATGCTTCGATGGAATTTAAGGCATCTGTACCTAAAGAGAGCATAAGGTAGTGGAAAGAGCAGAACTAGAAAACACCAGACCAAAGTTCTAGCTCAGGTTCAACCTCGAGAAACTTCTGTGAGTCTATACAGCTCACGAACCTGGGCTTCAGTTTTCTCATCTGTAAAATGGGAATGATAGTCTCTGGCCTCATCACATTAAAAGGTTATTAGAAGGAGCAAATAAAATCATGTGAAAAGGTTTAGAAAGCCTGTTACATGATATTTATAGAAATGGACAATATTAATATTGTCATCTTACTTCTGGCCATTTTTTTTAAACATCTTTTTTTTTTTTTTAGATTTTATTGGGGGAGGGGAACAGGACTTTACTGGGGAATGATGTGTGTTTCCAGAACTTTTTATTGGGGAACAGTAGTGTGTTTTTCCCAGGACTCATCAGCTCCATCCAAGTCAAGTTGTCTTTTCAATTTATTTGTGGAGGGTGCAGCTCAGCTCCAGCTCCAGCTCCAGTCGCCGTTGTTAGTTGCAGGCGGCATACCCCACCATCCCTTGCGAGAGTTGAACCGGCAACCTTGTGGTTGAGAGCCCGCGCTCCAACCAACGGAGCCATCTGGCCACCCAGGAGCTGAGCGGCAGCTCATTGACTTCATTGTAGTTGCGGAGGGCGCAGCTCGCTGGCCCATGTGGGAATCGAACCAGCAGCCCCGTTGCCCAGAGCTCGTGCTCTAACCAACTGAGCCACCCGTCTGCCCCACTTCTAGCCATTTTATAGATGAGACCCAAAGGGCAGAAGTGACAAATATTGCAAAGTAATAGACCTGGGAATCCATGTCTCCTAACTTCCATGATGGTGACTTTTAAATAAAACCTACTCATGTAAGAGCATCCTTGGTTCAGAGGGCAGGCTTTTGATCACCTCAACTGTTTAGAGCAAGCCAGAAAGTGTCCCTGAACACAAAGCTGCTGTGAGGAACACCCCTTTCCAGTGGAAACCTCCAACCTCACAGACTGGAAGTTAGCCTAAAATTAAGCTGATTGACTTTACAGTTTATTACTTACCAGATTCAAAGTGACAGAATAGGTGAGGTAGAGTAGCTCAAGGCTAATAAACAGATGTAATACCCAAGAAAAGAATCACGGCAACAATCTCCAGTAGGGGCAAAACAGCCCAACATAATTTATTTGCACTGCTAAACCCCCTAATGACGTGCCTGAGTCATTAAAAGAGGTTAAATGGTGTTCAGTTTGCCCTGACACAAGGCAAAGGAAGGAAACAAAAAGATGTAGTTACTGAAAAGAGAGAGACACGGTTATCGTTCTGTGTAGATGACACAATTGCATAGAGAGAAAACTTCAAGGAATCAACTGAGAAACTATTAAAATAATAAATTAACCTGTTTCCTCATGGCTATTGTGAAGATTAGCATGTGCACATAGCCTGGAACATAGAAGGTCCCTGACAAGTTGTAGAGAGTAAATGCAAACTTCACATAGAAAACTCCAGAGCTTTCCCCTGCACTGGAACTCACCAATCAGAAATGGGGGGGGGGGGGGGAGGTTATATTTGTAACAGCAATAACAAGCCCAAAATTAAAAATCCCAAGAAAGAAAAAGAAATGTGTGGCACCTATGTGAGGAAAGGTATAAAATTACTCAGAGAAAAATGATTTGATAAGTGGAAAAGTGTGCTAAGATACTGAATGGCAAAACAGGATATTGTAGAGACGTCACTTTTTTTCCAAATTAACTTAAATCCTTAGAGTAATTTCAGGCAAATCTCTGCCTGACAATTTTTGGAACTTGTCAAAATATCTTAAAATTTCCTCTGGAATCATAATAAGCAAGTATGTTGAAGAATATTTGTGAAAGGAAAGGTAGGGTAGAAATAGCCCTAATATACAGAGTGTATTATATAGTGTAAGGGAGGAAAAATTTCCCTCCACCCTCTCATGTTCTGTGACTGAGCCTAAAAAATAAACTGACAAAAGACAGATTTACAGGAAAAAAACACAAATTTTACTTACTATTTTAATGTACACATTGGAGTCCTCATTAGAAAAAAAAAGTGAAGACCTAAAGAAGTTAGGACTGAGAGCTTGTATTCTTTTTTAAACAAAGAAATGAGAAGTTTGTGAAGAAGTGACAAGACAAAGGGATTTGGGCTAGGACAACTGGAAACATGGCGAAAACTAATGGGAGATAAGGGTCATTTTGGTAGGTTTGTTTGCATAGATCTATTTTGGTGTTGACTTTTTGCTTCCGGTGATAAGAATGTTGTTCTCGTCCTGGTGAAGGGAGGGTACCTTTCTCTTGGGAAATTGTACGCGTTGCTTTTAGGTAGGAAGGAGGATGGCAGAAACCCCTTCCAGCATCTACTGTTTCTCAAATGCCTTCAGTGCGAAATAATCAATATGCCAAATAACATTTTAGATGGCCATATTGGAGAATTTTCCTTATTCTTAGTATTTTGTTATTGGCTTTCATTCATTGATCTGAACATCAGTTACTGGACGATTCTGAAACGGGAATTGCCCTCATGAGCCACTGAAGCTCATAAGATAGAAATTCACCGATCCAAACGATTTGCACCAAAGAATTTTTCAAAAACTACAATTAGAATTCTTTTTAAATATTTTACAGGAGGAGAAACATTTCCATGATCCTCTTAGGTCCCAGGCTAGGTCTGAAAAATTAAACTGACAAAGACGGATTAGCAGAAGAAAAACATATACATTTTTTTAATATGAGTTTTACATGACATGGGAGACTTCATAAGGAAATGGAGACCTGGAGAAAAGGTTAAGTTTCTCTACTATGTTTTTCTACTATGTTTAACAAAGAGTAGAAAGTCATGGAAAAAGTGTGATAGGACAAAAGGGTAAGAGCTCTGGGTAGTAAACTGGGGAAAATGCAAGACCTGTTCATTTGGATACCCTCCATCTGCAGAGATGAGAACGCTCCTCTCCTCTGACTATGGGACAGCACCTCTCACAAGAGGGTCTCACAACCTGCTTCAGGGGAGAAGTGGAAGTCAGAGAGCCGTTCCTACACCTGTTGTTTCTCAGATTCCTTCAACTTGAAACAGCCATATTTGGGGGTAGCATGTTCTGAACCTCAACAACATCTTATCCTCTGGCCAAAAGGGGAGAAAAATAGACTTTTTTGAAAGACAAATGGGAAAAGTGAGTTGCCCAACTGCCCCCTCTGTGTTATTCAAGGTCAGTCACACCTGCACACCAGTTTCTAGATCCAAAACTAGAGGATGGTGTGTGACTTCTCATTTCTGAGTTTCCTCCAACCCAACTCTAAATACTATCTACGTGGCTCCAACTTACAAATTTATATCTCCAGTCCAGGCCTTTTCCCTAAACTTCTACCCTTGTGTCCCTAGAATATACAGTAGTCCTCCCCTTATCCACAGGGGATACAGTACATTCCAAGTATATATATTTGGAGAAATATATATATATATATATATATATATATATATATATATATATGATGTGTACATATACATTATAATAAATGATAGATATAACAAAATACATTTTTAAAATATATTTTTAAAGTTTTGATGTATAAGTGTTTGCTTTTAGTAATTTGGAAATTTTACTTATGTGGTATAAACTCTTCATTTGCTCATGGTTCCAGATAAATAAGATTCTACTGTACTGAGAATAATTATTTCTATTGGTAAAAGAAAAAGAAGTGTTTGCTTTAAAAATAATAATGCTATCACTTAAACTTCATGATGTGTTTTTCTTAAATAGTAATTCACATTATCCTAATCTTAATATAGTAAGACACTTTCAACCAAGTGTATTTTGAAATGCTCTCTATTGAATAAGCTCCTTTTTTGCCTTTTGAAATAGCTTACATAGCTAAACATTATAGCAGTATATGTTCAATACAATCTAGGAAACTAAGCATGTCGCTGAAAGCTGACTATTTTCCCTCATTCTTACGTGTTTTCCCTCTGATAAATAGTTTTTAGTAATTTCCCACCCCCAGTAATAATGCAAACGGCTAGCATTTATTGAACAATGCCATATTCCCAGCGCACTGCTGTACTCCACATTCATTTTCTCAGGTAGTCCTCACCACTGTCATACCCATTAGGCTCTCTGTGAGCTCCTTGCACTGAATGAGAAAACAGAAGCTTAGAAAAGTTATGTAGTTTGCCCAGGTCTCATAACAAGTCAATAGCACACAAGGTTTGGAACCCAGGTCTGTAGGAACCCAAGACTCCCAGTAAACTACTATGATGCAGAAAGAAATAGCACATAGAAATACAGGGGATGTGGGGACAGCATCCCAGAGAGCAGTTTCCAGGCTCTCGGCCTCAGGTGGAAAGGTGCTGGCTCGGGTAGTAGATGGCCATCAGCTGTGACTAGATGGCCATCAGCTGTTACCAGTTGGCCATTAGCCACTAGTATTACTGCCATAGCTATGCTACGGTGTTGGTTGGTTGTTGGTTGGCAGAGAAGCAGACAGCAATTACAGTTAGCACGGTGGATTGCAGTTAGCAAGTGGGGTCGGTTGACAGAGAAGTGGACAGCCGGTTGCGGATCGTTTGGCTCCTGCTCCCTGTGTGTCATGCAGGGGACCCTGCTGGGTCTCTGCTCCCGCTCCCCACATAAGAACATAGGACATGATAAGGCCAAAAAGGAACACCCACGGAGCCATAGATAGGGGAGTCATACCACTATAGTCTAGCTGGCAGCTGGGTTGGAGACACAGGAAGCAGGAGCCACACGATCTGTAACCTGCCGTCCACTTCTCTCTGCCAACCAACCTCACTTGCTAACTGCAATCCGCTCTTGCTAGCTCAGCCACCATCTTCTTGCTAGCCCCCATTTTGCTGTTGGCGTAGCCACGGCAGTTATATTAGTGGCCAGTGGCTCACTGGTTACAGTTGACGGCCAACTAACCACAGCTGATGGCCGTCCAATCACAGTTGATGGCCATTCACTACCTGAGCCAGCACCTTTCCACGTGAGGGCAAGAGCCTGGAAACTGCACTCCTGGCTCTGTCCCCACACTGTCTCCAACCAGCCGCCAGTGAGAATATAGTGGTATGACTCCCCTATCTATGGCTCCGTGGGTGTTCCTTTTTGGCCTGGCGTTCTAATGCGGGGAGTGGGACCAGCGACCCCTCATAAGACCCTGCATGACAGAGGAGATGTGGGTCAGTTTCTCCTGGGATAACTTTTTACTTCCTACAATTTATTCCTTCCTTCCTCATCTAGCTTCCCTACTTGATTTATATAAGGGAGTATTTCTCCAGGCAAAGAACACTTTCTTCTGACCTGTGCAAAAGAGTGGAAAGACAGCTCATGTTTTCCTTTGGGTTGGCAGATATTTTCCAATGACCTTTATCAGTAGTTTCCACCAATGATGTCATGGTTGCCTGATCTAGTCTGCAGCAAACACTCCGACATGTCCATCTGACATGACCTGTGGGAGAACAGTGTCTCCATTTCTACTCTCTGAAGTGATTCCTCTTTTGTGTGGATGCTGGTGTCGTGCAAAACTGGTATATCTTTGACACGGTCATTTTACAGATGTGCCGTATTTTCCAGTTACTAATCTTAGATGTGGAAACAATGATCTTAAGCTTCGTTTCTCCCCTTCTATTAGAGTTGAACTGTGTAATTTTGCTCGTCAGATTTGCAAATGAAGGTTACTTACACTGTTTAGCTTGGTTAATGGTTATCACCGTGGGTGGTTATGCACCTCCTGTCAGGCTGATGAGAAGCTTGCCTGCCTGACTGTTCACCAGGGCCTGCTGCTGAAGGAGAGACTTTGTGCAAAAGGCACAGGAAATCAATGAGATGGAGCAGTTAGGAAGAGAGCCGCAGGATGCGGAGCTCTCAGCTGACAAGGTCTCCACTTCCCTGGTTCTTGAGCACTTAAACATCAGCTTCCCTTAACTGCAATAAGAGGGGTCCTTATTATGGTGCTTTACAGATTACAAAGCATTTCCACAAATATTATCTTGTTTAGTTTAATAAGCACAGTAGCCCTGTGAGATAGCTTTTATTATCCTCATTTTCTACTGAGTTCTATTAAAGTGGGAAATATTTGATTCAAATGAGGTTTTCCAACTGGAAATCCAGGCTGATTTCACCAGGCCAGAGCTCATCCAGTGTGAAGGATTTTGATGGAAACAGGTATTACCTGCTCAGACATTCCTGTGTTTCTTCCCCCACCTCCCTGATCTGTTGCTCCTCTAATCTCAGCTCTGGCACCCATCTCACTCCTTTTGCTTCAGTCACCTGATTTCTTGCTACTGCTTGTACACACCAGCCACATGCAGGCCCCAGAACCTGGAATCCGCCTCCCCAGATAGTGGCACAGCTCGTTCTCTCACTTCCCTCAGGTCTCTGCTCAAATATTACCTCATCAGAGAGACCTTCCCGGGAAACCATATATATACTAGTGCTCCTCGTAACCCCCTATCTCCTTTACCACAGTTCACCGAGGACAGGGTGAAGTGTGCCCAGGCACAGACCAACAAAAAGGAAACAGACTAAAACTCGGTCTGCTTTTTGTTATCACCATGCATTAGGACTTCTAAACATCGGTGATGGAATACCCTTCTGAGAAAAAACAAAAGCAGAACTTTTGTTGGTCTACGTTCTAAACAATTTCCACAATTACTTTTGAGTTATAAAAATCTATACGTACACTTTAAGTTAGCTCATTTTAATTACCTGTCATTTGACAAACATGAAGTTCACTCAGAGAACTCTAAGCTATGCAGTCAGCCCCTGACATGAGTAGACAGGGCTATACATGTTTGTTTGTAAGTACATTTGTAATAGTTCAGAGCTCTTTGAGCTTGCTTTGGGTGTAGTAGACAATTCTGCCCCCTGTGATAGAGACACCTTCCTATGTAAGGATCAACTGTGGGCAGCGATAAATTAACAAATGTAGCTACAGTAGTTCTCCCTTATCTGAGGGTTTGCTTTCTGAAGTTTGGCTTTCTGCAGTTTCAGTTTTCCACAGTCAACCGTGGTCCAAAAATATTAAATGGAAAATTCCAGAAATAAACAATTCATAAGTTTTAAATTGCATGCCATTGTGAGTAGCAAGATAAAGTCTCATGCCATCCTGCTCCATCCCGCTCCGGACATGAATCATCCCTTTGTCCAGTGTGTCCATACTGTGTACCCTCCCTGTCCGTTAGCCACTTAGTAACCGTCGGGGTTAGCAGATCAACTGTCGAGGTATCACAATGATTGTGTTCCAGCAACCCTTATTTTACTTAATAATGCAACATTCCCATAATTTTATTGCAGTATATTTTTATAATTGTTCTATTTTACCATTATTTATTGTTCTGAATCTCTTACTGTGGTGCCTAATTTATAAATTAAACTTTATCATAGGTATGTATGTATAGGGAAAAACATACTCTATAAAGAGTTCAGCTCTACTAGTTTCAGGCATCCACTGGGGGGCTTGGAACGTATCCCCCACAGATAAGGGGGGACTAGTGTATATTCTAATCAACATGAATATGCAAAAATGATCCATTTTGATGAACCCATTGACAACTTCGCAGAAGTTCAGCTTAAACACTGAAGGCATAAATTTATTCACTCATGCGACAGACCAATATTTCCTCTTTTTTTAGAAAATACATTACTGTATTTTAAATTTTTAATCAATTTTTTTTCATTTTCTATCTTTTATTTATCTTTCATTATTTTTTGTTATTTACTTATTTATTTTTTTACTGGCATGATTATAAATGTGAGGTTCAACAAAACAAAATTTCCCTGACTGCTTTTCTTTCTGGGCCACTAATAACGTGTTTTGTATTAGTTATTTATTGCTGCACAACAGTATTACTACAAATTTACGTAGCAGCCTGAAAGAACACACATTTATTATCCCATAGTGTTTGTGGGTCAGGAATGAGGGCATGGCAGGGCTGGGCTCTCTGCTTCAGGGTCTCACAAGGCTGCAAACAAGGTGTCAGCTGAGGTTAGTTTGGGAAAGGATCCATGCTCAGGTGGTTGTTGGCAGGATTTAATTCCTCATGGGATGGTGGACAGAGGGCCTCTGTCTCTTGCTGGGTGTTGGCCAGAGTCTGCCCTCTGCTCCATATCATGTAAGCCTTCCCAACATGGTGCTTGTTTCCTTAAAGGGAACAAGAGAGAGGGGCTCCAAGCAAGATGGGTAACAATCTTATGTAATTTAATCACATCCTATCACCTTGTGTTAGTCTACTGGTGAGAAGCAAGTCACAGGTCCTGCCCACACTCAAGGTGAAGAGATTACACAAAGTATGAGCAACCGAAGGTGGGCATCGTGGGGGTCCCCTTAAAGCCAGTCAGCCACTAAATCATGTCTTATTTCATGATTATTAAACATAACTTTTCACATAATAATTTTGCCACATAAAGGAGGAGAATATTAAAAAATGATCTGCTCAGGGTGTCAAATACTCTAGGTACACCAGTGCCCTTTACCCTACTTTATTTTCTTCATAGCACTTACCTGAATTATTGTACATTTTCATTGTTTTATATAACACTTAATATTATTCATATATTTTGTTATGCATAACAAATAATATGTATTTAATTACTATATTTTCATGTAATTTTATATGTTATATCTGTTGAATATTTCAGATGTAATGTATTTATTTGTTCATTGTCATCTCCCCTTTATAACTTTCATTTTTCTTTTTGAACTTGTATTGGGGAACATTGGGGAACAGTGTGTTTTTCCAGGACCTATCAGTCGTTGTCCTTCAATCTAGCTGTGGAGGGCAACCTTGTTGTTAGAAGCTCACGCTTTAACCAACTGAGCCATCCTGCCGCCACTGTAACCATCTTGAGAGCAGAACTTTTTCTGTTGTGTTCTCCTGGAGCCCTGACTGGTACATAATAGGGACTCAAAAATACTGGATGAATAAAATATATGTAATCTTCAGAAGCATTAATTTAGGACACTAGTAACTTCTCTGGGTGTTTTTCAATCTCATAGATATTTCAATGAACTTTTCTATGTACCTGGTTTAAAATAAAAACAACAGTAGAAGGCTTTGGTGGAGAAGAGCAGTCCTATGTCCCACGTGCTCCCAGACCACCCTCAAGCCTTCCAATTCTCGCCCCTATGTTGGACCGCCTCCTTTCTAAATCATTTGTTTGTATTTCTAACCCTGGATTTTGTCAGTGTTATGCTAAAATGGCTGAATAATAAGACTTTGGTCAATGACGCAAGAGTTTGTTTCAGTAATACCACATGGCAGTGCATTGTAAGGTCTGTCTTTTAGCTGTACTGCTTTCAGAACTTTGTACTTTGTGGCAAGAATTCCACACCTCTCAAGGAGAGAGGGTAAAACTTTCTGCAACTTTCTTTATGGGTAAGAATGGGGTGAAAGAACAAGCCCACAGGCTGACTGAGAGTGATAATTTAAGTGTGCACGTGAATCCTTCAGATACAAAGACAGAAAACTGCAATAGATAGATAGACAGATAGACGATAGATAGATAGATAGATAGATAGATAGATAGATAGATAGATAGATAGATAGACAGATAGATAAATATCCCATTTATTTATAATAAATAAATGTAAATCCCACAAAACTCTTGTTTGCAGCAAAGAGTTAGGGATCTGATTATGGCAACAGAGAAGGATTTGAATTTTATGAGACCTCAAAGAGAGACACTCGTGACCTTGGACAAGTGAAAAAGAATTAGGAATATTTTAGAAGCCACTGTTATCTGGGCTTTCTGTTATATACAGCCAAACCTAATCCCTAACTGATACAGATTCAAAAGTATCTGCTACCTTTGGATTATATCAAGTCTTCAGATACCATAGGTGTTATCTCCTGGGCTGCATTCACTCTCTCTGATCTCAAGTAAAATTATCCCAGACCATGAGTGTTGCAAAAATACCAGACTATTTGACTTTCTTATCCTTCAGTGGCCATAATGATAGGACCTCTTTCAGACCTACTAGCTCAGAAATGAGTGTTCTACTTCTGGTCCCTTCTCTTAAATAGGCTAGAATGTGATACCGTGGACAGACCCTGTGCAGTACTTGGATCTATATTTCATGTCAAGAAAACTAAGGGAGTTTTATTTATTCCTATAAATGGCAGACATGTTATAAACGAAGTCTCCTATGGTAGGCTACAGTGATAGAGAACCTGGCTGAAACCATATTGGTGGATTTAAATCTGTTTTATCACTGACTAGCTGTGTGATTTGGGGCGCAATGCTAAACATCTCTCAGCCTCAATTTCCTCATCTGTGAAATGGAAAGAGTGATAGCCCTCACATCATAGAGCTGTTATGATGAACAAAAAGTACCTAGTGCTCAGTAAGTGGTTAATATTATTCTCACAGTCTAACTTATAATTATTTTTACCGTTTTTATTTTCTGTAGTTTATAAACCTTTTCAAAACATTGATGTGTCTCATATTATTTTTTCCTTTTCACCCATTCCAGAGAGAAGAAGGTGGGTGGCACTTAATAAATCTTTAGTACATATTTGATGTTGGATTGAATAATTCACTTTATTTTATTAGCTAATAAATTCTTGACTTTATTTTATTAGCTAATAAATTCTATTAGCTAATAACCTTGACTAAGTTAGAAGAATGGCTGGTGAAAAAAACATTTTGGGACTCATATCATAGTTGCCTTTTCAGAGTAATAATATCATACAAAAATCTATTTTATGTGTATGGAAAGAAAGGCATCAACATGTTAACAATAATGGGATTGTCTATTTTACATATTTTCTACATTTGACACATAAATTTTATAATTAGAAAAATAATTAATCTTTTAAAAATCTGCTGGGAGAGAGAATAGAGGTAATAAGAGAAGAAAAAAGAGTGTGATGCATATTAGTAAGTATAAGTTCCCAATAATTTTTGTTCATTATGCCTTCCAAAAAACACAGTGACCTAATAAAATTGAGTTTGAAAATATTCAATAAATTAACATATTTTGATAATTCTATATGAAGGAATGGAGGCACAATCTTTGATCTAGAAAATACTGTTTCCCTGAAGATAAGATATAGCTGGACCATCAGCTCTAGTGCGTCTTTTGGAGAAAAAATTAATAATATAATATAATATAATATAATATATATAACATATAATATATAATATAATATATTATTATATATAATATAATATATTATATAATTAATATAATATAATATAATACTGGGTCTTATATTAATTTTTGCTCCAACAGACGCATTAGAGTTGATTGTCCGGCTAGGTCTTATTTTCGTGGAAACACGGTACATATTCAATGATCATCTGAGCAAGAAACACCATCGTTCATAAAGTAAACAGCATGCAGCTGTTTCCATCATGCTGCCTGAAAGAAGATTATCATACTCAGAACGGAAATTCCAGGAACTTGCAGTCTAATTAACATGGAAATAAAATTCACAGAATAAATATACGTCTGAAGTTTATGCAGTCCCAGGGTACAATGGAGACAAATGCAGATTGATCTAATCTGCTTGCAATTAGGAACATGAGTGTGTGTCAGGGAACATCATGTGGAAAGTTGACATTCAATCCAATTAGGAAGGGCAAAGTAAAAATGATGAAAGCAATTTCCTTGTCCAGTTAATTTAGTCATCCAAATAACAGGCTACTCTTTGACCTTCCTGGGAAGGGTCAAGATGGCCTCTAATGGTCATTAAATAAACAGCCAGCCTATTCTTACAATTGTCGAATAAGTAGGACTTAGGGAAATATATTTTAGACTAAAAATCAACCAAGAAAAAATTGGCAAGAATTTCTGTAATGTATTTGTATTGTTTCTATTTGTCAATTTTTCATTTGGAGAAACAGAAGAACTGGTAAGAGCACCAGACTAATGTGAATATGGGGTCTGTAAAGCAAAAGAAAGAGGTCACTTTCTACTTCTTGCTAATTTATGTGGCAGCTGCTAAAGAAAGGAGGTATTTTTAAAATAGCTTCTCTGGACATTCTCCAAGGTCGCACTTGAAACAGTTGAGGAGAACCCTTGGCATTTGTGAAGATACGTGACTTCTTAATTAGATTGGTGATTTGCAGGACTAGAGTGTAAGGACCTTCTTGATTCCACTCAAGGTTATACTTCCCAGTTACAGCAATGGACACGCTGCTATTTCATCCAACAGCCCACTTCTACAAGTGTGCGGAAGTAAAATCAAACGTCTTCTCTTGCCCATCAAATTCCAAGTTGCTATGATAAAAGCTGATGACAAACACTGAATTAATAGGACAGATTTTGAGGCTATTCATACATCTTTTTTGCCCCTGTCTTCTCATTCAGATTCAGATTCAACCAACAGTTATTAAGCATTTATTAAGTGCAAAGCTCCAGGCTTGGGTTTTCATGAAACCTGCCATTACCTGGCCTTCTAGTTAGAGGAGGTCTGACGAGATACCCTGAGTTAGCTGACTTGACTGGAAATTATGGCTCCTTCAACATGTCAGTGGATCGTTATCTTGGTGTGCAACTAAATTAACATAAGAAATATTTGGAGTCATACTGTAATACTATTATCATTTTGGTTATGATTATAAAAGTAACGTGTATGTCTGCATGATTTAAAAAATTCAAACAAAACAGAATGGTATAAAGGAAATGTAAAAGTTGTCCATCCCTCTCTTGATACCTGGTTGTTGTCTTTTTTTCTATTGAAGTATGTGGCGTTGTAAAAAGGACCATAATACCATACAGTCCTTACTTAGAGATAGGGTCCCCTGGAATCTGGGATGGCCTTGAGACATACTTTAATTAATACAATATGGTGGCAGTGACAATGTACGAGTTCTAAACCTAGGTTTCGAGAGGCTTTGCATCTTCCTATATTGTACTCTTGGAACAATGCAGTCACTAAGTGATCATGCCTGGGGGGGCCTGCTGGAAAATGAGAAACCATGTGAAGGAGAGATAAGCCATTTCAACGGAGGCCCTTCAACCAGCCAACTCCCAGCCAACCTGGCCAGAACTTCCTAGATGAACCCATTCCAAATTGCTGAGGCGTAGAGTTATCAGCTAAAAAATGGTTATATTTAAGCCCCTGTGTTTGGGGGTAATTTGTTATGCAGCAAAAGATAAATGTACAAGAAGTGACCATTTGGACAATTGCTGGCATCTGCAGACTATAAGGACACAGGAACACCAAGAAACCCATGGAAAAATGAAATGATAATGGACCGAAGTAAAAGTGGGAGCCTAATAAGAGCCTGGAGTAGGTAATACTGTAAAACCATCAGGAGGGAAATACAAGGGAAACTGGGGAGAGCAGAGACAGAATAAAGGAAGAAAAGGGTTTTGATTCTGTACACATAGGAAATACAGAAGTACAGAGGCCTGCATCCTTCTGTACTTCACAGACAGAGTGTCTACCCACCCATGTGTCTGCTGTCATGTAAGCAGATTCTTGCTGCCTTCCTTCTCTACCTGATAACAATGCAGTGAATGTGTTATCTATGGTGAGCAAATCTCTCACACAAGGGAGAATTCCTGTGCTGGTGTGACAGTGTTTCTAGGCTGACTTGGTTCCAAGCAGGAGGGAAAGAGGGGTTGTCCACATCCTGGTGCTGCAAGCGCAGGTTGGAGCCTGTCTCTGCAGACACCCTGGTAACTGAGGCCAGCGGGCCTGGGATGAGGCAATCCATACTCACCACTGCCCAGTGCAGAGGACTACTGAAGAGAGGGCTGTCACAGCACAGCGAGGCAGATCCAGGCCAGTACACACTTCATCTGTCACATGTCAGATCTGAAAATGGGTTAAGGGGAGAAGAAAGCGTTTGATAGAAACTTGTAGGAATACAGCAGTCACCCCTGTCTGTGGGGGAAATGCTCTAAGACTCCTGGTGGATACCTGAAACTGTGGATAACACCAAAACCTAGGTCTGACAGTGAAGTTCGCGAATTTGTTGCAATGATGTTGCTAACCGTTTTTGATATCAGAAGGATTATTCATTATAAATTTGTACCAACTGGACAAACAGTTAACCAAGTTTACTATTTGGAAGTGCTGAAAAGGCTGCGTGAAAAAGTTAGATGCCCTGAACTTTTCGCCAACAATTCATGGCTCTTGCATCACAATAATTCACTAGCTCACACGGCACTGTCTGTGAGGGAGTTTTTAGCCAGTAAACAAATAACTATATTGGAACACCCTCCCTCTGGCCCCCAATGACTTCTTTCTTTACCTGAAGATAAAGGAAATATTGAAAGGAAGACATTTTGATGACATTCAGGACATCAAGGGTAATACGACTAAAGCTCTGATGACCATTGAAGAAAAAGAGTTCCAAAATTGCCTTGAAGGGTGGACTAGGCACTAATGTCAGCGCACAACTTCCCAAGGGGAGTACTTCGAAGGTGACCATAGTGATATTCAGCAATGAGGTATGTAGCACTTTTTCTAGGATGAATTCTCGAACTTAATTGTCAAACCTAGTATGTATACTATATTTTTTCCTACACATAATACCGATGAAAAGTTTAATTTATGAATTAGGCTCAGTAAGAGATTAACAACAATAATTAATAATAAAACAGAACAATTACAGCAATATGCTGTAATAAAAGTTATGGGAATGTGGCATTCTTAAGTAAAGTAACACAAGCACTGCTATCCATCTTTCTATACTGTGGTTTATTGTTACAAATGTCTCCTATCTAGTGTCAGCAAAGTTGGAGTCTGTGTTTATTATTTCTTTTGTTGCTTTGGGTGATGATTTACAAGAAGAAAGTAAAAAATTGTGTTTCCCCCACCATCTTAAAATTAGAAGTCCTTAACCTTTATTTATTGATCCATTTATAATAGTCTGGGTCTTGTCCTTCATCTATGTAAGGGGGAGAAATCGGCCCCTTTACATTTCTCCCTACTTCTTCCTCCTGCCTCCACTTTCAATTTCTATCAGCTAGATAATTTATTTAAAATTTTGAAGGTTTAGATTTAAATATACTTTGTCCATAGGTTTATTCTGAAAACTGAAAACAGAACACATTCTTCACAATACTTGAATATATGAATATGACTCACAGAAGAATCAAGTAATGTAATTTAATTCATAAAAAAAAAGTACAATGCCTCTGTCAGTACATCAGTACACTTCTGCAACATCAAGGAGAATGTGAAAGGTAGGTTTCTCTTACACTCCAAGAGCAGCTCAAAACACTACCCTATGTTAGTGTGATTCATATTTGGACCAACACTTTTTTATAATTTTATGTTTTTCTTTGAGTTTCTACACATGAGTTTACTGGAGGAATAAAAGGAGCTTCTATTTTTCTAAGTGAATGTTTGCTAGAATATGGAAATTTAGTTAATAACCTTGAAAAATTTTCAAGACTTTTCCTTATTTGCCTGTCTTGTTTCACATTGCAGTTAGATGACTATTTAGGTAGAAATTTGACTTCATATCCTCAACCTAATACCCAAATCTGTTTTTAACTCTGGGATATATATAAACTGTCAAGTTCAGATCTCTTTAAAGCTTCAGCAAGAGTGCGATAAGGTAGAACGTCTTTGAGAATCAATCTCTTTTTTTAGATGAAGCATACAAAGTATTGAAAAACACAAAAGGGACAGTGTTGGGACCAGCTCCAAGAATGCATTTTTCTGTGAGCAATCTCTTGTACATATATTGTAGAAATTACCCTAAGATATTGGCAGTAACTTCTTGATGTCAACTCAGTACTAATCTTTAAAGAAGTTTAACTAGAAGGCTTTAACACTTTAACTGTGATTACGGAGGAGAGGGGAAAACCAGCCTACCATATACCGTGCACCATCCTGGCTTATAAATTTGAATATGATTTAATACAACATATATTATTACACATTATTATTATTATATTAATTAGTATATTATTACATAGTATATTTATTTAGGGCCAGAAGAGTTGATCCCCCTTGCCTGGAATTGAGACTGACTTCTCTGCTTCCTCGTGATAGTGATCATGACCTCTGACCCTTTTCTGAGCCACATCACGTGACCCTGCTGCCCACCCACCTCCCACTACGGTTACTATTGACCCTTCTATCTTCTCTCTCAGCTCAGACTCGTAGACCCTGAAATCTGCCTTACTTCATCTCTCTTGAAAACTTCTAGTTCTGCTCCTGGATCTGGTAATAGTTAATGTCAGCTTGCCTTTGGAATAAGTGAATGTTTTCTAAGGAACCCACATTCCCCTGACTTGACTCCCAGGATATCAGAACCAGAAGGGACCTCAGAGTCAGCTAGGCCCATGGCTCCAGCCTTGGTATTTAGACTCACAGAGACTCTGGAGTTATTGCGAGTCTTGAAACCCACATATAGTTATAGGGTTTTTTTTGTTTTTTCTTTCACTGGGCCACAAAACTGACACCATTATCATGTGGTATTCATAAGTTTGTAAAATTAAGAGGAGTTTTCATAGTTTAAAAACATGAGAACCACTAATTCACACCAGCCCCCTCATTTTACCAATGAAAATAATGATAATAATATTTTAAAAGCCCAGAAAACGATTTGATTTGCTCAGGGTCACAGAGTGAATTAGGATCGTGTCAGGACACAGGCGCAATCTTTATTCCCAACCATCAGCTGATTGCTCTTTCAGTATCCCAACCTCCCAAATACCATAATTCTTGCAATTACATAGCAGCTCCCACAGATGCTAGCACAGAGGGGAATAAAGGATCCTCATCTAGCTCAGGCTGAATTGTGCAGAAGTGACTTCTCCCTCTACAGCAAATATTAAGCTTTTTTGAAAACTATTACCAGGATAAAATAAACAAAAATAAATATGCTTAAATAATGCACTAGTAATTTTTTTAAATTGCCGCATCTTTTTTTCTGACAATCTTACCTTGCCCACTGCCCCTCCCCTAGATGAGTGAGAAATCTCGATCCCATTAAGGTCACTGATCCAATCCAGGGAAGGGTCCCACCCATGGCTTGCCAGACGTCTATGACATGGCTCTAAAAAAGAAGTGTCAGGACCAAATTTTTCCCTTGGGGATTTTGAAATTAGAACTCCTAGAGACAGAGACAGCTGGGGGAGGAGTCTGGGCAGGAAGGTGATAATGAAATAAATGTCGGGGCTGGTGGACATTTTGAGCCATCAGCCCAGAGAGAAAGAGAGTGAGAATGAGATGGAGTTGGGGGGAGTGCGTGTGGGGAGAGAGAGAGAAAGAGAGCAAGGAGATACATGCACAGGAAACCGAGAAAATGAAGGAGAGAGGAAGAGCTGGACAGGACTCCTTAGATTCCACCTTTCTAGTTCCCAGTTCCTGTCACAGGGGGTCTGACTTCCCTAAGATTCCAGACGCTCTCTGCATCTGAAAATGAGTTCTTTATACTTGGGCTGATTTGAGTGGGATTTGCTATTTGAATCAGCAGCCAGTTTTAGGGGAATAAATTCAGATCTCATGAATACATACCTCAGAGCCCTGGCAGCCTGCGATTTGGTGGGTACCCAAGACTGCCTCTTGGCTGAGCCTGCCTCATCAGGAAAACGAAAGACAAGAGCACTTAAGCTGCAACCAGCAGCCGCCCACACGCTTCAGTGCTGATGATGGGCCCTGGCTGGGCAGCTGAAATTATCTATTACAACAGTCTCAGGACACAGCCGACTCCGTGATATACATGACTCCACAGAGACCTCCTATTAATCCCAGCTGTTTCTGAATTTTATTCCTGTTTAGAAGATGCCTTTCTCTCAGTACCTGAGAATAAGAAAGAAGATTCTATGTATAATCCCTCTAGCATCCTTCATTTCAGTTAAAAAAAAAAAAAAGATTTTCATTTTGAGATTTCTGTTCTACAGGGCACTTGACATGAAACGTCTAGTCCTAAGGCAATTTAGAAAAAAGAAACAAGTGCACTGTGGTGTTGAAATCTATTTATCTTTTTTTATTCTCAAGGGCAAGAAATAATAATAATAGCAAATAATAATAATAGATTTTCCAGTGTGGTGACAGAAAAAGGATATCAGTAAAATCCCCGGGTAGTAATAAAGCAGAAAAAAGAAGACAGAGCAAAATGACCGTTTGAGAAAGATGTGGAAAACAGTCATAAAACCAGAAAGGAAAACAGGAAATTGTTAATGATAGCCAAGATTCTCAAAGGATAGAGTTCTTATTAATTCATCTACACGAGTAGAGGTAACAAACGAAAAGCTCAAAAATCCAAGGGATAAACAACATGACACTAGGAATGAAAATCTCAGGGGTACAACATTGTAGTTAAATTCTGTGTTTGGCTTTTTAAAAAATCAGAAAAGGAGGTATCAGGATATAAAAAAAGAAAATTGTGTGAAGTGGGTTGTTGAAAAGGAAAAAAAGCACACATATGAGAAACATTGAAATATCTAAACCACTGCCTCTATAATAACATACATTCTAAGTTAAGAGAGTTGGTTAATAGGTTCAGAGAAATTCTGCTCATTATATTCAAGGAACGCTTTACATGCAGTATTTCAGAAAGTTGTCAGCGTAAGTACATTTCTTCAAGATATTAGAGGAAAAATAAGAAAAACGAGCTCATGTGGACCTAATTTTCTTCTTTTCAGTCTCCCTCCTACGAAAGGCCCCCCCAGAGGTCATTATTAAGTGAAGTAAGCCACAGAAGCATTTTAATGATGACTGGTTTAAAATCTTTGTCAAATAATGCCAGCATCTCTGTCAGCTTGGTGTTGGTATCTATGGATTGTCTTTTTTCTCTTATTTTGAGGCCTTCCTTGTCCTTGACAGGAAGAGCGATTTTTCCCCCCTCTTTCTTCCTTCCTTCCTTCCTTCCTTCCTTTATTTCTTTTTAATCCTGGACATTTGGGGGTATTATGTTATGAGACTCTAGGTCTTATTTAAACCTCCATTTTCTTCTGGCTTCCTCTGACACTTCTTTGGCAGGGGATAAAGAGGGGACTACCTCATCGCTGCCAGGTAAGGGTAGAAGTCCAGGTTTCCCACTTGGCCTTTATTGACACCCGGGGTGGGGGCTGCTATGTGTGGATGGGAGCGGAACTCCCCACTAGGCTGCCACTGATATCATGGTGGGGGTGTGGGGAGGCCTCACTTCTCCTAGGCAGTGGTGGAAGTCCTGACTCTCCATTCGGCCTCCTCTGACACCATCCCAGTGGGGATGGGAGACTTATTATCCAGATGGGGATGCAAGTCCAGGCTCCCCAACTGGTTTCCTCTGACACGATATGGAGGAGGCCTCATTGTCTGTGGGAGACGAAAGTCCTGGCTCTCTGTTCGGTCTTTTCTGACACCACTTAGGCAGACAGATTTGGGCTCCTTGTTAAAGACTCACAAGAATGGAAGTCTGGGCTCCCCACTCAGCCTTACCGGCATGGGTGAGAGTGGGGTCACAGGTTTTCTATAGTGTTTGCCTGAAGTAGAACAGTTGCTATGTAAAAGGTTTCTGTCTTGCCAGGTTACTCCTTTGGCTAGAAAGAGCAAGCTTTTGTCAGAGTTTTCCTGCTCTACACTCATTGGCATTTTCATGTCGCCAGCTTCTTTAAGCTCTATGTCTGGGATACATAAGGCAAAACAAGAAAACCCAGGGGACTCATACCTCATTGTTCCTAGGATTCCGAGGTCCCTAGTCAGTCTGCCTTCTTCTCTCCACCTCACAGAATCTTCTCGTGTTTGCATTATATACTCTGAGCAGGGTTTTCAGTTGTACTTAGCAGGAGGACTTCCTAAATGTGGAAGTCTTTACACATCATTTTACAACTGGAACAACAGGACCTGCCTCGTAGATACCTTGAAGGGCTATTGTGAGGATTAAATGAGTTAATTGGAACTTCGGAACAATATCTGGCACACAGTGAGCCTTATATAAGTGTTAGATCGTTTTGTTATTAGATAAACAGTATAATGTGGTTGTTAAGGGAACAGATTCGGCAACTAGACTGCCAGGGTTTAAATCCCAGCTCTTACACTTAACAAACGTGTTCATCTTTGGTAAATTACTTAATCTCTGTGCCCAAACGTCCCCACCGTGAATGGTAATAATACTACTAGTTCCCCACCCACCCACGGGGTTATTGTGAGAATAGTTAATACATAACATCTAAAGCACATAGACAATTGCCCGGCACAAAGTGAGCTCTATTTAATTATTCGGCATTATTCTTGTAAGCTAAAGTACTTCATTTTCTCCTCAAAACACCCATGAAGTAAGCAGTAAAGCACCATTACCTCCATGTATAAATAAAGACACAGAAGTTCTCAGGAATGTGGTGACCCGTCCAAGTTCACGGAGCCAGTAAGTGGCAGAGCCAGTTGCAGCCCCAGGTCCTAAACCCTGAGCATGAACCATTTCTGCCCTATGTTTTGAGATGTATCCAATGAAGCACCATATAATGTCTGGTCTCTTCTTTTTCCTGACAGATTTCACATGTCTACATCTTTTGTGACCAGCAAGACTGTGGCTCTTGAGGGCAGTGGTTGCATTATACATGTTTTGATGAGGTATGGCCTCACAGCACTTGACATACAACATGGAATGTGTATTGGGTCGATTGATATTTGTTATTTCTGAAAGACAAGGTTACAGCCAAGTAAAGCTGCCCCTATGTGGGGTATATGGAGCCCCAGGCTATTTTTTCCCCCCGTGAGGCTCTGTTTAACTAAACACCTTGATTAAAAAATATTTTACAAAATGTGTGGACCCCTGGAAAATACAGTAATTTATCAATGAAGATTCAGAAAAATGGGAAGGAAGAGGTGGAAGAGATACTTTGATATGTAGCTATTGTCTAATCATGGCAAATGCCAAGGCGCCATCTTGTTTTGTTTCGGTCCAGGAATTATCTCTTCATGTCCTCACTGTCACATGTGCCATTCCTGGATAATTTCATGTTTTCCACCCCCAAAAAAGGTAGCAATGCTGTTATTACATCACACCTCTTTGGAACTTATTTTTATTGAAGCCATACAGAGCTTCTCATTGGTGTGTTTATTTAATGCTGGTTATATCATTTATGCATGACACTAAATCATCCAGTATGTGGCCTTTGAGTGCTGGTTTCCAATGCCCGTCTCAAAGGGAATTAACACACTTCATTGTTAATGACCACCAATGCAAGTCTCTCCCAGAAAACATGAACAATCATCTATTTTGGGGTCATATCAAGTTTACAGTTTAGAATTGTATAACATAAAGGTAGAACAATGTGTCTTCCAACTCTGTCTTTTCTTGCACTCTTTAGGCGGAAATCACTGCCGTCCGAGAACGTGATCTCTTTTCCTGCCGAGCACGCCCGTGCCTTCCACACGTCCCCACCAGCCAGGAGGACAGGCAGAGTGAGTGAAGCAGTCACATTCAGCAAGAGGTGCTTGTCCCCTGCCCCAGGAGAGCAGGAGGCCGCCAATCCATGGGAAGCAAAGGAGGACCCTGATCAGAAGGGTCAGCATTCTACAGCAATGGTCTGGAAAGCCCTGGGAGGAGATAGGCTTGGCCACTTCAGGAGACTGCCTGACATGGGATGGGGAGCAAGGAGCTTATGGAGGGGTGAGGTAACCCCCGGGGGCCAGCAGTGAGAGTATAGAGGGTAAAGAATGCCTGCAGCCTCCCTGTTGTCCTCGTGTGTTGTGGACCAAAGACCTGGTCAGAACAAGGACAGGCAAGAGCCGATGCCGCATGAGCTCAAGTCCAAAGCTGGGGGGGTGGGGGGAGTCTGTCCTGGTATCCCAGAGTCCTGAATATCTCTTGCGTCCAATGAGTCAACTCAAATGAGGGTGCCAGCACCTCTTGGGGGCACAAGATCATGAAAAAAAAGGTATTGTACCGGCTGGTGGAAATGATCGGCTCACAAGCCTGCCCTCCACATTTTGAGAATCACTGGCCTAGTAGTTAACAGCAACGACTTTGCTATCAGACTGACCTGGGGTTGTTTGAGTCCTTTAACTTTGGGTAAGTTGCATAACCTCTTTTGGCTTCAGTTTCCTCATCTGTAAAATTATACCCTCATCATTAGGCTGTCAGGCAGACTAAAGGAGATAATGCATGTATAGTGCTTAGCATGGCAATTTCTATGAATTATAGTGCAGTTAATGTTAAATGCCACTGCAGCAGCATTTACCACAGTATTACCGTTATTATTAAACGACATTGGAAAACGACTGATTTCAGAATCATTTTTAAATTGCCAATGCTATCTCTTCTCTTTACCTAGAGTTGAGCGCCAACATCTAGCATGCTATGACATCATAATGAGATGGTTAGCCAAGACTCCGAAAAATGATATATTGGATTTTCATATTAGCATAGAGTTCTCCATCATCATTAAGAAAAATACATAAAATAATTATCATTTTTGTCAGAAACATAACCCTGGAAAAAATCTCTAGGGAAAAGAGTTGTAATTGAGTTAATTTATTACCTTCACCAAACCTTATGTTATTATTGGCTATCTAGGAAACGATACTTCCATTCGGTGGTAAAACACACACACACACACACACACACACACACACACACACACACCCAAGAACCTTCATGAAAAATTGCTTAATCTTGATCAGTAGTTTAGAAGAGTTAGCCTACACTTTGGCCATAGAAAATTCTAGTGATTTATTCAAGTGAATTAGCCTGTTACTAAGTTGCACAATTCTAGAATCCCAGGGATGGCCGAATACACCAGTTGGAAAGATACGCATCACCTACTAATCAAATGCTGACATAGCATTGCCATCAGTAGAATGATTCTGGACAACTAAAGTCTCTTCCTGGGTTCTTTCCATTACCTGCGTCTAGATTATTTTCTATTTTTATGCAAAACCACTAAGAAATATAACAGATAAGTTAACACCAAAAATTTCATCCAAACTATTTAAAGTAAGTATGGTAACATTCACATTAAATAAATGTCATAGTCTGTGTTGGCTTTGAATGCTCCAATATTCACAGTGAGATAAAAAATTTAAAAATGTCACTTGACTTCTTTGTTTTAAGAGTCTTTTGGGCATATAAGTAGAAGCAACATTTATTATCTGATGCATTCTAACACTGTGTCTCAGGAATGGGCAAACTACAGCCCTCTCCTCTGGCCCACCATTTTGTAAATAAAGTTTTATTGGAACGCAGCCACACTCATTCTTTTATCTATTGTATAAGGCTGCTTTCATGTTACAATGGCAGTATTGAATAGCTGCCACAGAGATCATCTGACCTGCAAAACCTTAACATTTTTACTCTTTTGTCCTTTACAGAATGGTAGACAACTTCTGAGGCAGACAGTTAGGGAAACTTTGGAAAGAAATGTAGCAAGAAAAATCTCTTTTCTTAAAATATGTACCCAAAAAGATAATTTGTCTTCAGTAAAATAGTTACCTAGTATAATAACAATAACTTAGCCTTGCAGCTGGTTTCCTGTTAATCTCAGATTGCAAATGTTCACTAGCCTTTTCAAATACTTTGTGTCATTACTGTGACATATCCACCAGCCATGGGCAACATTCTATTCTGGGACAGAATCATCTTCAGTTTTGCATTCATTATTCTTGCTTAAAGAGCCAGACCTAATTTTATTAAGGTTAATGAAGTCCTGGAAACTCATTAATGGCTAAATAACCTCTCTCTGGTAGCCACCTGGTTATTTCAGTAGTAGTTCACGTGAAGAACGTACAAGCTCATTTTATTAGAACGTGGCACTGGCCTGTGTTTAAAATTGGATTTCTATTTCTTTAGCAAATGTCTTTTCAAGTACTTGAGGTACAATCTCTATAACTTCTCTAGACAAAAACTGATATGTATTTGTTGGGTGCCTGTTGAGTAAACAAAGAGTATATATCAGAGTGGGAAGAACATGCCCTTTGGGGTCAGAGGGACTGGGTTCAACTCTGAGAGGTCCCATCTCCTAGTATGTGTGACAACCCTCTGGACCTGTGTCCTCTCCTTAAAATAGAGGTAATCTTTACATCATGCATACAAAGGATTGTGGGAAGGATTTTGAGTAACGCATGTGAAATGCATAGTCCGAGCCTCGCACACAGCAGGTTTTCAAGTGGTAATTCAGTGAGTGGTAGTTAAGTGGGTGCTATAGTCTGAATGTTTCTGTCCCCTGAACCCCCAAATGCATGTGTTGAAACCCTAATGTCCTACGTGATGGTATTGGGAGGTGGGGCCTGTGGGAGGTGCTTAGTTCAAGAGGGTGGAGACCTCGTGAATGGGATTCGTGTTCTTCTAAAAGAGACTCCACAGAGTTCCGTAGACCCTTCCACTACGGGAAGACACAGGGAGAAGCCAGTGACTCGGAAGAGGGCCCTCACCCAACTGTGCTGGCACCTGATCTTGAACTTCCAGCCTCCAGAGCTGTGAGAAATAAATTTCTGGTTTTTACAATCCAGCAAATCTGTGATCTTTTATTATAGCAGCTCAAATGGGCACAAGGCAGTGGGCCTAGCCAGTTTTCTTTCCAAATTTCTTTTTGATTTAATTAGATTTTCCGAGGGGTGAACTAGATGCTTAAACACAGTGACGCTTACATTTATTCAGGTAAACTTGAATAAATTTAGGAAGCTATACCTTTACTGTAAACAATGATTTCCAAACACAGTTTCTGACTTGAACTAGAAAGAAGATACGGAGATGAGGGAACCCAGCAGGCTCAAGTGTGCCCAGGCCCAGCCCTGGTGTCAGGGACACTCCTTAACTCCTTTTCCTGCCCTGGTAGCGCTTCACCAATGCTTGCCACTGCTCACACAGGGAGCTGGGGAATGAGTGCATAATTCCCTGCAAATCGTCCTTCACAACAGGAAAGAAAACAGTCATCCTTGCAAAGATGATACACAGCTGGGTCATGCATGCAGTTCTTTGCGGGAGTGCTGCACAGTAAAGCACCGATCGCAAGCGGAGAGATAGATCTGAACTGCAGTTCCAGCTCTGCAACTGACCCGCCTGCGGCCCAGACAAGGCACTCCGTGCTTCTGAAGCCCGGCTGTCCTCACCGTGATAGAGGAGATCTGTGGTCCTTCTGAGAAGACTCTATAAAGTCTTTTCCATCTGTGAAGTGTCATACATGCGTGCACTTGAATGGAACGGGTGGCTGACTATAACCTAACTTAAAATAATTGCTTTGGGACAAGTTTTTCAGACATTTATACCCTAAGAGATCCCATATTTGCTATTTTCTGAATGGCTAAAATTTGGCCCTTGCAACTGGCTTGTTTCCAGAGGTATTGGATACGATATATTAGTAATCCCCAGCTGGCTTCTCGAGGCTCTCTCCTCCCCGTGGAAAGACTCATAACAATCACTCAGTCACTCGTTCTGGAATCTTGTTAGAGGTTGGTGCCAGTCTAATTGATTTGCTCTTTACAGAAATCACTTTTACCCCCTCTTCGAGAATTAGGACAATATTTACCAATCTCTAGTTTGGGTCCTTTGCTGATATGCTCTTAGTTCCGTTGCTCTTCCGTGCACTGCTCTGGATTATGACGGCTGGGATCCTGCCAACTGTGCTCTCCATTCCCTGGTGTCCCCTGGCTTCCCATTGGATTCAGGCAATAGGGGGTAAGGGTGAGGGTGGGACCTGGAAGGTAAGAAGAAGGGAGAAGTGACTCCCTTCCTTCCTTGGCTGTCAGTTTGGGATGAAAGCAGCAGCAGCGATAGTGGCAATGTCATCAGCACCGGTGGTGGCATGGTGACTGTCACTGCAGTGGTCCAGCAGGGCCAGCTCCGGAGTCCCTGCTCCTGACTCCGCAGTCCCAGGGGCCCTGGTTCAGGGAGAACCTGGTTTCCTGTGATTACTAATCTTCCAGTAACCTAATCCTTTATTCTTGTTCCTTCAACCTTTCCAACATCCTTTACCTTGTAACTAATGTTTGTCATAAGTTCCCTGCATTTGAAATATCTAAGTCATTTCTGTGTTCCTAAATAGACCTTGACTAATACTATACGTAATTTTTCAGAGCTTGAATCTTTAAACTGATCGCTGCTCTATGATCTTTATTTTGGAACCCGGAGCTTTAAAAATCTGGATACAACCAGCTGCTCATTTCACAGAAACTAACCAACAGAATGTAAGAAAAAAAAAGTGTTTTTGTCAAAAGCCAATACACTTTTTAAAAGTATCTAGAGTATTTAATGCATTGAAAGGTGTTCGTAATAGTGGTTCATTGCGTGTTGTTTGGCAGTACACTAATTATGAAAATATTTCACTGTGACTGTAGTCGCTGTGATGAAATTTATTCTACAAACAACTTTCTCCAGAATGTTTTCTTTTCTTTCTTTCTTTCTTTCTTTCTTTCTGTCTTTCTTTCTTTCTTTCTTTCTTTCTTTCTTTCTTTCTTTCTTTCTTTCTTTCTTTCTTTCTTTTTTTTTTTTTTTAAATCTCTGGATTATACAAAGCCACCTGATAAAAATAGGCACAATAATTCCTGGGCTTTTCGTTTCAAAGTCTGTCTTCCCATCTGTTATCCGAAGTGTAGATCTTCACACCCAAAGTAAAACAGATAATTGTGTAATTATCCTTTGACTCAGAGACATAGAAGGACATCAGAGTAGGGAAAGGACATCTGCGCTCATTTGATTCAACACACGTTCAGATATATGATTCCTTTGAAACATCTAATAATTGTAGACTGGATATCTAGACTTTGTTTGAATACCTTGAATGACAGGGAAGTCATTACTTTGTGGCAGCCCATTCATTTGTTGGACAGCTTAGATTTCATAAATGTATTCCTTTTGTTGAGCCCAAGATATGAGCAGGTATCACTTTAGCTTCTGCTCATAGGTACTTGTTACTCCATTTAGGTTTATAAAGAGCAAATAGATCCCCTTGTCTACTTGAAAGGTTTTTAAACCAACGTTAAGATAGCCATGATGTCTTTTTATGGAACAACTCAAGCATCTCAGAGGTAGGCCCAGTGACATAGAGAAGTTTTCAATGTTAGGAAAATCCTCTGACTACAAACTAAAGGCTTACCTCTTCTCTGGAAATGATTCTGAACTTGAAAACAAAACAGATTTTCCTTTCACACATCTGTACAGGCTCTTTCAGCTCTATTCCATCTACAAAGAGACAAACTTTCCGAAAAGTTCCAGCCAGAAGTGACGTCATCGTCATCCACACTAGGTCTAAGGACTTTCCCATTTACCCAGAAACTTGAGGGTCCTGCATAATCAAGAAAAATATACTTCTGTGAGAATATGACCCAGAAATATTTATTCAAAATATTTCTTGCACAGCCTTGTGCTCGTGTGAACAGTGGTGGCAGAGCAAAATGGAGATGGAAGAAGGAGAAATGGCAAGAAATACATTTCAGGATTGAGATAGGGACTGACGTTTAAATGGCTTTGCACGCTTGGATGTCCTACCACAGAGGAGCCACTGGAAAATATGAAGCATGATTGCAATTGCATTGTAGAAAGGTTTCCCTGGTGGCCAGGCAGAGCGTGAATTGGTGGAAGGCAAGATTGGTGATGGGGTGAGTCAGCAGAGGCAATAATTCAGGAAAGAATTTAGTGATTGATCAGATGTAGAGGGTAAGGGAGAGGAACAACTAAAGTCTGAGCCTCAGGTTTCTAGCCTGGGCAACTGGGAGAGTGTTAGTTTCACAAAAGCAAGGAACATAAGAGGAATAGTAAGTTTAGGTTATGAGGGGTGATGAATTCTGTTTGGGCATGTTACACCTGAGTGTCTCTAGATTACGCAAGCTCAGGACCCACAGGATGCTGAGGATGTGGATTCGGCGCTCAAGAGAGAGAAGGCAGGAAGTGTTGAATTTGGAGTCATCAGCATGTGGGTAGTAGCTGAATCCACGGACAAGCGGTTTTTATTCTATCATGCACGCATTCATCGATCCATTAAACTAATTTTTAGTAATTACTTTATACCTGCCACATTGTATGGGTGGCTGAATATTATAGCAGTGAACAAAAGACAAAAGTTCTGACATGGAACTTATATTCTAGTGGGAAGGAGACTCACAATAAATGGGAAAATATCATGCTATGCCAGATAATATTAGTGCTCTCAAGAAAAATAAAGGGGAGTAAGGGAACCGAGAGTGATAAATGATCAGAGAAGTTCTCTCTGAAGAGGTTACATCTGAACAGAAACATAGAGGAATAAAACAGTAAGCCATGAAATGACAGGAAGGAGGGGTGTCCTCTGTGGAAGGGCTGAGAAGGGCAAAGTCCCTGGGGTGGGGACATCCCAGACCTGGTTGAGAAACACCATGGATCTTCTAGGGAGAGCATGCATCATAAGAACGAGAGAAGGTCAAATCCAAGGACAGGACTACGGAGATCACCAACCTTTACATTGTGTAGCCAGAAAGGAGAGTAAGGAAGGCTGATCAGACTTATAAATGGCAGGAGGGTTAGTTTTATATCCTGTCAACTTATCACCATAGTTTAATAGTTCTTTTCCCAAATATCCATTACCCCTGTTTATAACTGTATCTATACACAAGACAGTAGAATAAATCTGAGGACTCACCTATCCTTCACTCATTCTTTAGCCACAGAGGTCTCCCTGTCATTTGGTGACTGCCTGCCTCTGAACTTTTGCATGTTCTATTGTCTCTTCCCAGAAGTTCTGGAGAAGGGGTGAAGAGAGTACCAACTCTTCCGTCACCCTCAGGATTGCAATGAACTGTGACTGTCTCAGGGAAGCTTTACCTCAAGCATGGGCACAGGAATTGGTGCTCCTGTTCTTCACTCCTAACGTAATTTGTTCTCTTCTAGAACTCGGATCACAGTTGGGACTAAATATTTGTTTGTTTAATGTTCACCTCCTCTTCTCTTGGACAATGAACTCAATGAAGGTGAAAGCCTGTTGGAGTTGTTCACCCCATATCCTTAAAACCTTTGCAGCACCGGATACAAAGTATGTACAGTAATCACTCTGACTATGCCAGACTACAGACAGGTCAACACTTACTCTCAGAGTAGGACCCAGAAACCCTTCATCTCTGCCTATGAGGAAAGCATCACAATAGTCTCACTGATCCTCAAAGCAGAAATTCAAAATAAAAGGACTGTGAGTCCTTTTAGTTTAGATTCAGTCTAAATGGTATTTGAATATTTACTTTTGGTTCAATATTTCTTTTCCAAAAAAAAAAAAAAAAAGATAAATAAGTTCAAATGGTTTACTAGTTGTTTAAAAAATAAATTTAAAAAATGTTTGTTCTGGCTGCCATTCTGTTTTTTTAAAAAATGGTAATGTTTACTTTTGGGGTTGCAATCATGAGGCTCCTGTAGTTTGCCCTCATTTTGCACACAGTTTTATTTATTTCAAATGCCCCATTTTGAGGAGAGGAAATGGACTTCAAATTATGGATATAATAGAGGGACTAGATAAGTAGCAATTTGCAATAGCAATCTTTTCAGATACTGAGAACCCAGTTTCCATTTAATTCTCTTTGACCTTAAATATCTCTGAGACTAGTCCTAAAACCTGTTAACTTAATTTAGATTACATACATATTATTAACCACAGACATTCTTCCAGTCATATGTGTTGCTTTGGGCTTTCAGTTTTGCCATTACATTATGCAGACTGATGCTACTTACCAGCAACTTGGAACTTTTTTTTTTCTTTTTTGGTAATTTTATCAAGAACGGCTAAAGCAATATTCAATGGCAGAACTTTTGTGAATAGTGGGTTTGATATTAGTTGCCAAGAAATATGCTGATAAAAGGTATCTATCGAACAGCATTAATTTTTGCATCTAACCCACATATTTCCAAAAGGATCTTTTCAATATAAGAAAGTGAAGTTTATCTATTTAACAATGTTGTGCAAACATTAAAATGTATTCTCAGAAGGATCTGGAAGTTATACAAGTGAATGTTAAAGTTGTAGTAGAATTATAGGTGTTTTCAATTTTCTTCTGTTTGTTTAACCATATTTTTAAAAGATGTCTACAATAAAAAAAAGCACATTACTTATGTAATAAAAATAAAATTACATTTTCAAAAGAAATAGAAGTTACCTTGAAAAATGTATTTTGTTCCAGGTATTAGACTGGACCTCAAATCAATCACTAAAATTACAGTCAACAAAGACCTCTCTACATTTTTAGCCGAGATTTGATAATTATGTGCACTTTGAGGATCTGTGGGACTTTATCAACTATGACAACTGTCCCAGTGGGGATGGGTTACATTTCAGGACTGCTGGGTTCTTGTCTTGACCACATCATCGTAAACCATCTCTCGTTCACTGGGTGGGACCGACAGGATGTTTGTCATAACACCTTATTCTGCCCGGTGAAGAGCAGGGAAATTGACTCCTTTTATCACGCTTAGTCAGAGTGGTACAGCACAGACAGTAGCAGCACAACTGATTTTCTGGCAAGATACCAAGGATCCATGATGAAAAAGGGTTTTCTAGGTTACTGCTTAATCATAGCAGGCTTAATTTTGAAGAACAAAGAAACCAGTTGCTTTGTGTTCTTCTAAGAGGTTATCTTAAGAAGCCAAGAGCTGATGAGTCAGAACCTCACTTCTGACTGCCCAGGACAGTTTGCTAGACCATGGAGAAATGGATTCATGCCAGCTTTTGGGTCATTTCCCAGGGTTTGTCTTGACAGAGCTCACTTTTCCCACCAAAGCTAATGCAAAACTGGCTCAATTTGCTTCCAATTTGCTATAATCATCCATTCACTTACTCATTCTCTTTCTCATTTGACAAATAATTTTTGAGCACCAACTATGTGCCAGACAATGTTCTAGGTGCTGGGAACACTGGAAGTGAAAAAAAGTCTAAGTCCCTACTCTCACGAAGCTTACATTTTAATGGAGGCTACACAGACTAAAATAGATACACCACATAAGGCCAGGTATGAAGTGCTATGAAAAAATAAATAAAGCAGAGTAAAGGTACAGACAATGACAGAGGTTACTCTGTCTACTAAGGTGTCCAGGGTCAGTCTCTCTGGGGAAGTGACATTTGAACGACCTAAGGAGTGAGCCTTGTGAAAAGAAAACCTGTAAGTCCAGCATTCAAGGCAGAGGGAACAGCAAGTGCAAAGGTCCTGAAATAGAAACAAGTTAGAGGGACTGTAAGAATGCAGTGTAGATGATATACAGTCAGCCAGGGTGAACAGGTAGGAAATGATTTGGAGGTGTCTAAGAGACAGATCAGGGAGGGTCTTGAACACTATGATATGGACTTGGGATTTTATAGTGTGATTAAAAGTTGCGGGCAGGTTTTGAGTAGGGAAGTGACCTAATCTGTCTGATGTTTGTGAAAGGATCCACTCAGTTGCTGTGTAGATACTGGCCAAGGTAAATGGGGAAGCTGGGACACAGATAGGAGGCTAGGGCTAATTTTCTGGCAAAAGCAATCCATGACTTGGGCCAGGTTGGGGGCATAGGTGAGAAACTGCTTAATCCTACACGTATTCACTGATAGACTGCATATTGTGAGAGGGAGTAGTCAAGAATGATTCCGAAGTTCTTGGCAGAGCAGAGTGAAAAGGTGGTGCCTTATACTATGACAGGAAACACTGGGGAGGATCATTTGGGGGTAAGAAGATGTTCTGGAATTCTATTTAGGACCTGTTAAGTTTGAGATGCCCATCACGCAACCAGATGAGTATGTCACGTAGGCATTTGGATATAAAGTCTGGTGTTCAGGAGAGAGTTTGGGGCTGAGGATATAAATTTGGGAGCTATCAGAGTTTAGACCAGTGCTGTCTAGTAAAAATATGACACACGCCACATATATTTGTTAATAGCCATATTTTAAAAAGTAAAAAGGAACAGGCAAAATTAATTTTAATAATATGTTTATTTAACTCAATATATCCAAAATCTGATCATTTTGTGAGGTAGTTAATGTAAAAATATTAATGAGTTCTTTTGCATTTTCTTCATACTAAGTTTTGAACTCCAGTGTGTATTTTATATTTATAGCACGTCTCAATTCAGACTTAATAGCCACATAGGGTTAGTGGCTACTGTACTGGACAGTGCAGGTCTCGATGATATTTAAAGAATAAATATTGAGAGACAGTGTTGATAAAAAAGAGGAGAAGCCTGAGAGGTCCAAGGACTGAGCCCTTGGGAATGCCAGCACCTAAAGCTCAGGATGAGGCAGAGGAGGATCCTCCGTAAAAGAGAATCAGGATGGGAATGTTATATGTCTTGCTAGAGGTGTGGGTTACATTCATGTATGCACTCATTAACACTAATTGAACTGTACACTTCAGATTTATGTATTTCAGTACATGTTAATTATGCTTAATAAAAATTGTATTCTGGAAACAGGAGAAGAGAGAGAGAGAGAGAGAGAGAGAGAGGAGAGGATGAAAATGTATCAAGTGAAGAGAACAATGAGGATGGTGTGGGATCCCAGAAGCCAAGCGATCAACTGTGTCAAGTGCTGGTAAGACAACAAGTATGATAAGGACTGAGAATTGGCCAGAGTGGGCAGTGGGAAGGCAAAAGCAGATTTGGTAGAGGGGATGAAAGCTTGATTAGAGAGGACTCAAGTGAGCCCAAGGAAGCTTCTGGTTCCAGATGGTTGACAAGGTATGCATTTACCTCTGCTTTTTCTAAAACTTCACTAAATGACAGTAGAGGAAATTCTTAATGACTTACCTCTCCTTCACCCCAAACACAATTTAGTAGCTGGAAAACATCTAGACAAATGTAACTGACTGGAAAGACTTGTGAAAGCTGAATCCCTAACTAGCTCTGGGGAAAGAAGCAATCTGACTGGCAGCATAGAACCTCCAAAAGGCCTTAGGAATTTGTGATACGGGTTCAACTGGAAGTGAGGGGTAAATGTGGGTTTGAGAGCTGTTTAAAAATGAGTTCCACATCCAGATCTCCCGCCATCTCCCACAGCTGGGAAACTGACCTTTCCAACCAGGCATAAGATTACAGGAGGATAAACCTAGAAGCCACTGGATTTATGGTGAGAGTAAGGATACTGAAGGGAGGTCCTAGGCTTCCATGAAAATCTACATACTGATTGGTGACTTACTGGATCTCACCCTATCACCAACCTTCCTCCCCAACGCAGCTCCCAGAATGCTGAGAGTCAGGCCTGAGATGGGATAATTTTCTCAGGGGATTCTGATTAGGCCAAGAGAAAAGACTGAAAAGCTACCTGAATAACCACAGTCAATAGGCCTCTCCCAGGCCCTAGCCCTACACACACACCAGGACTCCAGTCACCTTTGCAGTGCCCTACTCGTAATGTGAGAAAATAGCCAGACTACTAACACCTGAAGAAAGCCTCTAAACATGAAAGATAGACAGGAAATCATCAAACAAAAGTTACTCGGAGGCTCAGAAAAAAACTTTCAAACAGACTGTCATTGATATGAGAAGATATCTTATCTATAAAACAAAAACAGGATTTTGCAAATAGTAGTGGAAAACATAATAAAATTTTAAAAAGAGCTCTTGGAAATTAAAAATATGATAGCTCAATGTAAGATTGAAGGATAGATTGGGGAAAGTAGAGCAAAAAGTTAAAGAGAAGGAAATACCGTGTTTCCCCAAAAATAAGACCTAGCCGGACCATCAGCTCTAAGGTGTCTTTTGGAGCAAAAATTAATATAAGACCCAGTCTTATTATATTATATTATATTATATTATGTTATGTTATGTTATGTTATGTTATGTTATGTTATATTATATTATATAAGACCTGGTCTTATATTGCAGTAAAATAAGACCGGGTCTTATATTAATTTTTGCTCCAAAAGACACCTTAGAGCTGATGGTCCGGCTAGGTCTTATTTTCGGGGAAACACAATAGGAGAGAAAAAAATGAGAGAAAATTAGGGGATCAGTCCAAGAAGTCTAACATTTAAATTATAAGAGTTCCAGAAAGAGGGAACAAAAGAAACAAAAAAAGTGAAGAAATAATCAAAGGAACAATTCAAGAAAATTTTCCAAAGCTGAGCCACATGAATTTCCATATTAAAAAGGCCCACCAAGAGCCTAGCTTAGTGGAATGAAATAGACCCATAATAAGGCATCTCATTCAGAAATTTCATATCAGGCACAAAAAGATGGAAAAATAGGTTATATACAAAGCATCAAGAGTAAGAATAGCTTTGTACTTTTTAGTAAGACACTGGAAACTAGACGTTAATGAGACAATGTTTTCATAATTTCAGAGAAGATTATTTCTGACTTAGAATTCCATACACAGTCTAGTGAAGGTAGGCTGAAGAGATTTTCAGACATGCAAGTTCTCAGATTTTTTCATAGTGACTGCTGGAGTAGTAACAAAGCGAGGGAGTACCTCAAGAAAGAGGACAACATATCCAGGAAACAAGGGAACCACCTGAAGAAAGAGCTGAAGGATAATCTAGGATGATGCAACCACCAAGATGGTGTTGATGGGAGATCTGTGGATGCTAATCAACAGGAGGCTCAGAGACTCACCTGAACAGAGCAGGTCAGAAGCCTCCAGGAGATCCGATCCCAAGAAGCCAAAATGATGTATGTTTTTGAACATTTGGAAAGAACAGCTACACTTCTGGGGAAGGAACTGGGGTCAAATTGATGATAAATGCTTACATAACTAAACAATTTGGGAGGAAAAGACTATTAATTCTAGGGAAGGCAAAAAGATCTGAAATAAAAAGAAATTATGGCATCACATGGCTCAGTTGTGAATGGAGTGTTAAAAGATAAACTGATATTGAATGTCAACTATAACTAAATATATAGGCATATATAGTCACGGGATGTGGAGTACAACATAGGGAAGATAGTCGATAGTATTGTAACAGCTATATACGATGTCAGAGGGGTAGTAGCTTGGGGGGTGGGTTATCACTTTATGAGGGGTTTAAATGTGTAGCTATTACTTTGCTTTGTACACCTGAAAGTAATAAAAAATATTTTAAAAAGATAAACTGATGCATATTAAACATTTTAAGAGTTTACTTGAGCAAAAGTCGATTTGAATTGTGCAGCACCAAACTGGAAGTGGTTAGGAGTGTTCCAGCAACAAGAGCTGGGGAGAGATGTTTATAGAGAAAAGGCAGGAGTAAAGTAAGAACATTTTTGATTGACTGTAGCTTAAAGCCTAGTTGGCTGTTTGTGACTGGTTGTTCTTAGCGTATTGAACAACCTTGAGGCATTTATAGGCTTAGATTGTGGTTTGCTTACATAAGTCGCCACAACAGTACAGCCACCTCAGTCTAATAGCCTCCTTGTTTATTTAACAAGTGGCATTTCATAATCATGAAAACACAGAATACTGATCTAACCATAAAAAATTATTTGATTCTATTGAGAGACAGGGGAACAGGAAGTGTACAAGTCTGATAAGGAAGGAGTATGGGCAATGTTAAATGCCCAAACCTTGGAAAACATTCAAGAAGAAGCAATATAAGAAAATTATTTGGAATTACAGAAACAAATATTTTTTTAAAAAGCTGAAAGAATTGGGGCCGGCCGGTGGCTCAGGCGGTTAGAGCTCCATGCTCCTAACTCCAAAGGCTGTCAGTTCGATTCCCACATGGGCCAGTGGGCTCTCAACCACAAGGTTGTTCGTTCAACTCCTCAAGTCCCACAAGAGATGGTGGGCTCTGCCCCTTGCAACTAAAATTTGAACACGGCACCTTGAACTGAGCTGCCTCCCGGATGGTTCAGTTGTTTGGAGTGCGGGCTCTCAACCACAAGGTTGCCAGTTCGATTCCTCGAGACCCGCAAGGGATGGTGGGCAGCGCCCCCTGCAACTAAGATTGAACACAGCACCTTGAGCTGAGCTGCCACTGAGCTCCCAGATGGCTCAGTTGGTTGGAGCGCGTCCTCTCAACCACAAGGTTGCCTGTTCGACTCCCGCAAGGGATGGTGGGCTGTGCCCCCTGCAACTAGCAACGGCAACTGGACCTGGAGCTGAGCTGCGCCCTCCACAACTAAGATTGAAAGGACAGCAACTTGACTTGGAAAAAAGTCCTGGAAGAACATACTGTTCCCCAATAAAGTCCTGTTCCTCTTCCCCAATAAAATCTTTAAAAAAAAAAAAAGCATAAAGAATTGAATGTGGTTATTTAGGGAATAGAAATGGAGAAAGGAATGAAAAGTCAATTGTAGAGGTTTTTGCTCTCTAAACTATGCACAGGTATAAGTTTGATTTTAAAAACTTAAATAAAAATTTAATGATAATATAAAATGAAGAAAATATAGAGCAGCACTGTCTAGTAGAACTTTCTTCCATGGTGGAAATTACATCCTATGTGAAGCCACTTGAAATGTGCCTAGTGTGACTGAGAACTAAATTTAAATTTTTATTAAGTTCTAATTAATGGACATTTAAATAGCCACATGTGGCTAGTGGCTGCCATATTAGGAAGTGCAGCCATATACAGTGGTCTGTTCCTATCTAGGATCAACTTTGTTTCTACAATTGACTCTGCTTTCTCCTCCTCCTCTTCCTCTTCTTCCTTCTTCTTCTTCTTTTTCCTTTCTCTACTGGATCATTCCCATCAGACATGCTAAAATATCATTTATCCATCTTTTAAAAAAAATGCTGATTTGACTCCCATCCCTCTGTGACTCTCTACCCCATTTCTTTGTTCCTTTTATAGCAAAACTCGTCAAAAGAGTTCTTTATACATGTGCTGTCCTACACAGCAGCCACTTTGGCTATTTAAATTTAAGTTAATTAAAATGAAATAAAATGTAAAATTCAGTTCCTTAGTTGTACTAAGGAGAGCAGAAGAGTAAACTGATGGGGAAATAAAGAGTTTCCTTAGAAAAATTGGAATCATTGTGGTTGTTTTAATTTTATTATCGTTTTTCTCAATGTTGTTATTCAGGAGGCCATCCTTAAAATTGGCCAGTGTAGGTAGGGATGGGAGCATGAGACAATTTTCCAGCTTCCCTCATAATGATCTTTAAAACAGACCAGGCTGGGAAATCTCATTACCGTGGCTGTAACCACAAGTTATTCAGAAGGAAGGAAGGGACGGTCCCTTTCTGGAAATGTTTTGCAGTGATAAGGTATGGCAACTTCCTCAGCTAAGGTTCCTGTGATTTTAAGAAATAGAAACCGAGTCAATCAAACTGAAACAAGAAAAGAAGATGGACTATGAGGATACAGAAGTGTCTCCTGGAACCCACAGGAATGCAGCTGGTCCTCAAAGGGACTTGAAGCAGAGGTAGACAGGGGGTCTAGAAAGCTCTCAGAGGTCCCGGCAGAATCATATTTTTCTCTCTCTCTCTCTTTCCCTCTTCCCCCTAGAAATATGGTTTCTTATCTCTGCTTCTTTTTCTCTAAAGAAAAGATCAGTTTTCGCTACAGAATTCTCGGCACACTTGATGGGCTTGATGGGTGAGAGATGGCCGTTCCCACAATAGCCTTGGTTCTTATTACTACAGAACAAGAAAACATCTCAGAAGAATAGCAACATTTCAGTCCCAGTCTCAAATATCTGATAGAATCTGATTAGTCAAATGGAAGACAACGACCCTAGACTGGTTCAAACAACACTGACAGGTGACAAGGTCATGCGTACAAACACAATTTCAGGGTCCATTCCCAGGGTGTGGGGCAATTCTGATTTCTTTGGCCCCGTCCTCTGTAAAGTCCTTCCTGGTCTATTACCTTCCTCAGTCATGTCTGAAGTGTGCCTGGTGGAGGGGTGCCTCTCCATAGGGCTACACAGCTTTCCTAGCCCACTTCCTGCCTGGAATTGAGGCTAGGGCCTCAAGCTCTTTAGACTAAACTCATGGTTTCTTTAGCACTGCTACACAACTCTCTCAAATATAGTAAGTCCTATCTATTTCCTTCCAGACATTTCCATGAGCAAGGAACCACACTCACTATTCTCTTTGAGGCACTTCTTACATGAGCTTTATTCCTTTGATTTCTTGCCCCCAAATTTCTCTCTCTCTCTCTCTCTCTCTCTCTCTCTCTCTCTCTCTCTCTCTCTCTCTCTCTCTCTCTCTCTCCTTTGCCTAACACAACCAGTAGCAACCACAGAGTACAGAGTATCAATGATCACTTTTCTATTCTAACATCTTCCCCCTCAACTACAAGTTCAAACGGTAAATGATCTGCCTTCAAGGAAATCACAAGCAACACCTTTACAAAATATTTGGCTGTCTCCCCATCCTCTGATATCAGTTTCCTCACTGCTACTGCCTGGTTGCTAAGCCAATAGTGTAAGTTTTGGGGGATTTTTTTCTAGCCGCATATCACTTTTGGTACCAATTTTTGTATTGCTCAGGATAGGTTTTTGTTTGTTTGTTGTTTCTGTTTTTTTTATTGCAGTAGCAATTTACCCTGAGACTCTCAGTGGCCTTAATACAATAAAGGTTATTTCATATGCACACCAGGTCTGAAAAGAGCCTGGTGAATCTCCAGGGCAACTGCCTTCCATGAGGTGACTCAGTTATTGAGGCGGTGTCAGTCTTTGGCTCTGTCATCTCAACTGATGGACTCAGCTGACAAGGGAATAGACAACAGGGAAAATTCACATCGCTTTTGTAAGCTTTGATCCAGAAGTGAGACGCATCACTTCAGCTCAAAGCCCATGGGCCAGAATTTGTCTTACAATTCCACCTAACTACAAAGGTGCTAGAAATTCGAGGGAGTACATGGATAATTGTTAAGAAGTAAATGTCTCTGCCACAGTCCATAGAGGCGTCGTGTTGAGACAGCAAAGCTATAGATCAAAATAGCCCGAACAGTGGAGTTACTGCAGGGAGGATTCTTATCTGGGACAGTGACTGATCTCCATTGGAATTTGTATGAGTGAGAAATAAATTTTGTTAAATTAATCCACTGAGACTTAAAGATTTAACTTTTCATACAGCATAGTCCATTCTATCCTGAATAATACAGGAACATAAAAGAAGATAGGAGCAAATGAAACAATATAGCTTACTTTCCGTGAAGTAACTATAATTCCAATCAAAACATCAGTAAGATTTTTTGGAAACTCTGCCAAAATGACATAAAGTTCATGTGGAATAATGAAGAACGGTAATAGACAGTACACATTTTATAGGTAGAGAAATTACAGGGAATACAGAAAGACATCACAGAGAAGATATAAGAAATAACAAACAATGGATATCCCAGAAATAGGCCCAAATACATTTGAGGATTTTGAATATAAATAAGATGGCATTTTAAGTCAATGGGAGAATACGAAAAATTAAGAAATGTTGTTGTGACAAAGAAGTCATTGGGAGAAAGAACTTGTGCCTCACTTCCTATGCCAAAGTAATTTTTTAGGTGGATCAATAACTTAAATGTAAACATGAAAAATTATTGGTAATTTTTTTCATCATTTTTAACTGGGAAGATCAAGAAATATATAAGATTGATAAATTTACTTACATAAAAATTAAAACTTCTATAAGACAGAGAATACCATATACAAAGTCAAGAAACAAACCACAGGATAGAAAAAAAGTGTTTGCAGGATAGAAAAAAAGTGTAACAGGAAGGAGGTTAATTTCTTTCATATACAAAGAGATCTAAAAATCTATAAAAAAAATTTAAAAAAAAGAGCAATTCAGTGAAAACATAGGCCAAAGATAGTTTGCAACAAAAAAAGATACCACTTGCACTTAGTATATTTACAAAAATAAAATTTTGCTCATACTTGAGGACATGAGACATGAACTGTCACATATTGTTAATGGAATGTAAATTGCTGTGACCTCTTGGAAAGCTATTTGGCAATAACTATTAAAATTTAAAAAGCACATTCTCTCTAGCTCAGCAATTCCCCTTCTAGGAATTTTTCCACAGAGACACTTGCATAAGGAGGTGAATATATACTGTACAGGGACAGCATGATAATATTATTCGCAATAGTAAAAAACTAGATGAAATTTAAATGTCCATCGAGAAAGGATTAAATTTGAAACTAATAAAAAATATGTTAAAAAATAAATAAATGAAAATGTTTCAAAGAAAAAACAACAAAGAACGGACTAAATAAACTACAGTGACTCTGTAAAATGGAATACTATATAGCTGTCCAGAAAAATCAATACATGTATCTGGATTGATATGGAAAGTACCCAAACTAAATTATTTTAGGTGAAAAAAATAAGGTAAAATACAGTATTATCGTAAATGAAAATTCCAAAGATTACATTTTTATGCATATATTCATATTCTTGTGCATATACACATATGAATTTCTGGAAATAAAAGAAATAAGAGCTACAATTATGTTCAGCTAAAATTACATTATATAGAAGGGTGTAGGTGAAGAGGCAGGCTTTTACATTTCATGTTATACTCATCATATTGTTAGAAATTTTTTAACTTGTAGATGTATTACTTTATGATTAAAGAAACAAAGATTTAAACTATTAATCCTTCCAAGCAAATATCAATTTTATATTTTTACTTGTCAATCTGTATCTAAAAAGATATCAACAAATACAAAAAAAAAAAAAACGACCAAAGTCAGCCATTCAGAATATGTTATAAATGAGTAAACTAAGTCACCAATCATAATGAAAGAAGAGAGCCATAATCTCTAGGAACTGTCAAGCCCTGTTTCTAATGCAACGAAAACATCCCCAGGTTTAAACAGCAGCCTTTCTCTATCAACATTCTAATAATAAAGTCAATAATAATAGTAATAGTTCATATTTATTGAGCAGTGACTAGGCTGGATTCAGCACTGAGCACTTTTGCATGAATTATTAGCCACCATAGTAAGACAAAGTGTCCTGCTCCCTGGTTGTCATAGTCTAGTATGAACAGGGAAGAGAAAGACAACAAACAAATAAGTGAAAAGATTATTTAAATAGTGATAAGTTCTGGAACAAAAGCAGAACAGTTACCGGTAAAGAGTGATGGGCTAATTGAAACTTTGCAGTCGGGGAAGGCTACTGTGGAAGTGATCTTTAAGCTGAGACCTGAATGATAGGGAAGCAACAATCATGAAGAAGTCAGGGAGCAGAGCAAGTTGAAAAGCCCTGAGTGAGACGCCATGTTTGCATTTTTACTGGCAGGAAGAAGGTCCAGGTGCCTAGAGCCCAGTTTCACCAGCTAGGTCAGAGAAGAATCACGAACGGATCCACTAAGTTACCTTAGGTCACGATAAGATATCTAGATTTCGTTCTGCCCCCAATAGGAAGCCACTGAAGGGTTTTACATGTGAGAGTGAGATAATCTGATTTAAAATTTTTAGAAGATGAGTCTGGCCTCTGTGCAGAAGGCAAGAATAGAAGCAGTATCAGGTTATCACAGTGGTTCAATGAGATGATTGTAGCTGGGAGCTAGAGATGGAAGAAATAGGATGGATTTGGATTGTCTTGGGGAAGAGATGTCAGGACTTACAGAGCGAGTACATGACGTGAGTAGCAAGGGACAAGAGGAATCAAGAATGATCCCTGAATTAGACAAGCAGCTGTGTAGACTGTGGTGTCATTCACCAAGGTGATAAAGATTAGAGGAGAAACAGGAGTGAGAGACAGAGGGTGGGGCAGAGCCAAAAGTTAGGTTTGGGGTAGATTAAGGTGGACAGGCTGCTGGACATCCAGAGAGCACAGCAGCCAGGGGCCTCCACAGGCCTGAAGCTTGATAGGTACGTCTGGGTTGGAGCTCCAAATCTGCTGATCACCTACAAATGAATGACATTTAAACAGGGATGTAGAACAGACAGGCGGGGGCAAATGAGTGTGGAAGGAGGACAGATGGGGAGGGAAAGAAAAGAAGGGAAGAGGAGAAGTGAGGAAGGAAGAAGAAAAACATAAGGCTCCAAATCAAGCTGAGGAGCGCTCAAAGGGAGGAGAGTGAGAAACAGCGAGTGGTTTTAACAGTAAATACACCCAGAAAGTCGTCCCAGGAGAGGCTGAGAGAAGAACAGTGTGAGAGGTGGAAGAAAGTGCTGAGGGGTCAAGTTAGATAAAAGCAGCAAGTGACTGGATTAGACAAAAGGGAGGTCATTATGACTTTGATTGGAAACGATTCAGTGGTGTGATGGGGTAAAAAGCTCCACTATGATGAGTTGAAAAGATGAGGACAGCAAAAGTGGGGACTCAGAAGTGGAGTGACTCTAGACAACACTTTAAAGACGTTTTGTTGTGGGAAAGTGGGGCATAGGAGGAGTGAGCTGTCAAGGAAGAGGTTTTTTGCTTTGTTTTTAAGATGCAAGATTTGGTCCCCTTTGTATGGCAATAGAGTTGGAGAGAGAGGGGCTGGGTGTCAGAGCCAGGTCCTGAGAAGGTGAATGGGGATGGGACTCTGGCACAAGTCCCATCCGGAGGGTTGGCCTGAGAGAGGAGGTGAGCCATTTCTGTGACCACAGGGTAGCATCTGGCAGAGGCAGGCCAGATGCCAGCATTGATAACGGAACAGTCTGGCAGCTTCTGTGTTTTCAGTGAAGTCTGAGAGAAAGGCGTTAGCTAGAGTTTGAGAGGAGGAAGCAGGTGTTGGAGTTTCACGAGTAGAGAAGCTGTTGAAGGGCTTCTTTGCAGGACAGTGAACAACCAAGGGACACGTAGGCAGGTCACGAGCACTGTGGAGAGGACATCCATGTTTTGTGATTATAAATTAAAGTGAGACTAGTTTCTACAAGGCCATTTTGTCACTATTAGCTGCTCAGATTAGCTACTAGTGGATAATATCACGGTCGGACTTTTGACCAGGGACAAAGATGTTTCAAGGATGTACATTCCCAGCATCTGAAGGAATAGAGCGTCCTGAGGCCATACCCTGAAGTAGGGAAGGCTTACTGTAGGAGTCACTACATTCTCTCCCAGCATCCTTTCCTCTCTTCCTTTTCCAGAGTAGAATCCAGTTTTGTTATGTGTCCACCTAGCATATGAGATTCAAGGGAGTAGGAAACTGAACTCATCTCCACCTGCAGGAATAGATGCTGATAGCTTAAACCAATCAGCACATGCCATTGCTCTGATGATGGTTATTAATTAGTCCGGGGTGGACAGGGGGCCAATCAGATGGAAGGGAAGGACCTGATTTCATGCGTGGACTCCTGTTGTTTCTCTCTCCCACTTGATAAGAAAAAAGGAACCTGATGTCCTAGCGGTTGCCCACAGCTGCAAGAGGAAGCTGATGCATGCATAGCAGTGTCGACAGATAGAAATAATCTGGGACCTCAAAGACATTGTTAAATCCCTGACTCAACCAGCCTTGAAGCCCATCTTACTTCTAAACTTTCTGTTATCTGAGATCATAAATCTACTTATTTTTTAAAAATGAGCTTGAACCAGGGTTTCTTTTACTTGCAGCGAAAGCACCCTCATGGACAAAATTGTTCTTCTGTATTTACAGCCTGTTAGAAATCTTCAAAACCAGATTGACCAATGCTCACTTTCCTTTTAGTTAAACGTACAGTCTAATGACAGAGCACAGGCTGGTGTCTAGGAAGCAGGACTTAGGGTCGCCGGGGCAATTCTGCTCCCACACTTTAGGTTTACCATGAGGCGAATATGCCTGTCCACAAACTGGTCTTCCCAGTCATACTTGTTTTTATAATTGTGTAAACAATTGAAATATAAATGAAGATAAGAATTGTTTTATAAAATCTAAACTGAATGCTTTTAATAAATAGTGAAGGGAAAGTAGCTTAAAAAGCAAAACAAAAACAAAATCTTAGAGTTTGGTGTGGGTGAGACAAATGTAAAACATAAGGAAATTTTATTTAATCTAGAAGATTCTGAACTCAGATTGTTTCCCAATTGTCTTTGAGTTCTCTCTCCACCTTAAAGATGTTGGAAACCATTGACCTTAAGTCAACTTTCATTATTAAAAATCCACAGAGAACTCCAATCAGCTGTCACATACTTTAAAAAGAGGTTTTGTCCCTTCAAAATATGATCAAATAAAGGTATATTTATGTTTTACTTTAATGAAACATTCATAGCGGTTTCCATTTTTACTGTTTCCCTACTTTCACTGAATAACTACTTGAATGGATTACCCAACCAGGTACCAGTCTGGGGGACTTCCAAGTTGACATGTCCACTGTTCCCCTTCAGCCCCGTCCCCCATGGTCAACCTACTACCCTCAAATTCTCTCCTAACTCTACATCATCAGCACCTGTTTTTGCACAATTATCATTGTAACAGTAAGTGTCCTTTTCATTTAAATAAAAGGTATGGAAGGATCTACACCAAACTGTTAACTGCTGTTTCTCCATGAAAAGATTATGGGGTTTTTTTTTCCTTCTCATTTTCATGCATGAATAATAATGTGTGAACTAGTATTGATTTGGTCAGAAGAAAATAAAACAAAGAGTACCAAAGAATGCCAAAAAACAAAGAATATCTTGTCTTTTTATGAGAGTTTACTCTTTACAAAGAACATTTAGTTCCATTGTCTCAGTGGCACTTCATAACGACCCTATGAAGAAATCATTTATCCCCACTTACAAAAAAGGAAACCAAGATGGAGAGAAGGGAACTGTTTGGCCTCAAATGACAAAACTGGAAAGAAGTAGAGCCTGTTTTGATGCCTAGGTCCATGAGGCCTGCTTCAAATGGTTTTTGTATTCCTCTAAATCAGGGGTGTCCAAACTTTTTTCAACGTTTTTCACCAAGCGCCATATGCAGTAAAATACACAAACAGCCGGGCCACTCACTTGAGGTGAAGTACGTATTGCCTCACCTGGTTTATTTAAGTAAACTAAATATATTTTTGGAATTTGCTGCAGGCCAATTAAAAATGGATTGCGGGCCGCAGTTGGCCCGCAGCCCGCAGTTTGGACACCCCTGCTCTAAATTATCAAAGATGTCATGAAAATGGACTGATCATAGCTAAATATACTACCTCTGCCAGAATGGAGAGGTATGTTTATATTGCTATATTTTAGCAATATAAACAAATGTAGCTTTAAATGAGAGAAGCACAAGTCCAAAAAGGAAACAGATGAGGAGGAAGGCTTTCCCAGCACAGTTGACAACTCCATACAAAGTCAGTGTCCTGTGAGAGACGGCAGCAACTTTCCAGTTCAAATCCCATTTAAGACTTCAAAACTAAGCCCCATTGGTCTCTCCTGGAAAATGGAGGCCTACTGTTTAACCTCTTTAGACTTTGGCATTGTTTTCTCCAACTTGGGACGTGATAAATCTAACTACAGTTGTCAGGATTGAAATGGTAATATATGTAAAGCCCTGAAAACAGCAGCTGGTGGAGTCTCTCATCATCATTACCATCGCCATTACCAGTAATACTGTGAGGAGTGATGCCATACTACTGCCCCCGTAGAAGGCGAAGGACTTGCGGGGTACCATCTGGTTAATAAGCATTAGGCTCAGAGCAGCACTCTCTCCAAGGATTCATCGGAGCTGTTAGGATTCATCTCTGCTTGTCTCTGATCTCTGCATTCTCCTGCTGAAAATGTGGCCTCTCAGAGTTTTTGGGGTGACCTCCTTATCACCTCTGAGAGTTATCACCTCCACTTTGGCCCCCACCACTTTTCCATCCCCAGCCCTCTGAGCATGGGAAAACCAGTCTCTTTGTGGAGGAATGACATGCTTCCTCAGTGTCTTCCCATGTGAGGAGTTAATTTTGACTCCCCACTACTATAGAGGGTTCCAGGAGGCGGCCACCTTAGGTAGACCCCTGGAGAAAACGGCCGACGGGGGTCTTGTTCACAGGTGGCCTGAGCAGTCCTAGAACAGTGTGAGCCCTCAAGCAGAGCAGCCCACCGCCTCCTGTCTGTCCCCCTTGCCCACGATCCTTCCACCCAACTGGCCAAACCCACCACATGTTGACATGATTTATAGTCTCCAGGGATTTCTCATAATATGTCATTTGTACCACAACCTTGTAAGGAGTTATAACTGTTCCATTTTACAGTTATAAAAACCAAATAGTCTTTGAAAGCTGACACTGAAGAAAACCTTAGAAGTTAGCCCAACCCAGCCCCTTCCTTTTTCAGATGAGGATGTTAAGGCCCTGAAATGTTAAGTGGCATATTCAAAATCACGGCGACTGTGATGACAGCAACAAAGGTGACTTGACCAGATATGGCACTAAGCACTTCACATGTATCGTATTATTTTGTTCTCACAACCATCTTACCGGAAGAACACTTCAGATGAGGAAACTGAGAGGCCAGGAGTCAACCCCAGGTTTTCTGATGCAAGTGCTGGCTCCACCCCCCAGCACAGCTATCCCCAGTGGGGACACTCTCCACTCCTGACATTAGGGCCATCCAGATGAAGTGGTTTCTGGGGAGAGAGAAACGGGTGAGGCCTGCCCGATGGAATCAGGGCAAGGACTCAGGCATCAGGCAAGTAGTTGAGTCACAGGGAAGCTTGGCTAAGGATGAGACTGGATATGAGTATCCATCAAACTGGCAAGACCATCTCTGCAGCCACCCACCCTGACTACCTGGGATTTTTTTATGAGCAGCAACACAGTATAAGGAAGGTTGGGCTGCAGTGAGGGCCAAGGAACAGACCAGAGATTTTTTTTTAATAGAATTTTTTTTTTTTTAACATAAACCTCTAGAACTCTGGTGAGCTATGAACAGATGAGACAAAGGTCCAAAAGAAAGTCTGCTGATTGTATAAATTCTGCACCAAGAGTAAACCAATGGTTCTCAACTGGGCATGATTGCACCACCTAAGGGACATTTGGCAATGTCGGGAGACATTTTTGGCTGTCACAAAGGGAAGGAGGGCAGGGGTTGGAGTGTTCCTGGCAAATAATGAAGAGAAGCCAGCGATGCTGCTACACATCTTACAACACACAAGGCAGCCCCTTTCCACAAAGAATTATCTGGCCCAAAGCATAGTGCCCAGGATGAGAAACTGTGATGTAAATGAAGCAGAGTCGCGTGTAAACATGACCTCAATTGTACACCAAGCACCTCAGACTCAGAGAAATAGTGAAGATGGGCAAAGGGCATTGGAGCGAAGGTTGCAAGACCTGATCTCTAGTCCTGACTTGACGACAACTAGTTTGGAGACATTTGCCACCTCTGGGTCCCCTTTCTTTTCCCAGAACAGAGCAGCCATATGATGGCACCAGATGCTTCCTGGGGTTGGCTGGCCCCACACAGGAAACAACAGGGCTATTTCACACTTGAGGAACGCCGTTCAGCTATGAGAACCCAAGCATCACAAAGGCTTGGGTACCACATTTTGTTTTAGTAGAGAATCATCACTACCCCCCGCCACTTATAAAGGTGATCCATAGTCACTATAGAAACTTAGCAAAATATAGACTAACACTAAGGGAAAAAAAGAAATATTTAATAGTCCACCCCTTAGAAAAGACTTTTATTCTACAGGTCTTCAGTTACTAAACTCCACTATTCTGAAAGGGAACAGGAAGAGGAGAGGGTGGGGTTACTACACTCCCCTTTTCTTGTTTTTTGTTTTGTTTTTGTTTTTGTTTTTTTCTTTTTCACTTCCCTGTAGTGCAGCAGAGCTTTACAGACATTGAGTCAGAAATGGAGTTAAAATAATTTTAATTCTGGCTGTTTGACTTTGCACTGATGTCTTACCTCCTTTTTTAAAAAACTGTGGTAAAATACAAATGACATAAAATTTACTCTTTACTATTTTCAAGTGCACAGTTCAGTAGTGTGAAGTATATTTGCATTGTTCTACAACCAATCTCCGGGAATTTTTCATCTTGCAAAACTGCAACTCTATGCCTAGTAAATGACAACTCCCCATTTCCCTTCCCTCCCCAGCCCCTAGTAATCACCATCTACTTTCTGTTTTATGAATTTCACTACTCTGAACACCTCATATAAGTGGAATCATACCGCATTTGTCCTTTCGTGACTGGTTTATTTTACTTAGCATAATGTCTTCAAGGTTCATCATGTTGCAGAATGTATCAGAATTTCCTTCCTTTTCTATGGCTCAGTAATATTCCATGGTATGTATGTACCACATATTTTTTATCCATGCATTTGTCAGTGGGCACTTGGGTTGCTTCCACCTTTTGGCTATTGCGAATAATACCGCTATGAACATGGGTGTGCAAATGCCTTTTAGAGACCCTGCTTTCCATGTCTCTTGAGTCTCACTCTCTTTTGTTATAAAACGGAGAGAAGAAGAGCATTTACCTTGCACACCCCACAGGGAGAGTGCTAGATAAATAGCGAAGACCCAACAGCATTCGTTTTCCAACCAGAGCCGGGGTGGGATTGGAAAGAGCGAACGGGCCCACACTGGAAATGCAGGTTTGATTGGTGAGGCCGAGGAGACAAGAAAGACAGGCCTGCGACTGTTCCCGAATGAGCACCCACCCTCACCCCACCCCACGGAGTCCCCCAGCCTGGCCCTTTCATTGCTGTAGCTTTCCTTCCTGTCTTTGGTTTTGTTGTCTGCTTTCTCCGCAAAGCTCTTTTTCTCTCCTCTCAGCTTGGAAAATGTCTATTATTTTTCAAGGCCTTCTTAAGTAAGTGTGCTGCCTACAAAGCACCTATCTGAGAATGCAGGCATGTTCTGTATCACACTGGAAAGCCATTTCTACCAGAGTAACAAAAATCAGATTATCTCAGTGTATACATAAATTACAAACTTGGGAAAGCACTCTTTCAGAAGTGTAGGGTTATAAATTTCTACTTCAGGAGGCTACATCCTATCCCGATGGCCTAGAGACATGTCTCTAAAGTGCCCCGTTTCCTTCCAGAACTCCATTGGCTCCTAGGAGACTTGGGTCAGTCATCCCTCCAACTCTAAATTTTCCTAGGCCTTTGACCTCCATATTCACTGGGACATAACAAAGACAATAAAATTTCTTCCATGTTGGCGCACTGACGTTTACAAACCATTTTCATATGGATTGTCCTGTCTCATTCTCACAATATTATGAGGTGGGCAGACAAGGATGGGTGCCTTTATTTCAGAGGTGGAAATGCAGGAGCTCAGCAACACAGCCAGGATGTAGACATGCCAAAACTGAACTGTGTTTTCTGTCTCCTGCTCCTGTGACGTTTACAAATAGAGAAGTGATGGGGCTGACAAGCTGGGAGTCACCAAAGCCACATCCAAGAGCTTCCAAATCAGAGATGAAGAGATTGGAAAGGCTCAGTCTTTTTAGTTAGTTCTAGTTCTAACTCATAATAACACAAAGACGGAGACATAGAGAAATACTAGTGCATGCATATGTGTGCGTGAGGAGAGAAAGAGGCAAAGACATTTAAAATATGAGGGAAAAAGGAAAAACAAGTAATACCTGATCAATTACAGACCCAGTACTGTCAGGTAAATCTGGGAGTTAATTAAATGTGTAGGTGGCCCTACTTGAAAGGATCTCTTACAGATTTATAATCTAGGCTTTGTCAACATGCGTCAACTATTAGCAAAAGAGAAAGAGTTTCCTGTTGTTTAAAATGATGCATTGACCTGTTAGAAAAATTCATCACCTGAAAGTAGCTGCTGCATTGCCATTAGGAGGAGTTCATGCTGTGAGAAAAATATAATTATGGCAGCTCTGAGGATGTGACATTTTAGAACCCCTCTGAAATTAAAGGATATAAAAAAGATTTAGCCACATCACCAACACGCTGGCTCTGTTTGTTTCTGTTCTGTTCCATTCATTACAACTAACTACTCATATGTAAATAAATAATAGCATAATCCAAGCTTTTGTGCTTGTTTATTAAAATACGTGCATCATTCTCCACTGTTTCCTTGGAGCCCCCTCCCACAGCTTTCGTACTGAAGCAGTGACTCGTGTCTTCCTCTGGCACAGAAGCATCCTTCTCTTTCTTTCTTTGCTCCCGTAGAATAAGACTAGCACTTTTACAAAGGGTGACATCTCCAAATTACTGTGTCTTCAGGCGAAGCACTGTCCGAATTTAAGGAAAATGAAATCCCACAAGTTTCCTTGAATATGTCTGAGGGATTTTCTATCTTTTTACCCCATCATAGAGCATGATTTCTGAGTGGTCCCTGCTCAGACAAAGTTAAATGTTCCACGTCTATTGCTCTGCTTGGGAAATCCCCAGGGCCTGCAGAGTGCTGTGAAATTGGCAGTGGATGTGTCTGTAATGACCGAGACCAGCGTCTGCCTCAGGGCCACACAGAGTCCAGTCTGGTTGCCTGCCCCACAGGGATATTGGACAAAGTTTGGAGATATTTTGGGTTGTCACAACTGGAGGACAGTGGTGCCACTGCATCTAGTGGGTAGAGGCCAGGTGTGCTGTTCAACATCCTGCAATACAGACAGCCCCTCACAACAGAATTATCTGACCTGTGTTGTCTTGCTAGGGCTGCAGTAACAAAGTACCACAGACCAGATGCCTTAAACAACAGAAAGTTATTGTCTCACAGTTCTGGAGACTAGAAGCTTGGAAACAACACAGCATTAGTTCCTTCTGAGTGCTGCTAGGGGAGCGTCTGTTCCATGTCTCTCTTCTTGGATTGCCCATGGCTGTCTTTCTATGACTCTCCACATTGTCTCTTCCCGTTGTGTGTATCTCTGTGTTCCAATTTCTCATTTTTGCAAGTCACCAGTCATATTGGATTAGGACATACCCTAATGACCTCATTTTTACTTGATTACCTCAATAAAAACCCTATCTCCAAATAAGGTTGCATTCTGAGGTACTGAGGTTAGGACTTCAACATATGAATTTTGGGGAGACACAAGTCAACCCATAATACAGCCTAAAATGTGTTAAATATCTCATGTAATTTATAAAATACTGTACTGAAAACTAAACAAAAAGAATGCTGTGTGGGTATTCACCATTAACGTATACAGCTGAAAGCACTCCATCATGAAGTCAGAAAATCCTAAGTCCATTTTACATCGGCAGATTTTTAAGACTCTATTATGACAAAATCATGCCCCCTTCATCACTACAAGAACTAATACAGACCTTTTAAATATTAAATAAGAAATGCAAAAGGGAAGAGAGAGAAAAATAATTAATAAATAATTTGTTTCTGTGAAAAGAGAAAACATGTGAGGCGATAATAAATTATTTTCAAATATTCATGGATGAACTAAGCAATTTAGAATTTTTTAATATGTTTGCTTCAGCGATAAATATGAAAGATAGTCTGAAAAAATCCCACTCACGCTACAAAGACAGTAGGAGTGAAAAATGTAGGAACAATTATTTCCAATAATGTTACTTTTTAAAAGACAATAATTAAATAAAATTTAAAAATTACTGAAATATAGCATTTATCTAACAGAGTTTGCTTTGTTCACAAATGTATCTTATTGCTTAGAACCATGGCACGAAATATATACTGAAGAAAGTATTGAATAAATTGGTTGTTTCTCAGCCAAAAGATAATAAATAATAAGACGATTGGAAAGAAGTTATCTTTGAAGATCTTTACATTAAAAAGGAGTTTGTAATGTCACGTTGAAAATACCATGCACATAGAACTACCTTCTGATTTTTGGGGGCTCGCTTCGGGTGACAGATAATTAAACCCACGAACCTGTGCTGAGGCCCACTGATGCTAGGCCTGGGATGCACAGATGAGGAGAACGCTGCCCTTTAATGAAAGGATGTGGACAAGGAAACAGGTGGTATTTGCCACAATCAAGAGAAGCATCGGGACACGGAACACAAGTAGAAAAAGGTGGGAGTTAACGCCTAGAGAAATAACACATTCATTTTTTTTTTAAAGTCTTTGCCACATCTATCCATTCATTCAATAATCACTCTTTAAGCACTTACAATGTGCCAGGCACCAGGTTTGGGGCTAGAGAGAAGTTGGATGAGGCACTGCCATTTCTGATAGCCTTCAGTTCTGGTTGAAGGACAGAAAATATAACCCACAAGTGCATTGAAGTGTTAGAAGTGCCAGAAGGGTGCAGGGCAGAGTACCACGGAGGGAGAAGTCTCCTGATAAGAAAGGACCAGACCTCGCAGTGGGAAAGGCCCTGGAACACTCACATTCCCCAGCAGCAGGACCCAGGAGAAGAGAAACTCGAGCAGTCCTGGCCTCTCCTGTGGGTTTCCCTGAGCAGTGTGGTGTCCCCCCTAGAAACCCCCTCACCAAGGGAAGCATGGCAGGGTACTGATGCTCAGATCACTGAAAGTTCAGTTTGTCAAAAAAAAAACACAATTTGTCAAATCATCAATTCACCAAATTTACCATTTTACCAAAACAGCAACAACAACAACAAAAACACAAAAACATGCTTCTCTTAATTATTTACAACCCTTTAATAAGTTGCCTCCAATGAAAGAATTTCAGTAGTTTGCATCAATTTCTATAGTTTTTATTAACAAGGTTTAATTTTTGTCTTCATAGCAGCATTTAAAGAAATCTTTAAGTGTTTTAAACTGCATTAAAAATTCAGAAATCTTTTCATATCCAAAATGTCAGTGCTTGCTTCCCACAAGAATTTTTCAGTTTATGCTGATTTCTTTCATGCCTTTTTGGTTTTGCCAACATTTTAGCATATTTGTGATTGTTCTGCCAGTTTCTCAAGTACTTTATCAACCTCACTTTTCTAACAATGTAATAATTCAAAATTACTGGGTGAGACGGTTGTTCCTATGCCTTCTAGTTCATGTCTCATATTACCAGTCTCTTTAGCATGTGAAGATGTTTTTTAAAAAAACATTAAAACAAAATCTTTTCACAATAACTTTGTATTTACAGTCAGTGAATATCAAACTTGAGGCATTAATCATAGAAATCATTAGAATATAATCTTTTGGGCCTCCTCACTTCCTTTTTACTGTCTTGATTTATTTTATCTTAATTGGTTTTTGTTAGAAATATCAAATGTCATCATTTATAGGATAATTTGGACGACTGCTAATTTTTTTTCAGGTGCTTTTGAGTTTAAATTTTAAATTAAATACAGTTTCATCTGCTGTTTCTTCCTGAAAATCCCCAGTTAAAACTTCATTCCTTTATCTTAAGTTTTTACCATGTTAATATAATTTGACCTAATGTAATATAAATTGTTAATTACTAGAAGTTCAAAATTAAGGCTGATCTACCAGTTGAGGAATTGGCAAAGAATACCAAACAGTGAAAATTTTTAAAATGACATTCAAACCATTAAAAGAAACAATCGTTTGAATATTTGTAAAATATAAAAGTTAGATAAGTTGGTCATTGGAAAATTGAAACAGTGAATTGACCTCAAACCAATTTAGTATAAAATGTCCTGGAGGTTCCATTCTGTTCTTAATCCGTCCACAATGTTTGTGTGTGGTAGACTGAATAATGGAACATATGCCCCAAAGGTCCAAGTCCTAACCCCCAGAACCTGTGAATGTTGCCTTATATGGCAAAAGGGACTTTACAGCTGTGATTAAATTAAGGACCTTGAGATAGGGAGGTGATCCCAGATTCTCTGGATGGGTCCAGTGTCATCACAATGATCATTGTAAGAGGGAGGCATGAGGATCCTCAGAGTCAAAGGAGATGCCTATGACAGAAACAGAGACTGGAGTCACACGCTTGGAAGATGGAGGAAGGGGCCACAAGCCAAGGAATACAGGCCGCTAAAGAAACTGGCAAGGAAATGGATTCTCCTCTAGAGGCTACAGAAGGAACTAGTCCTGTTAACACCAGTGACACTGACTTAGGATTTCTGATCTCCCGAATTGTAAGAGAAGAAATCTGTGTTGTTTAAAGCCACAAAATTTGTTGTAATTTGCGGCAGGACCTATAGGAAATTAACACAAGGTGTTACTGACTCCTCCTCTCTTCTGGTTCTTCCTCCTGTCAATGCTCAAGGTTTTACAGCCAGGCCTTTGACCCACCAGGGGTGTTTATTATTCATCTTCTCCAGGGAGAAGATCAGCAAAGCCTGACTGGAGCTTTATGACGCCATTTCCCCCAATCCCTTTCATGGATCCTGTATATCCACTTGGAACCGATGAGATGGACAGTTGTACAGAGCCTTTAATGTTGTTTCAATGCTGTCCTGAGAAGTCACCAAAATGCCTTATAAAATTATGTCAATTCAGAGTACCTGAAGGGCACCTTGTACACCAGCCTCCCATCCTATTTTCCATCTCTAGCCATGCTTGGCTACATTTTCCCCATAAATGTGCACCAGATAATAGTGCTATATGATTCAGATAGAATATGGTCAGCATTACAAAAAGCATCCAACCTGCACATACATCCTGCAAATTTAGCTTTGTGGATTTCCCCCTTTTTTCCTGAAACAGCTCATGTTATCTTCCTAGCAATCCCGAGGCAGGCAGGCATTGTCCAGCCCCAGAAGACCCGAGATTAAATGACATCACCAAGGACTCACCATTAGTTAGTGACAGGCCAGGGGCTCAAACTTGAGACCAGCTCTGGCTTTGCACTTGTGACTTGGAGCTGGGGCACATGCACAGGTGGTAATTTCAGCGGTGCTGCTGAGGAAATACAACTCCACCTGCTGGTTCAAGTCAGAAATGCCCTGGTTAGATCTTGATTCCTTCATAACCTGCAAATGCCCGGGAGAGAAGCCTTCCAGGGCACCCGAGCTCACTCCAGTCCCAGCACCAACACGTTATCTCAGGACTCAGGGCAATTGCTACATCTGATTCTCCCAGGCTGCTGGGAATTCCAGGTCATGGCAGCTGTGCTCTCAGCCAAGCTATAGCTGGCTCCTTTCCCCAGAACTGGCCACTGCACAGTGGGTGCCAATTGTCTGGGGATTCCTTAAAGTTTGAGGCTGTGAGAGGAGAGGTTGTGTCTGAATCCTTCCCAGAGTGACCTCTCCAGAGACGAGATGCTGGAGAATCGCAAGTCCTGGGTCTCCCTGGTGTTTCCAACTGTCAAAGAGCCTGTGATTTCTGAATTACAAGAACCCTGGGTCCTGCTTTGCCAGAGAACTAAGAAAAGAAGAGAGAGTTCCTGGTACTGACCCACTGACCCTTGATGTCATTAACATTTTCTATCTGCTGCCTCAGAGGACAAGACCTAGTCCAAGAAGGAGCCCTCTGCTCCAGAATATGTGTCTCTTCAGTGCAGATGTGTACAAGACCTTCGGAGGGTCCCTTGAAGATAGGAGCTGCTTAGAAAGACAGCAGAGTTCACTGATATGTGGTATATAAACCCAAAACAACAAAAGAACAAGACAAACAAATGAGAAACAAAAACTCATAGACACAGACAATAGTTTAGTGGTTACCAGAGAGTAAGGGGGATGGGGGGGGGTGGGAGATGAGGGTAAGGGGGATCAAATATATGGTAATGGAAGGAGAACTGACTCTGGGTGGTGAACATACAATGGGATTTATAGATGATGTGATACAGAATTGTACACCTGAAATCTATGTAATTTTACTAACAATTGTCACCCCAATAAATTTAAAAAAAAAGAAAGAAAGAAAGACAGCAGAGTTGAAAGAGAAGGAAAAGCCCCCTCGCCGGCACTGCTTCCAGCAAAGTGGAGATCAAGCAAGGAAAACCACACTGGAGAAAGAGTATATAAGATAAGAAATTGGATAAAATGCCAGTATTCTAAAAGAAGGACTCTATAAAAGCTTTTTTTTTTACTGTTTTTATAAAACTGTGGTAAAATACACATAACAAAATGTACCATTTTAACCATTTTTCAGTGTGCAGTTCAGTGGCATTAAGTACATTTACATTGCTGTGCAAACATCACCGCCATCATCCATCTCCAGAACTGTTTCATTTTCCCAAACTGGAACTACCCGTTAAACATAACTGCCCATCTCCCTTCCCCCCAGGCCCTGGCAACCACCATACTACTTTCTGTCTCTCTCAGTCTGACTATTCTAGGGACCTCAAATAAGTGGAATCATACAGCATTTGTCCTTTTGTTTCTGGCTTATTTCAGTAAGCGTCTTGTCCTCAAGTTTCCTCCATGTTGTCGCACGTGTTAGAATTTCCTTCCTTTTGAAGGCTGAATAATATTCCGTTGTGTGTATAAACCACATTTTGCTTAGCCATTCATCCATCAGTGGACATTTGGGTTGTTTCCACATGTTGGCTATTGTCAATAATGTTGCTCTGAATATGGGTATTCATCTAGAAGACTTTTAAATGTGAAACCCCAACTACTAGAAAATATCAAAATTTGGGCAAGTGAAGAAATCTCACATGTATAGTGAGTGTGGAAAAATCATACTGCAAAAAAGTTCCACCATAAAATGCATATGAGAATACATACCTGTATGTGTCATGAGTGTGGGAAAGTTTATATAAGAACTCAGTTCTTACTCAACGTCAAAAAATAGAAACTGGGAGGAAAACATTTAAATGTGATCACTGTGGAAAAGCCTTAGGCAGAAAGAACCCTTACCTTCTAGGACATCAGAGAATTCTTAGCACGGAAAAATGACCTAAATGTGTGAATGGGGAAAATGGACAATTACAAGTCGCACAGTACTCAACATGAAGTTGAAAGAAAGTTTAAAGAAAGTCTATTTCTCTAAAGAGAATGACAACCCCATTAACCTTGGGCAGGTCATAGCACACGTGCAATAAGTGTGGGGAAGGCTTCAGTCACACAGACGAATGCACATATGCCTAAGCAATAAAGCCATGCCCTAGCATGTACAGCAGTAGATACCATGAAATCTACAACAAAGAGAAACTTCTAGAAATAAAGCAATTACGGGGAATCCCATTTTTGAAATTTAAATTTTATTATGTATCAGAGTATATTAAAGAGATGATCAGTGTGAGAAAATATTTCTTTGCAAGGATTCTTGAATGTGCTTTACACAGATCTTATAATAAATAAAATATGCAGAACAAATAAAGGAAGGGAGGGAGAAAGGGAGGGAGAACCTATACCTTTGGCCAAGACAAAGCACAAAGCTATTCTCTGTACTCTGGTCCAAAGATCCCAGTAGCAGAGTCATAAGGGAGGGCATCAGAGATCATGGGCACTGGAGACCTGAAGGAGAGAACAAAATGGAGAGCGGGGGTGCTGGGCCACCCCCTTCTACATGTGGGGGGTCTCTGAGAGAGGCAACTGCAGGATCTATGAAGATCAGACCAACGCTGAGCCAATAACTGGTTCTTCTGGTGGGGCCTTTGCCGATGTGTCACCCCTCGAAGCTCCCCCCTCCCCGCTTCACACATCCACACACTGGCAGAATGTTCTCCCCAGCAAGCTCACAGGAGTCCCTGAGGTCAGCCATGGCAATACCACCTGTTCTAACCAGATTGAAGACTAAAGCCATAGAAGGTTCCAGGAATGTGGGTTTCCCAAGATCTAGTGAGAAACCCTGCACGACATCTGTCACCTTGTTTGAAAGGAGGCTAATTCTTCATCCAGGACAGCATCTGGCAAAAATGTACCATTTTTCTTTCCTCCCCAACCCCCTCTACTGCTAGGGGGTGCTGGATACCTCATGATTACCCAGGGCAAGAATTTGTCCTTCCTCCTCCCTCCCTGCCTGCCTGCCAGAGTAGTCCTCCTCTCCCCACGGTGCCTGTCCCTTCTTCTCAGGATCTGGCTCCCTAACAAACTAGTCTGATGAACAAGCCAGGGCTCTCCTGGCAATCACACACCTGTGTTTTAGCAGGAGTCATCCACGAATCACTAAAACCATCAGCCCTGACTGGGTTAGGATGCAAAGGAGGTCCAGATGTGGACTCAGAATATGTAAAAGGCCCAATTTAAACAAGTTCTCTCTGAGCCTCAGTTGCCTCATCTGTTAAATGGGTATAATGATGCTCCTTTCACAGGGATGTTATAAGAACCACGGGAGGCAGTGCACATCACCTTAGCTCAGTACGTGGCAAATAGGACGGCACTTCATGAGAAGCAACGAGTCAGACAAATACATACAAACATGTAGCTTAATAACATATTTACAACAGTAGGATCCACAACACCAGTAATGTCTAAGGTATTGTTAATATTGTTCTCAAGTAGAAATCTTAGTTACTGAGGCAGAGAAAGTAGGTGACTTTTCTAGAGCTGGTGGGATCAATCATTCAACTGGGCAGTGCTTGGTCTCCATCTATGAGTAAAACCTATCCTATTTCAATCTACTCTATATCTTTGGGTCCCTAAAGAATACCAAAAGTTAAAAACATGCATGTATGTTTCCTGAAAGGAAGGCCACTGTGTTGTCTGTGTCTAAATTTTCAATAATTCACTTGCTTAGGCCCTCATCAACTTGTCTGTCTGTGATTTTGCTAACGGAATATAGAATTTCTTTTTCTAACATGATATTATCTCCCAGTACTGTCCTGAAAAAATGTGAAAATACTAGTTATACAAGAGAAAAAGAAATAGCAATCAGGGCAGAGATGCGAAAGAACAGAGGGGCTCAAATCCCAGCAAAGCAGAGATCGAAAGAGGCAGAGGAGGCCGTGAGGAAGTGAGCAAACCAATAAGCTGGAAGCCAGCCAACGTACGGTCTCCCAGGGAGTCCATCAATCTGCGGACTGTGCTATAATAGTTTGTTTGCATTTCTGTTTCTTCTTAAGGCAATGTGCATATTTCACTTCATCTTTTATTTTCCTTATGGTTTCATTATCAGAACAGGAGGAATCTAGGCATGAAGGAAGAGTTATTTTTTTCCTCAAGTGCTACATCTGTTAGTGCTTGGATATAAGTGAATTAATTGCCAAAACATCTGAGGGGGAAGGCACGTGTTTGTTCTTCGGTTTAGTCACCAGGAATTGCCAGAGCCTCATTTCAACATCCTATCCTTGGTTGAAAAACAAGTACTCACCAGCAATGGGTGCCAACACTTAGACAATGAAGAGGGAGTTTACTCTGAAATGATTCTTTTTCTACTCCCAAATACCATTGCTCATTTGATGTAGGAGTGTACTCATGACTCCTTAAGTTACACACACACACACACACACACACACACACACACACACTGGCCCAGTAAACGTTTACCCTAGTACAGTTGAATTGTTAAGTATTGTATTAAACATATAGATAAGTGATTTAGTCCTTTTTGGTGATGACGAACTTTATCCAACAAATATATTTGTTAAAGTATTTGATATACACTACAGTGAAATTCTCTTGAAACACAGAGAAGAATTTCCTGCTTTCAAAGAAAACTCCAGGGACAGCTCATGTTTATGAAAAACCATAATAAAAATGTGTTGGACCACAAAGTTTTAGTATTTACACTAGTACTAATTGATTGTGTACTAAGTCTTCTTCTTCTAACATTCAAGAAGAATTTTCCTATACCAGCCCCATTCACACTCCTCCCTAACTTCCCACCGTCCCTCTTTCTCAGGGAAATTTTCTCTTCCCCAATTATTTGGGCTTTTGTGATACTAAACAAGGGAAGAAGGTGGAGAGAGGAAAGAGACTGAGAAGGCAGAAGAAAAGGGGGACTTGGGCCTAGAGGCTGAGTGGATGCACATTACAAGGAAGTGCAGGTAGTAGAGAAGGCTGATACGACAGAACAGGGAGGGACTTTTATCCCAATATGCCATGGTGCTGTTCACTTTACTCTTCAATCTCTCACCAAGTAACATCACACTATCCCTTCACAGAGTTGAAAACCATTCACAGGTAATGATTCTTAAATTTATAACTCATGCTTTGACTGCTCTCCAGAGCTCCAGACCCATTTGAATTTTGTTTAAGAAGCATCTCAGCTTAACTTGTCCAAAACAAAACATTTGATTAACACTCCCCCCAAAACTTGTTTCTCCCCCAGTCTTCCTCAAACTCAGGAAAGAGCAGCAAACCTGTTTTCAAGTGAAGAGCTAAAGGTTCATCCTTGATTCTTCGTTTTTTCTCTCTACACTTGTAATCACTTCTCTAGGGACTCCCATCAGGTGACCCTCCAAATATAATCAAAATGGCCCTGGGAGGAGTGGAGGTGAGGTGGGAAATCTACTTCAGGAGGAGTGGAATGTGGAACTTAGCATAGGTCCAAATCAGGGAGTTCTTCCTCATGCGGGAAGCCACTGTCTGCCTGGACCTCTGGTCTACCAGCCTTCAGAACAGAACGCCAACACTGCCTTCTTCCCTCCGACACTTGCGCTCAAGTCCACAGCTTTATCTTCATGAGTTTTTGAGCAAAAGAGTTCAGCAACAAAAGAGTACACACTATAAGCCTCCATTCATGGAAAATTCAAAAAACAGACCAAGCTGCTGCTGTCATGTTGGTGATAAGGGAGGGGGACGACTAGAGAGAGTTTCCACAAGCTTCCAGGGAGCAGGTCATTTTGTTTCTTGAGCTGGATGCTGTGACACAAATATGTTCACTTCATGAAAATTCATCAAGCTGTACATTTAGGACTTGTGCTCATTTCTGAATGTATATTGTACTTCAATAAACGGATTACTTAAACATAAGTGTTAGCTAGACGTTTGGAAAAGATTAAGCAACTGTTTCTGGACTGAGGATGTTTGTAAACCATGAGAAACCTCAAAGCATCTGTATGCTGAAAATACATGATTTGATCCTTCGTACCCAAAGAGATTCAAAATGCATCCTCTTTCAACAACAAATGACTCTTTTCTCTCATAGTACAAAATCACTCACATTTTTAATTCAACTGAAAGAAAACTGGGAGTCAATCACTGCTAAACTGCAGAGAGTTGTAAAAACATCCAAAATGTGATGAATGTTACAAAAACTTGGGTAGAGACTCTCTGGAGTAGATTTCATGATGTATGTGACAGAAGCCAGAATTCAACCATGCCTGTCAAAATCATCCTGAGACTTCCATTAAATCAGATTTTCCTTCTTTCTTAAAAAATCCCAATGGAGCAACTGCATCTTACCATGTGTCCTCTTTCTTTCCTGACTGTCTAAAATGGGGGGGATGGAACACAGAGATACCCTACTCAGCCATTTTCCCCTCCTTATAGACAGATACTGCTGCCATCCCCAGCCTGGCCTGCCAAATGTAATGCCCTGGCCCAAGTTTCAAAGTCTGACTGGGCTGCCAATAACCAAACAAAAGCAGGTTTTCTGGCCCCAAATTCAGTAGGTATGCTAAGCAGTTGCTCGCATGGTGCAACTTCCGTATGTCTCAGCAATCCCTCTTCTGGTTATCTACGTGAGAATTTTGAAAACACTAATTCATAAAGATATATGCACCCCTATGTTCACAGTGGCATTATTCACAATAGCCAAGACATGAAAACAACCTAAGTGTCCTTCAGTGGATGATGGATAAAGATGTGGTACATATAGACAATGGAATACTATTCAGCCATAAAAAGATAAAATATTGCCATTTGTGACAATATAGATGGATCTTGAGAGTGTCATGCTAAGTGAAATGAGTAAGACAAAAAAAGAGACAAGAACCATATCATTTCACTCATATGTGGGATATAAAACAGAAAGCAACAAATGAGCAAATAAAACAAACAACCTCATAAATACAGACAACAGAATGGTGGTTACCAGAGTTGAGAAGAGGGGTGGGGGGAGGAAGAGGGTAAAGGGGGTCAAATGTATGGTGACAGAAGGAGGCTAGACTTCAGGTGGTGAGCACACAATGGAGAATACAGATGTCACATTATAAAGTTGTACACCTGAAATTTATAAAATGTCGTTAACCAATGTTATCCCGATACATGTAATTAATCAATTATTTTAAAAAAGAAAAAGACAGGACAAGGGCCCACATAAATAGACCCTTCCTGCTGGCCTCGGGTCATGAATCACACCACGATTACTTACTGGCTGTCAGATCCACCCTAGGCTCTTGCCTCTGTAGCACCCCTCAGCCGCCCAAGCCAGCACCCATTAGATCTTCTACTCCTGGCTCAGATGGGACCTGCTACCAGTTGCCAGGACCCACTGTGACCTGAGGCGATGCTGAGTTAACCAACTTGTAGCCTAAACTACAGCATCAGCGCAGCAGAGGGGAAAATGGAGAGAGAGTTGGACGTTTGATTCATTCACTCAATAAATATTCATGGAGCACCATTTTGCCAGACACTGTTCTAAGCACTGGGAACGTAGCAGTGAAATTATTCCGTTAGATTTAATGATATGAGACAGACAATAAACAAAATAAATAAACATACTGTATATTATATTAGAAAGTGGGGAAGTATAATGAGGAAGAAGACAGGGAAAATGGGGTGGGGGGAAGCTAGACACTTTAATTAGGGTGGTCAAAAACAGTTTTGCTGATTTTTTAAAAAAGCACTGGCATGATCATCAAGGGAAAACTCAGAATTTTGCCAGATCGCTCATGCTTATTATAAGGTTTAGTATGGTTGTATTTTGAATTACATGTAGGGGTGGGAGAAGTGAACATTTAGAATTCCTAATCTGTCCCAGACCTAAGGCAGGGGGATTCAGAACTCCAGCCGCAGTCTGGGCTCAACGCGGTCACCACTGCCCACCTTGGACCTTGCGTCCCAGTTCTGCTCATTGGTGCCACCATCTTCCTATGCCCAGACCACATCCTCCATCACGGACCCCGAGACTGATGAGATTCTTTCCATGCCCTGATTCTGAACACCTGTTCTGCTGCTCTATCTGAGAACAGTCCTCCCCTGATGTTCCAGTTCTTACGGGGGTTTCTCCCTTGGTCCCTCTTCTTCAGTTCCTAGTCTGATCCCCTATTTAAAGGAATCCTGGGGCTAGGGCTATGCCTTGTCCTTGACAGTACCAGTCCCCAAAGTCTGAAAAACCCTCATGAGTCCATCCAAAGTAAGGCACCTTGAGATCCACAACCCAACGCCCAGCCTGCCTGTCTGCCACCTCAGGGACATCTACTGATCTCTGCCCAAGTTAGGACAAGCCATCTGTTCCCATGGCCCTCCAGATATGGGACCAGAACTTGCCACACCCTTGGAAACTAACTTTTCTCCTCCTTGAAGCACCCTGCAGCTGTCCTAGAACTCTGGCTACCTCCTCACACCTGTGAGACGATCTAATTTTAGGACCTGGGCCTTCCTCTCTGACATTGCCTGGCAATAACTGGCCCTTTCAAATGCATGTCTACACTACCATTTATTTTCTTCAGAGTTCTTTTTTTTTTTTTTAACAGCTTTTCAAAAAAAAAAGTTTTATTGAGGAATAATTTGCATTCAATGCTGTTTTTTAGTACATTTAGAGTTGTTCACCTCTCACCACATTCCAGTGTTACAACATTTCTACCACCCCAAAAAGATCCCTCAGTCCATTTGCAGTCTAACCCCAGTCCCACCCTCCATTCCAGGCAACAACTAACCTACTTTCTGTCTCTACAGTTTTGCCTTTTCTGGACATTTCATGTACCTATAACATGTGGTTGTTTGCAACTGGCCTCTTTCACCTCGCATGCTGTTTTTGAGGTTTATCCACGTTATAGATGTGTCAGGAGTTCATGCATTTTTACTGCATGGATACACCACGTAGTATTTCTCCATTCATTATGTTATTTGCTGATGGATATTTGCATCATTCTTAGTTTTGAATAATGCTGCTCGAAAAACATCTATGGACAAGTCCTTGCACGCACATGTGTTTTCATTTCTATTTTTGGGTGTTTTTTCCCAAATCCTCTCCCAAGTGAGAAGAGATTTAATCAATAATGCTTTGCTTAAATTCCTGCAGCTTAAGAACTGAGGAGAGGAAGGGGAGGAGAAATACGGGAGATGTAGGGGTAGAAGAGAGAGAATAGCAGGGAATTAATCTCTGTAGGATGAAAAGACGGAAGGCAGAGGCAGTCACGGTCCCATTCACATGTCTTGCCTAGTGGTTTGGGGAAAAATAAAGCAGCTTCTTCTGAGGGAATGGAGCTCTATGCAGTTTTCATATTTGATGAAAAAGTCAATCCATTGTTGAGACGTCTTAAAACATTTGAATGCCCTGCATGTGTTGAGGACAGATCTGAGTGTCATCCTTGATTTCTCATTCTCCCCCACAGTCTATATTCAATCACTACATGTACCTCCTTAATCTCTCTAAAAATGGCTCAATCACTCTCAAATTTCCTCCATTCCACGCTATCACTCAAATCCAGGCCATCATCCTTTCTCGCCTGGACCACTGATCTCCTTGATTGCTCACTGAATCTTATCTTACCATTCTCCAGAATAATCTGTCACTCTCCTGATACAAACGATGAAAACCCTGAGACCCCCGCTGTGTCTCAGCTGCATCGCTCACCGACAGCTCCTCCTCTGACTCACCACTCCTCAATTCCTCACTCTATGTTTCAGCCTTTCTTTGTCTCCCACATATCCTTCTTTTTCTTCCAGGCTTTTGAAACTGTAACTGTCTCTGCCTGATGCTTTTTCCTTCTTGACCCACCTAACCTGTTATTCCCCAGGTCCCACCTTAGACATCACTTCTTTCTAGAGGCCTCTTCTGGCCCACAGAGAGTTGGGGCAGGCACCTCTCTTGAGTGCTCCCATGGAAGTCATCTTACCTCAGTCTTAATGTTCATTACATAATGGACTTGCCTGTTTATGTGTCTGTCTTCCCTTCTAGACCAGAAGTTTCCCAAAGACCAAAGCAATGACTGCTTTACCAGATCTCCTCAGCATCCAGCAGGGGGTCTAGTATAGTACATACTGATGGAATAAATGCCATCGAGTGTCAAAAAAAACCACAAAACATATCATGTCCATAATAGCCAGACTTGGGGAAGAAAGCATAGAACAAAAATTCCACTTTTTAATGTCTTTATTAATTAGAAGATGTTATTTACACACACACACACACACACACACACACACACACACACTCACAGAGCCATGATCAATGGCAACTTCAGCGTGGCAGCTATTTGGACTGGCTGTGGGACTGTATGGGCTCTAGTGTTGCTTCCACCATATAAGAGCGGGAGACTTCGTGCAATTCATTCAGCCTTTCTCCATTTGCCCAAAGAGTTGCTTATCTTGCATGGTTATTTAGCGAATCTGGTAAATGAGTGTAGATTGTGGATTTTAAACATTACAAGATACTATATAAATATAAGGAATTACTATGTACTGCTATTCCTCTACTCTTCAAAATAAACCTTTGCAATCTTAAAATTACACACACAATAATTTTATTACTTAGAAAAAAATATGACAATAATTCCTTCTTTGAGCTTCATATTTAGACGCTTCAAAATACTTCCATTATCTCATTTGGTCCTCATAAACGAGATAGGAAAAGTAGGAATTAGCATCTCCATTTTATAATTACTGAAACTGAGAACCAGAGATTAGATGATTTTCCAAAGACAAGCTATTCTGAGCTTCAAGGAAGGGACTGAGTCTTCTGTTTCCTAACTGGGTTCTGCAGTTGCCATATCAGACTTCTAAGGGTTTCAACTCTGGAATATTTCCTCTCCCACATCCCCAAACAACAGACACACACACACACACACACACACACACTCCCATCCCTAGGTAAAATCACCCTCAACTTCACAGAAAATTTCATTCAAGGAAATAGTCGTATCCAGGGAGATTTCGACAGAAACACATTGCAGACTCCAGTGTACCCCAAGCAGTGGGGCAAAGCATAACACTTAGTTCTCTATAAAACTAAACCTCTCATTTAAGGAGCCAATGGAAGAAAATCAACCAAAATTCTGCATTGACATCATAAAAATATCTTTTGTTATCCCCTAAAGACAGATTGTAGATATACAACATGTTAATATACTGTCAATTTATTCATTTTTATGTAATCTCCTCCAATCAATGTAGATTTAATTCCATTTATATCTGGCATACTTCCTTTCAAGGCTTGGTAATTTCTTTTCTATTTTTACTCATTCCACTTTTGCTTCCTGTCAATTTTTATATCAAAATTTGCTTCAGTTCCATTTGGCAAGGTGCAGTTATAAAAATATTTCCCATACTTTAATGTTTAAATTTGCCATTGCACTTTAAAATGGTTCTCCGTGCCAATGGTCCACGTCAGCTCTTCCAACTGGCACAGCTCCCAGACTTGCAGAAGGCAGGAGCTCGACTTCTATAATGCCTCTTCTTCATTGTCTGAATTTATCTTTTTTCTATTCATTGAGCATGCATCGAGCGCCTACTGTGTGCTAGGTACTCTGTGAAATTAGATAGTAACTGACTAAACCTTGGTTTATGATGGCAGCACAGGTGTTCTGAGGAAGATACCCCCGCTGTCATGGAGGAGGTGGTAGATCGAGGTGGGAGGGGGACTTGGACAGACAGGAGTCATAGAAACCATGTCTTCTACTCCTTACCTAGAAGGGGAGTGTAAACGCAATGTGTCGCAGAGTGGGACTATTCTGCAATCCCTGGGCCATAAAACACAGGGAATAATCTAAAAATGAGCCTCTCTGGTATGCGTGGCTGTAAGTGGGTACTGTAGAGGTGCAGGGGGTGTTACTGCACTATTTGAGACCACAGACATGGGTTATAGACTTGTCATCTTCCCAGTTTTTCAGACCACCTCCGGTGCCATGGGGAAGGAATAGAGGACCATGGTTAAGAGTTAGGCTCTGGAGCCGAACTGCTCGGGTTCAAATCCCTACTCTGCCACTCATTACCTGTGTGCCATGGGGGGAGTTATTTATCTCCTGTAACTCAGTTCCCTCACCTGTACAGGAAAGTAGGTGTCACAGGAGGGCTAATCGAGTTTGTTGATAGGAACCATGCCTAGAACAGTGCCTGGCACACAGTAATCTCTCCATGCATATTTGTTGTCATCATGATTCCTGGTTTGGGTTTTTCAAGAACCCACAGGCTCTGTGGCCGGAATCACCCTTTCTAGGATGTTCTAGTAGACATTGTACAGTGGCTCAAGGTGGGATGGTAAGAAGGAGCTGGGAATTTTAGCTGGTGGCAACATAATTGCAGCGTCTTTGAGCTGTCTCCTATATTTATAATTGGCTTATAACCATCCCCATTACCTTCTTTGTCTCACATTGGGAAGGGAAGCAACATTTATCTAAGTTTCAGATTCATTTATTTACTAAGCACAGAACAAAGTAAGGGCCTCAAGAAAACACTCATGGGTAAGGCACGAGGTCAGGGTGGCGGTGGTTTTAAAACAATTCACTCAAAATCATACAACTGGAAAGAGCCTGAAAAGGAATTTAGAGCCAGATCTGCACAGCTGCAAATGTCTGCTCTCCCCACAATTCACCACATTTAAGCGGTGAGGGAACGCACACGTATATGTTCCTGCACTCCAGGAATAGACATCAAGTTCACTGTAATCACACTGCACCTGTATATAATGTGGGAGTGGCGAGGGGTGTGCAGGAAATCATTGCCCCCAAGTAAAACTAGAAAAGGGGTACCAATATCATTTCCTGCTTTGTTGCACATTCATAAACCACAGATGCTCCTCTCAAGCCGAATTATCCAAGTGAACAAATACATTCACTCATTCATCTGATAAGCAATTTTTAGCACCTACTATGCGCCAGGCGTTATTTTAGACACTTGGGTGTGCGGCAGTGAAGAAAACCAGCAAAATAATCAGATTAGGAGATTCCATTTCATTGGTATGAGGGTGGAGGAGACAGATAATAAACAAGCAAACACAAAAACGGGCAAATTAATTTCAGACTATGATGGGTGCTATTAAAAAGATGAAATACGGCAATGGGATAGAAGGAATCACTCTTTGCTCAGCAACCAATGTGAGCTTTTAAAAAATGGGTATATTATTTCATGCCCTGGCTTCAGACGTGTCCATTTCGTTGTACTTGGAATAAAATCCAAACTTCTTCCCATGTCCCTCAAGGCCCCACCTGATCTGCTTCCTCCAACTTCATCTCCCACCATCCGTGTCTCATCAATAATCTCCAGTCATCCTGGCCTTCCTTCTGTCCTTCAAAAATATGAAGCTCCATTCCCTCTCCAGGCTTTGTACTTGTTCCTCCTTTCTGGAACATTCTCCTCCCCCCTCCCAGCGTCCCTTCCAGGTCCCCAGCTCTTTCAATGGTTCATTCATTCTCATTTTTCTGCTAAAAAAAAAAAAAAAAATCACCTCTTTCTCTAACCTTATCATTAATTCTCTCTTTTTATTTTGCTATTTTTCTTTTCTTCACACCACTTACCATGATCTAATAATATCTGATTTATTTACTTACTTGTTTGCTGTCTCCCCCTCCTGCTCACGTACGCAGGTTTTAAACACCATGAGGGCAGACAGTCTGTCTCATTCACAGCTGTATCCCCAGCAAAGAGTGGAGTACTTTGCTCCACATGTTCATCCCTTTATTCATTCATCTAATGCATATTCATGCACTGACCAGGCACCACGCTAGGCTCTGAGGATACTTAAACAAGATTATAACCCATGGCACTTATGGTCTGGTAATAAACCAGCAATAACGCAATAGAGTGAAGCCACTGTGGGAGACTTTTACTTTAGTGCCCCTCCAAAATCTAGGCCTCCCACATCCACACCCTTATATAGGTCCTGCCCACACTGACTTTGTCCAATGAGAGAGTAGCAAGCATGATGCAAGGAGAGGATTGGTAAGCACTTGCACGGGAAGGCCTTTCCATCATATAAAGAAGCCCCCAAGCTGGCCATACACAGAAAGCCACATGAAGAGAAAGAGAGATAGAGAGAGAAGTTCCAGCCTTCTAACTGCCTCACCAAGTTTTCAGACATGCGAGACGTTGTACTCATCTTGAAAGTGATGGCCCCATCCACGATCCGACTGCAACAGCATGAACCACCCTAAGTGAGACAGCAGAAGAACCACCAAGCTGAGTCCCAACCATCCCACAGAATCATGAACAAATAAAATGTCAGTTGTTTTAAGTCACCAAGTTTTGGGTGTGGTTTCTTACATAGCAATAAAAACATAGCCATGTACATCTTTTCTGAAAAGATACCTTCTTTTGTTAAAATCGATACCAGGTTAAGGTTTTAAATTTTGGTTGATTCTTTTTCCCAATGTGATTTCCATTTTTAAATGATCTTTTCTATGTGATTATTGATATGGCATAATACTTAGTTTGCTCTAAGCACACAAATTTACTCATATAAAAAAAGAACAATCAATAGACTGCTGTCAAGGAAAGAAGGCAACAACACAGAAATTATAGGAGAAAGGGGAGTGAAAAACAACTGAAGACAGTCTGGGAGAATGACTCTTGTTTGCACTTTTGGTAAACTGATTATCTCATGTCTCTCAAAGAACTCAGTCTGGACAGTCTGTTCTTAAGTCGGCTGATGAGGGGTTTGCAAAAGAAAGAACTTAATTGCTTATGGAATCTCCCCCAAACCTGGAGAGTTTATCAGGTTGCTTACAGGACAAGCTGTCTGTGGGCAATGACTAGAGGGGATCCCTCCATTAGGCCTGGATCACGGCTAAGCCAGGTCTGCATCGTTTTACGCATCACAGTTTTACACAGTGATTTTAATGTATTTAGTCACTCTAGTCTAACTTCTTAATTCATTCTTTTAGATTTTCTCAGCATAAAATTAGATCGTCTGTATACAATCATTTTGTCTTCCTTTTCAGTAATCCACATATAGTCACCGGCAAACCATAACTCACATAAAAACATAAACTGCAAATCTCTCAGAGTGCACGTCCAGTTGGTGCTGGTACTTTACAAGGATCCCATCTACACAGAAATGTTTCACCAAAAGTACTCGGACCAGGAAACAAGGGCAGATAAGCTGTGTAGAGTTAATTCTCACCATAAAAACTTTTCTGAAATCATCTGACCCCACAGGAAGCTCTGTCTTAGAATCCAGGCAGTAACAATTCTTGCTTAAATATTTAGCAGATGGTTAATTTTTATCACAGTAGCACTCCACAATCACCCAACTCTACAGGATGCTGAGTTTATTTCCTGTAAAATCAAAGCAAAACAAACACTATCTGGCTGGAAATGGTTGTAATAATATCCAACAAAATAGAGGTTTTTATTTTATTTTAGAGCTAAATTTTATAGGTAAATATTTCACTATCTTGCTCTTCTTTCTGTCTCTGATGATTTCGCACACATTAACACACACACCACAACCACCACCACCACCACCGTTACCATCACCAATGCAACGTCACCGACCCTACATAATACACCTAGCAATCTTTGTGTGGGAGTCAGATTTACACTATGTAAATGTTCACCCAAGGAACTACCATGTAGCTCTAAACACTACCTATTCACCCTAGGAAATTTGCTGTGATGCCTGGCTAAGAGATGGAGTTGTTTGTGGAAGAGAGTAAAAGTTGCTTCCTCTACCTGAAGAAAGTTAAAGTTTATTCCACAGGTCGGTCAGTGGTTAAATCTCTAGGGAAAGCCCCTTTCTTCCTCAAATCCTCAACACATCTCTGAAAGTCAGGAGAGTCGGAATTTTCTTCCATTTAGCTGATCCTATGGCAAGTTATTAGGGACAACAAGGCGGGCATTCACCTGCGTATGTGGTCTAATGAGCAGTGCCGAGAGACTCTCATCTTTCCTGAATACCAGAGCAATTGTAACGTACATTTATACCATTCCATTTGCAAAAGGAAGGAAATTTCCTATTTTAAAAACTCTTAAGTGATTCTGAAAACAATCCTTTAGGGATTCAGTATCAACCACCGTCACATCATATTAAAGACCCTAAGGAAAGAAATGTGGGATGGACGTGATCTGATTAAGGAGGTGGGAGAAAAAGTTGGAAGCTGAAGAAGCTGTGGCTAAGGGACTTTAGGCACCCAGATGCTAAGAATTTAGATACACTGGGGTTCAGAGAGATGGAGAAAGGAAGGCAAGTACAGAAAGAAGTAGTGATGATGACAAAGGCAAACCTTGCCCCACTTTTCAGTTTTTCGTGCTCCTAAAATCTTTGTGGTGGCAGCTCTCTCTCACTGCGCATTGAGATAGCAGGTATGTGCACTCTTTGCATGTTACCTCATTACTGCTTCACATTTCCCAGCAGGCTCAACATTGGCTTAGCGTGAACGCGCAGCTGGGAAAATGTTCTACTTTATAAGGTTATAGGATAATGTGAGATAAGTGCTTTGCAAGTTGTAAGGCATCCCAGAGTGTGGAAGATGGTATCTTTTTCTGTTCCCATAATTCTTATTCTCCATTGTGCAGCCTGGCCCCAGCAAAAAAGGCAGTGGACAGATGAAACTGATTACCAGCAATAAAATTGACTGTATGCCATTAAAAATAAAATTGACTACCATTGGTGCACAGGATGAGCTTAACACATAAAAGATGAACAATCAATACTTGATAATTAACTAAACGTCAAACTGACTTATTTGTGTGCCTGTAAAAGGGAGGGATTTCAGACTGGCTCACTCGACACCACCTGCTTCAGGTTACCTTTCTCTACCACGGGTAGTAATTGTGGTTTGTTTGTTTGTTTTTGAGTTCTCTTCTCCTAGCATTTTCACTCTTTCTTTTGGGCCCACACATCCCACCTCACCCCCGTTCATCCGAGGGCTTCTTCAAATGTGAGAGAGGTCAGTTCTCATTTAGCTGTTCCTATTTCAGTGTGATGCAAGGAAAAGCTGGTTTGGAGCTCCCTGTATGTGGGAAAAGGCCTGCGAATTGCTGGAGTCTGCTTTAGGTTATCAGGTGGGAAAACATCTTTAATTTGGGGGAAACCCTGGTGCTAGAATGTGTTAAATTTATTCCTAAGATCCATGCAATTTCCCCCAGAAGAAACTCCAGTCTTCAGCCTGGGGGCGATACTTGCCGCCAGCACTGGCTGTACAAGTGTTGGGAGTGGGAAGTGTTGGGAGTGGGGAGCGCTGTCCATTAATCCCGTTTTGGCTCCAAGCTTCATTTCTGCCCTCCACTCTATCCAGCATCTCTAACTCAACACTTCTCCAAGGTTTTATGGGGCAAATTATCTAAATGCCTCTTTATGAACAACCCAGACTATGGTTTCCTTACTCCATTTCATATCCCCCATTCACTTCCCATCTTCCAGAATTTTGTTGTTCAAAGAGCTCTTCTACTGAGCCTGCCTCCCATTCTCTCTGTTGTTAGCGATTTAACCTTTTTCTTTTTTTGTCTTCTCTGTGTCTCTCTGGTGGACTCTCAGAAGGGAGATAAGCATGTGTGTCCAAATCACCATCGTTATTTAGAAGACCTCTAACTATGCATTTAGATTTGTGTGGATCATGGAAGACCATCTGCTCTTGTGTGTTTTGGGGTGTAGGAGCAGAGAAGGGGTGTCTAATTAAGGAACTATCAGCATGCTGAGGGGGCTGGGAGCAAGGAACAGAGGGGTTGAGAGTCCTGATTACAGAGATTTATCCCTGGAATCTTTCCAGGAACAAGCAGAGACCCTGATATTTTATTCAGAGTATGAAGATCCCAAGAACACATTCCTCAACATTCAGTAAAGGGTTGTTGACATCCTTGTCTGGACCTGTTCTGCTTGGGAATACTGAGAGGGGACTCTATTGACACTTGGAATGAATACCTATGAGACAGAGAACAGCCTTGAGGGGTAATTTCAGAGAAGGTGTGAGAAGCCCAGAAGAGCGCCAGAGGATGTAGTTTGGTTACTGGGGACCAGAATCACCAGGATGGAGTTGAGGGACACTGCACCCTAGAAATCACTTGGAGAGGGGATACTAGAGAAGATTGGCCTTGTCAATCTGGGAGTATTTTTTCATCATTATGGTTTCAACATTAAAATAAATACCTCATTTTGGGCCTCGATCTGGTCACGTGAAACACATTTGTTGGTAATATTTAAAATCTATGTTTTTACTTTATTACAGGTTTGCAAATTTTACATCAGTGTTCCAGTTTGTATTTAGCTTGAAGAACACTCTTGAATCATCTTTTGGTAAAAATTTCAAAACTAAAGGGCAAAGGGGAATTGTTTAGTTATGAGGAGTCTGTTTGGGTTTGCTTTGCCCTCCAGTGACATCTGCGGGTGTTGATAAGTGTCACACAGGGCACGAGATTCTGTGGCGTGGGTGAGACGGCTGTGATGCCAAAGCCCCTTACTGCCTCCTTAGACCGGCTGCAAATGGAAACCAGTGGGGTAGCTATGGAAACCATGAGGGATGATTTTTTTTTTAAATAATGCTCATGAATTAGAGCACAATGACTGGTGTCCTTTTCCTCTTTCCATCTGTGACAAAAGTTCTCTGTCCTGGTTTCTAGCTTCACTTAAATTATGAGGAAAAGAACATCACGTCAAACTCTTATTGCCACAGTGGCCTTTCCTCTTTCCGTTTCTCTATGGATTCATTTCAAAGTCATTTGATAGAATTAACTGCATAAGTCAGTCCCATTTTTCCTGAGAATGTTTACTTCTGTGCAGGTGATTCTGTAGAGAGGAACTTCTCCAAGCAGCCTCTTTCAACTCCATGGATGTCAGAGAATGTCACTTTCAGGACACAGAGACAAATGACAAAGTCACTTTCTCAAAGACCTCTTGGCCCACATGCGGGTGTGAGTCCCCAATACCCCATTTGTCTCCACGGCACAGCATTTGATATTTTTATGAGATTATCTTTCCTTGGTACATTTCCTTTTATATATTGACTCTTTTGGCCTCAATTGGAAATACACATTGTATGAGTTACTGACATTTACAACCTACCCATTTTAGTGGAACTTTCTTCCTTTTGTCCTCTTATGGACAACATATTTGTTCTTGGACTGTGAGTTTTTAAACAGTATAATTTTTGTTTAGCTCCAGGCAACGGTAGTTCTACTTTGTGTCTGAGCCTGCCATCGTCAGCTGTCATTCTGGGCCCATTTGTTCTATCAAAGTGCCAAAAGGAAGGCACATAATTGATTCAGGGTAAAAAATCTGGCTCCAGCAGCAGATGAATCATCCAAGGTTGTGTGTCCACTGGAAAAAAAAAAAAAGAACTCTATACAGCATATTCGTTTTCTTAATTATTTGTGTTGTGTACTACCAGAAAGAGAAACTATTGCTAATTCACTTTCCCAAGAGATGCCCCCATTTCCATTTCAAAGACTCAATACTAATTATTGTAGGGAATCTTTATACTCCCTTTGTCTCACTTTGTGCTATCTTCTAAATCAGAGTATGTCCTATTCTATTCACACATTTTTCTGTTGAGATTTATGCCAGCGATGGAAGAACATGGGTCGGTACAACGGGAGTCCCTAAGCGTCTTGTGAAGAACGGAAAACAAGTTAACGAGGCAGAGAGGAGAACTTCCTCTCGTAACTGTGGACCAGGAGACTGGCATCTCACTCACCTAAGAAAAAAACAAACAAAAGAACAGAACTACTGGGCTTCCGTATCTCTTTGGATGTCATTCGGTTGAGAACTGAGGTTGCACTCCCCAACAGACATGAATATTTTAGTCCTATCTAGATGATCTATAAGAGGAAGAAACCAGCATAATGGAGGAACATTTTGAAACATGTTTTATGCTTTGGAAAAGTTTCAATGTATTAAGTTGAGTATTTTAGAGAGAAATTTATTATAGATTTGTACTACTATTGGTCTGAGAGAGCAGTCCACATTTAATTAATGTTTTCAGGTAAGGTTGTGGAATACGAATGTGTAACAATTAAGTTAGCGAACTCATCCTAGAAAAAGTGCTACATACCTCATTGCTGAGTATCACTATGGTCACCTTCGAAGTCCTCCCCTTGGGAAGCTATGCACCGACACCAGTGCCTAGTCCACCCTTCAAAGCAATTTTGGAACTCTTTTTCTGGAATGGCCATCAGAGCTGTCATACTACCCTTGATGTCCTGAATGTCATCAAAATGTCTTCCTTTCAATATTTCCTTTATCTTCAGGTAAAGAAAGAAGTCACTAGGGGCCAGATCACGTGAGTAGGGAGGGTGTTCCAATACAGTTGTTCGTTTACTGGCTAAAAACTCCCTCACAGACAGTGCCGTGTAAACTGGTGTGTTGTCGTGATACAAGAGCCATGAATTGTTGGTGAAAATTTCAGGTCGTCTAACTTTTTCAAGCAACCTTTTCAGCACTTCCAAATAGTAAACTTGGTTAACTGTTTTATCCAGTTTGTACAAATTCATAATGAATAATCCCTCTGATATCAAAAAAGGTTAGCAACATCATTTTAATAAGTTCATGAACTTAATTGTCAGACCTCATAAGCATAGGACTACAAGTAACAATTTACAGAATAAATTGAAAACTGGATCCCTTGTTCTTTTATTCATTTAGCTCTAAAGCACTAGCAGGAAGGGGCAATGGCCAAGAGTACAGACTCTGGATTCAGATATATTTGGGCTTCATTTGGGCTTAAACATACACTAGTTAATCGATACTGGGTAGGTTACCTAAACTTTCCAGCTCTCCACTTCATAATCTTGAAAATGGAGGGGATAAAAATACCTATTGCACTAGGATACTGTACACATCAATGCCTGGTATGTGGTAAGTGCTCAGTGATCGCTGTTATTTTGCACCAGAATATTACTGAAATACACAAAGCCTTGTTTTCCACAGACTTAGGCAGTCAAACATCCTCTGAAATGTTTCTGCAAATTCCCCGAGATTGTACACTTTCATGCCCCTGACTCAGACAGAGGACATCTTTCTTACACTCCTTATAAAATAACATATTTCAAAATTTAAAAAACTGAAAGATCTAATCGCTAATGATTACAGAATACTGGATCTTCCTTGATATTGAATTTATTTTTGACATTATGAATTTTAAAATCTACTTCTAAAATCCCCATTCTAAATTCAATTGTGACATTTTCAGGTCTCTATTTTGTGGGGGTAAGGACAGCATTAAATGCAAAATGAAGGACAGATCTTTAGTGTGTACACCGCCTGTAGAGTTTTCTAAAGGCAATGCCACAAAACGTGCCCCTGGACTCCTCCAAAAAAGAAAGCTCCAGACCAAATGGTTTCATTGGATAATTCTACCAAGTACTTAAAGAAGAATTAACACCTATTTTACACACTCTGTTGCAGAAAATGGAAGAGAAGGGAACACTTCTCAATCGACTTTACAAAGATACCAAAACCAGACAAAGTACCAAAAAAAAAAGAGAAAACTACTGACCCTCATAAGTATAGATGCAAAAATTCTTAATAAAATAAGTAGAATTCAGCAAAATATAAAAAGAATTATATACCATACCCAAGTGGGGTTTAATCCAGGATTCCAATGTAGGTTAAGTATTTAAAAAAATCAATGTCACTCACCTTATTAACAGGCTAAAGAAGAAAAATCACATGATCTTATCAATAGAAGCAGAAAAAGCATTTGAAAAAATTCAGCAGCCATTCATGATAAAAACTTTCAGGACACTGGGGGAAAAGGATTTAGTGAAGAACACCTACAAAAAAATTTATAGCTAACGTCATATTTTATTATAAAAGAATGAGTGCTTTCTTTTTATGATTGCATTTCTATATCCTAGTAATGAGGATCTGGAAACTGAAATTTAAAAACACAATTTACAATTGCTCAGAAAAGGTTAAATACTTACATGTAAATCTAAAAATGCTTGTACAGTAGTTGTATGCCAAAAACTACATAATTCTAATGAAAGAAATTTTTAAAATATCAAAATAAATATAGAGATATTTTGTGTTTCTGGATTGGAAGACTCAACATAGGAAAGATATCAATTGTTCCAAGTTAATATACAGTTTAACATGACCCCTATCAAAAATCTCAGCAAGATTTTTTGTAGATATAGCTGGATTATTCTAAAGGTTACATGGAGAGGCAAAGGAACTAGAGTAGGTAAAACAATTCTGAAAAAGAGAATAAGGTGAGAAGAATTAGTCTACATGATTTTAGACTCGTTATACGCTCATATAGCTATAGTAATCAAGACTGTGTGGTATTAGCAGAGGGCTAGACAAATAGATCAATGGAATGAAGAGAGAACCAAGAAATCACTCCATATAAGTATGGCTAACTGATTTTTAACAGAGGTATAAAAGCAATTCAATAGAGGAAGGATAGCATTGTCAGGAAATGTGCTAGAGTAATTTGATATCCATAGGCCAAAAAACAAAAACAGAAAAGAATGTGGACCTAAACCTCATATCATATAAAAATTAACTCAAAGTTGATCATAGGTTTAAACGCAAAACTTTTAAAAATTTAGAAGAAAATACGGGAGAGAATTTTGGGGACTTAGGACTCAGCAAAGAGTTCTTCAACATGACACCATAAAAAATATGAATAAACTGGACTTAATCAATACGTAAAACTTTTGCTCTGCACAAGACCCTGATGAAAAGATGAGCTAGAGGGTGGGAGAAACAAAATTTGCAAACCACATACATAACAGAAGACTCATATCTAGAATACATGAAAAACTCTTAAAGCTCAACATTTTAAAAAACAAACAATCCAATTACAAAATGGGCAAAAGACATAGACATTTCACTGAAGAGACTATACAGATGGCAAATGAGCACATGAAAAGATGTTCAACATCACTAGCCACTAGGGAAATGCAAATTAAAACCATGATGAGATATTCGAACTGCTAATGTCAAACGTAGTGAGAGTACCAAATGCTGATGAGGATGGAGAGAAATTGAATTTCTCAGACATTGCTGGTGGGATTATAAAATGGTACAGCTACTCTGGCAAATACTTTGGCAGACTTTTAAAAAAACTAAACATGCAACTACCATAGGACCCAGCAATTGGACTTCTAGGCAATTTTCCCAAAGAAATGAAAATGTATGTTTACCCGAAAACCTGTACATGCTTGTTCACAGCAGCTTAATTTGTCATAGCTAAAAACTGGAAACAACCAAAATGTTCTTCTATAGGCAAATGGTTAAATAAATTATAGTACCTCCATACCATGGAATACCACTCAGCAATAAAATGGGTTTTTTAAAGCCTGTTTGATTATGTTTCATCCCACCCTAAAACCTTTCGTGGTTTTGCATTATCCCAGAGGTGAAGATGTGCATCTGTAACACGGCGCAAAAGGCCCAGCAGTATGTAGCCAAGATTGTCTAAACCTAGTCTCGCTTTAGCTCCCTAACTTCTAACAATTCTCAACTTTTCAATTCCTTGCATATGCCATATTCTCTCCTGCCTCTGACCTGTTGCTGATACCATTGCTTCTGCCTGAGTTCTCTCTCTACTCCCAGCTCCTAGCCGCATGGGCTAGTAAATCTGACTTATCCCTCGGGACTCAACTTAATGAAACTTCCTAGCGAGTCTTTCATGCAGGTCCTACCCCTACCACTAACCAATTAGGACCCTGTGACATCTGCCCATACTACTCTGAACCTTTCCTTCTCACCAATTTGCTCATTGATTACTATTAAACTATTTTAAATTATTTATTTAGGGTTTATCTTTACCACTAGACACATTCAATTTTAATCATAATTCAAATTCTATCCCCTAACATTGTTGTATCAGTTAGGATCAGATTCAGCTACAACTGAGACTTGAATAATAGTGACTTAAACTAGATAGAAATGTATTTATCTTATATGAAAGAATTCCAGGGGAAGCCCAGGACAGATATGGCAGTGCATTTGTTATTAGGGTCCCAGCTCTTTACTCCACTATTCCTGGTATGAGTCCTTTATTCTCATGGTCAAAGATGGCTACCAGAGCTCCATTACATCTGTGTTCCAAGTAGCTAAATAGAGAAAGGAAGACAAACAGTGTATCTTCTTCCCTCCCTTTCAATGGTGAATTCTTGAAAGTCTCAAACACTGTGTCAGGTTACATGCCATTGCCCAGAAACCCTCTTTGCAAAGAATGCTGGGAAATGTAGTCTTTTGGTTGGGTGGTAATATGCCCAGCTAAAAATTGAAATTCTGTTATTTGAGAGCAGTGACAGAGCCAGGTTTTGTGGGGCCTGAAGCTATACAATGTCTTAGTCTATTAGGGCCACTATAACAGAAATACCGTAGCTTGGGTAACGTATACACAACAGGCTCTCACAGTTCTGGAGTCTAGAAAGTCTAAGATCAAGGTGCCAACAGATTCAGTATCTACTGAGGGCCTGCTTCCTATTTTTACTGTAACCTCACACAGTGGAAGGGGCAACAGGTCTCTCTTGGGCACTAATCACATTCATGGGGGCCCTGCCTCTAAAGGCTAGTATTTTTCTAATACCATCCGACCTTAGGGGTTAGAATTTCAACATATGAGTTTTGAAGGCGATACAAATATTCAGTACATAGCATACAATTTGGGAAGAATAGAAAGATAATTCAGCCTTTTTGCTAGCAAATTTCACAAAAAACATCTGACAAGATGAACACATTGTGGGGGCCCTTCCCAAGGCCTTGGAAAGGTCTATTCGAGTAATGGACCATGCAACTTAGGCTTCTTCACCTCGTGGTAAGTCACCTGTGCTTGGGAGACAAACAGCAGTGTCTGTCACCCTGATATTCTCAAAGTGATACCATTCAAAAAAAGTAAAATAAAAATAAAACAAAACAAAAATCCTCTTCATCTTGTCATTCCTTCTCCTTTGTTAAATCAAAAAAAAAAATCTAAGTTCTAGTCATTTATCAACAACAAGGAACAAGCTCCTTAAGGCTCAATTTCCCACCTGAAAATGAGGGACTAACAATACCTACCTGACTGGATTCATATGATGCCCAAACAAAATTATGCACCGGAAATTGCTTTACATACTATAAAACACTATATAACTATAAGGAATGATAGCTCATCCCATGAAAACTCTGAGGCAGGAGTGGGAAAGTGGGGAAAAGGGGGCCCATGAGAGCCCCTTGGAAATGACGAGAACGTTTACCACCAAAAGTATGGGAAGAAGGAAAAATTTTTGAGCACCTACTGTGTATCAGTATCAATTCTAGATATTTTTACCCTTGCCTGGTACTCATTAAGTATATTTAATGACTACGTTTAATCATGAGAACAGGTCCTTTATGCTTGAAACAGTGAAAAATTGTCTGGCTTTGTAGAGATGTCCATAGAAATGGATCATTCTGAGTATCCCATGTGTTGGCACATGTTCTGTCTCCTTTCTTTCAGAGTTCCTGGGCCGGCGTAACTTCTGATTTCACGTCTACCACAAAGGTGAACCACCACTTCTTGACCAGGTTTACACTGGCTTGAGTACAGTCCTCCTTCGCCCACGGTAAAGCATTGCTGCAAAAGGCTCAGAAAATTGTCTGGTCTCCTGCAATGTCACTTTAATCAATAAATCAATCCACACCAAGTACTTACTGATTAGTTACTTTTTACAAGATGCTAAGTATACCGCCTGCTGGGAAATATGGAGGTAACCACCAAACAGCAGAACGAGGCACGGAGGACAAAGAAAGATAGAGCACAAATTCTGTTCTCAAAAAGTTTACAATCTATTTAAAGTAGTGTACACACATGTCAGATGTTACGTAATCATACCAAAAATAAATAATAGCTTAATGAATGCCTAATTAAGAAATTAGACCAAAGGTGCCATTGGAGTTTAGAGAACGACAAGAGCTGGGCTGGTCTGTAAAATTTTTATGGAAGAGAAGATATTTGAACTTAGCCTTAGCAGATAATCTACAAATTATATGAGAGAAGAAAAGAAAGAAAGACAAAACAGGTAAGGTGGCAGCAGGATAAACCTGATTAGAAGTGCAAGATATGAATACACGTTTACAATACACCAATAAGGCTGAAGAGGATGGAAGACTAAAAATAGAGTTGAGACTAAAAACATATGTCAGAGCCTACTAATGAAAAAATTTGAATTCCAGAATTAAAATAGATTTTTTTTCTATATAGGACTGAACAAAATGTGTTTAGTTCATTTTATTTGTTGGTCTTATGAAAATTCATTACTACTGAATTTTTATTATCAAAAGTTAAGACCTTGGTATTTCCTTGTTCTATGTGTCCAAGGCCAGAAGAGAAATATGGAATGTCGCCAGCAGTAAGATTTTCATAACTAAATCCAGCAGTCAGAATGGCATCATTCCAATTAGGTTTAGGCAGCCATTGCTGGTTCAAAGCTGTGATTTTTCTTGATCCCCTGAAACTTGACATATGTCCTAAAGGCAGAATTTGCTTACTTATTACAATTCTTTGCTGGAAAATGCCTTCAAAGGAACCAACTGCAAAGGATTTGGCGTTTAGGGCTGTGCTCAAATGGGCTTCCTTGCACTATTTATCATTCTTCTTTTCAATGGCAGTGTAAAGGCCCCAACACCTGGACTAAACTGGAAGCCTCTTGGCTTTAGTCTATGGCCTAGCCTATGGCCTATTACCATTACCCCACAGATACCTCCTGGGCATTATTGTTCTACCTTTTCTTAAGGGAATAGGATGCCATGCCAGCTTTTAGAGAGCAGCCCAATCTGATCCTGCTTTTCCCTAAATGGGCCAACCCATAAGAGTAGCTTGTCAGCTGTGGGCCTCAGACTCTAGCTGTTGGGAGAAACCCAGACCACAATAGCGCAAGTGCTGTGGGCTGCCCCACCAAGCAGGCCCCTTTCACCCTGGGCTGGCCATTGTCTTTCTACTTTCAGGAATTACCAGTCCATAGCTGCAGTATCCAGCCTCCAACACGGGCCCCAGTGATCTCTGCTTCCTGGACTCAGGCCCTTGTATAGCCCCTTTCCACCTATATAAAGGTTGGTTTATGTGACCAATAGAATAATGCAGAAGTAATGGTGACTTCTGCCTTGTTCTTTCTCTTTGGATTCATCATGCTGGGGGAAGGCAATTACATTTTATGAGAATACTCAAACACCACTATTTGGAGAGGCTCATCTTGCTAGAAACTGAGACCTCTTATCAGCAGCCAGTGAGGAAATGAGGCCTCCTACCAAAAGCCGTGTTGTGAGCCACTTGGGAAGTGGATAGTTGAACCCCAATCCAGCCTCATATGACTGCAGCCCTGGCTGACACCTGACTGTCACTTCATAAAACACTGTGAGCCAAAACCACCCAGCTAAACCACTCCTCAGTTCCTAAGCCATAGAAACTGTGAGATAACAAATGTTTGTTGTTTTAAGCTACTAAGTTTTGAGATAATTTGTTATGCAGCAATAGATAATTAATATAACATCGCTTTACTCATTTTCTATTATATTTTTCTTAGTAATAGTTAAGATCCCTTTATATATTAAAGATATTAATTCTTTGTTTATTATAAAAGTCCAAATATATTTCTAAGTTTATTACATTTATTATTTTCTACATAGATGTTTTATATTTATTTATATAAACATATTCATCATTTCTTAGCTTTGCCTGTGAGTCACGTTAAGAAATTTTAACCTATAACAAAATTCTCCATAAATATTTGCCTATATTTTCTCCTGGAATTTTTTTTTCTTTGAAAATCTCAAAATTTAATTCAGTTGGAATTTATTTGGGGTCTGGTATGAGATAGGAATCTAATTTTGTGTTTGTTTATTTGTTGTTTTTCTTCTTTTTTTTTAATCAAATTCGTAGCCAGCCATTAAGGCATAATTCTATATGATTTAAATATCTTGCTACTTCCAAATTTTCTTGCCCTAGTCTCCAAATGTTTCATGATAAAAGTATAAGATAATCAAGATTTTAAAGTTCCTCCTGAATCTCTTATTTCAAAAGTATGGTCCTCTGTATAAGTTAGGACAATAGTACCTTGGTCAGATGTAGGTGCAACTATCAATATGGAGAACACTATATATGGAGTCTCATCTCTTAATTTTACTCTTGTGTTTGGTACTGAATCTCCCCTCTTGTCTCCATATTTCTCCAAGACTTTGCAGGCCTTTCTTTCATACCACACCCTGAGAAATAGACCTTCATTGGTAAAAACAACAACTTTATTCTCTCAGAGTCCTGTGGGATGGCCAGTGAGCTAATGCAAGAATTAATTCAATAAGCCAATTCAAGACAAAATATCAACGACAGATAATGGCTTGATACCTCAGCCCCAACCCCACAGCCTTCTCCCTAAGATAACATTTCAAAGAGGATTTCATGTTAAAATGTTTGAGTAGTGAGACTTTCTTGCCCTTCAACTAATATTCTAGAGTCGGTGCCAGAACCATCTATGCATAACCACAACCAAACACCACTGCCTGAGTGTCTAAATTGTCATGACAACACAGGAAAGGTATTTATTAGTTAAGAACAATAAATCTAGATTCAGACAAAAGTGACATTCATGAGATAAGCTACCTTGAGCAAGTGTATAACATAATCTCTCAAAACTCTCATTCTCACATATAGAAAGAGGGATAATAAAACTCGTTTCAAAGGGTATTATATGAATTCAGTGAGAGTGCATATTTTTTTAAAAAGCACTTGGCTCATATCTGGCATATTATAAATGCCCAATAGACTTTTATAATATGCTGGATTAATATTTGATTCTGGATATCACTGGATTTGAGTGCAATTGTTTATATCAATAAATATGTTCCACGAAGTTCCCTATTACCCTAATCACATCCACCTTTAATGCTAGCGTGAAAGACCCAGTGAATCTAGCTGATTAAACATAAAAAGACAAACTTTTAACATTGATTCAGAAAAATAAAATGCAGGGTTTTTTATTTTTATTTTTTCAAGCAGAAATTAAATGATGGGCAAAACGTCTCTCAAACCATTAATCTCTTTCTTAAAATTATGCTTACTTCTTCCCATTTAAAAATAAATCACAGTTTCAAGATACATTTTTATGTTTTCCTTATATCTTCTTAAAATGTAAAAATTATAAATATATGTGTTATGTTTCTTGTATTATAATATTCTTGTGTGGCTTGAGTTTGGGGACTATAGTTATAGAAGTTACATGGTTATGTAGGAGTTTTTCTCTTTAATCTTCTGTGTCTTCCCCTTCTCAACACAAAGAAAACTCATTCTAATACCATTCTCCAACTCTCATTCGTCTAACCCATTCTCATTTTCTTCTTCTAACACCAAAGATAAGATAGTTTTCTGTTCCTGCACACTTCTTCAAATCTTTAAGAGGGCTTACAGGAGAGAGAAAAAAAGACAGAGAACAGAAAAAAAAGATTGTAAGAAAATATACCCCAATATTAACAGAAGGTCAATCTGGACAGTAGAATTGTAAGTGATTTTTGTATTTTCCATGATACTTTCCTGAATCTTCCAAATAATCTATAATGAGCATGTATTACTTTGAGAGTCAGAGAAAATATTTTTAAAAGATATATAGATCTGTGGTAATAAATAGGAGAAACTGTTTTTTTAGTCGCCACATAATTTCACAAACATTTCCCAATAGCCCTTGGACTATCCTGCTAATGAGTGAAGAAATAGTTCAATAGAGCTGAAGTCAATGACTACTGGAGAGCAAACCTGGTCAGCATGTAAGAACAGGAACACAAGGTATTTATTTTTGTATACCCCATTCCAATCCAAGATGATCTGAGGCAGCTTACACATTTAAAAGACAAAGAGTTATTATTTATCTCTCTTCCCTACTCTTTTAGTAAGGGGGTTAGGATCCTATGAAGAGGAAACATTTTTAATTGATTCCAGAGAAGGGCTGGGCTATATAAGCTAAAGGCAAAAGTAAGGTGCTAAATGTTCTGCATAGGAAGGTGGGCAGGGTAATCAGAATGGAGGTTGGGGCCAAGTGAAAGTAGCTGGGACCCAGAGATAGGGCTTTGCTGTGGGGAAGTGATGAGGAGAAAAATCCTCCACACTGTGCAGATTCAATGGGGAAGAAGGAAACTTGAGAGCAAATAGGTTGGTTGAGACTTGTCAACAACTTGCTGTGCTGTGTGCAGTGTAACCCCCCACCCCACCCTCTGTCCCTACCATAAAGTTTTCCATGAAATCTGCATTCCTCACTAATCTTTTGGTGCCAGTGGATTCTTTTTAGGGAATGTGAAGAGGTTTTGTGTTCTGCATCATTGTTGATCGAGGGTGACAACAGACTGTGTATGATAACGGGTTATCAACATCCATGCAATTTTAAAAGATTCAAAATAAGTGGATAAAAAAAGCAAGTCAAAGCAAATGTTAGTGTGCTTTGTTCAGAATGCACAGCCCTGGCAACCTTGAGTAAAGGAGCTCATGTCTGGAAACATTATCATGTATGGTTAGGAGCTAGGGCTTTGGCACAAAGCAGATCCAGATTCCAGACCAGGCTCTTCCACTCATCAGTCATGTGACGTTCTGAATGCTCATCTTTAAAGGGAGGATAACAATAAAGGGTTAAGTGAAACAGAATAAGTAATGCATGGAGCACAACGAATGATGTGATATTGGCAGTTATCATCTCGTGATAATCAATCAAAAGTGTGCAGCCTTCCTGCGGTCCCTGTTGCTGACCTTCTTAGCATCTCTAATTCCTTCTTTTCATTGTCGTAAGCAATAGTTATTTATTAATTACCCGCCAGGTATAATGCTAGCACTAGTTACGTGTGTGTAGTGTCTACAACAACCCATAATATGATTATTGTTATCCCTATTTTTCAAGTGAGGAAACTGAAGCTCAATACAGTTAAACTAACTGACCGACCGACATTCAGACGTGTCTGACTTCCCTGCTGAGGCTCCTACCAGTCATGATCATAACATTATAGGGTTAAATGGGAATTCAGATCAAACGACCTAACTCCTTTTCTTAATAAATGTAGGAAAAGATTCATTTCAATCAGTTTTATTCCCCACTTTTAAGTCATATCCCTATTACAAATTTGAACTATCCCTGTTTTCCTGTCTCTGTGTTCTCTTGTCCCTCTCTTCTTGGTCCGTCTGTACCAATCATTGGAGGAAAGAGCACAGGGTAATACTGGGAGAGGGCCAGTGGCGGGAGAGGAACGCCGGAAGGAATGATGGATGTAGTGACTTTTGTGATTTACGTCATCTGTGATTGGTCAGCCAAGATAATGCATCTTTCTTGTCAATGCCTGGCTCAAGAATGGCCAATTCTGACCAAGAAACATGAGAATTCTGGTGGGAGATTTCTAAAAAAGGTTCCCTCCCTTCTAAAGAGGAGATGTAGGAAGATGAAACTATTCTTCTTTCTCTGGATTTTGTCTTCTGGATTTGTGCAGCCATCCTGCTACCAGCCTGAGATTGAAAGAAAATGGAGATGATCGTTGGAAGGTGGGAAGACATGTGTCTTCAGGGATATTCTTAAGCCACCAAATCAAACAACTTCAGGGCCCATGTGACCTCAGTCTTGCTGTTAAGAGAGATGCTGTTTCCTGGCTGTTTAAGTCCATTTGGATTGAGGTTTCTGTTAGGTGAAGCCAAAAGCATTACCATGAAGATGTGGTTTTAGGATGGTCTTGTGCAGGTTTGGAGGAAGGAAAAGGGCTTAGGTGGAAGCACGAGGAAGACGTTCCACAGGATTCATGTTCACCAAAATGAGTTACCGATGGAGATTTATTCTCTAGGCCTCTAAAAATGGGACAGAGTCTCATTCTTCTGGTTTGATTTCAATTCCTCCTGATGAAACCCAGAGGGAAGGGCTAGAATGGTTGATCTCTAAAAGGTCAAATGTTGAGAGGTCAAAATGCCTGCTTTAACAACACTCTGAAGACTGAGTTTTATCTTTTTAATCTTTCAGGAGTGTGTACATCTTGAAATAGCATTTTTTTTCACCCCTTAAATACGCAAAGACTGAAGAAAACAAGACAGGGATGATCATATATATAACTATTATGTAACCTAGTATCGGGGAAATATTAAAATATTTTCTATTGGAATGTACTTACATGCCAGAATCTGATTTTGTAGTGCTTTGCCATAAATCTCCTCAATGAACTACTTCAACTCCAAGCTTATGCAGTCTACTCCCTTCCACTCTCTATATCTTATTCCTATGTGGTTTATGACTGAGTTACATAAGGTACTTCCTTTAAAAATTATATTAATAAAAATGTGGAATCTTTAATAGAGTAAGTTTTTTTTATGTCTCAAAATATAATCTCTGTAGCTGGGGGAAGTCTGACAAACACTGGATCATTTTAATTGAAGTAATACAGCTCTGGGCTTCCACTAAATTGGATGAGCAGGGTTTTTTTCTAATATAAGCAACCAGCTGCATGACTCACAATTCTGAGCTTCGACAGGAAAGGGGCAGTAATGGCCCCTGGAAAATCATAAAACAACAATCACCAGTTGCCCACGCATGGGATTACTTGGGCAGTATATTCACCTAGAACATGCAGGTAAGAGCCAGGTAAGGAATTAGCCCTGATTTTTAATGTGACTAATCCCCTGAGAAAGAGAAAGTATTGCTAAAGTATAGTCAATATAGAAATGCAGCAGACTATTATGACGTCTTTGAAGTCTTATTCGTTCCATGTACTCTACTTACGGAGCTTCTCATAGGAATCAAATGCTGTACACAACACTGGGAACATTAAAAGAGAATGGTTCCTCCACTTAAGGAATTCATGGCTTAGTGGTAGCATCTGGTATTATAAGATTAACAAAAAGCAGCTGCAAGACAAATGGTGGTGCTGTAACAAAGACATATATGGCAAGTCATGGGATGGGGAGGTGAACACCTAATCTGTTTAGGGAAGAGTTTACAGAAGAGATAACTCTAGAACTGAGACCTATATACTGAGAAGTGTTAGGAGAACTAGGTGGGAGAAAGCATTTCAGCCAGAGGGAATAACACCCGCCAAAAGGAACTGCATGGAGATTAAGAGAAAGAAAACGGGGCACATTATAAGTGATTCATTGGAGGGAAAGCACAAAATGTGTGGGAGATAAAGCTGATGGTGGAGAGTTAACTTCCAGATATAAAGGGCCTCATAGGACATATAAGGAGTTACGATCCTATGCTGTGGTAATGGAGAGCTGTTGCGTAGTTTTAAATCAGGGCGTGAAATAATAGTGTTGCATTTTAGAGAGATTACCCACCCTGGGGATAACATGGAGCGTGGATTGTAGGAAGCTGAATCAAGAGGCAAGGAGATCCTTTGAGCGGCTGTTGTCATTATAAACTAAGGAACCAGTCGTGGGGTCGCAGAGGAGGAAGCATACTCAGAAACACACAGGGGAAGGAATCCGGAGGACTTCGCTAACGCTCGGCAGCATGAAGCCAGCATTTGCTCGTCGAACTACTCTCCTTACTTGTTTTCCATCCCGGACACGAATTTCTTAGTTTTCCTCATATGTCACTGACTGTTCCCTTTACAGTCTCCTTTGTCAGTTCCTCGTTCTTTCCCTGACCTCTAAATGCTGTCCGACTGTTGGGCCCAGTCCTGGGGCCTCTTTTCTTCTTTCTCCACCCTCCCTCTCTAGGATACCTCCTTAAGTTCTGTAATGTTAAGGATTATCTATACACTTATAACTCCCAAAATTCTGTCTCCAGTCCCAACCTCTCCCCTCGATGCCAGTCTTGTGTATCCAATGGCATAGTCAGCCTCTCAAATATAACGTCCTCACAGAAGAACTCTTGGCTCCTCCCCAAGCAAGCTCATTTTCCCTAGTATCGTGCATCTCCCTAAACGGCATCTCCATCCACCACTTGCTCAGGGAAGCAAACAAGCAAAAGCCCCATGACGTCTCAGTGGAGAATATTCTTAGAGTTTCCTGCAGTTCTGTGAGGGCTGCCCTGTGTACAAATCAGGTGGGTGCCACGTTCATTGCAATCTGTGCAGATAGCCCCCCTTTTTTCTTGCGTAATGCCGTTGCCCTACCATACTTCTCTTCATCTTATTTGGTAAAAACTAGAGGAAGAATTTTTTTAAAGTAAAATTTCATGCCCTAATATTTTCCTAAAATTTCTTCTTTCGAGCAAGGTAAGTGTCACCTTACAGACTACAATCAACACCTTGTACTTGAACTTCATGAAAACTGAAACCTCCTCCAGTAGTTGTTAGCCAGTAATTTATACTGAATTTTGCTAAGAATTACAATATAGGACTCGACTTATGTTGGCATTTTAATAAATACTGAAGGGATTGGCTGTTATATCCTAGGCCACAATCTCACTTAGTTAATAAATATCTTTTCTCCTTGCCACAAAATGTTGTTTTTATTTATCACTATTCAATTTCCGTTCATCCAGGCCTTGCCTCTCCATTGTCTTGTTAGATTCTAAGATCCTTAACTGCAACAGAGAGCCACCGTCTTCTAGAAAACATTAAAAATACTTACTAAAATTCACCAGTACAAACAAAAATATGCCCTACCCTGTGACTTATTGACTAGTGACACAGCATTGTTTAGTATATAATTATCTGGTTTAAAAATCAGGCCAACTCAGATTTGCATCTTAGCTCCGGCACTTAGACTGTGTGATCTGGGCAAGTTAATCTCTGAAACAAGTTTCTTCACCTGAAAATAACATCAAATTCACAGGGTTGTTGTGTAGATTAAATGAGGTTAATACCAGTGTATACAAAATGTCTAGAATTCTAGACGACATTTAATACATGGTAGTGGTTTTGTTGAATTATTATTCTTTGTTTTCTCTGCATGCTTTGAGATTCTCAGTCTACCTAATAAATGAGATTTCATCACAGTGGATCTTCATGGAACATCTTACCCTGGAACACTTAGATTGAAAAATGGTCAAACTCCAGCTCTCAAACTGCAGCTCTCAAAGTCTCCTTTCAAGAGACGAAGCCATGCTTCGTCTGAATGTGGGGGTAATGAAGTTGTTCCCGATCTGATAATAAATCTACACAGGGAAATGAAAAACTGAGCAAGCATCAAGTGAATTGAGAGACACACAGTGCTCCCAAAATATTAAAAGCAGTATGTGTGTCCATTTAGGCTCTTCATCTCCATTCTTCCTGAAGAGCAGGGACAGCACATATGCTTTAGAACTGAGTGTGTTCCTCTTGTCAGAACAACAGGAGCATTCCATGGTGAGAAATCACACGGATGTCTCTGAAATAGACTAAAGCTACCTGTGACACAGCCATGAATCAAGAAGCCTCGAGCAGCCGTGAGTGAGGTTTCTCTGTTAACCTAACATTCCAAATAAAGTGCTCAGTTCAAAATTATGAGTAGTTTCAGCACATCCACTGCTTTACAATAAGATACATTTCTGATAACTGTGCGTTGACACAAACCTGCTAGGATTTCCAAACCAGACCATAGAGTTGTTTGGCCTCTAGATTTTTTCAAGCATATTGGGCACAAGAAGGTTGAGCTCAGGAGGGCTGGCAATTGTAGCTGATCCATCAGAACGTGTTCCTTTCAGAGTTTACCTTTCCATCATCCTCCAGCAGACTAGTTAGCACTCTGGAATTTTCAGTTATCCATACATTCGGTGTGAGAGGGGGAGAAAGGGAAATCACATTATACATTATTGTACAAGTTTATCCCTAAAGTTTGGGTATCAAATAAAAGCTTGTTCTGGCTGTAACGGCGCTGGAACAAATGATAAGTTTGGAGGCTTTGTTTATTTCTAGTCGTTCTTAAGCCATCTTATAAAGCTGATTTACAGAGTTCTGTCTGAGAACCTAGACTCCATCGCATGAAATGGTAGGTGTCTAGATCTTCACTGCTCCAGTCCCAGCACCCAAGTGTTGCTCAGGAGCTTCTAGAGATGCCCTGAAAAAATTGAGTCCCACCAGACCCCCAACACCCAGGTTGGGTTGTCGGAAAGAAAGGAAACACAATAGCAACAACACCACATATGGGTTTAAATCCCTCAGGGAAAACCCAAAATGTTGCCTCATTTCTACTCCACGTAGAAAATATAATAAGGACTGGTGTGTAAAAACCCACCATGACAGTTAAATTAGCATTTGTGGGGAGACATGCATTTCCCAGTTGTCATGACAACACAGATGCCTCCTCTCAGCTTGCATGCCTATGCAAGTGTTGTATCTATTTTAGGATTTGACTTGCAAGCTGACAGAAAGACCTGGAGATCTTGAAATATCTACCTATTTTATCAATTAACATGCCATACAAAGGCATGTTGAATTGAGAAGATACTCAATTCAAAGAAAGTGTTTGCCCCCCTCATCAGTGCTTTCTATAGAGACACTATCCTCAAGCCAGTGTTGCCAAAAATAAGTGTTTACGCATGAGAAAGCCTGGAGGAGGGGATTTCTGTAATGCAGGTGTGAACTGGAACACCAGTGACTGAAAGTCTGTTTCTCTCCTGGCTGTATGCCCATTTTTCATTAGTGCCCAACTGAACTACAAATAATGTATGTTTCAACTGAGAGATGGGGTTAGAATTAGCATATAATTAGGATACAATATTTGGAGGAGGAAGGAGTATACAGAATGTGTGGATGGGCCCTTATTTTTCAACTGAGGAACCTGAATGCGGCCAGGAAGGGAGGTGACCAGCTCCAGTCACTGAACTGGCTGGGGTCAGAGTGGAATCCTCCACCCAGCACAGGTGGAGCCTCTCCTTCACTCGCCTGGTCAGTGTCTCTGCGTCATCCGTTCCAAACACTTGAGCAAAAGTTGCAGGTAAAGAAACTTCCAAATGCCTCTTTAAGAATGAATAACTTCACCTGGAAAAACAAAAGTCCCTTCCTTTTGAATCATTTAGAAAAATTAAAGCTGACTGAACAGTGACAAATTTTTCTAATTTCAAATGTGAGTTCAGGCACCCTCCAGTTATATCAGAGTGATGAATATGTAACTTGAAGAATTAAACAAGATACATATTTTTTTTAAAGTTTTGCAATTTCTTTTACTAAAACATTTACCTCTTCTTCATCCACATCTTAGAATATAAATCATTTGTAGCAGATATTATAAAAAGGCAACTTTCATGAAAAAGATTTTATTTCTTTTTTTCCCCTAACCTTTGGCTGATTAGTCAGGTACCCTAATATTTATTAACTTGGAGGAAAAAATAATACTAGCTGCCTTCCGTAGCCTCTCATTTGGAAGATTCTCTGCTTTAACTACCTTTTTTTTTTTAAATAAAAATTCTTCTGATAAAATTTTTAGGTAACAAAAAGTAGAAAGACCTTAAGCATCTCAGTAAGAAATTTATCTTGTCTCAAGCGTTGGTAGTTTCTTTTATCTCAAAAATGCTTAAATATGAGGATTTTAAGACAATAGCTATTCTATCTGAAGATGCTCATTTCTGTAATACTCCAGTTGTCGACTGAAAGTTAGAACCTTTGAGCTGACCCTACACCTTAACTTGATACAACTTAGGGCAAAGCTTTATTAAGACGTTATTTTTGTTATGGCCAGAACTTTAGAGCACATATCAAACAGAAAAGTAAGGACTGTACAAGTGGTCAAAACTGAGGCAAAGAAAGAAAATGAAGGCGAAAGGACCCAACATGCAGCGTTGGGTACTTGTATGAGCAAGGGCACAGCTTTAAGTGAACGCTTTGCGTGCTGCAGGAAATATTTGGAATTTTGGGAGGCGATTCAGCCTTGAAATTCTCATCCTTTTGGGGAGAATCCGCCAACTGTTTTAGTCTTGGTGAGAGAGGCCCACTTCCTACTACAATCTAAAAGGCCAGTCTTTCCCCTTCCCTATCCTCTTGTAGCTAAAACACAGTCATGTGTCTTGGACTCAGCCAATTAGGTGCCTGTTCACACCCAGGATTCGGTATTTGAGGAAGCAGTGTGTGCTGGTAAACCGGATCTCTGGGGAAAACAAAGCAAAACAAAAAATGGCCCTGGTTTTTAGCTTTTGCTGATTTCTGGGGTATAAATAACTCCCCTATGTCAGATTTCCAACTACAAACATTTTAATACCCAACTTGCAAAGTTCCTGAATGTTTAATGATAGTCTCTCACAAGTAGGCAGATTCAATTCAGGGTCAGTACCTCACTGAGAAGGGACAATGCATAGATTCAGTGGGGGTGAAGAGTCCCTTGGCCTGTGTCTGCCGTAGCCAGGCAGCAGCTGCAGGAACTAGTGCCATGACAGAAGCCTGTGAGGAGATTCCAACCAACCATCCCTGGTGTTGACCTCGGCTCTTTTCTTTTGCCTGACTTCCAGTAATTCCTGTTCATTTTCTGACCCTGGTTCTTTCAACTCTCTGTCAATTCTGTAGACATCTATGGCCTCCCAATAATTCCTTTACTGCTTAAGTCAGCCAGAATTGGTTTCTATTGTCTGCAACAAACAACCATAACAATCCTTCAATTAAGCCTAATAGTAATCCTTTGAGTAATGTACTATACTTATTATCTCTGGTTTACAGATAAAGAAATGAGGCTCAGAGAAGTAACTTACCAAAGGTCACACACAACGAGTAAGTAACAGAGCCCAAATGCTCTTTGCACTACACCAAGTTTGCTGTCACACACCAAGATCAACCCTCTTCTGTAATTTCAGTACTGAGGGCATGCCCTTGTTTTTGGCCTCTGTTAAGCCTGTATTACCCTAGAAACATCATTTGGGGTATAAAAATTTTGAACAAAATAACTTCTCCAATATAAGATCCAAGTAACCATTGCCCTTTAGAGCAAACAGAATAAAATTTGGGATGTCCATTTGTAAAGAGCAGTTGATTTCTTTTTGTAGTCTATCTTGAAGGAATTTGCCTCCTTTAATAAATCACACCCCACAACCTTCAGGGTTAACTCAGGAAGGAGACTTCCCTGACCGAGTGGTCCTGACTCCATCTCCTGAAATGTATCTCTCCACCTCAGGGTTCTCCTGCCACAACCATAATGTTGTCCAAATGTGCTCTGTTCTAGCTTTAATATTCCAACACAATATAGACAGAACTTTTCATTTGCATACCTTTAGCACAGTGCTGATTCCGGCTGGAATAAGAAATTGCAAATAACGACTTTAAGGAATGTACGTAGTCTTGTATACAAAGCAATGAGTTCTGATTCTACCATGGCTGGATTGTTCCCAGTAATTGGTCAAGGTTTTTAGTTACAGACAACAGAATTCACGCTAGCCAGCTAAGGCAGATGAAATTTGTTAAGGGGGATTAGAAAGCTCACAGAATCACTGAAAGATCTGGAGAAACAGTGTTAGACTAAGCTTCCAGAACAGCTTCGAGAACCAGCTCAGAGAACTGGCCTAGTAATCCAACAGCTGTCGCCGTCAACTCCAGAACCTCTCTCCTTCCTCTGTGGTCAGGAAGTGGCCTCCACCATTGTTTATTCCAGAAATACCTTTTCTTGGACACCCTCATACCAGCAATTCAGATACCCCAATGCTCTGCCAATTCCCTCAGGTAACTTGTCTCCAAATCACAGACTCACGCATCTGTTTGGAAGAATCGAAGGCCCATAGCTGCATCCTAGGGGCAAGGAAGGTTGGAAAATATAACTACCTTTGGAGAACTATTATCGTCTGAGGAAGATACTAAAAACATGTGGGGATGTCTACTTTCTCCCACAAATATCACTACTTTTCTACATACCAGAAGGCAGAAGCTTTCAGTTACAATTTCTGGCACAATTTCATAGACATGTGCCTGGGTTCCTCACTTTCATGTGAGGAACTGCTTTTTAAACATCTCAACTCTTTTCAGCCAATTCTAAGATTAAAAAAAAAACAAAAAAACGAAACCATGTGAAAGACAGACAGAAGTGGATTGCCCTCTGCCTTTTAACCTTTTTGTCTCGGTTTTGGTTTTTGAATAGAAACCAGCATCTTTCCCAGGATATTTATACCATAAGTGGCCTCACCCCTCTTCTGAGATCTCACCTCCACCTGTGGTGGGGGAGGGGTTGTCTATGTCCCTTTTCCAGGTCCAGTACCATAACAACACCATGCCAGAGATAGGTAGCTGCTCACCAAAATCCATGATCTTCTTTTCTTCCTGGGTCCCTAGGTAAACTACATTTCCCAGCATGCTTTGCAGTTTGATGCAGCCATAGACTTTGAGTTCTGGCCAGTGGAACACATACATGATGCCCAGTTTCTCAGCCAAAAATTTTACAAAGTGGCTGTGCCTGCTCTACACTCTTTCCTTCCTTCTGCCTGTTAGATGCGGATAACAACGAGGGCCTAGGAAATGACAGAGGTGCAGATAGCAGGAGCCTGTGTCCCTGAAACACTGCATGGAGGAGACATGCCCGTCATCCAAACACAACCATTTGGACTCTCATATGAATGCAAGGTTAATTTACCTTGTGTTTTAGCCGTCAGTAATTCGGGGGTCTACTTATTCCTGAACTTAATCGTCTCCAACTAGTGCAACATTTAAAACACAAACAATTCTAGACCTCTTCTAGTAAGACTTACAGACTTGCAGACAGGAATTCTTTCTTTATAACATCAAATATAAATACATGGTTTTACACATGGCTGTAACAAGTTAAGCACCACACTTCTGAGTCTGAATATTTTTCAGTGGCTCAGCAGCTTTATGCTTTGGGTTACAGGTGGCACGACGTAAGGTCTCATCTATAGAAGAGTTATTTCACTCAGTTCCCAAGACAGATGCCTTCCAGCTGTCTTGCAAACATGTTCCCTTGGTCATCAAGAGCCATAAAGTAAGAGCAGGAATGGAATATTAGAAACCCATTATAACATTTAAAGAATCTCTCAAAGTTCCTATGCTAGTGTTAAGTCAGTGGCATTTTTTACCTGTCATGGCAGCTATCTTTCACTGTAATAATGTAAGCCTCATTTAACAATCCTAAGCAATGAATAGAAAAATATAGAAGAGGTATAAAAGTATGCATTATAGCTCTCATCATACTTAAGAAAGAGGAACAAATTATTTCCCTTTTGAAGTTGCATTAACTTGGTAAAACTAATGGTATAAAATTCAGTGTGTTGAAATAGGTAGTTTCCAAGTAGGTGATCCCCCAAAGACTGAATGCACCTACAAAAGGCGAGCAATTTACTCCCTTTCGTAAGTAGAAAAGTTCTTTTGAGAGATAATTTCTTTACTGCTGAAAACTGAAGAAATAAGAGCCATTAGCTATGGATTATATCTGTGTGGATTTGAGAATATACAACAAATGGACAAACACATGCTATCCTCATGAACAAACATGCAAACACATGTGTGCCTCGCTCCATGTGTGTCTTTCTATATGTGCATGTATATGTATGTATGTACTATACATAGACACACACATATACGTAATTGTTGATTCTCATTACTTGCAATAGTTACATTCTATAAAGTACAGAGAAACTGAACCTTTGTACCTAGGCGAAATATATTTATAGATTATAGACTATAATCTTTAAATCCTATAAACAACCCAATCTGATAGATTCTTTTTTTTTTTTTTAAATAAAAGTGAAAATGAGACGTTGAGTGACTTTCTGAGGATGCCCCACTAACAGGTGCTGGAGCTGAGATTTAAACCCTGATTGGCCCCAGAGCCAGAGCTTCTGCACAGCACAGTACCACCCCACTGTCTCTAGGCCCTGGTTATCTCTGCGTGAGAGCTGACACCAGGCAGAACTGTTGCCCTGTTGCACCTCAGCTGGGAAGGTGCTTGGCAAGGCAACTCAAATATTTCCCCACTCTGCCTTGTATGCAAAATACTAGAGAAGCAACTACAGTATTGATTTGGGGGTTACAAAAACATTTTAGTGACTGGGTGAATTCACAAATAAGGAATCCATAAAGAAATAAATGCAGGATTGACTGTATATACTGTTGATCTTTAACAAATAGTCAGGTATCTGTCCAGCAAAATGGGCTTACTAAGAAACAACAAAGAATTGCAATTCAAATTCAAGACCTATGATCTAATGGTGGACCACGTGCAAGTCCAGAGAAAGAAAGAAAAATACTCTGTTAGGGACTTGGGAAGGACCTTGTAAACAAAGAGTCAATTGGTCCATTGGAGGAAACTGACAGTTCAAAGTATAGTGACTTTTCATTGGCTGAATTATGGCAGTCTCCTATTGGCTGGACTAGGAGGACTCTTTCCTTCCTCCTGCTGAGGTAGCAATGAAATATTACTTCCTGTCAGAGATGCAAGGTACATCTTTTCCTGTTGAGGTCAGTAGTGTGCATTGAGTGACACATCCCTGAGAGTTCTCTCTTCTAGCCTCTCAACTCCATTTTAAATAATGTTTCTGTCTGTTAATTTTCACAATACACATATGATATACTTTTAGGTTTTTGTAAAATAAATTTTTATTCATATATATATATATATATATGAATAAAAATATATTCATATTTTTTGGAAGGAGAAGCCTCATTCCCTGGAGAAAATGACAACAGGATCCAAACTAAAGACTAATGATTCACCCGGTACAATCCAAGCTGAATAAGTGATGAGGCACATTTGAAAAGAAGGACTGTTAAATTGGCGTTAGAAGGCTTTTAAAACATCAGTACCAATTTCCTTCAGGACTGAAGAAGTGATTAGTGGTTCAGTAATTTATTTGTTTGGCTACCTAATGAACTTTTACAATCTGCTCTAATATTAATATATTTTTATTGCTTTTGCTTTTACCTTATAACTATTTTTACTTTATTATAACTGTAATTGGAAGTGCATGCCATCTTTTGTGTTTGCTCCATTTCAATACAATTGGTCATTAGCTACAGGCAGACGTGGCAGTGCCAGTGAAGTGTGACTTAAGGAGCACAACTGGACTCTGCTTTCTCCTAAACATCTCTCCCTCAGTTCCTGATATTCCTACTGGAAAGAAAGATGCTGATAGATTAGCAGTCCAGGCCAGGGACATTAGAAGGATCTTCTCCACTTTCTTTAGTTCTGGCCAACTTTTCTTCATGATTTAAGACAGTTGGGAATTCTCAGCATCCAAGAAGCCATCATGACAAATCTCCACTAAAATCCAACCTTGGATCAGGTGTCCGGCGCAGGTCCCATCTGCCTCTTTAGCAGCTCCTACTTACCACTCTCAGTGCGCTTGTCGTTGTGTGTGATTACTGCCTGTTCACCGGTACATCTCTCTTTCTAGACCCTGAGCTTCTCTAGAATGGTGACTGTGCCTTTCACAGCTGTGAGCTCAGCACCCAGCACAATGCTGCATCTTGAAGAAGAACCTACCTTTGCTGCTTGTAAAGGTCCTGTGCCCCTTTCCAAACCATTTTAGTGCTGAATATCTGTATCCAGTACCACTGAACCCAGTGTTACCTGGGGCTACCTCGCCCTGAGAATTCTATATAGATGAGCTCAACCCTAATTCCACGCCTTGGTTAAAACCAAAGCCCTCCCCCAACTTGCTGCCAATTCCTGGAGGGGTGAAAGGAAGGATAACATTTTCATGGTCCTCTCTATCTCCTGTCCAGTTTATAAAATGCAATTTTTGTCCCAGGTCACATTGGCCCAAACCTGAAACCAATCTCCTGACATCATTCCTCCCAAATCTTCCCAAAATCCTATCTCCTGAGAAAAGACCTCCGAGTGCAGTGGTCATTTCTGAGGATGTGGGCAACCAGAGCAAGAGGCCACAAGACACACCACAGAACAAACAACTTTAAAGCACAAAGGAGCAATTTGCATTTGTAAGAATTGCCTGAGTTTCCTTGCTTTTATGTGCTCCCTTTAAACCCAGATTATGCCTACACTTCTCCCCACTCCTACTTGCCCCTCGGGTAAAATAAAAAATAAATAAATAAATAAAAACAACTCAAATCTTCCTCTTCTTGCCATATGCAAGGCCATTTAGCCATCCACATTTGTTACCTGGTTAGCCCACACGAAGTCCCAGCCTCTCACCTTCACATCACGTAGTCCCATCAACATGTTTCCCTGAACAAAGACAATAAATCCTAATGCCAGCTGTTAAAACATTCCATTACATGTGTACCCCCTTACTCTTGTACTAGTTTACAGAGCATTTTAACACTAATTATCTCATTTCATCTTAAAACTCTTTGTGGCAGTTGGGGTAGGTGTCATTATCAGACTTTGTTTACAAATGAGGGAATTTGAGGCTCAAAAAAGATTAGATTGGGAAAATGCATCAATCCAACCTGCATTTTTGGATGTTATAGTGAGTTGAATAGTGTCCCCCCAAATTCATGTCTACCTGGAACCTCAGGATGTGACCTTATTTGGAAATAAGGTCTTTGCTGATGTAATTAGTTAAGAAATATGAGATGAAATCATCCTAGATTTAGGGTGGACCCTAAATCTAATGACTGTTGCCTTTATAAGAGAAAGAAGAAAGATATTTGGACACACAGAGACGTAGGTGAAAAGGCCGTGTAAAGACAGAGGCAGAATTTGGAGTGATGCAGCCACAAACTGAGGAACGCGTGGAACCACCAGAAATTGGAAGAGCAAGGAAGAATTCTGCCCTGTGGCCTTTGGAGGGACTGGACTCAATGACACCTTGATTTTGTCTATTCTCTGGGACTTTGAAAGAATAAATTTCTCTGTCTGAACCCACCAAAATTGTAGTAATTTGTTATACAGCAGCCCGAGGAAACTAATAGAGATGTCAAACGTAGAGATTTTCCTTTCCTCATTGCTTCCTCCTTGCAAGCATGGTGATCTTCTCAATAACCACCTTCCATGAAGAATGAGGCACAGAGTCCAGCTGTGGTCCCTACAGCTTTGGAAGAAATCACTTCTGCTGTCCCAGCTGTGGAAAATGGGGGCAGACCTGCTGAAGCTTCTTTCAGAAAGGGCGTTAGTATGATTTCAGCCCCAGTGAAATAAATGAGAGTTCCAATCCTGCTCAGGGACTCAAACAAACACATGGATGACATTTTTGCAAAACTTTCACTGGCTAAGAAAAAGGCATTTCTTCAGAATTCTTTTCATAGTACTACATTTTGAATGACTAGAATTTTTGGAACTCTGTGAGCAGCAAAATGCCCTAGACAGGCAGTCTGGTGCTGAAGGTGGGACTGCTGGCCATGCTGAGGACACACATGCCAACTGAGGCTTAGTCTCTCTAGGTTGAACTTAAATTGTTGTTCAGCGGACCTAACCAATGTAAAAAACAAAAAAGGAAAAAAAAAAGTTAATGTGTGTAATTCTTGCTTCATGTTGTTAAAAACTTTGTAGTTTTCAAACAGGAAAGCACATGTTTTCTGAGCCAGTGGCTATAAAATTGACTCACTTCTGCATCTTAACTGCATTTTATAAACATTCTGTGCTTTGCTGCCTATTAATTAAGGCACAAGATGAATATAGTTTGAAAGGCTCACAGGATCCTTGCCTGGGAGTTTCCTTTTTGAGAACTCTTTATCCGGCTCTTCACCAGCCCTGATGCCTGATTTTTCTCTGGCACATTCTGACATTAAGCAGAAAATGCAGCCCTCCGGCCTGTATTTACCGATTCCATAGTGAGCTTTTCCTCTTACACACCCCTGCCCGATTACACATTCGAAGGCCAGAGCATGGCTATATCCACAACAGAGAAGGCAAAACAGTGAGGGGAATTTCCCCCTTTCTCACTGAGATACAAACACCGAAACTAAGAAAGATAAAGTAGAGGGTGGCCATTTGTTTTGCACAATGAGCCTCCAGCTGGTCTCTGCAAGCAGTGAACTTCCTGCAGTGATTTGTGGCACCAACTGTACAGAGTTGGGCCAAACTTCACAGGTGAGGAGCATAGTCCTCCACAAGACTTCCCTCACTCAGACACCTGCTGCAAGTTTGGGGCCCCTAAGACCACCCTCACTTCTGATCAGCTGGCTAAAAACATACAGGGTCCCTACGAGCCCCCTTAAATTCAAGAATTCACTGAATGACTCACAAGACTCAGAAAAGCGCTACACTTACAATTATAATTTTATGACAGCAAAAGGATACAAATCAGAAGTGGCCAAAGCTAGAGATGGGTAGGATGGGTTCTGGGACAGTTCCAAACATGAAGCTTCTGATCATCCTCTCTCCATGGAATCGTGGAGAGCATTGCCTCCTCCTGGCTATGCTGTGTCATAATACTCAAAGAGTAGTGCAACCAGGGAAGCTCACCTAATGTTTAGAGTGCAGAATTTTTATTGGGGTTTTATTACATAGGCTTGATGGACTAAATCATTGGCAAGGTTATTGGACTCAATCTCCAGCCCCCCCACCACCCTGGAGGTTGGGCTGATACCATGGGGCCCAAAGCCCCAGCCCTCTAATCACAGGGTTGGTCTTTCTAGCTGGCCAGCCCCCATGGTGAGTGATCTCATTAGCATAAATGGGCACTATCTAGGGGCCCACTTTGAGTCACCTCATTGGCATAAACTATCAGGTGTGATCTGAGCAGCCCACCAAGAATAGCAAAGACACTCATATTACTTAGGGAAATTCCAAAGGTTTACAATAATCTTTTAAAGATTATGTAGGGTGCCAGACGGGCACTGGACTTATTAGGGGATCACATCATAGACTGTGTAGATGCCTGACCAACGCACTATACACCTGAAGCTGAAGTAGAAATAATATTGAATGTCAACTATAATTAAACACACACACACACACACACACACACACACAGGATGTGGAGTACAGTATAGGGAAGATAGTCAATGGACTTGCAACAGCTATATACGATGTCAGAGGGGTAGTAGATTGGGGGAGAGGCGTTATCACTTTGTGAGGGGTTTAACTAGTACATTGCTTTGTACACCTGAAACTAATAAAAATAAAATAAAAAATAAATAAACTAGGGAGACTAAAAAGAAATTTTTAATAAAGCCTGTCGGGTTATTTATTATGTACTCCTATACACAGAAATTCATCTCTAAAATGGCAATACTGATACTGTGCCCTACATGAGGGTTTTATAAAGATTAAATAAAGTAGTATCTGTTTCTGGTGTACAGTGCTCATTCCATGCCATTATTATTATTTTATTGAACTTGTAGCTGCTGAGCTTCTCGAAAATACATCCACTGCCATCTCCATTGTAAGTTCTTTGAGAGCAGGGGAAACATATTATTCATTGTTTCTATACATCACAGTAGCTCACTGTGTCTTGCACAAAGGTTTCCAATTGATAGGTGCTGGTTTGTTCAAAAAACGTAACTATCTTTTTAAAGTCTATTATATTCAAGATTACTATCTATTTGGACTTACATGATTTAAATACCAGAACGCCTTCACAAGAGGTGATGTCAAAGAGGAACCACAGAGCTTTAGAGTCAGAGGGTGCTGGGTTCAGTCTCAACTCAGTCCCGGGAGCACTGAGGAAGACGGAAGAGTTTACATGAGGGCAGGTCTGACCCACAGCAAGATCACTGTTGTCACTGACACCACAGATTGTTTCTGCTACGGAGAGATAAAGAGATTGTGGAGAGTCTCTTCCAAAGAAGAATCCAACATAAACAAACTTTCTAATTTCCCACTATCTTCTCATTTGTGTATCAGCAGACTTGACTGTTTTAGATCAGCTCATCCTAGAGAATCTTTTTAACCAGCAGCACATTGTCAGACTTTAAACACTGTGTTATGGGGATTTTCTTCAATCAGTACTCAGGGAATGTTGACTAATAACAACACACATTCTTCGTAAGTTTTAGAAGAAGCATTTTGAGCTTAAATATAGACAGTAGTTTAACCAAGGACTGTTCTCTGTTCCAGTTTTAGAGAATATCATCCTATTTTCATCCATTAGGCCAGGGATTATCTCATCTTTCAGCACATTTCTGCAAATCAGGGAAAATAAAGTCATGGGGAGGCAGTGACAGAGCATTATCTGTGGTCATCAAATATTGTGGGTGGATCTATCACTGTAGTTGCTAAAGAGTCTTTGAAAAGATAAGGTAAAGAAAAGGGAGGGGGGCAAGGGAAACATTTTAAGGACAGAGAATTTGTGGAGGATGGAGTGTTTACTTCCTTCCAATTTGGGTGCAAATAGTAGTTATGAGGCCTTTTGGGGATCACTGGCTAGGAGGCCCAGGTTTTGAATTTACCGTGTTGGACTGATTTCTCGGTCTACATTTTTCACGTAAAGTGAATGTAATACTAATGAATGCGTGGAATCTTATGGCGGCATCCTCATAGACATATCCTGATTTCACAAGAATCTTATGATGTCTGTTTTACAGAGAAGGACACTGAGGCTTAAAAAAGTTTAAATGACTTGCTAAGAGCATGTAAATACCTCTGTTTTACCATGTTTCCCCGAAAATAAGACCCAGCTGGACAATCAGCTCTAATGTGTCTTTTGGAGCAAAAATTAATATAAGACTTATTTTACTATAAGACCAGGTAATATAATATAATGTAATGTAATGTAATGTAATGTAATGTAATGCAATATAATATAAATAAGGGGCCTTATATTAATTTTTGCTCCAAAAGATGCATTAGAGCTGATGGTCCGGTTAGGTCTTATTTTTGGGGAAACACAGTATAACAGTACGTAGAGCTCTACAAATGACTAAAGTATGCAGCTTGTCGTGTAAATAGAGTTTTTAGGCTGTCATCAAGTAGACAAAGGTGCCTAAAGATATTCCCATGATGCTATAAAGCAGAACCTCATCTAGAATCAATAATGAAGTACAGTTTCTGTTAGTTTTATGTCCTTGCCATCTTTTTTCCCTATTATGTCTATATTTCTAAAGAATTGATTTAACAAAAAAAAATTTAACATTTGTATAACATTTTACAGTCTGCAGAGCACTTCAAATATGTGAGTGCATTTGATTGACTTATGAAATTGAGGTGTAAGTGGATTCTAAAGTGTTCAGGTCTGTGTTTGTGGGTGCTGCAGGGGATCTGTAAACCTTCTTAATCCCATGCTTTGGGATCCTACTATAATTCTTCTGGAAAAGAAGGGGCCCTTTTCTCTGATATTCTGCTATTCACAATGGCTTCATTACTTTAAAGGCACATCATTCCCTGCTATAGTGAAATCCTACACATGGAGACTAAAAACAATGGACAGTAATTTACAGCAGTAGAAAATGGAAAACGATGGTATCCATCACGAAAGTAGCCTAATGATTACACCTTTCCTTTTTTAGCTTCAAGGCCTACAATTAGTTTTTTAAAAAGTGAAGCTATCCTTTATCATTATTCAGAGTACGATACTAAAATATAAAGCAGTCCTTACAGGGTGTTTTGCTTTCGCTCTTCATTCGGGAGGCAGTCTAGCCCCTTGGTTAAGAGTTTAGACTCGGTTAAGAATCTAGATTGCCTGCATTCGAATTCCAGCTTCATCACTTTACTAGTTCAATATTCTCCTGGGTAAGTTATTTAAGCCCTTTAATTCCGGTTTCTTCCTCTGTAACCTGGGCATCAGAGAAGTACTCTCTCCAGAGAGTCGCAGGAAGATTAAATAAGATCATCCATGAAGAGCTCTTGGCTTAGTGCCTGGACTGTTGGCTCTGTTTATGTTGTTGTCTGTTGAGGAAGCATTTGAGCAACCAAAAATAAGTATTTGTGGAGAAAGAATTTGTCAGCTGCAATTGTGTTCTTTCTGTGCATTTATAGACTTTTTTTAATCTCTATTTTGCCTTCTAGGAAAGGAGGAAAGAAGCTATTCCTGCCACTCAGTGATGGAATTTAGTTTATTTAACTTAATGAACTTGCCAGAGTAATGGGTTTCTTTTTGTTATTTGTTTGTTTGTTTGTTTGTTTTCCTCAGAATCAGCCAAGGATAATTATTTAAGTCACACTCAAAATGCTATAAAGAAGCTGTAGGCATTCTTCCTTAAAGCACAGAAGGCTTTCTGCCAAATATGCATAAAAATCAGATTTTTAATAATATACTAAATCACTTTGATTTTGCAGTGTAACCAAACATCCCCAAACTTAGAGGCTTAAAAATATTATTTATTAGTTCATAATTCCGTAGGTCAACCATTTGGGCTGAACTTGGCTAAATGATTCCTCTGCTGTCCTTACCTGAGCTCAGTCAAGCTGTTGCAGTCAGCTGGCAGATTGACAGGGTTCTGGTTGGTCCTGGATGGCTCATTTGTATGTCTGGTGGTTGGCTGGGGCAATACAGTAACTGGGCCACATGTCCACCATTGTCTAGCGAGCTACTCTGGGCTTTTTACGCATGGCAGCTTGGCTCCAAAAACAGTAAGACAGAGAACAAGTCCCACTGAGCAAGCAGTTGTCAAGACTCTTTATGCCATGCTTGCTGGTGTCCCATTGGTTAAAACAAATCACATGGCCAAATCAATATTCAAAGAGTAGAGAAATAGACTCCACCTCTTGATGGGAGTAAGTGCAAAATAATGTTGCCATTTTTTTTCCTTAGTATTGAATTATAATGCTCAATACTAAAATTAAAGCTGCCTTATTGCAGATAGCTTGGAATATACAAAGTGATAAAAAGACAAAATTTTTATCGCTAGCTTCTGACTACAATGAAGAGACTGTCATAGTAGATGGTATAAGAGTAGGGAGTAGAATCAGTTAATGTTTAATTGCATGTTGCATCTACCAAGCTCACGTACTGTATGTAATCTAATGTTGGGAGGAAAGGGTTGTGTTCCCTCTATATAAGTCATAGTCCCTTCGTTCAAGGATATTATAGTCATTTGATTCCAGAGACACATGCAGAAGTCCATACTACAGAGTAGTTTGTGGTAAACATTATGGGAATGGTGCAGCTAAGAGTTATTGGAGTCCTCCGAAAAAAGAGATCACTGTGGAATATGTGTTTAGGGGATGGGAAACTCCTTGGAGCAGGTGAGGCTTAAATGGAGCTAAAGAAATAATAAGATTTGCAAATAAAATAGTAGCGTGTTCAAAGGGAATGAATGTCAAGTTCATGAGTGTTGCCATGGACATGAATTCTCTATGTGTGAAAATAGTGAGGAGACCCTACAGAGCTGGGAGAGATGATACAGCAAATTGTGTCTGTGATACATAGAACAATTGTTTTCCTTGCCTAAATTAAACCTAGCTCTGAAATGAAGGACTTCAGGTCTCTACTAAGGCCAGATCCCTCTTGGTAAAATACTGTTCCCAACCCATTCCTCTTTTGCTCATTGGAAATCTCCAATGGCTACCATTGGTACATAGGATAGAGTTTGTACTGCAGAGCTCAGTTTTAAATGTGCTTTTGTGATATGCCTCAAATCACATTTTTAGTCTTCTCTCTCCATTTTTTAAATTTCTCAGGAGCTGTATTCATTAAAAGGTAAGTGTGGAATTTCTCTTTACTCAGTTAAAACATTTTGAGGCCTTTTTGATTTTCAAACTTAATGTTGGACTTTGAGTACTAACAATAATGAGTTCTAGTCTCTTAGAAGCAGAATTGAAATGAAATTTCAAATATTCTTTGAGGAAAGTAATCAGAGGAATATCTACCATGTTGCTTTTTTTTTAAGTATTTTGCCTCAAGGGTTTTTTACTACATAGGTTCCAGCAAAAGATAGACTACCATCAATCAATATTGAGTTTCCCACTGAGTACCAAGCACTGTCTAGGAGCTATTTTTAAATCCTATCTATCTCATATTTGGTCAGGACTATCTGAACCTTTATTGCCTTTTTTTTTTTGAAGTACATTTTTCACTGCCTCAGAAATATACCCCAGGAGCCAAATATGAGTCTGTAAACTTATCCTAGTATTTAGGCTGTGAGTGACAGGCTATATCCTTTTCATTATATAGTACAACAACAACAAAAAAAGAGCTTTTACCAGCAAACACTTTCCAAATCAAGTAGTAAAGAAAAAGGAACCTTTTTTTGGTGTACAGAGTTGTGAGATATTTCTGGATGGGCAGTGTTCATTTTTAAAAATAACAAAATCATCTTTGCCCAAGAGCCAAAACAAAGTTTGATAAAGCAGTCTCTTGATTTGTCTAGGAGTGTGTTTGACAGTGAAATGTTTTCAGGGTAAAACTTATTTCAATAATATAATTCCTTTTTGATGACATTCAAAATTCTTGAATCAGAGAGCCTTTCTACTTAAATGTAGATTCCATTACTGTTTCTGAACAAAAGAAATCAGCACAAGTTAAAAAACGTCTCCTGAGACTAGACAGCCCCAAGCCCCCACACATGCCTGCAGAATGTGTTTCTCTCCTGTCTGGAATCAACTGACTACAATGTCTTGAGTGAAGGGACTGTGACTTATGTGAATTGAACACAACCCTCTCTAAATAGTGTGGAGTTACATGGTCCTAGGAGGCCGTCTGAGTACAATCCAATTATGGCTTTTAACATAAAAATTCCAGCCATTTCCGTGCAGCTTATTCTAGACTTCCCAGGAAATTGGATTCACTGATTTTAAAAGGAAAATAGGTTTGGTAACCCAGTCCTTTGGAAAAGTTCAGCTACATCCAGTATTATGTGTTTTGGACCCAATATTGGAAGCTGAAAAGGCCATTAGTGTGGGTTTCTCTCAGCTGGGGTACTACAGTCAAACTGAATCTCCGGAACGCATGATGTTTAATAAGGAAGCTTAAAATAAGTACACCAAAAGCATTGCCTAAGGAAGCTTCATTCCATGTAACTGGTTCGGAAACAATGTCTTTCTTTTTGCTTAACTACGTTTAGTTGTTTTTTTCCACTGGTTAGTTTAACCAATATTTACCTCCTTTACTGTGAACCTTTGATGTTAACAGCAAAGAAAAGCTCCCCAGGTCTGAGATCTGTTTAAGCCATATCTTGAACAAATATTTTACTGTACTTGTTTCTCCTCCCTGATATGGTAGGATATGTAGGGTAACATAATTATTTGTTGGTTTTTGTTTGTTTGTGGTAGAGAGAGGAGAGATCTGGAAAATGGCAAAGAAAATCTTAATTTTTTTATATTAAGTGACGACTACAGTATTCAAGACTTGATATCAGCTGCTAAGTGTATACGTTTATTTCATACTTTAGTCCTGCATACATATGGTGTAGTGACTTAAAAGTGTGCTTAAAAGGCTTTTTGTGGTTTTTTGCTTTGGTTTGGTTTGATTTCCCCACAAATGAGCCAAGCCTTGGCCAATTATGCATTTTAAAAATAATGGCACAAGTGAATTACAGAAAGTTGTCTGGCAGAAACAAATCTATGCATCAGACACAAAATGACAAAGAAAATATAACTTGTATGTTTTTCATAAATGTTCTGGGGTGTTATTTTTTGGTCTTAGGGGGTTGTTTGTTTGTTTGTTTGTTTTTATGAGCTCCTACCCCACTGGATAGCAACAGAGAAACATAACAAAGCACAATCTGATAAATTCAGTTTTATCCAATATTTTACACAGTCTCTTACGGAAACTCAACTTCATCAGGGTAAATGCTCAGAACTTCAGATTTCCTTCTCCTCCCTGGGTACTCTTTAAGATAACACCTGGGTGTATAAGAAATGGATTTCTATAACCTTGAGAGAGTTGGGAGAAGGGGGCATACACTTAGTGCTGGTACTTAGTCTTCTTAACTCCTCTGTTCTCTACTTGGTGGCCCCTTGTCCACCTGGCTTCTGAATACAGTCTAGGTAAATAACAATATTTAGAATTCTCCTGTTGTCTAAAGGGAATAAGACTACATTCTTGTTTAGAGCATTTCTATGAGAAGCCCAATGTTTTTGAATCTTTTCTCTTTCCCTTTGATATGTGTGTAAATCTTTGCAAAAGCTAGGTAAGCTTTTTGCCAGCTTTGCAACCCAGAAATGTTTTGCTCAAGGCCCTGGGAGCCATCTCTTTTGAAACATAAACATCAAGAAACAGCACTGCTATCTCCCTGTGATGGTGGGATTTAGCCTATGTATCTCTGTAAATTTATATGTAAATTTGTCATAGAGATAGTGTCTAAAACAAAGACTCTAAACAGAGGTGATTTTAAGAAATCAGACAAAAGTACTAAACATATCTGAATTTAAGGTATGAGCATAATTTGCATAAAATTAAGACAATTCTTTTCTTTTGAACAGGAAAGTTGTGAAAGTAACTGAGAGTGTGTCCAACTACAGTACAACCTCATTTAATGTCATTGATAGGTTTTCAGAACTGCAGCAAAGGACATTTAATTAAACCAATTTTACCACAGGTTAATTGATGTAAACAATTTGCAGCAGGTTGGACGTGGGCTTCCAGTACCCATCCTGGACTGCCCTGCTGATGGCCCCGGATGATGCTCTGGTCTGAAACATTCAGTCTGGAGAAATATGCAGTTGGAGAAATGGGATGTATTCGGTGGCAAAGGTTCTGTGAGGATGGAATGAGGTTGGTGCAAAATAGGTGGCGGAAGGAGAACCAGAACACAGAAAACTCTAAATGGAGGTGCTTCAGGAGAGGACGGGAGCCATAGGAGAGAGGGGAAGGTCAGGAAGTGCATCATTTCCTATTAGGCTTTTACTTCTGGAGAGCTTTCCCCTGGAGTCTTGAGGAGATAACGTTTTGCTCGATAATTTAAAATTCTCTGTCTTTTAAAATTCTGCAGAATTTCTCCAACCTTCTTACAAAGTTTAACACATTTCTCCAGCTTTGGGTGGTGGTGCTGCGGACCAATGTGAGACCAGAACTGGCAATAACATAAGAGGTAAGAGGAAAAGCCGTGATTTATTGAATGTTTACCATGTGTCGGGGCTGCTCTTTGTGCTTCACCTGTATTAACTCACAACACACAACTCTACCAGGTAGGCTATATGTTTATCATCATCATCCGCCTTCTACAAATGAGGAAACTGAGGGCAGAAGAAATTAAGTAACATGTCCAGCTCCAGAGTTTGTACTCCTAATCACTGTGGTATAATACTGCCACTGAGGTGACCCAGCTCAGCCCCCAGCCACCTTGCTGAGTCGGTGGGCAGGGCCAGGACTACGGCAGTACAGGAAGACCTGGTGCCTACACAGCCCTTAGAATAAATGCCACCTAAACCTTGCCCCTTATCTGCCTCACTTGCCACCCTGAACCTGACCCTGCTGGTAACAAAGGGAGGAAAAACCCACAGAAAGCAGAGTGTGACCGTGACCACCATATGACTCGGGGCTGACTATCACTGCATAACACTGGAAAGAGCATATGACAAAATCCCCCCTTTTCCAAATACAGCAAAGCAAGGGGTTATTTAAAGGGAAAGAAAAGCGGACATGGGCTATGCATAAATGAGCTGAGATTACTTCCTATTAGGAAGATCAAAGAAGGTGTCCTGCAGGAGAGGACACATAAGCTGAGACTTGAGGAATTTGACTGTTATTTTCAGAGAGGTCATAAAATCTTTACATCATCAATGTTTAACTCAATTGAGTAACCATTCAAATGCCTTTTTTGGAATTGGATGGTGTGAATTATAAACACCGATTACCATTCTACAAGCATGGACAGTACCTCTGCCAATGTTAACTGGGGCTAATAATTTGATTCATTCAAATTACCAATAATTTGATTCATGAATTACAGTAAATCCTGCCTTAAACTCAAGAAATTTCCAAACTTTCAATACACAAAGAGACAGGAATTACCAGAGGGTAAGAGGGGTGGGGGTGGGAGATGAGGGTAAGGGGGATCAAATATATGGTGATGGAAGGAGAACTGACTCTGAGTGGTGAACACACAATGGGATTTATAGGTGATGTAATGCAGAATTATCCACCTGAAATCTATGTAATTTTACTAACAATTGTCACCCCAATAAATTAAAAAAAAAGAGAGAGAGACAGGAAGAGTCGGCAGAGAAGCATTACATTTTGTTTATAAACAGTTCCGTCATCATCTTTTCTGACATCTTGAGCTAGACGGTTCATCTCGATTAATTTCAGTGATCCTACTGGACCTCACAAGAGGGGATTTTCACCATAATCTGTACACAGAAAGCAGCTGGAAGCTTATTTGAAGAATAAATTCATCCTTTGAAAGAACATGGTGGAAAGAATAAACCCAATATCACGGCCTATGAAGGACATTTGTCTTTTCAAAATGCCAAAGTCGTTTTCAGAGTGGTGACTTCATGTTGTGCTTCAAGCAGATTACTTTGAGGGAGCAAAAAAAAAGAATCAAAATATAATTATGGCACATGAAGCAGAAAGAGAAGCACAAGAAGAAAGGGAAAACATTGTTCCTATAACAATCAAAGGCTCATATATTTGAATTATAAGCCATTCAGATTGCTTTTAAAGTCCTCAAAGCTGACCACAAAGCTCCATGGCACTTTTAAGAATGAAAAATTCCAAATCTCTTTTTATTGTGCTGTCGGTGAGGACTGAAGAAAACTTGAAAGTAAAGACCCAAGTGGGCAGCAGTGGTCAAGTGGGGAAGCTTGGGATTCAGAAACCTGGCTCCGTTGCTCACTGGCTGTGACCTTGGCTGCATTATTTATCCTCCTTTGTCCTCAATTTCCCCATCTCTAAAATGGGGATAAGAATAACTTCCGTATCATGGGATGTTAATGGATTAAATAAGGTAATACCTGTAAAATTATTAGAACAGCATCTAAATGTGGTAAGCGCTCAATAAGTATTAGCTTAGAATTATTGTTATTTTTATTAAAAATAATAATTTAAACATTCTTAAATTTCAAAATTAAGAAATCAGGAACTATTAATACTACATGACCAGCTTCATCGTGATTTAAGCCCTTTGGGCCATTTAGTAGCGATCCACGAGGCACTCTGTCCTTACATTCAAATCAAACGCCAGATCCTTTATAAGTCTTGGATTCTTTGCCTTTAGCTCCCTGTATAGTCTGTGCAAAGTGTGTGTAACTTGTCTGGATTTTTCCTACCCCGGTTTATTAGTAATTTATTTATGCAGGTTGCCTTGTTTTGTTGCAAATTGTGAGACAGTTTTTACAGAGTATCAACTAACTTTCTCGGTTGGTTTTAGTGGCAGGGAGTTACTACCTAATATTACCAATGTCCACGATGTCTCAAATTATTCACAGCATCGTTGAGGAGAGCAAAAGAGTGGAAATAACCTAAATGCCATGTTTAAATAAATTATAGCACATACGATGGAATACTACGTAGCTATAAAAATGAATGAGAACACTCTCTATGTACTCATAATGCACCATTACCAAGATGTAGTTTTAAGTGTAAAGAGCAAGATGCATAACGATGTGTACACATGCTCATTTGTGAGGGAAGAAAAGGCAAAGGAAATACACACACACACACACACACACACACACTCACACTCACACGCTATAATCTGGACTACTAGGAGATTGGTTTTAGAAGGGGCACGTTTCCCCTCAGACCCTTTTAACTTTTGAATTTTTTACAATGTGACTATATTACCTGTTTAAAAAAATAAACACTATTAAAATAAATGAAAGTTAACGTATTGTTTTGGCATTTAAAAATAGAATAGAGAGTTCCCAGAGAAGGGATCATATCACAGGTAATGACAAACGGGGTTAGATACAGTGACAGAATTTTGTCACTAACCAACAGGCTGAGATAAACGTCCTTAATCAAAAGTTAGGTAAAGAAGATTCTTAACAAATACACAAATAACTGCTTTAGAAAGAAGCTGGCCATAGGAAGGAGTGGGAGAGGAGCTCCCTGCAGAGGCCTGTCTCTCCTTTACTCTTTGTTTACTTAAAGAACAATGGTCAGGAGAGTGACTGACATAGACCAGGGCTCTCCGAGGTGTTTGGTGGCTTCTCTGACCTGAAGGTTGGATCTGCAGGGGTCGGAAGGTGTGTGGGGGGGGGGGGGAGGGGGGAAGAGGGGGAAGATTCTAGCCTCTGGATCAAATGAAGCTTTCTCCTTTATTGAACTTCTTGGAACCTTGAACATTTGCATGGCCACTGTGAACCTCCAAGAAGAGGGTGTACTAGGTAGCATTTCCCAAATGCTTGACCACCAAAAGCCTCATTTGACTAGAGCTGCTCAGAATTCGCTCTGGAACCCTGGCGCCCTCAGAGTCATGCTGCTGAAGGCAAATGCAGAGGCATTGACTGGTCTTACATAGACGAACCAGCTTCTGATACCTAAGGTCGTCACTTCCTCCGTGGGGGCCACAACACTACCATCTGGAAAATGGGAGACAGGGAGAGAAATTCACCGCTAAATCCATTTTCTTCATTCTTTGAAAGACTACAGCATTTAATTGATATTTCAAATGTAACCTTTTCTTATTCTGCCTTTTGTTACAATCACCTGTGTCCTTGTCCTATGCAACTCCACTGGGCTGTGAACTCCTTGAGTACAGAGATTTTTGCCTTTGTTTGCAAAGCATTCAAAAATTTTTAATGGATGGAATAGTCCAATTGTGCAACACAGAAAATAAGTATAAAAGGATTAGGAAAGGAAAAGGACAGTGGGGTCTGGTGGTATTCCTGGCAGCAGAAATATGACAACGGAATGAGCAGAGAGGTGATGGGGTGTGTGGGACAGGTTCAGAGGGAGGCACACACACCTGAGTGAATGCAGGTGAGCATAGTATCTATAGTGAATGCAATACCAGTGCGCAGTACTGTGATTTTTAAATACTAAAATACCGGTTCTTTGGCATTTTAAAAAAATCGTTTATCTTAATCATTTATACATTGATGTATCCAGAGAGTTAGAAGTCATTTTTTTTTTTTTCAGAAAGTATTCTGACCACAGTCCTCCTTTGGTTAAAACACTTCCAAAGTACTTTATTATTGTTCTAGTAATTAGTCTAATTCTTATTTCTTGTGTTTCTACTGAGGTTGAGAATATTTTTTTTAGTTTATTAGTGATCTCTAGTTGCCTCAAAACAAGTTCGGACTCCAGCCTCCCTAGTGGTGTCATCTGGCCATGAGGGTGAAGAGGGGGACACAACCCCACAGCAGGGGCTCTCAAATTATACCCCTCCTCATTTGAATAAGAACTTTTCTTAACGGTCCTCAGAACTGAATGGATTCCCCTGAGCTGTGACTGAGGTGATTCTTAATCTCACTCACTTTCAGATAGCCCAGGAGTTTCTATCACCAAACCCAAACCATGGCCAAAAGACAACTGAGGTTTATCTCTCTGTGACCCTGTCTCTACCACCAGGGCTCTGCGCCACCTGCTGCAACTTGCTCCTCACTGCACGGACTGTCTCCGCCCCTACCTGAGGAGCCCCATCTGGACATGTCTTCCTGGCCCTGCCACCCACCAGCTTTCCCCTTCTAAGAGCGTAACTGTCCTGCCTCAGTTCCCTTTTAATAAGGTAACTGCAGTTATAGGTTAATGGGCTTGACCTGTTAAGACACCAATTTACATTTTAACAGCACAGCAATAGCGTAACCCAAAGGAATAATTTTAATGGAAATAATAGCCACAATTTAATAAGTAGTTGACATACGCTAAGCACTTTAAAGATACTATATAAATGGCATTATCCCTGGAGTTAGGTTATAATGATCTCAGTTTTATAGAGGAGGAAAATGAAGACATAGAGAGCCAAGTTATTTGTCCAAGGTCACATAGCTGGTGGTGCTGACAGCCATCTGTGCTCTAAATTGCGCCACCTCACTGCATTTTAGTCATTGCTGGAGGTGAGAGAGGAAAGGGTTGGGGTCTTGCAGCATCCTGCAACCCCAAAGAATAGAACACTTGGAATTAGCAGTACTGAATTCTAATCTTTACATCTGTCTATATTTCTTTCAAAATCTTAAATTACAGCTTTTTCTGGCATTGGTTTCCTCAGCTGAAAATGAGAATAGTGACATCTGTTCATTTTAAAGGATCGGAGGTGTTCCAGAGAGGTTATTGGTAAAAGTGATTTGTTCGCTCTCAAATTCTACACAAACATAAGGCATTTTTCTTCAGGTAGCAAAGCACTCTATCTGCTTGTTGGGCCAGTGTTGGTCAATGCTTTAATTTGCCAAGTTTTGCAGCCTGGATGTTGATTTTTCAGTAGCAAAACATTTATGATCTGATTGCCTGAGCTTTTTTGCCTTTTTTGCATTCATAAATAGGACAGTTGATATTCACTATTTCTTCTAGTAGTGATAACTCCATTTATGTATTTCCCCTGACTTGTGCTCATATTACAAATAAACCAAAGATATCAAATTCAGGTATTTTTTATCTCTTTTTCCTCCACTCCAATGGACAATAAAGCTGACATTTTCCCTTTGAGATGAATTCGGAAATTGAAGAGAAAGAGGAAAATAAGAATAGGTCTATGAATACAAATTAATTGGGATTTTGATTACAAATAAATAAAGCTCCCCCAAAAGAAAGCATTGTCCTCTCATTGGACCCTCCTTCTAACTGTATAAGTGAGGCTGCTTCACAACAAACCTCTTGTGGACAGACCAAAAGCTCTGAGAAGGCAATTCAGCTAAGTGTTTTGGACTGTCACTTCATTTTTTGCAACCCCCCTCACCCCCCACTTTGGCCACAGAGAATTAGACAAGAAGATGTCCCTGATCCACAGGCAGACAAACAATAAGCTAGGCTATGGCAAGAAGGATGTCGACTTCCTGGATCAGTTAGATTTTTCTCTCTTCAAAAGTTTGAATATGGTTCCACAGTGAGAGAGGTAGTAGTGGATACCGGGGGGGAAATAAAAGAATTACAAATGGGTAGTGTGGACAGTAAACATAAGAGGGAGCAGCCGTTTTGTGTCCAGAGAGGACTGTGAGAGACCAGCTTGAGCAAACTGCCCCTGCCAACTTGCATTGGACGTGTGTTGTGAATGAGAAATAAACTTGTGGTATTCCACCACTGAGCTTTTTAAGCTGTGTTTACTATAGCATAACTCGGCCTGATGGATACAATTCTTCTGTTTCCTTTTACTCTCAAACTAGGAATGGAAAAGGAGAGTTCTATCTTTTTTGTTGTTTTATTCTTTCTCTACATTTACACTCAAGTGTGATCATCCTTTCACGCACCTGGAAGTACCACTTTTAAAGGTATGCCTCCCAAAAGAAACTGTATTTCAAGATGTCTATCACTTCACTGGACTCTCTAGCCACCACCTTACACTTCACTCAGTTCAATTCCATGAATATTTACTGAGTATTTACTAAGCACCTGGCTTGGTGCTTAATGCTGAAGATGCTGAAGTACAAAAATGTCCCTGGTCTTCATGGCACTTATAGCCCATCAGCGAAGACATTAAGTAGGTAATTAAATAGGTCACTTTAATTTAGCCTCAATGACTCCAAAGAACACTCGTCATATGTACTACACAAGTAGAAGCCGTTCTCCAGAGGCCAGATTGCTACCATGGACAGTTCTTCTTCCTCATCCCAGTTTAGCGAGTGTGGGCGGCAGTGCTGGCTCTCCACTCACCCTTGTTCCCTAAATCCAAATGGACACAAAGTCCCTTTGTTTCCTATGAGGAAATGCTACTCAGAGTGCCCCTTCTCTCTTTTTCTCTCCTACACAGCTTGAGTCCCGCTTCCTTGCACCACTGTCAGCTGGCTTCTCTGCCTCGCACATCTACCTGGCCCAGGTAGGATACATCCGGACAGGATTTCCAAAACAGCACTGCCATATTACCCATTCAATGACATTAAACGACTTCCCTAATGTTCCAAACCCTATCAAATTTAAATTCCTTATTGTCATTTTCATTTACCCCAAATATATTCTTCTACTTCTCTAAAAAATAGTAATGTTGGCTGTTTATTGAGTACTTACTATGTATCTGACACTTGTTAAGCTCTTTTATTCACTATTTCCTTAAATCCTTACTAAAACTCCATGAAATCGAAGGATTATTACGCTCACTTTACAGGCAAAGCAACTAAGGCTTGGAGAGGTGAAGTAAGCCCTAGGTCAAATAGTAAGTGGTTTTAAACTTAGGTCCTAAACCATGTTTCCTTTTGTACCATGGAAGCAAGGATCATATTTCATACTTGCTTATAAATCCTCAGTTTTGAGCACAGTGCTGGGCAAACATAATTATGTTTATAATCATTATTGATCGATTAACATACTCTCTCTGATCTATTCTGGTAAAGGAACAAGGTATTCTTAGAAAGACGTCTGAGAACATCTCTGCAGGGAATACAGTTTCAAAGCAATAAACGTTGATGATTTTTTTTTCCCTGAAAGATACAAGGCCCATGAGAGATCAGGAAATGGGACAGGTCTGAGCCGGTAGCCTAGAAGTAAAAAAAGAGAGAGAGAGAAAAAGAGAGGGAGAGAGAGAGAGAGAGAGAGAGAGAGAGAGAGAGAGAGAGAGAGAGAGAGAGAGAGAGAGAGAGAGAGAGAGAACATAGTAATAAAGGAGCAAAAGCCTTAAAGAGTTAGTGTGTCCTCTCAATGCTTTCTTTTTTTAATTTTAAGAAATTTTACAAAAGAGAGAGAGAGATTTTACCTATCCGAGACTGTCTTGGAGAATTCCCAGAAGGACTGCTGAGGAGGGTCTGGGGACAGAAATTGATTGACAGAGGTGGGGCAGCAGGAAAATTCAACATGGTGCTGCCAGAGCTTGTGAGCAAAGCTAAGGGACTCCTAAAACCTGAGGTATGATTCTGAATGTTCCTCCACAGTTCCAACACTACCGTCACCCTGATCCACTGCTTAATTAAATGTCTCTAAAAATTCCAATGAAGGGCTTGCCATGTGGGGGAACAAAGAATTGCCTGCCCCAAAGAAGAGATAGTATGAGTTCCACCGAGAGAAAAAAAGAAGGGGAGAAATAGATAGCAGAGAAGAAGGTGTGAGGAATCCTCCTAAAATACGTCCTGTACCATTCTGGTGTAGAGTGAGACTGAAATGAGATTATATGGTAGGAAACATTACCATAGGCAGCTCACAAGAATTCCCAGTTTTCAGGAATTGGAATATGGTGGGATGATCTAACACTAAACACACGTTCTTCTGCTGATCTCTTACGTCTTCCCTGGAAACATCAACTAGCCCCGTACAAGTGAAAAATGCCAACTAATAGCGATTCCTGTTTGCTGGCTGCTGAATAGAATAGTGAGGGCAGTGAAAAAGAAGGTAGTTAGACCCGAAAGAGCACAGAGCCCTGGTCATGTCTGCAGCTTGTGGATGGCCTCATGCCCATTACTCAAAGGCTTCAATGTCCACACGAGTAAAACAAGAACATTGGGCAGCCTCCAGCATCCCGTCCAACTCAAAAAAGTATACTATTTTAAGACATTTAAGATATGTTTTTAAAAAATCAGAGGAACTAGGCTGAAGAATTACAATAGGTATAGGATATTTGATTCATTCTTTTAATTTCCGAAAGTATTTCATGCCATTTGAAGGAGGATATTCATACCTTTCAGCAAATTATGGGAAATAGTACAGGAAAACATTTTCTCCAGGAAAACATTACAAAGAAGAAAAAGAGAGAGAGAGAGAGAGAGAGAGAGAGAGAGAGAGAAGGGGAATGGAAAGGTACAGATTGAAAAAGACTGGAGAGACATATCAATCAATTGAAAAACGTGCAACTTGTTTAGATCATAATTCAAAGACACTATAATAAATATTGAGAAAATTGTGGAAATATGTATACTGACTATGTTGCATGATATTTGGGAATTTTTATTAGTCTTTTACTTAGGATAACTGCGATTTTTTTAACAAGAGCTTGTTACTTTCAAAGACAGTGAAATATGTACTGATCACGTGGCATAATGTCTTGAATTTGTTTCAAAATAATTAATTGAGGAGAAGGGAAAGTAGAGGGCAGAGATGAAACAAGATGGGCGATGAGTTAGTTGACAATTGTTCAAGTTGGCAAGTGGGTGTGAGTGTGGGTGTGTGGGAGAGTACTACTTTAGTATTTGGTTAAAATTTTCCCTGATAAAAAGCTGAATTAAACATTGTTACTTTTATTAAAATATGAGACATTAGTATGCTGTTATCAACTTGCTTTTGATTTTATGAGATATGACGGGATATGAGAGAGAGTTAGGAAGTAGAATTGACAGGGTTTGCTGAAAGATTGGATACGGGGCTAGGGAAAGGGAAGTGTTAGGATGACTCCCCAGCTTCTGACTTTCAGAACTGCTGAATGGTGGTGCCACTTACTGATAGACAGAGAACACCAGGAAAAAGGAAAAGAACACCAGGAGAGGTTTGCGTGGGAAGATCCTGACTCCGGTTTTTAGATGTGCTAAACTTTAATTGCCTTTGAGGTGTCAAGTAGTTCAATAAATGTCTGCTTAATGAATGAATAAACCAACTCAGCCTTTGCTGAAGGGATGTGAAATTCAATAGCAATGCTGCTTAAACTTTGTAAGGTCATGGATTCGCCTGCAAATATACTGAAAGTTGTAAGCCTTTATTCTCACATAAGCACAAAGTTTGACACATAACTCAAACTTATCTTTGTGAGGTAAAGATGGCCCCAGCTTCACTGCCAACTCTGGAAGACACCCTGGCCGCCTGGATCCCAGGGGAACTTGGATCATTTCCCCTTTGGGGTTTAGGTGGTTTGTCTTAGCTGTTGAATGTGGCTGAGAACGCATAGAGAGGACATGGGTTCTCTCTATGTCTCTCTGCTTCATGGGCTGGGCAATCTTTGGGATCAAACAGAAGAAGCCCTACTTGCCCACACCTTGCTGGGTTTTCTGGCCATTGGCAGATGGCTGGTTCCATTTGTAAAGGTTTTAGATGGTCCCAGCACCTGAGAGCATGCAGTGGCCTGCTTAGTGAATCAGACCTGACCTGCTTAGTGAGTCTTCTCCAGCACCAGCCTGGCCCTGACGCCCACCTGGCCTGCCATCTGCTCTCCCTGGCTCACCTCCAACAGCAGCAATCCTGAGCTGAGTTTCATTAAACTCCCAGCCATGTGCTTGTCTGTTTCAACTCTAAAGATGAGATGCTTACTCCACTTAGACGAGACGCCAGACAGCTTGAGCTTGTCCATGTCTTCCCGGCAAGCATTCTCATGTGGGCTTTAGAGATGGGGGACGTCTCACTCTGCCCTGCCAGGTCAACAGCAGCAGTTATAACAACAGCAATACTAAAATATATCCATTAAGTGCTCACTATGTGCCAGGTGCACACTAAATATTTTTATTCATGACCTCAACACACAACCTCATAACATTCCTATGAGATGGAGACTATTCTTATGTCTGTTTTAAAGATGAGGAATCCAGAGCTTAAGTAGGTTAGGTCACTTGTTCAATGCCTTACAGCAAGTAAGTGGTAGAGATGGAATTTGAAGAGACTGCCTGACCATATGTTTAACTACTATACTACCGTTATTTCTCGCAGACCAGGAGAACAGAAACCTTTCTACGTATGCAAGCAAAAAGAGATTTACTACTCTTTTTATGTATTACTATGTGATTACAAAATTATGTGCTTACAACACTGTTAGAAGGCCTGAAAGCACTAGTCGGGGATCTGCCGATAAGTTGTTTTGGTCCTGTGGCCGCACGCTAAGACCTAGAGTTTAAGATGCTATTGCTGCCAATGAGAGAAAACAAACCTTCGGGAGCCACTACTGAAATCAACGTTGCCCCTCAACCCCGAGGACAGTGACTGGCAGGGGATGCAGAGTCTCACTAGACACTAGACGCTCTCACCCACTGCCATTTATATGTCACCTGCCACTAATGCTGGAGGATGAATGGCTTCCCCTTCCTTCTGCCTCCCAAATAACAACTCATGGGTCGAATCTAAATCATATGCAGAACCCTGCTGAGAGGGGAGTCTGAGAAATGTAGTTCCTCACAGAAGGAAGCATAGAAAGGAATGGAAATCGTTGCCTGATGGCAAGCGTACTGAACAAAAATATCCAATAATCCTAGAGATGATTTGGTACCATCCTCCCAATTGGCCCTCAATGAGCTCCACCTCCTGGTATTCACATGCTCATGTAGACCACGCCCACATTTTTCAGGGGTAGTCCCTGTGACCAATAAAATATGGCAGAAGTGATGATGTGTCACTTGTGAGGTTAGGTCATGAAAAAACTACGGCTTCTGTCTTCAAGGCTCTCTCTCTCTCTCTCTCTCTCTCTCTCTCTCTCTCTCTCTTTCTCTCTCTCACTCACACACACACACACACACACCTCTGCCATGCTGTGGAGAGAATCAGGGGCTAAGAAAAGGAGAAACAAGATGATACACAAAAAAAAGCAGAAATAGAGTGATGCACTGAGTCCTGGAACTTGGAAAACACTCAAGTAAAGACAACAAAACCCTACTGTTTGTGTCCCTAGAAAAGCTCTGCCTTCTGAAGGAGGTTGGTCACATGTTCTACTGGAGACTGGTTGTTTTATCACATCTCAGGGCCCATGAGGCCTGGCCGTGGGCCAAGTCCCTAATTATCCCTAGTGTCTTCAACGCAAATTCATTACTTGAGGTAGCACAGATGGTTAGTCTACGTGCCTTGTGACAGGACAGCCTAACCAGCACATACTGTTGACCTGACTGCCGCCCCTTGTTGCATATTCAAGAGAGCCTCTCAGCCCTCAGTGATATGAAGACCAGAAAAATCTGTGCTTGGAGCACGCTTCCTTTGTTGCTGGCACGAAGTGGGAGCCCTTGTGGGAAAAGTTAGCCTGGCTTCTTCAGAGCTCAGCTCCCAAGGGGGCAGTTCTCTCTGCAGGAAAGAAAGATTTATTTCCCACAAGAGAGAAGAAAGAAAACAGAGTTGGTGTCATCTGCAACTAGAAAGCATATCCAGCCACTAACTTTATTCTGTCACTCAACTTCTTTCTTTACTGGAAGCTCAAACTGATACCAAAGTTAGCTTGATCAAAATCCTTACAAGTACACATTAGTCCCCGAAGGCTTTGCCAGTGCATTTGCCCTGATAATCCTCATTCTTTAAGGGATCTGGCCTTCGTTTTTTTCTATGAACACTTCTAGAGCACCAAATAGAGGTTTTTACTGCTTTTCTCTATCCCTGGTACCTTGACTCTTCACCTCTGCTCTCATCCTTCCTTCCAGTGTCTCATAAGCACCATACACACTGTCGTTATGACAACCATTCTGCTTAAGTGCCCTGCGTGCTACCTGCAGGAAGATCAATGCTGCAGGAAGAACCAGCTGCAAGTCTAGGGTGAAGACGAGGGAGTCTTAAAAATGAAAATAGGGAAGGCAGGAACAAACAAAAAGAGGGAAGGCAGACAAAAGGCATAAAGGGGACAGAAGGGGACAAGAAGATAGGTTTCCCAGCCTGAGCCAAAGGGCCCAACAGCAACCAACTCCCAACTCCCAAGCCTACGCCATGGCCACATTAGTGGAGCATTTGACTCAGCTGGGTGATTTTTCTCACAGGTCCTCCCTTTGCCGATGTTGAAAAAGCTGTGTTGTTACAAGTTCTGCTCTGCACTGATCTGGAAGAAATAGCCACAGCACTAATCATATCTCATCTTTCACTTTTGAGTCTCAGGGGAGAATGCTGGGCGCATGTCTAGTCCTGCACTTTCAAGAGGCCTGGCTTGTTAAAAGGGCCACTTGACTGGCGACTTCTGATGCATGTGGAAGGACCCAGGGGACAGTCTTTGTGGCATCTGGTGATGAAAAGCGCCTCTAATACAGCCTACGTCTGTTATCTGTTTTGATGCTGCAGCGGCCTCTGTCAACTTGCAGAGTGAGTGATTATCTTGGAAACTGCCTCTTTTCGTAATTATGCAGTGTTTTCAAGATATTAATTTCGTTTTCCATATGTTCAACTTATTCACCCGATTATAAATTTGCAAATCTAGAAATACGTATAATTTTAAACACATCGCTTTACAAGTAAGTGAACGCATTTTTCCCCTTCCACTTCCCAGGAGCACAGCCTTGTGTGGGAGATCTGGGTAAGTGGGCATACGCTGACCCCCACAAAGCAGAGGTTACTGCAGGACAGGACTTATTCTTTACCTTATAATGACGGAGTGAGGGACCCAGGGGAATGGCCCAACCTGGGGATGGAGGGGCGGACTGCCAGCTGGGGGAGAGGGGCCATGAGCTCTCACCTTGTAATTGAAGCCCATGTGTAAGGAGGCCCTAAACAGCAGGCCAGCTTACGATTTTAACCACAGCCCTGTCCCCAGGGGTGTAGGCAGAGTAACCCAGTGGATACCACCGAGAGGCACATCTCCAGGTTGGTGGCAGAGCAAAGATGAGAAATGGCTCTTTAGGAGAACTGAGGTGTCCTAGAGGAGAAGGGCAGTGACACAGAGAAGGGGACTTCAGTTCTGACCTTCATGAAAGAATCCAGGTGGCACAGCCAGAAAGGGCCCACAATCTTACACCAACAGTGCAGTGAGATAATGCAGAGACTGGAATTTTGTCAATCATCTCCTGACGTCATGCTCATTACATGCCATTTTCTTTGTAATTCACCTCTCTATTAGTATATAAGTAACTTACATGTGTGATCACAGAAAATTCAAAATTTGATGCATGCTTTTTTCCCTTACCTACATCACAAGAACACACATCATTACACTTAAGAAATCTCCCTCTTGCATTTTTCTTTCCAGAGCGCCCACTTCCATGCAGACATTTGGGCTCCCCGCTCTCCCTTTGCCTCTGTCTCTCTTTCCTCTTCAAAGTGAATGCCTTTCTTTCCTTGTTTCTTACATTACAGCCACCGCCACCCCTCAATGCACACACTGCTCCTCTGAAACCACAGAACCAGTCGATCCTTCGCCAAGCTTGGGAGGCCCAGGTTCTTCACCAAAGCAAGATTCTTACCTCAGTATCTTCTCAACAAAGGTAGATGTCACCATAAGGGATCCTTGAACCATTTGTAAAGGGGATAGAGCCTCTTCCATCAAACTACATTCCTAATCATCTCAGGGGAAGAGTTACAGTAGCTAAGTTTGGTGTTTTCTGCCTATCCCACACTTAAGAAGTTTCCAGAAATAGAAGGAGAGGAAGAACTATGTCCACAAAGACACTCTTCCATGAGATAATTACCTGAGAAACTCACTTATCAATATGAATTGGAGTCCTAGGAGAGGCAGTATATAAGGCCGTGAAACAAAATGCTTACATTGCCACCTACTAGCTGCATGATAAAGACAAGTTACTTAACTTCTTTGTGTCTCAGTTTCCTCATCTTTAAATTGGGGATATTATTAGTATACCTTCTGCATAGGTTTATGAGAACTGAGTTAATACAGGTAAAGCACTTAGAATGTTACCTGCCACATAGTACATGCTTAACCATTACTTACTACTATTATTCTTTTTATTCATATTAATATACACAATTCCATCAAGCTAAGTCACACACATTTGCTGGGTTACGGGGAAGAGAGAAAGTGACAGGGGTAACCTTATTTTGTCAGCTGCCACGTGGAACAGGATTGGTCAGTCTCTCACTCCACACAGCAGCAGGTGGGCCTGGTGAAGACCACGGAGCCCTCAGTTCCTACTTCACCTAGACAGATGGTTTTGGTGACAGGGTACATGAGGTCCAGGGTTAGAAAACTGGCTAAAGCTAATAAAGATAGAAATCAGCAAGTTTCAAAAGTTGTCAAACACTCGGTGACCTTTCTGGGGAAAAAAGAATTCTTTGTGAAAGCAGCCTGTTTCTTCAGCAGTCTTCTGTAAAAGTTATAACTTCTAACCTGATGATTAACGGAGTTTCCCAGAATTAAGCAGAATAAGGACAAGTTAACTATCCTTGATTTGCCCGTGCTGAACAAAGTTCAGCGGTGTCATATCTTCGATATTAATGAGTACATGTTTTCAACTATAAACCTCATATAAATGTCGCAACCAAAGTATAGTGGATTTTTCACCATCATCTTCTACAAGTGAGAGGAAGCATGGACTCCTCTCTCACTGCTCTTGCTCCCACCCCTGCTCTGTGCCTGAGTGGCCTTTGCCTGGAGCTCCCTGTCCCTGTCCCCCTAACTATTCCTGATAATAACGCTGTGTTAGCCTAGTTTCAACAGGCCCTTCTCTGGGGAGTCTTTCCCAGCCATATCTGGGAGAGGCAGGGGGTCTCTTCATTGAGTTGCACTGTACTGGGTGTGTAGTTTTATTTCAACACTGGACTGTCTCCTCACCTACACCATGAGTTATTTCCTTATATGCCCAGCTCTGTAGATGGCTAAATCCTATAGAACTGTCCCTGGCCTGGCCGTCTATGGGCTGATTCCTGATCTTCTACCAAAGTTCATTTCACTTCAGACGTTTCATTTATAAAACAATGGTGACCATACTTCCCTCAGGCTTTAAGATGATTCCATGAGCTATGGTGGGGTCATGTACAGAATTCCACTCAAACCAGCTCTCTTGGGAGAGGCGGGTATCTTATAAACATACAAGGACGCCTCATGAACCCAAGAACAGTGCAAGAAAGTTTCAGGAGAGGCAGGAATCAAGAACTAAAAATCCCTCAGGCACCAGGCAGCTTCTCTCTCACACACACTCTCTCTGCAACACACCCACAGCACATGCACACATAACACATAGCCATCTCTGTACCTCAGTTTCATCATCTGTAAAATGGGGATAATATTAGGAACCTAAATAAGCTAATGTAATAAAGTCCTTCAAACAGTGCCTGGAAAGTAAGGAAGTACAAAAAGAAAAAGGAGGAGGAGGACAGGAAGAGGAAGAAGAGGAGGAGGAGCGAATAGTAAAGGGATGTGAAAAAGTAAAATTTGCTCCCAATGAGCAAAGCTAGAACAATTTGAGCAAAAGAAACAACACGGGATTAGATTATAACCCAAAGCATAAATGTATTCATGAGTCTATACTAAACAAATAAAAACAAACCATTAATTATAAGGATAAAGGACAAATATTCCTTACAAAATTACAAATAATATATGTAGTTACTGCTCCTTCCAGGAGGTACAGCTTAATTCCCCTCTCCATGAGTGTGGACTGGTTTTAATAACTCATTTTCAAAAACTAGAGAATGGAAAGGGATAAACAGTAACTTTACATTAGCGAAGCCTAGCAGATACCACCTTAACCAAATGACCAAGGTTAACATCACCTGTGATAAGTCATGTTGATTTAATGCACACCCCCCATATGATGTGATGAGGAGGGAACTTGATTTCTGTGGAATTCTTGAGTCTATCCATAAGGAAAATACCACACAAATTCAAATTGGGCTCATTCTACAAAATATCTGACCAATACTCCTCAAAACTACCAAGATCATGAAAAACAAGGGAAATCTGAGAAATTATCACAGACTCCAGGAGACCAAGGAGACACCATGACTAACTTCAATGAGGTATCCTGGATTAGATCTTAGACCCCTAAAGGTGGTGTAAAAACTGCTGAAGAAACAGGCTGCTTTCACAAAGAATTCTTTTTTTCCCAGAAAGGTCACCGAGTGTTTGGCAACTTTTGAAACTTGCTGATTTTTATCTTTATTAGCTTTAGCCAGTTTCCTAACCCTGGACCTCATGTACCCTGTCACCAAAACCATCTGTCTAGGTGAAGTAGGAACTGAGGGCTCCGTGGAGTTACAGTAGCTAAGTTTGGTATTTTCTGCCGATCCCACACTTAAGAAGTTTCCAGAAATAGAAGGAGAGGAAGAACTATGTCCACAAAGACACTCTTCCATGAGATAATTACCTGAGAAACTCACGTATCAATATGAATTGGAGTCCTAGGAGAGGCAGTATATAAGGCCGTGAAACAAAATGCTTACATTGCCACCTACTAGCTGCATGATAAAGACAAGTTACTTAACTTCATTGTTTTTGTTGGGAATTTATATATTTTCTTTGGAGAAATTTCTCTTCAAATCCTTTGCCCATTTTTGAAATTGGGTTGTCTTTCTAGTTGAGCTATTATCATATATCTGTCTATACATGATATATATATATATAATTGTCTAATATAATAGTCTAGTTCTCCAGCACTTTTAGAGGATGTTATAAGCAAAATTCAAATGAAGTCTGAAATTTAGTTAATAATAATATATTAAAGTTAATTTCTTAATTTTGACAAATGTACTCTACTTATTTAATATGTTAATATTAGAAGGTACTAGATGAGACATATACTCTCTGCATTGTCTTTGTAACTTTTATATATATTTAAAAATTATTCCAAAATTAAAAGTTTATTTTAAAAATTGATACTAATTTTTTTAAAAAACCATTACCTGACACATACCAAATGTTCCGTGAGTGTTAGCTATTATTGTTATTATTCTCTCACATCCCCTGTTCTTTTGACAGGTCTGTTTCTTCCCACTCACCCTCTCGAAGATTGGCTTTCTCTGTTTTTTAAAGCACATGGAGGAAGATGGTCACACCATAGCTTAGCACCTACACAACTCAATTCATGAAACCAGCAGAAAACTGACTAGTGTTTCTGAGTCCCTCTTGCAAATTCCCAAGAGAGAAAATCCAGTTGGTCCAGCTAGGGTCAGGAATCCTCCTATTGTCTCATAGCCTGTGGCTGAGAGAAATGGTCATGTAGTACATACAAGGCCCAGAAACCTATTATTCTGGAAGAAGAAGAGGAGGGTCTCAGAATAGGAGTTTGGGGACGGGACAGACACTCACAAAGCTGTCTATCTCAGCAGTCCTCTCAGAGCGGGGTCCATGGCCCAACAGCACTGGCATCACCTGGGAGTTAAAAGTACAAATTCCTGGCCTCATCCCAAACCTTTTGAGAATCTAGGAGAAGAGGGGTGAGGGGGCCATGAATCTGTGTTAACACAAACTTTTGGTGATTGTTATGCATGCTAAACTTTGCGACACACTATAGTACAGGATTATTCAGTTCATGACAAAAGAAAAACACCATCTTATAACATCCTCTAAAAGTGCTGGAGAACTAGACTATTATATTACACAATTATATACACATATATATATGTGTATATATATATATACATATATATATACATATATATATATATATATATATATATATATATATCATGTATAGACAGATATATGATAATAGCTCAACTAGAAAGACAACCCAATTTCAAAAATGGGCAAAGGATTTGAAGAGAAATTTCTCCAAAGAAGATATATAAATTCCCAACAAAAACATGACAAGATACTCAATATCATTAGTTATTAGGGAAATACAAATCAAAACCCCAATAGTATACCACTTCACTCCCACTAGGATGGCTACAATGAAAAAAAACAAAGCAGATAATAACAAGTGTTGTCTAGGACGTGGAAAAATTGGAACCCTAGTACATTACTGGTAGGAATGTAAATGGTTCAGCCACTGTGGAAAATAGTTTACCAGTTCCTCAAAAAGTTAAACATAGAATAAACATATGACCCCACAATTCAACTCCTAGCTATGTACCCAAAGAATAGAAAAACAGGTACTCAAGCAAGTATGTGTACATCAATGCTCACAGCAGCATTATTCACGATAGCCAAAAGGTAGAAACAACGCAAATGCCCATCAACTGATAAATGGACAAACAAATTATGGCATATACATACAACGGAGTATTATTCAGCCATAAAAAGGAATTAAGTACTAATAAACTAACACGCTACAACATTAATGACCTTAAAAATATTATATTAAGTGAAAGAAGCCAGACACAAAAATGTCACATGTTGCATGATTCCTTTTATGAAATAGATAAATCTATAAAGATAAAATGTAGATTGGTTGCCATGGGCTAGGAAGCAGGAGAGAATGGGGGAGAAATTGGGTAGTGATGTTTTGAAACTAGATAGAGGTGGTGATTGCTCAATATTGTGAATGTATTAAATTCACTGAATTGTTCACTTTAAAATGGTTGTTTTTATGTTGTATAGATTTCATGTCAACAAACTATTTTTTTAAAATACTCTAATAGTATTTTTCCCAATTCACCTTCCACTGATAGGAGGGAAAAGACAGAGATTATGTGATTTTACCACAGCCAGAACTGGCCTTAGCTCAAGCATCATTCAATTGAAGATAGCATAAAGGTCCTCTGCCACCTCCCAAACTCTTTCCCACCAGCCTATTTCCAATTCTTAAAGAGTCACTATTAGGAGATCCAAGATGGCGGAGTACTTGCCTCATTCCCATGAACACCTCAAAATTACAACTAAATTACAGAACAATCAACCTGGAGAACCATCTGAGGTCTACTTGAGCAGTTTTATAACTAAGGATATAAAGAAGCCATATCGAGACTGGTAGGAGAGGCAGAGACGCAGAACGGACTGGTCACACACCCACGTGTGGAAGTTGAAAATCACGAGACATATCTCAGCCTTCAGAGGTTCCCCATGAAGGAGCAAGGGACACTAACCCCCCACGCCAGGCTCTTCATCCCAGACTACTAGTGCCGAGAAGAGGAAACACTACAAATTCTGGCTATGAAAAACAGTGGGGATTCTGACCATTGGGGTGAGACAGAAGGCTGCAGGAAACCCAGACATCCTCTTAAAGGGCCCATGCAGGCATTCACCGTGGACTCCAGCAAAGGGACAGTGACTCTGGGGTCACTGGAGACTGAGTTGTGTAACTTCGTGGTTCCCTGTGTGGGGCTCTCCTTCCATATGGCCAGCATGCAGGCACCATATTTCCTGTGTTGAGCCTGCCCCCATGGGACAAATCTCAATCTGATTGGCCTGGTTGGCTCTGCTGCTCCACCCTGCTGACTCACTGAGACCCTGCCTCACCCAACTCACATACACAGGAGGCTTTATCAGCAGCTAAACCCTACAGGAGGTAGCAGGTGGCATCAGGCCTCAGAGTGTTCTGGCTTTTTGCAGAGCTACCAACCTGGTACTAGTGGCAGCCATCCTCAGTTCAGAGCATGGCCTCTCCCATGCTTCTCTAGGTACAGCACAGGCAGTGACCAAGCGTGGATCACTTTGTAGCTCCTACCAAGTACTCCCTGGCCAGTCACAGGCAGTGGATGACCTGGGCCTGCACTGGAGCCCCTCCAAGAGGCCCCAGAACCAACATATTTGGAGGTTGGCTTCAGATCACAACAGAGCTCCACCCAATTAGCTCCACAAGCAGCACACACAAAAGGCAGTCTCAACAGGCACCAGAGCCTGCTGGGGTGAATCTGGCTCCATGGGGTAAGCCTCCCACACAGCAGTCCATAAACTGTGGATGTGGCCAAACCACACACCCAGTCAGCCTGAGGGTCAATACCACCCACTGACATGCCAACAGCAATCAGTGGGACACCCACACAAGGGACACTCCTGGAGCACCCAGCTCAGGTGACCCAGGAGACTGTGCAACAGGACCCCTACTTCTTAAGGCCACCCAGCAAGACTGGGAGACACAGCAGCCCTATTTAATACATAGAAACAAACACAGAGAGGCAGCCAAAATGAGGAAACAAACAAATATGTCCGACATGAAAGAACAGGAGAAAACTCCAGAAAAAGAATGAAACAAAATGGAGGCAAGCAACCTACCAGATACAGAATTCAAAACAGTGGTTATAAGGATACTCAAGGAACTTAGTGACTCTTCAACAAAGAGATAGCAAGCATAAAATATGACATAGAAACTATAAAAAACAACCAGTCAGAAGTGAAGAATACAATAACTGAAATGAAGAATGCACTAGAAGGAATCACCAGCAGACTAGATAAAGCAGAGAATTGCATCAGTGATTTGGAAGACAAGGTAGCAAAAAACACCCAATCAGAACAGCAAAAAGAAAAAAGAATCCAAAAAAATGAGGGTTGTTTAAGAGACCTCTGGGACAACATCAAGCATAACAACATTGACATCATAGGGGTACCAAAGAGAGAAGAGAGAAAGCAAGGGATTGAGAACCTATTTGAAGAAATAATGACTGAAAACTTTCCTAACCTGGTAAAGGAAATAGACATACAAGCCCAGAAGTACAGAGAGTCCCAAAAAAAAAATGAACCCAAACAGGCCCACACCAAGACACATTATAATTAAAATGGCAAAGTTTAAAGACAAAGAGAGAATCCTGAAAGCAGCAAGAGAAAAGCAGTTAGTTACCTACAAGGAGCTCCCATAAGACTGTCAGCTGATTTCTCATCAGAAACTTTGCAGACCAGAGGGATTGGCACAACATATTCAAAGTGTTAAAAAAACAAGGACCTACAATCAAGGGTACTCTACGCAGCAAAGCTATCATTTAAAATCAAAGGACAGATAAAGAGCTTCCCAGACACAAAAAAGGTAAAGGAGTTCATCACCATCAAACCAGTATTACAAGGAATGTTAGAGAGACTTCTTTAAGATGGAAAAAAAAAAAAAAGATCAAAAATATAAATAATAAAATGGCAATAACTACATATCCATCAACAATTGCTTTCAATATAAGTGGGTTAAATGCTCCAATCAAAAACATAAAGTAGCTTAATGGATAAGAAAACAAAACTCTTACATATGCTACCTACAAGAACCTCACTTCAGATTGAAAGACACACACAGACTGAAAGTAATGGGGATGGAAAAAGTTATTTCATGAAAATAGAAACAAACAAAGTAAAAAGGCTGGGGTAGCAATACTTATACCAGACAAACTAGACTTTAAAACAAAAGCTATAACAAGAGACAAAGAAGGACCCAGTAATCCTACTTCCTGGTATTTATCCGAAGAAACCCAAAAAACGCTATTTCGGGGGACGTGTGTATCCATATGTACATTGCAGCATTGTTTACAATGGCCCAGATGTGGAGGCAGCCTGTGTGTCTGTCGATGGAAGAATGGATAAAGAAGAGGTGGCAGATATATATATATATATATATATATATATATATATATATATATATATATATATATATATATATATATATATATGGAAGGGAAGGGAATGGGTTCTTACCATCTGTGGCAGCATGGATGGACCTGGAGGGTATTGTGCTGAGTGGAATATATCAGACAGAGAAAGAAAGATGCAATGTTATTTTGCTTATATGTGGAATCTAAAGAACAAAATAAACAAAACAGAAAGAGACTCATAGATACAGAGAATATTTTGATAGTTGCCAGATGGAAGGGGCGTTGAGGGGGCTGGGTGAAAAGAAGTACAAATTGGTAGTTATTGTACAAAATAGTCGTGGGGATGTAAAGTAAAACATAAGGAACATAGTCAATAATATGGTAATAACTATGTATAGTGCCAGGTGGGTACCAGACTAGTCAGGGTAATCACTTCTTAAATTATATAAATGTCTAACCATATGTTGTACACCTGAAATTAATATAACACAATAGTGAATGTCAACTGTAACTGAAAAATTAAAAGTAGGGGGAAGATAAAGGGCAATAAGAGGTCCAAATTTTCAGGTATAAAACAAATAAGTCATGGGATTGTATTGCACAGGATGGGGAATATAGTCAATAATATTGCGATAGCATGGTCCAGTGTCAGATGGGTGCTGGACTTATAGTGATCACTTATTTAGGTATATAAATGTTCGATAACTATTGTGTACTCGTACACCTGAAACTAATATAATGTTGTATGCTAACTATATTTTTAATAAAAATCTTTTAAAAAAAAAGAATCACTATTAGACACTTATTTCTATGGGTTAGAGGTAAGGACTGAAATAGAGATATCTTGAAAGGACAATGCCAAGATTCTACTCAGTTCTTTGGGAGGGAAAATTGTTTTAAATGTTACCTAGCACCTTTTATATTCAGTTATCATAACGATCAAGAAGACATTCCTTCCTGTGGTTGAAGTTCATTTCCCCTTAGTCAGACCTCTACTGAGGTAGAGAACCATGGCAGTGATCCTAGTAGTGCCTGAAATATGAGCCAGCTATTAAATCACTTCCAATCCTTCTCTTTTCCAGGCTAATGAGAGTCAAGCCCTTTAATCCTTTTATTCAAAGGGATGATGTTCTAACCCTTAATTACTGGTGTTGCATTTCTCTGGTCTTCATGCCTGTTTCTCCTCACCTGTCGAACTGCAGGACTATAAACTATACAAAAATTCTTGTGTAGGGGCCAGACTAATGTCAAGTCAAGTGTACAGAGCTATCTGGTCAATAGCATTCCAGCTCTTGCATGTTATATTCCTCTTGGCACAATCCAGTAAGGCTTTCACCTGAAATAATCATCTTCTTTTAGTTTTCAGCCCTAGTATTTGTTCCAGGGGGCCCTAGAGCGCAGGTGTCATCTTCTCATGATTTGGGTCTTGTCCTAAAGAGTCAATCATTGCATTCCTTGACAGAGAGGGATGTGATTCAACAACAAACCAGATGTTTGGCCTTATCCTCCTGAGAAAAAGTGGTAAAGTCACAAATGTATTTTAGGGGCATTTCCATTTTACTTCTCCAAGGGGCTCAAACTAAGACCTTGGCTTTATATGTTAGATTGAACAATCTGTAGTTGGATTTTTGTAAGTCACAGAAGGTTAAATAACAGAAATTTCCCATTGTTCAACCTAATCCAAAAAATACGAGAAATAATTCACAGGCAACAAACAGCACAGGATGTATACGGCAATTCTCCATCAGCACAAGCAGACCTGACCTGAACAGCAGATGGTGTCATATTAGTGTAATCACAAAGCTTCTGAAAACCCTTTCCTATCTGTGCCCAGAGGGCTGAAATTCAATTCAATATTTAGGGTGTCAGTGACCCCTTTGATAATCTGCTAAACGCTATGGACTCTCTTCATAGTAATTACCTTGAAAATATAATTACCACTGAAATTAATAATACACAATGATTTCATTTAGCCAACATAAGAATTATACAGACAATACTCAAGGCTTATAATCTTTAGCCTTTAATGCAAATAAAAACCATAAAATAGATTTTTTAAATGATCCACAAGACAGTCACTGTTGTAAACTAGCAGTCAGTAGTTCTCTTAGAGCAGACCTTTGCGTAAGACAAGCATATATACTTGCCAAGGAGACAGCATGGTGACTGGCACCTCCTGGCATTCAGCAGCTCAGAAAGGCTCCTGAATCCAAATCGGTCTTTATGTATACTAAGAAATGCCTCTTAAGCCAAAACAGGGAGCTTAAATAATATAGCCTGTAAAGTTAGGTTTGCTCAATCCAAAAAGACATGCATTGGGGCAGACCTGAATTTGTCAAAACCTGGAAAACAGAAGAATTCCGTGTGATCCCATGGTGCTAAGTTTGGAAACAAGACCTCTTAATACTCACTGCCCCCACCACACCAGCATTCAGCACCCAGGCCCTCTAAAAACTTTAGCAGACACACACTGGGGTTCAGGGTCAAGACTGCTTTGGAGGCGCAGGCAAGAAAAGGCTCCTGGATTCTTCAGACCAACCCCACCATGCAGAGGCAACCACCTTTAACAGCACAACTGAAATCGTGTGTTTTAATCGGTTTGTATCTCATATACAGTTAATACAGGAAACGAGGCATAAAGTTGACTTTTCATGCAGCAATTTTTCCCTTTTAGACCCACTTTTTATTTTGTCTCTCTTTTTTAACATGTGCTTCCTGTTTTATATTACAGCTGTTTGTCTATTTGACTATCCTGCCCAGATATAATTTCCTGTTGAACTGCAACCATATCTTACTATCTTCACTGCTTAGTATTGTCTCTAGCATAAACCTACACTAAAAACTGTCTTTTGAGTGGCTAAATAAGTGAAAGAGTAAGTATTGAAGTTGCACATCTTGAAAACAAAATTGCTGTTGAGAAGAAGATTTAAGCATGGCAACCGTAAATTTGGCTTTCATAGCAAGCATTGACTTAGGTGTTATTTTTCAGTTTTGCATTTTAAATGCACTAATTTGGGTCATTATTACTCAGTCATATAAAGTGTGTAAACTCTAGTATTATCCGCCTCTGATTCATAATTCTTAAGGAATTTACTGAAAACAGCATAAGAAAAATATAAAGTCTTTCTTCACCGTTCTGTCATGCTAAAGCTTCCTTGAGAGATTTCATTTCAGGAAACAGAGACAACTCTATTTTAAATGGTTTAATGTTTTCACTGATTTCCTTTCCTAGACAAGAGGTGTCATCTGGCAGGCAACCGAACATCCCACTCCCTCCTTGCCTAATTAAAGTGTGTGACTCTCCTGAGGAGAAGAAAATAACATTTGGCAATAGGTTACCAGATTTAAGCACCAACAAATAGAAATGATATGGGAATAAATCAGCAACAGCACCCCTCACTTGTGTGATAATTGATACCTGCACTGCACTCAAAACCTCACAGCTGCTGAAGGTCTCCGGTTGAACACAAGAGCCTTTATAACTCCCCCCATTGTTTCATTCAACAATAATTGGATTCCAGCCACCCAGCACATTAAAATCTTACTTCCAGATAAATCTCTTCCTCTAATCTTTTGCTCTCCAAGGTGTTCATCGTGGTGGCCCTGCCCATAAGCAGCTCTAGAACGGAAGATGGACACCTGTCAGAATGGAAGCATCCAGATTTCATGGTGCCTTGAAGCTAGCCTAACCAAACGTGGTAAGTTAGAAATAGCTATCTGGTCAAATGTGTATTTAAAACAAGAGCATTTTGTCAATAGATGCATGAAAAAATATTCAACATCATTTTAACCAGAGAAATAGAAATTAAAAGTAAAATGAGATAATATATGGGCCAATTAAGATGGCAGGAAAAATTAAGCACTGTATGTAGTGTCCAAGAGTTGGGGAGTGTATCATTTTTGTGCCAACTTATCAATATTGATTTAAAAAGCCTTTTAAAAACCACATGCCTTCTGACCCAGTAATTACATTTATAGGAATTTATTCTGAGAAAGCAATTAAAAATGTGGAAGAGACTTAACTATAAGAGTGTTCATTGAAGCGCTGTAGCAAAAATGATGACTGCCACTTAAATATCCAATAATAGAGAATTTATTGAGTACATTATGCCACAATGAAACCATGTAGCCATTTGGAAAACATTATCAAAGTATCTTTAATTATTTGAGATGTGTATGCTATATTTCGAATGCCAAAATGCAGAAAATCTATAGGAAATTAAGTATGGTAAGATCATATTTATAAAAACATATACTACAATATAGAGACGATGGAAATATATCTCAGATTATGGCTACTTTTAATCTACTTTTGGCTTATTTGATTACCTTATTTCTCCACAATGAACATGAATCCCAGGTGTAATAAAAGTTATTCTGAACTAAATGCCTTGTGATTCAGCACACATGCCCCGGAAATCCCACTAAACCAAAAAGCTTTATAGCCTTTGAAATCTGATAGTGATGAGTACATGCCCCAAACCCCCTGATGTTAGGGATGATGGCATTATCTGGTACAGTTACAGAAACCCCAGGAGTCAGTTCTGCCCTGTTATCAAGGCAAAACCCTAGGAATTAGCAGGAGCTTTCAGAACGGTGTTTGAAGGTGAGTCTTTCCATGCTCTCTGAAGCACTGGATTAGTTAATCCTTTCAGTGAAGTCCTTGAAAGCCACTCTTTCAGAACACAATAAATGTTTATACCTTTACATTTTGAAAACGCTCCAAAATTGGGTAGGAAAATAATTAAACCTTAGGCTATCAGAGTAAACTACAAAGACACACCTTTGGCAAACTAACAATGCTGCACAATCTTTTAGAAAGCATGTTAGCAAATATACATGAAGACGGACTGGGTAGTCCAGGAGCTTTGAAGGCAAATAGACCTCAGTTTGAATCCCAGTTCGACCTCTTACTAGCTGTGTAGTTACTCCCTGAGCCTCAGTTTTCTCATCTTCAAAAGAGGAATATAATAGTGCGAATAATAATAGTCTGTGTTCCTACTCTGTGAATCATGGAGCATACGGACAACCAGCCACAGGGTGGAGCTGACATCACAGATGGAGGGGAGAGCCCAGGACTGGGGTCAAGTGACCTGAGATCCAGGCCTGGCACTGCCCTGTTGGACGCTTTGCCCTGGGACAGTTACTGCCCTCAGTTTTCCCATCTATAAAGTGGCATGGTGGGATAGAATCTTCATGATCTAGGATCCTGCCAGATCCAGCATTCTGTGGGCCTAAATAATTTCGGAATCCCTAAAACACCGTTTCTTAATCTGAGGCCCAGAGGCAGCCTTAGCTAGTCACAGTGACAGGAACGGTACATCTGAGTGCTTCTGGTAAGCTGCCTTGCCCTTCTACAGCTCTTGATAGCCTAGAAAGCACATCCACATTCTAAGGATCGTAAAGACCAGTCACTGAGTCATTTTCCAGTCAGAAAAGTAGAGAATAAAGCAGTTTAAATAGCAGAATCCGAGCTGAAATCCAGGTTTTCAACTCCAAAGTCAACCTTCTGTTCATAAAAAATCGGAGTCCCAGGAATTGGGACAAGAGCTGAGTGTTTCTGGAGAGCCCAGATGTGCTGAGGACAGTGCTTGGGAGAAAGACGGGTGTATACAAAAGGGGGGAAACTGAGGCAAGGAGAGAGTCCTGAAGGAAACCAAGGATGTTGGGGTGGGGTCCAGCAACAAACAGACCACAACCAGGCCGACGTCCTTTCATTTTCCAAGGGGTCAGGGCATTTGTCATCCACTAGTGGCGCCCTTATCAGGTTGGGTGATAATTTTGCAGAGGCCTCCCGTTGGTGGGAAAATTGAGCGCACAGTGTAAAAGCCTCAATCTCTTCTCCGTCACATTTAATTTAACATTCTGTTCTGAATCAGATGCCTCATGGCCCCTTTGTTCAAAGGGAAAAACCAATGTCTAGAAAAGAAGACACGCTCTGGTCTGCTGATGTGTTTTCTATGTGGCCATGTGAAGGTCATCAACATGCACTGCCAGCTGCTGCAGGAACATTTACAATTGAAGCAAAGTTGATTTACTTCCTTGCCCTGTGATACTCATTTATGTTCATCTACTAATGAGGTAGGCCCTTATATTTGGGATGCGTACTTCACTCACTATCACCGAAAAGTGGTGACAACTCACTCTAAACATCAGACAAGGAAGATGACCCGGGTGGAATGCTCAGGCACAGAAGAGGATGTGTGACACAATCCCGTTACAGTCGCTGCTTCAACGGGCCCCCAGGTCTCCAGCCTTCTGGGGTCACCCTTTTCCTGCAACATTCAAATAGAAGGATTCAAGCCTTCACCCCCCAGGACGAAGGCAGCCTCCCAACCCCAGGGACCTCCCAATATTTCTGAAGATGTTTAAGGAGTCCAAGGTTATACCATTCTCCACCCGATGAAGACATCCTTGTATTTTATTATGCAATGCAGCTTAGTGCTTCTTAAGTCTCAGCCTCTCCCTGTGGACTGGGCTCGGGTCCTTGTCTCTGCTTTTTCGAAAATCTCATGAAAGGGCTTTGTTTTCCTAAACAAAAGATCCCAGAACAAGGGGCACAGAACAAGGGTCATCTAGTGCTGACAGCTTTTGAAAGATTAATTTTTTTTCTGTTTCTGCAAAAACTATAAACAGATCTAGAAATTTATGATACTATTTGAATAGAGGAGAGTTTAGAAAGCTCCAAGGCCATCTTTTAAGGGTGATCTTTTAAATCTGGAAAGTGGGGTGGAGAGAGAAGAGGGCAGGGATAAATGCTAATGTTTTATTTGGCACTCTGTATAGTTTGAATTATGATGGAATAAAAATATTAAATTATCAATACATTATTTGCCATTTTTTCTCTCCTCTCTTTTGAGGAGGTTAGCCCTGGGGATTGTACTAGTTTGAGAAAAAATAAAAAGGGCAAGGGGATGGGAGGATGGCACTGCTTGGCGATAACAAGACAAGGAGGGGAGAGAATGTGGAGGCAACTTCATGAGAAAGCTTTGGGAAAGGGAATGACTTCTAAAAACTTGATTTGGGGGCAATAAAGCCACGTATTGTGCTAGGTAGCATCCTTCCCTGGACCTTCCGGGCAGGCATTTTTCTGTTTCAAGAGCAGACATGTTTCACATGTTTCACTCAAGCCCCTGGTTTTGTCTGGTGGACATGGTGGGGATTTCACAAGGAAACAGAGTCTTCCAGGAGCTCCACATCTGAGACAACGCTGCTGAGTGAAAAGTGCTGAGACGCACCTCACTTCATGGGATGGACTTGGCCTGTCCAGCACTTACTCCTTCTGGTCTCCAGATCATATATACACGATTCATTCGGAAGGAAATGCAGTCTTACATAGTACCATGATTCTCCTTTAACCCCTACCTCTTTGCCTTTCTGAGTTCCCAGGATATTGACAACTTCTGTATTGTGTGCAGAGTTAGTTCTTTGGAATTAGTCAAGTCTGGGTTAGAATCATAGTTCTGCTGATTTCTACCTGTGTGGTTTTACACAAGTTATTTTTAACCCCACTGAGCCTACGTTTCCTCATCTGTTTAAGGACTGTAACACCTCCCTTTCCAGTGGTTTTTAAAGGTTCATGATAACGTCCTAAAAAAATCATGAAGCATGTAGCAGATATTCAATAAGATGTAAATAATCATATAAGCCCTAAAACAACCAAAGCTGCTCATCACATGAACGAATGTTTTCCTGAACATGTCTTGTTCAAGATCCACTGAAGTCATGATAAAAGAATTAAAAAATAAAAAATTATGAGGAAAAAGTCCCTACCTTTTAGAAGGTTTTAATCTGGTTGGGAGAAAATGTTAAACAGTAATTAACAACACAGGACTACAAATGCTAAGTATCTGACAAACCATAGAAAGCATCCCTGAAATGAATAGTTTTGGGGACAGTCAGCCTGCTTGGTGTTCTCTGACGTTCCTGGATCTGTGGTTTGGTGTCTGACATTTATTTGGGGACATTCTCAGTCATTGTTTCAAATATTTCTTTTGTTCCTTTCTCTCTTTCTGGTATTCCCATTACATGTACGTTATTATCTGTTGAAGTTGTCCCACAGTCCTTGAAATTCTGTTCTGTTTTTTCAGTCTTTTTTCTCTTTGTTTTTCACTTTTGGAAGTTTCTATCGAGATATCCTCAAGCTCAGAGATTCTTTCTTTAGCCATGTTCAATCTACCTGTTAAGCCCATCAGAGGCAGTCTTCATGTCCGTTACAGTGGTTTTTGGTTTTTTTTTTAATCTGTAGCATTTCTTTTTGGTTGTTTCTTAGGATGCCCAGCTCTCTGCTTACATTGCCCATCGGTTTTTGGATTCTGTCTACGTAATCCATTGGAGTCCTTACCCTATTAATCATAGATGTTTTAAATTCCCGTCTGATAATTCCAACATCTCTGCCATATCTGATTCTGATATTTGCACTATCTCTTCAAACTGTTTGCCTTTTGGTATGCTTTGTAATTTTTTTCTTGATAGCCAGACATGATGTGCCAGGTAAAAGGAAGTGCTGTGAACAGGAATTTAGTAATGTGGTAGTGAAGTGTTGGGTGGGAGGGAAGGGGGTATGTTCTATAGTCCGGTGATTGTGTCTCAGTCTTTTAATGAGTCTATGCCTCTGGACTGTGCGCTTCACAAGTGTTTCTTTGGCTTTTTTCTCCCCCAGGTTGGAGAGGATGGCTAGAGTAGGCTGGGGTTGGGCATTTCCCTTCCCAGGTCAGTGAGGCCGTAGGCTAGGTTCTGGCTGACCAGTTCCCCCCAAGAATGGGCCTTGTGAAGGACAGAGTGCTCCGGTGTATTTCAAAATGATCTTCTTCCCTTCTCTCTGCTACGAGTACAAATGGATTTTTCTCTAATATGTACTGTGGGAACATGGTCAAGCTCCTAGAGGTAAATCTCACAAAATTGTCGGGGGTCTCTAAGGCTGGGGCCCCTGGAGTTTTTAACTCTTAGAGTTGTCCACATCGAGCCTCCAGCAATTCATCAGTTGCAGTTCTGGTATTTCTACCCAGCACTGGTTCCGGGACAGTTTCTGAGTCTCTGCTCAGGTAACTTGTTATGCTCTGTTTTCATCTGTGTGTCTCTCCAATCTTGAGGACAGCAGTTTGTCCTGTTTCCTTACCTCTCTTACGGATCCTAGCAGAGTTGATTATTTTCATCCATTCAGCTTTTTACCGGTCGTTAGGATGGAGTGGGGGTTTTCAAGCTCCTTACGTGCAGAACTATCAATTTATTTGTTCCTATTAACTCCATTATTTCTCTAATCATATTAATCTGCTTGTTTTCATATTGTTATTATGGAAAATGTCAGACATACGGAAAAGTTGAGAGACTGGTATAATGAACCTCATTTCCCAGGCTCAACAATGAACTTCATGGACATGCTATGAACTCATGGACAAACCCAAGATAGTTTGCCTGTAAGTAATGCAGTATGTATCTTTAAAAGATAAAGGATCCAAAATATAACCCCAATGCTATCACCACACCTAAAAAGTGACAGCAATTCCATTAAAAAAAATCACGAAATATCCAGCCATTGTCTCGTCTCAATATCCTGATTGTTTCAGATTTGTTTAACATTTTGTTTGTTCAAATCAGTCTCCAAATAAGGTACATAAGTTGCAACCAGTTGATATTTCTATAAAGTCTCTTTTAATCTATAGATTTCTAAAGACAATTTAAAATTTTTTTAATTTAACAATCTTGAAGGCTATAGGTAATCTTGTTAGTTTGGGACCATAAAAAGGTACAATTGCATTTGTTCACAAATTGTTTGGCAGATATAGTTATGTCAGATAAAATAAACTTAACTTTAATTTTTCAATGATTTTTGTCATAAATGAAACAACAAGCTGCTGATCCTAAGGAAGATGTCATCTCTAATTCATCAAATTGTGAAAAGCAGGAAAATACTTTAGAATTGAAGAACCCATCAACATTATAGCAAAGAAAAAGGAGTTTTATTTTTTGAATGTAATTTCTTTTGTCATAACAAAGACATGTCAAGAAGCCATTTCAGAAAAGGAAGTCAGAGGGGGAAAAAAAACACATTATACTCAATTTGTGTTACTTGGAAATTTGCCTGATCTCCTCCCCCTTTCTGACCTATCACTTACACAACATATGGGGGATGAGATATCAGTTAGAAATGTATTTAACCACAAATAACAGAAAACCCACCCAAGAGAACCTTAACACATAGGGATTTGTTTTCCTCATGTTACAAGGAGTCCAGGATTCTTGAGTCCAAGGTTGAGATAGCTGTTCTGTGGTGTCAATATGGACCTAAGCTTCTTCGAACTGTCCGCTCTGCCTTCTTTTGTGTGTGGCTTTAGTCTTCATGGTCACAAAATGGCTAGTGCACCACCAAACATAGTATCCCATTCTAGGCAGGAAGAAGAAAATGTCAAAGAGGGAAGAGCAGAGGTCTTTTTCCTGATGAGCTTTTGCCTTTTTGTTTGGAAAAAGACATTCCATCCTTCAATGCCATTTTAATGCTTACTATCTGGAGTTAGGTCAGTTTTCACAGGTAAAGGGCATCATCTTTCACAAGATTACCCTCAGTACAGATATCAGCCACAAGCATGGGGGTTCCCAGGCCACCTGCACTTCTGACAAATTGGATACAAATTCAGGGGTTCCTACTATCCTCTCTGGTTCAGCAATTTACTATAATGACTCACAGAACTCAGGAAAGCACTATACCCACAATTATATTTTCATTATAGTAAAGGATGCAAATCAGAACCAACAAAAGAAGAGACCCACTGGGCAAGTTCTGGAAGGGTCCCAAATACAAAGCTTCTGTATCCTCAGGATGCATCACCCTCTTGACATTTCAATGTGTATCACCAACCAGGGAACCTCCCCTAAGCTTTGGGCAGCCAGTTTCTATTGGCATTTCATCACACAGACATGACTGATTGACTCGTTGGCTACATGACTGAATTCAGCCTCCGACTCCACTCCTCTCCACAGAGGTCAGGCTTATAATCACGTGGCTCAAAGTTACAACCCTCTAATCACAGGGTTATTCTTTCTAGCAAGACCAGCTCCCATCCTGAAACTATTTAGGGGCCCACCATAAGTCACCTCGTTAACATAAACTCAGATGAGCTTTAAGGGGCCCCCGGTGAATAACAAAGACACCCTGATCACTCTAGGAAATTCCAAGGGTGTAAAGTCTCCCTACCAGGAACGAGGACAAAGACCAAACAGATTTTTTATGATACAACACTTCCATATCTCTTTGGCTGGACTTGTGTTGCATGGCCACCCTTGCCTGTCATGAAGGTTGGAAGACTGAGTTTCAGCTTTTACAGCTTCCAAGATAGAAAAAGATAAGGGGACTATGGATGGAAATGGAGTTGACTCGGTCAACCCACAATGTCTGCCATAACCATCAACTGTTTGGGCATTTGAAAAACTGAAGTTTTGTTTAGATTAAAACAAACTCCCCTGCCTTTTACATGGGACTTTATTTCCTAAAATGTGATTTTTATAACCACAAAACTATTTTTTCTCACTAGTGGCAGAAATCCTCATCGTGTATGACCCAATGAATCTCAGGGAAGAAGCTTGAACTGTGTGATCCATTTTTGTGGAACTAAGAGAAGAGCAATTTCTTAGGTTTATACAGCCTTTTATAATTTACAAACCATAAAATGTCTCCATATGAAGACATGCAGCACGGGGCAGATGTCAGGTGGATCTAACTGTATGAGAGTAACCAAACCTGAGATGTAAGTAATAACGCCTTATAGAGTCCATATGAGAATTAAATAATAGAGCATAATGGAAATACCTGCGTCAATGCTTGACACCCAAAATTATTTGTCATGAATCCCATAGTGACCCTTATCAAGTTCACACTCCACACATCCCAAGTTCATTCCCAAGGCAGGGCTTGAACCAAGCAATCCAACTCACAATCTAAAGCTCTATCCACTACACTAGTCTGTTTCCCCACATTTACCACTCAGTGAATCAAGAATCCATCCTTTCATATAAAAGGCACCTGGGTAAAGAGGTAATCCCCAGTTGTTCATATATTTAGTCTCTGAAATGCCCAGAGATAATAAATATCCCTAACATTAATGAGGCTGTCAACATTTTAGTACATACTTTCACCAACTTAATGTCAAAACTTATTAAGAAGACCAAAATCACTCTATTCAACACTCAAAGACTTCTGTGATTAATATCCTCCCATGTGAGCTACTGAGAAATAGTCAAGATAAAGAAGCTTCTGCATAGTAATCAACCATTGTTACATCTCAACTTTGAGTAAGGAAGGGAAGTTGTATTTAGCAATGTGAAAAGTACTTTTTAGTGCCTCAGCTTAAAGACTCAAGCTGTCCAAACAACCGTTAATTTCCCCACCACTCCTCATCACTGTTTCAAGTGGACGCTATACAGATGTTTTAAAAAAAAATGCTTCCCCTTCTACTCTTTGTTGTCAGTGGCTTACATGATTCAGGCAGCAGTTTCCAAAGAGACAACTGAGATAGAATTGCCCCAAACTGAAGAGGCTGTTCCTGGGCCTTTAGTGGGTCTGCCTCTGAAAGAGTGTGCCCTTTTCATAAAGCCAGGGGTACAAGAAGCCCAAACCCCTCATGGAACCTATTCCTACTGTCTCCATAGTTGAAAGCCTGCTACATTTAAAAACAAACAAAAACAAAAACCAGCCCCTTAGCTTCAGAGCTAGAAATGAGGGTATGTTTATTTTCTAAGCTGTTACTGAACCTCTGCCCTCACATAAGAACTCCCCTACTCAAAACACTAGATTTAGGGGCCGGCCTAAATCTGCCCGGTGGCTCAGGCAGTTGGAGCTCCGTGCTCCTAACTCTGAAGGCTGCTGGTTCGATTCTCACATGGGCCAGTGGGCTCTCAACCACAAGGTTGCCAGTTCAACTCCTCGACTCCTGCAAAGGATGGTGGGCTACGCCCCCTGCAACTAAGATTGAACACAGCACCTTGAGCTGAGCTGCCACTGAGCTCCCAGATGGCTCAGTTTGTTGGAGTGTGTCCTCTCAACCACAAAGTTGCCGGTTCAACTCCCGCAAGGGATGGTGGGCTGCACCTCCCGCAACTAGCAACGGCAACTGGACCTGGAGCTGAGCTGCGCCCTCCACAACTAAGACTGAAAGGACAACAACTTGACTTGGAAAAAAAGTCCTGGAAGTACACACTGTTCCCCAATCAAGTCCTGTTCCCCTTCCCCAATAAAATCTTTAAAAAATAAAAAATAAAATAAATAAATAAAAAACTCTAGAGTTAGTCAACCTCAACCAGAGATGTGTCTAAGTCAGCAACTGGTCCCCTAGCCAGCTCAATATCGTTTTAAATTTAGCCAGACACAGTTGGCTTTAAAAAGTAATTGCGAAGCAACATATCTCAACTAGGTCTCTGCCAGCACACAGAATCTTAATGGAAGGGAGGGAAGACGAAGGGAAGACAGAGAGGAAGATGGGCAAGCATTTAGCTGACTATTTGTTGACTACTGCACTCTCTCACAGCAGGTCTGCGCTCTTTCACAGCATTTGGTCCTCACAGCAGGTCTGTGGCAAACCAGGTCTCTCTGACCCAAGCCCATGCTTTTTCAACCATGCTTAAATTGTTATGGTTTGAATTAAATGATTAAGAACTTACATTATAAATAGATTAATAAATATTTACTCCCCCTAGACCTAATATTATTATATAACGTAAGAAATATAAGCCCCTACAATAAATATTATTGCATCTTACCCAAAGAACTGGCACTAACCCAGGCTAATAAAGACAACCCAGGCTAATAAGGGGGCACTAATTTGTCATCTTTCTTTAAACTAAGCTGAAGACCTATGGTCCCCCCTGAATAGGAAGGTATGGCTGAGACTGCTAGCTGTCCCTCAATATCCCATCTGTCTTTAGTAAGAGAACCCTAGGATTTTGGTGGGCCCATTACCACCAGCTAAGATTACATTTTCTAGTCTCCCTTGCAGATAGCTGTGGTCATGTGACCAATTTTTGGTCAATGAGATGTAAGAAGCATATGTGCTATTTCCAGGGATTCTCCCTTTTAAGAAGGAAACCAGACCCTTCCTTTCCCTTTCTCCGTTCTACAAGTTGTCTGGAACACAGATGTGATGGCCAAAGCTCTGGCAACCATTTTCAAGCATGGGAACAAGTGCCAAAACAGAGGGATAAGGGAGGGGCGCGCTGGTAGAAAACTTGCTATTTTTAGACACTTTGTACACTAGAAAATAAAATCTGAAGTGTTAGAGCCACTATTATTTTGCCTTGGTGGAATCATTCATTTTAAGGATGTCAGCATCTTAAATAATTATTTCATAAAAATCTCTAGGATATTAAAAGCAGAGAAAGGCCTGGTTAGAATTGATGTATCACTGGGCAGAAAAAGCTGGTGAAGTACATTGGATCCACACCCTGAATAGTCAGCTGGCCCAGGCCAGTAGAGGCTGCCATTCCCTGCTCTGTGGCTTCACATGGTAGAGTCTCAATCTAATTATCTTAGTGCTTATACTTGGTCATGAAAAGCCACTGGAAAAACCAGTGTCAGTAAGTCAGTTGGTTTGTAAATGATAATTGCTGATTGGTTTGTAAATGATAACTTATCATGTGTCACGGCTCATTTGTAAGTACTCTCCATGTGGGTTTGAAGTGGTAGGTCATTGTGGTTTTGATTTCCTTAGTAACTAATGACGTTGAGCATCTTTTCATGTCCTTATTGGCCATTGGTATATCTTCTTCGGAGAAATATCTATTCAAATCCTTTGCCCACTTTTAAATTGAGTTGTTTCTCTTTATATTATTGAGTTGTAAGTTTTTTATATATGGTGGATAAAAGTCCCTTATAAGAAATATAATTTGTAAACATTTTCTCGCATTCTGCGGGTTTTCCTTTCACTTTCTTAATGGTGTCCTTTGAAGAACAAATGCTTTGAATTTTGATGAAATCCAATTTATCTATTTTTTTTTTTTTTGTCACTTGTGCTTTTGCTTTTCTGTCCAAGAAACCATTGTCTATCCAAGGTTATAAAGATTTGCTCTTGTGTTTTGTCTAGGAGTTTCATAGTTTTAGCTCTTCTATCACTCATTTTGAGATAATTCTTTTGCATGTGAATATCCATTTGTCCCAGCACATTTCTTGAAAAGATTATTTTTTCTCTGTTTTTCTCTGGGTGCATTGTCCAACACAATATTTTTGGACTATCAATTGTATTCCATTTATCTATATGTCTATCCATATGCCAATGACACACTGTCTTGATTACTCTAGGTTTGCAGTAAATTTTTAAATCTAGAGGTGTGAGTCCTCCAACTTTGTTCTTTGTCAATATTGTTTTAGCTATTTCTGGTCTTTTGCATTTCCATGTGAATTTTAAGATCAGCTTGTCAATTCTGCAAAAAAAAAAAGCCAGCTGTGATCTTGATAAGGATTGTTAAGATTGTGTTGAATCTGTGGATCAGTTTGGATAGTATTGCCATTCCAACAATTAACAATATTAAATCTCTCATTCATGAACATAGATATCTTTCCATTTATTTAGATTTTTAATTTCTTTCAACAGTGTTTTATAGTTTTTATTATACAAGTCTTGCACTTCTTTTGTTAAGCTTATTTCTTAGTGTTTTATTCTTGTTGACGCTATTGTCAATGGAATCATTTTCTTAATTTCATTTTCTGATTGTTTATTGCAAGTGTATAGAAACATATACAAATTGATATTTGTACATTGATCTGGTATATTGCTAAACTTGCTAAACTTGCTTATTAGTTCTAATAATTTTTAGTAGATTCCTTAGGATTTTTTATGTATAAGATCATATCATCTACAAATAGAGTGTCTTAATGCTTCCTTTAAAATCCGGATGCCTTTTATTTCTCTTTTTTCTGCCCCAATTGTCTTGGCTCCAGTACTCTCCAATCCAATGCTGAATAGACGCAGTGGGAGTGGAGATCCTTATCTTGTTCATGACCTTAGAGGGAAAGCATTCAGTCTTTCATGATGAAGTATGATGTTAGCTGTGGGTTTTTCATAGATGTCCTTTATCAGGTTGAAGAAGTTCCCTTCTATTCCTAGTTTGTTGAATGTTTTCATCTTGACAGAATGTTGCATTTTGTAAAATGTTGTTTTCTATGTCTTATATGCTTTTGTATCAGTTATTCATTGCTGTATAACAAACAACCCAAAACTTAGTGACTTAAAACAATATCCCTTTTACTGACTCAATTCTGTAGGTCAATAATTTGGACTAGGCTCAGCTAGATTGTTTTTCCCCTGATCATGCCTTGGACTGGAGCTGGACAGTCTAAGATGGCCTCACTCATACCTCTGGCAGTTGGTGCTGGCTGACAGCTGTGTCTCTGTTCACATGGTCTGTCATCTTCAAGGTAACTAGACCAAACTTCTTTACATGGCAGTCTTGGAGCAATGACGCTCGGAGAAACTAAGAGCAGAAGTCGCAATTCCTCCTGAGGTCTTGTTTGGAAATCCCATAATGTTTGTCCTCCCACATTCTATTTACCAATTTGGTTGTAAATAAGCCCAGTATATCCCAAATTCAAGGAGTGGGGTACTAGGCTCCACCTCCTGACAGAAGCAGTGTCGTTTTAACCCACCATACCTTTGTTAAAAGTCCTTTATTCTCTCCTCCTGAGGCTCTGAGTTGCAGCTTCCCATAGTCTTCCTTCCTTATTCTTCTTTACTTGAAATTCCAGGCACAGCATTTTCTAGGTAGATAAGAACCAATAGAGAGCATTTGTTCTGTGGTTTATAACCTTCTCTCCAAGGGAGAGAAAGAAGCTAAATAAATTTTGCTCTTAGTAGGTAAGTAGAAATGTCAAAAGAGGGCTATAAAAAAGTACAATTTACTGTTTGGTACCATTTCCCAAGAACACAATTCAGAAGCATAATCTGGAAAATTGTAAATAGAATTCAGTTTCTTCTATTTTCTGTTTGGAGTCTGGTATTTCTCCTAACTAATTACATTTACATGATCTGTTTGTTAATTGTTTAGAAGCAGCTGGTCCAAAATAAATGGAGACAATGATAGTAATTTGCATATGTTATTTTATTATAATTAAAGTTCCAGAAACAAGTTTGAATCCTCACAGTGTAGAGCCGTTATATAAAACTACATTTTACAGAATGTGCTCATGGAAATGTTGACATGTTGAATTTGTCCAATTTCTTAGAACCTTAAAGTTAACTAGAATTTTCAGCACTCCACTGTGGGGAACAAAAAGGAGCAAGTCATTAGAAAACATTGACAACTGACTTATTAAAAACAAAATAAAACTTCTTTCTAGAGGCAGCACACATTCAACTTCAAACTCTTGTAATTAAAGAGAGGCACTCAGGCCTGTAAATAAAAAAACATAAGAAGGCTCAGTTTTAAGCAGTATAAGGATGGATGAGGCATGTTTAAAAGTTCAGCTGGCATCAGAATGGAAACATAGAGTCCTCTGGTACTCAGATAACCATAAATCCATTAATCCCGGTAGCCTTAACAATCCAAATATGCAAGTGGGTTGGGATTTGTTTTTATTTAGAGCTAATCTTACTGTTTTGATAATAATAGCTACCATATATTGAATATTATCACATGCTTTAATGTATTATATAAATTTCTTAATCTTCCCAATAACTCCATGGATTAGTTTTGTAAACAAAAATCTGGAGATACCTTTTTAAAGAAATTTGAAGAGAGTTTATTCAGGTGACGATTTGCAAACTGGAAAACCCAGTCCTCAGTATGAACTGAGAATACGTTCCAAAATGGAGGGGATAGAGCAGGGTTTATAAAGGCAAAAGTTGCAAGGAGCTGATGATCAAAGACGTGGGTTGCTAGGGGAAACAAGATGATAAACTTACATCATTTGTTTTCTGATTGGTGGTGGCCACTGGACTTTCAATAATTGGCTGATTGGTGATTGAACAAGTGAAGTTGTGAGGTGAAAACAATAGGTAATATATGATTAAGCATTTGTCAAGTGCTGGTGTCAGCTCAGGCCTGTAGAACAAAAAGGCTGCCTTTGATCACACAATCATAGTACTGGGAGTATTATTTAACATAACAACGGTGCAAGGCGTACAATTTATCAATCAGTACAATCAGCACTGGGGTGGGGGGTGGGTTGTTGGCTCTGTAGGCAGTTCCAGAGCCCAAAAGGGCAAAGCTCTGCTCTGAAAGCAGCTTCAGAACTCAAGTGGCAAAAATCCAAATTTTGCGTCACAAGTTATGATATTAAAGTTCTTATGAGTCCTCAGTTTCCTAGGGCTGACATGACAAAGTACCGCAGATTGGGTGGCTTAAACAACAGAAAGTTATTTTCTCACAGTGCTGGAGGAGTTCTAGGAAGTCCAAGATCAAAGTGTCCTCAGGGTTGTTCTTTCTGAGATTTGTGAAGAAAAGAGCTGTCCCAAGCCTCTCTCCATGGCTTGTAGATGTTCGTCTTCTCCCTGTATCTTCACATCATCACCCCTCTAAATGTGTCTGTGTCCACATTTCTTAGAAGGATACCAGTCATATTGGACCAGGCCCCATCCATCCTAATATTCTCGTTTTTATGTAATCATCTCTTTAAAGACCCAACCTCCAAATATGGTCATGTTCTGGACACCCCGCCTCCAAATACAGTACTAGGGATTAGGACTTTGGCACATGAATTCTGGGGGAAGACACATAAAACCAATTACAGATATGTATTTCCCATTTTACAGCTGAGGAAATAGGCCCGGAAATACTGCTACTTGTCCAAAGTCTCTAGTTAGTGGTAGCAGAGTCCAGACAAACTTAGATCTGTTGAATCCCAAGGCCCAGCTGTTATTTATGACACTACTGCCCTTAATAATAATCAGATGAATCTTTTTCCACCATTGTCACCACCCAATTTCCGGCTCCCACACGCCCAGGGGCTTTATTACCTTACGCCAACTACTCCTCCCACATTAACCTGCTGTCATTCCCACTCTCACCTCCCCAAGGTCCAATGTCCTGGCCAGGCCTTTCCTCCCAGGAGAATGTCTGAGTCGGTCCCTAGCCTGATTCCCAGTTCACCACCCTGCTTCCATCTCCATCTTCCAAACACTCACAAGTGAGATCCCACCGTGTTTCTCTGAATCACATTTATTCTATAATTCCCAAAGGCTCTGTGGGCCTCCAACATCTCAACCCACCAACTAATAAATTAATCCATGATAATGAACTTAGGAGAACATATACAGGCCTCCAAAGTAATGTGTGTGCTCACTGCATACCTATCCATCTCTCACAACTCACGTCCTTCATGAGCCTTTCCTACCTCCCCACACACCCCTTCCCATTGACCAACTTACCCCTCCCTCATGCCCCACAAGCCCCAGATAGACCTCTGTCAGACACCAGCAATATCTTAGTGTGGGAGTTTATTTTCACATCTGTCTCTCCTCCAGACTGTGAAGTAGAAGCTGTATCTTACTTGTCTCTGAATTCTGTGTTTGGTATTTTTTCTGGTACTCATTGGTGAGTATTTAATAAACGCTTGATGAATGAGTGAATGAATGAATTCTCCATCCTACACCTTGAGATACTTTCCCCAGCCAGCCAAATGATGCATAAATTTATAACATTAGCTATTATGAGATTTTCTTCCTTTGGTTTAAGAGTTTGTGTCTTATTAAAGGATGGAGGCTCTTTGGTTGTTTAAGCCTCGGTGTGAATGATTTCCTCAGGAGGAGGTGGGTGGAGATATTAGAAGAGATGATTGCTTGAGGTACCTAATAAAGGTTGAGGGAGGGGAAGATATAGAAAGATAGATCAAAAGACTAGAGGAGCTTTTCCTCTTTAACAGCTTTTCTGAGCAGCAGCTCTAGTTGCCATAGCAACAGCAGCAATTTGTGGTTCTTACTTCCAGTTTCCTACCTGCTTGTGAGGAGGACCTGAATGCCACAACCTCTTAACCCAGCAGGGAATTCTCCTGGCATTTCTTGAGAGCGAGAGCCTGGGTAAGACTCAGAGAGATATAGCCTGGGCTGGACCAGCAAAGGGCTGGCGAGGGGAAGAAGCTGAAAGGGACAAGGCAGACCAGTTAGCTATTCCCATGTAGCAAGCCACACTGCTGCCAGGAGGCAAAGGCTCACGGGTGGGCACCAGTGACACAGGAGTGGCAGTCAGCAAATAATCACAGTTGAGTCAAGAGTTCTCAGAGCTGATTCCTTAGAGATCCTCTGTCTTAACTGATTTTTTAAGACCTTCTGAGTGCAAAATTGGGAGCCTCACATAATAAAGGCAATTTTCAAAGGACAGCTGCTTGCTCAAGTGGACACCCCACACACAACTGTTTACTGGAACTTCTAATGACTTACTCTTCTCAACCAAGCCAGGAAATATTTTTTCTAAACAAGAAGTAGGAAGAATGCCAGGTCTATGAATAGGAGATTGGGCACGAGAGTGTCGCTATAGCGTGTAATTAGTAGTCTTCCTAATCAAATCAGCAGCTTTATTGCAAGATTTGCCCATTTCTGCTGCAGAAATATGATTTGGAAATGCTACCATCTTTCTAGGTTCTTTTTCCCACTTATTCTACATCTTAGGCATAACTGAAATCAATAGTATGCTTTTGCAAGGTATGAGGAAAGGGGAGGATTAGAGGTAATCATAAATTACATTTAATACATGTATTAATCAATTTTGTTTATTTATTGCTGAGTAACAACCCCAAATGAAGACATAAAGAAATTGTGAATTCAGAAAAAAAATATATTTGGGCTTATAAAGGTTTTCTTTTAGAGAGAATTATCTTTTCTGTTAACACCAAAGGGAAAACTTATCCAAACAATTCCTAGAGTTGATCAGTGTTCATTTAGGAAAAAAACAGCAGAAACATGTAATTTCATGGCAACTCCCCCAAGGGCAGCCTCTCATTACCAGCAAGAAGCCAAATAATTTACTTAGCAACCCTGCTGCTGGCATTTAGCCTTTGTCTTTCTCACATCTGGAGCGCCAACTATGATGCATTGAACAAACATGTATATAAGCCAGGGACTTATTTCTGGCATTACTTTTGCCTCTTTTCACACCAAACTTCATTCATGGGGAGGAAACATGTTAACTGTCTCATTGTTAAGTGATCTTTCTTACTATGTTGTTATGAGATTTTACAAAGCAAGAGAAGGAGCATAATCTTAGAAATCAACCTAGTATAAGCTGTAGGTTGCCTTTTGTACAACAGTCAGATGTGAAGCCTCAAGCCAAGGTGGGATGGGAGAGAGATTCCTCTCGAAACATTCCCTCAATCCTCCCATAGTCCAAACAACCTCAGGACATCTGATCTACCTCATGACCTCTTGATGACAATGCGTAGTGTTTCATTTTACTGCTACATATTAAGATAGAAAAATCAAATAGAGCTAATTTGATTTGGTTTATGAACATTTTATGTAAAAAACCAGGCAGATGGAGATGCCAGATAGTTACAGAACAACCGAAGATGGTTTGCTGTGTCTTCAGAAACAGAGTCACTTGACAAAATTTAAAAGGATTTTCTTTGCATAAGAATGTCATCCCTGTATCCACATGTCCCCGTTGACTCCCTGAGGGACAGAATGCCCCAGAGGTTACTCTCCAGAAGACAGGAGGTCAGCTCATCAGGGGAAGGCAGGGAGATGGATTCCGTGGTATGAGATGGTGAACAGACACCTACGCCAGCAATAAGAAGCAGCCAGATTCTACTCTAGCTCCGCCACCAACGAAGTCCATCAGGTAACCTGAATCTTAGTCTTGCATCAGTTAGCTATTGCCATGTAGCAAAGCAGACCAAAAGCTGGTAGCTAAAAACAATACGCACTTACGAATTCTCACTAATCCATGGCTCGGTGGTTCTGCTGATCTGGGACAGGCTCAGCTGAGCTCCACTGGGGTTTTTTGCTCATCCATCTGGGGTCAGTTGGCAGATCAGTTGGGGATTGGTAGTTCTAGGAAAGCTTCAGCTCCGACAAACTGGTTCTGCTTCATGCAGTTTATCTCATCCTCTAGCAGGCTAGCCCAGGGTTGTTCTTCTGGCGGTGGGGGAGATACAGAGGAAGAGAGGGAGAAAGAGAGAAGGGAAGGGAACAGGAGAACTAGGCTCAGAATGGCCGTCTGACACATCATCCACATTCTCTTGACCTCACCTTTTCACAGGGCTGTCTTGAATACTAAATGAGATGGTCCCTGTGTAGACTTTATAAATCATGAAGTGTCATAAAGCAGATATAACGTAATAAAACATCCACTGACGTGTCCTGCCTTAGCGCTGTCCTTTGTAAGATACAGCAACTTACTCCCTCACTAGAGATGAAGTCAGCAATGACATTAGGGGCAGAGAATGTCGTGTGAGATAGTTTATGGATTTACGTCCTTTGCCTTGTTCCACAAAGCTTTGAGGTAGCTTGCATACTATACCGGCTACCTACAAATACCAGCATCGTGTAAATAAGAACAAGGCATTAGACTAGGAAAATATAACTGATACGTGGAAAATCAAGACCCAGGGTTACGGGAAGTAAGAGACACTACACTAAATATGCAAACCATAAGGATCATATCATGACGATATTCGTATATTTGGTTCTGTATTTCCTAGAAGTAAGAAGAGATGTGTTTCCCCAAATGTGGTACACAGTTGATCTGCGGTGATACAAGGCTGCCAGCATATGCCCACCTCCCCACCCTCTGTACTACTAGCTCAGAGACCCTTCAGCAGGTAGCAGGGAGATGTGCTTCCTATGCAGTCTCGCCTCACCCCCGTGAACGCTGGGTATTGCTGGGAGGTGAGCAAGAAGCACTCTGGGCCCTCAGCTGCCCAGTGTGCAGCTCTCCACCCTAGGCCGGCAGCAGGGACTGTGAGCAGGCTGTGCTAAGAACTGGATTTGTGAAACAAGAAGAAGGGCAAGTGATAGGGGTTTTTCCTTTCACGCCAGTGACGTAATGTTCCCTTTTTAAATAAATTTAAGTTTTTCAAAGAAAGTCCATACAGATAGCAATATGAATTAAGCATACGGATGATGTATACTCGTAGGTACGGCAAACTGGTGCAGGCATTATGTAAATGCCTGGAGTTTGGGAAGTAGCTCTCTGCCGGGACATCCATTGAACTTTCCAAGAGGAGTTATTAGCAAATGTCTCTCTGACTGTAGTCTGTGCACTGTACGGGCCATGTAAAACTGGTGCCATTCAGGAAGAAAACAGTGCAAGTTATATCTGTATGTGTAACAATCTGAAAGGAGTCAGGCTGTAATACTATGTAAATATCCCAGTTGACATAGGCACCTCACCTGTTTGGTCAACTTGCCAGATGGTCCCTGCCCGGGTCGCCCCCTGTGGTCCTCTGGGCATCTTGGGGGAAAAGTGTAATTTCCCTAAGGAGAGAATTGACACATTTTTTTGTTCACTTTCACCAAATGGCCATATGTTACAGTTCAAATGTGTCTAATTAAGAGGATGTGTAGACTGTAGCATCTGGTTTTGACTAAACTAACTCATAAAATGGAGAAGATTAAAGACAGTATCAGTAATACACACAAGCACACAAAAAGAAAATGGCAGAGCCTGTGCTTCTCTGATTCTTAAAACACACAGCTTTCTATCAGCCACATGAGGTAAAACAAGGATCTGACAGAAAGCAACTGCCACATTTAAAATTAATAAAAAGACAACCTAAACTATAGGTTTACTTCCACTCTTTTTCCTTATGAACCTTGCCTTGAGTTTATAGTGTGCCTTTGATATTGGCTAATTGGCGCATAAAGCTGTCAGGATTAGCGAGACATTTTTAACAGGAAGCAGCCGGAACACTCATTGTTGTAGATGAGCAATGTGATTCTATTAATGAATAAAACAAAACAAAAGGCATTTATTTCATCTTTATCATCCTTTTAAGTTGTTTTTTATCTATGCTTTATAATATAAATGACATACTAATATCATAATACACGGATTAATTTATTAATAGGTAATACGTTATACATAATTTATAGATAAATCTATATAGATTGGGAAAGCATGCTGACACATTGTTTTACTCATGAAGTATGTAATTAAAACAGTTGGGATATCACTGTTATAAAAACTAAAAAATCTGGCTGGTTGAATGGCATTATTAAATTTAGAGTCATTCTAATTGGAGAACAGCCACATAATAATGATTTCAATTGTGAATTAGTTGGTCTCAGACGAGTCTTTCTGTTAGTGGTCTGACCACAGGATGCACCCCACACAAAGGCCACTTCCAGGATGTGACATTAATATGTGTGTATAGGAAGAAACTCATTCCACCATTTTCTATGGCCAATGGACAGGCATCCACATTAACCAAAGTCAGTTTCAAATCATTAATATTTAACTTATACAACAGGGGGTGCAGAAAAGAGCCCTGCTTTATGTCACTGAACACTGTTAGCTAAATCATCAAAAGATACGCCGAAAACAGCCTAAGTGACCGACAACAGATGAATGGTAAACTTTCAGACTTGGTTTGTTTTGTTCTGCTAAAGCAGTGGGACTCGGTTAATCAAATGACATATTACGCAGAAGTCTAATATACAAAGCAGACTTGGAGCAAAGCTAGAAGCCTGAATTTCTGCAGATGTAGCCCTTCTCTCCCCCTGAGGAGTGGCTGGGGGTTAGGGGTCAGAGATTAGGGGTCGGAGATGGCCTTAGGGCAAACGTGTGAAACCCTTGAGAGTTAGAGCAGCAGAGTGGAGAGTGAAAGGGGCTGGGGAGTAGGAAAAGAGAAACACAGGAAACAAAAAGGCGATTGCTATTGAGCTGATTGTTGGCTCACCCTTCCTTTCTTTCCTTTCTTTCGTTCCCTTCCGTCTTTCCTTCCTTCCTTCCTTCCTTCCTTCCTTCCTTCCTTCCTTCCTTCCTTCCTTCCTTCCTTCCTTCCTTCCTAATAATTTAGGCAAGAAGTGGTGGGGGCTTGAATATAACCACCCCAGCCTTTCTGATACCTACTAAAATGTGACGACCATTGCTCTGGACCTAAGGTGATGAAATAAATTTCTAGGCCCAAGATAGAGCCGCGCCTGCCTGGCGTGCCACATCAGCAAACCGAAACTTAGATAACTGTGCCCCTGTAACCACTCCCCTTGACCAGAACCGCGGTCTAGCCAGTCTGCCAGGCCCCAAATACCAAGCCAACTCTGAGCTCTCTACTCATTTCCTTGTTCCTTATTCATTTTCTGTCTTTTTCTTCCTGTTGCCCATTGTTTATTCTATAAAAGTGTCCTGCCTTCGGCCCCATTCTGCAGTTCTCTGGACCCTTGAGAACGAGACTGCCCACTTCATGAACTGTTAAACAAGGTTTGTCTGTATCACCTAAATTGTCTTCTTTAATCATTTTTAATACAGGGTTCAGAAGGGAGTTCTTCTGTTTCTCCTCTTCCCATTCCTTCCTCTTCATCTTTTCTTCCCCTCCCCTACTTTTTAATATCAGCAGAGCATCTAATACCTACCAAAGAACATGCCGCCATTTCCAGCATCAGCATCTCTACTGCGCTGTGAGCACCTCAGGCGGAAGCCATGTGTGACATGCATTGAAGCCTCAGGTCAAATACAGTACCTGGCATACAGTAAGCACTCAATAAGTAGCTACTGAATTATGAATGGAATAGGGGATAATATGTAGAATTTTATTAACTTCAGATATGAAATACATGTACTCTCATATTTAAAAAAAAAAAAAAAAGAACTAAATAGCAAAAGCATTTTTTAGGTGAACATTTGCTAACGACTGATTTGGACATTCTCTCCGTCCAAGCTTCCAACACCCAGCACTGCCTGGCTTCTACAGAGCAACGGTTGTTCATCTCCTTAATCATGAGCCTGCAGCTCAGCCAAACTCTGAATCACTACAGGAGCACAAATTACATTCAGTGAGATTTTAGAGGACGCGTTACATTGTGCCTGGCACATACTGGCAGTGACTTTAATGCCCCACTGGAGATGTCAGGCCAAAGACTGAATGACCAGCAGAGATGGGCCAAAGGGACTCCTGCAACTGCACGGGAAAGGCGGAGGCAGGCCAGGTGGTGCTGTGATCCACTAATATAATATTCCGTGGTCATGATTTGTGATTTTTTTAAATCAATAGGAATCTGGTTTAATATATTCTGTTCTACCCACAGGAGAACCACACGAGGAAGAAGAAAGGAGGGAGGGCTGTACATAGTGACATGCAAAGAAGCCCATGATCTATTTTTTTGTACTGAAAAAGCAAATTAAAGAAGATTTTGTATACATAAACAATTTAAATTTTAATTGTACAAAGTAAATTTTGTGTGTTTGAGAGAGTTTTAGATATGCATAGAAAAATCCAGATGGCTATAGAGCAGCCTATCGGTGGTGGGGAGCTCTGGGGAGTGAGATTGGAGGAGTGCAGGAAGAGGTGGGCTTTCACTCTAGTATACTTTTATACACATTCATATCGTTTGAATTTTTTGCAAGTATGCGCATTATGGAAGTATATAATCAGTCGTCTATGTATGGTACCCATGTGTGGTTAACTAATGTATGAATATGCTGTTTCTCACCCAGAAGAGCTCCCTGCATTTGAAGCAGGAACAATAGACCAGGTCTACTCCTACCTCTGCCCCAACCAGCTGTGTGCCCTTAAGCAAGTCACTTTACCCTTTGGACCTCTATCAAAAGGATGGAACCAAAGTTCTTCCTCAGCTCAAAATTCCTTAAGGAGGAAATAAACTTCATGTAAGTATCCATTTAAAAACCTGATTCAGCAGCAACTACCTAAATATATTTCCTTGGGAATCAGATGGTTCAAAATTTGAAGAAAAAAAATTCAGCGAGAATTTAAAAAAATAAAATCTATTGGATTTTATGCCCAGTGCTGATTTTCCAATAAGCATTTTCTCCACGAGACTGAATTTTTTTCTCAGTTTTCTGATACTGTGTGTGGTTTGCCCAAAGTTACCAACAGCTGCAAATTGTTTTTTCCCACAGCTTCCTGCTTGGAGCATATTTATAACTTCCCGTCCTCTTTTGGAAAAATATATGAAGTTACACAAGGGTTTGCTATGGGGGACATCCAGCCATGAAGCCAAACTTTATGACAAAGTAAGAGTTAGGAAGAGGAACAAAATTATTTATTTTGAATAAATAACTAAACATTTAAATATAGAGTGGATAATATATCAACACCATGAGATTTCATGTAAGCTCTAGAAACCAGGAAATTGGTTATATTTCAGTAATGTTTTAATGATAAATAAACTTTAGTTGGAGCCAGTCTAATAGATTGTGTTTATCAGTCAGAGGGAGCCAAACTAATAAATAGGCCTGCTTAAAATGCCCTTTTTTAAATGATTTGACTACCATGTACAGAACTATGGCCTGGAGCACAGATACGTTCAATTGTCAACAGTAACATTAACACAGGGTTTCCGTGAATTTCCATAAAGACAGTGTGTGCAGTTCATGAACGGTTCGTGGATATTGGGACAATCGGGCTGAGACTGCACAGCCATCCCAGCCAAGACCACCCTGGTTTGAGAGAAGCCCTATTTTGATGGCCCAACTAGGATCGTCTAGTTGGAGGTCATGCTGTACGATCCCTGGCTATTCTGGGTTTTGGAGTAAGACAACATTTAAATCCATCTTCACCTCTTACAAGCGCCAGACACATAACCTTTCTGAACCTCTCATTTCTCTCCTTTGTAAAATGGGGCTAATACATAACACAGGACACATGGTCACACACAAGAAAATAATAGGACCTACCATTGGTGCCTTGGACAGAGTAACGCTCAGTACATATTAGTCTCCTTCCTTTCAAACAAAGACTCTGTTTCCAAAGCCACTGGATAACAGGGTGAACCTAGGAAATATTTTATACTCCTGGTCTGATGATTTTGCTGAGGCAAAACTGACCACCATGTGTTCTATGTTTTTAGTCTATTTTCTTATCTGTAAAATTGGAATAATGTCTCTCTGCATCCCTATGACAGCCTGCATAGGGATGTCATGAAGACTGAGATTTTCTGTTTCTGAGTAATGAGGTATTCATACAAATATGAGTAGTATCATCATTATTACTACGTCCTTCAGATGAAATGGCAGATGTAACCCCTTCTCTAGATTTTGCCATTGGAAAACTGAGTCCAGAGAGGAGAAGCAACATGCTCAAGATCACACAGCTTCTTAGGGGCAGAGCTAATATTAAAACTCAGTCTCCTGAATCTCAGAACAGTGCAGGCACCATGGGACCTCCGCCAGGATGGGGAGTCAAACCCTAATAAGCCCTGTGCGCACCGAATTCCATCTCAGAGTCTACTTCTAGATAACCCAACCTGCCACACCTGGCCACACCCAGCTACTCAGATGACTGAAAATGTAGTATTTTAGCTGGTGGTCATGTGTGTTCCATAGTTTCCTCTCAGGAGGCTTTGCACAATGTCTAACATTTAGGAGGCATTCAAACAAATATAGAATGAATTAATGAGAGTAATTGAATGGATGAATGAACCACAGGAATCTTCAAGGAAAGAACAAAGAAGCCAATTAAATGTATTGGTTATATATGCATTGGGTCACGTGGACATACACATAAAGTAAACACTTTACTTACAAATAGTTAGGAATACACAAATAAACTTTATGACACTCGTTCTAATTTTACTTGAAGTGAGAAGGATTCTTTCAAACTGACTTTATCATATTTGTAAGGAAAAGCAAAAACTTTTGTGTCATTTTCTATAAGCATTGCTCATACATCTCATAACTAGTTGATAAAAGGTGTTTTGGATCATTTGCTTGCTTGCTTGCTTGCTTGCTTTGTTTATTTGCTGGCTTACTTTTGCCAAAGCAGAGAGCATTTAGGAAAGAAGTCTGCTGTCTTCTGGGAATCTTAATTCCCTTGGGACAGAAGAGAGATGAAAAATGTACTTTTCAACACATTTGACATGCCAAGGAATTTCACAATAAAAGGAAGAAATTAATCCATAAAATGTATTTCTAACAAGTTGTCAGAATCCACAGTGAATGCTCTGTGGTTACAACACAGCTGAGCAGGGAAGGAGAGGAAGGGAGGAGAATTGGAACTGTGGACACAGAAGAGCGCTAAGGCCACAGGGCCCAGAGCCTCTGAGCATGGAGGAAGGATTCTGAGGCAGCTTTAGCGGCCACCACGTCCGCACTGCTCTCTCCAAGGAAGGGAACTGAGTCTGTGGGACAGAACACCTCCCGTGCAGCATTTCAACAGTGGCCTTCTGGAGATGATGGCTAGTGACAGAACTTTAGGCCCGTAGGCAAAGAAGATATTTGGGGACACAGAGGTCCGCAGACAGGCTGATTCCCTGAAGTCCTCGGGCACATGTCCTGCATTCAAATGAGCACCATGAAGAGAAACAAAATGGGGACAGTATTCAACTTGAGAATATAATCCAATGGTTTTTTGATACAACAGGCCCTTTAGAAAATTTCAGAAAGAAAGAGCTTGTGCCATTAGCAACTTCTGTGAGAAACTGCTCTTCCCAGTGCCTCAGGGACCTGGAAGCTCCTGCTCTGAAAACCCGGAGCCAAAGCCAAACCCTATTGCTGACATTCCATTTCAATTTGACTGTTTTTGTTTAACGTCCAGCCCAACACCAACAACCTGATACACTTTTATTATTCTTCCAGGAAGCAAACAAATATAAGGCTTTGCACACGAAAGAAAAAAAGCCAAATATGACCATTATTCCCCATTAAAACTTAAAATATCAAGCTGTAAACCCCGAGGAGGACGCTGAGAGGCAATAATAGCTGGGAGACATTTGTTGAGGAGAGAAAGGCAGTGACAGATGAAAGAGGAGGGTGATACCGTTTCCCCATCGCTTTCTGCTATGTTCCGAGTCTCCCTGTGGGGAGCCTGGGCAGCAGCAGGAGTTTCCATCACATGCCTCAAGCCACATTTGTCACCCTGTGCTCCAGCTGCTGCCTCCGAGGTGTCTCAGCCTCGTTCATACCAGGAGGGAAGAGGTGGGAACCCTCTCAGCACAGCAGGGGCCTCGGACTCAAGACTCCCTAATATTCCACACTCCGATAAAAGCAAAGGTGCGTTACCTCATGTAATCCTCACCGCAACCCAGGGAAAAGGTACTACTTTAATCCCCATTTTATATGTGAGGAAATTAAGGTTTAGAGAGATTAAGTAATTTGAAAGAGACGAAACCTATTAAATGAGGACCCAGGATGCCATCGAGATGCCTCCTGTTTTAGAGAAAAGGGATGGGTGCGGAAATGGCAAAAGTGACTTCTTTTAAAATAAAATTATGTCTCCCACATTTTCTGTTTGCTCATGAGCGAAATGGAGAGGGCAGCTGAGTTGCGAATACATGAGATGATAGACGTAAGGAGACACGGTGAGCACTCAAGTAATGCTGGGTGTCACCGTTCATCCTCACTGGGAGAAACTGTATCTTTCCCCATTTACCCGTGAGGAGACTGAGGCTTGGCCAAATCGAGATGCCCAAGGTCGGAAATGGAGTTGCTGGAAGGGGCCCCAGTTCCTACCCAGTCTGGAACCCTTCCCTCCCCCAGCTACCTGCACTCCTAGGATGTGCTCCAAGCTGCCCTGTGGGCTTGTTCTTTTAATGAATGCACACGACAGCCTGCTGAAGATGGTGTATCATTGGGCATTAAAAATTACCTACTTAACAATCGCTTTGAGACTTCCAGGTGAAATGCATGTATCTTTCCTTTTCAATCTTTGTGTTGTTACCAAGATTTGGGCAGTCTAAGAACAGTCAGACAGGGAACACATCATCTATTTTTGTAATATTTCAGCTCTGGGTCTGAAAGATCTAAATTAGAAAAAAAAAATCATACAAAATGGGAGAAGATTAAAGTTCTCTGAGTGTTAAAAAACAGAAAGAAAAAAGCTTATTTCTCATTTGATTCAACCAGCCCAGGTAACAAGCAGTGTCTCGGGTCACCTTTTGACATCACTGCAGCATAATCACTCTGTAGACAGTCTCTTAGGACCAGCTTTACTCATGTGAAGCTGGCACTGAGGTGATTTTAAATAACATTTTAATTTCTTCATCCCACCATGATAGAATTATGTATTTGCATCTGAAGATCCTTTATGACATTCCTTTCTCAGAAATCGCTGTGAATCAGTAATGAGTCTGCCCCAGAGCTGCTCCATTGACTTGATATTATAAAGTGAAAAATCACATGTCTAATGCCTGTCTGACTGGTACTGTTTTGTAAAACTTTGCAACTGAAAAACTTCTGAACCAAAGGAAAAAATGTGAAATCTCACTTTTGACGGGTAACATTCAGAAGAATATTAAGGACAGGGTTAACTCTGGTTTTGCTCCTTACCATAGTTTTTTAAAATATACTCTTGCGGGGAAAGAGAGGTGTGACTTGTGGGGGCGCGGAGGACGACAGCTGGCTGGCAGGACCATGGGTCCTGTGGGGGGCAGTGGTGTTACTGTCCAACAATTAAGCTGTCCATGTTTTATGCAGTTTTCTGTGTTTGTGTTATATTTAACATGTTTTAAAGTTTCTTTGTTTGTTTTAAAGAGCCCTACTCTGGACAAGGCAGGGTGCCAACTCTATGTACCTGTTTTGTTCACTGCTGAATCTTCAGCTCCTAGAAAAGTGCTTGGCCCATAGTAGGGACTCAATAAATACTTGTTGAAGAAGATTACACAGATGAAAAAGACATCCATTCGCTCACTGAGATGGGAGCCTTGATAAAATACAGATACCAACTAGGGTTTAGGCTCATTCAGTGGTCTGGGTTGAAGCCTAGGAATCAGTATTATTTTTAATTTTTCGTTATAAACTTTTTCAAACACAGAAAAAAAGAGTATAATGATTCTTAAAATCAATACCATTAGATAGCTAACAAAATTAATGATAATTCTTTATCACCATCTAACACCTGGTCTATATTCAAATTTTGTCACTTGCTCCAAAAATGTATGCTACTCCCAGTTTAATCCTACCAGGAGCCAATCTACATAACATGTGGTTGTTGTATCTCTTAAGTCACTTCTAACCTAGAACAGTGCTTGCCCCATCCCTTTCTTTGGCATGACATTAAGTGAAGAGACCAGTCCAGCTGTCCCTCAAAATGACCCACGTTCTGAATTTGTGCAACTGCTGAATTTGTATTGTCATTTATTCCACTCACCCATGCATTCCCTGTAAACCAGAGTTTGGATCTAAAGGCTGGATTATATTCAGGTTAAAGATTTTAGTCAAGGTATCACTACTGAGGCTATATGATATTGTAACACATCATGAGGTACATCATATCTAATTGACCGATTATCAGTGAGCCAGAGACAGCTTCATCCCTCCATTGTAAAGTTCCCTTTTTTCTTTTTAAACCATCAGATAGTCTCTGGAGTAACACTTCAGCACACTACAGTATCCAATTCTCCATCACTTAATGGACGTATCATCTATTGACGATTCTTGCCTCGGTCAATTGCTTCATGTTGCAAAATGGTAATTTTTCTATTTCTATCATTCGTTCTATATTTATTAGTTCATGATCTTTATAAGAGAGAGAAGAGCAAGAAAGAGCAAGAGAGACTTATCTCATCAGCTGCTCCTGGAAAAGCAAGGTAAATATTTATTTCGAATTATCACTTTTCAGAGTAAGGAGTAAGTAACGTGGTATTTTGTTTGCTTTGTTTGGTCTTTGGTGTTCTCGTCTCTGAGTATTATTTTATAGATTTACAGATTTTTATGTATTCAGTGTATTTTATTCCATTGCAGTATTTCTTTTTGAAGCTCAAATTGTCCCATCTTTGGCCAATAAGAGTCCCTTTAAACTGGCTCTTTTCCTAGCACAGCAAGATGCCCCAAGCTTGTACACTCCCTCATTCAGACCTAGAATCAGCCTTTTCTTTAAAGAGCCCTGATTTCTTTCAGTGGGAATGGTACTTAGAGACCAAAACCTGGGTGCTAGGGGTACTCATTGCTACTCACTTTTCAACACTTCTAGGCCCTTCCAATGGAAAGAATTGATGGGAAATATACGTGTATGTATTTTTAAATCATATTGAAATTTTCCATTCAAATTTAGTAATACAAAGGTTTCACTTTTTTTTATTTTTATACTTACATTGCTTTTCTCTTACACTAATAACTTAGTTGTTACCAACACTAACATGTCACTTATTTGCTTTATTTTGCAATATATATTAGATTCAAAATAAAAATATCAGTACAATAACTTGCTTTAAACTCTTGAATTAAATTTGAGATTTCTTTTGTCTTGAGAAGATATCCCATTAGGCCTGTTAAAATATTTCAAATGCTTCTAAAGTATTTGAAATAATTGTTTTCTTGGTGTGTTTGTTACCAATTTGATATTATAATTACATTTACTTGTTTTCAATTTTAGGGACTCTCTTTTTGAATACTAAAAAATTTACTTCTCAAAAAACTAAAATTATATAAAAATGAACATGAGTTTTGATTCCATCTCTGTCTCCTCCATCTTGTAATTTTTTTAAATGTTTATATTCTTCCACTTTTTCATCTTCCTCCTCCCTCCTTTGCCTTTCTGAACTAGTCAGTCCTAAAGCTCTCAAGCAGTTCAGAGTAAAGTAGGTGGTCACAGTGGAGGGAGGGATTGCTGTGGTGGTCCAAAGTAAGGATCCAGGGCCAAGAAGGGTAAGGAGAGAGCTCATCTAGGAGGACTACCTGGAGCCCCAGCAAGGTGAGGACTGATGCAAGTATCAGAGCACAGGTGGAGTGAAGAGAGCATCTGCGTGGGGGTAGGGGGCAGAGGCTGTGATGGGAGATTGGTTATATACAGGTGGATTGAGCAAATAAGTGACTATATTAAGGAAAATGGGAGCAAGGTTTCTCAGTGTCAGAGAAGGGAGTTACAAATAATAGAGAGAGATAATTTAAATGACTCCTGTGATGTTAGATAGGAATTGGAGATATGAAGGTGAACTCAGTTTTTGAAATCTATAATAGACACAGAAGTAAATATAGATGTAAAGGTATACACACACACACACACATTCATCTGTCCACTGAGACTGCCTGAGAGAAGTGACACCCCAATAGCAGTGAGCACAGCTAGCAAATCTTAGTTTACAAACTAAATCTTAGTTTGTAAACACCATTCTCCACTAAAAGGAACCAGGGATCCTTGGAGAAATGGCTGGTTCCAGGGCTGAGGCAGGGAAGTCCAACATTGGAACATCTTGTGTGGGAAAGCAAGGAAGTACTCAAGGAATAATGAAACCTCCTCAAAAGGGCACAGAAGCCAGCTTGAAGACGTTCCCACTAATGCAATCTGGGGCAATTTGGGCGCCCAAATAAATAATGATAACAAATTATAATCCATGAATAAAATAGGAAATCATGATATTAATTAATTAATCAAAGCTTTGTTGAGAAACAGGATATTTACATAGTTTCAAAGTCCCATCCCACAAATATTTATTAATTACAAAGGGAAAAAGTAACCACAGTGGACCACCTTAACCTAGTGATCAAAGCCAACCTCATCAGTAGTGAAACAACTCAAAATTATGCACCATATAAGATGTAATGAGAACACACATCATATCTGTGATATTCGTGCAAAAATTGCACAGCCTTGAAACTAATCATAAGGAAACATCAGACAAACCCAAATCAAGGGACATTCTTAAACCCAACAGGCCTGCAATATTCAAAATCTTCACGAGGTCATAAAGTGAAGGAACAACAGCAACAAAATCAGAATATTCCCAAGGAGCATCTTATATATCAGTTCAGACTATGCAGCTTGATGGATGTAAATCTGTTCATCACCTTTCAAAGTGCTATTAACAGAGACATCTTCACTTCTCCACTCCATTCCACACCCCAGCTCATTAGTTCAGGAAAAAAGAAGAGCTACTTAAGAAATTAAACCTACGAAGTGTTAAAAATGACACAAAGCAGCAACATGGAGATTGGATTGTAAAAGCTTTAGAATAGAAGGACTTGGTACAGAAAACACCAGAGAGAAAGACTGGAAGAGAGAAAAGAGGGAGAACAGCTTAAAGAAACTGCAGCCCAAGTCAGGCAGGGCTCAGGGGCCATGGAGAAGGCGGCTGGGGAGGAAGGCTGGGTTTCCGGTTATCTGATGGCTCAGGGTCTGATGGCTTATTCACTTGTTTATCAGTTTAGTTCACTTTTCCATGAACCTCTGAAGTCCCTGAAAAGTCAACACTGACAGTACATGACATGCAGCTAATCAAATATTCGTATTTTTTAATAAGCTCCAAAAATGTTTAAAAATTAATGCTGCTGTCACTAATATCTAGCTCCTATTTCTACCTTTCGGTGTGGTTACTTCTTAATGTTTTTCTATATTAAAAGGTATCGGAGCCTCTCCTGAAACTCCCCTGACAGGGCTTTGCCTGATTAATTCCTTTTTTCTGACTCTGTGCTCAGGGATCTGGGGAAATCTCCGAGGCCAGCTCACCATTCGCTAACACTGTGACCCAGATTGAGTCTGTTTTATTTAATAAACAGGAAGGGTTTTAGCCTTGGGGTAGCAATACATTTAAGGCTGCAGTGAACCCCCAGTTTGCTTATGAGAGATGTTTTTGCCTGGGGTGAAATGAAGGCATCAGCTGTTGATTTCTTCTGCGTTTGTAGAATGGATTGAGATTCAGGAAAATTTTTTAGTGTTTTTGAAAATGCTCACAAAGGTATTACTCTGTCTCTTATACTCAGGAAAATTTGTCAAGTTCCGCCCCAGATAAACTTGGCCATTTCTGTCCCCTTCTAATAACTCACTGGAAGGAGAAGATTCTGCCCATCAGCAATGAGTGCAGAGAGGGTACTCAATAAATCGTCCGGATACTATTATGTCGTATTCACACAAGTGCAGCAGTAACTAAGTAATGGTTATTGAGCACCTACAATGTACCATGCTCCGGGCTCAGCACTTTACATTCATTAACTCATTTAAGCCGCATGCGTATGCTGTGAGGTAGATACCGTCATTATCCCATTTTATGGATATCCAAGAACACACATCTATTAAGCAAAAGACTTAAACCTGAATTTGTCATACTCCACACAGACTTAACTATTATAGAACGGTTCTAGGAGTGCATAGGACTACAGATTCCAAATCATTTTAACCATTGTAATGACGGGGTCAGGACAGTCTATCCCAAAACAGGACACCTTGACATATTGAATATTTTAAGCTGAAGAGTTTGAGAAATCTGAAGATGCATACAGGTCACTTGGCCCTTCCCCCAACCCTTCTCCCGTGAAATAAGTCATAAAACGCTCACGTGAGACGTGCCCTCCCTCTACCCGGGAGAAAGGGACATCCTTATCTCAAAGACCAAGGGACACAGAGAAGAATCCTCACAAACTGGCCTTCCTCAGTTTCCCCAGTTTATACTAAACCTCACCCTCCTTAACCTATCCTATTCCTCCACGACTGTCCACTCTTCATCAAACCCAGCATAAAAGTACTCAGGTCTGTTTCTTTGGGTCTTCATTTCCTTACGAAGGCCCCCATACCACATAAAATGTGTACTAATCTTTCTCAGACCCTAAGAGCGTTGAGGAAAACCGCCCCTGCCCCTGCGGTGTCCCCCTGGATCCTAAGCACAGCCCTAACGCGGGTTTCATTTCATCTTTCAAAGAAGGAAATTGAAGTTCCAAGAGTTTAAATAACTTGCCCAAAGTAGGGTTGCCAGACGTAGGGGGAAAAACACAAGATACCCAGTTAAATTTGGTTTCCAATAAGTAACAAATAATGTTTTAGTATAAGTATATCCCAAATATTATTCAAATTTAACTGGGTATCCCGTATATATATGGCAACCTCAGCTCACAAGCACTGTACCGGTGGGAGGCAGAGCTTCGCTAAGCCCAGGGCTCTTTCCACCACCCTGGGGAAAGGGGCCTGAACTCCCCACCCGGATTTGCAAATGGAATAGTTATAGAAAACTGCTTCTATCAGATACTCAAATAGCCATGTAAACTAATATTTTTCACTGTCACTAAATTAATCTTGTAGCAGATATGAATCTCAAACCATACATCCTGGTGTCAAAAATTACAGCTTTATTTTTTTATAACTCAACTTAGTTTCTATTTTAAATCTTCCTTCTGCTGGGACAGTGGAAGCATTACTTCCCAACCCTCTTCCTGGGATGCGCCACTGTGAGATAAAAGAAAATATGTATATATTGGTCTCTGCCGCTGGTCCCTGGCACAGAGCTCCTAAAATCCTTGTAAATTCCTAAGTGATAAGAGCACGAGGATCGCTTGTTCTCATGTTTGGTCTTTGCCCCTGTTCCCGACACAGTGCTCCTAATTCCCTTAGAATTTCCTGGATGACAGCAGTGTCTTTTGTTCTAATGAGGTGACTCTGAGCCGATTCTTGGAGGGGACTGGTCGCCGGAATGACGAAGTCATGATTAGAAGCTTGGAATTTTCAGCCCCATCCCCACACTCTCCAGAAGGGGTAGAGGGCTGGACATGGAGTTGAACATTGAACATGCCTATGTGAGAAAACCTCCGTAAAATCCCAACGGTGGAAGGTTCAGGGAGCTCCCCCACAGGTGAACACATCCATACCGGGAGGGTGACACACCCCAACGTCACAGGACAGAAGCTCCTTGTCACGCGGGGCGGCCTACGGGGTCTCTGGTCCCACTCCCCACACAAGAACGCAGGATATGGCTAGGCCAAAAAGGAACACCCACGGAGCCATAGGTAGGGGAGTCATACCACTATGGTCTCACTGGAGGCTGGGTTTACACGACGTGCGACCTGCTGTCCACTTTGCTGCCAACCGACCGACTCTCCTCCACTCTCCTTCAGTCTCCTCCTCTCTCCTCGACTTCCCTCCATAGCCGCAGCAGTTATATTAGTGGCCAATGGCTCAATGGTTACAGCTGACGGCCAACCAGCCACAGCTGATGGCCATCTACTACCCGAGCCAGCACCTTTCCACATGAGGCCGAGAGCCTGGAAACTGCTCTCTGGGGCTCTGTCCCCACACTGCTGCACTGGGGACCCTCCCAGTGCTCCCCCATGTATGTCTTCATCTAGCTGTTCACCTGTATCCTTTATCATAGCCTATATAAATTAACCAGGTAAACGTATTTCTCTGAGTTCTGTGAGCTATTCTAGCATATAATCAAATCCACGGAGGAGGAGGTCATGGGAACACCCAATTCGTAGCCAAGTCAGACAGAATTGAGAATGCGAGCACCTACTACTTGCGACTGGCGTCAGAAGTGAGAGCAGTCTCGTGGGACTGAGCCCTTCACCTGCGGGATCTGACTTTATCTCCAGGCAGACAGTGTCAGATTTGAGTTAAATGGTAGGACACCCAGCTAGTATCACAGAGAATTGCTTAGCATGGGGGAAAAAACCCACACATCTGGTGTCAGAAGTGTTGCAAGCGGTTGTAGTGTCAGAGTAAAAAAGGAGAAACATACAGGAGGAGAAGAGTAGGTTTCCTGCTCAGCCCCAATTCTGGAATCCTACCCAGCGCCAGGTGCTGTGGGCAGAGGGCCCCCTCTGCTGACTGTGTCATCTGTTCACACTGGGTGCTGTCCATGAAGCCCTCTGAGTCCCAGGCCTTTGGGGAGTTGCCAAAGGCCACACCTCCCTGCCCCTGTGCGGCTTGGTGGGGCACTGCCTGGGAAACCAAGGACAGGTTCTCTCTGCTCCCATCACCTCTGCCTCTCTCCCCACCCTGGGGACAAGACGGAGAGTTCTGTTTTTCTAGTCTTTGAGAAATCACACTCCCCTTCTGTGTCTGGCCAGGAACTTTGACGTAGTCTTCAGAATCTTTCCTATTCCTTGGGGTTTAGACTTTTGAAAACAGAAGTCCAGAAAATTCCCACAGTTATATATCTGTACTACATCCCCTTCGCTGTGGTAAGGAGTGCAGGAAGGGACAGCAGGGAATTCAGGGAGGGTAAAAACATCCATTAATATCTGAAAACATTCTCCTACCACAACATAATGTAAAAATTATGCGTTTGTAAGTAAAATATTTATACATTATGGTTTCTTCATTTAATACACTGCTGTCTACAACTCAGCAATTACAATTAATACAATCATCTTACAGCCAAACCATTTTCCTAAAGGCAAGCTTATCAGATGACTTCTGAGCTCAAATCTCTCTCACGGCTCCCCTTTGTCTCCAGAATATAGTCCAGGCTCCTTGGCTTGGGGCTGGAGAATGTCCAAACATCTGCCGCATTTTAAACTCCGTCGTGTATGACACGCCAGGCACAGCCCCACCACAGCCCCCTGCCCGCAATGCCTGCCTTCTCCCCGCTGCCTCTCCAAGCTGTCACATATAACCATCATCTACTGCTACGCCAGCCCGTACCAACCCATTTCAGCTCACATCAACCAACCCCTCCTCCAACCACCTATTTGGTGTCCTTTTAGACCTCTAAAAAGGATACATTGGTACTTTAAAACATGACAAAAAATTTGCTAGCACAACTTAGCTGTTAACGAAAACATCCAAGTTTCTTTGCTTTGCGTTGGAATTGTAACACCTCAATGTAGTCATACTGGTTGTATCATAAAAATGAACGGCCGAGCGAGGCCTGGATCAAGAAAAAGTGAAAAAACAAGTGCTTTATCAAATGCAGTGTGTCTGGTAGAAAACAAGGGGCTCACTGAGATATGAAAGATATGAAATACAGCTTTAGGAGTGAAAATGTAGAAACCATCCCGTCCAGTACACCCTTCATTTTACAGTGGAAGAAATACCTTCCACCACCCCCATCACCCCCCAGAGACAATGTTTCTCCCACACAATGAAGGTGAGTCTTCACACGGCATATAATGTGGAAAACCCACCTGCTGAGAAGCTTATAAAAGCTCACTGGCATAATTAATAACAAGAAATGCATTAAATGTGGGACTGTCATGAATGTCACCAAAACAGAGATACTCTGAGGAAGTCAGTGAGGAAGAGGGCCAGTTTCCCAAACTGTGTCTTTCTAGATCTTCACTCTTCAAATTTGCCCCATGAGAGCGTCATGTATCAGTGAATTCCTCCACAAAGCTGTAAGTGGGCAGTTCTTGAATGAATGTTCTTATTGTTTCACTCTTAGACATGTGAAGACCAAAACTAATTCTTTAAGCAGAGAAAGGATCTCACTTGAAATAAACCCTTGTCTTGGGTGGCTGGAAAAAGGCCCATCTTTAGACAGAATCTGAAACTGAGTTCCCACGTGAGAGGCAGAATTAGCATTTTTCCTTGGCCTTGACCTTGAAGAACTGAAAATATCAGAGAAACCAAGTGCTGACATCTGAAAAAGCAGATTCTGGCACCACAGAAGAGAGAAGGTGCCCTCTACACAAAGACAGTCTAGGAGCTGAGAGCGGGGGACACGAGAGGACACAGCACAGTGGTGCAGGCTACCCCAGGCGACACAAGGGACGCCTCTGTGAGCTGAACTTTTCATGCCTCTAGTATCTTCTTCATTAATAGTCTATGTTCACGCTTGGAATTTGGTCAAGTCCTTTTGAAAATGCCAGTTTATCCAAGTTCTGCTGGGGGGAACAAAAGAAAGGGGTTTGTATCTTCTTGTGGGCCCGAATTTTCAAGCTTACCCTGGGAGCCAGGCTCCATGTGGCAGTGGCCATCGTAGGATAAATCCTTCAAGGGAAAACCAAGTCATGGCCCCTTGGTCTCACCATACTTCCCCATCAAGTCTGTAAGAGAGACCCCCACAGACTTGGCCCACAAGAGCACCAGCGGTTAACCCCCAGCTCTACCCACAGGTGTTACTGAAAATAGCAACAGGACCCATGACTAACAGCTGGCCTTTGGCAACATTCCAGATCCAGTAAGTAAATCTGAGTCTCCAGGTTCACTTCCTCCCCCTGCCAATCTCCAGCTTCCTATTACATGTCATTCTTCGTGGGGAGTCTATCTACTCATCCAAGAAAGAGCCAGACAAGCGTGAAAGGTAGAACCTCAATGCTGTCCTGGAGACTCTGGCTTCAAAGCCTGAGGGGGGACATCCTGGAACTACTGGTGGATGAAGGCTTGGTTTCAAGATACCACTGGTGTCACTGGCTGAACAATGTCCCAGTGGCAGGAAAAAGAAAAACTCTAACCCTCAGAGCCACTGTGGTCTGGCTGAGCCGCAGAGCAGTCGACGGGGAGCCCAGACTACCACAGGAGCCCTGGGGCCTCCTTTTTTGGAGATCCAAGTCTTGACTACTATTCCAAAAATAGGAGCTAACAGCCAAAGGGCTTCCCAGTGAAACAGAGATTTAATATAGATAGAGCATGCAGAAAGCAGCATGAAATCTGAACAGACAGCACATAAAGGGCTAGTATGTTTCTCCCAATATGTGACTCCGACTCTAAATGAGAGAAAGTAATCTCAACCACATCGGATGACTAGTCACACATCGGCATCCCTAACCAGAGTGCTCACTGCTGTAGGGCCGCGGCCTCCACCGTAATGCGCAGCCTGATTCGCGGGCTGTAGGTAAGTGGACAGGAGCTACTGAGGGGCAAGGAGAACTTGGGTATGATCCTCCCAGGGATGTGAACGAGGACCCTCATCACTAATGTCTCTCCTTCAAAGTGGGTTGTTGATTTGGGTCACGGGCGTAACTGGCTGGGCACAGCTCCTCAGTGAAACTTTTCTGAAACAGGTCTCACCTTAGACGTCACTTCCTTTGGGGGGGGCCTGCCCTCCACCTCCCCTCTCATTCCATTTATTTCATTTTATTGCATCCTTTATATTTTCTTGTATTCTCATTACATGCGCTCCCAGTAATAATAATAAAACACAACATTTATTGTCACGGACTACGTTGCAAACCCAATGCCAAGCACTTTAGATGAATTTTCTCAATGAATCCTCACATTAACTCTGTAAAGTAGGTGTTTTATTATTACCGTATTTTGCTGTGTATAATGTGCACATTTTTTGCCCAAATTTGTGAGGGAAAAATAAGGATGCACATTATACATGGGTAGTACCAAATCCATTTCCCTGAAAGTTTGGGGCAAAAACATGGGTGCACATTATACACAGGAGCGCATTATACATGGCAAAATACAGTATCTCCTTTTTAAAGATGAAGAATCTGAAGCTCAAGGACTTTGGATCGTGAGCCCTGGAGCTGGAATTCAGACCCCTGGCTGTCTGACTCTTGAATCTATGTTCTGATGCAATACCATCTCTCTAGACTGTAAGCACAAAGGGCAGGAACAGGGCCATTCATTCATTCAACAAAACTTAATGAGCAACTACTACAACTATTCTAAGCTATTCGAAGCGCCAAGAGTACAGTAAACAGGGAAGTTCCCTGTTTGCAAGAAGCTAACATACTAAAGGATAGAAAACAAACAAGTAACTAATTAATAAAAAGATAAATCAGGTAGTGATAAATGCTAAGATTGCAATAACAGAAGCAGATATGCTGGCTAGAGAATGACTAGTGCAGGTGTGTGGCCAGGAGGGAGAACGTAGCTTCGGTCTGAGGATTGGGAAGGACCTCTCTTGCGGGGAGATCTGCAAGATGAGGCATGAAGGGAGTCCCAGGGAAACGCCTAAGGCATGTTCAAGAAATAGAAAGAGGCTCTTGTGGCTGGAGCAAAATGAACAAGGAGTGTCTACCTGATGCTGCAGGTAGATTTTATTTTCATTGTAATAAAGAGCCAATATTGTCTCCTTGGGCACTGAATCTACAGCCCTTAGTGGTGTGTTCAAGGTACATGTAACAGTCACTGAATGAAATGCTGTTTGCCTAAAGGAGTAAAAGAGCGGACAATATCCAGCTTCCAACTCTAAGGCAGAAGGTACAGAATGGTGTATCCTGCAGTGGATTGACACCCTGACATTGTCCCCAGGTGCACACTGAGAGCCTGGATTGGTGGCTAGAAACCCTAGAGACACTGTAGAACAGAAAACTGCAAATTGAAGGCCTTTCGCATTTTTTGCACACCTGCAACAAACACAATGAGTAGAAGATGGAAGCGCCATTGCTGGGGGAGGGGTGGCTAGGGGTACCCCTACTCACAACCTGCTCAATAGCTTCCTTCTCTGGCTGTGTGCACAATCCTCTAATCTCTGGAGGACAAAATGCATGTAGCATACACAGAAGGCCATTTCCCTGGGGACTGCATTCTTCATTTCTGGGTGACAGATTCTGAAGAGTCATGTTTGCTGCTTCCAAAGGAGCTGCGTATGAGCCGGAAGGGAACTTAGGAAAGACTCACACCAGCCTTTCCAAGGATGGGGGACCATGGGCTTAAGCCGGTCTGTACCTAACACTGTCTCCCTGACTCAACTTGCCTTGCTTTTCTCATCTGTGATGTGCCAGTTGATGTAAAAGATTTTCTGATTATCTCCAAGCCACAGAGTCACCACAGGCCACTTACCTGGCACATTCTTTTTTACCATGAATTTTATCAGCATATCCATGTAATGGGTCTATCCCTCCAAGTGCTCAAGACAGATAACACGGAGATAAAGTGAAAGAGACAACTCCTGGACTAGAGAGAAGGTACTACTCTCAGGGTCAGCCCGCAGTGTGACTGGGAACTGAGTGAACGTTGACCTCCACGACCTACCTCCTTTCCATTTTTCCCTCCCGTGCTCACCACCACCTCCCCCAGTGACCCATGCTACTTCAAGAATAGGTATAGTTTGGAAGCAGACCTGGTTTTGAATTCCAATTTTACTGCTGTTAGCAGTGTGACCTCGGTTAAGCTACTCAACGTCTACGTGCCTCAGTGAGCCAATGTGTAAGTTTAAGAGAAGAGTGTTGATAATATTAAAGTGAAAAAAGCACCAGAGCACCTAGCTCTGTATCTGGCATACATTTGATACTCATCCTTGTCACTTTGCCACAACCAAAGGCCCAGTCCCTTGTCCCTAAGGACTCTGGCTAGCGTAGAGGGAAGATGCTCACAAATTCATTCTCATGAATATATTAATATCTAATCACAGTTGTGTGTGTTTCTCTCCCCCGCAATACTTGTGTTCCAGTGAGCAAGGTTGACTCCATAGCAAAAAGTCCCAGTTCCAGGATTTCATGCTGCATGGTCATATGGGGAGTGGGGAAGAGGGCTTCCCTAGGTACAGCCCACCACCACCTGTGCCAAGGCCACGGAACAAGCAAACCAGGGCTATTTGTGGGTTACCATGCCCTTATCCTCACTTCACGGTGCAGCCATAATTAATTACAAGAGGCTAACTGAGGGAAAAGCACATCAAACTTTGAAAGCAAAATCTTAGACAAAGCAAACTTTATTGACTCTTGGAGATAGATCAAAAATTCATTAACTCAGAAAAGAATGAAAGTCTATTCATACAGTTCTTTGGCCAGCTTCACTTTAAGGCTGACTTTAATAAATGTGTGAAAGTCCGGCTTTGAAGCAGCTAACTGGCTGGGGCGTGTGCTCTTTCAAGACTCTCTGCTTTCACGTCTCTCTCCTCTTCTCTCTACCTGCAAAGCTCTTATCGCTCCTTCTGCACCTGGCAAAATCTTACTCATCTTTGAAGGCCTAGCTCAAACGTCAGCCTGTCTGGAAAGCTTTTCAAAATCTTCATCCAACCGTCCCACAAAATTAGTCACACAATTCTTTATCCCTTAGTGTTTTGCTCCTACCTTTGGAATAAGGCTTACCTGCATTTATTCACACATCACACTGTAGTACAATTAGTGGTTTGTGCTCTGTCTCCCACACCAGACTGAGCAATTAGAGGGCAAGAGCCCCGCTGCATTTCCGTTTGTATTCCTGGTATGATGCACAGTGCCTGGCATACAGTGTACCGTCAGTAAATGTTAGTGGAATTGAATTCATTAACATTCAGGGAAGTACTAAATCTCCTCAAGCCTCAGTTTCCTCCTTTACAAAAGGTGACAAAGATATTTGCAACAAAAGGTCAGTGTTCGGATTCAATGACAAGTCAGGTGTGAAATATTGCCTTGCACCTGTCATAGACTCTCGTACAAAATCACTAGAAGTTGATTACATTCACCCGGTCAGTAAAAATTATTCAGCTACTATGTCCTCAGTGTATTGCAGTAAACAGGATAGGCAATGACCCTAATCTTTTCCCTTATATCTCAGAGGGAAAAGACAGCTGATGGCCAGTAAATAATAAATATGCCAGAAATATTAGTGATAAACATGTTGAAGAAAATTAAACAGGATGCTGATACAGAAAGTTATGTAGGTAAGGGAGGTGGTAGGGAAGGCTTTCAGAGGAGGTAGTGTTTAAGCTGGAATTCGCAGGAGCATAAGGAACCCTGTGAAAATCCGGGCTCTGCAACACCAAGTGCAAAGCTCCTGAGGCAGGTCCAAGACAGAAGTACTTGGGAGAAAAATGAAGTAAGTACAATGGGAGCATTCTGACTTAAGGGAGGAGTAGAGGAGATGCAGTTGGAGATGTAGGCAAGGGGTAGATGATTTGGGGACTTAAGAAGACTAGGACTTAATAAAACTAGAATGAGGAATTGACATTTTATTCAAAGTGCAATGAAAAACCCTTTAGAGGTTCTTTATCAGGGTAGTGACATAAAGTGATTTGTTTTTAAAAGTTTATTCTAACCATTGTGTAGAGAATGGGTTGTAGGGGAAAGAATGGAGGCAGGAAGATGAGTTACTGCTAACTGTAGTAGTCTAGGAAAGATGCTAAGTTGCCCTTGGCTAATGGAAGTGAAGATGGAGAGGAGGGGATCTGAGTACATTTCAGGGATAGAGCCAAGAGAAGTTACTGATGGAAAATGAGGGAAAGCAAAGGACCAAGCACGATGCAGAGATTTTGACTTAAGCTTCTGGGTGAGATTAAATTTGAAAGCACATAAAACATTTTAAAACAATTAGTGGTAGTTATACTTCTCCCTATTTTTTCTGCTAAATACAATTAAAAACCCTGGACATTATTTATAAATCCAATATAAGAAGACTACAAAGTAGAGAGAAGAAGGCAGATTGACTAGGGACTTTGGGACCCAAAGAACACAGTGGAGAATACTGTGGGCTGTCTTTTTGCCTCATATATCCCAAACGTGTTGCTGAAGGGGCCAGCAACCTGGAAACACTAGTGGGCACATACCAAAAAAAGCCCCCTGCTCTCACTAGACAAAGGACCAGGAAAGGAGCAAGACAGAAACTTCTAGATAATAGCTTTTCTACTCCAGACAAACATCACAGAAAAATCTGTGGCTTCACTCTCATGCACATCAGCAAAATCCAAGTAGGAAGCCCAGGCTCCGACCCTCACAAGGCTCTAATGAGGAGCTCCAACACCCAAGGGGGCTGGTGTAAGATAAGCCAAGTAGGGAGTCAGGAGTTTGATCCCCACGGGCCAATAACTAGCACTCCAACCCCTCATGACATCAATAGAGACCACATGGGACAACTGAACTTGGATCCCCACATCCATCCCCCTCCCAGATGATGTGGCGTCAAAGAAGGCCTAATGGAGAGTCAGGACTTAATAACATTGTCTAATATGGTTCTAAATGTATATAGAGAAAATATTTAAGACTTACATTATAAATAGGGAGAGGGAGGTAAAGGGACATAAAGAGAGGTAAGGTTTCTTCATTCAAACTGGTAAAATGACATCACTGTAAACTGTGGTAAGTTATGCATATATAATATAAAACTAAGAGCAATCAATAAAAAAAGTTATACTTTTTTTACAAAGATAAATGAATCAAAATGGAATGTAAAATACGTTCCAGTAACACACAGAAAGGTAAAAAATAATAATAATAATAAAAAATAAGAACAAACAGAAAACAAAAATAATGGCAGACATATCCTAACATATCAATAATTACATTAAATATAAATAGTCTAAATATACAAATTAAAAGATAGAGATTAACAGACTGAATTACAAAATATGACCAACTATATGCTGTCTACAAGAACTCACTTTGAATATAATGATACAAGAAGGTTGAAAGTAAAATGATGGAAAAAGGACGTATCATGCAAACATTAATCAGAAGAAAGCAGGAATGGCTATATTAAGTAAAGTAGACTTCAGAAAAAAAGAAACTTACTAGAAACAAGAAGGGACATTACATAATGACAAAGGGATTAATCCACTAAGATATAGCAATCCTAAATGTGTATGTACTAAACAGCAGAGCTGCAAAGTGTGTGAAGCAAAAACTGAGAGAACTGAAATGAGAAATAGACAAACCCACAATTATAGTTGGAGACTTCAACACACCTCTCTCAACGACTGATAGAACTAGACAAGAAAATCAGCAAAAATACAGAAGAACACAACACCGTCAACCAACAGGTTGGCATTTATAAAATACTGCACCCACAACAGCAGAATCCATAGTTTTTCCAAGTGCCCACAAATCATATACTATATCCTGGGCTATAAAACAAATCTCAACAAATTTAAAATAATTGAAATTATTATTTCAAGTATAATAAAATATGACAAATCTCTACACACATCTGAAAACCTACAAGAAATGGATCGATATCTCAAATAACACAAATTACCATTATCATTCAATACAAAATAATTCGATAATATTTAAATTTTTTAATTTGTAATTTATTGCTTCCCCCCAAAAAAAATCTCTAGGCCCAGATAGTTTCACTAGAGAATTTAATTTAATGTTTGAAGAATTAGTACCAATTGTACACAATGTCTTCCAGAAAGTAAGAGATAACATTTCCCAATTAATTTTATGAAGCTAATATTACACTGGCACCAAAACCAAACAAAGTATCAAAAACAAAACTATTAATATAGAGTAAAAACTCATGAATATAGACTAAAAAATCCTTAATAAAATATTAGCAAATAAAATTCAGTATTACCATATATAAATAAAATTTTATACCATGACCCAATGAGGTTTATTCCAAAGATGCAAGTCTACTTCCATATTTGAATATAAATCAATGTAACCCACCATATTAAAAAGCTAATGGGGGGGAATCACATGATCTTATCAATAGTACAGAAAAAGTATTTGAAAAAATTTAACATCCATTCTTGATTTAAAAAAACTCTCAGAAAAACAGCAACAGAGGGAACTTTCCCCAACTGATAGAGTATTTACAAAAACAAAAATCTACAACCAGCATTATACCTAATGGTGAAAGACTGCTTTCCCAAGATTAGGGACAGGCAAGGATATTCACTCCCACCACTGTTATTTCGCATAATACTGGGAGATCTGGCCAGTGCAATCAGCCAGTGCAATTTTCACAAAAATTAACTCAAAATGGATCACAGATCTAAATGCACAACACAAAACTTCCAAAACTGAAATGCAAAGAGAAAAAGGAATGGAAAAGACAGATTAGAATATTCAAGAACTGGGGGACAATTACAAAAGGTGTAACATACATGTAATAGGAACACCAGAAGAAGAAATATTTGAAGCGATAATGACTGAGAATTTCCCCAAATTAATGACAGACATCTACCCTTTCTTGCACCTGGTTTTCCCTAGTCCAGAGCTTCTCAAGGGTTCTGGAAGGCAGAGTACTTTCTGTATTAGTTTGCTAGGGCCGCCATAGCAAAGTACCATAGATTACGTGGTTTAAACAACAGAAATTGATTTTCTCACAATTCTGGAGGCTGGAAGTCTGAGGTCGAGGTTCATCAGGGTGGTTTCTCCTGAAGGCCTCTCTCCTTGGCTTACAGATGGCCACTTCTTCCCTGTCTTCACTTGGTCTTCCCTCCAATCTTATAAGGACAATTATATTGGATTAGGGGCCCCCTATTGACATCATTTTAACTTAATTACCTCTTTAAGGACCGTATCTCCAAATACAGTCATATTCTGAGGTACTAGTAGGGGTTAGGAGATCAACATATGAATTTTGTGGGGAGGCACCACCCAACCCATAACACCTTCCTTATCCGCCTTCATGCACATCCTTTCTGTAACTCTCTCCACCTTCATCTTTCCAAAACTTTCTATGTCATTTCCTAATGTCCTGTTGCCTTTCCTTCTGCTGTTTATGATTTATTCCTTTTTTTAATCCTTTACTATTTTTTTCATAGGATCTGAGAGACGGGAAAAAAAATGAATGTGCTGAATCCCCCATCTTTATCCAGAAGTTCCTACCCGTCACTGTAATTACCACCCTGTCTGAGAAGTCCTCTAGCCGATGTCAGACCACAATCTCTCCTTCCTCTTAATTCCTAATTTGTTTAACATATAACCATCGTGTTTCATTTTTATTAGCCTTGTGAGTTCATATATTTCTGTTTTACCCACTGAATATCCAGCACGGTATTAAGTGTTCGCTATCTAATAAAAATAATTTTATGAATTTATATGACTCCATTCCTATAATTGATTCAATTTTTTATTAATGTTTTAATATAGATCGATTAACATATTACATTATAGATTTCACAATGCACCACCCTATTACACATGGCAGTTTACGGAAGGAGTTAGGATTTCAAGCCCAAGTCCCCAAATGAAGGGCACACTGCCATCTCCTGGATCAAAGCTAATAATGCAACCCTTTAAAAAAGGACAACAATACAGCTCCAAGTAAAAAGCAGGTCTAAGAAAATTATACAAATGAAGACTCTGCTTTCTAACAAATGTTAAGGGTAATGCAATTAAAAGCAATATTGATCACTATAGTAATGAAAATCTTGGTCATGAATTCAGGTCACGTACAGACAGTTGACTTGTTAACAGGATCTTTCACGTTCACCTGAGGAGCCTCATTCCCTCGTGTGATTTTCTAAATTTCTACCTGGCCTGGGTTCAAACTTCTCTGGCAGTTAGTGTTTTTGCGTGATTGGTTAGTGAAAACTTTGTTATGCTTTGCTCTACCAAATGCAATGACAAATCAAGTGCGATGAAAAATGAGATGACAAACACATACTACAGCCTTTGTCACATTTCCGACTGCATGTTTACGCAACAGACTACACACCCAGTTTGGACATTTTGACTGACTTACTCTGATTATCCAAATCAGGCTTTCTTGGATGACAAAGAAGGTAAGAAAATAAAAAAGGGCAACGTCAAATCCCAGGTACCAATTGTAACAGACACGAGACCAAAAAATTAAGGCCAACATTTGGGGAATCACAAGCATTTTCTGCATTCTTGTTTCCTGGATTTTCTTTTCCCTTTGGGAAGATTCTCCCATTTTCTGGAAACACCATCTGTTTTGGTTGAGCATGTCTAAAGCAAGTGCCTTCCCACTCAGGGAAGTCCTGAGAGCAGGAGTGATCCCAGAGCAAGGGCTGAGGCTGCAGGGAGGTGCTGAGGAGCTTCTGGTAAAGCCGCCTTCACAGCGAGCAGGGAACCTCTGCCAAGGCTGTGAGGACAGTAACTGGTTTTTGCTTCCTCTGGCATAGGCCAGCTGGTAGAGTATTCTGGACTTGAGGGGGATCCCCATGCAAAGCAGCAGTGGGCTCCAGGAACACAGATGCCTGTCCTCTTCTGTGCCGTAATGTTCTGAAGACATCCTCACGTATTCAGTAACAATGTGCTCGACTCTGCCTTCTAGGATCACCTGTGTTTGGGAGGCTACAGCTGTGGGGTTTGGCAGGCCTGGGGAGGAGCAGAAGGCGGGAGAAGGGGCTAAGAGATGGCCACGGCAAGGAAGCCTGCAGCAGCGTCCAAAGGAGCAGTCGGGATGGATTTGTGTGCGTGTCAACTTCTGGGCTGGGTGTTGCTGGGACCCAATAAAAGACTGACACCTTCCAGTGATACAAGGAGGCTCAGGCATGTTTTGGGGCATGAAAGGGGTGAATGATCCCCTAGAGCTGCAGCCTCTGAGGATATTCTGGTGTCCGTTATGTAAGTCAATCTGAATCTGCTACTCTCTCTGGATTCTGAGTTGATTCAGTGCCAGGCACTCATAACTTGTAGCTCTGGTTCTTACCTCAGTGATGTCTAGATTGACGTTAGTGGAAGGGGAGGTTCAGTCGGATGCAGTAAGGCAGCCCCATTGCCGTCAGTCCTTCTGCAAACCAACCAGCAAGGCCACCTGAGGCCCCCAGTATACGGAGAACGCTCACTCTGAAGACCCACAGATACTTATGTCAAGTTGTGAGTCTGGGACCTCGGGGTCTCCAGGCCCCACTCAGGCAAAGGTCTGAGCCTGTGGGAGGTGGACAGGCTCCACTTACTTCCCTCTTCTTCTCAATTTCCCCAGTTAGGTCACTCCCTTTTCACTTCTGGATTACTCTGAACCCCACCTTAGCTTTGGCCTCCCAAGGCCTGCCTTTGGATTCCTTCAGAATGCCCTCCCCACGGTATGCGTTTTACCTGATAAAATCATCTCTGCTAATGGACCTATTAACTCATGTTACTTCTTTCAAATTACAATTTACTATTTAATAATTTGCCTGGGCCAGCGTAAAACAGTTTGTGTCTCCAAGAGGTCTAGAATAGGTTTTTTAGGCATTGCAGCAAGCCAGAGGAGAGATGTAGCTGACAAGGGGCCCTTTGGCACTTCTTGGTGGCTGTCTCATCTAGGGCTGGAGCCAAGGACATGGTCAAGTGTATTACCAAGCAGAACTTCCACCATGACCAGACTCTCAGGAGAATACTGCCCTGGGTCTTGAAGGTTTTCAGGGCTAAAATCAGATCAGTAGCTGGAGAAGCAGACTGGCATGTCAGCTGTCTCTATATATCGCTGGGTAATGAATAGATGAGTCTTTTCCATTGGTCCTCTCACCATCCTGATAAGCTACCACCTGCCCAATGAGTAGTAACGAACCACAAACAATTCAAGGATGTGTAGCACTCACAAAAAGTTTGGTATAAAGCGTAGAAAAGGGAAGACTGAATGTGGCGTAGTCTCTGGGAGAGCAAAGCAATGGCTACAGAGTATGACAGCTTCCTGGTCTCCACTTGGCCTGTGTCATTGCAAATGCACACTATTTTACCGTAATTCAGGCTCTGCCCTGACTTCAGAGCCATTGTTTTTGATGTTACAGAACATGCACATTCAATTCTCCCAGGGAGAATAAATACCAGAATCACCATATTTTATTATTTCTCGATTTCCCCCGTTAGATGGACCCCATTCTAGTTGCCACTGACTCTATACTCATCATCTCATCCCCACAACCTTCAGGACAATTCGCCTGTTGTAGGACAGGGATGGTCTTGTTTTGAACTTAATATTGAAACGTGGTTTAACAAAGGTCTTTCTGATTTGTGGATTTCAGTTTAACTTCAGCAATATGCATTACATGCCAGGCACTATGCTACTAGGTGTTACAAACACAAAAATTAAAGCCACAGCCTCTGCCTTCAAGGATCTCTGAGTTTAGTGGGGGAAACAGAGAGGAATCATCAACTATAATAAAGGGTGACAAACACCATGACAGAAGCCCAAGATGCAGGCCACAAAGCTCACGTGGTGGAGCCGAGGAAGGCATCCCCAAGGAGGAGACAGCTAGGCTCAGACACGAAGGATCAGAAAGAATCATCCAGGCGAATACAGAGAAAAGTGGTCCAGGCAGAGAACAGCCTGGAACGAAAGGGTGTGAGAACAGGACACAATCAGGGATTTGTGGGCAGTAGGGTGCTTATCGGGGCTTGGCTGCGTGCAGATGGGTGACGAGGTGGGAGTCAGATCATGAAGGGCCTTCTATGCAGTAACAAAGAAGCCAGTTTTCTGAAAGTGATGAGAAGCCACTCAAGGGTTATAAGCAAAGGAGTGACATGTGATTTGGGTTTTAAGATCATTCTGGTAGCAGTGATGAGGGGATGAGTGCTGATGGCATAGCTGGGAACAGGGAGACCAATCAGAAGAATACTGCAGGAATGTAGGACATGAATAATGAGCATCGAATGAACTACTAATAATGGAAAACAGGCTAACATTTAAAAAGAAAAATAATTTAATGCAAATTCTAAAGTAAATCTTGGGATTTATACTTCTTCAGTCCAGCGCCTACACAGGTAGCACAACATAAATACTGCAACTGGAGTAGTTCAAGTATGTGTAGATTAATAAGCGTTATTAGGTTGGTGCAAAAGTGACTGCAGTTTAAAAGGTTAAAATATTGCAAAAACCCCAATTACTTTTGCACCAACCTAATAGAAGACAGCATGTTCTGAACCTGCTCTGCTATTTTTTAGCTCTGTAATCATAGGAACATTTACTCTGAGTCTCCTTTTCTTATGTTACAAATGGCAGTAACATTACCTGCCCTGACTACCATTAAGTTTCTTCTAAGGGTCACATTAAAAAAATATGCAAAAAATTTTTTGCCCTTGGAATGCTTTTCTATACATCTATACATTCTTATTAATGAGAAAAATTCAGTCATTCAAAATTCAATACACATAGCTTATGTATAAGCTATACATAAAAGGCTAAATTTCATTGCTATTCTTATACCACAGTAAGACAACACATTTAGCAAAGCATAAGATTAATAAATTCTATCCTAAGTATATTGCAAAATACTAAGGCTATACAAATTATGATCATTTGAGTAATTTATACCGTGAACCGGAAAAATTATCTTTGCGAACAGACTGATTATTCCTCAAGCAATTGTAAGCATGATAATATGTATGATGCAACAAAATTATCAACAAAGTTTTAAAGTTTTAGTTATTGATGCTGATAATAGCTACAGAATGATGAACTAATTTTTTTTTTACCTGATAGCCTCTAATATTAAGTTGGTTTTAACATTTGCAAGATGCCCTACGTTGCTGCTTTAAACATTTACTAATGTTGATTCTTGCTGTCAAATTCAATTAAATTGTATAAATCTCAACTGAGCACTAACCAGGTGCAAAGAGCTGTGCCAGGTACTACGAAGAACTAGGATAAATAGAATTTTACTAGCCCTGCTTTCAAAAGTTTATAGACACACACTCGCACACAACACATACATACAGCAAGCTCTATCCTAATTACTACTGTAAACTTTTCTAACTTTTAAATTGTTTACACCTTGCTTTAGATTATGTCTTAAGTTACTATATAACGTGGATATCATGAGGAAAAAAGCTGAAGCATTAAAATTTAGGATGCTGTGACTCTTCAATTAACCTATATAAAAAAATCCAGTTAAAAGTCTCTCCTGTTATACATAAATACTAAAAATACATATCCTGAAACTAAGTAATTTTATGTTAGTGAACTGGCACAATGATTTAAAAAAGTTTTATAAAGAACAAATCTAGTTACCGACTTAACTCTCCCTATATAAATATAACTTTATTCATATGCTAATGAAGCAACCTGGTCACATGGTTACAAAACGCATGAAAACATAAAAATAATGTAACACTGACAAGGCATTGAAGAATGTCTTTATAACCAACATTTAAAATGATTTATAAAACACTGGATCTTTACAATTATACCTCATTATTTATATTTTATTTTCAGAAAAAGACTTATAAATAGTTCATTTAAACACATTTCTCACTAGTTAAATCACGACTCACTTTATATTTAATTAGCTTATCTCCAAAGACAGTACTTTCCTGTATTTCATTTTCTTAAAAGCAAAACAAAACACTTTATTTCAGTAGAAAAAATTTACATATGAAAGTCAAAGAAAATAATTTCAGTAAAAGTGGAAATCAACCACCATATTTTTTCTTGAGTTCTTCAACAGAATTACCCTTCAATCCTGATTTGTCTATGTGATTGAATAATACACGTGCAACTGAAAAAGAAAAAAATTATTCATTTTAATCTCCATTTTTAAAAACTAAGTGAAACAAAAATTAAAGGGAGTAATCTGATCTGTCAAATTAAACTATTTACATTTGAAAGCAACAATCATTAGGATTATTTATAAATTCTAATTCAGATATTTAAATAGCCAACCCCAGAACAGAAAATCATACAGCAATCCAATGTCTTTTACCAGAATATTTTACTTTCTAGTAAAAAATTTATCCTACTTACTCAATGACATTCATCTTGCAGATTAAACTTAACTCATCTGAGCTTCCTAAAATTTTTATTCTATTCAGTAAGTGTACTTTTACTTAATATTATAATTAACTGTTTCTCCAACTTAAATCATTTTATTTTAGAAGAAAATCTTGTATCACTATTCTAAATTGAAAATTAGCAATAACATCTATGAAATCATGTGTGATGGGGTAGTTACACATTTTTATAATATATAATAAAACATATAACTATTAAAAGTTAAAAGATCTTCCTACAAACCACATAAAAGCTTTACCTTTCATACCACTGAATGGTCTACACTCAACACTGTAGAAAATACAGTTATAGTTTATATACTTTTCAGCATTAACACTAGCTAACAGTTGTTAACAGTAATGGTAGTAATAAAAGATAGCAGCAGCTATTATTTATTAAATGTTTAGTTACATGCCAGGAACCATTCTAAGCACTTCTCATGGACAGTGGTGACCCAACCCAGGGGGTATTATTGTTAGGCCAGTCTGAAGAGCCAATCACATTGTTTGACTGCACTTGAACTTATCACATTATAGTGGCAAGAAATTCATTATTCAACACACTTATACTAAGAGGTTATGACGTACTAAGTACTGTTCTATGCCCCGAGGCCTAGAAAACAGGGTAAAGTTCCTGCTCTCATGAAACTTTCATTCTATTAAGGAGAAAAATAATAAACATACATGAAATACTGTCAGCTAGTTATGTATTATGAAGAAAAATAAAGCACGGTAAGAAAACAGGATGATGAGGAAGGGGAGGCAGCAGTTATTTTAACTAGGGCTGGTGAGGAGAGGATCTCTGAGGTGCTGACAGCTAGGTGGAAACTTGAATGAAGTGAGGAAGCTGGCTAGGTGAGGATACGTGGGAAGAAATTCCAGGCTGAGGGAACAGCCAAAAGCAAAGCCCTTGAGGCTAAAAATAAGTCTGGCAGTTTGGTATATATTAAAAAAACACAAAGCCATGTGGTGGGGCAGAGTGGTGGAAAAAAGTGGTAAAGGATGAGTCAAAGCAGTAATAAGAGCAATACTTTTCAGGGAATTTCAGGGACTGTTTTTGATTAACTGAAGATAAAGCAGAAACTTCTTTTGGTTTAAATTCTATTTAAAAATCTTTCTAAATTACACATCCACTTCCCTAAGAACAGAGAGTATTTTTCTTAGTGACTGAGACTTATTTAATGTCACCGCTAGAAACATAAAGAAGAAAAAAGAGAAGGAGCCCTGAGTACATTTAGTTTAGGAGGTCTGAAAATGGTACATTGAATTTTTGCTATTTTTAAAACTAAAAAACTAGTACTTACGTATTTTAATGATTTTTCTCTTTTTCGTAAAACTAGAGTATAGCTCAAAAGTCTGAGTAATTGAAGATTCTGCAGAGTTTGATTTTACTTAAATTAGGGTTTCCCAGAATGGACACTTTCTGCCAAAGACTGAGATACAGAAATAAGGAAGGGGTCTAATTCTTCAGGCTCATCACCTGCCACTCGTCACCCCCAACTCTACAACCCGGCCTCACTGTGCTTCATTTATTTTCTAAACTCAGTTTGCTCTTTCCTGCCTCAAAGCCTCTGCACACTGCATTCCTTCCGTCTAAAACTCTTCCCTACCCCTTCGTCTCACGGACTCCTGCACTTCTTTGAAGATGCAGCTTAAACTAAACACACTCAAGGAAATCAGCTCTCACAGAATGCGTCAGACCTCCCATGGCAGGGACCCCTTACATGCTCCACCATGGCAGGAGCTCAACTATTACACTCTTATTGCATTTTCAAGTAGAGGAGCCCAGACTCTAGAGCAAGACTGCCTAAGCTTAAATCCTGGGTCTGACTTCCTACCTATGTGACCTTGATCACGTTCTTTACCTCCCCATGCCTCAGCTTCCTCCTTTGTAAAAGCAGAATGATAATCAAACCAACACCTCATAATGTTATTATCAGGATTTAAATTTTTAATTTTACTTAACTGTAATTCAAGTAATTTAATTGTAATTAATTTAAATTTAATTGTATGTACCTTGGACATAGTTAACATTCAATAAATGTTTGCTATGTCATTTGTTTAAAAAAAATAAAGGAACAATACAAGAATAAAGAGATATGGAAAGGCTTTCTTCACAGAACTTACTTTTTTTCTCAGGTTCTGACATAAACATCACTGCCATATCAAACCTTTTTAGTTCAGAAAGTCTTTGCAAGATTTCAAAGATGAGTGATGGCTTTTCTCTTCTGAAATAAACCAAATATAAAACAAATGATCCAGTAAAAGTTGCTCATTTAATTCTTTATTAACACAGTATATATAAATAAGCTCTTCATTTATCTTTTTTCCCTGGATACTGTCTATATTTTAAGTACCCAAATGAAGAAATGTATAAAGTCAATTGAAGAAATTATAACATTCTTAAATGTGAGGCTTAGCAAGACATTAATCTGCTATAACACTTGTCAATTCCACACCCTACTTTTCTCTTAAGAAAAATTTTAAGTCCTTTGTCCTCCTACTTAATCATTTCCCTTATTACCGCTTGCATGTGTCATCTCTTTACAACTTCTGCACCAGTAAAATTTACTAGAGACCTAATAGCAGTTAGTGCTACATAGCAGGTAGCAATATGACATCAAAATGAATGAATTTCCCAAACCACTAGAAATAGTATAGCATTACAATACGAAGGTATAACTTAAAAAATTCAACTTACTCAATGTAAAAGTCATGAAGAATTTTAATGATTTGGTTGAATACATCTGGATCTAGATTTTTCTGAAACAACTTAGGATACGAGGATGGTTCAATTTTCTTGGGAAAAAATATAGTTAGAAAAATTAAATTATGGCAAAATTCACATATCATAAATCATATAATAATTACTTAGATGAATACAGGAAAGATAACTACTATGCATTAGTACTTAATGAATAATAATGGGAGGGGGGTCACACCAAAATGTAATTAATAATAGAAGAAAAAAAGTTAGAAGAACTGTAATCACTCAGTTCAATTCAGAGAAAAACCTCATGAACAGAGAGGGACAGGAAAACCTCATGAACAGAGAAGTACATCACCCCAGGAGGGACTTGAAACTTAAGAGCTCTCAAGGAGCAATACAAATAGAGTTTAAAAACTAAAATTTCATGAAACAATGTATTTGGAAGTATTTGTATACTGCATAATTATATAAGGGATTATTACTATAGTCACACTGTGAAAAAACTAATCTATTCCATTATTTCATAAATTTCATGTAATTTCATTCTTTTTCTTAGAGCAAATAAAAGCTCATTTTCAGGAGAACGACTGTCTAAACATTGCAAGCATTACTTGGCACACAGAAGGCCCTCGATGTATTTTGCTTCTTTCCCCATCTTGAAGGATAAAGAATTACGTTTAAGTTATATATGAAAATTAGATTATTTTTAGACAAGAGAATTCAAAACAAGACTTATTTCCAAAGGTTTCCTGGTTGCAAATATTTAAAATGGCCTGGCCAGGGTGACATAAGTATCAGGCAAGGGGTAAGAGCATTTTCTATAATTATACTATACAAAAAGCAAATATAACATTATTATTATAAAGTAACAAAGAAGTTCTTTGACCTTTTACTAACAATAGAACTAAAACTACTAGCTTCCTTTTTCTTACCTTCAAATACTGATATATCATATCTGGAGAATTTTTCAGATGTCTGAAATCAGATTCAAGCTGGAAAGAGTTTGCAGGAACTGGAGGAAGAACAGTTGTGATCAACTGAGCAGGTATTTTATCTACCTCTACAGAAATCTTCTCACTGAAAGACCGACGCACATCCTGTTTCAAATTAACATGAGGTCTGAAATATTTCAGAGGCATCAGTCAAACAATTGAAAAAGAACCACAAATATTTAAAGTTTACATAAGGAAACATTATAATAGAGATTTTTTAAATTTCTGACTTTATTAATATTATATTATCTATTTACACTCTGAAAGTAGTAAATTCTTTCAGTTGATAATACATTTTTTTCCACAAGACAAGGTAATGCCTTTGCAAATTTTCACATGCTATGTTAAGGACTATTCTCATCTGTTGGGCTATTAGTATGCCCTCATACTTGTGACCATTTCTACATACTGCATTACTATGTCACATGTACATAAAACTCAGCCTTTCAGAAATTATCAGTTTCAAGAAATATATTCTGAGAAAGAAAAAAATGCTTCCTCCTTTAAAAAAAAACAACTACCGATTTAGTGTTTTCCCACGACCCATATTATCCCTTTAAATAGAACTACTACTAAAATTCAAAGTTAAAAAAAAGACACTTCAAATTGTTGAGTGCAACGCAAGAATATATGAATAAAGTATAAATACCCCAAAATAAACCCAGTCTATGTTTTTTCATATTCTCATCATGAAGGAAACACATGACTATTTTTTTAAATTCCGAATTTTAAACAGCCCACAAATAACCTTAAGTATGAATGGCTAGAATAATGATAAAGCCTCAATTTTTCCACTTTTGATAGTCTGGAATTACACAATTTAACACTTTTAAAATTGCTCTATGGGGGGTGGCCTGTTAGCTCAATTGGTTAGAGCATGGTGCTGATACCACAAAGATTGCCGGTTCAATCCCCCCATGGGCCACTGTGAGCTGTGCCCTCCTTAAAATTGCTCTATGCATGTTATTCTGAATTAGTGATTTAAAAATTATTTTTAACCTCAGAATCCTCTGGGCAAAGTCTGGAAGTGTTTTATATATACATATACATACACAGCAAAAGTGAACTGCTGTCATTGAAACTGCTGCTTAATTACATATGCACCTAAAACTTGGTCCTGTGATAGTCACCAGCTTCCTTTTAAAAAATTAAACATTTTTTGCTGAATTCAAAAGTGAAACAATATACTAAAGTTCTAGAAAAGAAAACGAACAAAATCAATCTGTTCAAGACACTTTCTTATCATCTCTAACTTCCCACTCTGGTAAAGGAACAGTGATCATTCCTTAAGCAAAGCCTCTCTTAGAGCAAGAACAAATGAAAAAGAAAAACTAGATAGAACGTGAAGTTGAAAAAAATTAAGGTTCTGAGTACAAACCAGAAGTCTCATCAATTTCCAATTGAATTATTAGCATTCTAGAGATTATCATGTAAAAGTATTACTACTCACTGCAGAGCTGAAGTATCACTGATTTCTTCTATTTTCAATACTTTTGCTTTTGGAATATCATTTGTGGGCAAAAGGTCATCTTGGATTGAATTCTTCTTACTTGTAGTGCCTGTGCTTGCTGTTAGATTTGCTAGATTAATAGGATTACTCTCTGGAGCAGCAGCCGTAGTGCTATCTGGCACGTCAATAGTCTGTATCAAATTACCAGTTTCTTCAATAATAACCTTCTTGAGTGGTTTCTAAAACAATTAAAATCAATTCCTTAAATCAACACATAAAGGTTTTCTATTTTAGAGTCACAAATTAAAAGGTTGCAGTGTTCTTACAGCCAATATCCCAGTTATAAGTAAATTCAATTTGATGGCTAGACAGACTCAGGAGTCATCCTCTGAGAATACAAATAAAAGATGCATAGCATCTATCCTACATAGGTCTAAAGGGGGAAAGAAGATGGACATATAAGTAATTACAAGGCAATGAGATACACACCATAAAAGGTGACAGCACAGAACAGTAAGAGAACACAGAGGAAGGTAGATAAACACTGGCGTCAGCAGAGATGTCCCAGAAAAAGTACACAAACATGGAAGACGACCGTACGGTCAGCGGAAAGGCGAGAAGGCCAACGGGGCTGGCGCAAGGGGAGGGTGACGCACACAAAGCCTGCCAGGTCGCTTACAGACAGTGCACGCAGGACCTCGTGTGCCACGTCAAGGAGTTTGGATTTGATCCTAGAGGCAACGAAGCCAAGAAAAAACATGACCAAACTGCCAGCAATACTGTAGGCTAACTGAAGGCAGGAAGAATAAGGCCAGGCAATAACCAGCATTCTGGATTAAAACCTAAATACGTTCTCTACGTAAGTAGCAGTGGGATAAAACCAGCCCAGGATTAAATCTGCCAAATAATATTTACCAAGTTGCTAAGAACTTGACTGCAATAATGGTTTTTAATTTAATAAAATAAATAGCATTCACTATTTATTTCAATCATTACAAGTGTCAAACATTTTCAATTCTTAAGTTTATATACAGTACTCTTATTTTTAATAAAAAACTTTCTTCAATATATTCTAAATGTCTAGTCCAACTGTACAGTTGAATTTTAAATCAAAAAGTTGTAAATATGAAAATTTTCGACATATAAATTAAACTCAATGTTAAAATCAGACATTCTATTAGCATAGCTAAGACCTAATAGGTAACAACTGAATGTTACAGTATGAATGCAGAGATAAAAAACCTGTTAGCAAATTTGTTAGCAGAATCTGTTAGCAGTTCTATTTTAAAGCATAATTATATTAAGGTAAGGCCTTTGCTGAAAACTATCATTAGTAATAGTTTTCTTAAGATATTGACCAAGAATGGACATGTATTAGTGTTAAAAAATAGGCTATAATTTTTGACAGGCAATAATTATTGAAATGTATCAATGCAGTCCCATTTAAAACCAAATCTTTTCACTGACAAGCTGCATAAGCATGATCCTAATGAACAAATGTCCTAATAGATGAGCTCCGTTCACTGTAAACCAACAGGTACTGAGAGCTGCTGAAGGCTACGGGCAACGGGTGGGAGGAATCAGGGGTACGACTATGCTGCTAACAGCAGTACAACCCAAAAGATACCACTATAGAAAGACTTCAGAAAAAATATGAAAGGGTCAATTCATCCCTTTTTTTTAAATTAAGATTTAGGCGCATATTTCATTTAGCTCTTTATTATGGCCATTTCAAGAAAAAGAAGAGAGAAATAAGAATAAACAGAAAGGGAGAAAGACAAGGTGAAGGACAAAATATTGGAAGATGAGTTTTACGTGAGAAAACAGAAAAATGAAAATAAAACAAAATACATATTTTAGCAGAGGTCAGGAGAAATCTCATTTACTACCACCCTACCAGGGAACCCCAGGCCCTGGCTTAGCTGAGGCACATCACTGCTCTCCCACACTCTCTCTAGAGAAGGTCTGCCAAAAATAAAAAGTACTCCCAGGCTGCCAGCCCTTGAAGCACAGGCTACCCTGGCCCAGCCTCTCACTTTTAATAAAGTAACCACCCCTAGAACTCTCTCCACTTCCTGGGCCTTCCTTCCTTTCCTCAGCGACCAAGTAGACTCACAAATATGTGACTGAAAAGGAAATTAACATTCATTTCACCTGAAATTAGTATTAATGGACATTCCTTTGATTTCAGCTAATCTGTGAGTTCTTCTCAACTTAAGGAGAAAAAGTAAGGATCACAGAGGAATTACGTAACTTGCCTAAGATTTTAAAGTTTATAAAGTTGGTGGGGCTCAAAATAACTCTTAAAAGCATTATGCCAAACTGCACCTTCTATTTTTTAAACAATGCCCACATTTTTATTATGGAAACCTATTATAAAAATAAACAGCCTTTTTTTCCCTCTTTCCTACTAGGATAATGATTTTACTTGTGTTGAATCATTTACAGAATGATTTTCCCCAGACATCTCATTTCATATGTCGAGGTGTTTCGACATCGTGCTACAAAAGATTTAAATTCATGTTGCATTTTCACAACTATTAACATAAATTGATTTTTCACGTGAAGGAGAAGAAAACCCAACAGATTTACAAAAGCTGTTTAGAGTATATTGGCCATGGGATATTACATACACAAATATTTGATTTACAACAAGGTCATGTCTTCATAATTATAGATAGCAGTCTGACAAAGGCTTTTTTAAAACTTGTAAATTAATTTTTGTGAAGAAGTGGTACAAAGATGTAAAAGTTGAAATCACATTTAATTAAACATTTAATCACCTTCATTGAAAAGAGTAAAATAGCAAATAAACATAATGAATGAAAGCAACTAGATTTATGCCTGGCACATGAAACAAATATTGTCTCAGAAAATTCAAGAATAAAGTCACAATAAGAACACTGGAAAAGTATTACACTAAGGATTCCTCTATCGGCTACTAACCTGAAATATGAACTTAGCAAAAACATTAAACATTCTTTGTCTCATTTTCTTCCTTTGTAAAAAGAGAATAAAAACAGCTGCTCTTTCTTATAAAATTACTTCTGTGGAAGCATTATCCATGCCTAACAGTTACTTCTAGGGGCAGGGAGAGGTTTGTCATCTGTGAGGGACACAGGGAAATTTTGGGAAGCTGATACCTTTCAACTTTTTGACCTGGTTGGTGGTTTCATGGGTGTTATGTATATGTATATGTATATGTATACATATACGTACATGTATATATGAATATATATAAATGTTAGAAACTACCATAGAGTCACATTATATTTATATTTGCCTTAAATGAACTCAATTTTAAAGGTTTAGCACAAAACAAACTTCTGAATTCATGCCAGTTACTCTTTCTGTCCCAATATTACAGGAAAAGAGCTGACTTTGCTGGACTTACTGAAAAACGGTATGGTGTACCAAAAACAATGTGCAGTATATATTTTTAAAGATAATCTTGCCTATACAAGATTTTTGCCTAAGTGCTGATTTTAGATCTAAGCCCACACAAAATGCAAGACTATTGTAACAATTTCCCAATCTCAAAAACAGTAATAGAAGTAAAAAGTTCTTAATTCTTAAAAATAATGTAAAACTGTTTCATATTCCTTTAATATTGTAACATATGTGGAAATACTTAAATTTATACTGTTAAATTAAAAGTCACTTAAAAATGTACCCCAGAATTCTAACAGCTCTATTTTCCCCAATTTTATTATGTAGTTGTCCGAAGAAGTATTTTTTAGAGATTCTAAAAATGACCGTAGGAAGAGATTCCAACATTTAAGAGATTATTAATTCAAACTTGTTTTCAACTCTTAGTTATGCAACACCAATAATTAAATAGCAAGGAAAAAAAATGAAAGAAAAGTACTTTACTTACAGTTGATCCAAGCTGAGGTGGACTATCAATGGGTTTTATCACATTTTGCCTTTGAGTAGAATCGAGAAAGACATCATCCCAGTGTCCTTTCTCAATTAATTCCTTGAAAATAAATTTGTAATCATAAAAAAAATATTCTCAATTATCCAACAAATAAATGTGTTTATGTTGCAGAAAATAAAAGGATATATGGGGGGGTAGGGGTGGGGTATGAGTGTAAAGGGGATCAAATATATAGTGATGGAGGGAGAACTGACTCTGGGTGGTGAACACACAATGGGATTTATAGATGATGTGATACAGAACTGTACACCTGAAAGCTATGTAATTTTACTAACAACTGTCACCCCAATAAATTTAAAATACAATAAAATTAAATTAAAAAAAAGAAAAGAAAAGGATATGTTGGTGAAAAGAATGCATTACCTTTTTAATTTTGGAAAGTTCGGTTACTGCTTGCTTATTTCCAGGTTCCAGAAGTAAAACAGTTTCAAAATCTGAAGTGAATTTTTAAGAAATATAATAAATTAGTGCAAATACTTTATGCAGTTCAAGACATGATATATGAGCGCTTATTTAGTTTAGTAACTCTGTGTTTATCTCAAGAAGTTTTACTCAGGACAATAGGAAATCGGTGATCGACAGATAGCAAGGCCTAAAATTTACTGAGCACTATTCTAGTTGCTTTGTATTAATTCTCATGTAACCCTCACCACAACCCCACTTTACAGTCAATATGACTGAAGCCTAGAGGTCATCTAACTTACCAAAGTTAAGAGCTATTTTACCCAAAGCTATTTTACCAAAGCTACCCTGTTAACAAATGACAGGGGTAACTCACTACAGGTAAAATAGAATGTAAGAGAATGTCATATAATGGAATATTATTCAGCCTTCAAAAGGAATCGAATTCTGACATACACTACAATATGGATGAACCTTGAAGACATTATGCTAAATGGAATAAGCCAGACACAAAAGGACAAAATATTGTATGAGTCTATTCATATGAAGTACCTAGAATAGGCACATTCAGAGATAGAAAGTGGAATAGTGGTTTCCAGGGGCTGGAGAAAGAGGAGAATGGAGAGCAATTGTTTTCTGAATGAGTTTTCAGAATGGAATGATGAGTAAGTTCTGGAGATGGATAGTGGCGATGGTTGCACAACAATGTGAATGTACTCAATGCCACTGAACTGTACACTCAAAAGTGGTTAAAACAGTAAATTTTATGTCATGTGTATTTTACCATAATAAAAAAAAAGTATGAGCTATAGCCAAAGCCATGCTTAGAGAGAAACTGACAGATTTAAATGCACATATCGGGAAAGAAGGTGAAAATTAATTAAGTATTGATGTCAAGAAGTTAGAAAAACAGCAAATTAAACCTAAAGACAGTTGAAGGAAGGAAATAAAGAGCAGAAATCACACAACAGAAACAAGTTGGTTCTTCAAAATGATTAATAAATACTTAAAAGACATGGAAAATAACCAGTACCAAGAAAAAAAGAAGCGGGGCATCACTACAGATCTCACATCATCCTCTATCCCCCAGCTGCCGATTCCCTTCCTTTTCATGCTTGCTTTTTTCCTTCTCACTTATAATTCAAAGTTTACATTAATTTTGATTGGCAATTAGCCAGATTATACTGTACGCTATTAGAAGACAATCAGGCCCACTATGGAAACTGCAGTCCTTCAAATCTGCAAACCTCTTCATGAACTATACTGTGATAGGCAATGTACTTCTCTAAGTTCTGCATCCTTGAACCGTGGGAAGGCTGTGCCAATCTCTGCTTCTACAACTTGGAAGTCTCGTCGGGATGAGAGAGTGCTAGTTGTTATAAAAAATCATACCTTCTTTGGCTTCATTTAACTTTCCCAAAAATGTTCTTGCAGTTCCTCTTCTGGCAAAAGCTTTAGAATATGAGCCATCTAATAAAATAGCTTGTGTGCAGTCTTTTTCAGCCTCTTCATATCTATTAAACATGATAAAATTACCAACTGGAAAAATGCAACCTATAGAAAAACTTCATATAAACTGAGTTCCTAATGTAAAAAGCATGTATATAATTTCAATTACCAATTCCCAAATGAGAGAAAAGACTATTTTTAAATTTTATATTCTCACCAAATCTTGAAATCATCTGATAAGGAGGGGGAAGGTATCAGATTAAAGGAAAGTCAGAAAGGAGTTTGCTGGAAGGATGGTATTAATGACAGTAAAACATGAATAGATCAGACAAAAGAATACCACTGCTGGCCATCTACCTCTCCTCCAACCCTCAAGATAAACAGATACTACATTAATAATTATAACTAGCATTAATTTTCTAATAAAACTTCATTAATATTGACCTATAGTACACAGCAGCTAAGGAAAAACAACCCACACAAAAACATTATATATGTGAGAGCATATCATCTGACATTTTTCATAAACTCTACTTAACCAGGCAACCAGCAATCAATTCAGTCTGACTGGGTACTGCTCTACGATAAAGCACTAAGAGGAGCTAGAAAACGAACAAAACGTCTGTGATTTGCTTTATAATAATTCAGTGGGAGGAAAGAGCTGAAACAAATATGACCAAAAAAGGTATGGCTTGTTAAACTAGATGATTTCGTGCATGACGCTTGCTATATTACTTTTGTGAAAGTTTGAAAAACTAAATAATTAAAATACTTTTTAAAAAAAGGATCTCCCCAAGGCCTAAATAAATGCCATCCTACCATATTAGATCAAAACAAGACCCAATATGAACAAAAGTAGATTTTATAATGAACTTAAACATCTCTAAATTCTTTAATTCACTTTACAAGAAACAATATGTGTGTGTGTGTGTGTGTGTGTGTGTGTCCACGACCCTACCGATATATTTTCTACCTGATTATATCTCTCTCCCATTCGAGATACTTACATGGCCCCCACACTTTTCAGGATAAAGTCAAGCTCCTCTGCAGAGCACAGTCAGGGGCTTGTCTGACTCTCCAACCTTATCTCTGTCCCCTGCATAACAGCCATAATATGGACCACTTGCCCTTTCCAGAATTTCCATGAAGTTTCCCACTCCTGTGCCTTTGAACCTGCATTGGGACACTCAACCTGTTTTTTTCACCTAACTCATATTACCCCATTAGATCTCAGTTCAGTTCAAATATCTGTTTAAAAAATTGCTCCTTTTTATGTTCCTCATCTAGTCTAATATCTGACAATAGTCACCATGTAGTGGAGACAACTTCTGATATTAAGTGTGAATCTAAAAGATACACTAGAAAAAATGTAAAAAGGGGTCATATAGTTCTTTTAATTTGAAATATACATCGCTTCTCGGCCTTTTGGCTAAGATCAAGTGTAATTTGAAATATACTGTTAACTTGCTATAATACACTAATGTGATTATAACTAAAGCAATAAATCAGAGCCTTCATAAATGTAGATAGAATCTCACCTATTATAACAGAAGATATTATTCTTCACATTAGTCAAATCTAAGAATCAGGCTTTACAATTTTTAAATAATGCACAATTCTTGAATAGCAAAACCAAAATTTTCATAAGTTAGCAGGACAAATAAAATTAAAACAATATGTCTTTAATCAAAATAATATGTCTCTAGATATGTCTATTAGTTTCAATAAGGTTAAATATACAACCAAAATTTGCTTCTATGACAGGGGTTCCTAACCTGAGGTCCTCTGAGATATGAAAACTTGGATGGGAAAAATATTACATCCTTATTTTCACTAGCTTTTAAATAAAATTTAGCTTTTCTTTCAATTTTAAGTGTAGATAACAAACCACAGTTGTAAAAGCAACTATACCTTTGTTCCCAATAAAAATCACAGATATTTTCATATCACATTACATTTATTAGATATCTCACAATATTGTTTGGGGATATCACCACTATTTCATAATTACAGTAGCAATATAACCTGTTATTTGTTCGCATGTGATCACAGTATCCCTGTTTACAGACACTCTTATGATATAGCTAGCCAATTGCCTGGAAACTCTGCCCCACGTAGTCACTCAGATGTCAAAGAATGAAGCCATGTGTTATGACACCAGTAACATAATCATCAGTGCTGCTGAGTAGTCCCTACTCACACTGACTAGCTGAACAATATGTGGAATAAGACATGTCAGAGATCATCCCAAGTCCTAGTGCCCTTATTCAAACCTTCACATTAGTGTCTTTAAAAACAATTTTCACTTTAACTTGCCTAGATTGTAAATATGGTTTCTCACTATGTAGTGTGTTTTTAAAAAGTATATAAACCACTATTTCACAAATTTAATATTTTTAAAACTATATTTTAATATAATTGGTTTCCACTGGAATCCTAAATATATATAACTACACATTTAAAAATTTTGAGAAAGGTTCAACATGCAGACAAAGGGGTCCATGGCACCAAAAATGTTTAGCATCCCTATTTACAATATTTATAAGTCTTTTTCTTAATTTTGTCACTAGTGTGTAAAGTATTATAACAACAGATACAATGAAATGTAAGATAAAGTTTCTGCCATCAAATACTATCCTGATTGTACAACTTTGAGACCCTGAGTTTATCCAAAAACAGCTGGAAAATATCACAGGACCAAGTTTTAGGTACATATATAATTAAGCAGCAGTTTCAATGACAGCGATCCACTTTTGCTGTGTATATATATGTATATATAAAACATTTCAGGGGGTGGCTGGATGGCTCAGTTGGTTAGAGCATGAGCTCTGAAAAAAACAGGGTTGCCAGTTCTATTCCCACATGGGCCAGTGGGCTACTCCCTCCACAACTAGATTGAAGACAAGGAGCTGCTGCTGAACTTCCGGAGGGGCAGCCAGATGGCTCAGTTGGTTAGAGCGCGAGCTCTCAGCAACAAGGATGCCAGTTCAAGTCCCACATAGGATGGTGGGCTGCGCCTCCTGCAACTAAAGACTGAAAACGGCGACTAGACTTGGAGCTCAGCTGCGCCCTCCACAACTAGATTGAAGGACAACGACTTGGAGCTGATGGGCCCTGGAGAAATACACTGTTCCCCAGTATTCCTCAATAAAAAAAACAAGTAAATAAAAGTATAAAAATTGCAGGATTAAGTCTTTGCCCAAAGGATTCTGAGGTTAAAAATAATTTTCAAATCAGTAATTCAGAGTAACATGCATATAGCAATTTAAAAAGTGTTAAATTGTATAAGTCCAGACTATTAAAAATGGAAAAATATTAACAAGAGCTAAGTTTACTGAACATGTACTATCACACACACACACATACACACACACTCCCTGTCTCTTTTAATTTTAATTCTCAAGAATAAATAAATTTTACTGTTTAGTTAATATGCCAATTTATGGTAAATTTCATTCTCATCCTGAAAAGTATTAAATGTAACCAATCCTTACTTCTGAATCTTCAGATAGGCCATTGCTCTGTTAGCTGGAAGAAGGGCATTAGCGCCATCTGCTGCTATCCCTCGAGTATAGCATTCAATTGCTCTTTCGTATTTCCCCTCTTTGAAAAATCCATTCCCCTATCATTTTGGAAAGAAATACGAAGAATAAAAAATATGCAAAAAAATTAGTTGAATTCAAATCTTAAAAAACACTGCCAGTATATGCATCAATTTATTGTATCAGTAATTACAATATATTTTAATTGTTAAAAATCTAGTCCATGATATATGTTTTAGAATCTGTAACTTTGAGTTGTTTTACAGTTTTATAAGGGTGTCATTCTCTTTTCAGACCCTTATAAAAGAGAAAAAAATGTATATTACTTCCGTGCTTCCCCGGAAATAAGACCTAACTAGAAAATAAGCCCTAGCATGATTTTTCAGGATGACATCCCCTGAACACAAGCCCTAATGCGTCTTTTGGAGCAAAACTTAATATAAGACCCAGTCTTATTTTCGGGGAAACACGGTATGTTACTTTGCAGCATTAACCATTTTGTACAATTATTACACAAAGCTTAAATTTAAAAACACATTTTAATAAATATAGGTCCAAATATTATACTCTTTAGTTACATTATAAGCTGTACAAAACAATTTCGTAACTCAATTTTTATGAAAGAACGGAATACAAGAATTTTACAGCTCACTCTTCATAACATTAATATGTCTAAAATGGGATAAATTAAACTGTATTAAATGTGTATACCAGGTTTCACTATAACATTTATTTAAAATCGGAAAAAAAAATTGATTGTGATTGTATCACAATCAATAATCAGAAGTATTATGAATCCTCTGTGGGTCCACAAAAAGCTGTAAATATATTAAATTAAATCTCAACTCAGGATTTCTATAGGAATTTGGATCAGAAATAGTCCAGTGTGAGTTAATGAAAAAAATCATAAATAAATTGTAATTTATTTATGTTAAATTTCTATCTGTATGTAAATATGTTAAAATGCTCCAAAGTAATTTGTCCCATAAAATTAAATTTTTTAAAAAAATTATTTATTAAGTCATTAATTACTCAAATTTAGAATTAGTAGGCTCCAGAAGTTTTAGTATATTTAATTTTCAGTCCCCACTGAAAAAGAATTTTAATATACTAGAAAAAATAGAAACTTAACTGGTACATAAGAAACTAAGAGTAAATTCAGCAAAACATATATATATATTGGAATCCCTCTGGATTACCAGATCTTTCTCTGAAATTGCCTGCTGCTTATTCTGCCGCTCTTCAATTTGTTTTTTCTCTCCTTCAGTTGACTTAATCATCATATCAGGTGCCTCTGGATATGAGTTTTCTTTGGTTGTTAGAGCCTAGGAGACATACCAGTAAGCTAAACTAAAACAAGTACTGCAAGATGCATGCATATTTGACTTTAAAAGACTAAATTATTCGAACACATTAGAATTTCTGCCACATTTCAAATTAATAATTAAAATATTTACTCTAATTCTAAGTCTTTCTACTTATTAAAATAAAAAGCCAAAAAAAATTGTAACAAATTTAATGTACAACTTATTCCAATTATAGTAAGTAGTATCTACTAAATGTAGCTCTTCCTTTATCTATTCAGCAAACATTTACTGAATTTCTACACAGGCCAGGTACTGTTCTAAGAACTATTTTCAAAAATAAAACACATCACCAAATTTCTCAAACTTAATATTCATAATCATTCTTTGACCTGGGACAAAATACAAAAATATACAATACAGTTCACAATTGTAATCAAGTTGATATATTTACCAACAGATCTTATGTGCAATAAACAATGGCAACATAAAAAGCAGATTTTCCCCCAATCACTGTCACTTTTTTCTCAAAGTTTCAATGGACGGCAAAATAATCATAACTGATTCAACGGCAAAGTTAAAGGATATGTAGCTGTTCAGTATCATTTGACAGCAAATTTCATATTTAAGTAATAACTCGTTTCTTAGTGTTAAAAAAATCAGTATGATTTTTGCTAAGATATAAACTATAAAGATGCCCCAACTTAAAAATTACAAAATGAAAGAAATACACAAAGTTTAGTACAGAAATCAAAGCACAAGCCAAAAAAGAAAAATCAGTAGCATAAAGAAAAATAATTCTGTCATCTGGGAAAAAGTAAAGCAGCAGTTCTAAAGATTTCAGACAACTTTCTTAGATGATGATTAATAAAGGATCTTTAAATACCATTATACCGTGTTTCCCTGAAAACACGACCTTGTCGGACAATCAGCTCTAACGCGTCTTATATTCATTTTTGCTCCAAAAGACACGTTAGAGATGATTGTCCGGCTAGGTCTTAAATTTTCGGGGAAACACGTTACTATCTCTTGCTTGCAAATTTGGTAAAACTCTACAGTACAAAGAATTAAAATTAGAAAAATGTCTATATTAAGTAATGTACAGTACAGAGTCTATGCTAAAACCTTTACTTCATGAAATAAGATAATAAGTAATGCACTTAAATAACTATAGTTCACCTGATTGATTTTCCTGAGTTCACTTGTTGCTTCAAAGTTATTTGGTTCCAGTTCTAATACTTTTTCATAATCTGAGTAAAATAGAAAGATAGAGAATATTTGAAAGACATATTTAAATACCTGTATAAAACAATAATCATTTGCTACATGTGACAAATACGTAACTGTCCTATAGCAAAGTTAAGAGGAACTAAGAAATGCTATCATTAGGCTACTGGGCTCTCTCCATTTTCCCCCAGACATATCCTGACAGAATCGCCTTCTTCCACCAGCCCCAGAAAGGATACGTGCTATTTTAAGTCATACATCATACAATCAAAAAGCAGCAGAATCTTTTAGATACTAGCTTTATTCAGAGTTTGTGATTTATACTACACAAATCTATTTTATGGAAAAATAAGAGGCTTAGAAATTTCAAACATGTAAACAAAAATGTGATAAGAGCTTTACGTGCATACCTGTAGCCTTATAACAGCCAGTAAGATGTTTTAATCCCTATTTTACAGATGAGAAACTGAAAATCAGAGAAGATACATAACCTTCCCCTGGTCACACATGGTGGAATGAGAATCTGAACCAAAGTCTAACTGGTGGCAAATAATGCATTCTTTCCCAAAGTATCAAGATACCTTTTCAATTGCAAAAATTAGCTTATTAAGATACAGAAAACTCTCTGAAGGTAATATCTGATTGTCTAATATTCGTTGTATAGCATCTATTAAACAATTAAAGAATTTTTTAGATAACAATGACCTGGAAAATATTAATACCTGTTTTGGCATCCTCTAATTTTTGCAAAGCAAATCGAGCAGCACCTCGTCTTGCATAAGCCTTTGTATAACTTCTGTTCAAGGCAATTGCCAAATTACAATCAGACTCAGCAACAGCAAATCTGCAATTTAAAAAAATTACTAAAAATCATTTGTTAAACCAAAATTTCAAAATCTGTTTTCTGAAATCCCCAAAAAGGGGATTAATTTCCCAACTGAAGGCATGTTTCCTACCTCCTTTTACTCCATTAAGCTTACTAAAATCGGTAATTCTTTATGCTGCGATGTAAATAGCATTCCCTTTAAAGCAAGGAACAAGAATGCACACGATCAACTGCTTTTTCTCAGTATTGTACTATAAATCCTGGTCAATGCAGTTCCATAAGAAATCTAAAAAGACTGGAAAGGAAGGGACAAAACTGACATTCTCAGATGATACGACGGCCTACCTAGAAAACTCAGAACAATCTAAAGAGATTGTTAGAAATAATGAAGGTTAAGCAAGGTGGCTGCTTTACTAGAGATCAGAAACAAAAAACAAATCTAACGAAAGATGTACAAGACCCATATACAGAAAATTGCAAGACCATCTTCAAAGACATTAAAGAAGATATTTCACATTCATCTATAAGGCACAAAAACATAACAATATAATTCTCTCCACACTGATCTTATAAATTCAAAGCAATTGTAATCAAAATCCCAACAGACATTTTCAAGGAATTTGACAAGATGATTCTAAAATTTATATTGATAAGCTAAAGTCCAAGAAAACCCAAGACATTCCTGAAGAATAAGGTAGGAAAACATGCCCTATGCCAAATGGCAAGACTTACAATGCAATTAAAGATGGTGTGGAATGGGTACAGTAATAGGCAACAGATCAATGTGAAGAATACAGATGAGAAAGAGATGCGTGCAAACCTGACCTATGACAATGGTGGCACTGTAGGTCCATGGGGAAGGCATGGGTGGACATTCACTAAATATGGCTGGCACAACTGGGATAGTCACATGAAAAGATACAAAACTGGAATTCTACCTTCAGCGTATATAAAAAGACTTAAATGTGAAAAGTGAAAGAAAAAAACTTTTAGAAGAAAATATAGGACACTAGTATAAGCTCAGGGAAGGAAACTATTTCAACATATTGCATTTTTAAAAGTGCTAATATTTTTTTTAAAAAATCAGTAAATTGATATACATTAAAATTAAAAGTTTCTGTTCATCAAGACTCCATAAAGAAAGCAAAGAAGATAAAGCTACAAACTGGGAGAAGATAATTATACACAAACACTAAAGGATTAGTATCCAGAATAAAGAACTCTTAAAAATCAGTAGCAAAACAGAAGAACAGAAAAATGGCCAAAAGACAAAACAAGCATTTCACAGAAAGTACAAGTGGTGAATAAACATATAAGAAGATGCTCAGCCTCATTAGAAACTGGGAAATGCAAATTAAGAGCACAATGAATTCTCATTTTATACCCCCTAGACTGAAAACAACTAAGAAGCCCAAAGATACCAGTGTTGGTAAAGATACAGAATGGGCATTCTCACACACTGCTAACGGGAACATACACTTGTACAGCTACCTTTGTAACAATAGGTCATCACCCTTTAAAGAACATGTGCACATCCTACCCCTCAGCACCAAGCAACATGCACAAAAGTGTTCCCAGCATGACTGTTTTTAAATAAGGAAGGTGGGAGGTAGGGAGAGAGTGGGGAGGAGGGGGAGATGGAAAGGAAGGAGAGGAAGAAAGAAATCAACCAACAATCCAGCAACAGGAGAATGGATACACAACGGTATCTTCCTAAAAAGAAACTGTACATAAGTGAAAATGAGAGATCTACAGCTCTATACGTAAAACATGACAAATCTGGGAAACATTCAGAGAAATTTAAGATGACACTCAGTGTGATACACTTTTAAAGTTCAAAAATAAGCAAAGTTATACAATATTATTATTGAGGGATGCATATATAAAATGAACTTTTTTTTTAGTCAAAAGAATGATAAATATACCAGTCAAGATAGTGGTTAACTGAGAGGGAAAAGGGTCAGGATATGGAAAGGAGTGTCAAGGTAGCCTCAAAAAGAATAATGTTCTGATTCTTAAATTGGATGATGGGTTCGTGTTGAGATTATTTAAAATTATTCTTCATCACTTACATATATTGTAGATATTAAATATTATAAAATATAAATTTGTCAGGATATTAACATCATAAATTGCAAAGACCTAAACACAGTAAAAACTCAGAAACCAATTACCATTTTATACCCCCACTAACACTCCCTACAGCACCTCGTATTTCCAAATAATAATTAAAACAGTAAGAATATATTCCTTGTTGGTATTTTGTCTTTTTACAAATTCTCATGATAGGTCAGTTCCCTGCTTATGGTAAGACCATAAGATTTATGTTCTTCAACAGTAAGTATGTATTTAAAGAGTCAGTATGACTTAAACAAATGTTGGGACATATTTTAAGTTTACCATAATGAAAGTTCTCTAGGTTAAATAGTGGATAAATGATTTTTCAAAATATGGAGGGAAATTAACTTCTAACAATTTTTACCCGCTGATGTTTTCTTTTGTGAATGAGGTAAAGAACAGCATTATTCAATTTTTGAAGAACATCTCTGTAAAGTGAGCTCCAGGGGGCATGCTTTGAGCAACCGAATGTTTAAAACAGTTTACATAAAATAAATAAAAGGGGGTGAGCTATAAGAATTTGAAATGAAATGTAATGCTTTTTCAATCTTTCCCACATTTTATCATGAAAAACTTTTTAAAATATCAGTCTCCATATACACATAGAATATTCACACATATGGAAATCCCTTACTTTTTCACTCTAAAGTACGCTGAGGCTCTGTTTGTTGGCAACACGGGATTATACGGATCAGCATCCATGCCTTTGGTGTAGCATTCAATTGCTTCATCATATTTTCCTTGTTTGAAGTACTTATTGCCCTGAAAAAGCATACAAGTCAGATATATACTGGCAGAGGAATTCAGAACCAATTTTTTCAGTATTTTCCACCTCATTCTAACTCATTAGCTGTGTGATCAAGGCTAACAGGGAAAAAAAGATAATGCAGCAAAATGGTCTTTTTACAAGTGCTAAAATTCACTATATACTCATAGTGGGGACACAATCCAAGAGGCCTGGCAGAAAAATGAGTAAAATACTTGACATTATATACTTTTTATTGACAATAATAACCCAGAGAAATGTAACAAAAAAGAAGCCATCAAGATGAAGTTCAATCTGAAGAGTGCCACCTTTCTGAAAAGCAATACTCCTAGTTTTATGAGACATTCCTCAGGGAGATGCTGAGCATCCCGACGGCCTGTGACATGGAGGAGTGGAATCTAATATTCATGTCAAGAATCACGTGCTGATTTGTAAGTTACTTTAATCTACTACTAAAACCCTGGCACGAGTCTGTACGGTCCAAGCACTTCACATATAATAATTAATTTAATATTCACAATAACTCATTGAGGTTTAGTAATAATACTAATCTTATTTTACAGCTGAGAAAACTAAACACAGGCAATTTGAAGAACTTGTCACAGGAATGAACCCAAGTAATCAGTTTCAGAGCACATGCGCCTAACCACTATCCTGCACTGCCTCCCAATAGGGACACAGCCAAAGCAACTTAAAGTGTGAACACCCCCTAAACTATGCTGAAGAAATCTTGGGGATCCACATGATTTTCTATATATCCTGCCTACCTAAAGCTAACCTAAAGAGTACCTTTTCTTTTAGGGCAAGAGCCTTTTGTGAATCTACACGAATTCCATCTTCTTCTGACTCTGATTCTTGAGACACAGAATCATGGGTACTCTCTTCTTTGTCAAGCTCATCAAGGATACTTTCCTGAAATTATAAGTAGGAGAACGGTGAATAGGAGAAGTCATAATCACATGACTATTAAAAAGCACACACAAAAAAATACACTCAGCACAACTTAGTAAGTTGTTATATCTAAGGACCTAAAGGCTTATTATAAAAGCAACCCAAACAATCTCTCATTGTTAAGAATATATCCAAAGGTACCCTTGCTTAGAACACCAAGATCCAAACCACTTAAAGAATCTGACTTTGAACTCATAAATTAAGCTCAGTCAACAGAGTCTACAAACCACTCCTAAATCACAAACTATTACATAGCAGTGAGGTATTATGGTTTTAGGTAATAGAAAAGTTTGCAAATAACCCCAAACTAATGTAATAGCAACCAATACGAGAGAAAGGTTTTTTCCTAAAAACCTTTTCTTCTTATTGTTAAAACAACAAAATCTACTTATAAAGCACAATTAATTCCTGATTCTTATAACAATCTATGAGGACGGTATAATTACTGTGATTTTCAGTTGAAGGAACTGAAACTCAGAAGTTAGTTAACTCACTCAAGGTCACTCAGCTAGTTACGTGGCCAAGTCAGGATTTGAACCCAGGCAATCTATCCCCTCCAGACAGGTCTCATGATTATGCTATACTATCTTAGTGTATCCCAAAATACAGCTGACTCTACCAAAGAAAATACACAATATGCTAGTCCAGCAATTCCCAATCTCTTTTGACTCAGACATTCTTTTCACGGTAATAACCCCCCTATAAATAGGTAACACAGGGAGATCTTTATGGTGATGCAATATTTCTGTATCTTCTTTGCAATGTGGTTACCCAAACCTACACATGTGATAAAATGGCATAGAACTATACATACATTGTACCAATGTCAACTTCCTGGTTTTGATACTATACTGTAGTTAAGATGTAACCATTGGGGGAAACTGCGTAAAGAATATACTGGACCTCTACGTGATATTTTTTGCAAAAAGAGAAAAAATAATAATAAAAAAAGAATCCTGGCTGTTTTAGCTACTACTATTCACTGAAAGAGGCTGCAGGAGAAAAAAATAATTTGGTTAATTGAAGAGCTCCGTAATTACATTTTTATTCCATATAAAATAGTCTATAAGACAAAGAAACAGGTTATAAGAACTCTACGTTATTTTCATTTAATCCATGACTCTTAGCTACCACCAAGAAAATTTTACTCAAATATGAAGAAGCACAAAACTAGATTAACTTACCACATCAAGTTTTGCCCATGCCTCATAATCATAAGATTTTATCCTGTTTTTTGTGTTTTCATCTTTGGTTTTTTTAGAAGCTTCTTTAGCTTTGCCTTTCTTCTTTTTCCTAAAATTCCTATTTCGAATAGGAGGTAAATTCTAGTGAAGGGAAAAAAACATGTTTTGAGCACTGCTCTATTACTTTCCTGTATAACTAGCAATATTTAAAATTCTCTCTAAATTATATTTCAAGTAAGAAGTACTTTCAAATTTAATTTTCAAGTGCTTAAAAATATCAATTGACCATCTTCACTTATAAAGATAATTTATGCTTTAAAAGTTTAATTCATCCTTAGACGAACGTTGAATATTGTTCAGTCACAAGAAAAGTATTATCTAGAAATTTTAATTATACACTTAATTTGCAATCCTAAATTCAAACTTCCTGATCTTCATGCAGCCTTAGTACAATGAATTAGCAGTACAAATGGCAAGCTGAACTGCCTCCACATCATTGCATACAGTATGAAAAGGCTGCCCATATTTAAATGCACTGTCTTTAGAAAATCATTTAACGGAACTGAGGTGCTATCTATATTTTAATGGCAATAGTATATGTTAATATGTCATTAAATACATAATTATATGATATACATGATACATATACACATCTACGTATTTTATGCTATTCATTTACCTTAAGAATTATCATATGGTCTTCTTTTTCAGTTAACTATTCACTAACTTTAAAATGTCTTAATATAGGTCACACAATTATTACAAAGACTTCAAAAAGCAGAATTTTTCATAATGTTTCATAATGTTTTTCATAATGTTAAACTATTCACTAACTTTAAAATGTCTTAATATAGTTCATACAATTATTACAGACTTTAAAAAGCAGAATTTTCTATAATGTTGACCGGAAGCAAATCACTTCAACTTCAGAATTTTCACAAACCATTTTAAAAAGTGCTTTATTTTAAAACAAATAATTTTGCTGGATTCTGAAGTAGGAATTTAATTAAGAAATTCAAGTAAGAAGTTTACCTCTTCAGGAACACCATTCTGTCTTCTTAGTTCCATATCCTTTTGTTTAATATCTTTTTCCCAGTTTTCTAAATCCCTCATAAAGTCTTGTAATTCTTCTGCATTTTGTTTCACTTGTAGTTGTAATTCAATTGTTTTATTGGTTGAAGTCATTATGGCCTGCAGAGTTTTGACCAATCAACCTCTGATAAAAATTAAATAGAATTACTTGGTGTAGTTTTTTTGAAACCTAGCTAATGACGTTTTACCTCTTCATAAATGGTCAAGATACATGGATAGAAAGCCTAAAGTGCTGCTGAAGAAAGAAAATATCAGTGTATTATTTTTTAAGTGAGGCAAACAATGTTGGCTGAATAAAAAAAAAGAAACAAGTTTGGGCATCCCCATAATGCAACATGAATGAAAGGCAATGCGGAGGGAATCACTGAAATTAGCAAGTAGCCCCTGGGAGCAGATTGGCTGTGCAACTCTAGACTTTATAAATGCATCCTAATTACCTCCTTTGCTCCTTTTTCTTTCAACATTTATTGACCGGTTATGTGATAGATCTTGTATCAAGATTCAAAGTTGCAAAAATTAGTAACACAAAGTCCCTTGTCTAGTGGAGAAGGGAACAAAACAATCAAATACTGAGCAACAAAATACCAGGCTAGGCTAGGCAGGGGTTTCTCAACCTTGGGACTACTGACATTAAGGGCTGGATAATTCTTTGTTGTCGGGGGGCTGTCCTGTGCATTGTAAGATTGACAACGTCCCTTGCTTCTACCAACTAGGTGCCAGTATCCGCCTCCCCTCCAGACTGTGACAACCAAAAATGTCTCCAGAAACTGTCAAATGTCCCTGGGAAGGCATAATAACCCCTGGTTCAGAACCACTGTGCTAGACATACAGACAGATGCTACAGGACTGACCATAAAGGATAGGCATAAATCAGGTGGTGGGTTCAAGAAAAGAGGTCCCAGAGGTGCTGCATCTTCAACCTGAGTTTCAAAATGGGCCAGCCAAGTGATTTACACGAAGGGGTGGGCAGGCAGAGTGAGGGACTAGGAGGGAGATGAGGGAGAATGATGGAAGGCTAATGAGGTGGAAATAGAACAGATCTTGAAATGTCAGGCCAGGAGGTCTGACCTACAGTCTGAAAGGTATATGACAGTATTAAGGTGGTAAAATAAAAGGGACAAATGACTGATTAGAATGAGGAATTGGGGAGCAGAGAAGGACTGTCTCATAGATTTCTTGTTTGGGAGCCTGGTAATATTAGTGGTGCCGTTTTGAGTCAGGAATCACAATTTTAAAAGGAAAAACAGTTTCAGGGTTGGAGGACAAGTGAAAAGACATACTTCAGTTTGGGATATTCGTATGTTGAATTTGAGTGTTCATGAGACATGAGGAGGACGAATCCAGTAGGTAGTTACAGAGGGCTAGAGAGATAAATTTGGGTGTCACTAACATAAAAGTAGAAACTACAATCATGGGATTTGAACACGTTTAATAACTGTGACTATGGGAGGCGTGTCGGGGGGGGAGAACCTGGAGAACACTAATATTTAGGGAACAAACTGAGGAAGACATGCCAACATTGGAAAAACTAGGAAGTACATCTAGGGAGCTGTTACAGAAGAATATTTTCAAGAGTTCTTGAAGGCCACTTCTGTGGATGCCACAGAAGTCGTATGGGGGAAAGAAAGTATATTATATTTAGTCATATAAAGATTATTGAAAAAAAATTGAGAGTTTTAATGGAATTTTTTAAAAGAATGGAAATACAATAAGCTAACTAAATGAGATTATTATATGGGTATTAATGTAATTTTGTCTTTGATAAGATTGTTCATGTGCCACATAACCAGATTTGGGTCAACGATGGACCACACATACTACCATGGTCCCATAATTATAATGGAGCTGAAAAATCCCTACCATCCAGTGACATTGTAGCCAATGTGAGTAATACACACATTACTCACACGTTTGTGGTGGTGCTGAGGTAGAAAAACCTACTGTATTGCCAGTCATATAAAAGTTGAGCACACACAATTATAATTATGTACAGTACATAATACTTGAGAATGACAATAAATGACCATGCTCTGGTTTATGTATTTACTACAGCAAAGAGTGTACTCTTTCTACTTATTAAAAAAAAAAGTTTGCTGTAAAACATGACGCCGTGTTACACCAGCTGCAGTCTCTTACATCTCATGTTTACCGTGTCTCTTCATTGCATTATTTTCTCTTGTGCTTGATTTACACTAAGTTGTTTCGTACAGTAACACGCTGTGCGGGCTTGTGGCCTACGAGCAACTAGGTGTGTAGTTGGACACACCATCTAAGTTTGTGTAACCCCACTCTACGATGTTCAGTCAACTATGAATCGCCTAATGACACATTTCTCAGCACATACCCCAGAACATATCTTCATCATTAACCGGTGTAGGACTATGGTCTGATGGAGAGCCCTGGGGAGAAACATCGTAAAAGAAGATACAGGTATAGGAAAGAGGATGAGTGATGGGGCAAGGGCCCCAAAAGGTGAGAGCAGATTCAAAGCTTAAGGGGGGGAAGAGGGAAGGAGGAGTAGAATGGGAGAGGTGTGAGTGATTGGAAAAGGGATTCCTCGAGAGGGAGAGACAGTTGCAAATGCGGATAGGTCTGACCCCCCCCCCCTCACCGCCGTCCTAGGCTCAGAAATCAAACTAAGCTTAAGCTTCTTTTGGCCAGTGCCCACGTTCGTTCACATATGTATATCTCATTAAAAAACAAAACTAGTACAATGCTCTGCTGGGGACTCAAAAATATGCGTAAAAGCGCAGTAAGCCACTAAGACGGTGTAAAAGGTCAAAACCTTGTCCATTTCACCCATCACCTCTGCCACTCCTGCAGGCCCAACTACTCCCGCGCAACCTGCGGTGGGGCCGAGGTCCAGGCAGGCAACGAGAAACTTCCAGTGCTTGAGGGTATGACTTTCATACCCAACAACCAGGCAAGCATTGCACACCCACGCCGAAAGGGGGCGGGCCCCTCCGCGGTCTTCCCGGGAAGGTGGATGTGCGGTCCTGACGACCGCAAAATCGCAATGCCGCGGACAGCCTGGGTGGAGCGACCGTCAGCGAAGCAGAACGTCCAGGCCCGGGCCGCGCGGGTCGAGCCCCTGCCTGATCCTGGAACGCGCTCCCCGCTCCCCGCTCCCCCGTACGCCGCTACCCAGGACACCACCGAGCCACCCAAAGGCCGCGCCCCCGCCCGCCCTCACCCTCTCTGCCTGCCCTGGACCCGCGGCGGGGCCCACTTCTCCCGCCAGGCGACCCCAAAAGCCTTCTCGGCGATAACGGCAAACCGAGCGCACCTCACCAGGCCGTTAGCTCCGCACCTCCGCCGCGTCCCGCCCGCAGCCAGTGGCCCCCGAACCCCGCCTTCCTGGGCTTTTTCCCACAAGTCCTCGCGTGCCCTCGCCCCGCCCCCTGGAGCGTGCGCAGAAAGTCAGATATAACGCTCCTTACTTCTCCGAGTAGAACCGGCTTAGAGAATTGACAGGTGTGTTAATACAAAATCTGATGCCCTGCCTGCTTCTAATATGATTCAACTTCACCGGAGGTAACCCAAAAACTGCAGGGTCGTCCTGACTTGTTCTGATGCCCAAAACAGTAACGCCTTGAATATTTCCTTGGACTTCCCTCAATTTTATCCCTAATATTTGCCTTGCTGATGTCTAACGATCTGTCACAACCTTTGTTAAGTATGATAATCATGTGAGAAAGTTACTGTTTCTCTACCGTGAATAGACGATGTAAACTTGTAGCTCTGGCAATTTTGCAGAGTTTTTTTCCCCCCTTAAGACCTTATATTTGGCAAACCAGTTCTTCAGTCTGACTCCTCCCTTACACCCTTGCAAGTAAACTCCTTCCTTTTCTAAGTGTGTGTATCTTTGAGTTTTTCTAGAACGCGTATATTAAGGTCTGTCTTTAGATATATTCTGGCTTACAAAGCAGAAAGAATATGAAGCTTTTAACATTTCTTGCTTCTGCTTCCTGTATGAGTGAGCTTTTTTCATTTTCATGACAACTCTAAAATTGTAAAAAAAAGAATAATAATAGGTAATAATTTTTAATGCCCACAAAAACAGAAACAAGCAAAATTTTCAATTTGAAACAGCTCTATGACCTCAAAAATTATCGCAAAAATCCAAATCAGTGGCTCTCAAGCTTGGCTGAACTTTGAAATTACCTAGGGAGCAGGAAAAAAATTTTTATTTCTAGGTCCCATACCCAGAGATTTTGATTTAATTAGTGCAGCCTGGGCATCATGATTTTTTTTAAGCACAGGATACAGCTGTACAGCTGACCTGGGAACCATGAATCCAGGTAGTGCCCTGGGGTCCTCCTTTACAAGGTCCACATTAGCACATCTTTCTCGCTGTCTAATTATTTGGTATTTTTGTATTTTAAAGTCACAGTAGTCAAATCATTAAGTGTCATTAAAATATGTACTAATGGAATGATTGTTATGGGTTTTGTGTGAAGCGAATAGATAACTAAGAGTTTTTTGTGTTTTAAAATTAATAATAAAAAACTTTAAAACAGATATTAATTGATAGATGTTCTTAACAAAAGCAACTGTGTTTTTTTAATTATTATTATTAATTCTGGCAGAGTCAGTAGAGATGGGAGAAAGGAACCAGCTGGCTGCTCTAGTAAAACTTCATAGACCCTTGGGTGAATCCTCTTTCCTCTTTCTCTGTCAAGTCACATATTAATCAGATAGTTGCTTAGTGAGTACAGAATCAAAATGAGAGGAACACTTGAAATATCTTGATGGCCACCATCACCTAATTCTGAGGCTCTCATTATCCTACAAAAAAAAAAAAAAAAAAGCTATGCCTGTAATGGCAGCCTTCTCTCTGCAAAGGAGTTTAAGAGTTTTTACTCTTCGCAGTCATGTGCTCATCTAAAACCTAAGAATTCAATAAATAAGGAAGAGGAGGAGGAGAACAGATATTGACGGCAACCAGTAAGCTCTATCCCAGGCCTTACTAAGTATTCTTTGAAAAAAATAATAAATGAATAAATAAATGAGTCAATATTGCTAGAAATCCAGGAAAAGGGTTGAATAGCCTGAGGGAAAGGGTTGAACTTTGTAATCCTGATTCTGCTACTTAGAATTAATCTGAATTCAGTCTGTAAACTGAGGCTTAATCTAAATCTCAGTTTAGGTATAATTAAAATGGTGAAGATAAAAATACCTACTCGAGTGAGAAAATGTATGTAAAAGGCACATACTTAGCACAGCTTGGGACACGGTAAGAGTTTAACAAATGTTTCCTGCTGCTCCCACCTGCAAAGCTTAAGGCCCAGACCCTGGAATATGTGGTATCTCTATCTCTTTGTCTCCAACTTGACTGCTTAGAAGACATCTGAAGAGGTCTATCTGAAGACATGTACTGTGCACCAGTAGACGAAGGTTGATAGCAAGGATGGGAAACTGCCTCTCCTAGTGCAAAATGAAATCTGCATAATAAGTGAGACAAGTAAGAATTATTATAAGAAACAAGCATGTTATTTTACATTCCTTATCTCACAACAATGGTTAAGTCCCTATGTTACTGATGAGGAAACTGATCTAAATGAGAAATTTGCCATACAACCAGCAAGTAACAGAACCTGGTCAGTCTGACGTCAGAGCCAGCTCCTGTGACCATCATGTTCTGCTGACCCCCTGTCTCGCTCGTTTGACCGAACTCCCCTGAGCAGGGCAGGATGAGGCCCTGTTTCATCCATCTGCGCTTTGTAACTTACCTGAGATATTCCTTCCTACATGGCATTCTTCTAGCATGTAACGTGAATGGGCTGTTTGCAGGTGAGAAGCCCCTGTGTAGATCTCCGTAGCACCACCTCTGCCGTCAGCCACTGCAACCACAGAAGCTGCACCCAGAGGTGTCCTTATGTTCCCGTGTACGTGGTCAAGGGGCCTGGTTATGGGGACTGGGGACCATCGGTCTCCATTTACCTCTTCATTGTCTGTGTGCAATGTCCTTCCACTCTTTTTCTTAAGACTTTATTTTTTCAGAATAGTTTTAGGTTTCCAGTACAATTAAGAGGAAGGTACAGAGATTTCCCATATACCCGTGCCCCCCACACACGCATAGCCCTCCCCTACAATCAACACCACTCAGCAGAAGGCACGTGTGTTTTTTTTACCAGGGATGACCCTACATTGACACATCAGAGTCACCCAGAGGCCATAGATTAAGTAAGGGTTCATCCTTGGTGTCGTGCAAGGGGTTTGGACAATGACCATATATATAGCTACATTTATATCAGACAGAGTATTTTCGCCACCCTAAAAAAATCTGATAATTCCAATATCCCTGCCATGTCTGGTTCTGATATTTGCTCTGTCTCTTCAAATTGTGTTTTTTGTCTTTAGGTATACTTTATAATTTTTTCTTGATGGCCAAACATGACATACCAGTCAAAGGAAGTGCTATAAATAGGCTTTTAGTAGTGTGGTGGTGAGGTGTGGGGGAGGAGAAACTTTATATAGTCCCATCGCTAAAAGGCCTCAGGCTGTTAGTGAGCCTATTCTTCTGGACTGTGAACTTCACAGGTTTTTCTCAGGTTTTTTTCTTCCCCCTGACATGGGACAGATGGCTACAGTAGGCTGGAGTTGGGTATTTTCCTTCTCCGCATCAGTTAGGCTCTGATATTACCCCAGCAAGTCAGACTCTAGTGAATTAGTTTCCCCTCAGGACAGGCTTTGTTAGGAAGGATGTATTTTTAAATGGGTTCTTTTCTCCTGGCTGTGCCAGAAGTGTGAGGGGATTTTTCTCAGATATTTAGTATGGAAACCTAGTCGGACTCCTGGAGGTAAATCTCACCATATTGTGGGGGCTCATATGACTGGGTCCACCTGGAATTAACTCTCAGCGCCACCTACCCTGAGCCTCCAGCAATTTATCAATTATAGTCCAGCTGTTCCTGCTCCAACACTGGTGTCTTCTCCAGAGTCTCTGTTCCAATAAACTGTCTCTCTCTATATTCGCCTGTCTTTCCAACCTTGAGGGCTGTGGTTTGCCTGTGTCCTCCCTTCTCCTATGGATCCAAGAAGAATTATTGGTTTTTCCGTCCATTCAGTTGTTAGGATGGAGTGGTGACTTCCAAGCTCCTTACATGTGGAACCAAAAGGCAGAAATACACTCCTTCCACTCTTTGTATTACAAGTCCACCAGGAAGAAGTCTCTCCCCATCTTGGCTAGAGAGACTTGGTGAGTCTTCAGGGACCTCACCGAGATACCACATTCTCCAAGACATCCTGAAGAGACACTAAAGCCAGAAGCATCACTCCCAGACCCCCACCTCTCCCACTCCCCGCTCCAGGGAAAAGGAAGGGAGCTAGACAGTTGAAAGGGGCCAATTACAAAGAAGAGACATATTTCAAATTTTCTTAAATGCCTTTAATTGGAGATCCTCACCTCTAGACTATAGTTCAAGCCTGGCTCTGCGGGACAGCAACTGGTTCCCAGTGGGATTGGGGGAGATGCATAACTGAGATTGAAACCCAGTCTCCCTGGTCTTCCATTCTAGAGTTTATGCAAATTATGGCTGCCGGATAAGTCTTAAAACAATTATACCAATGACACCAAGCTACAGGCTCCTTTCTTCTGATGCAGAAGCTGTCTCCTACGAGGGAACTCTTTCATACATTATTTGGGACCAAAATACAGCTCTGGGACTGCACTAAATGCCAGTAAGTAGGAAGATTCTTGCTGCAGTTACTAAATTACCGAAAACCCTGAGGCCAGGAGAAGTCGACTCCTCCCCAGCCCACTCACTACGCCAACCCATGACCCTCTCTGTCCAGCATTGAAGTTCTCCCAGACCCTGTTTTGAGAGGCTCCAATGCTGGAATACACCATGCTTGATTTCCATGACCTGATTTCTTTGAGGCCCCAACACAGGGCTGAATCACAGTTTGCAGAGCTGTGTACAATAACAGCCATTGTAGTAATCTCGAATTTCTATCAGCCGTTCTTCCTAAGAACAATTGATAACACCTTCACAGTAATGATATCAATCAGGTTTGCCCTCTCACCAACCCCCAGAACAGGATAGGGTGCAAATCCTTTCCCTTTACACTAAAAGGAAACATGAGACCTGGAGTGGTCAAGGACTTGTTCACAGTTTCAGCTGCCAGCAGAGCAAAGAGCTATGGAGGGTCCCACCTCCTCTGTCTGAATGCTGTTTCCAAAAGGCTGGAGGACAAAGAGTTGACTGTTTCTCTGCATTTTTCTAATTTGTATCTTTTCTCTCTTTCCCGTATGGACATTTCTGGATTTGGGAATCCCTCCCAGTCTCCTCCATCCCCCCTCCAGCCCAGAGCAGATAGCACCTCAGTCCTGCAAAAGCTCTCAGTGCCCTCATGCCCCTTTCAGGCTTGAAGCGCTATTGGGTAGAAGACACCACGTAGGCTGTGGCGATGTACTTCTTGCCATTTCCGTAGGTGGACTTGTCCCAGGTATAGGTCTGAATGGCCAAGGGATGTCCACCCAGGCTTAACTGGCACCTGTGGGGAAAGATCATCAAATCATGAGGACCTGCTTCACTTGCCTTCGGTCCCTAGGTGGGAAGAATCAAGCACAACCCACGCAGAAGGGCTCCACCCCGTCTTAAAAGGCCTCTGAGAGAGCTGCCACAGCTTGCGTCAGCCCTGCCTCCAGCTCCCCACGTCCAGGCAGCCCTTTCAAAATGTGTGTCTTATTTTCTACTTAAAGAACGCTGCTCCTCATCTTTCCCAGAACAGTATTATTCTAAAATCCCAAATCACAGAGCTGAACCCCCAGGAATTAAATGTCCACTTAGAGTTTCAAAAGTAGCAGGACCCAGAGTCCTTAAATGTGAGAGAACATGAAGCCCAGTGGTTTCAACTGTACTCTCTGGGTTCCCCCAAGCAGCCCCGGGGGTCAATTAGAGAAGCTTGGAGTGCTTGGGCAACTCCATTTCTCAGTGTTTCATGTATTAAGGTTCTGCTACTAAGATGAAGTTTCGTAGCCATCAATCTAATCTAACTGCTTCATTTCCCAAGTGAGGAAACAGGCCCGGAACAGTGATTTGTCCATGCCGTCCGAGCCACCGAGTGGCAGAATCCAGGTCTCCCAATGGTCTTGGCTGAGGATAGCCTGTGGCCCCAGCCCGCTCCCAGGCCTGGCTGGCCCAGTGCTTACCTTTTGCCTGGCCTGGCAATATAGCACAGGGAGTAGAGCGCAAACTCAAACTCAGGGCTGCTGCCAATGAAAGCTGAGCCCACTTCCTTATAGTAGCCGTCCCAGTTGAACTGCATGGCTAACACGTCGGGGTAAGACTCCCACTGGGGACAGAAAGGGTATCTGGTGAAGGCCACAGAGTGGAGGCAGATTGGGGGAGGGGGAGAATGGCAGCAGAGAGCAGGATTTGTTAAGGGCCCATTAGGGGTCTGTGTGAGCTTTCCAGGGAGGCTGGATTCTTTAAATCAACAGAATAAACAGTCTGCCCTGCTATGATGCATAAACCCCACTCAGACCGTCTGTCTGGGGCTGCCAGTGCAGACCTCCCAGGGAGGCCAGAGTTAGTTAGCATCCATATGACTGATACCTGGGGAACAGGGACAAAACTGTCCCCTGTGGCTCCCACATATTGGAGAGAAGGACCATTTATTGTCCCCAAATTATTTCCTGATACCAGGCAGCAAAGGTTTTGTTTTTTGTTGTTTTTTTTTAAATATAAGGAGTTTAACTCAGATTAGCCAGACTGAAACTTCCAGCTGACACCACATTCTAAGGAAATTCAGGCAGGAGGTAACTGCACGTCTTTCATTCTCTCCTCCGAGAATCCTCCCCTGCCCCCGTCCTCCCATCCAGAGATGATACCCTCTGCCTCCTTCCCCTACCGTAGTGAAGCCTTCACGGTTTGGAAGGGAATCCCAGTGTCCTGGCTGGCTAAACCCGCTGTCCAGCAGCTGGGGAAGTCATATTCACAATCCCCACTAGGCTGCCATGAGGGTCAGGGTGAGAGACAAGCCTGACTGTTCAGAATGCAGAATAAGGGCAGGAAGTCTGGGTACTAACACGGTGTTTCCAGCCCCTGGGGTCAGCATTCAGTACTCACAGGCCCGTCGTAGATGTAACTGTAATAGTCAACCAGGCCCTCCTTCTCTTGCATGTAGAAGCGGATCCAGTTATGGAAGCCAGTGACCTTGCCTTTTTTGACTTCACCTACAAATAAAGAGTGCACGGTGGGTGATCTGGGCCTACCCTCCAGCTCCTTTCCCCTTTCCGTGTCAGGGCTGTCACCCTTCCTCAAGTCTCTGACTCCTAGATTGCCCGCCTGCTCAGCCCCTTGCCTGGACTTCCCAGAGTCCCTTGCATCCCTAACTTTCACTTCAGCCCCCCCACACACTTTCAGCTCAAGGCCTTGGGATAATTCCTCTTCCTGGTGACCAATCTGAGATACTCCTCTCATCCATTTGTCCAGAGGCAAGCCAGACTTGGTGGGAGGCTTATGGGGTCGGGCAGTGGGGAGAGAGACCAAGGTCCTCTTGGGAAGCAGCTGACCATCCAGAGGTCCTCAAACAGCCATGGCCCCAAACAGGTCTCCCTTCCTACGTGTGCCCGTTGGGAGCCCCAGTATCTGGTCTTCTTTCTCCCTTAAATACTCCAGAGAGACTGTTCCTCAGACCCCTCCCTCCTGGCCCGGGAGTGGACGTGGCCCTCCCTGCTGACTGGTGTGGCCGCGGACTCATCAATGCCCACGCTGCCCTGCTCCTGAGGGAAGCCATCTCTCTTCATCCCTCCAACTCTTTCTTTCCAAGGACAGTGGTCCCACCTGAGAAGACGTGTTCAAAGCCACTTGAGTCCCCCTCTTCACTGCCTCTTGAATAGAGCCCAAACCACATGTTCTTCAAGTCGTTGAGGAACTCTTGTTCTGAGCTGTAGCGGTCTGGGGGGAGGAACACAGAGCACTTAGGAGAGTGGGAAGCAAGGCTAGATCCTGGAAAGCAAGGAAGGGCCACCCACTCCAGCACGTCAAGAGACATATGGGTTCTACCAACAAATAGATTCAGTTGTTCATTCAACAGTTATCTCTGGGGCACCTGCTTTGTGCCAGCCCCAGAGCTAAAGGCTGAGGATTCATCAGGGAATCAGAGGGACGAGATCCCCCTGTCTTTATAGTTTACATTCCAGTGGAGGAGACAAACAAATAAAACAGTAACTAAACAATATGAGTTCAGATAAGTGCTAGGAAGAAAATAAAGCCGATTATCCCATGATGACTGAAGATGGGGATGGGGGTAGGGGGCTTTTCTAGAAAGGAGGATCAGAAAGGCCTCCCTGAGAAGGTCGCACTACCCAGAGACCTGCAGGATAAGCAGCTGGCCTTGCAAAGATCTGGAGCAAAGAGTCTTCCACGTAGAGGGAACAGCAAGTGCAGAGGCTCCTTGCAAGTGCAGAATGACTTGAGCTTGGTGTTCAGAGAAGTGAAAGAAAATCCATGTGGCTGCAGCAGAGTGAGCGGGAGCGGGGAGCAGGAGGAGAGGGGTTCGGAGAGGTAGGCAGTGGACAGAACACAGAAGCCATGGCTAGAGGGTTGCCTGCCAGTCGAACACTAATAATAACAAAACTGTTTTAGATTTACTGAGCGTGGGCTGTGTGCCTGGCACTGTTCTAAGTGCTTTCAATCCTCTCATTGAATCTTCACATCAGGTTGGTACCAATTATCCCCAGTTTAGAGATGAGGAAACTGAGGCAAACAAAGATTATATAACTCATGCAAGACGACACAGTAAATAAGAGTAAAGACAGCACTCGAGCCCACAGAATCTAGCTCCAGAGACCAATCTCTTAATGATTCTATAGCTTCTTGGTGGTGGGAGAGCCACTGAAGGGAAATTGTGTGCTAGGGAGTGGACGTGGCCCTCCCTGCTAGGAGCTTTGTTTTTAAAGGATCACTCTGGTTGTGTAAAAAGGTCCATGGGACATATGAACAGCAAAGACACCAGTTTTGAGGCTAATGCTTTGTCCAGGTCACAGGTGATGGTGGCTTAGACTGAGGTGGCAGCCATGGAAGACGGGTGAAAAGCAGGCAGATCAGGGATAGACTTTGAAGGTGGAAGTGATAGATGTCACTGGTGGAGAAAATGGGAGTGGGGAGCAATAAGGCAAAGAGAAGAATCAAATATAACTCCTGTACTTCTGCACATGACCTGAGCAACTAGATAAATTATGGTGTCACTTACGTGACGGGGGAAAACGGAGGAAGTGGCAGGAACCCTGAGTTCTCTTTACACTAAGATCTAAGTGGTGCCAGTTAGATAGGCAGGTGGAGATGTCAAAAAGGCAGTCGGCACCCAAGGGAAGGATCCGGGCTGCGGATCTAAGTTAGGGAGCCATCAAATATTGACTGTTGACGCCCAGAATTGTGTGTGGAGGATACAAAAGAGATAGCAGACATTCCCTTTCAAGGACTTAAAATACAGTTGGAAAACAAGACTAAACATACACAAAATAACCAAGAATGGTTTCACAGTCTGAATGGCTACCACTTAACTTGGTGCCAGGCTTTTTCCACTGGGTGCTTTACATGCATTAATCCTCCAAGACCCTATTTCACAGGTAAGACTCAGACAGGTAAGATAACTTGCCCAAGGTCACACCACTAGCAAGTGGCGGGAGCCTGGAGTCAAACCAAGTCTCTCTGGCCCAAGTTTATTTTGGGCCATACCCCAAACCCTTGACCTCTGAAGAGATGTGGAAAGCCAGTTGTGAGCCGAGGCAAGTGCAGCTTCCTAAATGCAGTGGGATGTGAGCTATATCTTTAAGGACAAGTGGGGCAGGGACAGGGAGAAGGCTGAAAACAAGGTGAATAATGGAACAGCCTGGCCTCGGTATTGGAACCCCGGGTCCCAGCCTGGCTCTGCTTACAACTTCCTCTGTGGCCTCTGACAAGGTACCTAGCGTATCTGGGCCTCCATTTCTCTCATTGGAAAAGTTGAAGGTCTCAGTCTTGACCTCCAAGATTCTCTTGTGCTTCCTACAAAGAGAACACCAGGAGGCAGTGCAGGACTGCGTCCTCTTCATAGGGATTACTTGTGTGTCCCTGGCTTTACCTAAAAACAGAGCACTTACTAACTCTCCTGTGGATGGAACGTCGCAGGGCCGAGCAGAGGCCATCCCACAGCCGGGGAGGAAAGACCTGGACAGAACGGGAGCCGCCCCTGAGGCAAAGCCCAGCTGCCTGGACTTCAGGAAAGGAATCTGGAGGACACTGACAAACACAACGCAGGCCAAGAATTCCCGCAGCCCCAACCTTTTTTGGTCTGATTCAAATGTATCTCTGTCTGTAGCCACTCCAACCAGAACCCTTCCCCGCAGAACTTCCCCCTCTGAACCTTTGTTGACTTTCTGTTGCTATTTTCCCAGCAAAATCATGGCGTGGGCTGACCTCCTCTCTGGAGGAGGAGGGAGCAGAATGGGGAACTCTGCAAGCCTAGAAAGCGGTGCTGACTTTGGGATCAGCTGAGGTGGCTGACCAGTGCCCTGTATGGAGTGGGGAGGCTCCCACCCCTGCAGAGAACCCTGAGACTGCTCCAGGGATTGGGGGGATAAACAAGGCAACTGAGAGTAAATCAAAAGATGGGGTGACTTCCAGAGGACCCGGTTCCTGTTTGGGTCCCTGATCTCTCTGGGCTCCTCTCTGGCCCCCTCCCTGTCCCCTTCCAAATGTATACCAGGCTCCACATAGTCCCGACCTGCGCTTTTAACCTCCCCCCCGTGAAGCCCCCAGAGATGCCTCGTTCTCCTGTGCACAGACCTGAGCCCTCAGCACTGCCTCGTGGGACCTGGGGAGGGCTCACTCACGCTGGTGATGGAGGAAGCCATAGAGCTCCTTCATGACTGCCGTCCTCATGACCTCTCTGAGGAAGGTGTCCTGCTCAGCCAGCTGCTGGGCATTGAAGTGCTCCCCACGACCCGTTGCCCGCTGGTAGTTGTTGAGGAGGTTGATGAAGGCTGCATAGGTCGGCTTGGAAAACAGCTTCTCATTGACATACGTGAACAGCCTGAAGAGACGGAAGGAGGCCCAGTGAGAGGCCTGAGATGGAATAGAAACCCTTCCAGGAACGGTCAGACCGGCCGGGACAGGCCTGCGCAGGTTGGGTTCAGGAGCAGAGTAGGAACTTCAGATACGCTTGAAGGCCATGCCTGAGGTCGCTCTTTTCTTACACTTTAGCTCTTGGAAGGTTTGCTGTGTTCTCAGCCTGGCCAATCACATAAACCCTCCTGACAGGATGCCTACAGTCCCTCAAGACGGCTTTGTCTCTGGAGACATATTTTTTTTTCCTCTCCCTTTGATCCTGCCTGCCTGGAGGAGAAAAGAGCTGAGGCATCAAAAAAAAGCAAACTCGGGGGAGAGACTTTGCAGTAAGAGGCATGAAGGGAACTCACGGCTCCGGGCAGTGGTCCACTTGGTCTCTGGTCTCAGAGGGTGAGATGTGGTTTTGACTGTTGAGAATGATATCTTCCTTCTGGGCTTTGTTGGCATCCACCGTGTAGATCTTCTCAGAGATGCCCTGCAGCTCCTCCTTGGTTATGGCGTCACTGCTGTGGGAGAAGCCCTCTGGGAGAAATTGGAGGGAGGGGTGTCTCAGAGCCAGAGGGAGGCCGGGGGAGGCTACTATCTGAGTGCATCCCCTTCTGGGCACCTGCCAGAAGCTGGCAGCGAGGGAGAGGGGCTGCGATCAGGCAGCCCAGTGGCCAGAGGACAGGGGCCTTGGGCCTAAAGGATCGTTAAAATCAGCACATGGCCTTGCCCACAGTGTGTCCACAGAATGTCCACGCTCCCTCCTTCCTCTATGAAGGTTCTCAAACTTTGGCGTGCATCAGAATCACCTGGAGGGTTTGTTAAAACACATGGGTGGGCCCCACCCCCAGAGTTTTGGATTCAGTAGGTCCAGAGTGAAGCCCCAGCGTTTTCATTTCTAATAAATTCCTAGATGATGCTGATGCTGCCTGCCCAGGAGCCCCACTTGGAGAAGTATCGCTCTAGAGAGTCCCTCTGTTCCTAGAGGGAGCAGGAGACTGACCTTGGCCACACTGGCTCTCGAAATCCTTGCAGCAGTTCCCAAACTCTGGGCAGCGGACATTGCAATGGCACGGATGGTGCTTGTCAAAGGCTTCCTGGCAGCGGCCCCGGCAGGAGTTGGGTGCTGAGTACAAGTCTGAAAGAACAGGGAGAAGGTGGGGCAGTGGGGAAGCGGGGGAGGGGTGTTGGGCCGACCTCTAGAGGTCGCTCTGTCATGGCTAGTTCCCTTCTCAGCCTTGCTCTCCTTACTTGTCTGGTAAAGATCTCCAGGGAAGGAAAACAAACAAGCTTCATTGGTGCACACCCTTCACAGCCAGGAAGTCCTTTCTGATTCTGAACTCTGCTCTCTGGCCTGTTGTTTTTATAATCTTCCCACTCTAAAAATAAGATCTCTTCCACTTCCCCCTCTGGCCTCTCTGCAGGCCTCAGAGTCTCTTTCCTGTCAAACTCCCCAGGCTGCTGAGGTCCCCAGGCTTGCAGCCACCCAAGCCCAAAGAGTCCTCCGAGCCCCTCTTACTACCTCCACGTACTGGATTTGGGGTCTGTCTGGCTTAGGTCTGGGCCTGTTGCCTCTGGTATGGCTGCCCCTCCCTTACCGCCCTCTCATGTCCCTCCTCCTTTATCCTGAAGGCCCCCTTTGGGGAGGCAGACTCACTGCTAGCTGGGGCCGCCTCCATCTCTTCCTCCAGCTCCAGGAATGGCTCTGGCTCTTCGGGGTCCTCATCAGCTGAAGGGCAGAGAAGTAAAGTCATCAACCATCCCTTAGGGTTCCCTCCCCTTTATCTCTGGTTCTCAGTTCTCCAAGCCTCAGGGACAAGCATATACAGTGGAAGAAAATATAAAACAAGAGCTAGGGTACAATGAACAAATACCAAGTGAAGGAGGAGAAAAACTGATAATGGAAGATACTAGAAGGGGACAGATCACTGAAAACTTATAAAAAGTGAAAAGAATCTCCCCAGGTGACAACCCTCCTTTCCACTTTATTGTTCTGGTACTCGGTGTGCTCATGTGTAAAAAGGGGAGAGGACGGCAGGAGGTGGTCCCTCCTGGATTGAACACTCAGGTTTTGGTTGTGACTTTTCTTTCATGGAAGTTGGTAGATGGGTAGGCTTGACACTCTCCAAATGACAAGACCCTCACTTAGGAACATCTAAACTAACTTCCAGTCGGAGTCAAGGGTGAACTCCTCCCAGGCCGTCCAGGAATAAGAACTGTTTCCTGAGAGACCAGCTTCCCTTCTTTCTTTGCAACACTTGACAATGGCCACAAAGGCTGTGTGTGGGGGGAGGGCGTGTTTAGAAAAGCACATTCCTATTGTTGCTCCATTCCATCTGCCTGCAAGCTTAGTGACTGCAGTCTCCACTCGGGGCTGAGAAGGGTGTGGTGGGGGTGGGGAGGGAGAGAAGGAATGTTCCTGGGGACTCAGAGCTCCTCTCTCATCACACAGGGGAATAATTTCCCCCAAAGAAACAATGGTATTACAAAGTGATTCAGAATCTATTAGGGATTTCACGGGGGATCCGTATGTTACTATCATCAGAACCGTGAGTCAGGCAAAAAAATATCTTCAGATCACTTACCCTGTGCCAGGCTGTGTTCTAAATGCTGACAGGGTTCCTAACTCAGCCGCGTTTTATGCTAATAGACTTTTGTGAGCTGATCTAGAGTCTCAGCCACCATTTATAATATTTTGAGTTGCAAATCAGAGCGTTAGAGATGAAAGGGCTTCTAAGCTGAGAGTTGTCTCTAGCTGGAAGTGCCAGCCTGAGGGTCCAAGGTGAACAGGCCTTCGTGTGTCTGCTCTATGGGGCACAGAGGCCGCAGAAAAGGGGTCGGCTCTGAATCTGCCGGTGAGCTCCGAGCCTGCTTCTCCCTGCCTGAGCCTGATCAGCAGAACTTCTGCTAGTATATACATATATGTGCTGTTCCCATATAAATTGATTGAAGCAGCTCTGTAGGCACATGACTGAGTCGGCAGATAACCACCTTTGAGTAAATTAGGAAAAGGCACTTTTCAAGAGTCTCAACAGACACAGATTGGTACCAAGGCACATGGCTTAGCAAGAAGGATAGAGATTCAATTCTGGTCCAATTTGCCTTCTCAGCCAGGTACCCTTGTACAGCGCACAACCTGCACAACCATACGCAGTGGTCTTGCCATTACCTGGCCATGGCTTCAGTGACCATGTTTTCCAAACTGGGAATCAGAACACATGGTTTGATGGTGATCTAAGCAACTCTTTGTATCACAAAACAGAAGATCATTTGTCCTGGAAGTCTAAAACATTGGTAGCATACAAAGAAGGGGATTATTTTAAATGAGTTTTAAAGATGACTCATTTAAAACTGTGCCATTAAAGCAGCAGAAGAATGATTGGCTCTTGAGAGCAGTGCATGTGTCATTTAATTGCTGTACTGGGCAAGACAGGTTGGAGGTGCTGCAGCCTCTCAGCCTACTCACAACAGGAACAGTGGTGTGGATTGTGACGGTCACTGTGATGCCATGCCGTCTTCCTCGTGGCATGCAAATTGGCAAAGGTCACTGCCATTTTCATACTTTTGTGATTTAAAGTGTTGAATAACAATTGGTAACGTAATACATGCCAAAATAATATTTTTGGTTTTTTTTTTTTGGAATTACTTATATTTTCAAGATATTATTATCAGATAGATAATTGAGGTAAATGGCATCTATTTTATTTTAAGTTAGGGTTTTACATTGGGGACATCCTAGAATATCTGAGACAAGTAGTGGCCAAATCCCTGAGCCCTGCAGTGCCGCTCAGTGCCCTCGTCCCAGGCTCTTTGAGCCCCGTCATGGGTCCTGAACCCTGCTCTGGTGACCGCTGGACACCCACACCAGCGGCCCCTCAGGCAGGCTGGGCACGGACATGGCCCAGGCCGCTGTGCCTTCCAGACCCTTCACCCCCTAGGAGTCTCACCTGTACACAGGTGCTCATAGTCTTCACAGCAGTCCGAGTGCGAGGCACACCGGTGGTCACACTGGCAGGCAGCGTCCCGGTTAAACTTCTCGTGGCAGCGAGATGCACATGACCCCGTTTCTCCTATGGGCAGTCAAGGTCACCAGTTCAGCTCTGTGGGAATGCTATTCTCCTCATCTAGGCACCCCCTGCAGGAGGGTTCACAGGCAAGGGCAGGGGCTCCACCTGGCAGAGAGGCTCATGGCTGTCTTCAAGGGAGAAGTACAGCCACAGCCTCCCCTGCACGACATGAACCTCCCACTGCCCCCTGTCTACCACCCACCACCCACCACCCACCAAATATTGCAGGGCTCATAATATGAACCAGGACCACAAACTCAAATGCCTGCCGGGGCTAGATCTGTGACATAAACGGGTAAAGAAGCAGGAAGACATTCGGAAGAGGTGGGGACGGTGACAAACTTGAGAGTAGTGCTCTGCCTGAAAGTGACAGCCACTACGTATCAGCTCCAGCCAATCGCTGCCATGTTTGCGTGTAGGCTCCGTGTTGATAGAAACTCCAGTTTTTCAAGAGAAGCTTTAATTTTTATGTGAAGTGTTCCAACTTTTTTTAAAAGATTCAGGCAGATCAAAGACAGGTCTGTGGGCTGGGCGTGGCCTGGAGGCCACTCCTCACCTGTCCTGTGGATGAAGGCATGTCACTGGGGCTCCAAAGATCCCACTTGCCCTGTCCCCTCTAAGTCCATCCCCTTCCTTTCGCCCTGTCCCGTTTAAGTCTCCTGCTTCTTTGTTCTACCCTCCCCTTCCTCTGGTCTCCTCGGCACACCACTACCCCTGTGTCATATCTCTCTCTTTCTTCGAGTGTTTGGAATGCATTTGATGCTCAGGGTGGGGAATGAGGCGGGTGTGGGTGAGAACCGGCATCTGGAATAAGCTCTGTTATGTAACCACAGACCACATCCCTTGCTTCAGCCAAATGCCTTGCAGAAACAAGCTTTTGGTCACAAGGAGCATACGACAAGAAATTTTGAAAGAAACGGTACAAACCCACTACCACTCCTAAAAAAACAAGCCCCACCATGACCACCACAGCAAAGACAGTAGAGGTTACCAGCTAGGGCCACAGCTGGCTGTGGGAGCCCTTCCTTCCACGCGAGGCTTTAAGGGTGATAACAGAGGCTTTGTTTCCATTTGAGGTTCCTGAGGTTTGGATTTAGAGAGTGCTGGGTTTCGGGTCAGGCTGTGGGTTACGGAGAATGTCAAGATCAGAGTCAGAATTGCTGTTAGCATCGGAATTTGTGTGAATGAGGAAACTGAAACCTAATTTGGGCCAGGGCTGGGGTTAGTTAGGTTTAGATTAAGAGCTACAGTTAAGATTTGGGCTGGAGTTAAATGTATTGAGAAAGGAACAATTGTGTATCGATGTCTGGATAAGGAATGGGGGTAGGTTTAACACCACATTGAGGGGTGCCAAATGTGTCAAGATTAGCAGAGGAGAAATTAGCTCAGTTTTGCCATAGATTAGATTTGGGATTTGGGTCTGATGGTGATTTCATAGTATCTCAATTTAGCCTGGATTGGGGCAGAGGGGAATATTAGGCATATGGGTTTAGTTACCAGTTTGGATCCTGGGATTAGGGTTCATAATCTGCTAATGAGGGTGGCAGAGCAGAGAAATCAAGAAACTGGACTCTGGCACCAAACTGCTTGGGCCTAGAATTCTGGTTCTGCTGCCTTCTAGCTATGTAATCTTGGACAAGTTATTTGACCTGTGCCTCAATTTCCTTGTCTGTAAAAGTGTGATAATAACGGAGCCTGTCTCATAGCATATTTATAAGAATCAAATGAGTTAATATTTGTAAAGCATTTAGTACCATGTATGATATAGAGTAGCACCGTATAAATTAGATAAATAAACAGTGGCAATATTCCATGCCCCTCTTCAAGGTGGCACATAATTCAGACTGGCAGGAGCACTCTTCCCTCCCTGCCGACATATTTAATGTAGCTGACTCCCTCCCTGGGTTTCAGCTGGGCCATCCCTTGGGCTGGGGTGTCAACGCATTTGTGTTGCTGACAGTATCCTAGCTGACATCATCGCTATAGGTCTGTTTTCTTTACATTAAAGAGGTGTCAGGTCAAGGTTAACCCACGTCCCGAGGCAACTTCACATACTGTACGGGGCCTCCAATGTGGCCAGGAAGGCAGGCCTCTGATCCAGTCCATTGTCCCTAAAAGAGACCAAGCCCAAGTTCCCTTGTCCCTTCGGGCCCAGGAGAACTCCTCTTGAATCTTAAATGATGCTTCCTTGGAACCTGAATGCAAAGATCTAAGGAGAAATTTTCAGCCTGGGAGGAGGGCGCTGTCAGCTGCCTGCCCAGTCAGTCTGGCAGTACACCCAGAATGGAAAGGGAGAGAATTCAGACAAACCAGGGCAACATTTTAATGGACTAGATCAGCAGAGTCCAAAGAAAGAATTCATTCCATTCCAGCAGCTGACACCAGTTGAGATGGGCTGTATGTGAATAGTCAGCTCTGCAGCGCTCAGGAGAATACCCCCCACTGGCCAGAGCTGAGTGGACCTTTTCATCTTTGTTCAAGAACTTTGAACCCAGTAAGAAGCCCGGTCCAGCGATCCTTCCCACTTCCCTGTAAACTTGATGGGCTTTAAGACAACCTTGGGATCTGAGGGGGAGGGGAGGGGTGGGCGGGACTTTTCCTCGTAGGCACCTCACCGTGCTGTTCTGGGGACACGCAGGCGCCTAGTCACCCCGACTACTCACACCAGTGCCCCACCTCATGCCTACTGTTCACACAAACGCTCCTAGATGCTTTTTCCATGGAGACCTAGTCAACCAAGAGGATGCTTTTCCAGCTTCCTGACTCAGTGCACTTGAAACAACCAAGGACCTGGGGCCGGCGATGACTCTCCCATGTGATTTCTATTCTTGCATCAAAGTTCTGGAATGTTGGAACAGGACAGACAAGAACAGAGGCTCTTTCCTCCGACCTTAGGAAAGAAGCCATCACCCATTTGACCCTTCTGCTCCATGAATGCCACAACTCATCAGATCACCACACGCAGGGACCAGGGCTCCACCTGCACTTCTGAAGCCACTGTTGCCTCTGCCCTTGGGGATCCTCACCCCGCGCCCCCCTCCCCGCCTTGCCCAGGGACCAAAAGTCTCCAGTTGCTCTCCTGTCCTGAGACTGGGTTGTCCCACCTGGATGCCACTCCACATTCAGCTAGACGTTCTCATGCCCCCCTCACGCTCCCACTGGCGCTCCGCCACCCAGGGCCCAGACAGAACTGATTTCCCGGCTGCTCTGCAGGATGTGCCAAAATAGAGGTACAGCATCCCATCCAGTGTTGGGGGGCCTGGGAACAGCTTTCCTCTTGAAAGCTTTTCCATTTAGGAATCCCGTCAGGGATCTTCTTATTCACAACCTACTGAAAATGACTCCAAGAGTAAGTTTCTCCCAGGAATATTTATAATCCTAATCAATGCCCCAATTCATTGATATCTCGCCCCATATATGGTTTCTCTTATACATTATCATATTTAGTCTTTGCAACAGTCCTATATCAGAGCCACCTGGGTTGGGTGGGATGGGCATCAAGCTCTGATTCTTTGTCCTCTGGGCAGAGGAGAATTCTCCCCACACCTGCAGCTCAGCCCCCTCCCTTGGCACTCAGTTTTACTCAAGCATAACCACCGATTAACATAACAGCATCAGCATTTTGCACAGCTACTAAACAGGAAAGTGTTCCCGTTCCTCTGCTGGTCCCATTCCATCCCCTGTACCGCTAGTAGCTGTGGGCCAGGACCCTTGTCTATGCTTTAGTCCCTCTAACACTGGGACAAAGACCAATTCCTCTGACCACTTGTACAGCCCCCCATAGCACGGGACCCACCTCCTGGTCAGGGGCTCTTCTTTCCAGTTTCCTCTGAGCCTACTCATCTCCTAAGGCTTTACCCACACACACAGGTCCCACCCCAGGCAGTGGAGGGAGTAACCAAGGGAAGCCAGGCCACTCAAACCCAGCAAAGCACAGCCCCAGCTTTATATGACACAATGGCCCTGACAAACAAATCTTCAATGAGATCAAAAAGCAGATTGGACTAAGGGATGTTTGGGGTTGCTCTTCCAAGTTATCAAGAAGGGGTTTCCATGACATTAGTCCACCAGCCCTGCAACTCCCTTCACACAGACCACTCCACTCCAGAGGCCACTCCCACCTTGGACGGGGGACAGATCTGAGTTGCTCCATGAATTCAGAGCAGAGCTGACCCTCCCTTATCCCATTACCCTCTCCCTCCACCAAGTTCCCCCGATACCTGCTTCTTCATGCAGGGCCCCTGTGATCCCCACAAAACAGTGACTTACCAGCGCAGGCCAGGCCGCAGAGCACGGCCACTACCAGGGGGACACAGGCCTTCATGGTACCCAGTGGGAAGCCAAAACAGGATTGGCTGTTGGACTTTCACTAGCGTCAAGGTGAATGCCGCAGCTCTCAAATGAGCCTTATTTCCCAAGCTGATCCTTTTAAAGACATCAGAACTTGTGGATCTGGTACCTCCAGATCCTTCCAGAAAAAAAAATGGGAGGGAGGAAGCCCAGATGGAAGTGGACTGGGGGGCGGGTCCTCCAGCTGTTTGAAGCCAGAGGGAAGGTGACTAAGCAGGCAGGTAAAGCCAGATGTTTAGAACAGGTAATGCTAGCCATTTGTAGCTAGGAAATAGGTCATGTAAGCAGGCACAGAAAGATGGGCCTCGTTCGGAGGGGTTCTCTGTCCAAGTTAGGGGCACCCATGGGTGATACCCTAACAACCACCCACCTGCCTGCAACTGCAGGCCGGACCTTCCTACAGGGAAGGGGCTACAGGCTGGCTTCCTCTCTGAACTCCTGGTACGTAGCATGAGGAACATAGTAAGATGATCGTTACAAGTTCAACAAACGGTAAATGCTCAAAAAAGCATTGGGGGCAGCGGAAGGAGAGCTATAGGAGGCATGGGTCACAAACAAGGACTGTTCTTATTACCAGCAAGCCACACATTAAACTAAATCATCCGAGGAATATCATGCAAATGAGTCTCTCAGTTCTTACATGTTTCAGGCTCCCACGAGTTCCAGGTGTACGGGGCTGGGGAAGGGCCAAAGGCCTCTTAAAGGGCCCACCCTTCCTCTCCTAGAAGCCCAGGCCCCACTCTCTTCATCCCCGGCTCACATGCCTCTTCCCCAAAGAGCCTCCCCCAAGAGAGCTGCGGCTTCTCAGGGCTCCTTTCTTCCCAAGTCCGAGAACAGAGGTGTAGCAACTTGGGGCTGCCAAGCTTTCCCCTCCTAATAAAGGTTAAATTAAATCTGCTACCAGTAAGTAAAAGAGCACTGCACGGAGATTCTCAGCCCTCTCAAAAAAGAAAACTCTCTTAAAAAGGCAAAACCGACAAACAGTTGAGACCACTTTATATGATTTATTTCGGGGTGTAGAGGAGTCGGTGCACGGCCTCCTCAGCCAGTGTAGTTTCATAGCGGACCTTTCTTCTTCTCTCTCGTCTTCAGTTTTCTCATCTTTGAAAGGATGGGGTTGGATCTGACAATCTCTTCCAACTTCTCAGGCTTTAATTTTGAGGCTTCCTGCCCATGTCCCAATTTGAGCAGTCGCGGTGAAGAACCCTCCCACCCCTTAGTTTGTGGAGATGAGACCGGATGTGGGCTCCCCAGGACGGAGAGGACAGCCTGGGAAAGCCACCTTGTAAGGAACTCATCTCAGAAGCACAACGAAGAGTAAGCCTGGCCCCGTTCTCAGAAAGGAAGCCTGGTTAAAGGGAGTAGGAGCCTCAATGGCTGCTTTGTTTGCATAAGTTTCATTTGCACAACCCGAAAGCAGGCTGCTGAGCGGCCTGCCAGACTTCTCATCCTTCCTGGATTGTAGCATGTGAATATAGCTCGGACTCCAGTTAGTTTAGGGGATAAAGGAGAATGTCACTGGGCCAGGAAGCAATGACACCACATCTGAGAATTTGGGGTCTGATGGTCTGTCCCTTCCAAGGCACCAGCTGTGTGGCCCTTGGATGAGGCTGAAGTTAGTAGAGGGGGAGTGGGTTCTAGCCAGCATTGCTCTGATGTCCAACTGAACTGACTACGGAATGGAGTTTCGAGGGTCGGAGAGCTTCCCTCCATTAGGGGAGTTTTACGTCAGGAGCAAGGCTGGAAACTGGGGAGACAGTTGGACTGACCCCATAGAGTCAGATGGGTCATCTGAGGACCCAGGTGTTTCAGACTGGGTCCTCCACCAAGAACTACAATGTCAACTTCACAACCACGACCAACACTGATGGAGCACTTACCGCATGTCACACACGAAGAGCTTCCTGTGTGCTCTCTCTTTCCTCCTCCCTACGACCCTTAACAGGTACTACTGTCATCCTCATTTTACAGATGAGGACACTGAGGCACAGAAAGCGTGGGAAATGTGCCCAGGAGCACACAGTTATTAAGTTATGCAGTCAAGTCCCTCTGACCAGAGGCCATCCTGGCGAGCACCAATGCCACATTGCCCCCAAACATCACACCTCAAACTATGGCAGTATCTACTTCATTATGTCTGGGTTACTATGCAAAGTGGTCCGGAATCAGATGCATCAGAATCAAAGGGACCTCATATTTCCACTTCCCATATGATGTTACAATGCCCTAAACAATCCTAAGTAGTTGTTCTGCCTCCTCTTGAATACTTGTGGTGCTAAGGGAAGGATCCCACCCTCTCAGGGCTGCTCATCCCCGCTTCCCAGATATTATTCCCACATATTATTCCCAAACCCCACGACTTTGCAACCCAAGACAGGCTGACGTGGATGGAAGTAGAACAGTAGGAAAAAATCCACTCAGCCAACATATGAGCATACACCTGGATATTCATGCAAGGATGCCTCATAGATAAACTTAGATGCACATATATGTATATACGAATATGTATATAGAGAGAGCCCTCTTATATTGTATTTCAGACAACCTTCTCTTCCCAGCTGGCCTGGTCTGGACAGAAAACTCTGCTGCTTGTCCTCCTAAGTTCTCCCCCAATTACGTCCTCACATCCGCTTTCCATCTTAATTGAAAGCTCTTCCCAAGGAGCCACCATGGGGACTAGCCAGCAAGTTGAGAGTCCCAGTGGGGGTTCCTGGACACCTGGGGTGGGGAGAAGGAGGTGAGACGTGCACAAGGGTGGATGCCACCCACGATGAGAACACCAATAGAGATGTCTCCGCCATGTAAGAAAGTGGGGAGAGGGTGCAGTGGTGGCCTCTGTAGAGGCTCGGAGGCGGGGGAAGAGGGTGGAGCTGCCGGGGCAAGAGTCCAGGAGGCAGCCAGCTGCCAGTGGTGTGGGGAATGGAATTCCACCAGCACACATTTACTGGGTACTCACTCTATGCTTGGTCTACGCTGTTACTGAACTGGCAGCGTTCAGAATGGCCTGGAAATCTGTTCTTGAAACTGACTGGTTTCTGATGAAACAGAGGACAGCAAAGCCCCAACATCGGGCCACTGTTTGAAGGAGATCCCACTCGTCTCTGGCTGCAAAAGTGGCCAGGGGTCTGTCAGGACCACCGGGCTATGGGAGAGACTGACACAGGGGACACCAGCCTATTGTACCACCCTATCCTCTGTGAGAACAAGACCGAGTCACTTCAGCACAGAACAAGGGACTGGAAGGACCCTGCAGCTGGCCCAGCCCAGGCAAGGCCTGACATCACCTCCCACGGGGACCGTAGCACCTGAAGATGCTGGCTCTCCAGCCTCCATCCCTCTGTGGCCTGCAAGTGCCCCAGGCCAGAGGCCCAGGACAGTGGCCTGCACCTGACCACTTGTGAACTACCTCAGTCTGTAGTGTCCTCTTATGGAATGAGACTGACAATGGCTCCATGTATGATTTCCCCCCACACTGGTTGGTGTGCTGTGTACCGCATGTGGGCTTCCAGGCGTTTCTTTTTAAGTGTGTGGGCAGCCCTGACGTTCAGCATCACACTCACGGTCTGCCTTGGGCACATTGTTCAGACATGCGGCCTGGGCCATTCATCACACAGTCCCAAGCTGTGCTTCTGGTTCTGCTGGCCAAGCCCCATGCCAGTCCTCTGCCTGGAGTGCCCTCCCCGCCACTGGCCAGCTGTCTGTCTCCTACTCATCCTCTAGCCCCAGGGCAAATCCACCCTTCCACAATGCCTCACTTCCTCCCTCCAGCCCACAGGCTCTTGCCTGCCTACCACTCAGCTCTTGACGTTTGTCCCGTGTGTGCCTTTGACACATCACAGCCACCTCTGATAGATGTTAGATGCCAATGTGCTGTCAGTTAACCCCTGCACTGCCACCTAACTTTTCATCCATACAGGTGTTTCTTCCGCTCACCTCTGAAATTCCCTGATACCCTGCCTCATGGGTCTCCTCTACTGCTTTGTATTGTCACCCAAAGTGTGTTAGACAACTGTCAACGTGTGCCTGGGACTAGGAATGAATGAATGGATGAATGAATGAATGAGCAAACTGAGCCTTCCAGCCCCACTTGTTATAAAGGCTCGATGGAAGATGATGAGCAAAACAGAGACAGCAGGTGGATCCCTCTATGAGATCTGGAGGCTCCAGAGTTTGTTCATGGGGGCGGGGAGGCTCAAGGGCAGTAGATGGCATGGGGTCTAGGGATTCATCATGCAGGTGTGTTTTCAGAGCAAACACACCATGCTTAGCTATATTACATGTTGATTTGGGACTAACGGAAACCTGGGGGGACCTAAACCCCCAAGCGACCCCTTGGCACCACCCCTGCAAGGGGCAGCCACCCTTGGGATTCCAGCAGCTTCCACATCCAGAGAGTAACTGATAACTCAACTTTATCTTGCTTTTTAGAATCTCAAAGTGACTACCTGCCTGCATGTTTTGCCAGCTGTGCTCATGTTTGTTTTACACTGCCCAACAGTGATTAGAAAATAAAATGTCCATTTCATGTCCTCAGACCCCAGTGGCTTTGGAGAGGGCCTGGAGGCACAGATGACAACAAAGAGAAGTGGGTGAGACAGGCAGACAGCAATAAGGAGGCTCAGAGAGACAGGGAGGGTGTGAATAAGGGCAAGATCAAGACAGAGTGCCAAGCAGAGGCCAATCAGGAGTCAGCACCGGCATGAGGCAACTCCCTGGCCACTCGCCCCAGGTGTGTGGGCACAGCCGCTGTTCTGTCCCCACAAAGACGATGACAGGACTGGCAGGAGTCATTTCTGACCCATCGTCTGAAGGTATACAATCTGCCCAAATTATCGTAATTGTTGTGCTAGGGTAGTTGGATTATGGGCGACTTCCCCCTTTCTCATTCAGTCGTCCCTTCACTGGACTGTGCCAAGCAAAGTGGATGCAAGCGTGAGGGGCACAGCATCCGAAGGGAAGGGGGAGATGATGGGCCAAGAACACGGAAAGCTAAGACTGGGGTGGCCGAACACAGCTCTGAGACTGCTGGTTCCAAAGCCAGACTGCCTGGGCTCAAATCCCAGCTCTGCCACTCACCAGCTGTACAAGCCTGCGCAAGTTCCTACCCTCGTTAGGCCTCAGCTTCCCTGTCACTTAAAACAGAGCAAGTAAGAGTACCTTACAGGGCTCTTGTAAGGATCGGATGCGTTTGTACCTTCAGAGCTCTTAAAACAGTGCCTGGCATGTAACAAGACCAAGTTAAGTCTGTGTTTAAAAAAAAAAAAAAAAATAGGGCCACAGAAGACCTCATTTAGATAGGATGGTTAGGGAAGTACTCCCTGAAAAAAATGACATTTAAAACAGAGACACAAACCATGAGAAAGCGGCACCTTCTCAAACCTCTTCATCGGGTGGTTTTTAAAAAGAAAAAATTCCAAAAATGACATGTACATTTAAAAAATATGTGTTTTGAGAATTTCAAGTCTCGGGGATGACTCTTTAATGCGTTACACTGTCTAGCTCACTTGGTTTGGTTGCCAAAGGTGACCACCTATTTTCTGGGGGTGCAGCTGCAGCCTGGGGAACAGGGCTTTGCTCTGAGGAAAGCCAAAAGCATCAATGGGGCGCAGACCCATGGCTCTGACCTCCCGGGCCACGTGTTCTGTTTGATGAGATTACCGACAGCTGCCTGGTGCAGAGCCGAGAACCGAGAGAGAGAGAAGGGGGGCTCCCTCCGGGGGCCCACCGAGTGCAGTCTGGACCTGCAGGCTCTCCCTCCAGCACATAGATTGCCTCTGCAGGCTGAATGGGTGGAGCTAGCCACCCACCACTCCCTCTAATTCTCTGTCTCCGGGGGGCCCTGTGCTCCCCAGGACCCTGCAATATGCCCTAAGGAAGACCCTGGACCTTGCCCTGACCCCATATCATGACGACTCCCCTCATGCCGTTGCCTCAGGGCTCTTCCTTTCCTTCGCTCCCCCTTAAAGTGACCATTAGAATCCTGACCAGTAGAATCTTCTCGAGTTATATACATATCTACACAACAGGGGCCTTCTACAGCCAAGCAGGACTCACTCGGACAGGCTACAGGAGGCAATATTTAGGGGCAGGGAAGTCTCGGCAAACCCTTCTAGTAAAACTGCAGCTGGCCTTCCCCCCCGAGGGCAGTCTGGCTGGAGGTCACTGCTGGGAAGATGCTCAGAAGGCTCTGTGCCCCCTCACCTCCTTTGACACCTTGAGCTGCCTAAGTCACAGATGCTAACTGCAAGAACACTTCCCCAAACGTTTCTAGTCCAAATCTTCATTTATAGGTAAGGAAATTGAGGCCCAGGGAGAGAAAGGGATTTGCCTAAAGCCACGCGGCCAAGACCGAGGCCTCTCTACTCCCACACACTACTCACTGTAAGAGGACCACTCTGACACCCACCTGTGCCACCTCAAGCTCTGGTTTATGGGGCACTTTTCTGGAAGGCACAATAAGCTTAAAAGGTCCTGCTGCCATGGACCCAGCAAAATGTCACCCTCTCTCCACCCCTCTGCTGGCTAGATTCCCAGAGTGCCAGGAAAGCCTGCACTCTCCTCCACTCAGCAACCTGGAAACAGCTCTGGCTGCCCACAGCTCACACCCCAGCCAGAACACTGCGGCCCTGAGAGCTTCCCAAAAGCCAAGAGCATGGCAGGGAGTCCGGCAAGGCCCTAAGTATCCAGGTCCTTGGTCCAGGATTCACACTTGTCAGTCTAAACACACCAAGCCACCAGACTCTCAAGCCTTCTTGTACAAAACAGTGGACCTGAACTCTGAGCCCAGCTTTCTTCCTTCTTCTGAGGGTTACTGGGCCCATTCTCCTGCCTCAGTGTTCTAGCTACCGTCAGCAGCAGCCGCCGCCTCTGGCCCCATCAAGGCCACCTGCCTCAGGAAGGCCCCAGGTGTGGGAGAGAAGACGCTCTCGAAGCATAGCTGAGTCACACTCCAAGCTCTCAAAGCACAGCTTCTCACAGTGACCAGTGTCATCATCATTACTGGGAGGAACAGCTGCCACCCATCTCCTGAGAAGTAAGCCCCTTGCCTTCAGATGCCCTATCAGGCTGGGCAGCAGGAGGGCGAGGCTCAGGTCTTGAAGAGTCCAGGAGAAGGATGCCTGGTTGGCTGCGGCAGCTGCACAGACCTGAGTGGACACATACTTAGTTCAATCCCATGGCCCTGGCAGATGAGTGAGAAGCCCAGAGCTTTGTGTGTGGGCAGGGTATAAGGACACATTTTGGAAATGCTTTTATGTTCTGGCCTATATATCCACGGAAGGAAGGGAGGGATCAAGAACAACTGCCAGGTCAGAGATTTTGCCCCGGCCACCAGCCCCTATAACCTGATACTCGGACACTCTGGCAGCTTGTACCAGTGGGGAGCTCAGAGCACCCCCAAGTCTGGAAGGCTGAGCCTTGTGGGCTGGTGTGCAGGGCTCTGAGAGACGTAATGACTAGAGCTGTGAACCTCCATTCCAACATGGGAGTAGCCATGGGCCTGAAAAGCAGCCGTGAGCAGGGAGACCCTGCAGCCCAAGGCACCTACCGCTCTCTGGACTTGCCCTCTGTGGCACCTAGTCCCTTTCGATGGCTTTCTTCTGCATCCATCTGCCTAGGTGGGTGGTCTGCTCCATGAGGGGCCAGGACTACCTGTCTTGTTCACAGAGCCCCTACCGAACCCATAGTAAGTATTCCAAAATGAAGGGAAGGGGGTGGAAGGGAGGGAGGAACTTACATGCCTGGGTCTATGAAATGTTGGGGTTCGGGGAGATTGCATCTGGAGTGTCAGGGGCACAAGGAAAGGTCATAGATGAGCAAGGCCCATGGCACAGGCATGGCTGAAAGACATCCAGCTGCCTCATCAGTCCACCCTGTGATTAACCAGTGACGTAACCTTAGGCAAATCTTTCTATGCCTCAGTCTCTTTGACTGTAAACAGGGATAAAAATACCTGCCCTATCATTGGGGTAAAAAATAAGATAATAGAAGTGAAAGTGTGCTAGAAAGGATGAAAACAATTCGAATCCAATAGCATGGTAAGTACTGGGAGTAACAGCAATGTTAAGAAGATTGATCTTTGGCAGCCAGAGGCCCAGGGCTGTTGGGAAAGCAAACGGCCCCAGGAGTGTGAAAGCAGGTCCACATCCTCCTCCCTCCCCCAGCTCTGTCTCCAAGTGGAATGTGACGGGGTGGAGGGAGGTGGATCACCACCTCTAGTCTGTCCTGCTTAGATGGGACTGGAGAGAGAGGGGAGAGCTGGCTCCCAGGGAGACAAGTTGAACAGCCAGAGTTGGGGCTCCCCAGCCTGCCCTACTCCTTCACTAGGTCCTGCTCAGCCTGCTGGAAACATGCCCCTCCCTGGTGTGCACCCCACAATTAGAGTCCTGGCCCAGCCCCCAGCCTGCCCCAGGCCTGCCCAGGGAAGCTAAGGACAAGGGTGTAAGTGAGGAGAAGGAGTGTGTGTGTGCGTGTGTGTGTTTGGGAGGAATTACCCCCTCCATTCTGTTCTTCCCCAGAGGACAAACACATTCCCTCTCTGCTTTATCTCCTTTTAGGTAAACGGTTTTTTTAAAGGCTCGATCTCACACTTCCTTCTTTCACCAGTCGTGTGGATTCCTCCTCTCATCACAGCTCTCCTGAAGCTGAGACACAAACTAGGAGCTCCGTACACACAAGCCTGGGCTGCTAGGACACAAGATGCTACCACAGCCACCCTATGCCTGGGCACTCAGGGAGACAGAAGGTGACACAGCCCTCAGAGCGAGTGACTGTGACCCGGCAGCTTTCCCTCCTCTGTGGTGAGGGGCCCGGTCAGCGGGGCCTCTGGCTCCCAGTGTGTCCTCCGCTGTTCTGGGCCCCGTTCTCCTGGCAAGGCCTTTCCCCGCAGGCTCACAAGGTGTCCCGCCCGATACTGAAGCAGCTGGGACGTTGCAGGGCACTCCAAGGCTGAAGGGAGATTCAAAAGTTGCCAAAGTTCCATCGGGACATAGATGTGACCACAGAGGAAAAAAAGGAGAAATTCTGATGGGGACACGAGCCCCTACCGTGCTAGCACATCTTCCATCGTTGCAGGGCTGGTCTTGCCCTCGAGTCTGAAAGGGTCGCAAAGGACCACAGCCAGCTGGCTGGTCTTGCCGAAACCCTGACAATCGGTTTATAAGAGAAGAAAGCTCCTGTGAGTCCGGACTTACCAAGGCTGAGGCCTCCTGTCATGATTGCTCAGCTCTGGAAGTTTCTGTGCCCAGTGGTCCTCCATCTCTGCCCACAGGCAAGGGAACTGGCTTGGTTACCCCTGCCACCTGCTCCACCCCAGGCTCTCCCTGGGGTGTAGGCTCCACCCGACTTCACTGGAGGTGATGGTGCCACTCTGACAGCCCATGGTTGTCACCTCGGCTGTGGAGGCAGAGCTGCGGTTTGACTGGTTTGTCACTAAGAACTGGACTGAGATCATCACACCCATCTTACAGATGGAGAGATGAAGGCAGAGATTCACTTAGAAACCTGATGTTTAATCCCAGTGGTGCTGCTTCTGCTAAGCGTTCTGAAGCTTTCTGGAAGCAGTTTGCATGTGTGTCCATGAGCATGGAGATGAGAGATCTGGCAGTGGAGGGTGAAGGGAGATCTGGCAGTGGAGGGTAAAGGGAGGCAGTGGTGTGTCCTGCCTGAGCCCTGGCACGCGTCCCTCTGCAGGGCCCACTTCCTCCATACACCCTGCGCCCTCCTGCTCAATACCTACTCCGGGGTCATCGTCAAAGCCGAGAGGTCCCTCTGGGGGCCAGACAGTGGGCCTTCCCCTGCCAGGCTCAGTGCCACAGGGAGCAGAGAGGAGGGAGGCCCTGCCTAGAGCGTCCTCAGGTGTGCTCCTCGGTGGGAAGGGTCGTTGTAGCAGCTGGTTCCCATGGGATGCGCTGAAGAGAGGACTTAAAGCCGACAGAGCCTACCAGGACCATTCTCATCACTGACAAGAAATCCTGACTTCCTGAGAGCCTGTTAGGCCTCGGCAAGGGATAGACTCCCCTGGGAAGCCTCTGCCTCAGCATCCTCTCTGTCACTGGCCACCTCCCGGAGGCCGCAGTTCTGCATGCGCTCCTCCAGACAGGCCGTGATGTGCTCCAAGCCGAGGGATAGGAAGTGGAGCGGGACACGGTGTGGACGGAGTTACTTGCAGCTGGGCTGTACCTGTCCTCTCAGACCACCGTGAAGAGCAGAGGGCTATGCTGGTCAGCCAGTGACAGGGGCTCCGGGCTCCAGCAGGTTCTGTGGCCAGGGGGCTTAGATTTGGACAGCAGCTTGCCTGGGTCCCAGCGACCACGCATGGGCAGGGGAGCTGCTGCGTCGGCCTCTCTGAGTCCCCTCCAGGGCACGGCACCTTCTCCTCAGCGCCGAGGCTTCCCTGCCACACCCCCACCGGACTGGCCACAGAACACAGGCATCTCTGTTAATGCACGGCAACAACAGGGCTCCTCGGGGACCACCACTCCCGCACAAACACGCCTGACCACGCCCATGTGTTTCTCTTACATGCTCTGGACAGAAAAGCAGAACCGCCCCCTCCCTCTCCTGCCTCCTCTACAACCGGCCCTCCCCTGACACACACATGCCACACACATGTGGCCACTCTCTCAGTCCACTGTGAAAACAAACCACAGGGGCCAGGAGATGGCTGGACAACAAAGCCATAAGACACAAAATCTGGAAAAAGCCTGGTATGGAGAGCTCTCTATTGAACAGAGTCCCAGCGCCGGCTCCGCTCTCCCACCCACTCCAGGGCCTCTCTGTCCCCCATTCCTTGGCCTTGGGCCCCGGCTCATTCCACTTCAAGGTCCTCCTTAGTGGCCAATCATCACAGGGGATGGCTGCCTCCACGCTGCCCACTCCAGGGCCTCGAGTCCACTCCGTGGAGAGCCCTGCCCGGCTGTGGCCAGCCCGTGGGCCCCTTGGCCCAGGCACGGCCTGACTTCCCCAGCAGGAAGCGCCTGCTCCAGCTTCAGCCCCCTCCTCATGGCTCCAGCTCCCGGGAAAGGCGGGACAGTTCCCGCTGGTTGTCGATGACCTTCAGCTGCTGGACATAAGCCCAGGTGCTGGCTGGACTCCGGGTGCTCAGGGACTGCTCCGAGCCTGGTGGGGGGTGGGGGGGCAGAGCAGTCAGGGAGCGCACAGACGCCACTTTGTAGAGTCCATCCCTTCCCCCTCCAAGGAGCAAATCAGCCTTCTTGCCCTCTGCCGCCCACCCTGCCCTGCTGCGTCCTGAAGACTGATGCCCCGCCTCCCACTGACCGCTGGGCAGAAGAGCACGTGGCTCAGAGCACAGGCTCGGAGAAAAGCAGGTCACCAAGAAGACATACAGCACAATACCCCTTTCACTAAGTTCAAAACCAACTACAACTAAAGAATAGTTTCTCGTGATTATACATACATCATATGAGGCATTTTACAGATATACGTGTGTATATGGGTGTATACATACGATAAAGCTATTTTTAAAAAACAAGAAAATAAGTAATTCAAAATTCAGCACAGTGGTTCCTACGGGTGGTGAGGCAAGGGGACAGGAGGGAAGTATGTCATTGTCAACGTGCTCATAGTTGTATTGGGTTCAGAGACGTTCATTATATTATCAGAATAAACACGCGCTGCAATAAAATAAAGGGCCAATGATGAAAGTGTGGTATGAACTGTGGATTATGATTAATTCCATTTCATGCAACTGAGGGCCAATTTAAAAAATGCAGGTCTGGAGTAAGACTGCCTGGCTTGCAACTCTATTGCTAACTAGTTATTTCTGCAAGTTATTTCAACGCTCAAGCCTGTTTATGCATCTTTAAATTGGGTTAACATTCCACTTACCTCACAGAGCTGTTCCCAAGTTATCAGCATCACATATGCAAGTGCCTGTACATGCCAGACATGGCTAACTCATCAGCACCCACCCTGCCCCACTTACATGTGGAAATCCTTGATGCCTGGCTGTCTTCGTGGAGGTGGGAAACTCGGCTTCTGAGTGGTGAGAGAGGCACTGGGTGGGGGGAGAGCAGGGAGTCAGGGAGAGAGGGCTAAGCAGCAGCAACGAAGGAGACATTGTTGGAGGGCTCCTACCCAAAGGGACCAGTCCTCTCACCGTTGCTGTGGCTTCGGCAGTGGTGTAGCATCCGCACGGCTCTGGCCATCATTCTCTGCGGACAAGGCAAGGACGTGAGACCAGGCCTGAGGGCAGAAGCCTGGCCTGGCCAATGGGGCAGCTGGGAACCTGAGCTCCCTTTGAGCAGGGTGCTCCTAGAGACTAGGAGATTGTAAGAGGTGGGGTCATGTCTGCTTTGCCCCAGCACATGCAGAAGCCCAGCAGGGACCTGGTAATGGAAAGAACAGAGGCCCGGAAGGGCTTAGCGGAAGAGGCCTGGGAGGGGCTCTCATAGAAGGGTGACATAGTTAAGGCTGTCACCCCCCTGAGGAGAGCTGGCCTGAAAGTATGCAATGGGGTAAGGCAGGGGCTATGTTAAAATAAGAATTCCCATTTCTATCACTAATAACTTTAGACTGTCTCCACCCCTCGCCCCCTTCCAAGGCCATTGTCACATCTCCCAACCCACTCCACTGGCAGATGACTCTTCTTCTTGCACTCACCATCTTCTCAAAGTTGATGAGATTCTCCACCAGGGTGTGGTTTCCCTCATGGATGAAGGTCATGTCTGCAAAGAGATGGGTTTTGCTCAAAGCTCCCCAAATTCCTTCCCCTTCCTGCAGCTCAGGAAAGGTGAAGGGCCAATAATGGGAAGCCTCAGGCCTATCCCACCCTAACACTACCGTCTTTCTCTGGCTCCCCTCTGACCTCCTAGAGCAATTTCCATGAATCTCTTAGGCCTCATATCATAGGCCATCTAAAGTCACGAATATCAGTTTGCATGTCCTAAGTCTGCTTCTAGTCTGTGGACTCCTAATTCATCTTTGTGCTCCCCAAGGTGTCAGCACGTTGGAATCTCTCAGAGAGGCCTAGGTAGACATACAGACAGGTACTGGTACGGATGGGATGGAGGCCGCAAGGTAAGCACTGGTCCTATTACCTTTGAGAAGAAGGGGCATGAAGGGGATGACAGGTGGGGAGAGCTTGGTGAGGGCCAATCGATACACTCGGTGGTTCCATGAGGGGTCCTGGAAGGGAAGAAGCCACAGTAAGGAAGGGAGGGTCCCCCATACCATAACCCATTACATACTAAAACATAGCCAAATGCTCCACCCCACAGGGAGGGCCATAAGTCCATCCCCTGGGAGCTCAGCTTCTCAACCCCAGATCTCACCAAGGCAGGCTCTGCAGCAGGTGGAAAGGTCACGTGTGCATGTGGCTTCTTGGCTTCTGATTAGCCCCCAAGGAAACTTCATGGTCATTAAATTAGTCCAGAGGCCCTGAGGTTTCCTCTCTCTCTCTCTCTCTCTCTCTCTCTCTCTCTCTCTCTCTCTCTCTCACTCGTAAATTCCTTTGACCCTCTTGAGTCACATGAGGTGAATTTTATTTCTTGATTTTTTAAAATTTCTTTCTTTATTTATTTTTTATGGAGGGCGCTGCTCACAGTGGCCCATGTGGGGATCGAACTGGCAATCTTGGTGTTACTAGCACCATGCTCTAACCAAGTGAGCTAACCGGCCACCCCAAATTTTATTTCTTAAGAGCTCCCAGAGTCACACTGATAAAAGCATCTCTGTGTCGGTTCTCTCCTGGACACTGTCAACCCCTCCTCCCGCCCCCTCCCAACCAAAGTCCTGGGGTCTAAGGTTCAGCTCCTCAACTCTTTCTTCATCTTTTGACCTTATCTGGCCCACAGGCTTCTCAAGTCTCCTGAGAGGCCACTGACAGGCCCCAGCACAGGATGGGTGCGGCCGGGACCTGTTTCCCGAGTCCTGAGGCAGGTCAGCTGGAGACCAGTGTCCCCCTGATGCTCCCTTGAAACCTTAGACCCCAGGCCAGACACCACATGTGCCCTGTCCTGGTCGTCACACAGGACCTCACAGCCACAGCAAACGCTCCCCCCACACACACATCATACCTACACCTACTGAGGGATGTAACACTCCGCAGCCCCACCGCAGTACTAAACACCCAATCCTCACAGGCCTGAAGGAACCAGGCCCTGGCCCAGGATTGGGAATCCTGGGAATGACCAAACACAGGCAGAGGGGCCAAGAATCGGTTTCTGGAGGGAGAAGCTGAGGCCCACCACTCACCAGCAGCCTCTCCAGGGCCGAGTACAGCTTCCGGACTTTGTGGGGCAGCCGCTGAGAAAGAGAGGCAAATAGAGCCGTCACTGCTCTCGGATGGGAACCCCATCCTCAGCAGGACTCCCAGGAAGGGCATGGGGCCTGACCTCAGGTCTGGGATGAGGAGGCCATGGCTTCCTTCTCCAGGTCACACCTACCTCCCAGGTATGGGCCAGGCGGCTGATAGCCGAATTGCTGAGGCCAAACATGACAGCGAAGAAGGAATTAAGGTTCTTCTGTTCCTTGAGGCTGTGAGCAGAAGACCCAGAGACCCTCAGGGGAAATAGCCACACCCAGAGAGACCCACATCCAGACAAGAGCCAGGCTTGGGGCCTCTGCAGGCAGTGGAGCGGCATGGATGGGATAGCGAGGCAGAGGCTCCAGAGGACTCAGGGAAGCAAGGGGTTAGCAGATTTGGCAATATACAGGGGGTTAAGAAAAAGTGGCCTCAGGACTCTGTCACACATCCCATGAGCCCCCACGGACACTCACTGAGCTGCCAGCTTAATGAACTTCCTGAGCAGCTGGGCCCGCAGACCGGGCACGGGGCAGAGACACAGCTCCGTGGCCACCCAGTACTGTAACTCGTTGAAGCGGCGCATGAAGCGCTCCAGGTTGGCGGTGGTGACGTCCCGCAGGTGCTGGGGGCCCAGCACATAGTGGATCAGCTCTACCTGGGTGGGGGAAGAACGAGAGATCAGTGTGTGTCAGGCGGGGTGCCCCGCCGCCTGCTCTCCTCCCCTCGGCTCTGCTCCCTGCACCTGGTGGATACTGTTGAAGAGGTTCCAGTCGTGGTCCGTCAGCTGGCCTGCCAGGTCCTTAGCGCTCACCAAGTCCAGCCCGTCAGCAGAGCCCACAGTGGGCCCCAGCTGCTCAGGGTGTGGAGTCTGCAGGTGGGAGAGGACTCAGGGGGGTGTCCAAGGAATCCAGGGGAAAGGAACCAGGTGGGAGGAAAGAGTTTGGGGCAGACTCTGTGCTCATGATCAGAAGTGTGTTGGGAGTTGGGCAGGGGTGCTGCAGGGAGCGGAGGGGCCTCTGAAGGATGGGGCTTCCTAAGGAAGCGTCTTCCTGACGGCTCCCCAGTGCTAGGACCCCACCTGGTAGGGCTCCTGTCCCCTGGAGAACCCCTAATGAGGGCAATCTTCCTCTTTCCCCTTAAGAACTCCCAACTGGCTCTCCCCCTTCCCCATTCTCTGGCATCCCCCACCAGCTGAAGCCCACCCCTTTTTCTTCCCCCTTAAGGTGCAGAAGCAGCCAGAGCCAGGCCCACCCCTCCTCTCTATGACCTTCCCTCAGCACCCCCCCTACCACCCCCAAAACACAGATGCTCCCTGGGCCCTGGCACCCTGCCTGTTCCTACCAGCTCATGCACTTCCTGTGGGTTGACAACAAAGAGCCGCTCGTTGAGCCCCAGGGATGTGGCCACACCACGGGCATCTGGCTGCAGGCCAATGGCATCTGCAAGGAGAGCAGAGGCTGTGCTAGGCAGGGACAGGGAGAGAGGCCAGGGAGCAGCCCAAGGCAGGGTGGAGGCCCTGTCTGGGAGGCTGGGAGGTCCCTCTCCCAGTGTCAGGGTTAGACTCCTGGGCAGGTGCTCTAAATGCACAGGTGCACATGCCCACACATCTACACCCAGGGAAGCACACCCAAGGAGGATGAAAGGGAAAGCTTAGTGACAGGAGGACCTGGGGCAAGGTGGGAAGCCCCTGAGCTCAATGTCCTCGTTGTCAAATGGAGACGACAAGGCTTGCCCTGACTATGCATGGTCAAATGAAATAATTTATATCCATAGTGGCTATAAGTATATGACACATATAGAAGCTGTATGAAAATTGGGAAATGCCTTACAGAAGTCTCGGTGTTGATTTTCATCAGCTCCTGTGGACTAGGACCGTGTTTTTAGCCATGTGTGAGTCCCCAGTCCCTAGACCAGTAGCCTCCAAAGTAAGGTACACAAGACCATCCATGTGTCTAGGAAAAAATATTAGCTCTCCTACTTATGTTTATTTTTCTCATCTGTTTTGCATCTCTATTTGGTGTGCAGTTTTATAAAAATTACATAACATTAGGGTAGGAAATTATGTATATGACTTATATTCAAATACAGACAAAGCAAGGGATTTGAAATAAAATATCGGTTACTAACAAGGGTGTCAATCAAAACAATTTAGGGATCAGTGCCCAAAACAGCGCAGGGCACATAGTAGGGCCTCAATAAATACTGGTTTGGGGCAACCGCAACTCTCCAGGTGGCCACCAGAGGGCAGTGCTTCCTAGAGCACACATAGGCACAGGTAACCTCATCCTCCCCACTTCCTGAAGGAAGAAGGCTTTGCTTTTCTGCCTCCACTCCTTGCTACTATTCTCTGGATGCCCCTAGTTCCAGTCTACCCTGGGCTCCATCTGTCAGACTTGGGCTGCATCCTTCATGGACAACAGGGGTTTTTAATGTTCCAACTTCTCCAAAGGCAGGTCTAAATAAGCCTCCTGCTGCCACGTCCTGCACACTGACTTCGTACCAGGTGCCATGTTAAGTGCTTTACACACAGCACCTCATTTAATAGTCACAGCGGTCCTGTGTGATAGGTTCGGTTATAGGGCTCATTTGACAGACAAGGAAACGGAGGTGCAGAGAGGTTAAACAACTTGCCCAGGATTGCACAGCTGGTTATGAGTGGATCTCGGATTCCAACCCAGGACTGGGAGTCCACACAATCTATGTTCTTAACCACCAAGCTGCTCTATGTTACCTGCCATGGCACCTTTAGCTCCTAACACATTACTGGCCCGTAGCTAACCCTCAACTATGTTTGCTGACTGACCAAATGAATGAAGACTACTCTGATTCAAGGCAAGCTACACTCTCACTGTGGGAGCTTGGGAAAATTGTTAATCCCATTGCGCTTTGGTTTCCTTGTCTGAAAATAGGATAAAAGTACCTATCTCATATGATTGTTATTAGGAGCAAATGAGTATGTAAGCGTGATAATAATAGCAGCAGCTAATACCTCCGGAGTGCTATGTGCCAGACACCATTCTAAACACTTCTATCGATGAGCTCACTTAGTCCTCACATTCCTCTATGAGGCAGGTACTCTTATCATCCCCATTTCGCAGATGAAGAAACAGAGCAGGGGGAGATGAAGTCTCCTGCCCAAGGACATACAGATGTGGGCTAAAGGGCTGCGGTCAAAGGCAGGCAGCAGGCCCCAGAGTTCATGCTGTGAATCACTACCTATAAAGCACTTTGAAGAGGCGTTATCAACCTCCCATAAACCTTAGGCATCATTCACATTGATGGAGATTATAGAGATGGTCATGATCCTCATTTAGGGGATCCGGGCCTGGCTCTGAGGGGCCTTCTCTCTTGGGGCCACCCTACCCAGAAACACAACTCACCGCCCGCAGAGTTGACCTTCACGAGCACCTGCCCCTTGGTCCAGCCATCCTCCTGGGCCAATGCTGCCATCACCTCTCTCACTGAGGCTGTCACAGGTAGCTGCAGGGTCAGCACTGAGTGGTCTGGCCGGCAGATGTCATAGGGGACTGGAGGGGAAGACGGAGCGGAGCTGAGGGAAGAGGCTGCTTGGTCTCCCTACCCCAGGAGGAAGAGGGCAGCAAGCAGTGCGAAAGGTCCCAAGGATGGGCAAGGGCGCTGAAGGTGGGCAGCCTGCAGAGCAAGTGGGAGGCTCTGAGCCGAGACGGGGCTGGCAGGCCTGGCACTGAGGCCCCAAGGAGTGCAGCGTGCTATCCTCAGCCAGGCACAGCGCAGTCAAGGGTGGTAACAACAGAGTGCAGGCTATGCCCTGGCTGGCTCAGACCAACCTTTGTCCCCAACTCGGATGGCACAGTTGCTGCTGGGGAGGGCCTCGTCCTGGCCAGGGAGCCAAACAGGCATGTTCCGGGCCTGAGAGAAAGAGAAAGTAAGGCCCAGAGGATAGAGGAGAGCATGGCAGGGTGGGGCGCGTCTTTGTCACCGGGAGCATGGGACCCACACAGCATGCGCACCACCGGCTGGCTGTGCTTGCTGCATGAACCTGAGCCAGGTAAGGCACCGGTGACTGAGGCTTCAGAAGAGACAGAGCAGGGCTAAGAACGAGTATGGGACCCTCTATGTGTGTGTCACCCCCTCTTCCAAATAGGCCCAGAGCTGTTCTAATATGAACACACCTCAGCTGTTGACCCTGGTTTTATTTTCCTTTTCCTCCCTCGGCTACCATATGCTAGTTTGCTATTTACTATATGCTAGGCTAGGTACATGCTTGTTCTAAGTATCTAAATATTTGTAATAGCCCTTTGACAAAAACATTGCTATTATTATTCCCATTTTGTAGATGAGATAAATGAGGCTCAGAGAGGTTAAGTAACATGCCCAAGGCAACACATCTATTAAATGGCACAGCTGCAATCCTAATCTGCTCCTCCCTCCCTCTGTGACTCTCAACTTTCTCAAGTGCCCTGTCAGATCCCACAACCCTTCCTCTGTGGGTCCCAACCACAATGGGCTGATGGGGTGAAGGCCTCTCTAACAGGCCTTCCCTGACTGTCCTTTCCAACTCCGCTGTGACTCTCCTCCTCCCAGCTCTGAATGTGGCAGATCAGGTTCAGACCTCAGTTCATGGTTCTTCGTTAGATTTCCAAATCTCAGAGCTCTCTTCAGGGTTCCTCATAGCTTCTCGTACCTCCTGCACATGGAAGACTCTCAAACCTGACCATAAGCGCTGAACTCCCTTCCATGTGCTGGTCTTCAATGCCTTCTGGATCCTTCTGCATTTGGGCTCCATCACCCCAAGCTCAGCACAGCCCTCAGATCCCCTCATTCTGTCTCCCAGACCACTCCTCCTGGCCACTCTCCTGGGCTCAAGGCTCCTGCCTCCCCTGCTTCCCACAGCTTGTCACGGTGTCCTGGGACTGTTCTTTACAAAGGGTCTCCTTGCGACTCCCTCCCCAGCCCAGGCCAACCCTCCAGTTTCACCTGCCCACATCTCCTCGTACCTAATCTACTTCAATCTACTCAACCATTCTCCTACATCCTCACTCCTCAGGGGCCTCCCTCCTTCCTCCTCCAATCTGCCTGAGCAGAGGCAGATGAAGCCTCCGAACACGGCTGCAAGGCCATCCCTGTCTGGTGGCTAAGCACAGCCTTCTTAGCTGACCTATGCAAGACACAAATTCGATCTTGTCGATCCCTGGCTCAAACGCCTTCAATGGCTCCCCTGCTCTGAGGACAAGGAGCAAACCCCTCACCGTGGCCCACAGGGCCCTGTCTGCTCTGGCCCCTGCCCACCTCGCCAGACTCCCCTGGCACTCCCTCTGGCACTCCCTCCTCCACGGCTCTTAATGGGTGGGCGCCTCCCCCTTTCATGCCTGCCTGCAGTCCTCCTCTCCCTCCACCTTCACACCCAGCAGTCACTGCCCAGGATGCATTCCCCGACCCTGACCCTGAGTCAGCCCTTCCCTTCCCTGCTTTCAGAGATCCCTGTTTTAGCCCTTAGACAGCATGAGCTTGTTCAGCAGCAATGTCCCTCGCTTGACTATAAGCCTCTCGAGGCCAGGGGTGTCTCTGCGAGGCAATTCCTACATCGTCGGCTCCTAGCACAGTGCTGGCACATGAGGGCCATTCCATGCTAGTTCCTGAGCGTCAGCCATAGGCCAGGCAGCGCTGTGAGCCCTGGGAAACAGAGGTCAAGGCCCCTCTAAAGCCGGCAGTCTAGAGGGGTGTGACAGATACTAACAGCCAATAAGCAACGAGTTAAATAAAACAATTCCACATGGTGATAATGCTTTGAAGAAAATCATAGTGGACACCTTGGAGGGCAGTGGCCAGCGTGTGTGTGGTGGGGCCGGGGGGGAGTGCTCTATATAGAGATGGGAACGCAACATTTTGTCTGAGATCAGAACAATAAGGATCCAGGTATGCAAAGAGTCAGAGAAAGAAAGTTGCAGGCCCTGAGGAGGGAACAAGCTTCATCTATAGAAGAAGGCCGTGAGTGTCTCCATCAGGGAGGAGGGGACAGGATGAGGTGGGAGAGGCAGCCGGACACAGGGAGCTGCCCAGGTGAGGCATTTGGATTTTATTCCCCATGCAGCACTTCCCACAACCAGCCCCAACCTACCTTTCCAGTTCTTACTCCCACCATTCCTCAACCAAATCTCAGCTCCTCACCTCTTCAAATTCCCCTTTGCTCTCCTGGGGCTCCTGCCAGGAATGGCACTGGCCACCTCTGACTCCCAGGAGGGGCCTGCCTTCCTCTGGCAGAAATGTCTGAGCCTCCCTGGCTGCCTTCAGGCACCATGCCTCACCTCCCAGGTGGGAACTACTGCCTGGCTTTAAATGTGAACATAAATTACCTCTCAAACATTAGAAGCCCCTTGGGGGTGAATGCGGAGGGGTGACCTTAGACCTCTGTGTCCCCACAGGACCTGGCCCCAGCGCCACATGAGCCCATGTGAACACCCATCTCAGAGCCACAGGTGTGTCTGTGCGTGGGGAACCTTCCCACGCAGAGCCCCTCAGATAGGGCAGAGGGAGAAAGCCAGGGCTGACAGATGTGAACAGAGCCAATTCAGAGCAGACACCTTCATCTGAGGAGATGTATTCCCACAGCCATTTTCCAACCTGTGAAGAAAAAGAGAAGGGAGGTGAGACTGGAGGCCTGAGACCCCTGTGGGCAGGACGTCACAGGGTCAGGAGCAGGGAGGCGTCCAGTGCTCTGGATCCCATCCACCCTCACTAGAGGCTCAGAGTTTTGCAGATTTCGTGAACATCACTCAGAGAGGGGCAACACTGGTGCTGAAACTGGGACCCTGGATTCTGTGATTTTCCCAGCAGGGGAAGAAAAAAGGAGTTGTAGGAGGAAATGGACTTGGGTGTCAGATGGAGCAGGTGCTGGTCCAGATGAGCTCTCCCTGGACCTCAGCTTCCCCCATGAGAATGTCTGGGAGGAGGAAGGTAGACTAGGAAATTTACCAGGCGGGGCCAGCAGGAACTGGCACCAATGTGGCTGGGGAGTAAACATGTGCAGAATGGAGGAAGTGAGAACAGCAGGTGCACCTGGGATAGGAGAATGACACACAAATGACTGTGTGATGTGTGAGAATGGCTGAGCGCATGACATGAGGGTGAACAGCAAGGTGGCTGGTGAGAAGTCCATTGAAACAAGCAGGACTGGACAAATAAGCCACCACAGCCAACACTCGCATGACATGCACGGTGCACAGGGCACTGTCTGTGCTCGGAAGATGCAGTAACTCATCCCGTCCACGCAATGAGGCAGGTTCTCTCCCACTTTACAGACAACAGCCCAAAGCCCTGAGGCGGGTGCCGGTAACATGAAGGGCGGCACGACCATAAGTGGTGCAGCCTGGATTTAAAGCCACGTGTCTGTGGAAATGTAATGGCTGTATGTGATGTCAGAGGGGTACTAGATGGGGGGAGGGTGGTTATCACTGTGTGAGGGATATAAATGATAAATGTCTAACTATTACATTGTTTTGTACACCTGAAACTAATGAGAAAAAAAATGAAAATAAATAATAAAGCCGCGTGCCTGAGTCCACTGCCTGCGGCACTGCCAGTCCCACATATGACACATTAACTAAAAGCCAAAGCATCACCTGTGGTGGCGCCGCCTCTCCGGCCACTGCTCCCGTAGCAGGTTGCTGAGCCGGGCATCCCTGCTCACCAGGTCTGAGAGTTTCTAGGAGGAGCCAAGATGCACTGAGATGCTGTCCACCCAGGCAGCCCAGTCCAGCCCTGCCCCACTCCCAGGTACCTGGAGAAAGCTGGTGGCCACCGGGTCCGTGTGGAGCATGGGGCCATACAGAGCCACCCACTGGCTGACCAGCCGCAGGATCTGCTGCCTCTTGTTGCAGATGTAGGTGCTGTGCTCCTGCTCGCTGCCTCCCGCGGGCTCCACGTGGAAGGTGGGCACCAGTCAAGGGAACCACAACGTCCAACAGGGCTACCCACCACACCCTGGGCAAAGGAGGGGCAGGATACCCAGGGCCCGCTGACCAGTTGGGCCTGGCATGAGGTTGGTACTTTGGAGGGTTTGACACAGCCACGCTATGACAATTCCTTCTCCCCGCTCTGCACACCACCCTAGTTATCCTGAGGCTGGAAGGATATTGGTGCAGGAGGGCAGCACAGAGCTGGGCGCTGGGCATGAAGACACTGTGGGTCAGGAGGAAGTCGCTGAGGAATGTCTCTGTAGGGCAGGGATGTGGCGACAGGCGGGGCTTCAGAAGTCAAGTCCACTGAGCACAGGTAGGCACAGCTGGGGCGTCCATCCCCTAATCCCACCACGGGCAAGGTACCAGCAAGGCCCAGCCCCCATGACTGTGCTCCCCACCCAAGCCAATAGCATAGGAATGAGGACTTCCTGCCGACTGGCCCCACAGACCAATCCAGCACCCAGTGAGGTCAGATGCAGGTGTCTGGCCCTCTCCCAGGCTGCGCTTGACCACCCAATGACTCAGAGAGCAGGCAGGGTGTCTCCTGCCCCTACCTGTTGGGTCATGAGCACTGGAATCAGGCCTCATGGCCTCCAACAGCAGTTCTAGGATCTTCTCTGGGGTGCCAGACATCACCGTATACCTAGCAGAGATGGCCAAGCCATGCACTTGTGCCCCTACTGCCCCCTCCCATAGCCAGTGCAGACATCAATAATCAATCATATCACCCTTCCCTATTTGCCAGCCCTGCCCCACCTTACGGTAGAGGGGAGGCTGGCTCAGGGGGTACATCTTAATCCCTGGATGCTTCCCCACCTCCAGGAGGTCAGCGGGCAGGGGTATGATGCGGGGGAAGGCAATAAAGCCTGGGAAATGGAAGGAGAGAAGGTAGAGAGGGAGCATGGCGGGTGTGTTACCGGTTCCTGCCTGGGGTGGGGGGGCGAGAAGGGCCAGCGCCCTGAGAGGTTCTCTCCAGCACCAACACCACTTTGCCATGTTCCTCCAGCCTCATGGTCTTTGCTTCCACATCCTGGAGAACAAGCCACACTTGGTGCTCAGCACACACCACAACTCCTTTCCCCATTCTAGGGTCTCTCCCTCCACCTCCCCCTTTCCAGATCCTGAGCCCACAAGGACCCTCAGCCCTTCTCCCACCCCACTCAATGCCCACAGCTTGGATCGGCCTCTACGCCCACCCCTGCCCATCACGAAGCCTGAGCCCCTCTTCCAACCCATCCCTCCCTGGCTTCCCTCCACGGAGCCCAGTCTTCATTCCATTGCCCCCTTGCACCCTAGGCTCTTACCCCTCTGTAGCCCCACCCCCTGGTCTCCCACACCGAGCTGCGGTTCACGGAGCTCACTGAACCTCCTTAGCCCGTATGGACCTCCTCACACACCCCAGGCTATGCTCCCACCTCCAGCCATCACCTCTGAGCTTCTCCATCTCCTCTCTCTTCCCGCTCATCACTGGCTCTCCCTGGTCCCTCCTCTTGCCTCACACCACTTCTCCAAAGAAGTGTCCTTGCCATGTCCCCTGCCCTCCCCACCCCCAGCAATGGCACCTTAATGATACGGTTGAAGTCCTGTTTGTCCACACGGAGAAAATGACAGTTGTCTTCTCGCAGGATGATGGTGGCCGCCCGGGGTGCATCGTTCACCAGAGCTAGCTGTCCAAAGTCATCGCCCTCGTGCAGTGTGGTCACCAGCCCCTGTATCCAGGCCTCAGTCATAGCTCACCCCCTCCCCAGCCCTCATGAAACAGAAGCACAGTGGGGAGAGCACCAAGGCGGGGGAAGACCTGGGAGATCAGCAGCCTCAGGTCCACAAAGGTACGAGGGCACGGACCGGGAAGCAGGTACAACCCGGGGGCTGGGGAAGAAGGGAGAACTCACCTTGCCGTGAGTCACCACGTTGACAGATCCCTTCCAGATAATGTACCACGAGGTGCCCTTATCCCCCTGGCTGAACACTGAGAGAAGCACAGATCAGACCTGTCCTCAGCACCTACCACTGCTTCTCTGTGCCCCCCACCCATGTCCACGCCCCTGGTGCCAGGCTTCCTGTCAAATGTCTGACTTACACACAGTCCCCGCTTTGCTGTGTGGTTCAAAGAGCAGCACTGCCGCTAACTCCCGCTTCACCTGCAGGGCAGGGAGAGGAGGGTCCGTGGTCAAGTCCAGGGGCAGAGGGCCAGGTGAAGGGTGAGGAGGTAGGGCCCAAAGACATGAGTGCCCAGGGGCAGAGATGTGGCTGGGTCAAGTGGCCTGGGATTCAACGGGAGGTAAAGGGCTAAGAGAGACAGGAGGATTTTCTGACAAGTATGCTGGGGGCAGGAAATTAGATGGAAATTTCCAAGCCATAGCTGGAAGGAGAGGGGAGTGCCTTGTGGCCCCGCAGCTGGGGACTCCTCAGAACAGTCACAGGAAGAGGAGGCTTCTGGGGAAAGGGGCAGCGGGGGGGTCTGTGGACTGACCGAGTTGGAGAGGTGGGCCACAGCCTTGATGTGCAGCAGCTCCTCAAAGATGAGGTCGAGCTCCTCGTCTGTGCGCTGCCCCGGGCTGCGGCACGGGAGGACCAGGAAGCAAAGGATGAATTATGGGCCCGAGGCCAGGGACAGGGTCCACTTCACCCATCAAGCACAGGCCTGGGGTCAGCTGGTGCCTCAGCAAGGACTGTAATCATTAACAGGCCAGCCTTTCCCAAGTGCACACTATGTGCCAGACGGGACTAAGCGCTTCCCACGCATCGTTTCAGCCCGCCCTCACAACAACCCCATGACGTGGGCATGCTATCCTCCTTTCACAGAAGAGGAAGCTGGCACGGAGAGTTCCAAGGTCACTCCGCTAGTAGCCAGTGGAACCGGAATTTGAACCCAGATCTGCCTGCTGCCCCACCTTCTTTCAGCCATTGCTGCCCTTCAGAGTGGGAAGGGTCTTAAAGGCCGTGCGCCCCACACCCTCAGTCACAGAGGAAGAAACAGGTTCAGTGGTGGGAAGGTGGGCTCAGATCACACAGCAATTCCGTGGCAGAATGCAGACCAGAGCTCAGGCCTCTGGTCCAGCCAGGGTCCTTTCCCTCAACATGAAGTAAGGGATCCCCTTGGAGAAGAAACTGAGAAGCTATGGATTCTGGGAGCCATGTGGGACCTGGGGTTGCAGGGTACAGGGTGCTGACTCACGGCTTTCGAAGTGCCACCGTGAGCAGGGCATCGGGCCCCCGCTGGGAGAGCAGAGCCATGGCCTCCACCAATTCCTCCTCCAGCTCATGGACTCCCGCAAGCTCTGGCTCCGACCCAGGGAAGCGGTAGAATTGCGTATCTCGGTCCTGGAAGGTCCAGTCGTGTTTCACTGGGGGGCAGAGGCCCAGGCATGGCGGGGGAGAGGAAATTGAGGCTGTGTGGGTATGAGGCTCCACTGTGATGCCCACCCTTCCTCACCCCCAGATGCCTGCTCCCCAAGACTGCCCAGCCCTGGGTGCCCCGCCCTGGGCTCAGGCTCACCATGGCAGAGGGCAACTTCATCTAGCAGCACCTGGCAGATTCCCACGGCTTGGCTCCGGGAATGGACCCCAAGCCCCAGGCCCAAGATTGCATCCACCAGTTCTCGGCCAGAGCAGCACTGCCTATAGGAGGGAACAGAGAAAAAGAAGGAGAGTCAAATGGCAGGAGGGGAGAGAGGAAAGGGAAGAACTCTCCGTCTGAAAGGCACCTTCCTAGGCCCAGCTCCAGTAAGATAGAAGCAAGGCCAGGCACAGATGCCTGGAGTCGAATAAAAGAAAGACAGAGGGGCTGGGCGAGGAGACAGGCAAGGCCTCCACTCACCGGTAGAGCCTAAGGTGGTACTTTCGGTCTCGGATGAGGTTTGGACAGGCGGCCAGGAGATGTCGATGCAGCTGCTTTCCAGCTCTGAGCACCCGCTCCGTGGATGCCTAGGAGGGGGAGCGGCACAGCTGGCTCAGGCCCTGAGCCCTGGCCATGCTGCCCCCTGCCCCAGCTCCACCCTCGGGCGTGTACCTGCTCCAGGCTCACACTGAAATCCAGGGACTCCTCGCTGTTGGTGAGTGGCGTCTGAGGACAGTGGGGAGAGACTACGCGTCAGTGCTAGGCCTTCCAATCCAGCTCCCGGTCCCCACCCCTCCCTCATCACTCCTACCCCTCGCCCACTTCCCGACTCCAGATACATCCATTTAGTTATTCATTCACCAAATACAGTAGTACCTCCCTTATCTGAAAATATTACAAGGAAAATTCCGGAAATGAACAATTCCTAAGTTTTAAATTGCGCGCCACTCTGAGTACTGTGATGAAATCTTGCGCTGAAATCCTGGGACATGAGTCATCCTTTTGTCCAGTATCCATGCTGTATATGCTTATACGCTACCGAGCCATTAGTCACTTACTAGGCATCTCAGTTGACAGATCCACTATCCCAGAGTTCGTGTGCACATAACCCTTATTTTACTTAATAATGGCCCCAAAGCACAAGAATAGTGATGCTGGCGATTCAGATATGCCAAAGAGAAGCCACAAGTGCTTCCTTTAAGTCAAAAGGTATGTATATACGTATGTATGTATGTATGTATGTATAGGAAAAAATATAGTATGCATGTATATAGGGTTCAGAACTACCCACGGTTTCAGGCATCCACTGAGGGTCTTAGAAAATATCCCCCATGGATAAGGGGGGACAACTGTAAACAAATGCTCACTGAGCACCCCGTGTACCCAGCGTCACCTCTACCCCACCCTGCTGCCCTACCACCAGACCTCTGTCTTCCTTCCAGACGCAAGCATTGCATCCCCACAGTTGAGAACCCCCAGCTCCTCCTACTGTTTACCCAGGGCCCAGGTAAACCACCTGGAAGAGCATGAGGAAATGAGACAAGAAAGGTCAGGAAGTGAGTGGCTGGAACTCCTGCTCCTGGGCCAGGGTCTGTCCCCAGCCACAGGGCCGTGGGCAAGCCTCCTGCCCTGTGTGAGCCTCAATGCAGCCTGGTATTAACAGAAACCTTGGAGCCAGACTCCTGGATTCAGATCTCTGCTCCTCCATTTATTATACTAGCCGTGTGACCCCAAATATGTGATTTAATCTCTTCCTGTCTCAGCTTCCTTGTCTATAAAATCTGTAAAACACTCAAGAGTACCAATTCAGGCTTTTGGAAGGATTACGTGAGTTAATATACATTGAATGTTCAAAGCCCTGCCTAGCATATAGTTGTGTGTACATGTTACCTATTATTACTCATCTGTGAAACAAAGGGCGGCTGCTTGCTGGAAGGCCCCTTTCCTCTCTGAAATGCTGCTGCTAGCTCATAATACTGTAAGAATGAGTAAGGCTTGGTGGCACACAGGACGGACTCCAGAAGACAGGGTTTATGTGGAAACATGGGTTAGCAATGTTTCCTGCCCTTGGTATCAATTGAGCCATCCAGGACTCCCCAGCCTGTCGGCCATGAAGCCCCTACCAACCCTTCTTTTCCTGCCACCCGAGAACTGGAATTTGCGGACACCCCTGACAGGATGCCCTACCCTCTAAGAGCCCCTACCCAAGGCTGTGGACTTCGCAGTTTACGAAGCACGACCGTCTCTGTGATTCCCTCTGATCCTATATTATATTAAATAGGATCAGATGTGAACTGGACGGGGTAGGTATTATCTGTCCTCTTCGTTTTCCGAGGAAACAAAACTTGAGGTAACTCGGGTAACCCCCACGTAACTCAGTCACACGTACTTGGGACATGCAGATGGCCATGGATGAACTCGAGCTCCTACCAGAAGTGCTCATATCCTTGGTCTCATTCCATCCGCCACACCTGCCCCTTTTCCTCTCCCTGCTCCCTTCTTCTCGCCAGCACTCTCTCTCCTGCTTTCCCATCTGCACTCAGGTCCCTGAAAAGGATCCGGCTGGGAAACTGGGGACAACCAGGCATGGGGCCAGAACCCCCTCCCTGGTCCTGGCATCTTCTACCATGTACCAGGCAAAGGCCTGAGGTCTGGCAAGTATAGGCTCCTGGCCCAGCATTGGGCGGAAGTCACTAGGTGTCCCCAGGGTATCCCTGCCCGGGTCATGGGGCCCAGCCCAGTGCCAGACACAGAGCCCTGGAGACTTAGCAACAGGAAACGAGGAGGAGATGGAGGAGGAGCCGAGGAAGGAGGAAGGGCAGGAATGCTACCCAGCCAGCCCCCTGAGTTGGAACAAACAGTGCCGAGTGCTAATGACTTGTTGTTGTTCATGTGAAAATGCCCAGGTGGCCCCAGTCGCTGCCCCAACTCCCACTGGTGCCCACAACCCCGGCTCCAGCACACGCTCCCTTCCTGGTATTATTCTGACCCTGGAGGGCACATCAGGAGGGGAGGTGCCAGGTCATGTGGCCAGGCCGGTCACAACCCAGCTCCCAAATCCACAGGCCTCGCTTAAACCATTTCCTGTCCTGCCCCAGGGGATGGGCACGAGGCTCAGAGGCTGGGGGCTCTGGCCCGTCAGAGCGAAGGGACATGAAGGCAGCCCTCTCATTGTGCCAAGGAAAGCAGGTGCCAGAGATAAAGCCACTTACCCAAAGTCACACACTGCTAGAAATGGAAGATCCTACCAAATAACTGCTACCAAGGCTGACCCTGTAAGTCGGTGTTTGTCTCCTATTTCGCAGTGGAGAGGAGGTTCAGAGGTTAAATAACCTGCCCTGAGAGGCGGTAAGTAAGAGCACCAGGATTCACTCCATGCCCGTCTGATTCGAAAGCCCACATTCTTAGCCACTCTGCCCGGCCATCTCCATGACACGTACCTCATGTCTCCCTCACTGTGCCATGGAAGCTGAGATGATAGAGGTATCCTGCCCTCAGGAATGCGGCATGGGCAAGTCAGCTTGGAAAACACTGGGTTAAACGAAGTTCGATAGGTTTATTATCATAGCCCCTCTGGGCCCCTACCCCGTCCTGTGTACTAGGAACCCCCTAGGATCAGGGTTGGGGTACTATTCAGGGCCAGTGGCCAAGTGTGTGGGCTCTGGAGCTGGAGGCCTGGGTTTAAATCCTTGTTCTCCCATTACCAGTTGGTTGTGTGACCTTGGGCCACTTATCAACGTCTCTGTGCTTCAGATTCCTCACCTGTAAAATGGGGTGGTGATAACAGTACCGACCCATAGAGTTATTAGGAAGATCAAATGAGTTAATACTAGCAAGTGCCTGGCTTGTTGTAACTGCTTTGTAAATGTTAAAGAAATGTTCCTTGGCTGACCCTGTCCCTGATCTGATGACCCTGAGTGTCCGTTAAGGGGTTCTCAGTGGGAAAGAAGTAGCTGGGACGGGTCGGGCTGGAGGCCCTCACCCACTTTCTCCTCTCATGCCTGGACAGGAAGGACTCAAGTTGGAAGAGAAGGTGCTAGCTAGCTCCCCTGGCACCGGTGCCATGGCCTGCCGCACCCTCCCTCCCCGTCACTGAGTGTCAGAGCCCCACTGGCAGGTAGGCACAGAGCCAGGCAGCCGCGTGGGGACCTGTCAGACCAGTTCCTTTAGCCCATGGTTAGGGTCTCAGGCCCAGAATGTGCTGTGCATGGTGGGACAGGGAAGGATGCAGGGGTGGGGTGATGCTTTGGGGTGTCAGTGTTACAATGTACAGCATGAGAAAGTATCCATGGGCTTGGACTCTGCAGCCAGATTACCCGGGACCAAAGTCCAGCTTTGTCCCTTACTTAACAGCTACGTAACCCTGGACCTGTCACTTAGCCTCTCTGTGCCTCTGTTTTCTCATCTCTACAATGAGATGATGACACTAACACCTGCCTCACAGAGCTGTTGTGAGAGCATTCGATAGGACAAAGGTAAAGCTCTTATAATAGTGCCTGGGACATAAGTACTAGATAACTTAGCTACTACCATTATTTGGACAAGTTAGATGAAAGCATGTTTTCTGAGTCAGAGCATAGAGACACCACCCCCAAAACAATCACTCAAAGAGAAGCATCCACGCTTCTCTGAGTTCGTGAGACCCACCAGATGTCATCCTGATCTTGCCCCTACCTCTAGACAGATTGATCCCTCTGTTCACCCCCAGACACCAGGCAATCTCCTCTCCCCGTCATGTTTTCCAGAGGAGATGTTCTTCCATCCCATTCCAGTGTCACCTTTGCCAGAGTTGGTAAGTCCTTCCTATATCTAACCTCAGGCCCTCTTGCTGTAACCTGCTTTCATTTTCACTTGTCCTGGTCCAGTAGGAACAGAAAGTGCTCTCTTCAGGCCTCAGGAGGTTGATGGGTTTCCCCCTTGATTTTCTAAGAGGCAGGCTTGACCTGCATAACTCCCAGCACTGTCCTCCCAGGACGCTGGGCTCCACCCCCTCTCAACATCCACCCTTCACCCTACTTATGCATATTCCCGGCCTGGCACTTGTCCCTCATGTGAGCTCTTCATAGGCCTACAGCTTTACAGGTACCCAGAACCTCTTAAACACAGAAGCAATGGGCTGAAGCCACCCCACCCTCACTCCCCAGAGCTGGTCATTAGGAGAGGGTGCGGGCCCTGCCCCTAGCCCTAAATATCTAAGTTCCTTCTAATCACTAATCTCCACTTGCCCCCCTACTTGGCAGGGGAGGGGCCTTGTTTCTGTGCCTTTGACCCCATTTACACTCCAGCAACCCTCACCCCCACCCTTCCGGCCTCCCCAAGCACACCAGCACTTCCATTCTGGGAGGTCTGGGGAGTCAGGAGACAGCCTGGCGGCCTCATCCATCACCCCCCCCCCAAGACTTGGTCCCAGAGGATCCTCTAGTGACCTCACTGTCCTGGCACCTGACCTTCCCCCCACTCCCCACCTTGCCTCTACAAGCTGGGAAGGGGACAGGAAATGCACAAGTAATTATAGCCTGACAGGGAAGGAGGGAGGGAGTGTTCCAGCCCACTGGCTCCAAGCAGTAGCTACTGCCAATGATTTGGAGGGTGACGGTGGGGACAGCCCAGAAGTGACCGGCTCCCCTGCCCCCTCCAGAGCCTCATCTTGAGCATGACCTAGGCCCAAAAGGCCTCTTATCAGGAAGACTCTGGCAGGGAAGGGTTGGGGGACTGCCACCTAGGTTATCCTCTCAATTCTGATTGCTAGGAGGACCCCCTCATGTTGGCTGGGCTCAGTTCTCTCAGCCTCATGTTTTGGTAAATATAAATGATGGTTGGGAGAGGTAGGAGGAAGGAGGCAGACAGTGGTGGTCATTCTACTCCGTGAGTGAGCTCTCCCAAGTCTGTCCTGCTTTCCCTCCATCCCTCCACCCCTTTACCCGAGTAGCCCACACACACACAGATGGGCACACATAAGACACACACTGAACCTCAGGTGCAGTCACTCTGTAAGTCTGGGTGCTTGGAGAAAGCTTCTCTGCTGATTTGGATCCTGCAACCATTATCCTGTACCCCACTCCACCATTTCCCCCCTCTCCTGCTCTCTCCTTCATCCTTGTAGCTCCAGAGGTGTTCTTCACCGGCAAGGGGTGCTCTGGTCATCTTAGATTCTCCAAACTTCCCAGAATCCTTCCCTGAGCCCCCCCGCAAAGCCAGATGCCAAGCAGTGTTCACATGACCACCTCACCCCAAGATCAAAAAGCAGAATCCATGCAGTTAAATAAGAATGTTGCCACGGTGATGTATCGGGAACAATAACAAAGCTTATCTCACCCCCCACTTGACCTGGCTCCCAGTATTTCATGCATGCCTCCTACCACCCTGGAGAACACACAAGCACCTAACTCAAGGCACACAGAGGTGATGGATAAATGACAAATCCCTTGCCTCTTCCCCAGTGCCTGAATGGGGGCACTTGGGCACCACATGCACACAGACACATAGTGCAGCTGTGTGAGCCACCCACACACACTGCAGCCAAGCTGCCTGACCCATTGTCCACCAGGTCCACCAGGCAGTACACCCCCAGAGCAAGCTGGGCCACCAGCAGCATGCCCATACTCCTAATCCAGGCCCCCCTCCAGCCCTGGTCCTTGGCCTGGGCAAGCGATGGGCACTCACCCAGCGAAGCCCCTGGATGCGGCTGGGGCGCTGGTGCTCAAGCAGCAGCTGGTAGGAGCAGCTTCGGGGCCGGTACATCCTCCTCAGCACCATGTTGAGCAGTGTCCCCTCCGGTACCACGTCCGGAAGGCCTCCCACCTGTGGTGCTTCCAGAGCTGGGCTGTCTTCCACAGTCAGGCCCACCTGCCAGCGGTTCTCACCTGGCCAGCCCACCTGTGACGCGCGAAGGAAGGCGGACAACCATGGGGCTGGGGCAGCTGGACCAGGGCACAACTACCCCAGGCAGCACCGCTTCCTCAGAGTCCTCTGGACTGGTCTGGCGGAGGTGCTGCAACCCCGCCAGGAGCAGGGGGAGGGACAGGAAGACCTTCACTGGGGCCTGCCGGTCTGGCGCACTTAGGGGTCTCCAGCTGGCGAGAGATCGGGCCCTCCTTCCCGGTCTTCTTTGGACTTATGTCCCACCCCGCAGCCCAAGTCCCTGCGAGGATCTCCACCATCTCCCAGTCTGAGGCTATGGACTCTCTGGATCCCCCAGAAATGCAGCTTCAGCTCAAACCTTTCTCCCCTCCTCCCTCACCCCGACCAACCCTCTCTCTCTCACCCAAACTCCCCACCGTGTCAGCTTCCTCTCCTGCCCCTCCTCGCCCCTGCCCCCCTTACTCACCTTCATGTTCCTTCTCAAGCTCGCCTAGCCGTTCAGGCTCTAGCAAAAGGCTGGGGGGACCCCCAGCGAGCCCCGGTCAGCTCCAATAAAGGGATCCTGGAGGGGTGCGGGCTCTAAGTCCCAAGCGCAGTGACCAAGGCCAATTCCTAGCTGGCCCGGCTGTTAGAGCAGCCAGAAGCAGGGCTGGGCGGAGAGGCTCCTCTTGGGTGGACAGAGGGCTGGGGGGGGGGGGAGTCCCCCCCAACAGCGACCAGGAGCCCCGATCCTTCGCCTCCGTCCCAGACGAAAGAGCCAGCTGGCACGGGGCACTGAAGCGAGGCTACAGCTGGCACTGGTCCGAGCGGGAGCTGTCACACCCCCTGAGCTGCCCGCCCCCTTCCCCTTCCCGGACCCGCTGAGGGGGCGGAGAGGAGGCGCTCTGCGTTCGCGGTCCGGGAGCGCGTAGGGCAGGGAACTTGCAGGGGTAGAGTCGGGACTCTAGAGTAAACAGAGCGGGCACGAGCTGGAGCCCTGAGAAAATCCAGGGCCCAGGAGCAGCCCTGGGATGTGTGGCGGGGCTGCAGGACCGGGGTGTCCGGGTAGGGGCAGTGAGTGGCTGCACCCGCCGCCACGTGGCCAGGAGGAGAAATGCAAACAAGGAAACGCGGGAAGGGGGAGGGGGGTGAGTCATTGTGACCCCACCCGGGAGGGAAATCCGGGCTGGGGCCGCTTCCCGGCCGGGGGCGTCTCCCTCTTGTTTCGGTTCAGGGTCTCGAATAGTCCGGGGGAGGGTTTGGGCTGCTTTCCCGTGGGGAATCCCACTGCCCAGCCTCCCACCGCTGCGCTCTCGTACACACATCCCATCCCCCTACCCCCTGCCCTACACACACACACACACACACACACACACACACACACAGGGGGGCGTGGTTGGGGAAATTGAGGCTGAAGAAGGACTGCGTCCCGGGGTGGATGGAGGCCACAGCTGTGGGTGAGCTTCAAGGAAAGAGCGGGATTTAGGGGGCCACGCCCCACACCGCGCTCCCCCTGGCTGCCTGGAGGGTGGAGGTGCAGCCCTGGGACTGCAGTCCGGTGTAGACTCTGTACCAAAGCTTGTCGCCTCCTCAGGCCTCAGTTTCCACCACCGCGCAGGTGGCCCAGCGCCGCCCTTTTCACACCACTCCTGCCTCTGAGAGGGCGGAGAGACAGTGGCTCCGCGACAGCGACTCCCGCGGCGCCGGGTAATTGCTCAGCAAGTTAACCAGGGTTTTGAAAAGAGGCATAAGCCCCGCCCCCCGCTTTCTAGGACTTGTTCCCTTTTGGCCCCATGTCTGTCGCTTTCCCTTTGCTGCTGAGCCTCCCTGGACTGGAGAAAACACATCTCTAACAATCCATCCCCTTGGTGGGGGACGCCGAGCCCCCATCTTCCACCGACTATTATTTTCATGGAGCTGGGCTGGGGAGAGGTTCAATTGTGATGAAAATCTCAGTTTTAATGTGTATTTTTAAAAATTTTTCCCAGGAGCTTATCAAATCCAAGTTCCATTTCCCCAAATTCAGAGTTAGTCCTAGTGGTATGAAATGTAAAAATCTAGATTTCAAATAAACACCCCCAAGTTATCTGCTGTGTACACACTTTAAGAAACAATGGTGGAGTCTTAAACGCCCCTCCAGAAAAGGCAAGGGACCTGAGAAGGAATCTGGCCCCAAGCCCAAACCCACCCACCCAAGTTCTGGGAATCTGGAAGAAGAAAGACCAGCTTGGATATTGGCAAGAAGGGATAACTGGCTGGGGTCACAGGTGTGCTTGGGGAAGAGTGTTCAGGGGGAGTGTGGGGTGGGGTGGGGGAGTGAGTTGGAAGTTTCAAGTTGCTGTGGCCAGTAACCTGGTCTAGAAGCTCTTGCAGGAGAGTTTCCAAAGACTATCAGTAGGGTCCCCCATTTCCTGTTCATACTGGCCCCTACTTTTGGCAGGTGGAAAAGGAACCGGGGAATGAGGCAGGACTTCTGCTTCCAGAGACCTCTCAGCGGGCCACAGTAGCCTGGAAGTGCCTGGCACAGTTGCAAGTGCTTCATGTATATGTAATCTCTGCCTATGAAGTAGTACTACTGTTATTCCCACTTTACGGATAGTGAAACTGAGTCTCAGAGGTATTAAGTAACTTGCCCAGATCAAACAGCTAGTAAATGATGGAGCTGGAGCTTGAACCCGGGTTGCATGGCTGCACTTAACCGCATGCCATACTGTATCGTGTATACATCACATTCATTCTTCTAATCTGAACTATATGTCTAAGAGAGGAAGCTAAGGAAAGAGAAATTGAGGGGTGGGTGCAAGGATCTAAAGAAAGACATTTAAATCTGTGAAAATGAAAGTGTCCCATACCTACTTCCCCCCCATCTATGTTTCCCCTTAACACTACCCTTTCTTTGCCTTTCTTTTTTCACATCTCTTTCTCATTTCTCTCTCCTGAGAGACTGAGAAGATGGCCTGGGGTGATTACCTGTTCCCTGGTAGCCAGGGCAGACCATCGGGGTTGTACCTTCCACTTGCCTCATTCTTGTAACTGACAGGCAAAGCCCCCTGCCTCCTGTCAAGGCAGATGATGGGGCAGGTTTCTAGGCCTCGGGATTCCTAGGTGGGGGCGAGGCAGTGGAATGACTGCTCAGTAGATATTTGATTGAGGCTGAGGCCTGGAGGGGGCAGGGGACTAGGAGAGTGTGTCTGAGGAAGACAGTCCAAGCCAGGTGATGAGTCATCTTGGAGACAATCCTGCCGTGTCCTGGTGCAGCCTCCACCCCACCCCACCCCCGCCCCCCGACTGTCATTAGATGCCTGGTAGGTGTGTTAGACAGATAAACAATAATAACAATAGTTAACATGCACCAGGCCCTGTTCTTGATACTTTATATATATTCACTGATTTAATCATTACAACAATCCCGCGATAGTTATTATTGTTATCCCATTTAACAGATGAGGAAGCTGAGAACAAAAAGGTCAAATGACATGTCCAAGATTTCACAACTAGGAGGATGTGGAGCAGTGAGAGATTCTATCCAAGCATTTAGAGTCTGTGTGACTTACCACTCTGCAATCCTGCCTCTCAAATATACTAACAGTTCCCACCAAGAGGGAAAAGCCCACATCTAGAGTCATTTCCCCCACACCTTGGTGCCCAGGCTGCAGAGGTGGGAAAGGAACAGGCAGATGATGGAAGCTGAAAAGCAGGGCCCCTTAACAGAGTCTACCCAAGCAACTTTTTTGCCCCATTCCCTTCAGGTGGGTAGCAAGGGACTGAAGAGTCTACCAAGGAATAGTCAAGGAGGGTGAATGGGTTAGAAGGACTTCTCAGACCCTGGCTTTGGTTCTGGGCTGTATGTCTTCCCCCAGGCCTCTTTGCTAAGCTCTATACTGTTGAGCCCACAGGTTCCTGAATCTCATAAGGTGGGTCTAGAACTCCCTTCCACCCAGGCCTGCCCCTCCTCCTGCCCTGCCCCTCTCAGCTCCCTGCTCCAGGAGCCCCACCACTGCCTAATCAAGGGACCTCATTCCCTCCTTCTCCCACATCTAATCAGCCACCAAGTCAGGTTGAGTCAACAAATGAATGATCTCTCGCGTCCATCCCTTATGCCCCATTCCTACTGCAACTGCTCTAGCCCAGGGATGGTGTCTTCTAGCACTATGTGCAGGGTACGAGGTTTGACCTTTTCTGACATCATCTTTTAATCCTCAGAACAATCCCTATTTACATGTGAGGACACAGGCTCAGAGAGGTAGAGTAACTTGCGCAAGGTCACACATTGAATTAGGCAGAGCCAGACTCAGGCAGTCTGACTGCAGAGACCACACTCTTCACCACGATTTTCTACTGCCTCCCTGATCACTCGTCTCCACCTTGCCTTCCTCAGCCCTTCCTATGTAATGCCACAGAAGTCTTTAATGCAGTCTACAACACTTACTGTAAGTGCTGGGAACTCTGCTGTACACTGGAGAGCTAAAACGGAGCAGACCCTTAGCATCAGGATGGTGGAGTCCAGCAAGAATTTCTTGTATCTCCCTAACACAGTAATCTGTTCAAGCCTCCCTACCCAGCACAGTGTCTGGCATAAAGCAGGTGCTTAATGAATATGGGTGGAAATGAAACGAATGGGAACTGTGGGCACGGTGGGAGGTCCGCTGGTGCCTGCTGAGGGCTGCAGCCAGGGCAGGGTGGAAGGGAGAGGGCGGGTTTTTCAGTTCATTTACAGGGCATTTTGTTCCATCTTCCTCCCTCTTTTCTGCTTCCTTGTCTCCTACTCGTTTCTCCTTTTGTCCTGTGCTGCACACTTTGCTCACAGACTCAGCTGTGTCATTTGAGGTTGATTGGTAGGATGGAGAGTGGGAGGTTGGAGGAAGTTTTAACTAACAGGCTCCAGTGGACCGGGCCTCCTGCAGAAAGGGCCAACTTGGCTACGAGATGATGTGAGGGCTGTGCCTGGTACCTTGGCTGCTGCAGCCTCCTGCGGCCTTCCGGGGACTCTAACTTGGCCGTGGGTGACTGCCATGGAGAGGGACTGAGAAGAGAAGTCATTGATCCTCACGTGGGCTCTACCTTCTGGCTCTGGAAGAGTCAAGGTCCTCTGACGCTTGCCCAGGTTCCTTCCCCCAAGGGTGGTTCCAGTCCAGTTCTTCCATCTCCTCCCTGCCCATTCCTGGGGTGGGGGCAGAGGCAGGGAGCTGGAATGCTGATGGGTACTAAGCCAAACCTCCCTAGGACTAGTAGGTCACAGCCAGTCACTCATGAGCCACTTACAACCATGATGGAGCGGGGAGGCAGGGGAGAGATGGGCTCCTGCCTTCTCCAGGTGGGGGAGGTGGGCAAGCTGGAGGGAGGTTCATGAGGGCTGGACACGCCTGGTGACCATCGGGGAGATGAATGAAGCAAGAGCAGGGACCTCATACTTTTCTTGAGGCACATTCTTCTGGCTGGTACTCAAACTACCCATGTGTGACCGGGGCAAGGAAGCAATCACTGAGCAGACCTGTGGTGGTGGTGAAGGTGGTGACCGTGGGGTAAGGAGAGGCTGGGAGAGCAGGAGAAAAGGCTGGGGCAGGTCAGGAGCTATGGTAAAGGGAGGGGAACAGGCCTGCCTACCAGGCAAATTTGGGGTTATATGAACATGCAAACATTAGTATCTGATGTCTTCCTCCAGCTGCTGCTTTTCAATTATATGTGTATGTGGCAGTACGTGTGTTTCAAATCCCCAGGAGATACTGCATCTGACCTTGAGTGATCAGTGTTCTAAAATGGCAGCTCCAGTCCGGTTGTGGCACTTTCCCTCAGCCTCAGAGCGTCTCTCCTTTTCCCTCACTCCTGTACCCCATCCCAGTTTTCAGCATACACTTACCTTACACGACTACCCCACGCCCCAGCCTCCCCAGGGCTGAGCACCCACTCTGCCTCCTCCTCCCTCTCCCTTCCCAACATTCCCAGCCGCCCCAAACCTGAGTTTCAAACACTCCCATCTTCCAAACCATCCTGGGCCTATGGCCTTTGTTCAAAACTCAAACTCGTGTTTCAGAGACTTGGCATGGCAGCTACAGGGGCCTGAGTGAGGGATCCTGGTGAGCCCGGAGCCCTGCTCATAGATACCTGGATCTATCCGGATTGAGAGCACTGGCTGAGAAGGGGGCCAGAATGTCGATAATCAGGCCAGCAGGCCAGGGAAAGAAGCCCCTTCCTAGCATCAGAGCAGACCCCCGTCCTGCCCCTAAATCCCACTCAGGAAATGCTGGGGCCACAGAGGAAGCTGAACATCCAAAGACTTCCGGGCACCAGACCCACAGCCCATTTCCTCCCTCCAGAGAGGACACAGTGAAAGCCCAGGAAAGGCTGCAAAGATGGGGTCCAGAGCAGGAAGCGGAGAGAAATGGGAAAGAGAGAGAAGTCTGCAGTTCTGAAAGCTGCAGGTCACTCCCTTTCCTCCTGGTGTCAGCCTTTCCCATCCTGATGGAGAGGCTTCACCTGCGGCTCAGATGTCCCATCTCAGGCCTCTGGGAAGTTCTTCCCTCTCTTGGCTGCCCCTCCTAGCAGAAGCCTTGAATTCAGGCCTTGGAATTCCTAAATCCTGATTTAATCTTCCCTGAGGCTTCAGTCCCACCCCCCACCCCACCACCCCAGCTCCTCAGGCCATAGCTGAGGGTGCCTGCTGGGCCCCTGGGAGCCAGGCAAAGCAGCAGCAACCCCAGCCTCATTCTTCTCCACTGTTAGAACCCCAGCCTATGCCAGGGTTCCCCCTTATTTCCCTGCCAAACTCCTGGGACTCACCACAACTAAAATTAAATCATAGCCTAATTATTATTAGGGATCCATCCTCCAAAAGAATGTAAGTTCCCAGAAGGCAGGAAATAGCTTTGCTTTGTTCAAGGCTGCATGACTTGCACAGTCGGGCACAGTTGGGACCTTGGACACAGAGGGCCCTCCAGAGAGGTTTCTTAAGTTCAATGGCAGGTAAACTCATTTTACCTCCTTCATGGTTCCCCCAGATCTTTCTTCCTGGTACCTTCCACCCAGTTCTTGACCAACCTCCATTCCTCACACTGCCAGTCCTTCCTCTCCCTCCTCCAGGAAGCACCTCACATGTGGCCACTTGAACCTCTCTGGGGTGCTACTCTTGGGCCCCATGCTCTGCACTGAGCACAGATAACAGCCTTATTTTCTAGTCCCTTTATTTTACCCAGTGCCCTTGCAGCTGGACTAGAGGTGTATTGATTAAGCCTCTGTGGTGACTTTCTCATTCAGTAAATCCAACCCCCAAATTCTAATATACCGGGGCAATATGTACTTATCCCCGTGCCGGGCTCTGTCCTTTTGGAAGAGTTAACGCCCTGCCCTCCTGCCCTCAGCCTTAGTATTCTCTCCCTCCCCACGGCACCAGGCGCAAAGCCACGCAAAGGCGAACTGCAGGCTTTACCTCTCTCCCTCACTCTCTCCTCTCCCCTCCCCTCACCGAACAACAACCTCCCAGTGAAAGGGAAAGGAGAGCTGGAGTAGGTACCTTGAGTAGGGGTGCTCAGGTCAGGAGCCGGAAGTCATCAGAGAACATTAGGAGAGGTGAGCAGGCCTGGGCTCCTCCACGCTGCCCTCCCAAATGCTATGCAGCTGTGATAACTCACACACGTCCCCCCTCTCCCCGCCTCGTTGCCTCTAGCCCTGTCTCGGATGCTCATGAAGCCCTTGAGCTCGACACCTGTTGCTTCCGCTCAGCATCTTCTCACTCTGCATCCTGCCCTCTGTGTGGACCTTCTGCTGTCAGTGGGCAGGCAGAGGAAGTGGGGCTGAGAGAGAAGCCAGGCTCCGAGCAGTTTCACTCTAGCCCTGAGAAGTGAAGATATTCCCCTTTAGGGGCAGAAGGCAGCCATAGCCCTGGGGAGCAGCACTGGGATACCAAAGTAAGCCCCAGATCTGAGCTCTCAACTCAGGACCCTATCCTATAGCCTGGGCAGCTGGGATGCTCGTGAAGGGCCAGCCAACTTCTCCCTGCAGTGATCGCTCCTCCTCTCTAGAACAGTCCTTTCTTCTCTGTGGTCTGCAAGCCTGACCTCAGGAGGAAGACGCAGCTGCAGGGGCGGGGGAGGGCAGGTGGGTTGGGGACAGGGGATCCACCTCTGTGTCAGGCACAGCCTCGGGCTGTCTTACCCAGGGTCCTCAACCTTGAGCTCCACACGGGCTAGGGGTGGGCAAGGGGACCACGTAAGGTCTGGGGAGAATCAGGTGGAACTCACCACCTAAATTCACGCACAGGAGATTCTGGCCCAACTTTGCAAAGCTGGATCTCATGGCACAAGGTTGGGGAAGGCTGCCCCCTAGAGCCAAGATCAAAGAATTCTTTATGGACAGCTAGTCGGTTGTTTTCTTTATTCATTGTACAAATATTTATTGAGTTCCTAGCTATGCACCTAGTATTAGACTAGGTCCTGGGAACGCAGAAGTGATCAAAGCAGGAAATAGGGTGACTAACCATCACGGTTTGCCCTAGACTGAGGGGTTTCCTGGGACGTGGGACTTTTAGTGGTAAAACCAGGACAGCCCTGGACAAACTGAGATGTTGGTCCCTAACAGATAAAGCCCCTGCCCTCCTGGAGGTTATATTCCGGTGAGGTGGAAAGGGTGTAGATGGAAAGGATAAACAAATACATAAGACAATTTCACATAGTATAAGTGCTATGGGAAATAAAACAGATGAGGGCTTGTACTTTAGATGAGGAAAACAGAATTTCCTCTCTGAGGAGGTAACATTTGAGCTGAGACTAGAGTGGAGAAGGGGTCAGTCTTCTGGGCACTCAGAGAAGAGCTTTCCAGGCACAAGGTACAAAGACCCTGAGGCAGGAACAAACTTGACACCTTCGAGAAACAGAAAGAGGGCCAATTTGGGAAGTGAAATGCGCCGGGCTGAGACTTGTTGGAGTTGGCGAGGCCCTGATCAGTTCACCCTAAGAGCTACGAGAAGCTCCTGGAGGAGCTGAAGCAGGGCAGTACCATGTTCTGCTTGTCATTGTTAAAGATCATGACAGCTGCTGGGTGCAGAATGAATTGGAGAGGAAAGAATGAACAGAAGAGGACCAGTTAGGAGACTGTTGCAGGGGGGCAATGAAGGTGATGATGGTGGCTGGACTAGGGTGGTGGTAGAGAGATGGAAAGAAAGGACAGGGCGACCCAACGGTACTTGCTAATGAATTGGATGCAGGGGGAGAAGGAAAGGGAGGACTCAGTAATAATGCCGAGGGTTAGGGCTGGAGCCGTGGTAAACAAGGACACGCCCCTGCTGTGTGGGGATTGAGGAGTAGAGAGGAGGAAGCCCTGACAAGTCCAATAAATTCAATCACTGAAATATAGCCCGGTGGGGGTAACCTTGACGTAGCATTATGGGAGGAGATATATGTCTAGAATGTGCCTCCTTTGGGGAATCGAGGAAGAAATGTCTTAGGAAGCAAGATCTCTGTGGGTGGGAGTGAGGGTCTGTCTTACTGTTGGTGGGGCCCAATTCATAAGTGACGTCAGAGGGATTGATAGTTCAGACAGGTTATCCATATAGTCCTAAGATATATTTACACGACCTGAAATGGAATGAGGGATGGTTTATTCAGGCAGTAAGGTTAGCTGTAATAAACAACCCTGAAGTCTCCGAGGCTTAGCCCAACAAAAGCGTATTTCTCACATGTTCCAGTCCAAAGAGGGCCTGGTGAAGGAGGGGATGGTTCTGCTCCATTCATTCATTCAAGGGGCCCAGGCTCTTTCCATCATTTGATGCTTCTCTCTTCAACATGTGTCCTCTAAGATCATCACAGAATGGGAAGAAGGAATAGAGGATGCATGGGAGATTTTTATGGGTCCAGCCCGGAAATGGCACACATTGCTTTTGCTTTGATTCCGTGGCTCAGAACTGCATCCCATGACATCAATTGAACTGCAAGGAGCTGGGAAGTGTTTAAAGTTCAAATTTAGTAGGTCATGTGCCAGAAGAGCAGCTAATGGTGAGCATTAGCAGTTTCTGCTGCAGGCAGGGAGTGTGGCTGCTGTCTGTCTTGGGGGTGACAGTGGTGGGCACTGACAGGGGATGGGCCGTGGTGTCTGTCTTGGGTTGGGATGAAAGTGTGCTTTTTGGAAGTACCTTGGCGAGGAAGATGATATGGGAAGAAATGGATGTATGGTGCACAGCCGTGTGCTTTGTAGCTCCATAATCATTCCGTTCTTTCCCATTCTCCTGGCCTTTCTCCAGGTAAGATCTTAAGGAACCCACCCCTTGTCACCTAAATAGCCTTGTATATGGTTTCTCTTCTACAATTTTTTTTTTCCTATCAAATAAAACCTGGATATCACAGTCTAACCAGTTTTCCCAAGACATGGCTTAGGTCGTGCAACTCCTGTTCAATAATAACAATAGCAATCATTTCAACAACAGCAACAAAACTTTGTTGGATTACTGTGTTGAATGCTTTAACTATCGAATCTCAATATACCTTAACCATTATAACCAGCCTATGAGGTAACATCGTCCTCATTACATAGATGGAGCAACAGGGGTTCTGAGAGTTTCCTGTGCGGTAGCCACCAGCTACGTGTGATTATTTAAATTAAAATAAAAAACAATAAAAAATTCAGCTAGCCACATACCAGATACTCCATAGACACATGTGACTAGTAGCACAGATACAGAAAATTTTCCTCATGGCAGAAAGTTCTATTGAATTAGGGGAACTGTCCAGGGTCACAGAGTAAGTGGTGAGCCTGTCTGAATGTAAAATACCTTCAATGGCTCCATATTGCTTCCACAATTAAGAAAAAGTTTCAGCCTGCTCTTAACTTTCTTGTACAACTGGAGCCCAAGCTGCATAATTATTTCCTCATTACTTTCTTGCACAATCTCATGCTCCAGGGTAACAAGTTTGCTCCCTACTCTCCAATACTCCTAATATGTCCACTCATAATATTTTTGCTCTCCTCCTTTCTGTCTGCCCAGTTAATTAATTCCTACCCGACCTTTAAGGTTCAAATAGTTTAAATATCTCTTGAATCAAATTCCTCATTTTCATTCTCACTGCCTCCGCCTGAACCACCTTTCAGACTCCTCCTCATCATCTCTCGCCATGGCAGCTGCTCTGCTGCCATGGCAAGAGATGTCTTGCGGACATTTATTGAGCACCTACTATGTGCTAGGCACTCTTCTGAGCACCAAGTCCTCACCACAACACTTAAAGTAGATATCACTGCTGTTCTCACTTTACAAATGGGATAACTAAGGCATAGAGAGATAAAGGACTTGTCCCAATGATCTCCCTGCTTTCTAGTGTTTTCATAAGCACTCCAGCCTTACACTAGTACCCTGGCCACATTTCTAATTCCTTCCCTCGCCTGGCTCTATAGGTAAGGGAACAGCCTTTTTAGCAGAGCAGGCAAGGCCCTTTATGTTCAGAATATTTCTAACCTCCAAATCCATCACTCCACCTACAGACCACAAACTACTTACAGTTTCCTGACCTGCCATGTTATTTCTTCCCTCTGGGCTACATACATGCTGTTCCCACTGCCTGGAGTGTTATCCCAGCCAACCAGCTCTGAGAAGCCATCCAGGGCAATACACTCTGGACCATGGGCCTCACTTCCTCCTCTGAATGTCCAGCTCTTACTCTCTCCATCAGCGGCTCCCAGAGGAGGGCTGGGTCGCTGAGTTCACCACATTAAAATCACTTCTCATGGGAGGCCAGTTGGTACAGTGGTCAGAGCGTGGTGTTCATAACACCAAGGTCGCTGGTTTGGTTCCCACATGGGCCAGTGGGCTGCGCCCTCCGCAACTAGATTGAAAACAACGATTTGACTTGGAGCTGAGCTGCGCCCCACCCCCCCACAACTAGATTTCAAAACAATGACTTGATGTGAAGCTGATGGGTCCTGGAAAGATACGCTCTTCCCCAATATTCCCCAATTAAAAAAAAATCACTTCTCATTAAAAAATATAATCCCAAGATTCTAAATTAATGGGTTAGGAATGGAGTCTGGGGTCTTTTTCTTTTTTAAGAAGCTCCTAGACTATTCTGAAATGAGACAAATATGGTTTACAATGGTTTCCATCACTCATCCAGCAATTAGTTAATCATGCGCTGCCTAGATTTCTTGTGCTTGATCATTATTTAGTGCTTACCTTCATTCACTCACATTCATTTTTTCTTTTAATTTTGATAGTGAAAACATATTGTATTTTAATACAATAGCTGCCAGCAATATACTGATTCCACAGAGACAAAAGAAAATATAAGCATTCTTTAATAAGCTTGCAGTTGTCTTTTCAAGTAATTCTAAAGAAAATACTCTAATTCTGTTCAACATTATGACTTGGGGGGTTGAAAGTTTTTTCCACGAGAAAAATATAATTTTGACAGCCCCAACCTTGATAATTTTTAAAGAATGGAATAAAAGAGCCCATATAGTATATCAATAAGGAATGCTTCCCTCTCTTTGAATCAAATACTATTATAACCATTGGTTAATCAATAAACTTGATGAAGTGTGTATCAAAATGTTCATGAAAAAATACATTTCTATTTTTTTATCATTTATTACCTTGTAGATATTTTTTAAATGGATCTTTTAAATGCACAGTAATAAAAGCTTAAAAGCCATCTACATGCAACTCTGGAAGAGATTCAAAATCACATTCATTTTTTTCAACAAATGTTTACTAAGGGGCTATTATGTGCCAGGCACTTGTCTAGGTATTGGTGTAAATGAAAGTAGTACAGTTCCTGCTCATGGAGTTTACATTCCGGAGGGTGTGGTAGGCAGAATAATGGCTCCCCAAGAGGTCCATGTCCTAATCACCACCATTTGTGAATATGTTACTTTACATGGCAAAAGAGATTTTGCTGATGTGACTAAGTTAAGCATCTTGAGATCGGGAAATTATTTTGGATTACCCAGGTTCTTCGTCACCATGGTCACTGTAAGGGGAAAACGGGAGGCAGCGGAGTCAGGGAGAGAAGAGATGTGACAACAGAAGCAGAGGTCAGAGAGTAATGTGATTGTTAGCTTTGAAAATGAAGGAATTGGATCATGAGCCAACGGATGTGGGAGGCTCTAGAAAGTGGAAAAGGCAAGGAAACTGAATTTCCCATTGAGCCTCCAGGAGGAGGTCAGCCCTGCTATCCCTTTCGTTTTAGCCCAGTGAGATCCATTTTCGGACTCCTAACCTACAAAACTGAAAGAACACAAGCATGTGTTGTTTTAAGCTATTAAATTCATGGTGATTTGTTATAGCAGCAAAAGGAAATGAGTACAAGAGATGCTGGCAACATATTCTGTGCAGGTATGTGATGGGCCTCCCCAACTAGATTCTAAGAACTTGAGGGCTCTGCTTTGTGTCTGATTTTTCTCTCCTAGCTCCCAGCAGGAAGCTGGGCCTACCTAGTGGGAGCTCAATATACTCCTGCTACAGATTCCAGTCTCTAGAATTGTCTTATTCTGAGGGTGGAGGAGCCGTTTGGTAGGGATTTGGGGTGGGGGGGATGAGGCTTGTGGAAATGAAAGGAAAAGGGAGCTATCAATGAGGGTCAGGTATTTGAGGTTAGAAGGTGCTGATGGCAGGGGTTCTCAAACTTCAGTGTGAAGCATCTTCTGAGATGTGTATAAAGAAAGTCTGGGAAAGGAACCTGGCTGATAGGGCACAAGGTGGAAGGAATCATATTCACTGTGTACTTTCATATTTCCTCATTTTTATATTTTTAACGAGAAATTTCGATCTAAAATTTTAAACGAGAATGTGCTTCCTATTCAGAGATTAAATTTTAAAAGCAGTCACCACCGATGGTTTCTATAAACATGTATTGTCGGCCCCGCCAAGGCCCAAATATCCTGCTATGGTAGGTCTGAGGATGAGCCTGGGACTTGCCTTTTTAACAGGTATCCCCTTGACGGTCAGAGGGCCCAAGGACCTCACGGTGCCAAACTGCAGACGCGCGGTCTGCGGCCCTGGGAGCCAGCGGCCTCCGGCCGGGGAGGGCGCTGTGCCGGCGGCGCGGGGGGCGGGCCGGGGCGGGGCGCCGCGCGGCCAACAGCTCCCGGCTTCGGCTCCAGCTCCAGCTTCGGACCCTGCACCTGTGACTCGCGGCGGCGCTCCTCCGGCCCAGCGTTCGCAGCCCATGGCTCCGTCTCGCATGCAGCTCGGCATCCGCGCCGCCTACTCCGGCCTCAGCGCCGTGGCCGGCTTCTCCATCTTCCTCGTCTGGACAGTGGTCTACAGCCAGCCGGCAACTGCGGCTATGGGGGGACTCGCAGGTACCCCTAGGCGCCCGGGGCGCTGGGGCCCGGCTGCGGGCATGCGGGCGTGGGGAGGCGCTGTCAGCTGCTCCGGAGGCTCCTCGAGGGCGGCGCTTCCCCGGGGAGCGGGTGGGGTGTTTACCCAAAAACATCCATTGGCAGCGCAGGCCCGGCGCGGCCTGGGCATTCTTCGGGTGCCACCGGGACCTGATGCCAGCCGAGCCTTGGCGCGATCCCGGGTGCCGACGTCCGGCTGGGGCTGTTTGCCCAAGTCGGCCGCGCCGCCGCCGCTGCCCGGGTTAGCTCGAGGCCCCTCTGCCCTCCTGCCAATAACAGCGTCCTCCCTGCGCGCCCGCTTCGCTTGCCACCTTCCCACGCTATTACACATTTAGGTGTGAAGACCGCCAAACACACACACCTGTTCTGGGGGATGGGTGAGGGCAGAGAGGGCGTAAGTGGAAAGGATGGCTGGGGTTTCCTGGGGAAGCCCACGTGCCTTCTTCCAGTGTGGACCCCACCACATCAGAGTCCTTCGCGGAGACCTGGAGGACCGCCTAGGGATCTGATGGAAACGGGACATTTTCTCTCCGCTACGTTGGTGTCTCTTTGCCACCACTGTGCTGTGGCTCCTCCACCAAGATCTGCTGAATCCCACTGGCCGCCTTTTCTGTGCCTCAAGGAGGGAAGGGGAGGCGAGTACTAGAGTGAGAACGTGAGTGCCCTGGTGGAGGCCCTGTACTCACCAATGCTCTGTACTAGCTGTGCACCCTTTGGGCATGCCATTAACCTCTCTGTGTTGTAGAACTGATGTGAAGACGGAACAAATATTTTTACTTGCTAACTTTTTTTAAATGCTTTGTATGTGCCAGGCACTGTGCTAAGCAATCTGCTTCCATCATCTCATTTAATCTTTACATTAGTTCTATGAAATAGGCATTATTACTGTGCCCATGTTACAGATAAGCCTTAAACTGAGGCTTAGAGTAAAGTTTGCCCAGGGTTACACAGCTACATAAAATAATGTGTGTGGGAAAAGAATTTGGGGGAAAAAATACATCTAAGGATAATGATTTTACATATGATGATCTTATTCCATTTCTAAAATCCTCTGCCCAAAGAATCCTAAATGGACTAATGAAAAATAACTGGAGTGACTCATTGCTCCCAAGTTTACTGAGTACCATTCCTGGATAGAGAAGGAATGAGAGGTCGGGGTACTGCCTTATAAGAGGGGCATACATAGCCACAGCCTAAGCAATGCCAAGCAGAGCACTGGGGGTCACCAAGGAAGGGCAGTGGGCACCCTAGCTGGGCTGCTCTCACGTATGTCTCCCTGGATGCCCCACCACCTGTGGGTTCCTGTCCTTCCTGAGGGTAGCCAGGCCACCTTTGCTCAGTCATCTACAGACCCCTGGCTCCTTCCCCAGCCATCTGCCATTTCTCCTGGTTCTCTTCTCCTTGCAGTTTTTTCCTGTTTCTTGTCAGCCCTGCTGCTTTCCCCTCGGGAAGGTGGTATCTTCAGGCCAGGCCCTCTGGTTGTACTTATCAGACCTGAGATGAGGGGCTGGTAGGGGGTGGGGAGGGAGGGCCAGCCCTGGGACCAGAGCTGGGTGTATTAGAGTCTGGCCTGGTGGAGTGAGCCCTAGTTAGCTGTATGTGACCTTGGGCCCCTCAGTGTCTCCTGGGCCTCAGTTCCCTCGTCTGTAAGGAGTGGGAGGAGAGGCCACTGAGGGAGATGATCTCGGAGACCCCTCTTCAGGTCTGAAATATTGTAGTTTTGTGTCCTCTCTCATTCATCTCACAGCTGCCTGTTGGAGAGACGTGGAATAGGCCCTGTGGCTTATACTCCAGGGAGTCCTGGGGTTTCCCTCTGACCCTACTCTGCCCTGTCTCCCTCCCCGCAAGCTTCCCTCTGAGGCAGGCCAGCTGTGGCGTTGCCTGCAGGGAGAGGCACTAGGATAGTCTGGCCTTTGACAACCAGGAGGTGGCCATGGACAAGCCAAAGCTGCCTGGTGACGGTGGTGGTGGTGGTAGTGGTGGTAGGCAGGGGAGGGCTTGCCAGGCCATGGCTACACACGGGCCCTCTCCACCCTCAGTGGGTTCTGGGAGAGTCCGTAGCCAGTCAGCCTTCTTCCTCTTTTGGGGGTGAAGCATCAGCAAATTTACTGACTCGTGAGCACCCCACTTCTGACTTGGCATTTTTCAGCCTAAAAACTGCCAAGTCACCCAAGGGTAGCCCCAGCATGCTTCTTCTGCCTGTGTACCAGGCAGGGGCCAGTGGGGGTGCTGGTTTCTGGGGCAGGGTCAGCTTGGAGCCTCTGGGTCCAGCGGGAAAAACATTCATGGGTGGAGATCCACTCTCTCCCCTCCTGGTGTTATCTGGGAAGAAGAGGCTTGGAGGAAAGGCAATTGCAGAAGAAATAGTGTTTCCGTGGGACCCCTGGGGAAACACAGACTGCTGCTCTACGTCTAACAGACAAGGAAAGAGAAAAAGAATAGGAAAGTTGCCCCAGGAATCTAGACAGCTGTGTTCTTCCCATGGGAGCTGTGAGCCAGAGGAGCCCGGGACCCTGGGCCCTGCTTTCCCCTAGGGCAGGGGTACGAGAACATAGCAGGGCCCAGGCCCAGTGTTCCACTTGTCTCCACGTCCCTTTGAGCTCCGCTGCATTCCTCCTGTCTCCTCACCTTCAACCCAGCCACTTGGGGATACTTTCATGGCTAGCCGTGTGCCTTCCTTGCCCTTGACCTGTCACCTGTGAGCCCCCAGTGAGGCAGGAGCCCTGCTCCTTGAGGGTGAGGTGAGGAGTGGTGTCTGCCATGGCCATGCAGCCGGTGGGCCTGGAGACCTGTCCATTCTGTCCTCAATTCTGCACATCAGGCTTCTTGGAGCCCAGTGTCCTAAGGAAGGGGGCATGGCTGAGGGATAATTGCCTCCTGCCTGAGGTGTGGGAAGGGGATGAGTAGGGGCTCCTGCTCCTTCACTGACCACCTTGAGTGGAGTTGGTGGGGTAGATCCTTCTTCCACGGAAAGTGGTAGGAACCAGGGTGGGTGAGAATGGGCCTGTGTCCAATTGGCTTGTGTTTATCTAGAGGTGAGGTGTGTGTGCAAGGGGCAGTGAGAGGTGGGGATGGTTGTGCCTGCTTGTTAACAAAGAAGTGGGACCTGGAACACCCAGGATGGCCATCTTCCTTTCCTCCTGCTCGGGTCTTTTTGGTACATGGGTATATCTGGAGGTGGGTGTTTTGGGGGCACTGCTGGAGCATGGCCAATGGACTAAGAGATGGCATTTCCACACGCCCCTATTTCACCATTTCCTAACCCAGAAACTGCTGAGTCACAGAGGAATTGCTTGACCTCCTTATTTCTCTCCCGAGCTCGCTTCCAGAATCTTTGAGTGGTAAAGGATCTAGGGCTCATCTACTCCAGCCCCTTCATGGCATATTGAGGAGGCAGAGGGCAGGTAGGGCTCTCCCAGAAGGTGCCCATCTGACTTTCTCAAATGTGTTCAGAGACAATTAATTAGCCCCCTTCCTAGAGCCCTTTAAGAAATCAAACAGCTCCCCAAATGAACACTTAGGATGCACATGAGAAGATTGGAAAGGACTCTGCGAAGGGCGCTGGCACACAATCCAAAACATGTACGATGTAAGTTGAAGCTGTGGGATTGCTATTTGGTCCACCTCTGGCCTACTCCCATTTCCTGCCTAGGCCGGGATGGAGAAATGCTTGTACTGGCTCACCCTAATCTCAGGGGTGGAGGGACCTTTCCAGGTCTCCGACCCCTGAGGAAGATTGGGGGTGGGCAGGGGCAGAGCAGGGAGAGTGTGGGTGAACTGGGGGGAGGGGGAGCTGCAGGGGTAGGTGGGGCTGTGCCCTCACTAGGGTAGAACCCTGGAGTTGCCAAGTTTCCAGGATGGCGGGGTGTTGGGGCTCACCCATTTTTAGGTGTAAAACAACCAAGGCTCTGAGAGGTCACGTGTGGCACAGCAGTGCCAGGCCCGAGGCTTCCTGGCTTGCCGTCTCGTGGTTTCTGTCCCTTGCCAGGCCGCCTGAATTGTGACAGCTTCTGAGCTGGTAACTGGAGCATGGCTCTGTGATGTTGCTCCCCTCTGCCTTTCGTTTTCCCTAACTTTAAAAAAAAAAAAAGTGATGAAACATTTTGGGCATGTGAAAAACAATAGATGATTTAACAAACTCCCTTACACTTACCAGACTAAGAAATAAAATATCATAGATTCAGTCAAAGCACTCTGCCACCCCCACCTCCCTATGAACTTCCCTTTTGCGCTTTCTTGCCACAGATAACCACTTTCCCCAGCCAGGTGTCCCTCCTCCCTGTGCACGTGTGCACAGGTCTCCTGGATCCCCAGCCTGTGTAGCCCACACAGCCAAGCCTGCAGCTGGCTCTGCCTCTTTCCTCAATCCTCCCTTGCGGGAACCCAGTGGCCCCGCTCCAGACCCTTGCCAATGGAATTGATATTTGTTCTACTCTTTGGGCTGCGAGGCAGGCACAGCCTGGCACGGAGGGTACTTATTGTATTTGCTGAGTGGCAGCTGGCATTGTAGGGGAAGTGCCCAGCCAGGCCCAGAAGGCGGGCTCAGGAAAGGTTGCAAATTGGAGGGAGTGACATGGAGTCTGGCCACGGGTAAGAAGAAAGTCTAGAAACTTTGAGGCTGTGGCCCCTGCAGGCCAGGTGGAGGAGCGTCAGGGTGGGAGGCCTGTTTCCCACATGGGTGGCCCTCAGAGGAGGTAGTGGGAAGTCCCTGGAAAGCAGGCTGGACTGCAGCAGTCCTCAAACTTTCGTTTCAGGATCCTTTACACTCTCGAAAAGTCATGAAACCCCAAGGAAATTTTGTTTATGTGGGTTATATCTGTCAATATGTACCATATTAGAAGTTAAAACCGAGCGTATTTTAAAGTAATATTAAAAACAAGATTACGTAAACATAAGTAACAATTTTTGTGTGTGAGAGAAAGTCATGTTTTTCAAAACAAAAAAATTAGGGAGAAGAATGACGGGGCTTTATATTTTTGCCAATCTCTTTAATGAAGGTGTTGCTAATAGAAGGCAGCGAGATTCTCTTATCTGCTTTTGCATTCAGGTCCTGGTGATATCAGGCCCTGCAGCCTCCAGAAAACTCCACTCATGGGGGAATGAGAGTAAACAGGCCAACATTACCTTAATATTATTATGCAAGTAGGTCTGGCCAATCGGACCTCAAAGGCCCTGGGGATCCCTGGGTTCAGTGGCTGGAGGCTGGGTAAGGAGAGGGGAACTGCAGCGTCAGTCCAGCTGACCCCTCTGTCCTGCAGGTGTGCTGGCTCTGTGGGTCCTGGTGACACACGTGATGTATATGCAAGATTACTGGAGGACCTGGCTCAAGGGGCTGCGTGGCTTCTTCTTCGTGGGCGTTCTCTTCTCAGCTGTCTCCATCGCCACCTTCTGCACCTTCCTCGTGCTAGCCATCACCAGACACCAGAGTGAGGGCCGGTGCGGGAGGGGAGGGCCGGTGTGGGAGGGGAGGACGGTGCTGGGCTCAGGAGTAGACCTGTGATCCCGGACCTGGTTCCAGTTTACATCCAAGGAACTGGGCAGTTTACTTCCCGTGCCTGGGTTTTCTCAGTGTTAAAGGTGGGAGAATGAGTACCCACCCGTGGGGTTGGAGGGTTCAATGAAATGCAAGGGAGGTGTGGAACCCGGTGCACACTGCAAGTCCGCACCCAGTGTGGTTAATTAATTGCCATACCATGTAGTGGGATCGGAGCGCCCCCTGGTGGCTGCAACCAGCAAGGAGCCAAAGGCCTTTGTCCCTGCCCCTTGGGAGTCCGATGCTAAAGCCCCGTGCAAGTGGCGTAGGGTAAAAGTCACAAAAGCCGAGTAGGTAATACAGACCCGTGATTGGCCAGCCCTGACCTTCCCTCATCCCCACTGCCTCCTGCCTGCAAACGCTGAAGTGTCACACTCAGTCTCTGTAGGACTGGCTCAGCCTCTATCGGAGGTTGTGGGGAGGGGTGGCCCCAGGCTTGTGGCACATGGGCTGGGGAGGAGGGCAAAGCCTTCTAGAGTCACAGTCGGGTTCCTCTCCCCTGCAGGCCTCACAGACCCCAGCAGCTACTACCTGTCCTGCGTCTGGAGCTTCATTGCCTTCAAATGGGCCTTCCTGCTCAGCCTCTATGCCCACCGCTACCGGGCTGACTTTGCTGACATCAGCATCCTCAGCGATTTCTGACCCAGGGAGTGAGGTCTCTGCACCGGGGGTCCTCAGGACCTGGACTCAGCTTCTGAGAGATCAGGTGGGCCTGCCCCACCCCCGGGGACCCCAGAACTGTGGCAGAAAATACACAGCAGGAGGACCTTGTCTCCTGGGAAGCTGCCCCTCTCCTTTGGGGAGACCTAGGTGCTGTGGAAAGGGGTCCTGCCGTGTTGCTCCTCATTGGTCTGGCCGGAGAGCAGCTTTTCTAATGCGTCTATTTTCTTAGCACTCAGTGAGGAATCTTTGTAAGCAGGGCCCGGGTGATAGTCAAGGGGCGGTGAGGCCTTGACCTACGCCTGGGGGCAGGGGGCAGGGGGTTTGATCCCTGCCACCCCAAGAATGCTCCCTCAGGCCCAGGTGGGAACCTAGCGAGGTCAGGTCAAGTAAGGGGTCCCTAGTAGAGACCTCTCAACACCAACCCCAGCACCTCATCCTCGTTCCTCCAAAGGGTTTGGGGACTTGAGCAGAGTTCGGGGTCCCTTTTCCACCCACAGCTGGTCTCCCATGAGTGTGCAAGAGCCAGTTATCTTCTTCACCACTTGAAATCCTCCATCTTACTTGTACCACACACTGCAGAGGACTCAACAAATGAGGCCAGACTAAGGGTCTTGCGGGAAGGTGCTCCTGCCCCCAGAAGGGCTTTGGAGGGACCCCAGACCTTGCCCACACACCTCCAGCCCTGCATTTCCCCTCCCCCTCCTCACACCTGCCCATCACACCCAGATCACCCAGAACACCCCCTGGCCATGAGATGCCCCACCCCCAACACTCCGGCCCCTTCTCACTGCCCTTCCCCTAAAGCTTGTCTGTTTTAATCTCTCTTCTGAAAGACGAAATCTGCTCTCCACACATACACTGGCCCAAGGGCTCACCTGACTCGGGAGGGAAGGGGCTACTGGTACGTGTATCTTTTTGTTAGTTTGCCATTTTGCACAGTCTACCCTTTTCCCACCTGTGTCCAGCTCCTCAGCTCTTCGCCTTATCTGTGTCACTGTCACTTTAGCAGAAATACAGCGGCCATTTGTATCAGACAGCCTCTGGTGGTTTCTTGGGGAGTGACGGTGGGAGCAGGGGGTGAGAAGGCGGGTGGTGCTGGGTCTCCAGTTGTCTCATTCAGCCATTTCTTTAGCTCACACTGTGCCCTGGCGGGCAGGGGCGGGGGTTGGAACCTCAGGGGCTGGAGGGCCTCTCCCTCCCATCCCCTTGGCATGGGGGAACTCACTAGCTTGGCTCTCCTCCTCCAGCTTTCGGCACACCTGTGGCCAGGGCGAGGGTGCCCATGGACACAGCCTCAGCCACCCCAATGGGATTTAGTGTCTGTCACCCAAAAGGCCAGGACAGATGGGAAGGGGACAGACCCGCTTCCCTTCATTCGCTCGGGCTGTGAAGGCTTGGGCCAGGTCTGAGGTAACGAGCCTGTTACTCCTGCTGGCTGGAGAAGCCTGGCCCACTCAGAACCATAAAGACAGGCGTTGGCAGCCCTGGCACTGTCCTCCTGCTTGTACTGGGTGAGCTTGTCTGGGCCTGTTACCTCACCCATTCTGTTCTCTCTCCTACGCTCAGTATATGCTTAAGTCATGGTGCATTAGAGCAGGAACCATAAATAGTGTCTATTTCTGGAGCCTTTCACTGATAAACAGAGGCTCCGGGACTTACCTGAGCTCCCAGCTGGGACTCAAACTCAGGTAGGTCTTTACGACTCTTTGGGGATGCCTTAGTGAGCCAGGTCGGAGTGTCTGTGTATCCCTCCCCGCTCCCGCCTGCCATAATGGGCCCTCTGTGGACTGAGCCCAAAGCTGCCGCCTCTTTCTTACCCGCGGTGGAGCAGGTGGGGGCAGCTAGGGTGTGTTCAGAATGGATTCTCCCTCCAGAGCAGCTGCCCGCGAAGGGCAAGGCGCTGGAGGGGGGCTGCCCCTCAGCCCCGCCCAGTCCCTTCTCCACATCTAACCAGACGCACTGTGCTGTGCAGCTGCGTGTCCACAGCACACCCCTCGGCCCCAGGCCCTTTCACATGTACCTTTTAAAGCAAATAAAACATTTATTGTTCGGATTTTTTTCCATTTTTTTCTTTTTTACAAAAACATGCATACATACACAGGGTATGGTGGTTTTAGGGAAGACACACGTGCATGCACGTGTGTATGCACGTGCTCTCTCTCTCCCTCTCTCTCTCTCTCTCTCACACACACACACACACACACACACACTCTCTCTCTCTCTCTCTCTCTCTCTCTCTCTCAAATATTTTCCTTCTTGGCCCCAGGCCTGGACCCCAGAAATCTTGACTTAGCCAGAGCAGCCCCCTTTCCCCCATGTCTTGCACCCACACTCCCACCCCCTTTCCCGTCAGTCAAGCTAGTCCTATGTGGGGCAGGAGTCAGAGCTGGGGTGGAAAGATCCCAGAAAGAGAAGGCTCCTGGAGGGGGGCAGTGACTGAGGGATCCCTGGGGTCACACTGTGCTTCTGAGGGGAGAGGATGGTTTGGCACCGTGGGATCAGGAAGCACAGAACTCCAAGAGCACCTGTCTGCTCCTCCAGGGCACTGAGATGGGCAAGGTAGGGTGGCCTCTGGCAGGAGCAGGGCCCAGACGGGAGGCCGGCTGATGACTGCTCTTGAGAAAGCTGTGTTTCACTGCCCAGTGGGGGGAGGGGGTAGCTTCCAGAGTCATCTGAGGAAGCAGGCAAGAGGAAGGACTCCCTGCACTCAGGGTTATAGGACGCCTTGGCTCCCCTTATCCATCCCGTTACCCCCACTCCAGCCCTCAGAGCATAGGAAGGGCCACCCTGGCTGAAGCCAAGTTCACATTTCTGTGTGGAGCGTGGGGCTGAGTGCAAAGTCCAGGGTCTACAGAGCCAAGAATAGTGGTTATGGGTGGGCCCAACCGGCCAGTACTCCTCTGTGCAGTCCTGAGGAATGGGGGCCCCGCAGGGGCCTGGACCCCACAGGGGCAGACTAAGGAGAGCCCTACTGGGGTCTGGCCGGCTGCCCAGCCGGTCCCCTTAGGGTCCTCTTTGGTCCCTAGCCTCGACCCAGGGGCCTTCTCAGGCTCCTTGGGTCGACTGTCAAGGGGCTATTCTCTGGCCCCAAGTACCTGCCCAGAGGATCTCTGAAGATCCTGGGAACAGGTACTGTTGCCAGAGGTGAGAAGAGAACCAGGTCCAAAGGGCAGCGTGGACAGGCAGACCCCTTCCAGAGCCTTAGAGATTCATAGGTTCTTCCTCTTCCACCAGCTTCTCAGAGGGCCTGGGGGAGGACAAGCGTGGGGTTGCTGGGGGGGCCAGGGGCTGCAAGAAGGGCCTCAGCCCAGCTTCCCTGGCACAGCTGGGATGGCTGTGCCAGGATCTGGGATCCTCAAGTTGGGAGGGCCCGAGGGGTGGACAGGCTGCCGGTCAGGGGTCTGGCATTACCTCTCCTCAGCCAGGATGCCCACGGAGAGGGATGCCAGTGCAGTCACTGCCTCCACTTCTTCTGTGTCGGCCCCTGGCACCCTGGGCACCCAGGATACTGGAGAGGAGGCCAGGCGCTGCATGCAGCCCCAGTATTTACCTGAGACAAGAAGCCGAGTCAGAAAGCATTGAGGAAAACAAGCCCCTCCCCTGCCATGCCACGCATCCTAGACTGATATTGAGATGGCACATCTTCGACCGAGGGTCCCAGAGTATCAGGTGTGTCCTTGCCTGTGTGGGGTCGGCTCTCTCACCTGCTTCTACCTTCAACACAATGCCTTCCCCTGCTTGGCCCCCGCAACCACGACAGGGTTTGCAGAGCAGATTCAGCATAGCTATGAGGTGGCCTAGTAGATGCCATTCCTGCCACCCCTGTGGCTGAAAGGCCACCTCTGACCCATCCCCATAGGTGTGGGGTTCCTAAGAGCACCGGTAGGGCCCATTTTTCCACAGACGGCGTGTGCATCAGAGTGACCGCACAGATCCCAAGCCCTGGCCGCCTGGAGCACAGGGTGCCACTCACATCAGCCCCCAGCAATGCTCAGCCCAGCACACAGGACAGAAGCAGGTGGGAGGCGGAAGGACACAGCACCAGGAGAGCCGACCATCACCATGGTCGCTCTGTCTGGCTATCGGCAAGCCAGTCACCCGCCCTGGGCGCCCACTGCCCCCCCTAGACCATGGACACGACCCCCTGTGTACTGCTGTGAGAAGTCCAGGGAACACACCCGGCGTGCAGGCTCCGCACAAAGTACCAGCAGCGTCTTCACATCACATACGCTTCCTCACTGAGCCCCAGATGTGAGGAAATCTCTCTTACTCATTTCTGTTTCCCTAGCATAGATCATGGGTCTTTACGTAAAATGCTCCATAGATGCTGAGCTGATGTTGAACATTTTAAGTGCTTTCCAAATGTGGATTATTCTAAGACACAGCCCCCAAAGCAAGCGGAGCTCGAGACCCCCTGCAGCCAGGACTGAGGGTCTAGGTGGGAAGCAGCACTTTTGGCAAACGTGTCCTAAGTCTTGTTGGCCTGGCCTGGCCTCGGGCTGTTGCTGGAGATGGGAGGCCCGTCCTGCCTTGAGGAGGCCACTGTCTGGTCCCTGCTGGGTCCACTTGGAGGGCTCCAAGGGTATCCTCCCTGGGAGGGCTATGCCCGCATTCTGGCTAGGGTAACCTATAGGAAGCCTAGTCCTGCCCGGCCCCAGGGTCCCTGGCCTGGCTGGTGGCAGAAGCCCTGGGGACCTGGTCACTGGGAACAGCAGACCCCTCAGGTTCTCCCAAGTCTGGGGTCAGCGGGTGTCCTCTCTCCACACTCACTGTGCACCCGGATCACTGCTTCCAGAGAGCGGACGGCGTTGAGGTTGGGTTTCTGCTTCCAGCCTTCTTCTGAAAGGGGGTCGACCTATAGACGAAAAGAGTGCATCAGCCACCAGTCTCTGATACCCCCAGCCCAGCTCTCTCCCACTCCAAGGACCCTGGCTTTCTGGGCACAAACAGGCATGTGCTCCTGGCTCTGCCTAGGGCAGGAGGTGCTGGCTCTAGACCTGACCCGGGGAAGAGGCATCCACTCCATCCTCCTCATGCCAAGCCTGGCCACCTCCCCTTATCTGTGAGGCACCCCATCTGCCTGCTGTTTGGGGCAGTCCTGGGAGAGCTGGGCTCCTTGCCCCGGAGAGGCACGGATGGGAGGCGGGCAGCTTACCTTGTTGCCCAGAAGAGCAGCCACACAGGCCTCAGAGGCGTCACAGATGGCTGTGAGGTCATGGCCACCCTCCAAGGCCAGCACCACTGCACCTCCCGCCAAGCTCATCAGCTGCTGCGTCATGTACCCAAAACCTAGATGGTTGGGAGGGGAAGAATGGGTGAGAGTGGGGGTGGAGGAACAGTGGACCCTCTCTACCTCTTATTTCCCTGCTTGCTTTTCCCCTTATAAATAATGACGCAGAGGCATAACTCTACTTTCCCAAGTGCCTTCATATGGATCCCCATGTAAAACCTATTATTATGCCTCCCCCAAGGCTCAGAGAGGTTAAGGGACTTTTACAAGGGCCCACAGCTAGTAAGTGGCAAGGCTAGGACTGACTCCAGCCAGTGTCTTTTTCACTGTGCCACACCATCTTCTCTTTGTGTCCTCCAGGCCTGGTAGCCCTCTGTTCTGAGAACACTATTCCTCTCCATCTTCCCTCAGGAGAAGCTGCCAGCGCAGCCTGGGAATGACACAACTGGGGTAAGGGCAGTCCTGTGGCTGAGCTTCCTGTCTATCGGACATACGTCCCCAGGGTGTGCCTTAGTGAATGGACTTGGTCATGGGACGGGGTCCTGGGCTGTGCCAGGCTGGGAAAGCCCAGGGAATTCTGAGGCCAGCTGCCATACCCCAGTCCTCACACGCATGGTCCTGGGCCGGCCATTGCCACCTTGCTCTTGACCTGGGCAGTCGTCCCCTCCCAGCCTCGCCCTCGTTCCCTGTGCCCCTCCCCACTGGCGCTGGGCCCTCCTTACATCTGGCAGAAACATGGTAGCCACCCAGTGGGGCAGGGTGACCTTCGGCAGCATCAAACCCAGCTGACACCAGGACCAGGTCCGGAGAGAACTCTCGGGCGATGGGCATCACGACTATCCTGTGAGGGGGTGAGGAGAAGAGGGGCTCACCACGCTGTGCAGTGCTGTGGGGACAGAGGCCGAGGGCCCCTGACTGGTGCCAGCCCTCTCCCACCAACTGTACTGTGGGGCCCCCTGCTCTTAGGACTCTGAGACACCTACTCTCCCAGCGGGATTAGCGAAGCCCTCTGACTTCTGCGACCTTGGCTGGCCACCCATGTCCCTGGCACAGCCTAAGGACTCAGCCACCCAGTGTTCTTAACTGGTATAAGGCAGGAAGCAGCCAAGGATGGTCACCAGAGGGAATGAAAGAAGAATGAGTGTGTGTGTGTGTCTGTAGAGGACAGGGGGCAGGGCCACAGGGCAGGGGCAGATCGCGGAGCCTCCGGGACTGGAAATGCCCTGTATTCAGCTGCTACCCTCTTTAGACTGAGTTGACACACCTTGCCACTCGCCACCTAAGAGTTGACCAGGATGACTAGACTCTGAAGTCCTGGACCACCCAGATCCATTCTCTCCTCTTCGGCCCCTACCGCCCCTACGGCTGCCTCCCTCCATCCCTGACCCACCTCTGGGGTCCATTTTGGTGTCTTTCCAGGCCCCGGGCTCTGGGCACAGACACCAGGAATGCCAGTCCAGGGCTCCTACAGGTAGCTCTCATGGAGAATATCTCCAGAAATGTATTTGGAGACCTACTTCCAGGGTTCCTTTTCTCAAATGGAGTACAGGGACCACGAGTCAAATAAATAAGGGCTTCTGAATGGAGCCTAAAGCTGCTATTCTAGAGTGGCTTTTCTTAAGCAACTCCCCCAATATGGACACCATCTGCTTTCCTTCTTCCTCCACAACTTAAGTTTCTCATCTCCTGCAAAAAGCCCACTTCCTCCAGGCAGGTTTCTTTGACTGAAGGTAGCAACTCTGCTCACTCTACCCTGTCCGTCTCTCAACATTCATTTCAACATTGGCGCATGATAATGTGTGATTTTAGAAAGCATTCTTTGACTTTTTCATTCTGTTTCCTGTCTTCCTATCGGGAGTAGAGGCTACTAGAGGCCAGTGTAACAGTGCCTTTCCTTTTGTTTGTCTAGGTTCTGGGGCTGGTATATAATGTCTAGTAATTGGATGAGGACAGACTGACAAGTCAACTGATCACCTCCAACCTGGTGCTGTTGGAGAGGGTGGGCTGCCGGGCACCCAGAGCTCTCACCTGAAGGCAGCCAGGTACTCAGGATCCCCCATTGGGGGATCTAGACCTCCGGCCCAGGCCACGTTGACATTGAAGCCCTCACCGCTGCCAGCTCCCACCTGGAAAACAGGACGCAAGAGAGACATGAGGAGAGCAGAGTCCCAGGAGGGGAGCAGAGTCCCAGGAGGGGAATCCCAGGATATTCGTGCTGCAAGATCAGCTTGTCCACCTTCTCCACTTCCAGATGGAGAAACAGGACCAGGGAGGCTAAACAATCTGCCCAGGATCACACAGCTAGTTGTGACAGAGGCAGAGCCCTGAGGGAGAGTCAATGGGGCTGGAAGGGGTAGACCCGACATGCGGTTACCTCATCCACAGCTCCACTGCCCGGGAAGAAGTTGCCGTCGTCATGGCGATGCAGGGAGATGTAGAGCACACTAGGGTCCTGGTAGAAGGTTTGCTGGGTGCCGTTGCCATGGTGAACATCCTGCGCGGGGAGATGGGCAGTGGATTAGGGGAAGTCTGAAAGCAGGGAGATGGGAACTGGCACAGGTCAGAAGGGTTCTGAGGAACAAAACCCTAGCCTGGGGGTGAGGAAACCGGGGTTCCCAGAGCTAAACTGTTGAGTGGCTCCCAGTATCCACGGGCCCCCGAGGAACCTCAGTCTCTCCGTGTATGCTACATGGAGGTGGCTGTGAGACCCGAAGGGGCGGAGGCATGCCACCGGCATACCCGCTAGTGCGAGTGTGCGAGGGTGGGCCAGTGGCAGGAGAAGGGAGAGTCCAGGATTGCACGTCAGGATCCCTCGCTACTGTGTCTTGCCCAAGGTCATGGACTGATGCAGGTGACAGAGACCAAGCTCAGTTACAGGAAGCCCAGCACCGTCCAGCCCAGGAAGAGCTCTGGCCCTGCACTTGGTAACTCAGGACCGTGCATGGTGCAGGTGTGGAAAGCTCCTCCCCCGTCCACAGCTTCTGCACCGGAATGTCTCATTCTCAGAGGTCAGTGCACAGTGGCGTAGCTTAGTAGTTAAGATGTGTGTCCGCTACAGCTCACCCCCTGGCTCCAAATCCCAGTCTCAGGACGTACTAGGTGAGCGGCTGTGTGCAAGTTACTTAACCTCTCTGTGCTCACTTTCCTCATCTGTGAACCAGGGTATAGTCAAGATTAAATACATCAGACGCAATTACTGGTATGTTGATGTGTTCTGCTATTATTGTCACTACCTGTAGGGGAAATGCGGACATGAGATCTGCAGAAAGAAGCCAACAGAGGCCAAAGGCAGCCCTCAGATGGCTCCTCCTATTGTGGGAGTTTATTATGGCCGAAGGCCTTCCCATACGCCATGTCTTCTGGGCCTCCCAAAAGCTCCTGTGATGTGGGGGTTACCTTCACCCGCATTTTACACAGAGGGAAACTGAGGCCCAGGAGCCAATGCAGAACTAGAACATGACGCCACATCTTCGGATGCCAGGCTCAGGGCTCTTTCCACAAGGCTCTCGGGTCTGAAGGGTCTAGGCACTGGGACCTACCCAGTCCACAATGAGGATCCTGCTGGCCTTGCCCTGTTGTTGCAGCTGCCGGCAGGCGATGGCCACTGAGTTGAAGAAGCAGAAGCCCCTGGGACGAGGAGAGAGAGGTGCTGCCAGCCCATTCCCTTCTGTGTCTCCACCTCTCCAGCCTCCTGTCCCCCGGGATCCGGGCCCGGCCTCGCCGCAAACGGCTCCGGGGAAGAAGGGAATGTCTCCCATCTCACCCTACCCAGGCCTCCCCCAGGCCTTACATGGCTGTGGAATGGTCCGCATGGTGTCCTGGGGGCCGAACCACAGCAAAACCATTCTGGAAACAGAAAGAATGCTTATCAACCAAACAGCCAGCCCTCTGACCCACATCTCCAAGAACCTGCCCCCAGCCCCAGGCTCCTACCCAGAGAAGGAGCCATGGGGCAACAGCTCACGGCGGCCAGGATGCATCTGAAGTGCCCCAGGACTCAGGCCCCAGGCAGCATCCACTGCTTTGAGGCTGGACGTGAACACAGAACCCCCACCCTGGTGTGTCCCGGCTGTGAGCACTTTGTAGTAACAACAGCTACTGTTTCTTGGGCCAAAACTAGGTGCCTGGCCCTGTGTAAGCCCTTTATAAACACTGGATTTCATCCTCACAACATCTCTCTGAGGCAAATGTTATCTAATCCTCAAAATAACTCCATAAGATAAACATTATTATTATCTCTAGTTTACAGATGAGGAGAAATCTGAAGCTTAGGCGAGTTAAGCAACTGGTGCAAAGCTGCCCGGCTGTAAATAGTGGAGCCAGGATTTTAAACCCAGGGTTGTGCCCTTACCTGCAAAACCCCACTAAGGGGCTATGACACTGAGGACACTGTGACAGTCTTGAGCTGAGCTCCTAAACCTCAGGACAAGCCCCTGAGGTGCCCAGCCCAGAGCACCAACCCGGACTGTTAAACTGCAGAGAACCAATCTGCCAGCGCACGGATGTCCAGAGACACGGCAACTTGCCTACAGCACACAGCGGGTCTGTGTGAAGTCACCTGGATGATCATGACCCTGCGTCTCTCAGAGACCAAAGGTCCAAGGTCACAGTGGCTTGCCTACCCACCAAGTAACATGAGCCTAGGCTTCAAATCTCAGTTTGGTCTCCAGAGCTCTCGACTTCCCTTCCAAAACCCTGTGGTGCTACCCTAGAGGAATGAGATGTCTGGGGTTGTGGATCTGGCCTTCCCTGCTGTCCCATCCTGCTGCCTCCTTCGTGGCTTGCCCGCCTTCAACCCATGATCTCCTACCTTGAGCTCACGGGAAGCCACTTTGAAGGCCAGGTCGGTGACACTGCCGGCGGCCCAGCGGGCTGCATTGGAGGAGTGCAGCTCATTCCAGATGGTGTCAGTATCCACCTGTGGGGGCCAGAGTCAGGGCCCGCATCATCCAAGGCTTCCCACAGGAGCCAGGGCCCGTGGGTGGTGCCCACCCCATGGCCAGAACCCCAGGGGCAGGGAGGTGGGCAGACAGTGCTGCCTCCCCAGTGCCCCACCGCCCAAAGGCAAGGCCTCCTGTATCCCCCAGTCCCAGCACGATGTCTCCTTCCCAGCTCAGTCCAAATCACCAGCCCGTATCTGCCAGCACTCTGCCGGCAGCATCGCGCCTGCCTCCCCGGTCAGAGTAGGGGGCATGGCGTTACCTGGGCGGGACTTGGGGTTTGGGCCGGGGGGGGGTTTTAAGCCCCAGCTGGCTCTGCTCAGGCCCTGCGGGATGGTCGGAGCTCGAGGGGCCGTCTGCACCACTGTCTTCCACTCAGGGCCCCTAGCCCAGGCTGGTAGGCCCCCCAAACCCAGTCCCTGGGCCTCAAGGCTAGGGAGGGGCCGGGGGGCATGATGGGGAGATGGGAAGGGCGAGGCGGACCAAGAGAGGCGAGGAAGGCAGAGAGAGTCTCAAGAGGCTGGAGAAAGAAAGAGAGAGAGACAGACAAAGAGGGAGAGGAGGGAGGAGAAAACAGAAGCAACAACAGTTGGAAAAATCAGAAAGTGGCAAGAAATGGGGAGTTGTGAATAGGGCGCTGACTGGCTCCCAAACAGCCCCCCCGGCTATAGTTCCCATTTCCCTCCAGAACTAGGCCTCCATCCTAGTTCCCTCCACACACCTGGCTGGGACACCACTGTAGGGACCTTTTAAGATAAGGAGAGCACTTATCGCCACAAGGTAAGAAGCCCCCCAAGCAGGGTGAGGAGGGAGGGAGGAAAGCTGGAGAGTGGGTGGGAGGTGCCTGGGTCACCAACGACACTGGCGGCACCCCCACAGCCCCAGGCCAGGCCGCCCCGACTCTGCCTGGAGGATGGCATGGATGGCCAGTCCCAACCACTGTGGTCTTATGAAGGGACATGACCTCCTTGGCCCTGCTCTTTGAGCCTCACTCAACATTTACCAAACACCTTCTAAGTGCAAGGCACAGGACTCCACACTCGGCAGACATTGGTGGGCCAAGGACACACCTGTCCACAAGGAGCTTCTAGCCGGCAGAGGGGCATTATGGGAAAGCCCCTGGCCACTTACCCCAACCCCACCACAGGACAGCATCACAAACATCCGCTGTGCCAGGAGCCCTGTGGAGAGAGGCCCAGTGTGTGAGCTGAATCCCCTCAGCCTCTGGCCTGGCCAGGAGCAGGGAGGCCCTGAAAAGAAGGCCGGGTGGGTGCACGAGGCAAGGTGGAGGTAGACAACAAAGGGACTAGGGGAGGCGTGGGGAGTCCAGGATGCTAGAGGGACAGGCTAGGCAGAGCTGGGATGAGAGAGATGGGATGGGTGGGCTGGGTGAGCCAGGAGACGTACGGGGGCCCTGGACGCCATTGGGCCCCTACCTGCCAGCTTCCCATTGTCCAGTTTGAGGCGGCTGAGAGGGTTGGTGCCGTAGAGAAGCACATGCCGCTCCGAGTGCACTGACTGCAGCTCCTCCAGGGAGGCCTTCCGGCCCCGGAGACACTGAGGAAGGGCCCACAGAGCTCCTAAGGCCCTGCTCCCCCGCTTCCCTGCCATTACCCCCACCCGGCCTGCCCCTCGCCTCATGCTGCCCCCGTGTCGCCGGGACACCGACCCTCTTCCCTTCCATTACTCTTCCCTCCTCAGTGCTGCAGCCCCCGCCCCACCTGCTCACCTCACACTGGCTCCGGAGCCCCCGCTCCTGCAGCCGGGACCAGATGCTCTGGATGCGGCCCGCATGCTCTGGGTGCCTGCTGTTGTCTCCGCAGGAGCACTGGTGCTTCAGCATGACCGAGTCATAGACCAGCCCTGCCGGGAGCAGGGTCAGGGCCACGACCCCAGCAAGTTCCCACGGCCTGCCACCCCCGCCTCCCATCCACACGGAGCCAGGCCTGGCACACACCCTCATCCTGAACCTTGGCCCTTCACACACAGACTCACACCCCCCGCCACGGACCCAGGGATCCTCACTACCTCACACACACCCCCACACAGCCCAGCCCACACGACTGCCATGCAGCCACTGCCCTCCCGACACTGACCCTCACGTGGCCCAATCCATCCACCATGGACTCAGAGCCTAACACAGGGAGGCCTAATGTCAGGATCCTACACTGAATGTCATGACCCAAATAGCTGACTAAGGGCGAGCGAGACGAGAAAGAATTCCTCAGAAACCCCAAACCGGGAGCTGGGAGCCCCCAGTGGCACTGGGCCATGTGACAGGATAGACGCAGTTTGAGAAAGTGCCTGTCTCAGCCTGAGCAGCAGACTGTCCTGTACACTGCCCGTGAGAGGGTCACTTTCAGCAAGTCTCAGGACATCGGGGAGCTTCAAAATGCTCACACCATTGGATCTAGGGACACCACTCCTCAAGAGTGACCCTGGGGAAACAAGTCTAGGGATGAGTGAAGATTTATGTACAAGGAAATTCACATGAGGAAAAAGGAGTAACCATCTAACTGCCCAGCCAGTAACAAACCTCTAAATAAAAATAAAATACTGTGACGAAATACTATAAAAGTTTCATTCCTTAAGGTTAATTATATTACAAAGTATTCATATGGTAACTGAATAAAGCAGGGTACAATGTATATAGGGTACTCGTGTTGGTACTTTTATGTGGTACACAGGGTGTTTGTGTATGTATGGCTGAAACAAAGGTGGACAGAATACAGCAGCATTGAAGAGTGGTTGCCTCTGGGTAGTAGGATACTGACTGGTGATTTTTGTTCTATTTTTATGCTTTTCTGCAGTTTCCAAAATTTCTAAAATGCTTTTTGAGCTCTTTTTACAAGCAGAGCAACAACAATGAATATCATTTTTTGAAAGGCCGGAACTCGTTGTCAGGAGATCCTGACGATTCTCAGCCCGGCCTGTCAGCTTGCTATTTGACCACAAGCTTGTCACCTTAGATTTCCTGAGCCTGAGTCTCCTTGTGTGTAAAATGAGGACCTCCACCTATCCCCTTGCTCCATGGACGCTGTGTGGATCTAACAAGGCCAAGAAAGTGGTCTCAGAAAAGGGTCTCTATGGCCTCAAAAAATGTCCTGAGTGACTCCATGACATGGGCATGGACTCGTGCCAAGCCTCTGTGTGCCCCATCCCTTCCTCCTGCCCCATTCTAATCCAAGTCTTACCTGTGGTGAAGGGCAGGGTCCTGGCGGGGCTCTCTGAGCTGGGCAGGACACGGGCCTGGCTGGCAGGCTCTGGGGTTGGCAGTGAGGCAGGTGCAGCTGGGGACGATTGAGTCCTGGACAGCGGTCGGTGACCACCCTGGGCCAGGGGAAGCAGCATAGAGTCCCCAGTGCCTACCCGGGGGAGCCGTCCGGTCAGTCGCTGCTGCTCCCAAAGGAACACCTGAGGGACACAGGGGGGCTCAGTCTCCAGGTTCTCAGGATCCTGCTTCACGTGCTTCTGCCCAAGGTCTTGGAAACCTCCCTACAGGCCCCCTTTCTGGAGAGATTCCAGGATGCCTCCAGTACTGCCTCCCAGCCAGGCTCTGGCCTTTGACTCTGAGCTCCTTACCCCCACCTGCTCCCCAAAAGTCTGCACCCACCCCAGACTGACCACCCCGTTCCCCTGGAGCTCCCTGGGGTCTCGGGACTCCAAAGCCAGAATCCAGGTGAGGGCCTCAGGCCCAGCGCTGACCAGGATCTCGTCTCCCGGGACATGGGGACGTGCGGGAGTCACTGCACGTGTGTGGACTGTTACCACGTGTTACGGGCTCAATTGTGTCCCCCTCCCACGTCCTATTTATGTAGGAAATCCTAACCCCTCGTACCTCGGAATGTGACCCCGGAATGTGGTCTTTACAGAGGTAATCAAGTTAACATAAGGTCATTAGCGTGAGCCTTAATCCAATATGACTCTTGTCTTTATAAAGAGGGGAAATTTGGACACAGACATGGACAGAAGGAAGATGATGTGAAGACACGTGGAGAAGACAGCCATCCACAAGCCGATGAGAAAGACCTGGAACAGCTCCTTCCCTCACAGCCCTCAGAAGGAATCAACCCTGACAACACCTTGATTTCACTTTCAGCCTCCAGAACTGTGAGGCAATACATTTCTGCTGTTTAAGCCACCCAGTATATAGTACTTGTTACAGCAGTCCTAGCAAACTGATACTCCATGGCATGACTCACACGGTGAGAACGCTCTGGTTGAAGCGTTTGAGCCTGGCTCTATCCCATTTCCTGCCCTCGCCACCTTCCTGGAAACAGTACAACTGGTCACAGGGAGAAGTACTAGGGTAGGCGTGTATAAGGCCCCGTGAAAGGCCAGCCCCGCTGCGGGGCAAGGAACATGGCTTCCCTGAGCCGGGCAGGCTGCTGGAGCGCACGTGTGTGTGCCTGCATGCATGTACGCACGCAAGTGTGCGTGTGTGTGTTTCTGTCTTTCCGTCTGCACCCCAGCATGGACCTGGCAGGGCAACCATAGGTCCCAAAGCCATTGCCGTGCACTAATATCCTACCGTGTTTCCTCCAAAATAAGACCTACCCCGGAAATAAGCCCCAGTTAAGATTGTCAGCCAGACGGACGCATTTAGTACATCATGACAATGACATGACTGTATTTGAATAAATGTGGATGGTTGTACATGAAAAAATAAGACATCCCCTGAAAATATGTCTTAATGCATCTTTTGGAGCAAAAATTAATCTAAGACCTAGTCTTATTTTCAGGGAAACACGGTGTCTCCCTCCCTTCCATCGATGCCAGGCGCCAGCATCTCCTAACTACACCTTCTGAGGGGCTCTTACTTGGGCACTGCCTTACCTGCTGGTGCTGCTGGAGAGGAATAGGGCCTCTGGCCTCATGCTGCCCGTGGCTCGACTCCCTGTGTTCCAGGCTGTCATCCCTCAGTGGCCCCACTCCCCCACCATCTGTTTCCAGGTCCTCAGCTGAGGGTATCTGCCGCAGTCGGGGCTTCTCACTTGGCTTGGCTGGCCTCTGGGGAGGAGAGATGCCTGCTGAGAAGCCATGCTGGAGTACAGGGTGTGGGATGGATGCAGTGGGCTAGGTGCCAATCATCCGGCTGGGATTCCAGGGGCCGTGTACCTCGTGGCCCCCAGGAGCCACATCCGCTCTGGCCCTCCAGGTCCCTGCCCTTCCCAAGCCTCCCTTCTTCTTTCAGCCCCCAGAGGCCCAGTTACGCAACCCCTCACCACCTCTCCTACCCAGTTCCCCTCACCTTGATCAGCTGGACGTGAGGTTTGAGCCGTTCCAAGCGGGGCTGCAGGGGGCCCAGCGGTGGCGGGGCGGTGGCGCTTGGGGGCAGGGGTTCTGAGCGGGTCCGGCTCAGCGGCCGGTGGAGGCCTGACCCGGAGAACCGCTCGGTGGTCAGTAAGGATTGGGCAAAGTGGAAGGGCAGGGGCCCAAACCCGGGCACTAGAAAGAATGGGGTGGGGGGCGTAAGGAGGGAGCCATGGGGAGGAATGGAAGGAAGCAAGGACATGGGGTGGGGGGCAGGGACTCAGCAGGGAGACGCACAGGAGGATGGCGGGCAGCAGAGGGCACAGGAAGGATGGGACTCGTCCCAAGCTTGGCCCTTGTCCCAAGCTTGGCCCTCAGCAGGTTGCATGGATCCAGCCCCTCCCCCAGAAAAGCAGCAGGACTCACCAGTCAGCAGGGGGGCATGAGAGACTGAGGGATCCAGGAGGAGAATGGGCTGCAGGCGAGAGGGCAAGGGGCTCCCAGTTTCTGGCTCCAGGCCATGGGGCAGGAAGAGGGGAGCATGGGAGCTCCCCAGGACTGGCCCCCGAGGGCCCATTGTCGAATGGGTCCTACGGTCACCATCAGCCTGGGGGAGAGGTGGGGAGGAGTCACAGGGGGGTAGGTTCTGGCAGAAAGAACAGTGAAGGCGGTGGGGCGAGGCAGTAGGAGAAGGGAGTGAAAGAAGCTGGGGAGCTTGGTGTGGGGGAGGGCGCCTCAGCCACTCACCCTGGCAGGGGCAGGCAGCCCCAGTGTGATTGCCGGCAGCAAGGACACTGTCGGCAAGGCGAACGGGGCCAGAGAGGCTTCCTGCCGCCGCAGCCGCTGGCCCAAGAGCGCCTGCCATGGGGAGCAGGGCAGGGGTCACTGGTCCCAGACCTCCACCCCCACCCCCCAGGCATGCCTTCCCCAGAACACCCAGGAGCCTCGGGTGGGGCTGCCCAGACCTTGCGGCCCCAGCCTGGTCAGGACCACTTGCTGAGAGGAGGGCTGAGCCTCAGAACTGCCCCCCAGAGAGTCCAGCCAGCAAGGCCTTACCTCAGAGCCCAGGACGGGGTTGGGGCCGTGCTCACTGTCGTTGGGGGAGCTGCAGCCTGATGCAGGTGTGCTGCTACTACTGGGGGAGGAGTCTGGGGGTTGGGGAGAGTGAGGGAGGCACAGTCAGAGACCAGGAGGTGGCCAAGAGGTGGCCAGGAGGGCGGCCTCTGCTTCCCACCTTCCTCCCAGACGGGGGTAGGAAGAAGGCAGATCACCACTAGTCTCCAGGACCTTTAGATTCTTTTTTTTAAGGCGGCCCTTCTTCTGGGCAGACGCCAGCTTAGCCAACAGAGCAGGGGCTGGCTTTCAGCCCCAACTCGCGCCCCTGGCAAGTGTGTAGAACACACCCTGTACAACCACCTGCAGTAGACCTGAGGAGGGGACCCTTCTTGGCGGGACCTGACTCAAAGGGACAAGATCAGCCCCCCCCCCACATGCTGCCAGTCCTCACCTCCGAGGGTCTCTGCCGTCCGCCGCCGGAGACTGGGCGGGGCGCTCTCCTTTCTGAGCAGTGGATTTTTCCTCCGCTCCAGGGACTTCTTAGGCTTGTAGCGCAGCTTCAGGTTGGGCTCGGAGACTGCAGGAGCAGCAGTGATACTCAGCCCCACACCCACTGCCCGGGAGCCCTCCCCCCCGCAACCATCCCACACCCAAGGTCTTCCCCACTAATTCCCCTTGGGTCCCCACCTGCCTGTCCCTCTCACCTGTCTTACGCAGAGGGAAGTGTTCTGGGGGGTCACTGGGCAGACTGGGAACAGGAGGCAGAAAGCTGCTGAGCATCGAGCGGGCAGCTCCTTCCGTCTCCAAGGGCTCAAGAGTTCTGTGGAGTGAGTGCCAAGGCTGCTTCAGAGGGTCAGGGATGCCCAGAGGCCTGGCAGCCACCTCATTTCACAGGGGGCTCCTTCCCGAGCACCAGCACGGGACCTGCCAGGGGAGGTGGCAGCCAGCAGGTTGGGCAGTGTGCGCCTGGCAGGAACAGGGGCCATCTCCAGGTGGCAGCATCGGGCCACCCATTCTACTAGCAGCCCACACGCAGACCTCTGACCGAGGCAGAGGAACCAGGTCCCAGGCACAGTAAGGACGCTGTCTCAAGTGGGAGGAACCTGCTCTAGGAATCAGGGCATTTTTGTGCTTAGGGAGACATAAAAAGAGAAGGAACTTGTGTGGATGAAAAATGCCAGTGGGGAGGGAGAGAGAGAGAGAGAGAGAAAACATGCAAAGAGGCACGGCCTCAGGTAGAGGGTGCGGAGAGATCATTAAAGGAGAGAAGAGGGCAGGTATGAACTGGGAGAGGGGCCTGGGGGAGGAATTACTCCCCCAGGGAGGGCGAAGTATCAAGTGATGGGTGGCTGGGAGTAAGGGCTCGCAGGTGGACACAGAGGGAGGAGGGCAGAGGCATTGACGGGGGGAGCACATACATAGGAGGAGTTACCTGTAGGGGATGCTGGGGCTACTGGGATGGACCGTTCTCTCTAAGGCTGCCTGCTGTTTCTTCAGAATCACTTCCGCCAGCTTCTGTTTGACCACACTGCTGGCCACAGCACCTGCGGAGGCAAAGAACGATGAGTGGGTTTGGGTGGGTGGACAGGTGGCCTCTCTGGCACAGTCTCTGCCTATTGCACTGTCCATGCCCCCAGTACGAGGCATCCCAGGGACTCCTCGGACAAGAGCCACGCCCGAGGCCTCATCTCAACATCCCCCATGTCCACTCCCACCTGCATTCACAGGCAGAGCCCAGCAAGCAGAGGGAGAGCGGGCTGGCGTCACTCCCACCCTGACCCTCACAGGCCCATGCAGGTGGGCCATGTCCAGCGGCCGGAAGGGCCTCCATTCTTACTTCGCTTGCTCTTGTCCTTATTGAGAAGCTGCCGCAGCTCTTGCTCCTGCTGCCCCACCGGCAACTCGGGCATCGGCGTATCCATTGAGAGCTGTGGGCAGGGCCGGCCGCCCAGGAAGGGGCAAGGAGTTGAGGACGGGGACATGGGTCTAGGAGGGGCTGCAGGGAGGGAGAGGGCCTGGGGGCTGAGCTCAAGGCTGCCACATGTGCAGGGAGCTCCGTCTTTACCCTCATGGGCTCCACTGAGCGCTGCTGCTGCAGGCCTGCCAGGAAGAGGTGGTGGTGCAGGTGCTGGGGGTGCTGCAGGGCCAGCAGCGCAGGCTCCGGTGGGGGCTCCACCGGGGGCCGCTGGCCCACCCGCAGGTCCATGGGCTGGGGCTGAGGGTCTGGCGTGTCTGCACGGGGCCTGGGGCAGCCTGAGAACACAGAGAGAGGGCAGGGTCCCCCGGAAAGTTTGTCTGCAGCTGCACGGTTACAGCCTCATCAACCTCCTTCAGGCTCATTTAAATCAAAATGACAAAACACGCTCGAGGGGCCCTTTCCTCACTTCGTCCCCATCTTGGTCCTATAAGATAGGTACTTTCAATTTCATTTCGCCTGTGAGAAAGGAGGCGATAAACACTGGGCACTCTGTCACTGGTGGGGTTCAAAATGAACCTTCTGAGTATGAGCTTACTGCTATTCCACTAAAAACGTTGTCTCTCCAGGCCAGAGGCTGGGACTGTGGGCATTTAGACATGGGCTGAGAGCCCTTTGGTTGTACATTCTGGGCTTTCTTCCTTCTTCCTCTCTGGAATGAGGACGTGGCCCAGCTGCCCCCAGTGACCCGTGCTCAAAGGCAGTGATCGCACAGGCAAACCGTGCCCTTTATTCAGCCTCCAGCCCTCAGGCCCTCTCAGTCACCACCCTCCCTACTCTATCTCAGGCCATAGGATAAAGGAGTGGCGCTTCAAACCTACAGCCAAGCCCTGGCCGCCACCCCAGGCCTGTACAGCCCACGTGCCTGTGGAACCTGCTCTTGGGCACCCACATGCCAGCTCTGGGCCTATAATGGTGAGGACAGCGGCTCAGCTGCCTCTTCTCGAGTGTCCTCTGCATCTGCGCCAGGAGCACCCTGCCAAGGCTGTGGGTACAGGGGCTATTTATAACTAGCTGCCAGACCAGGTTCTCCGCCAGCACAGCCAGCTCAGTCAGGCTGGGCTGAGCAGCTGGAGACGCTCAGAGGTGGCGGCCCTGCCCGGAGATTATCACAGAAAAGGGGAAGCAAGTGGAGCTGGGAGCAGGTGCCCTCGGACAGAGCACACAAGGAACCTTTCTGGAGAGTCCTTCTTCAGCTCATTCGACACTGAGCAATCCCCACTGGGCAGCCACAGGCTGTCCTTGGGACCTGAGGCTGAGGGAAACTGGAAGGCAAAGCACCAACCAGGGAGTCAGGAAACAGCCTACAGGCCCAACTCAACCATTACTACGCGTTGTCATTATTTTAGCATCTGTAGCACACCTGAGACTGCATCACCTCATCACCCCATACGCCCTGGGAGGTAGTTGTTACTATGCTGTTATCCCAAATGAGGAAACTGAGGCTCATATGAAGGCCAGCTCAGTGCAGAGTGAGCACGGGTTCCAGTCCTGCTGAGGCCAGTGCTCTGGCTCCATTTTCCCAACGACTCCCAAGAAATCGCCTCTCCCTTGCGGCTCAAAAGCAGAAAATCCAGGGGCCCCAAACTATTGGCCACCTTGAGAGAGTCAAACAGGCAAAAAAGAAAAAAGAGGAAGAACGAAGAACTCCCCTCCCCTCATGGGAGTTCATCGCTGGGCAAAGAAGAGGGGCCTACGGCAGACTGTTGATAAGGGGCATCGCTCTAACATTCTCTGACCGTGAGATGGAAACGAGAGAGAAGTAAAGCAGGGAGGTGCCTGCACATCTCTCCCGATGTCAGGAGACCGGAGCGGACGGCTGTGTGCCCCGGTGCGGCCCACAACTGCCAATGCACGGCTGTTAATGCCCTCACCCCTTGTTCATGCATCCACCCAGAGAACCCAGTCTCATTCTGGTTGCGGCTGGGTTTCCAATGCCAAAACACTCCTGCCCCAGGAAGGGTCTCACCATGTCTGGTGCCGTGGCTTCCTGGGGTGACTCCCCTGATGATGTGAAAAGGACCTCAGGGAACCCAAGGCAGGCCACAGGACTTTTGGCTAGTGGCTTCAGCCACACACAAACCATGAGCCGCCCCTCCCTCACTCCCAGCACCGCCACAGCCTCCAGAGCAGAAGGCCTCTGGGAACATGGGAGGGGCTCTGCCTACAACCCTGGGAATGCCGTTTGGGGTGATTTAGCATTTGGGGGTCTGAGCAATCTGGTGCTAACCTGGCTTTTCTCAACTTGGTCTCCTACATCTGAACACGAACCCTCCATTTCAGCCATCAGCTCCCATCCTGTCACGAGGCCATGTGCCTCTGTCCTCTGAGCTTTTGCTCACAGTGTCCCCCTGCTGGTGCTGTCCTCACCTCTCCATCCGACCCTCCCAACCCAGCTGGAGTCTGCTCTTCCCTGGACCCCACCCAGCCCCATGGCTGTCAAGCCTGTGGGAGGTTCTGTGCCCTAAAAGCACCTTACGGGCAGGGACCACGTCTGAGTTAAGCTCCAAGGACAGGGACTTGGTCTGGCTTATTGCTCCATACCCCAGCACCTAGAACAGTACCTAGCACCCAAGATAGGCACCCAACAAATACTAGTTTAATCAACGAATAAATCTCTGTACCACCCCCCAAAAACTTCCTAGGAAGGTGCTCTGGCACAGAGACGCGGTTCATTAATGTTTCTTTTTCTAATTTCTCTATGTAATTTTTGGAAAATTACACATCTAGGAGACTAAATAATAATAGGTGGTGACGTGAATGTTTCCTGAATGGGTGGATGAACACATTAATCAGTCGTCTCCTGATTTGGCACTGGTCACATATTGCATTCTACTATTATTTCTCTTTTTATTTATGCGTCTTACCTCCCCAACCTGCCTGTAAGCTTTTGGACAGCCAGGACGGAAGCAAAGAGGACAGCTGGCCTCCATTTCTCCCTGCCATATGTAACTAGTAGGCATGAGGTAGGTACCCTGCCCCCAACAGGCCCTCAGAGGATACAGGCTGACGTTCAGGGAGGGGCAGCCCGCATCCAGCCCCCGCCCCGCAGGCCTGTCCTAACCCAGAGCAGCAGCAGGAACTCCGCTCCTTACCCAGCGCAGCCTAACAGGTGGCGAGGAAGGTGAGGTGATTAGTAAGAGGGGTCCTTCCCCTCGCACCCGAGCCACATGAGGTATCGTCCCATTCTGCAAGCGCCGCCATGCCCACCTTGTAGGGCCGGCGTGAGGACTGGAAGGGCCAACTATTGAGAACATGCTGCCCCACCCAGAGCCCGATGTGAGACAGGGGAATAAGTATAAATGTTAGCTTCCTACTTGCCTTCCTGTTTCACTGCACCCAGCAAGGACAAGAAAAGCATCCTGCCTTTCGTCTTCCTGTCGTGCTTCCCAGCACGGGGGCCAGCCTGGCTCCAGAACTGCCCCCTATCCCCACTCCTTACCCCCTTCCCATGAAACCCCAAATTCACCTTCTCCCCCCGAACCCCAACCTCCTCAACCCCCTGGCTGGTCAGCCAGCTGCCCTGCTGACGCAGTGCTCAGCTCCTCGCCCTTCTCATGTCCGTGCCATCCTCAGCTTCCACTCCCCACCAGTCTCCCTCAGGACCATGCTTACCTGTGCCAGGGGGACTGGGGCAGTGGGCACCTGGGCTCACCTGGGTCCCATCTGTAGAGAGAAGAGAGATCGAGTAAAGGGGCTGCAGGGAGGAGGCAGGGAAGAGGAAGGAAAGAGGGCCAAGCCAGGCAGGCTCCCCGCCACTCCAAGAGGCCCCCAGCCAGCTTGAGCCCTGGCACCTCTACTAGAAGCTAACCAAAAAGAGAAGGCTCCACCCCATTCCTTTCCTCAGATTCCCATGCCGGATGAGAGCAAGGCTCAGCTCCCTTTTCCTCATCCGATCTACTGAGCAACTCAGATCTCTTGCCCTGTTGGAGCTCAGTCCACAGCAGGAGCCCAAGAAGGCCCCATTTCACCCAACAGTGCCCTTAGCCCTCTGGATGTGCTCAGATACAATCTTCCCTGGGCTCAGGCTCCCATAGCCGGAAGGGAAAGAAGAGGGCTGGGAGGTGAGGTGGGGCCAAAGGTGAGACAGCACGGCTGGTGAGACCCAGCGAAAGGTGCCAGGAGGGAGATGGCGACAGTGGGGGAGCAGGCCTGGAGGAAGGGAACGGGGGGCCCAGTCAGAAGCTTCCACAGTGGGAGAGGGACTGCGTCATGGCCTGGTGGGAGCCGTAACATGAAGGGTCTGGAATGCACAGCCTGAGGACCCCGTGGTAGGAACCCTTCTTCCTACTACTCCATCCTGTATCCTGCAGCCTGTCCCCCCAGAGAAGAAAACCATTCAGCCTTTTTCTAGGATAATCTGAAATAGAAGTCTTTCCTTCTGGAAATGGCCACCTCTCTGAGGCTCCTAAGCCCAGCCCAGAAACCTTATCCCATTCAGAAGCCATGAAACCCTACAGTAGGGCAAGAGTTGGTCAGCAGCAGAGGCTTGGTGGGGTGGGAGAACACAGAGGTAAGTCCTGAGGCCACCTGTCCAAGATGGACGCTTTTCCCTCCTGCTGTCCCAGCTCCGTGCCAAGGGAACAGGAGGCCAGGGGACTGGGAAGCGCCTGGAGGACGCACGTGGTGGACACACAGAAGCCCGTCTTAGGCCACACCTGCGGCAGAAGGAATATTTCCTGGAGGATAAGTGGCAGGTGCTGCTCTTTTGGGTCTGTGTCTAAGGGGCAGCCACAGTTCCGCTTCCACAGCTGAAAAAGAAGAACTCCCTGTAGGCAGGAGCCGCTGGGACAGGGGGCAACTCTAGACACAGAGAGACTCCCACCAACTGTCCTCAAACAAGGGACCCACGCTTCGGATGACAATGTTTGATAGGGAAATGCCGCTCCACCTATTCAAATTTTGCCCATCCTTTGAGGTCCAATCCGAGACCATCTCCTCACGAAGCTCCCCCTGACCTCTCCTGTTCTCACTTCCCAGAGCACCCACTCTGTGTCCACGGCCTGCACACTCCATTAACCGTGCCTATCTGTACCTAACACCGCTGGGCGCACAGCAGGCTCTGTTAAGAACTAGTGAATTGAAAACAATGACTCTCCTGGCACCCTGCCTAGGAGATGGCATGAATATTTCTCAAGGTTTGGGAGCCCCAGGGAACACTGGTGCGGGATGCAGCCTCCACCCCAGGACATGGTAACCCCCACCCCGAGCTCTCTTTGGACCTCCTCTTTCTTCTGCAGGACTTGGTCCCCCAAGAGAGGTTTCTGAACCAGGCTCCCGGGTGCACTCCCGGAGGCCCCGTCAGGCCTAGAGTCTCTGCCTCCAGGGAACTGTCTCCTACCTCCCTGGTCCCTGCCTGAGGGCTGGTCAGCAGCATTCTCACGTGGGAACACAGCCAGGTTCTCTGCACCTCACTCCCTTGGGAATCACAGATTCGAACACTGTGGTCTCTCTGGATGGGAGAAACACTAATGGCCCTGAACTCTGTAGTGTTTATTACTAGGCCCAAAAGGGATGTTTCGTGATGCTGATCGATGATATCAACTGTTCAGAAAAGCTGCGTGTGTGCATGTGGGTTGCCAACAGGGGCTGTTTCCAAAAGCAATTCCTGGGAAAAGTTCTGCTTCTCCCCTAATTTCCTGGCTCCTTGCTGACAGCCTTTGATTTCAGAAGAGCCCAGAGCAACAGAGATAAGACCTGAGGAACAGCTCTCCTGTGTCCCAGACAGAGGAAAGGTATCAGAAGGCACCTAGTCAGCAGCTGACCTGAAACCAGAAAGTGAACCTCCTGCATCCCAGGCTTAGGGATACATCTGGGAACCCCTCTTGTCACCGGCCCCTCTCAGAGCACTGTTACCACTATGTTGGGATCAAACTGAAATAAGATCAGGAGTGAATGGACCTGAGGGACCGAGAACGCTGAGTAGGGCTGGACCCTTCTCCACACAGCTTCTGGCCGGAGTGGAGACCTCTCCTTTTTGGAATCCTGGTTAAACGCCCCATTTCTACCTTCTTGGGAAACAACTGCAGTCAGGCTGAAGAGGCAGTTTACTTGGTGCTGAGGCACCTGGCCTACCAAGTCACCTCCCCAAACCAGAGCACCTGATCTCACCCAGAACCAAAGAGCCCCAGAAATCCTGCCCAAGTAGGTGCACCCCAGCCCTCAGCAACCTCCAGAGCAGACACAAAGGCCACTCTTCTATCCCCTGAGCACCTTCACGAGCTGGCCTCCCCTCCTACCTTGTTGCCCCAGGCCTTACCTGCTCAGAGAAACCTAAGCCCTGCCTGACCACCTGCTCTCCCAGGTGTGGCAGGCCCTTTGCCAGGGAGAGGGCTTCCCTAGGAGCACCGCCTCCCAGAAGCTCCCTCCCAACGCCTCCGACTTCTTTTTTCAGGCTGTTCCACCTGACTGGTCTGCTGACCAATTAAAAGGAGGAGCAGGAAGACCTAGGCCCCAGCAGCAGAAGGCCAAGGGCTGGGCTCAGGGCTGACCCCTCCACACCCCACATTGCATTTCTGGCTCTCATTCCCTGACACAGGTGTGACAAAGCTTGAGTCCGCATGGGGCTGGCAGAGAAGAGGAAATCTGGAGGTGAGATGGCTTCGGGAAGATCCAAGAATAAATAAACACACGAAAGAACATCATGATTGCCAGACCTCTCTGACACAGAGTGAGGGAAAGAAGACTTCTTGAAGGCACTCAGGTTATAGAATCTGAGAATGTTAGGAACTGATGGGGCTTTAGAGAACGTTCAGGAACATAAAGGAAAAGGGGCTAGGTCACGGTCACCTGGAAGGTCAGTGGTACAGCCAGGCCAGGCCAGACCAAATGCTGGTACAAAGTACCTCCACGTGCTGTCATTCATCCAGGGACTGAACGCATGGCAATAGGAATGAAATCTGGTTCTCACTCGTTCTCACAACGAGTTTAAAATAAAGCTCATAAGTTTTTAAAAAGTGTACTACTTTCAGCTACTAAAAAATTCAAAGCGCCCTAGAAAGTATAAAACAAAGTTTCTCACTCATCTGACTCCCTAGAACTTCCTTAGAATCACCCCTTTTTAATAGTTTTTTTGTGTCCCCCTTCCAGAAATTCTCTTACTCATTTTCTCAGCACTAAGCTGCATACTGTTCAATTTGCCCAGAATCCAGGGGGCTGCAAGCTGGCTGGGAACTCCTGCCACATGAAGTGATGGCAGTGAGGGTCCACAGCACAGAGGACATTGGCTCTGAGGTCAGATGGACCTGGGTTCAAACCCGGACTCCCTCAGTGACCAGCAGAGCAAACCAGGGACATGGTATAACCTGGCCAAGCCTTGGCTGCCCCATCTATAATGAGATGATCTGCTTGGAAACAGTCATATGAGATTAGCAATGTTGTGCGTGAAGCACCCAGCACGGGGTAGGTACAGACACAATGGACGCGATTAATACTGCTTGTTCCTGACCTTGTCTGTAACCTCCCTCTGGCATAAGCATTTCAGTGTCTGGTCCCAACTGCATCCTGCCTCTACCACAGCCCATCTGCTCCCAGAGGCATTCCCCAGTCCCATCTCTTAGGCCCCGCCTCTCTCAACTACAGTGTCTTCACTTTCTCTTCCATCTGAATGCTTGTAAACTAATACTTTACTATGTGCCAGGAGTTGTTCTAAGTTCCTTACATGTGCTACTCCATCGAACCCCCACGACAAACCAATGAGGTGGTTACTGTTTTAATCCCCATTATATAGATCAGTAGACTAAGGCCCAGCTGTATTATATAACTTGTCTGAAGTCACATAACTTGGAAATGGCTGAGCTGGGACTTGAGCCAGGCAACTGGGCTCCCGAATCCATGTTCTCAACGCTCGTTCCCAATACTTCCACTGCCCACGGGCCAGCGCGGACAGAGCACATGCAGGACCTAGCTGGGCACAGGGAACGATAAAAAAATCACATAGCCCCACAGAGATTCGTATCCGCAGCAAACCCCAGCTCTGCAGCAGGCTGGAGGGTAGAAGCTGCCCATTTCATCTTTGGGCCTCCATGAAGACAATCCTGAAGAATCACTTCTACATAGCAACCATTAGCAATTAATTTCAGACTGCGTGTGGGAACAAGGGGCTGGCAACAGCTTGGGGTCTTGGAGAAGCGCTGGCTTCATGTTCCTTCCACTTGGAACATGTGGCCCTGCCACATCCTTTCTCTAGAAGCTCTCAAGTCCCTCTGAGTCTCTCTCATTAGCATCCCAAAGCAAGCTCCACAGTACAGACAGAGGGGCCAGCTGCCCAGGGGCAGAGGCTGGGCTCCCAGGTGAGGGGCCTGGGACATGGGCCTGCCCCAACAAAGGCCTCCTGTCCCTCCAAGGCGAGGGGACTGAACCTCTGCAGGATCCGCAGATGTGCACTGAACAGGAGGCTGGATGTGAGGGCTGCAAAACTGGCCCTCCCACCTCCCTTCCCTTACCCGCCCCCGTCCCCCCCCCCAGCATTGGGGCCCGATGGCAGCTATTTTTAGCTCTTGACACCTGGGTATTTTGCAGCCGCAGGATGTCCGGTTTGGAGTCTCTTTCTGGGAATCCCACACGAGGCTGTTGTAAACAGCCCCACGCAGCGGTGGCCAAGCTGGGAGCCTCCTGTCCCCCTCCCTTCTGCTGTTTGAGATGAATCAAACAGGAAGCAGACGTAACCATAGCAGCAGCAGCTTGAACTCCTGGGGGTGGGAAAAGCGTCCTCCCTGGCTCCTTGCTTCTATCCCAGGTCCTCTATTCCACTCCTCGGTGCCTCTCCTTTTGCATGGAGAACCCTGGACCCTGAGGCAGAGGGAACTGGGCCGTTCGGGTGTGCAGCTGTCAGTTCCTGGGACTGGCCCTCTCTGGAGAGCCTCACTGTGCTCCGGCAAAGAAAAACGGGTTTCCTCCCAAGCCCTGTCAGCCTCCGGGGCCTCTCAGACCCACCACTCAGTCTTCCCTGCCTGCCCTTTGTGACGGTGTGAAGGGAAAAGCAAAGCTACTTGCCCAAGGTGGCCAGATCCACTTCCTGTCACCCACAGTCTTGTTAAGAGAGGGGAGGCCTGCCCTACCCACCTACGGAATTTCTGAGCAGGCAAGCTCCCCCAGTCCCAGTCCCCCGGGCTAGAAAGCCCTAGAGTTTCTCAGGTCCTGAAACCCTCAAAAACAAAAGTTCCCACTTACTTTCCCTCCCCTGCTCCCATCCCTGAGATAAAAAGTTCACCGTGATGCCTAACCACCATCTTTCCTATCATACGCAAAACATCCTGAGCAGGCAAGACGGCGAGAAGAGTTGAGGTTCTGTCAGCTTCTGCCTTTGTCTCTCCCCCTCCCCAACCCCCGGGTGCCCCATTTAAACCAGCCGCTCCTTCTTAGCAGCCAGCCCTGCCAGTCTTTCTCAAGGGCCAGTGCTTGCCCCAACAGGAAGCACGGGCACCACCCCCAGGCTGCCTCTCAGAGTCTCTCCTCCCCTCGGAGGTCTCATAGCCATTCCCTTGCCCTCCTCGTTCCCTCAGCTTCTGGGCCCTCCTCTGCCCGACCCTGACTCCCTGGGTTCCTCACCCGGGCTTGCTGCCCCGTCTGCCTCTCCCTGCTGCATGGGAGCCAGGAGACGGGCCTTGCTCGACTCCTCTCCCTGTGCCACCCATGAGGCCACTCAGCCACGCCAGAGACTGCCAGGGAAATGTTTACATTATAGTATTAAGATTAATAATTCGAATTATTAATAATATTAGTATTGAGCAACAAGCACGTATTGAATGCTTACTGTGGGCTGGTGACTGTACTAAGCATCTCACTTGTACTATTTCATTTGGTCCTCACAACAGCCCTGTAACGGAGATGCTGTCATTATCATTTTACAAAGGAAACTGAGGTCCAGAGAGGTTAAGAAACACGCCACGGTCACACAGATGGAAAGTGGGGCTTCTGGGACCCCAGAACCTAAGCTCCTAACAACTACACCGGCACGTACAGCTAGTTCCACCCACCCGCAACGAGGGGCCAAAGGCCCAGCATCTGAAGGCCTGGGGGTAATTCCCAGCGCGGCAAGTCCTCAGTGCTGGTCCTCCATGCAGAAAACACCCACAACAACAAAAATAAAGCAAAGAGAAAAAGCTCTGCCTGTGTCCCTCACACGATTTTGGTCTCCAGGAGGCACTCCCCAACCCCATCTTTACTTCCTTTTTCATCTTATATTTCCCTGCTTTTTTCAATGTACATGTTACTATTTTATTGTTTCCTGTAAGCAAGGTATAACTAACCAAGCAAACCTCCCAGGGCTGCAGGGCAGCACACACTATGAGAAAGCACTCTGGAAACTGTCAGGCCTGTATAAATGTAGGTTGCATAACCGGAGCAAGTCACCTGCCACAGTGAGCAGTGAGCAAATTCCCTTGGGAGGAGACGCTCTCCTGCGCGCGCTCACACACATACACACACACAGGCAGACCATCCCTGTGGGCAGGCGGAAGGGATGGAGCACCCAGTACTGCAGAGGATCACCCACCTTTGGAGCGGGTTCTTAGGGACTAAGAACACAGCCAAAGGGCCATCAGCACATTTAGACTTGGGGCAGGGGAGGGCAGAGGCCACTGCAGGGACCCTGGCTTGCTCCGTGGCCTGGGGGCATCATGGATCTGAGTCTGTGAATAGCAACAAGCTATGAATGCTGGCACTCGCAGGCATGCCACATCAATTTTAATGACAGTAAATACCTCCAAGATCACCATCCCACTTATGCCCGGGTATCCCCTTCATTTTGACTGTTATTTTTGGGAGATGGCAGACCGAGGTCTGTCAGACAGATTCTCTAGGTGACATGATTCCCTTCAGGGCCAGGGCTGTCCTTAAGGCTCAGTGGGCCAGGTTTTTCCAGACCGCAGATCCAGCCAGGGTGCTTCCACAGTCGTCAGGGCCCTCAACAGCCGGGTGCATGGTCCTGGATACTGATTTAAACAAACCAGCTGCGAAGGACAATTTTTAGACAACTGGGAATTCGATGAGATGAAAATCTACCTTAGTGGAAGGTAGAGAACACTGAAGGAACAGCACACACAGTGTGATTTCATTTTGGGAAAAAGCACAATGTATAAAGGCAAGTCAGGAAACGGGACAGTGTGCATTGAGTTATCATGGCAGTACTCTCTGACTGCTGGGATTGTGGTATTTGAGTTTTGCTTGTCTGTTGTCTAATGATCTACAATACACACAAACTTCCTCTGTAATAATAAAGCAGAATATATATATATATGTATGTCACACACACACACACACACGTATCAAGATGGCACAGCCAATTGGTAGGTAGCAAAGTCAAGATGTGACCTCCGGTTCCCAGAGACCTAAGCCACGGGGCTTGCATTAACTCCACATATTGAACTCTTGGACCCATAGCTGCTGAATTTCTGCGTGATGCACAATCCATCGTCCTCTGCCTCTCATGAATCATGCAAAGGGCCTAGCACAGGGCTGGGCACAAAGTCAGGACTTACTCAATGAATGCCTGTAGGCTGAATAATGATCATTTCCTGAGAGCAATGCCTCCTGCCTTTTCCAGGGCTGCTGTGCTGGGAATACTCACTGCTGACATCACTGCCCTTCCCATCCCTCCTCTGCCTCATGTTCCTCTTAAGAGCTGCCAGGGACGGGCTAAAATAAAGGTCACCCCAGCAGATGCTGGCAAGGTACTCTATATCAGGGGCCATCGGGGGTGGTCCAGTCCCAGACCCTCCCCAGTGCCAACTGGCTTCGAGTCCCTTGGGTTCCCCAGCGTCCTGCCTCACTGCAGGCAGCTGAGGGCAGTGGAGTGAAAGAGAGAAGGGGTCCACCCTGTGACTTCTGGCTCCGGACGCCTTGCCGCTCCAGGCCCTTATGGGTGGAGGAATCTGGAAAAGTGAATTTGGCCTGGTTTTTCCTGTGAACTGGGGCTGGGCCCAGTTTCTGTTCTTCATGTCTTTAGCATTCCCTACCCCTGACCTTCAAAAATATGAACAATAACATTAATAATAATGATGAATATTCTGTGTGCGCTGACTTCATACCAGGCACGGTGCTAACGTTACTTACTTTAATCTTTACAGAAACTCCATGAGGCTGAAACTATTATGTATTTTCACAATACAGATGGAGAAACTGAGGCACAGAAAGCCACGTGCCCAAGATTACACTCAGCTATTTGCAGGAGAAATGAAGACTCTGCAGAGGTCATCCATGCCTTCCTCTCCGTGTCCTTACAGGAAGAACCCCCTGCCAAGCTTTGCAATGGGCACAGCAGATCTAAGGGGGTAATTTAGAATCCACCACCGCACACACACATGTGAGAAAATCCCCACTTGAAAGACTAGAAAACCAAGACTTAGAGCCCTTCGAAACCTTGAACAAGGTCCTGCAGCCATTCGGCTAAGATTCAAACCCAGATCTTTGGCTTCAGAATAGCACATATCTTCCCCTCTATCACATGGTTCCCCTCCCCCCTCTCCCCCCAATTCTTAAGACAACCTTGAAGGCCTGGAAGGGGGATACACATCCTGCAGAACCCCAGAGATGAAGCCTGCACTGCACCCCTTGTGTGGGGCAGGGTTGGGGGTTGAGGTGCCAGCACCTCCTCAGACGCTCCAGGGTGACTCACTCCTGGGACCCAGGGGAAACACAGCCCTGTGCTGTGGGCAAACACTGCCTGCCACCCGCCCCGCCTCCAGCTCCCCGCCTCCACATTTGCTAACTGAAACCCGGCTGTAGCTATTTTTAACCCTCCAGCTCCCCCTTGCCTGGGGCTCCCCGCCTTCACGCCACCCCCACCCCCTACCCCAACTGGGTGCCACCAGCCTGTCATTCTGAGAGCAGTTCTACAACTCGAACGCCCCAGAGGGCGCAGCAGATGCCCATGCAGGTTTGTAGGGCAAGCAAAACAAGCCAGTTTCAGCCTAGTCGCCGAATTCCCCCACCCCGGGCTCTTTCCGAACCTGTGGCTCCCAGCCTGCCCCGCTTCTCCCTGCCATCCTGGGAGCTGGGGGAGGGAGGAATGGGGCTTTCAGGGCTGGGGGGTAACTGAAGGAGCCAGAGCTGGGCTCCTTGCAATGGGCTCTGCAGGGAACTAAGCTGGACTCCTGAAAAGGAATATGATAGGCCTTGCTGTCTCCAGGCACAGGCTGGCCCTGGAGGCCCAAGGTCTCTAACCACCAGGGTTACCAACCCCTGCAGGCAACAGGGGGAAAAAGGAAGTGGCTGGAGACAGGGCGGGGATGGTGAGTTTAGCCCAGGGATCTCCTCATTAGGAGAAGTCCCCTCCCCACCCTGCTGTGGGGCTTGTGGAGGGGCTAGGGTTGAGCTTGGCACACACATCCAGGGGTGTTTTGCACCGAGCAACCTAAAGGAGGCCCAGGGTGGAATGCCAGTCGAGGCAGGGACAGACAGGGCCTCTTCTCTTACATGAAGGTTCCTCTAATTCTCACCTCTGTAAGTCAAGGGCTCCATCTTCCTGCAGCCCACAGCTCTGGGTGCCCCAAGGAAAACCTACCAGAAGACATTAAAGGTGAGAGAGTCTGAAGGCCACTTGCTGATGTGAAAGTTAACCTCCTGAGAGGGGAAAGGGGTAGGATGGCAGGGGGACGAGATGGGAGCACTGCCTGCTAGCTGATGTCTGTTCCGCTGGGCTGAGAGTCTCACCCAGTTTGGGGAGCAAATTCCAAGGGCCCAAGAGAGGCTCTGGAGTGCCCTGCCAAAGGTCTCTACACCCTCTCTCCTGCCCTCGTCCCCTGTTCAGCCAGCCTCGGCCCTCTCTTTGCCCTGTCCTCTGTGGCTCCTGCCCCAGCGCTTCTCTCTGGTTCTGTCCTCTCTTCTAGAGCCTAGGGCCCGGCCTCTCTCAGACTTGACCCCCTCTCTCCTCAGTGATTCCTGAGACAGGTTAAATCCCAGTAGCCACAGAGATAGCCAGGCTAGACCCAGAGGGGATGGAGTTGGCACAGGAGTGCCCGGGCAGGGAGACGGGCAAAAAGGGAAGGAGGTAGAAGAAAATGAAGCAGGAGGGTCAGGAATGGCGTGATGCTTGAGAACTCCTGGAGAGGCTGCTGCCTTCCCAACATGCAACATGTCCACAGAGCCCTGGACTCGGACCACGAAGGACAGTCTGCTCCTCCAAACTACAGAGCGGCCTGTGTCAGGCCTGTGCAGCTTGCCATCTTCCTCTCCCCTCTGGCCGACCTCTGGGGGCTGCTTGGGGAGTGGAGAGCCTGCTGTATGCCATGCCAGGTGAGAGGCTGGCAATTCAGCTGCCCTACCTGGACCCAGGCAGTTCCCAAGCATGCTCAGAAGGCTCTGACGGCTCACGTCTATTCTGGGGAGGTGAGAGAAGGCATCAATGTCACCTTCTCAGGCAGGCGTCCCCTAGCCATCCTCTCTAAGGAAGTCCCACCTTGTTATTCTCTATTGCTGCACCCAGTTCATTTCCTTCGTAGGGCTTATAACGATGTGTAACTAGATGTATATATTCACTTCTTTACTTGCTTACTTGTTATTGTCTGTCTTCTCCACTAGAGTGGAAGTTTCCTGAAGTCAGATGCTCTTCTTCCTATGTATTCCCTGCATATCGGTGCCTGGTGCCTGGCACACGGCAAGGCATAAGCATCCAGTAAATGGATGAACGATGAATGACTGGGTCAGTAAATGGGGCCTCCTGCTTGCCAATAACACCTAAATTTAGGGTTGACACTCAACAGTTCCAGGATTTCCCCAGGGAGGAAGAAGCAGGATGTAACAGGAAGAGCAGAGCCAGGAAGCCTGGGACTCCCGAGGAGAGGTCAAGGCCCAGTCCGCGTGCGCACCAACCATATCTGGTCCTCGCCATCACACTGCGTGTGCACACGTGCACACTTGCACACACAGAAGATGCATGGCTGAGCCCTGGACCAGTCTTCAAAGGCTTGAATTGTGTCCTGGTTCTTCCTCGTAATAGCCCTGTATCCTTTGACAAACCACATACCTTCTAAAAGTCTATTTCCGCAAAAGAGAAAAATGAAGCGGTTGGCCCCGATCAGTGGTCCTCAAACCCGGCTTTGCACCAGAATCGAATCACCTGAAGCACATGTTAAAATCCAGATTCCCAGACCCTGCCGATGCAGATTTTGAGTCTGTCAGGATGGGCCCTGAGGCTATTTATTTTAAACACTCTCCCAGGTGACTTTGACGCAACTAGTCCAGGAACTGGCATTTGAGGACCATAGATGAGATGATGCTTTCCAGCCAACATCTGGACTTCTATTAAAAAGCTATTCCTGCACAGGTATACATCCCCCCAAATCACGAACATATACCCCACACAGAGCCATAAACTGCGAAGGTGTGACATCTATACAGATGTCTATACACGTTTGCGTACGCCCAAAACACCTAACACAAAGCTACTTCATGGATCACAAATTGCCATGGAACCACAATATCCATATACACAGCGCGGGGCACACAGTCAGGCCCCCACCACACACCCAGTGTGCACACACACCCATCACATGTTGACCCACACTAAACAGATGCTATTCTGAACTTATTTTGCCTCCGGGAACTGGTCCAGGACCAAAGGAGCTACGCTCTGCTGATGAAAACATCCCCCCCCACCCCACCCCCCCGTCTGCCACCCCCACCCTTATCCCTTGCCCCAGGCAGCATGCAGTCTACCTCCCCCTTGTTGAGAGGGGGTGCTGCTGGAGAAGGGCAGTGAAGAGATGGGATGAGGGGAGGCACGGAGCCTTCCCCAAAGTTCACCAGACCCTATCATTCCCTTCCCCCTACTCCAAGGAGATGCAAAGGGGCCCCTATCCAGCCACCCCTCAGTGCTCGCTCTGCCCACTCCTAGATTCCCAGGCCCTGGTCCTAGCAGCCAAAAGGGTTAGGGAGGTGGCCAGACCTCGGGACTCCTCCTAATACTCAGGCCTCGAAGGAAAGAGCTGTCTGGGGGCACCTTCCTGCAGCCAGAAGGCCCGGGTCCCCCAGGGAAGGTTACCACAGAAACGGGGGGGTAAATATCACAGGGAAACACAATACCCGGCAGGGTCACCTGCTGACCAGGCTTCCTGCTGTGTTGCCCTCAGCCCCCCTCATCTCGGTGGCCTCATGGCCGCCTCCTCCAGCCTCACCCTGGGCCTCCTCACCCATGCTCTTCCTCCAGCCTCCTCTGGGCTGGGGGACGCAGGCTTATGCAGAAACTCGGCCCCTCTGTGGTTCCAAACAACAGCAGGGATGGCCCACAGCTGAGACCCCAGCCTGATCCTACCAACGCCCCCACCACAGGAAATCAAAGCTTCCTGCCCCAGAGGAAGTGCCCCATCTAGTGAACAAATCCAACACATACAAACACATAGTCCCAGAGCCTCAGGGAGGACAGGGATGCCCTCCCCCCAGCTCCCAGGCCTCACTCTCGTCCTGCTTCCAGCAATACAGGCTCACTAGGGGCCGTCTCAAGTCTGGCTGAGACGGGCCAGGGCTGAGGTGTGAGGGGAGGGCATGGGCAGGACCTGAGCCAGGCCAGGGGAAGGCAAGGCCAGGAGAATGGGCACTGGCGGAGTTAGGTCTGATTCCAGCCCTACTCGGCCCACCAGTCCCTACTGTGTGACCCTGGGCCTTGTATTATTAGCTCACCTTTTCTCGGACCCTTGCCAACTTCGGAATTACCAGTTCTTAATGAAAGGGCAAGAGAAAGAAGACAAAGAGGAGGTGGGAGTTACCCAGGCTTCGGCCTTTGGGGTCCTTGGGCAAGCATGCCTACAGCCAGGAGAGGGTCCCTACTCCCCACCTTCATCACATGAGTTTCTCAGTCCCATTAGCAGGATTGAGGAGAGGATGGAGGAAGGGAAAGTGAGGAGAGGATGGAGGAAGGGAAAGTGCCAACTCTCACTCCCAGAAACCCCCAAGGATGAAAGCTGGCGTCCATTATCCCTGTGGGAAGTGGGGCATAGCAGTGCCAACAGTGGACACGGATCTCCTCTGTATAGTCAACCTCTTCTCTTCTGTGCTCTGAGAAGTGCACCTGAAATTTTCTCCCCATTTTATAGATGAGAAAACTGAACTTCAGTGTCAAAGCAGAGTGACCAGTGTAGATTCTTGGGAGAGTCAGTACAAGACCTGAAGGCAACTTTCCAGCCTCAGGATCTCCGCTTAAGACCTGAGAGGCACCCCCCAAATGGGCTCAAGCTAAGAAACGGAGGCTTCAGGAGAACACTGCCCCGGGCTATTCCAGATGTAACACTGAGAAGCAGCTCTGACCCTACCTCTGAGTTGGCCCTGCCAGGTGAGAGGAACATCAGGGGACTAAAGGCAGGGGAGGAGTCCCAGCAGGTCCAGAACCTAGTCTTGGTTCAGTGGGTACAATACAGCATGCCTGCTTTTTGCCTTAGTTTCCCTCAGAAGTGACTGCAGAAAAGAGGACAAGTACTTATTAATTAAAGTGGATGGAGGGAAAAGAGAGCAGAGAAGGAAAATGAGATGCTAAGCAATGAGGGGCTAAGAGATGCTTGCGGAAGCTAGAAAAGGAGACTGGGAAGTCTAAAAGGGTTGGTGTGAGGACAGAGTGTGGGCCGAGGGGGTCCTGTTGGGGCGAAATGGGCTGTCAAGATGCCCCATTGAAGGGTAGGAAACTGAGTCCAACGTCCCTTCTTTCAGCCCAGTGACTGGGCAGGGTCCTGAGGAAGGTCCCCATGGGTCCAGGTGCAAGTCCCAGGAACAGGCTAACAAGTCCAGATGTTGAGTCCCCTGCAGGGCCACGCAGGTCCAATGCCCCATTCTCACCCTAGAAACCGTCAGGCAGAGCTGGGCCTCAAGCAGATGTTGAACTGGAGTGTGGAGAGAGATGGGCAGCAACAACACAGCCAGTGTCCAGATGCAGGGGGAGGCCTCTGGGTATGCAGGGCCCAGGGAATGGCCTGGACTTGCTGGGAGGAGCAGCAGTGGCGGGGAGGTCAGGTATGAATGGGCAGCCGGAGGGAAGGAAATAGGGGTGGAGGTGGGGGGAGCTGGGTGGCCTGCAGGCCCCAGGGGGCTTTCTCCCAGCCCACAGGCCTAGAAACTCCGGCTCAGCTGCCAGATTTACCGCCTGCTCTCACACTCCCCAGTACCAAGAAACCTCGGGCCTGGGGGCCTCACATCCTGTCCCCCACCACTCAGTACACAGCCTGCCTTGCCTACCGCTGTCGGCCCCTCTGCAGCTCACTTGGGTACAGGTGTCTCTTCACCCTGATGGGAGCACGGGTGGGGGGCGGTGCTCAGAGAAACCTCCCAGTCAGGGACCCTCCCTCCAGGGAATCACTTTCCCCTAGCTGAGGGGTCGGGGTACAGCCCTGCCAGGATCCGCGAGATGGGGGCGCAGATGTCCAGCACTGCGAGCCCGGCCCCAACTAAGTGGGTCCTGCCCTTTGCCCTCGCACTTCCAAACCTTCCGCCCCGGAGCACCGCCCCTTCCCCGGCCCGCCGCGGCCGTCCCTCCCTCCCGGGTCCCCGGGTCAGTCCTCCCCAGGAATGGGGGTGATGGGACCCCGAGCCCGTGCAACGGCGGCCCGGGGCCTCCAACTCTCTCCCTCGGGCCTGTCGCTACCCCGGGGCGGGCGGATGTGGGCGCCCCGCGGGAGGCCCGAGCCCTCCGGCCCCGGAACCAGCCCCGGCCAGGAGCCTGCCAGAGCCCGCGGAGCCGGGCTGGGAGGGCTCGGTCGGGGGGCGCACGTCGGGCCGGGATGCGGGGGTACCCGGAGCCGGAGCCCAAGCCGGGGCGGGCGGCGCTGGGGGCCGCGCAGGGCGGGGCGGGCGGGGCGGGGGCCGGCAGCCCGGTACTCACCAGCGCCGGGGCTGTGCATCCAGGGGCCGGGGCCCTCAGAGCGGGGGGCTCATGGCGGGGCGGGGGGCTGGGGCGCCGGCCTCACATCCCCCCAGTCGCCGGAGGCTGCAGAGCGACTGTGAGACGGCGAGAGGAAGGGAGGGGGCCGGGAGGGGGAGGGCCCTGGCAGCCCGGCCGGCCGGGTAGGATGACAATGGAAGGAAATGCTTTATCTGAGGCTGAGAGCGGGCCAAGGGGGAGGGGAGGGAGGGGGCCGGCGCTCGCGGCCCTGGGACACACCACCTCGGCAGACGCTGCACCGCGCGGCGGCGGACACACCGCGCGGCCCGGGAGGCAGCGCCGGCCCCGGAACGCGGGACGCGGCTCCGACCCGCGCGCGGCCGCCGCCCGAGCCGCGGCACACGGACCCGCGCACAATTCCCGGAAACCCGGCTACCTGAGCGCCCGCAGCCTCGCATACACAACACAGAGCGTACATCCATGTTTACACAAGGCCAGAATCATTTACGCAGACACTTCAGGGACGGACTCCTGCGCGCACAAGTACGGACACGTACAGCCCACGAGCAAACAGCCACACATAGAGACAGTGGGACACGCGTGGAGTCCCAAGTCCCGTGCAAGGAATCCCAGACGGACACCCCCTCCACCCCCCGCACGACTTGCCTGAGGAAAGTTCCAGGATCTGATTTGAATCACTGCCCAGCCCTCCCCCTCTGCGCCCCCCCCCCACAACGCCTGCTGAGGGGAACAGAAGGGTCCAGCCTGTTCCTATTAAAAGAAAAAGGGGGTGGGGGTGGTGCGGATTTTGAAAGTTTTCTTTTTTTAAAGAAATTTCTCAAGGGATTTCCTTCCCTCCTCTCCTCTTCCTCTCTTCCTCCCATTCCTCTCCCCCCACAACTCTTCCCCCCTTCTTTCCCCCTCCCGGTCCCTATGAGTCAAACTTCAGCAATGTGCCCAGTGTCTCCCAGTGCATTACAGCGGATCACAGAAATGTTCCAGTCTGTGAGTCGGAATGCAGCCGCCTCCAGCCCTCCCTCAGCTAATAAGCTCAGCTCAGGGCCGGTTTTGCGCAGCAGCTCTTTCTGCCCCCACCCCCACCCCCTGGCCCGCCCCCCAGCCCTTTTAGCCGGAGGAGGTCAGATTCAGGGGTCAAGGGCTGAGGACCTCACCATTCTGCTTCCTGGCCTAGCCTATCAGCCCTGTCGCCTCCAGCAATCTGCTGGGTCAGAGACACAGAGGCCCCCCGGAAAGGGGAGAGGTCCACGACCTGAAACACAGCTCTCCTGTGGTGTGAGGTATCACCCCTGGAAGGCAGGGCTCAGCTGCCATCTGAGCCCATCCTCCCTCAGTCCTAGGAACCCTAAGAGTCTCAGGATTCTACAGAAGGAGAAACTGAGGCTGACCCAGAGGCAGAGCCATGTCAGATGGGAAACGAGTCCACAGTGGCCTAGGAGGGCTTGGCCACACCACGGGCCAACTTCTGACCATAGGCTCCTGGTTCCCACAAGCACAGCTCCAGCCTCATCACTTGTTGCTACCTGCGATTTTTAGCAGCTGACTTCCTACTTCATTCAGTCCCTTTCCTTGTCCCAGAGCTCACTCCGCAGACAGTGAGTGCAGTGGTTAACTTATCCTCACAAAGTTCTTTCCTGGCATCCAAGCCCTCCTGCAACATGGCACCACACCACACACACCTCTCTCTTTTTCCACTGTTCTGCCCAGTGCCTCCTGGTACTTAGTGCTCAATAATGTTAGTTGCTATGATTCCTATTATTACTTCAGCCAAAGTGGGCTGCTGACTGCTCCCCATCATGTCCCCATTCTTTCCCACTGCCTTATCTTGGCTCATTGTGTTCCCTCCAAAAACGAATGTCGTTGCAGTCCCTTTCTCCTCCTGGTGAAATCTTTCCAATCCTCAAGTCTATACCGCCTTCTCCAGGAGCCTTTCCCTGATTCCCATAGCCACAGGGATTCTTTCCTTCCATTAAAACCCACCCCGTGTTGTCAGTCTTTTTCTCTACATTGACCTTCATCCACCTATTCTACTTGTCTCAACTCTCCTCCTTCTTCCCAAGAATATTCAAGAGCGGACATCCCTGAGCCCAGCGACTGACTGCCTTAGTCATGGCTGCATTTCTTATAGTGTCTTGTTGAGTGCCTCGCATAGAATTCAGGCTCCCTCTGGGTTATTTGCTAGACACCCCCAATACACCTTTTTTCCCATGGTGCCCCATGCTGACTTTGCAAGACACATGTTCTTCTGCCTCAGGTGTGTTCTTCCCAGCCTTCACTTCCAAACCAGATCACCCACCTTCCAAATCCCTCCTCCATGCCACAGCATCCAGAAACATTGCTTGGTTACTTCAGACCCCAGCTTCTCACCGGCTGTCTCTCTCCTTTAGCCCCCCACTCCCACCCACCGACACACACAACCCCGGCAATGCCCATTCCTAATCCCCCCAGGACTCCTGGAGTTATTTTTGGACTGAAATCAGGCCCTTGTTTGCTCATTTCTACCGTGTGCATCATTCATGTATTTGTGAGCTTTCTTTTTCTTTTTGACCTAATCACTGAGTTCTGAGAGATTTGAACAAGAAGGGTATCTCCCCTGCCTTTCCCCACAGTATCCAGCATATGGCTTTGTCCACACACCAGGACTCACTGTTCCCAAAGTATAGACAGAGAGAAAGATAGCATGGGAGACTACATCTGGGAAGCAGTACTGTGCCCCTCCCTCCCTTGCCAGCTTTTCTTACCACTCCTTCACCATCACCACCCCCATGGCAGAGTCTCAAGATAGTTTCTAAGTCACCCGTCCCTTGCTGTGATATGTTAGAGAGCCTTCAGGAGCCCTAAGAGACATGAGACAGAAAAGTGCAGGTTACCTCCCTCTCCTCTATCCTGGTTACCATGGGAAGGTTTTTTTTTTTTTAAGACTCTCGAGTCCAAGCCTCTCACAGATGCCTCAGCTAAGCACCTAGCAGAAAAGATTAGCTCCGCAGGACTTACCTGTCTCCCCAGAGTCTTCCCAGAGTTTCTGGCCAGCACAAAGCCTGAAGGCACTCTCTTCTGCTTCTCTTTAGGGTTCTGGGCTAACTTGAGCTTCTCCTTTTCTTTCTCCTTTCCTTCCCTTACTTAGCTATTTTTTGTTCAATATTTACCACGTAGCAGCCCTATACTATCCCCTTAGCAAACTTTAGATCATTTATTCTTAACAATGATCCTTGTTCTGCTCACGATTAAAGGATGGCCCATAAAGGTTAAGAAACCTGACCAAAGTTACACAACTAGAAAGTAATGGGGCCATTCATTCATTCAACAAATATTATTGGGTGCCCATCTTGTGCCAGGATTCAAAGCTCCAGAAAGTGATCTGGTCTGAACCTCAGGGCTCTGAGATCACTCCTGTTCCAGCCTTCTGGATGTGGTAGCTGAAGCCACAATTCCTCCCTTAGCCTACGCTTTCCACACACTCACCACAAAGCCAATCAGAAAGCATTCAGTCCTCAAGGCCCATTAAGATATCGGAGGACAGCCATCTCATTGGGTGGGATTGGGCCTTGCATTCCAGTTTCTGAACTTGGGATCAAATGCCAATTCACAGGATTTGGGACTTGCAAATTAAGAGGGGAGGTAGGTCCCCAACTCCAAATAAAGGGTTTCACGGGAACAGATATAACAAGTGCAAGAAAGGAAGGAAGGATTGGAGGAAAGGGAGGGAGAAAGGGAGAGACGGAGGGAAAGAAGGAAGGAAGAAAGAAATGAAGGAAGGGAGGAAGAGAGGAAGGAAAGGACGGAGGGAAGATAATTAGGATTTATTGAGTATCCCCTTTGTATCATGTGCTGTTCAAGGCCCTTCCACTTATATCTCATTATTATCCCCATTGTTTTAGTGAGCAAACTAAAGCTCAGAAAGACAAAATGATTTGCTCAAAGCCACAGAGCCAGTGGGTGACTTAATCTGGAGTGTGTCTGATTCAGAGCCTGTGTAATTTCTTCTAGCAGGTCAAACAATGGAGAAGCTGCTGCCAGGTCTCCTGCAACAGCGTAAACCTGGTTATTTGAGGTCCCAGCTGACCTATGTGTGATATTCTAGATGCCAAGTTTTCTCCCTTACTGACCCCAACCCTGTGGTCTCATCTCTGGTTTCCACCTTTCTCTGTTGTACTGCACAGGCAGGATTAGGGGAGCTGCATAAGTATTCTGGCGAGGATTGGGGGGAGTTGTGTGGCTTTGGGGTGCAGCCAAGCAGACCTCCATCCAGGATTTCAGGATCTGAGAGAAGTGATACATCCTCCTGGGCCAGAATTGGATGGATAAATCAGGAAGAGGGTGGGGTATGGCTACAAGTCCACGTGGCTCTGGTTGGGAAGTGAGATGACCGTGGGGCCTGGGGCAGGTGGGGAGAACTAAGTAAGTCCCTTCCCCCGTACCCCTACCTCCCGCCATTGTCAACAAAGTTGATGTGGTTTCCCTTGTGGTCTGTTGCCCTAGACACCTGCAGTTCCGAGTCTATGTGTATGTGTCTATATGCCTACAATGCCTTGGGGGGGTGGGGGGACACAAGGAGAAAGCAGTGGGACAGGATGGGGAGGGGCAGGAAGCCAAAGACAGGGTCTCGTCAATCCCAGGACGAAGAAGGCACAACGAACGAATGCACAAGAGGGCAGGTCAGGGTCGAGGTCACCCCCTTGATGGCTCCAGGTGCCCAGCCAGGAACATCAGGAGAGAGCTCAAAGGCATTGTGGGTATCAGGGCCCTGGGCTGGGGCTGGGAGTCAGGGCACTTGAGTTCTAGGCTGGTTCTGCCATTAACTTCCTGGGTTACACCTTTCTAAAGTCTCAGTTTCCTGCTCTGTAAAATAGCAATAACTTGGCTACCTACCACAAGCAGATGTTGAATTGGTGTGTGGAAAGGGATGGGCAGCAGCAACACAGCCAGTGTCCAGATGCACGGGGAGGCCTCTGGGTATGCAGGACAGCCAGCAGACCAGGGCTGGGCTGAGATCATATGAATAATATATGCAAAAGTTTGGAGCACAGTGAGCTTTGGAATTATTGTCCTGATAGCATAAGAAATATTACAGTTGCTTACTCTAGCCCTGAACACAACACACACACACACACACACACACACACACACACACACACACACACACCACAGTGTAGATAAAGAACATTAAAGGCAAAAACAAAAACACAGCCTCTGCCCTCATATAGATCACAGTGTATTGAAGAAACAAAATAAACACATAAAATACTTAAAAGCCTCTTGGGAAGCCAACTATTTAAAAAATCTCAGTATTTGTGTGATCTTGGCCGAGTGAAAACCTCTCTGGGCCTCAGTTTTCTCATCTGTCAAATGAGGAAGGTGGTTTAGACCATCTCTACTTCTTTTGCTGAGTCTAAAGCAGTTTTCAGATTCTGTGACTCCAGGTATAAGTGGGTACTAGGCAGAGAGGAAAGACCTGAGCAGACCCTCGCCAGAATGAAGTAGGCAAGTGTTGAGCAGAGTTTTGCAGGAGCCCAGAAATGTGAAACAGTGTGGGGGGAGGGGGTCACATTCCAGGTAGGGAGAAAGGCACTTGCAAGGGTGAGGCAAGGAAGCAGAAAGGTGGCAAACAGATTAGCAGACTCAGGAATGAGGTTAGTGAAGATTGAGGGAGCGCAGGGAGGAAGTTGGACTGGAGGAGAAGAATGGGGGCAGTCCCTAGAGCTGAGGGAGCAGAGACACGAAAGTGGGGGAGGAACATGGGTGGGAAGACACTCTCTCAGCCCCAGAGGCTGGTGCCAAAGCCCATCCAGCCAAACTCCACCCAGGAGAGAGGGAAAGAAGGGTTCCCTTGCCAAGAGGTCCCACCCACCAGGGAAGGCCCATTCCTCCCTTTTCTTCTCTCCCAGTCGACCCCCAATCTGGAGGTAAGCAAGGGCCCCCTAAAGCCAGAGCCTCATTAGTGATCGAAACAAACAGATGGGGCATTGCCATCTCCCTTCATAACAATAATGCCAGCAGAAACTAATAATAATAATAATAGGTAGGAAGAGGAGGATGAAATAAACTACCCTTCACTTGCCCTCTGATAAAACTTCACAGCATCAAAACATCTTGATATGGCCATTCCACGTACTAGCATCTTTGCTCCTAAGAACTGCAAGTGGTTTATAAGATCACCTAGTCTATAGGATTCCCCTCACCTGACAACATATCAAAATCACTTGGAAGAACCTGTGAAAACAGATTCTGACCCGATCAGATTCTTTCGGGTTGGGGGTATCCAGTAATCTGCAGCTCCCTCCGTTCTAAAGTGTGGTTAGGTTTGGGACACCCTGACCTAATCCAAACCCCTCCGTTACAGATGAGGAAACTGAGGACCCAAGGGGGAAATAACTTGCCAGAGACAAAACAGTTAATGAGCCATGGGGAGCGGGCCAAGAATCCAGGCGTCCCAACTTCTAGTTAGTGTTCCTTCTACAGCCCTCACTGCCCAGCCCGGGAGATGCCTGTGCCAGCAGAGATTATAGTCAAGAAGGCAGCCACTGGGCCATACTCTAATTGTGAGTGAGAAGACATTCATCCAAACTGCAAAATGTTTTTCTGCAGCCAGCTCTAATGGACGCCTGCAGGGAAACTGTAGTCCATCCACTGGTGGGCCTGGGGCTTTGACCTTGCTACGTGCTCCCAGCAGGACCCTCCGTGACTGTATTGGCTGGAGGGCAGGGTTCCACCTTGTTACAAATCTTAATGGTTTCTCTTTGGAGACACTTACCTCCAGCCTGGAATCTCCAGGGAAAACATGAGGAGGTGCCGGCCTAAGGACACTCACCTCTCTTCCCCAGGAGTGTCTCTTAGGGTGGGTTGGACTATGCCCCTGCATGTCAGGCGAGTGGAGGCAGGAAAGGAGAGATGAGCGGGGGTGCAATGGGGTGAGTGGTAGTGACCTTACTAAGACCTTGAAGTACCACACCCGCATATGACCACCGCGGCACTCTTTTCAATGGAGTATAATTTCTTATGTATTGAGTATCTACTCTGTGCCAGGTTCTTGGGCACAGAGGCAAAAGAAGCCACAGTTCCTATCACGGAGGATTTCATCTGGAGAGCAGGATACAGCTGGGGCAGTGGTTCTGCTCTGACCTGCCCCCTCTGTGCCTGGAACAGTGATTCTAGATCACTCCAGTTTGGCCTGAGTGGCTAGGGCTAGGAGGGCATAGGAGGGCAGAGGACGGCAGAGGAGGGCAGAGGAGGCAGAGAGACAACACCACTCTTCCCTTGGGCACACCCTGAGGATGGACTCCACACTTCCCTCCCCTGAGCTTTTGAGGAACCATTTAAAAACCTGTAAAGGAACAGGGGCTGACGGGAGGGGCATTGTATTGTGGTTAAAAGCGAGAATTTGGAGTCAGGGCTGCCTGGTTTGTCGCTTAACCACTGCGTGATCTTCAGCGTGTTATTTGACCTCTCGGAGGCTCGGTTCTCTCATCTGCACACGGGGGTATGGAGTGCCTGCCATATTAGGGTTGTTGTGAGAACTCCTGAGATCAGGACATGAAGTGCTCAGCACAGAGCCTGACGCACGTTGGGCTCTCTTAGGGGTAGAGCTCGATGCTGACATTAGTAATAGAAGACAGTGTCCTGTGTCTTCTGTCGCTCTAAGCCACAGTCGTCCCCTCCAAATTCAGTCTCAGTGATACTGACTTAATTTATGCAAAGAAATCCAAATGGGTCTCTAGCCCAAGCTGACTCCTCTGGGATGTGCAGGGTGGTTTGGCTGGACGATGGGGATGGGACACTGCCGGGAACCTTCCCCACCTCCGGAGGTGCTCTGGGGTAGTCTGAGCTGCCTCAGAGTTGAGAGGAGCCTGGACAGTGGCTGGATGCCGGGAATGCCCAAACCGACTGCAGAAAGGGCCGCGCCTCCTCTCCCCAATCTTGGCAACGCACATCTGGAGTGATCTGCACATCTGGCTGCATCCCTGGGGCAATGGCCACAGCTGCTGACATTTGAGGGAGGAGAGATCTAGCTCCTCAGCCAGAGCCTGGGGGGCTATAAATAACTAGCTAAGAGGACCAAGGGGAGGAGGTTGACCTTTGGGGGTGGGGGGACAGGAGCGGCTGGCGACTTCCCCCACCCCCTTGGGTCCAGAGCCAAGGTTTTAGCAAAACAGGAAGAGGCAGCAGCAGCTGCTGGGAAAGTAGGAGTGGCTCCCCTTCCCCCACTTGCCTGGGGCCTTCGGCTCCCAGCCAGGACCTGGGAGAGGTGGAGTCATCTAGGCGGGAGAGGGAGGGGAAGACCCAGGCAGGCTGTGGTCCCAGCTCCCGGTGCCCTCCTATGGCTCCCCTGGGGCACAGGCAAGGGAGACAGAGGTAGAGAAGGGCAGCCCGGCGGTCTGTGCTCGCCCTCCTGGCTCCCTCCTGTTCCCTTTCTGTTCCCCTATCAGTGGTACAACAGGAAGGACAGGCATTAGAAATGGAGCATAAAATACATCTGTTGACCCAGCCAATGTACCTAGAGGCCCAGAATGGCCGTCAAGCCTGCCTTCCTGTCTCACACTCTCCAGCCCACAGGTGGGCTGGGCCTAGGCCCATGTGGATGGGAAAGGTGGTGCTAGACAGGAGGAAGGATGCCTCTGGGCTTCTGGAGAGGGACCCAGGGCCTGGTCCCAATGAAGGATGGAGAACTTGTCCATGATCTATGGTGGTGAGGAGATCCAAAGCTCTGGGGTGGCTCTGGGTGACTGTTTTTCTGGAGTAACAGGGCATCCACAGGGTCAAACGCTGGAGAGCCCAGCCCCAGCTCAACAGGCCTGTTAAAGTCCAGGGTTACAGGAGTTCCCAGGAAGTGTCTCCTTGCCTGGGTCACTGGGCCACGGAGAGTCTGTCTTGCAGTGTCTGACTGGTTGGTGACATCTCCAGAGGGGTCTGTATCTGTATCTGTCCTAACCTGTTATTTGCCTCTCAGCCTGGAGCCCTGTGTTTTGCCTGCAGGGATGATGTAGACCAGCCCCCGTTCATTAGAAACAGAATATGAGCCACATATGGAACTAAATTTTCTTTTTTAAAGAAGTAAAAATAAACAGCGAAGTTAATTTGAATAGCATATTTATGTAACCTAATAGATGAGAAATGTCATTTCATCATATAATCAAAACAAACAAATAAAAAAGGTCAACATTTTGCATCCTTTTTTTTCATACGAGGTCTTTGGAATCCAGCTCGGATTTTACGCTTGCAGCACGTTTCAGTTCTGACGAGCCGTATTTCCAGTGACCCGCAACACACGTGGCTAGTGGAGGGAACAGCATGGGCTTAGGCGACTTGGAACTTAACTTCTTCAGCCTTTCCAGTGCCTCGCTGGGGAAGAGGCTCGGGACGTGGAGGTTAATGTGCTCTAGGAGGATGGCCACCTACTCCAGCTTTCGAGCATCTCTCTCTAGACCTGGAACCAGTCCTAGTATATAGGCAAGCAGGGAAACTGAGTCACAGAGCATCATCTCAGACAACTGGTCTCCTCCCCTTGCCAGCCCTCTTCCTCTAAGTTGAAGGTTGGTAGAACCTCACTTCCTCTTCAGGAGTGCTATTCTGTATCTCCTCTTTCCCCTTCCAAACCCAACCCCACACCATTGGGGCAGCAGAGCTAGGGAATACGAGCGAAGTAAAGTTGGAGGGAAATACAGAGGCAAGCTGTGGACATGTGGAGTGGAGGTGCCAGTGGGACAATCGGCGGCGAGGGGTTGCAAGGACAGTTGCTCTCTGGAGCTCTGAATAGGGGGAAGGACCAATACAGCTCTGGGATCATTAGTGAGAGCTGAAGTGGTAGGTATGAGTGGATGAGACCACCAGAGCAGGGAAGAAGAGAGGAGAGAAGTAAAGAGAACCCGGAAGCAGGCTAAATGCACACACTTGAGAGAAGAAAGATTTGGGTGGGCAGAGGGGTGGCAGCCCATGAAGGAGGCTGAGAGAAAGCAGAGATTTAAATGAAGCAAGAGGAAGTGCTGGATCTGAATCCAAAGTGGGAGAGAGTGCAAAGAGGGAAAGATTTGCGCTCAATTGCAAACGAGAATGCTTTAAAATCATTCTTATAGAGAGAGTTCACACACACGGATAAGAAACACTAAAACAGTGGCAGACTAAAATTCAAAGCATAGATATGACTCTTCAGGGAAAGCTAGTAAGCAAAGGTAGGGAAATGTTCAAAGTCGTGCCAATTAAAACAAGATAAAGGTAGACGCCGCTTTCAAACATTAGTGAGAGTGTAGTGAAACGTACATGTTGTTGGTGTAAGCTCTTTTGAAACCGATTTGGCAATATGTGGCAAGAGCTATAAAATGTTTTCACCCTTTGGCTCAACAACCCCACTCAATATACCCTAAACTAGATTTCTACTGCCAAAATTCAGGGAGCGGGGAGTGCAATGTCATGATGTTCCCCACCACGCTATTTGTAATATACAGAAGTAGAAACAATTGGAACACCTACAATTGGAAAATTGTAAAGTAAATTATATTTCCATTTAATAGAAAATATGAGGCTGTTAAAAAGATGTATATGAATGCAACACAGCATCACAGAAGAACATAGATTTGTGCATGCCCTGTGATGGCAACTGTATTTTAAAAAGCAACAACATAAGCATAGAGAAAAAGATTCAAAGGAAACTCGTGCAATAGGTAATGATTATGTAAGGTGGCATGAGGACACACATTTTTCTAGTTATTTAATAATTGTCAACATTGTAAAGAGCTGTGGAGAGTGGGGATGAGGGCTGGCCAGAAGTCTAGAGTGGGCTACAAGGAGAGCCCTGACAATTCCACGGAGGTCATGAATACATTCACGTTGCAGGTATAGGTATTTCCTGGGCTCCATCCAGGTGCCCGGCACTGTCACTGTGGGTGTGAGCGCAGCACTGTCCTGATGGCAAAGAGGCGGATTTCCTGTCTGGGTTCCAGGGGGGTCCTGTCCACGGGAAGCCCCTGGAGTTCCACTGGCTCCTCTGCCACTGCTGGGGGCAAGACCTTATCTTGGGCCTGAAGGGACAGCCCCCAGTGGACAGGATCCAGGGAAGTCAAGAGCAGGTACTGGGGAAAGTTTGTGGGTAGTAGCAGTGGCCCTAGTGAAGTTCGGGGAGGGTTGGGGGCGTCAGCCAGGAGCTTAGGGGATGTGAGGGCTTCTCTGCTCTGCGGGAGGGGTTCACAGGCTGTGGTCAGCTACCTGCCATTTCCCATGGCCCCGAAGGTGACATGAGATGTAAGTGGGCCGTCACCTCCACTGCCCCCACAGGAACTCTACCTGGGCCCCCACCCACAGGCACCCCCCGGCCTGGGCAGCCTCCTGCTCCTCCCCCCAAACTCTCTTCCTACAATGACACACTGAGGCCTTGAAATAACACATCTTTATTTACGCCATCATTTCCACATAATTTGCCTATGATTCATTTGTTGTCAAGAGGCATTAAAACCTCCAGCCCCAGCTCCCAGGCACCCACCTGTCCCTGCCTCCTCCCTTCTGTGCCCCACTACGCCCCTTCCCACCATCTTGCCCAGCTCTCACCCTCGTCCCTGCTTCCCAAACCCAGCCTGCCCGCCCCAGTCTCAGCATCTCTTCCGCCATGAGCACCCCCAGCCCCAGCTCAGCCCTGCTTGGCCTTTGTTCAGGAGTGGAAGGCAGGTGCTGGGGCTGTGAATGGCCCAGGTCACATCCATGCCCACCCAGACCCTGGCCTGAGGGAGGCCTCTGGCCCTAGGACTCAAGATGACCTCCCGCAAGCAGGAAGCCCTGGAAAAGAGAAGAAACTTCTCTTTGCCTAGAAGCAGCAAGCTGTGGAACCTCTAGCCTCAGAGGCAGCCCCTTTCTGTGACACTCACCCCCTCACCGCCTCACTTCCCCAGGCTGGATTTTCCTTATAGTTCAGGGCTGGTCCTTGGGTCCCTCCCCTCACTCTGTTTCCTACAGGGCACAGGAGTATAGAGTTTCCACTGTGTGTGAACGTGTGTTTGTTTTCGTGTTGGGGGGTAAGAAGAGTTGTCTTTCACACCCTCATAACCCAGTAAGGCCGTAAGGCTTTGGGGGCCCCCAGCCCTCCCCAGGGGAATCTAGGTGAGCTAGGAGCTACAAGGTGGGGGAGGCGGGGAGGAAGAGGGCGAGGGGCGAGGAGGGGGCTGCTGGGAGGGGTGGGGTGAGGGGAGCTGCTGTGGTTGGGTTATCTGATGTGAGGAGCCAGGTGTGCTCTGGGGGTGGGGGAAGCGCTGCCTGAGAGAGAGGCAGAAACTGCACAAGCAGTCTGTAGACACAGAGAGGCAGAGACAAGAGAGGCTGAGTGACACGAAATCAAGAGGGAGACCAAGGGAGACTTCGAGATCCCTCTCCAGTTCCATCAGAGACTGGCTTTCCTCCTCGACAAGACGAACTCTGGAGGCCACCCACGGGTTGGGGGCAGAGACCTCCTGCCACCCCATCCTTGGTCCCCCAGTCCCTGGGACACCTGCTCCTCCAGCTGTCCAGCTCCCAGAGAAGCAGGCAGGTCCCATTCCACACCCCGTAGCAGAGGTGGGGGTGGCCAAGGGCTACACAGAGTGGGGATGAACGTCCAGCCTTATCCCTGAATCAGAGCAGTTGGAGACAGTTGAGGGTCTATAATCTCGGTTGGGGGTTGAAGGGTGGAGGAGGCTTTGCAGGAGGAGATAATGGGGTGGAGCAGAGGCCTGGCCTGGAACAGGGGGCCCTAAGCCCAGGCGCCCCTCCACCAGCTTTCCCCCACCAGCGCCTCCACTCAAGACAGAAGGTGCCCTGTGGAACATGGAGCTGGGGGCTCTGAGCACCATCGGGATGCCAGCGGGGTCCTTCACAACAGGGCCCACCTGCGAGTTCCTGCCTCCTCCAGCGGTGACCTGGAATTCGTGTATGTTGGGGGGAGGTTGCTCCTTATAAGGAAGAGGATATCTCGTTAGAGAAGAGGAACCCCAGACAGTGATGAAAATGATCATAATAAAGGCTAATGGTTATCAAGCACTTACTACTTGCCAGGCACAATCCTACACGTGTATTAACTCATTTAGTCTTCACAACTCCTATGAAGTAGGTACAGTTATTATCTTCGCTTTCTGGAAGAGAGACCGAACAAGTTCATATTGCCAGCAGTCGAAAAAGTGAGTCCAGATCTTCCCCTCAGTGCTGTTTCTGCTGTTCTCACCTGCTACCCTAGACGAGGCCCTGCCAGGCACCCCGCTGCAAGCCTTCCTTCTCGGTATCTTCACAAAGACTGTACGTCCCCATGCGTGGAGGAGGAAGCCAAGGCCCAGAAAGCTCCAGTCCTTTCCCCCAAGTTACCCCGCTAGTGAGACACATGGTCCGGATTCAGGACCACCTACTTGTAAAGCCCATGCTCTTTCCCACTACCTTGGCTGCTTCCCCCAAGGCTGGGGGTGGTGGGGAGAAAGGTGGGAGAGCACCTGAGCTCCATCGTTCTTTGCAGCCCTCACCCCCGAGCCCTCCACTGGCTCGGGGTAGGAGGAGCAATGGGAAGCGTTTGCTCAAAGAAGGAACTCACAACCGAGGGAACCAACAAGGACCGGTCATCGGCCCAGCCAGTGAGATCCTGCCCGCTGGCAGCGTTCCCTCCCCTCCCACCCACTCCTCGACCACCTCGGGCCTTCCTGTCAAAACAGCAGAAGGCAGGGAGCCCCTTGGGGCGGGGTTCCTATCAGAGAGGAAGTAGGGCTGGCTTCTCTCCCATCCTCTTATCACTTCTCTGCATCCCCACTTTATCACCCAGGGCTCTGCCACCATCCCGTCCCTGCCGCTCCCCCTGGGGCTCCAGCGTGGGAGAGGGGAAGAAATTTAAATCAGTGGAACTGGTGGTGGTGGAGGAAACAGAGGGGACACCAGGAAGGGATTTCCCTGGCCCTCAACCTGGTGCTCAGTCCTCCACACTCAGGCTGGGCTGGTCTTGGTGGCTGAGCCTTTTCTGAGGGGCTGTTTGATCTGGTAGGCAAATGGAGAAAAAGGCACCAGGCAAACGCATAGTTGGGGCCTCGGCCCTCTCCTCACCTTAGCCCCATGCCAGCTCTCACGTATTCACAGGCATCTACAGGATTTTTCATTAGAGGGGGTTGGGTCAGGGTGGCACAGGCCTTTCCCTGTAGGATTCTGAGGTGTAAGTGAAAAGGGCAGAGTGGGGAGGCCTCATGGAGCTAAGTAAGGGCTGCCTGTCTGTGCGGCGCATGAGTTCTCCGTTCCCCACCACTGTGCCTAAGGAGAGTTCTGCCGCTGCCCAGGGCCTTTCTCCTCCCAGCACCAGTATCTAGGAGACTGGGCCTTCCCTGAGTCCAGCTCAGACAGAATTTGCAAAACAATCCAGCTTGGAATTTGATACTTGATCCACCTCTTCCTGCATCCCTTATATCAGATATCCCTGGATCACCGATCCTTGGCTCAGATCTGGTCTCATTCCACAAGGATCTGTCCAGACTTGGGGTGAGGCTGTTAGGTCTTGAGGAGGGAGGGGTTGTGGAAGCATTGGCAAGTTCCCCACATTCCCGTGGAGGCCTGCGTCTTTCCCACCACTCCCTAATGAGACTCAGCCTCTCATTACACACCCCCTTCTCTGGTCCCCAGTGAGGTCTTGAGCAACTGAACCAAAATGTGCTGATGTCAACCTGCAGGAGGGCATAGTCTATGGCTCTGTCCCAGTCGATTCTGTGCATGGTCTGCAGACCCAGGTTTTGGAAGATGCAAGGCGAGGAGAGAGAGTCAGAATATTGGGTGACAAAATGAGGCTTCAAAGATTTAGCAGGCTGAGATCGGTCAAATCAGAAAAATATGAATAGGGATAAACGCTAATTCAGTATTTTGGTCCAAAACCCAAACTGTCTACATACAGAATGAGGGAGACATAGCAGATGCTTTAGGGAACAGTAGTTAGCATGTGGGTTCTGAAGCAACAGGGACTTAACTTCTCAGTTTCCAAAGTTCAAGGGAAGGTGTTTAAATTTGCATAAGTCTGTTTGCATCTCATTTTCTAGCAGGGACCCAAGCGGAATTTTTTTTAACTTACATCTCTTGTGAAGATCAGATCTTTTAGATGATAACAGAAGTGGGTAGCACATGGCCTCGTGTTCATTCATTCATCCATTTATTCAGCTACATTTATGGAATCCCTCCCTCCTTTGTTCCAGTCTGGAAGGGAGCCCCAAAGGCAAAACAGAAATGTAAAACTCACGACAATATCCACTTCATTCTACAATAGAGAGCACAATTCTACCCAAATGGGGCAAGCAGGAGTACGGCCTGAAGTTCAGGGAAGAATTTATGAAAGACATGAAGCCTGAGCTGGAAATTGAGAGAGCAGTGGGAGTTTGCACAATTGAGAAAATGGGGGGATAGCCAGCAAGGGGAAGGCATGTTTGGCCAAGGCAATGGCGCATGTATAGGTGTACAGTGCGGGTCGCAAAGTGTTGTCTGGGGCCCCCTGTGGGTCCCTGAGACCCACTTAGGGGATTTGCAAGGTCAAAACTATTTTCACAGTAATACGAAGACATTATTTGCCTTTTTAACTCTCATTCTCTCACTTGTGTACAGAGGGGTTTTCCAGAGGTTCCAAGATGTGTGCTATCCTATCAGATGGAATGCAAAACCAGATATGAGAATCCAGCTGCCTTCCAGTAAACCAGACACTGAAGAGTTTTGCAAGACTATAAAACCCTACCCTCTTCTCACTACATTGGTTCTGCTTTGGGAAAAGTTTGTTTTAATAAAATTTGTTATTTAATGTTAACTTATATTCATTATTGTTATTTAATATGTATTAAAATTTTTAATACATATTTTTTAAATGTCTCCATTTAAATTTCTAACATGGTAAATATTGATGGATATAACCCACAGAAACAAAAGCTCTTGGGGGTCCTCCTTTTTAATAGTGTAAAGGGGTCCTAAGACCAACATGTTTGAGAACCACCGTAGTGCGGGCAGGCCACCAGGGAGCACAGTAGGAGAGCTGCAAGTGGTTGGAAGCGGCAGTGGTGCCTTGAGTTTCAATGTCTGGACAGTGATAGGTGACCCTAAGGGGCAGACAGACCTCATCATAGTGGGCTTTGTACCTTTCCAAAGGAGCAAGCGTCCAGTAAGCAAGGGAGTGAAAAATGAGAAACAATGACACGACAAATACATGGAGAAAACCTGCTTCTTGAAGCTCATTTTGATTCCCCTGCTTTGGGCATGAGTCACTTCTACCAGACAATGTTGACATTAATTATGGGTTGATAATGTGTGCAGTGAGGTGAGGTGGCGGTGGTCGTTGGAGTCGCGAAACTACCAAAGAAAGACCATAATTGAAAGAACTTGGGGACAGTATTAACTAGAGTTCCGTGTATTTCAGATTTATGTTCCTACCTTCTCATCTCTTTCCCACACTTTTCTCTCCGAGGCAGAGCTGTTTCAGCTGGGGCCCATTTGGTTTATTAAGTTGCACACCTGCCCGCCCTGGCGGCCAGACGGCAAAATGACGCCTTCCTCCAACTCATAGAACAGGAAGGAGCCCATAAGAGGCTGAGCTCCAAAGGACTGGCCAAGGAGGTCATCTGGGGCCAGTTTGGACAGCTCAGCAAGGACCAGTGGTCAGAGCGTGAAAGCAATGTCAACTCTGGATGAAAATGTACTTGCCCGTGCCTCCATTCTGCAACATAATAATAATGCTGGTCAGCATTTATGAGTCATGGCTACGTCCAGGTAGTGTGATAAATGCTTTACACAGATTATATCACAACAACGAACCTGGAAGTAGGTACTATTATTGTTGCTGTTGTATAAATGAAGAGTCTGAGGCTCGAAAACGTTAAGTAACTTGTCCAAGGTCATCCAGGTAGCAAGCGACAGAGTCAGGACAGAGATCCAGCAGTGTATGCTGTTAAGTGTTATACTTTGAGGCTCCTGCTTGTACTGTTTGGTGATGATCTGTCTTCCCCCACTGGACTGTGCCTTTCTTGGGGACAGCGACTGTCTTATCCATCGCTGTATCCCTAGCACTGAGTTCAGTGCTGTGTCTGTGCTTGGAAACACTGGAAGGATAGCACAACAAGGCTGGATCTCAGAGGGAAACTGGAGCCAGCACAGAGGGTACTCAGAGGCTCCAGGCACAAAAGGAGAGCTCAGCCTTGAGTGCCTTTGGCTAAGTAAGGTGTGTCAGACTCTGGCTGTGACACCAAAGGTGGCCTGGGAAGCCAAAGAGCAGGCCCCTTGTCATGCAGGGTGTCAGGCAGGGTCTCTGGTTCCGCTCCCCACACAAGTATGCAGGATATGGTGAGGCCAAAAAGGAACACCCACGGAGCCACAGATAGGGGAGTCATACCGCTATATCTCGCTGGCGGCTGGGTTGGAGACACAGGAAGCAGGAGCCACACTATCCACAACCTGCCATCCGCTTCTCTGCCAACCAACCTCACTTGCTAACTGCAATCTGCCCTGCTAACTCCAATCCGCTCTTGCTGGGTCAGCCACCATCTTCTTGCTAGCCCCCATTTGCTGCTAGTGTAGCCACAGCAGTTATATTAGTGGCCAATGGCTCACTGGTTACAGCTGACGGCCAACTAGCCACAGCTGATGGCCATCCAATCACAGTCGATGGCCATTTACTACCTGAGCCAGCACCTTTCCACTAGGGCGAGAGCCTGGAAACTGCACTCCTAGCTCTGTCCCCACACCCCTTATCTGTTCTGCATGGTCACCGGTGTGAGGACAGGTGAACATTACCAGGTGCCTGCAGTAGCTTCACAGATACACAAAGGGCAGGAGTGGGGGATAGAGGGAGGAAATGGGGGAGAGAGAGGCCAAGTCCGAAGCTCAAACCTGTCCCTGTAGGGAAGTAGCACCACCTAGTGGTGAAGTTCAAGATGATTTAGGAAAAGAATACCAGACCATCCAGAGCTGCGGAGAAGCTGGGAATACCTTCCTCTGGAGGGAGCATCTATGACTGTTGCCCTCCCACCACCTAGAGCCCAAGGGAAGGGCCTGGAAGCCTCTGGCCCCTCCCCAAGGCAGACTAGCCTATGCTGAAAGGGCCTATGTGGTGCCACAAAATGTGAAGAAACAACCCCTAGTCCTCCCTGACCTTTACTGAAAAGAGCTGCCTAGCTCAGGGTCATGTCAGGGTCACGCTCTCTCCTGGGGACAGCCAGCATCCAGACTAGCTGATGAAGGATATAAAAACTCAGCAAGGGCCAATCTAGTCTCAGAACTCCTCATAAGGGGTGGGTGAGACCTCCCTCGAGACTACATTGCAGCCCAACTTCTTCTTCTACCTGATCCTACTTCCCTCCCTGTCTCCAAAGCTGGTGACCCGGAGACCTCTCCCCAGTAAACTCCCTGCACTTCAGCTACATTTAGAGTCAGCTTCCCTGGAACCTGACTTGCAATACTATCTCATGTATCATATACGACCTGTCCGAATTGAGAGAGTCAGAGCGGCTGTCAGGAGCAGGGACCCCCACCTCCTGAATCACTGCCCCCGCCAACCACTGCTCCACGCTCCCCTGTGCTTCTTTGCCTCTTGGAGCACAGGAGTCCTCCAGGAGCCTCGCGGACTTCTTGTCCACCATGAGTGCTAGCCACCTGATGAGGCCTCTCCTTGGTCGTGCAGAGGATGCCAGCTGTCCCTCATCATCCTTGTGCCCGTGGGGCCATAGGGCAGGCAGACAGACCCCACACTGCATAGACAGCCTCCTGGGAGCTCCAGCAGAAACTAGAGACACTGACCTGGGGGCTCTGGCCACTTTTTTCTTGCCCCCAGGACTGAAAGAACCAACATTTCCTGGCACACCACTGACCTACACGGATTTCTGCCACGTGAAGCTCTCAGCCTATCAACGCCATGCCTGTAAGATGTTTTTCCTTTGTGCCCCTTTTGCAGCCTGTTCACAGCAGTGAGGTAGCAGCATACATATGTCCTACATGATGTCGAACAGTTTAGTGGCTGTCTGCCCAACAGATCAACAGAAGCGTGTCATCCACCATCAGATAAGAATGCGTTGTGTTGACCAGTGTTGTCCCACAGAAACTTCTGCGATGACAGAAATGTTCTGGATCTGCACTGTCCATCCCGGTAACCCTGGGGCTGCTGAGTAGTGGAAATGTGACTAGTGTAGCTGAAGAGCTAAATGTCGGCTTGCACTTAATTGTGATTAATTGAAATAGTCACATGTAGTTACCTTATTGAATAGCACACGTGTAGAACCAAAGTTGGAACGTGAAATCTTAAAATCACTTTATCTTAACTCTAAGGGCCTCTCAGTTTACCTGGAAAAGTTCATTGTAACACGCAGCCTTAGAGACTGTGCACACCTCTCGGTCATGTATAGAATGCTTGATAAGGTTCTCCTAATAGGGTCTGAGAACTTCATCCTCGTGCTTCTCCAGCCAGAGATACGCACGTTTAAGCAGCTGTTGATTCCCTTTCTCCAAGTCCATTTGTTTTTCACAACCAAATAGCACTCAAGCCTTATCCCCAATTCTTCCACTTTCATCCCATGCCCCAGTGACACATGTGGTTTGAAATCTTTGCTTTGAAATCTTCCTACATACTTCTGAAAAATTAAAGTAAATCCCATCCACAGGTTCCCAGGCCAATTCCTCTTAAATACATTGATTGAGCATGATTTCCTCACTTGCAGATTACCATGTTGTGTCTTTGGTGGGCTATTTTTTGTGGAGTAGGGTGCACCCGTTCCTCTGGGTCCCTTGGGAGTCCTGTTTATGTACAGGAATTGGTTGCAATTCTCTATCACTGGCACAACAGCCATTTCAAATACAAGACACATTTTTGTCAACAGTTGCCTGGTTTTCATTCTTGAGGTTCTCAGGTACGTGCCGGAGGGGTGCAGCACATATAACTGAATGCTTCCTGAGAGTCGAGCACTGGTTAGTCCATTCTCCCGTCTCAGGCCCTACTTTAGAAATGGGAGCCTCCCTTATGTCCTCTTTAGTAGAGAGCTGGCAAGACTGTCACATGTCAGGCTACTCAGCTCAGTAGGAAGCAGTGTAGTGTAGCACTTTGTGAACGGCTTCTGGAGCCAGCTGTCAAGGCTGCAAGTCGCATTTCTCCACCCACGTATCTTTGGGTAAGTTATCCCCTCTCTCAAATGGGGGTAATTGTAGTCCATCTCCCCTGGGGTCCTTACGAGGATAGAGCAAGTTGGTTTGCATAAAGCATTTATTTACAGCAATACTTGCCACAAAGTGAGTGCAATGTCAGTATGAGCTATTTTTATTATTGTAAGCAAAATTTTCTGCACTGTTTTTTTTTTTGACAAAAAGCTTTTTTTTTTTTCTCTTTAGAAGTAAGTCAGGAGGCACTCTTTAAAGCTTGCTTTTGCTGCTTCGTCTGAGTCCGTCATCCATTCCAAACCTCTCTGCTGGCCTCACTTGGATTCTCCCACTTGCTTCCAGTTAGGCAGCAGAAGGATTTTCCTAGCTCCCTGAATCTTTATTTGGCATTTTGGTGCGCACACTTTCCTGGGTTTCTGATAATACACTTTAAAAGTTTTAGATTTATAAACATTGATCGTCATCTTCTCTCATTCTAAAGCAGAATAGATGATAATCACATATTCTCCCAATTCAGCCCCATGAAATCTCACTTTTCCTTTTTTTTTTTCCCTCCTAGCACCTCGACTCCCATTGGGAAGGAGGCTGGGTTGCTGTGGGCGCCAGGACTGTGGAGCTAGTGTTCTCCACGTGTGCAGTTCCTGGGGAAGGCAGGGCCAGAGAGAGAGAGCTAGGAAGGTGGAGACATTACAAAGACAAATGCACTTTATTGATAAGGCAACAGCATTATACAGGGCTGAGGCAGACACCCCAGGTGGCCAGGGCCACATTGGGGGCAGGGGGTCTGATTCACATTGAGACACAGGCTGAGGTGTCCCTCATCCTCCTGATGGGTCAGCAGGGTGACAGCCCATGGAAGGAAGGCAGGGGTTTGGGATCTAGACTTGCTCTGTCTCAAATCCAGCACTTCCTCCAAGGGACTAGATCAGCTTCTGAGGGAATAGGAAATGGGGTCTGAGCTCAAGCGTGGTATAGTGAAAAGAGCACTGGACCATACATCCTAAGTCTGGGTCCAGGCCTGGTGATACTTCTAACTAGTTACATGAATTTGGAGGAGCCACACCCTCCTCTAAGCATCAGTTTTCTGTAACAAGGGGGTTGAACAAGTTTGGTGATTTTCAAGCCTTTTCTCCCACTGAATAGCAAGCTGGGCCAATGTATTCTTGTGTGTTCTGCAGCTAAAATCAAATAATAAGGGTCTCTCCCTAATTTATAAAATAACAACAACAAAAATAATAATTAATATATAGAATTTTCACAATATAAGTCCCCCCCATAAATACCTCTTAATCAGTGGTGCCTACTACCTGCTATATTAGAATGTAGTACAAAATGGAATCTGATTCTGAAAACAACTCATAGCGAATAAACATAAGATTCAGCCATAAGGATGCATTCTGCAATAAGGAATGTGGCTGTCAGATGTTTTTCCACCTGAAGAAACACTGGGCCAGGTGGACACTGACAACTCTGGCAGTGGTTGGATTGCTCTTAGGGGACAACAGATGCAGGTGGAGGGGGTATCTTACTGACATGAAGTCCTCCGTGTTTAGACATTGAACGTGGCTATGTTCCTCAAACTCAAGTAACAATCTGATGGACGCTTTGTGGTTCCTGAAAGGACCCTCTCTGTGTTGGTCGCACATACCTACAACTCACTCACCTAGAAATCTCATCCCAGAGTAAACAGACCAAGAGTTCCCACCCGCTGGACTGGGCTGGCTACAGAGGACAACATGGAGTTTGAACTGGATCCCTCCTGGTCCCCCAGACCCCTTCTGACTTTGGGGTGGTGAGGTGAGAATAAGAAGGGAACCAGCCCCACAAGACTCCACCCCTAAATGCTCTCTGACTAGCCATCAGAGGCCAACCCGCTCTCCCTCCACCCACCTGAGGTCTCAGAGAACCATGTCCTGGTTCTGCAGGGGAAAGAGCCATCTTAGAACTACACTCAGCAGGCAGGGAGAGCGTGACTTAGGCTGTTGGGGTCTGGAAGTTCTTCACTTCTATTCTACCCCATCAGGTGGAAAAGACGTGGCTCCCACTAGTAAGCAGAGTGGACACTGCTTCTCCAGACTGTGAGGAGGTTGGGAGAGTAGGCTGATCTCTGTGCCACGCTTGGCCATCTTAGGGTGAGGCCCCAACAGTGGCAGAGGCTGCAATGAGAGGACTCTGGAGCCTGCAGCAGATTCTCTCTGTGGTGGGAGGTAAGGCACTGGCAGGGGATGGTGAGGACAATGCCTGATGCTTCTCTGCAACTGGGGGCCAATTCATCCTGCCACGTGGATTGCTGGAAGGAGAGCTCCTGCCTCAACTAACTCCTTAGATCCAGGCCAAGGAGCCATTGGCTTGGTGACAGGGACAGCTGTGGCCACCATCCACTACTCTTCTCTGAGCTGGGTTTGCCTATCCCCACTGCTTGGGCCCTGCTTTCTTCCCTCTTTGGGTTTCTCAGTACGTGGGTTCTGGGCCAGTGGCCCCAGTCATGGGGAGAAAGCCCATCTCACCATAGCCACTTCTGAGGAGAATGTTACCATGGTGATGGGCTGAGGGTTGGCACTGAGGGGTTAGGCAAGTGCACTTTGGCCAGCAGAGGTGGGAGGGGGGGAATTGTGACCTTAGTCACCCTGTTTTTGGTCCTCCTTGGCAGTGAGTATCCTAGACAGGCCAGGGTGGGAAGGCAGAGGGAGAAGGCCCCATCATGGCACACTGTCCTGGGACACAAAAGCATAGACTGGAGGCAGGAAGTGAGGCCACAGATTGTGGCCTGCAGGAAGTGAGGGTAGGTGGGGGTTGTGGCCAGTTATTTATCCTGGGTGGAGCAGGGGGAGGGAGATCCCCACCAGGCTCTGGACATGTGGGCCTGGAGCGGGGGGAGGTACGGGTATCTGTCCCTGAGGAATGGGTGCGTTTCTCCTGCCTGCCTTTTCCCTAGGCACCAGCCAGCAGCCACTTCGGAGTAGTGGGGGCATCCCCAGGTGAGCCTACACCTTCAGCATCTGCTCTCTGCCCCCACTTGAGTCTTCCTGTCAAATAAACAGCAATTCCTCATGATTGAGGTCTCAAGGGACTGGGGACAGCCTGTGGCTTGCAGAAAGTGGGGACCTGGTCTTAGATTGGGCAGGAGAGAGGTTGAGCCAGGCAGGAAGGAGAGGTGGGAGAGGAGGGGCTGAACTTGAGAGGGGGTGGGAAGGGCTGCTGGACAGCAGCTAGCCCCAGGCCTGGGCACATGCCCCCGAGGAGCAGCCCCACCCCGGTGCCACCGTAGGCCACTCTGGTCAGGAGATCTCATTGCCAAACACCTCAAGCACTAGGGGTGTGAGCTTCATGCTGCATTCGGGCTGGAAGGAGAGGGAGCGGTACTGCTTCGAGTGCTCCTCGTTGAGGCTACGCAGGTCAGCCAGCTTCTGGATCATCTTGGCATAGAGCAGATGGCTGCCGGGGGGTGGGTGGCGACAACGGATGTAGGTCTGCAGAGTGTTGGACAGGCGGTCCTGGATGGCTTCGATCAGAGCAGCATCCTGCACCCCAGGACGGTCTGTGGGCACAGGGAGGTGGGAGCAGGAGGCACAGGAGCTTTGAGCTATGTCCCTTACTGTTCAATCTCCCCACCACCCTTCAGTTCACACAGACAGACATGCAACCTCAGCGTCCTCCTAAGTCACCGTTGTAGGGCTTCTGACCTGTGACATCACAGTACTGTTTAAAACCCCTCAACCACTTCCCATTGCATTTAGGATCAAGCCCCAGGTCCTTTTATGCACCCATCTGGCCCTGTCCCCACCTCACCTCTCTCCCTCCATCTCTACACTCCATCCTTCCATGAGGATTCTGATGCACCATGCTTTCTGGACTCCAGATTCACATTTGTGTTCCATCTGCCTGGAACTCAGTAGTTTATCTTTGCCTGACTCTTACTGATGCTTTAGGTAACAGTTTAAAACACCTTCCTCAAGAAGGCCATTCCTGATGACTCTCTACCTCCATGCCCCAGACTACATCAGGTTCCTCCCTTCTATTATACCCTGCTCTAGTATCACATACTTCTTTATTTTTCAAAACTCTCATGACATTAGAAATTAGTTGTTAAATAATATTTGCTTAATGTCTCCTCTTACACTTCATGGGAGAGAAGTCCTGTTTGCTGCTGAATCCCTATGCCCATCACAATGCCACTATATGCTCAATAAATCATTACTGAGTGTATGTATGAATTAATGAATGAATACCAGGTGGAAAGGGGAGGGTAGCCCATGTCCATTCTTTGGGTCCCCAGCCTAGGAAAGCATCTCTGGGTAGAGGTTACTCGCTTGTTCCCTGAGCACAGTCCAGGGTGAAGCAGGGCTAACCCCTTTGAGTCTCATCACCAACATAACATCCCTAGGACCACAATAACCTCTTCCTCAGCTTCTCTCCCTCTTCCTACCCCAAACAGGCAGAAGAGTTCATGGGTCACAGCACACTGCCTCCATAATTAGTCAGGTAAACTATCTAGGTAGAACCATCCATCAGGCCCCAGGGTTTTTTACCCTGCCTTTCTCCCCCCCTCCACCCCCGGGTACCTCAAGTATCAGGGAAGTTTAGTCCAGTTCACGCACAAAGCCTGAATATTGGCAATATCCAGGTTTGTCGGTGGCCTGAGAAACCCTATCTATCCAGCTCCTAAGATTCCCACCTATGAATCACCAATAGTCTTGATAAGAAAGGCCAAAGGCAGTGGGGGACCTCTCTGTACACACAGACCATATGGGCTGTGGAAACCAGGTGTTTCCTGGTCTGTCTGTCCTTTTGTTCACTTCTCCCTCCAGACTGCCCTGCTGACTCTCTGTAGGGCTTCATCCTTCTACTCCCCACATCCCAGGTCCCCAAGTTCCTCATGGCTAGTCCCCATACCTGGGGAGACAATGCAGATGGCCATGAGCAGGACATGCTCCTCCTCATGCAAGTTCAGCTTCTTCAGCCCCACCTGGAACTTGATGAGTGGCTCAATCAGCTCCAGATTGTGTCCGGCTACGAGAGAGAATGGCCAGATGTGTAGGCGGAACTGAGGAGCACCCCACCCCTGCCTTCAACCTTGACCAGGCCCAACCCTTGCTCTTCTCTCCCCGTTGTTGCCTGATAGGAGACCCTAGGAGAGGTGGAGCCAGAATCTGGGAGCTGGAGAAGGGGGAGGCAGAAACCAGACGCACCTTTGGCCACATCGCTGACACGGTACTTGTAGTCCTGGCTGCCACAGGTCCAGGACATGTCGTCCATGGTGAAGGACTGGTTGGAGCGCAACATGATGACCTCAATAGCACTTGACTTCAGCAGCACAATCTGGTCCTCAGAGGTGAGGTCTCTGCCGGGGCGGGCACAGGTGAGGATCAGGTTATTACATTGGTGTGTATACAAATCAGTCATACAAATCAGTGTGTTGACAGGTCTACAACTGCCAGGTGACCAGTATGTGCCCTGGATTCTCCACTGAGGAGTTTGTAGCCTGGTTGGAAAGAGCAAGACTGTTTCTTGAGGGAGAACAACTCAAGACTGTATGTCAAGGTGAGAAGTGAAGCAGCTCAACTACTAAGACAAGGAAAACCCAGGGTCTCCAGAGCTATTTTAGGGACAGGAAGCCTGAAGAGGCTTCCAGGGTTACGGCATGAATGTGGTGGTCTACAAAAGGTATGGCCAGAGTCACCTTTAACAGCTCCTATGCGTTCGTTCCCTCTCCCTCCTCCTGTCCTCCAGTCCCTCCTAGTACGAAAGCTTTGCCAACTCTGTCTCCAGGACGTCTCTGGAACCCTTGACGTCGTTCCCATGCCCACCAGGCCTTCTCAGGTTCAGAGTTCCATTATCTTTTTTCAGTTGTCTCCCACTAGAATCCTGGAATCAAGTCTCTTGGATCTGTCATTTATCTTTCTTACAGTGGCTACAGGGAAGTATCATATTCCTGTGCTCAAAAATCCTCACTGATTATCACACCCCCCCAGGATTAAGGCCATACTCCATAACTTGGCTCCAACCTGTCTTGCCAGCACCACGTCCCATTGCAAACTCCACCAACTCTCCATGCTAGCAACTGTGGACTACCCCACACTCAGAGGCTGTGTTCTCACACCATTGTACCTTTGAGCATGCGACAGTTGCAGCCAAGAATACTTTCTCCTTCTCTCCATTGTCTGTCTGGTCCTGAATTCGGTGAGGTCTCCTTTGGAGGTCCTCACCCTCCGATTCTCCTCAGCAGAATTGGAGCTATTCCTTTCCAACACACTTCACATTGCTTGTACACCTATTTTGCCCTTTCCCCTTCGGTTCTGTTTTTTATATGCTTATTCTTGGTCTTAACTGTAAGCTACTTGAGGGCCAGCGCCACCTCTTAACTACCCGAGTGCTGCCACACACTGATCACTCAGCCCTGAGCATAAGAGGTTCATTAAACATGTGCTGATGAGTCAACAGGCCAATGACTAGTTCCATAATCTGAGTCACGCGCTGGGCTTGTCTGAACAATGACAAGGAAAAAAGCAGGGCCTGCAGATCAACTTGCTTCCGGTTTTTCCTCCCTCCTCTTCCTGACTATATTTCTGTCTGGATATCCTGTAGATAGGCTGTCATCCTCTCTGTGGCTGCACTTTGATTCATGAAAAGATGATTAGGATGACCAGCAAAGGGTTTGCACTGAAAAAGAAAACCACAAAGTGCTAGAGTTGGAAAGCCCCTCTTACAGGCTTCGTGGTCCAATTCCTGACAAATGGCTCTCATACGGCCTGTGTAAGATTCTCCTAGTGCCAAGGAGCTCATGGCCTCTGGGTACAGCCGTGAGCTTATATCCAGCCTCATGAGGTTGGTTAACAGCCTCTTCTTCTATTGAGCAATCACCCACATGATGACATACTTATCCACTGCTTGTACTTCTGTCCTCTCAAGGAACATAGAACCAGACCTCCCCACTCGCCATGGACATCCCTTTAACCATGGAGAGAAAGCTGCTACTATGCATCCCTTGCCTCTTCTCGAGGACAGACAGACCTAGTGATGCGACATCTAGACATCTCACCATCCTTGTCACTTTTCTCTAGATGCTCAATATACTTTTTTTTTTTTTTTTTTTTTAATAAGGAAGGCACAGCTCACAGTGGCCCATGTGGGGATCGAACCAGCAACCTTGGTGTTATTAGCAACACGCTCTAACAAAGTTAGCTAACCGGCCAACCCCTCAATATACATTTAAAAAAATAAAAACTAACACCACCCTCATTTGGGTTTTAATTCATTATACAAATAAAACACACTCATCGTTAAATCTTTGGAAAATACAGAAAATATATAAAAGGAAATAAAAGTTACTCATAACCACAATGAGCATTTTGGTGAAGTTCCTTCTTATTTTTTCCTATGCAAATATCTTTTTTTAAAAGACACACTCGAGCTCACAGTAATTCTGTGTTCCCACTTCTTACATCACTAAAATTTCTCTAGCCCAGTCCACAGAGGGTGGCATAATGTTACATCATATCAACATATCGTAAGTTATTTAATCACTCTCCTATCCACCTATTTTGAGACATTTTGGTTGCTTCTAATTTTTGCTGTTACAAGTAATTTTGTGAGGGTTACCTTACGTAACCCTCTGTTCAATGGCCCTCTCCAAATGGATGGCCAGAAGTGGCCAAACATCTTATGGGTGCTTGGCCAGAGAGATTTCAAGGGCACCACTGCCTATTGTGATCCGAACATGCTACTTCTATGGAAGCAAACCTAGAACAACCTCGAATGATCACCCATGGACTAGAAATACAGGAAATTTCTAAGTGCAGCTCACAGCCGGAACTGGGGCTGGTGGGGGGTGGGGTGGAGGTGGAGAAACCCATAAGAGACCTTGTTCCTGCTATGATAGGGACCAGCTCAAGCTCAGGCTCCATGCTCCTCCCTGGACCTGTGTAATATTTATACCCCGATCAGTTTTCACACCTGTGGCTGCTTCTGTGCACCTGCAACATGCTCTGGAAATGTGTCTCAGCTTTCCCACCTCCCAGGCCAACTCCAGCCTCTCCCCACCTGTATTCTCACGGTTCCTCTAGCAGGCCTCTCTTAGAGCTCTTATCTCTTCACAGAAGCTGTCCACATGTCTATCTCTTCCATCAGACACTGAACCCCTGGAGCCCAGAGACCGTATCCTTGTCAACATTTATCCCTCACAGTTTATGTAAGAAAGCAGTTGGTTGGCTAGATGAACAAGTGAATACGGAGGAAAGGGCATAGGAGGAGGGTATCACTATGACCCCCTTTGACCCAAGATGGAGCCCCTGAGAACGGAAATGGCAGTAAGGTTGAAGGCATTTAGCCCACAGGGCTGGGCTCCAGCTGGTTTGGCCTGGTCCCCCGTGCACCTCTCTTGGCAGTGAAACCTGTGGTCCTTGGTTCTCAGATCCAAGACAGCTCCTGGCCATTTAGATGCTGCTCCTGACCCCACTTCCTCCATGCATTTCCCTTGCAGTGCTGAGGGAGGGAGACTCCCTCCCTGCAGTGGGGTACGGACTGAGAGTCTGAGGGAGGAGAGGCGGGAGCCAGGAGCCGGACTCACGCTGCCCCACAGCACAGTTCACACCCAGTTCACACCCAGTACGGACCATCCAATCCCTCCCCACCGTGGTCCCATGCCTGCAGTGGAGCCTCATCCTGTTCTCCCCACCCCCCACGCACCCCCACAGAAGTCTCATCCTGCCCGCCGCACACCCTCCACCCCGCCTATAGGCAGCAAGATCAAAGCCACCAGGGATACAGCCACTGTTCGTTTACTTCTTAGAAAAACAGAACCCTGAGTGCAGAAACTGGCAGAACCAGAGGGCTGATGGGCTGGCTTCACCTGGATCCCACCGGAACCTGGGCTCTGGCCCCAGTCCAGGCTCCACATCGTCTCTGCCCAGTCACAAAGTATCCACATCAGCGTCCCCCCAAGAGCTCTTCTCAAGGTCTGCTCCATTTTTACTAGAACATTCCTTTCTGAGACTTCTCAAGGCATGATGAAGAGAGAGAAGCAACCCAAGCATATTCAGGATCCAGTTATGCAATTTTGCATCAATAACTGGGCCATTCCGGTACCGCTCATATACATGTCACTTTGGCCATGACTGCAGGGCTAGACTAGGGGATTCTGGAAACTGAGGCTGGAAATGGAAGGAAGGGGGCAGACTTCAGCGCGTCCTTGGGGAGAAAAATTGAAGGGCTGGTAGTGCTATTTGCGTCAGGGTATATGTGGCGAGGGTAAGGGATAGGGGCCAAGGGCATGGGAGAAAAATAGGGGCTCGGGTTGTTGAATGGAGGGGGCCACAATGGGGTCATCTGGTTAAATGAGTGACTTTCTTTTTAGGACAGTTTTCCCTTGTGTGCAATCCCAGCCAAAACGCAGAATCACCACAGCGTAGCATGTGGACAGGATATCAGGTGCCCTTTCATCCCACGCAGGGAAGGATGGACTCTGCTTAGATGAGGACGGCCCCTTGGCATCAGGATGAAAGCCGTGTGCTACCGCGTATCCATTAGCACCTGAAAGTGTTTTTTCTCTGGCTGTTTACATAAAACAAGGCTTTGGAACACACGGAGTTTGCAAATAGTAACATGAAAAGTTGAGGAGAAAGTTGGAACTTGTGCTAAGCGGAATGTTTGTCGGTTCCGAGGAAAGGCTCTAGAGGGTAAATCCCAGGCCCAGCGCAATGCTGAGCTCCCAGGTGACACTCAGGTGACACTTCGTCTTGCCAGCCTGTCTGCCAGAGTGGCCCTTCCTCCTTTTGCTGCAACCACCATATGCAATACAGTAAGTATCTCGACACTGTTTGCTGTGTTTCTCTTTCCAATTTTCACATTAATTCCAGGGGAAGAGCATTGGAGAGTCGCACGTATTTGGGCTGGAGAGAGAGAGGCATAAAATCACACAGAGCCAGCCAGCTGTCTCAGGGCGGAAACTGACTGGGAAGTGCTTGGGTTAGCTCTGTGAATTACCATCATCACCATTTAGCTGGTAATGCCGTAATTTCGACAAGAACTGATGGCTTCCCCGCACAGCAGAGAGATTCACAAAACAATAAGCAGCACCTCAGAGCCAGGCAACGTGCAACCATTTTCAGGCTCCCAGGATTCCTGCACTGACTCTGGGCAGCAGCATGTAGGAGGCATTCTGCTCCTGCTGCTACAACTGCAACGATCGCCACTACGTGAAATGATGATAATATCGCTGGATATTAATTTCTTTCTTTCTATTTTTCTACCACACTATATTTATTTTATGGCAAAGTTCTAAATAAACGTTTAGGAAGAATGAGGATAGAAAGATTATATATAGATAGAACTACCTCCCAACATATCTACTAAAAGTGTCAAATTTTAACTATTTTAAGAATATTTGACACTGCATGACTCTTTAACTATATGCATTATATGTGACATTATTACCAAAACAATGAAACATCTGAATGAATGAATAAAATTTGTATGAATGAATCCACAACAGAGGATCTCTACTCCGGCAGAGCTCCTTATACTTCTCCATTTGAGCAGAAAGGTCTCAGCACGGTTAGGAAATGGCCTTGAGTGAAGAGTAAATTGGGTGGAGGATGCCCTGGCCAGATATGCCCATAATCTGCCTCCCTCTAGGACTCCTACATGACTTCACAAATCTTCGTGTCCAACCCTTTCTCCCCTCCATCACTTCATCCTGGTTTCAGAACTGATTGTGGAAGGTTAATGTACGTTTAATTTAAAGGCATAACATGAGGATTCAACCCAAGCCAGCTGGAGTAGACACAGCGGTGAACTAAAAGTTCCAGGCCTGGCTCTGACACTCTGGCTCCAACCCTAGAAATCCTGGTGTTGACCATTAAACCTCTCTGGGCGTCTGTTTCATCTTCCAGAATGGGTGAGGCACAAATAGCTCTCCAGTGTTGACCTGCTGAGTAATGCTGGGTGGGCTACGCTTCCTAAAATACAGATTACTGGACCTAGCCCAGAGATGCTGACTTAGGGCTGGGGTAGGGCCTGACTCTCTCTTTTGGGAAGCAGTGGATTGGTGATCTCCAAGCCTTCTTCCACCTCACTCTAGGATTCTGACTCAGTTCCCCAGGTGTCCCAGAAGCTTCTTACCTGAACCCTGGGATCATCTTGGCAAAGCCAATGACCTTCTGGATGCTGTAACTGACCAGGTCAGCCAGGTGGGGCAGCATGGAGAGTTGGGACAGGTCCAGGGTCACAGAAGGGTCATCTGAGTCTTCTTCACTCAGATCCAGGTTGGAGAAGTTGGTTGGTTCCACCATGTCTGGGGAAGGATAAGGGAAGAGAAGGAACTACTTAAGGATACTTGAGCCAGGCTTCTTCCTGCTTGGCCCTGTGAAGACCTCCTGCACCCTGTGGGAATTTCACAGTGACTGCCTCTCTCCAAGGTCACTCTTCAGCCCAGACTTCCCTCTAGGGTTCCTGTCTCTTCTTTCAGAAGTGTGGGGCAGTAAAATCAAAGATCAGAGATACTCTGAAAAATGAGACTTCCTCACATGTTGTTCCTAATGAACTAGAATCAAAAATGAATTTGGAGGGGACTGCCCAGTGGCTCAGGCAGTTAGAACTCCATGCTCCTAACTCCGAAGACTGCCGGTTCGATTCCCACGTGGGCCAGTGGGCTCTCAACCACAAGGTTGCTGGTTCAACAACTTGAGTCCCGCAAGGGATGGGCTCCGCCCCCTGCAACTAAGATTGAACACGGCACCTTGAGCTGAGCTGCTGCTGAGCTCCCGGATGGCTCAGTTGGTTGGAGCGTGTCCTCTCAACCACAAGGTTGCCGGTTTTGACTCCCGCAAGGGATGGTGGGCTGTGCCCCCTGCAACTAGCAATGGCAACTAGACCTGGAGCTGAGCTGCGCCCTCCACAACTAAGACTGAAAGGACAACAACTTGACTTGGAAAAAAGGCCTGGAAGTACACACTGTTCCCCAATAAAGTCCTGTTCCTCTCCCCCAATAAAATATTTTTAAAAAAATGAATTTGGAGCCAATAAACTTGTGGGAAACAATGTTCAACCTCACTAGTGAGCAAAGAACTGCCAAATAGAATATCTATACTTTTCACCCATAAGTTAGAAACAAATATGTCTAAATGTTGATATCAGTGTTTGTAAAGATGCAGGGAGTTAGGCAATTCTTGTGCAGTGCTGGGGCACTAAAGGAGGCATAAATCTTCACAAGTCATCTAGAAAGCTATTTGACAATAGGGGTCAAAATCCTACAATTATGCGTACTCTTCAACCAGTAATCCCATTTTCAGGAATTCATCATAAGGAAAACATTTCAAATAAGTGCAAATATTTAGTTACAAGCATATTGTCATCTTCATGAAAAGCTGGTAAACAATCTAGATATCCAACGATAGGTGATTTAGATACATTCATGCTCCAGATTACTATGCAGCCTCTAAAAATGATATTCTCAATGTACACAGAATGATGTGAAAATGTGATACAATGTACTATAGTAAGAAAAAAGCAGATAACCAGACTGTGTATAGCACAATTCCATTTCTGAATATACACATGTGTTTTAAAAAGAAACATGGGAAAGAGATGCATCACAATGTTAACAATGATTATCTTTGGATAGTAGTAGGAGTAAAGATTTTACATATATAAAGTTTAGTTTTTCTTTTCTTTTTTTTCTTTTTTTTTTAGTTTTTATTTTCTTAATGTCTACAATGAACATGTACTACTTTTGTGTGATAAGTTTTTAAAATTAAAAATGTTAACTAGTTGGAATTTTTAAATAAATATATGCTCTACTGAACATATCGTTGGTGGGGGTGACCACCTCAAATCAATGCACCTATAAGAGGGTATCAAAACTCTTAAATAATATGGAATTATTATCAAAAGCTGAAGTACAGACCAACATATAACATGCAGCTTGACCCTCACTGATGCAAGTGAACATGCCATCCAGTGAGAAAATTAACACAGGGATATTTGATATACTTGTATATTTGAAAGTTGCTAAAAGAGGTATCCCCAGATGAGGGGCTTGGAGGTTCAGTTAATCCGTGCAGTGGTCAGTGGGGTGGGTAGACACAATTTTTGGCTCCACTGCTCTCTCGGTCCAGTTGGCACTGGGACCCCTGCTGCCTATTCTGGATCTGGGCACAGATCCGTCAGTGAGTCTGGAAGTAACCGTGTCTGAGGGTTCCCAGTGGGGAAGGGAGGCCCCAAGCAGAGGGCAGCAGGGTTGGGGGTGGGTGAGAGTTAGAGGAATGAAGGACAAGGGCAGAGGAGGATGAGGCAGGAAGATGAAGAGGAAGGTAGCAAAGGAGTATAAAAAGAAGAGCAAAGGTGAGCTGGAGGTGACAGGTCCTCCAGGGCGGCAGCATAAGGTGGGCTGCAGTGGGATCCGCGTGTTCTTTTTCGACAGAAAATTTCACCTTCCAAAGGGCTCAGGCTCTGATGAATATAGTTAACAATACTGTTTTATATATTTGACAGTTGCTAAGAGAGTAAATCTTACAAGTTCTCATCACAAAAAAAAAAATTCTTGTAACTATGTGAGGTGATGGATGTTCGTTTTATAATATGTACATATATCAAATCATTGTGCTGTACACTTTAAACTTATACAATGTTATCTGTCAATTATATCTCAATAACACTGGAAAAACGAACCAAACAAACCAAAAAACCCCAAAGGGCCCAGGCTCAAAATACCACTTAAAGGAACCCGGTCGCCCCCAGGGAGGGGTCCAGGGGCAGCCACCTGGCTTAAAGGGAAGAGCAGAGGCTCTGTAGGCAGATCCTGCCTGGGGCCCCAGCGCCAGCCTCTTCCCCAACGCCGGCCCTTCCGCAAGTTCCACATCTTCTGTACAAAGGGGTTGTTCTCAGGACACGGTGTGGCCCACAGTGTGTAAGTGCCATCCTCCCCTCCACAGCCTGGGACAGGCAGGTGGGAAAGCTCAGGACTCCCGCTTCCTAGGGAGGGACGGAGGCATGCAGCCACTTACCTGGGGAGGTGGTGTAGTGATCTGAGCAGGAAGAGGAGGAGTCCCCAGAGAAACTGGGCATGTGTCTCAAGGACGGCCTTGACAGGTGGCTGCCACCACACTCGGCCCCGCGAACCGGAGGCTGGAAGGGAAAGATGGAGTATCAGCAGCCCCATTTCCGAGCCACCTTCCTACCTTGGCCCTCATCTCTGACAGGACTGGCTTCCAGGAAGTCCCCAGGGAGGGGGACAGGGCAGCCTCACCCCTTCCTGGTTCTGTGCCTGGATGCGCCCCTCTCCGTCCCACTCCCCACGCCGTGGCCCCCACGGGCAGACGTACCCGGAACTGGGTAAAGTCGGCATAGGTGGGGTCGTAGGTCTTGTGGTGGGCGTCCAGCAGGACGTTGATGATGCGCTGCTGCTCCTCCGACAGCCGGGGCCGCAGACTGTCTTTCAGGGCCTCCTCCTCCTTCCTCTTCAGGATCATCTCCCGCTTGCGCTGCACCTCCTCGTCCGTCAGGATGACTGTGGGTGCGAAGGGCGGGGTGTCAGAGGGCTGGGCCCGCAGCTCCTCCGAGAGAAACCTGCCTCTAGGCACTAACGGCACAGGTGGGAGGGCTGTCCCCCCACTGGGGGCCTTCCTGCCCCGGGGGCATCCGAGCTCACCCTATGGGTGGAAGACTGGATTTTTTATGAAAACGCAGGTGCATGAGAGAGGAAGAGAAAGAGGTCTTGAGCTGTTGGATGGCTGAGGTGGCTGAGGCATTAGGAAGGCGGTGTTCTTACGCGCACACGTTGTGTGCCTCTGGGAAAACTGAACTCTCTGGACTTAGGTTCTCTTGTTTATCTAATGAGACGTTTGGACCATATGCTCTCTGCTAAGGTCCCTTTTTTGGTTCCTTCCTCCATAAAGTGTGTCTGTGTGGGGCAGCAGAGTGAAAAACATGTCCCTCAAAAGATGGAGTGTTTTGAGAAGTGACTGCAGTGCACGCCTAGCACAGAGCAGCTGCTCATCGAACATGAATTCTCGCCTCTTCTCCCTCCTCTCATACTCCCTCACACTGAGGGAGAATTCAGGGGGGAAGGGAGGGAGGAAGTCACTGTGTGGACAGTGACAGTGCGAGAAGTTAGGGGATGCCGAGAAGACCCCTCTACCTACATGGCCATTCTCATGTCCAAGTTTCCAGGCATGGAACTTGGGTACCTGATCTATTCCGACCGAGGTAGAAAGACTTTTCCTCTTTGGTTCCCTGCAAAACAACCCCACCTCCAGCCTGTTGAGTCTTGACATTTCTGCCCAAGGAAGTTTTCGAGTCCTCTAGAAGTCACCAATGATCACACATCACAGCTCTAATCTGAGAAGGTATCTCCAGCTGCTAGCCAGGTGTCTGAAGATGGGGACACCATATGACCCCGTCGTGCTGTGCAGGGGCTTCGGGTGGTGCTGGGCAGCTGCCCGGGAGGGCGGGGCTGGGAGCAGGGATGCCTGGCACGGAAGCCAGGCAAACAGACCTCCTGGCCGGGGCTTGCAGAAAGCTGACGGCAGGAGTGGGCACTGGGGCCCTCAGCCTGTAGTTACTTGCTCTGTGCTGGTGTTGCCAGGGCCTCTGCCCACAGAACTGGGGAGTTTCACAAGAGCAGGGAAAGGAACCAGACTGGGTGGGTTCCAGGCTTTCAGAAAGGCCCATTAGCCCAGGTGCCTGCAGTGGGGAGAGGACAAGAGGAGTCGGTGGGGGGTGAGGGACAGCCTATGATGGGAGTGTGCAACCAGAGGCTGGCACAGCAGGAAAGGGAAGCCTGCAGCAAAAGATGGCGCCTTCCCTCTACAGGTGAGGTAAGAGGAGGCCTGGGAGGAGGCCACGCCCAGGGTACTGACTCACCTGCCCAAATTGTTGCCAGCCCTCCTCCCACAAAGGGTGTCTGCTCAGACCCCAAGAGGTCAAGTGGGGTGGGAGAGGTAGGAGCAGGGTGCATTCCAGACAAGGCAGGGTGCAAGACCCTAGCCTCGAGGACCCAAGATTAGAAGTCTGGTCTTTCCTACTCCTCCAAGGGATGGGCAGGCGATGAGACCGGAGCTAGAGGGGGCTGGCCCTGTCAGTCACACCATGGGTGTCCACGGGCTTGAACAACCCTTGTGGTTTTACAATGTCACTCTCTGCTCAGAAACTTTTCCTGGATCCTTAATGCTTACCACCTCCAAACTAAAGTCAAGATTCTCCATGATTTTCTTCTTCCTAAAGTTCCAGCCTCACTTCCCAGTGCTTCTGGACGCAGCTTCTGCTCTAGTCATGCTGGGATTGATGACTTGTGAACATGACCTGCTCACTCTTGCCCCCGCATCTCCACTTGTGCTGGATGCCTGTCCCGCCGGGTCTTCTCTCCTCAATGGCTGTACAAGTTCTACCTGTTCTTTAAGCAGCCAGCATACAGCCGGCTCCCCATTACCACGAAGGCTTTCTTGATTGCCATGATCTGCACTGAGCTCTCATTTCTTATTTTTGCGGTATGTCTGGTTTTTCCTACAGACGCCGGTAAGCAAGTGCCTTTCACTCTGTAATGTTTATGATTAGTATAGTTTCCAATAAATGCCCGTATAGAGACAGCCTAAGAAGTTCAAGGTCTCCTTCACTAGAATTGTAGGCTGCTTAAGGGCAGAGGCCACGTCTTACAATTCCTGTGTTCCCCCTGCGTAGGCTAGCCCACTGGGCTTCCTGGCCATAGTGCTTGGTCAATATAGTCTGACGGATTGGACACCCAACACATTGACATGGCTTGTACCTACTATGTGCTACTCATTGTCCTGGGCTCAGGAAAGGACAGTAAGAAGTACACCAACATTGCATGTACCCTACGATGTCAAGAATGGCACACACTGAATGCCAGTCCACCAGATAAGTGAGCCAAACTTACCTTTTTAATTTAAATAATTGTTATCAAAATATTTTTAAAACAAAATACTTTATAACAGAACACTTGTAACATCATGCAACCTTTTCTTGATGATTCAGAGGCATCATTCTGAACAATTACTGGACTTTGTAGGAACAAGGTTATGACCTCAGAATTATATAGGGCTGTTTCCCTGCATGACCCAGCCTGCTATGATTTTGAGTTCTTGTGCTACTTTTCATGGCTTTCAGTCTACCTCTCTCCCTCTCTGTTAAGCTGTGTGTTTTCTCTTCCTATTGGTGCCTGCCCCTAGAAGTGTGTCTTTTTCCCCATTAAGAGTTTCTTCAAATCTGTTGGGAGCTGGCAATCCTGGAGATCAAGTTTTATGTAATAGAAAATAGTGTTAATAAAAATGGATAAAATATATAGAGCTTTTTTTGTACTGGGCACGGTTCTAAGTGCTTCTTCTATATTAACTCACATATATCTGGTCCTTATAACAACCACTTAAGGCAGGTGCTATTATCCCCATTTTCTAGATAAGGAAACTGAGGCCCAGAGGCTATCTACCTTGCTAAAAGTCATACAGCTAGTAAGTGGTGGAGCTGGTATTCAGGCCAGGCCAGTATGGTTCTAGAGTCCATGGTCGTAACCATGACATCTAATTAGAATTGGCTATAATTGCACAGGAGGATCGTGGTCCTCAGCATGGAACACACAAAGTGTTTGAATCCATCTGAAGAGTGTGAAGAATTAAATTCAGTTTGTAAATGATTTACTTTGAAAGGACAAAGTTAAGAAGATTCAAGGTTAACCTTTGACATTGTTCCTCTGGGTCACTTATATCAAATAGTGACCACTTTCCCATGTGTGGTACCAGAGGAAGAAATGCTGGGATCTATTGGTTCAATCAGAGGCCGCCAACCCATCAGCCTTCCTCCAGACCACATTGTCTGGGGAGCAAATAAGTCATATGCCTCTCACATATGCAGATGTTGTGACTTATGAAACAAGTCATTTGTTTAAAGGGGTTATTAATTTCATAGGAGATTTTTTAAAAATCATTTTTCTCAATGAATTGCTACTAAAAATGCCACTACTATCATGTAGGAGGACACATGCTTTGCAGTTAAAAGCCACTGACCTAGAATAAGAGCCATTAGGTTTCGAAAGAGCGTTTGATGGGCTCTCCAGTGACTGAAGTGCACGAGCTCTGTGCACAGACTTTGTGGAATCCCTCCGACCACTAGTGGCTTCTCTCATTCCTTCTAAGTTCCTCGCTGAGTGAGAAAATGGATTTGGGCCAGTTTTTCTGATGTGAGACATTCCCCTTTCTATGAAATCTAGAATCAAGTTAGAGAGGCAAGATCTGAAAGCACTAACAACATAAAAACATTTCAGGGGCATCAGGATGGCTCAGTTGGTTAGAGTGCGAACTCTCAACAACAAGGCTGCCAGTTTGATTCCCACATGGGATGGTGGGCTGCGCCCCCTGCAACTAAGATTGAAAACGGCGACTGGACTTGGAGCTGAGCTGTGCCCTCCACAACTAGATTGAAGGATAATGACTTGGAGCTGATGGGCCCTGGAAAAACAAACTGTTCTCCTGTATTCCTCAATAAAAAAAAAAAAAATTTTTTAAATTTCAAATTGCCACTGGTGGCCGAAGGACAACATCAGGGAAGCAGACATAAAGGTTTTCCAAATGAATGACACAGATAATATCAGATTTGGGGGAATCTTCTTGATCTATAGACCAGTGGGAGATGTAGATATACAAAGAAGCATAATGGGGAGCTAATATTCCATCCTCCAACACATATTTATTGAGCACCTACTATGAGCCAGGTGCCGTGCTAATGCTGGGTAGAAAAGATGTACTTCTGTAAAAACATTAAACAAATTATCATATAGGTGGTGCTGTGCAGGACAGATCTATAAGAAGCAAGAACTCAACTAAGAAATTTCTTGGGCTCTAAGGACACAAAGTCAGCTAGGACTCGAAAGAGAAAGGGAGTCTTCAGAGGGAACAAAGCTCTCTTCAGCCCGTGCAACGGGGGCCCTAGAAAGTGCCTGGAAATGCACAGTGGAAGAGCTCTGGCCCGTGGGGGGTGCCTGAGGGGCTGTGCTGGGTGGGGTCCACAGGCATGGTATGCAGAAACAGACAGACCTAGGTAAGAATGCTGATGCCATCATCTTATTAACTTAGAGGGATATTTTAATTCTTCTGAGTTTCCTCATCTACTAAATTTTAAAAAGTATTTACATATTTAGGAATTGTTATAAGAATTTAAGAACATGCATGTGCCTGACACTTACCTGCACTCAGTAGGTGGTCAAAAAACATTCACTGCCAGGCCCGTCCCTCCTGGTCCTATGCCTCCTGCAGGGAAGGGCCACCTCCCCGCCCCATCACAACACGCCTAAGTTTGCAGCTCCTTTCACAGGAAGCCCTGGGTGTCCTGTGGTTTACAAATGTGGATACTCAGTTATCTCTAGGAGGCTAGGCCTTGGGGACAACGGCCAGGTCAGGTGATAAATGAGCATCAATCCTAGGGATATGAGCCAGGAGCTCCAGGCCCAGACACCCTGCCAGGCCTCCCAAAGCTGGGCTGGCCTGAGGCAGGGAACCATAGCTGTCCCTGGAAGACCTCCCCTTTTGGCCAGTGGACCAAGAGCTTAGTGATGGGCCAAGGTTTCTATTTTAACTGGAACTCTGCGGTCCATCCCTAATTCATAACAGCTCCTGGCACTGGCATCTAGAGAATGGTGGGCACGGGGCTGCACTGGCCATATAGCAGGACACAGGACACGGGGCTCCATGGCAGGGGGAACTGAAGCTGGGGCTGAGGTGGCTGAGGCACAAAGCTGACTGGGGGCTGGGGGTGGGCATCCACTTCTGGAGGGCGGCCCCCCTCACCCAACATGGAGTTCCTGGGGCATGGGCACTCTGAGATATTCCAGGCCTGCTCATTGCCATGGACGCCCTGCTCTCTGTGGGCACCCGGAGGGATCTAGGAGGGGGCATGGAGCTGGACTTTAGTCCCAACTTGCTTTCTTACTCTAATACTGATATTTTTACCTTTCTGGGTCTCAACTGATTTGCAAGTGTTCTTCCTGTTCTAGGTTGATAGAACATCTCCTTCCTCCTGAGACACAGGAGAGGGGCCTTGGGACATCCGTGAGGCTGGCCCTGACCAGTGCTCCAGTGGCCTTAGTGATGCCCAGCGGGGTTGTTCTGTGCCGCTCTTGGTTGGCTGGGGCCTCAGAACCCTGGCTCCCTGCCCCTGGAGGCCGCGCTGTCCCTGGCTGCAGGGGCGGGGACAACATGTGCTATATCTGGTTTCTGTCCAGCCCAGCGGCTCACACACAGCAGGCCACACGAAGCCACCCTGTGAGAAGCGCCAGGAGGCACCCAGGCCTTGAGCATTGACTGCTCCAGGATAAACACAAGCGTAGGGTGGGGCCAGGGACTGGGCACAGAGCGATCGGCCTGTCGGGGCCTGTACGTTCCCGTGGGGGCGAGGAACACGACCTGGAAACTTCTTCCAGGACTGCCAGTGTTGGCTGGGGAGCTGGGATCAGGAGTGAGGGGCCGAGACCCACCAGTGGGGAGCCTGCCAAGGCCTGAGAATGACGCCCCAGGCGAGGACCTCTACTCTGCCTCTGTTTCCCAGCAACAGAAAATCTTTTTCCCATCAAAGAAGAAATTTCCCATCCCCTCAGCCCTGTCCTGTGACTTTTCCTTTGTTCTGGACACATCTTCCTTGTATCTGCCCTCTCTCCTGCATGCCAACCCAGCCCCATAGTCAGGAGGGCATCCAGGGGTGCCTGCATCTGAGCCCCCGTCCCGAGCCTCCGCAGGCCCACAGCTGAGCAGGGCCTAGGCCCTACCCCAGGGCTGGGGAGGGGCTGGGGTGCAGACTGCAGACAGGGGTGAGAAGGGGCACAGCAGAGGCTGATGTGCTGAGGGCACCCATGCCCAGGCTGGCCCAGTGCCCTCGCCTTGAGCCTTTGGAGGGCCTGGCTAGCCCTTCCCAGGATCTGCTGAATTCAATGACTACTCTGGTTACCAAGTAACTGGTAGTGGAGCTCAGATACAAAGTCCAGTGGTTACAACATACGAAACTATCCCGCTGGTCCTCTCCTCCAACCTCAGAGCTGGACACGAAGTCCTACAGGATCGCTCCTCTTTCTTCCTCTGGATCTAGAGGGTCATCCGAGAGTCCAGTGCTTCCTCTCACAAAATCTTTCCAACCAGTCTCCCCTGGGCACCAGCCTTCAGGTCCTGGGCCTTTCTAAGTGACCATGCCCCTCCAGAGTGGCTGGAAGGCTGGGGTGGGGCAGAAGCCAGATGCCAGCCAGGCTCTGAACATTTATTCTCCCCATTATCCCTTCCCTCCACAAACACAGCAGCCCCCTCTCCCAAAAGCCAAAGAATTCTTTCCCCTCAGGTCCAGGGAACAGGGAGCTGTGAGCATAGCAATGACATCTGAGAGGAAGGCTGACCTGGGGGGTCATGAAGGCAGTGCCCAGCCTCTTCCCCCTCACAGCCCGCACCCTGGAGGTGCTCTTCCTGGCCCGAGACACATATACAGATCCTAGAGAGGCTCTCAGGACCCCTTGGTGCTTTGGACCCTGGAGTTCCGGCCACCCTCCCCAGGCTGCTGGCCCTGGGTGCCGGCAGCTAAGAGGAAGGGCGGGCACACCTCTCTGGCCAAATCCGCATAGACAGCAGCCAGAGCCTCCCCTGCCCAAACCCCTGCCCTGGCCCCTGGACACTCACACTCCTTCATCATGCCAATGTCCACACAGCGCTTGAGCCGGCAGGCCTGGCAGTGGCGGCGGTTGTCCTTGGTGATGCGGCAGTCCCCATTGAAGGGACAGGTGAACAGCGCCTTCCGCTTCATACTGCGCCTGCCAAGAGAGCACACACCCTCCGCTAGGTCACCCACCTTCCAGCTCCTCAGCTCCGGGTGCTGGAAGATGGCCTGCAGGGGCATTAGGCCCCCAGATCTCCCTGTCTCCCACAGAGGACTGGGGCCCAGCCCCTGGGCCACTCTCAGTGAGCACCCCCTGACCCCAGGCTGTGTGTGCCAGTCGCGCTCTCCTCCTCCCCCATTGGCTGCTCTGCCTTATCATTGCTTTTATTCACTTTCATGGTAGTCTACTCCCCACTCTTTGTATTAATTACACAAGAAGTATATGAGTGAATTAGCCTAGCAAACTGTTTCAAAATACTGAAATCTGGAAAGTAGCTCTCACTGCTACAAATGAGCCACTATAGGAGGTGAGGATGCTAGTCTCAGCCTCAACTTTCTAGAGTCCAGAGATCTGTGGCGATAGCATCCCCAGTGCAGGGACAGACATGCACACAGGTGCGTGGAGAAGGGAGGAAAGCCCCACCATAGCTTTAGACATCCAGATAACCTGCCCAGAAAGAGAAGAGGCCCGATGAGCAGGTGGGAGCTCTGAGGTCGGGCCTTGGCTTTCGGAAAGGCAGAGGAAGCAAGGGTTCTGTACGAACAGAAAACTGTCAAAGGTTCTCAGGTAGGAAGCCAGCACCCACCTGGTAGCCATTGTAAAAGTGTGTGTGTGTGTGTGTGTGTGTGTGTGTGTGTGTGTGTGAGAGAGAGAGAGAGAGAGAGAGAACACCCATTGCCCGAACCCCAGCTTTGTCCCCTGCTGCTAGCCACACCACATGCGACCCTGAGAAGTCGCATACAGGACTCCTCCATAGAGGCTTCTCATCATCTATGCCCTAGAGGTTCCTCTCACATTCCTCAGCTCTGGCAAAGAAAGGCCTCCCTTTTGCGCCCCAGTGACAAAGTTCAGCTGGGGACAGATGGTGGCAGCATCACTTTCTCTGTGAACAGAACAGCAGCACCTTCCGAGGAGCTGTGGGGATGCCCAAGCCTTAGAAGCAAAGGCCCAGGCCCGACCTTTTCCCTCTCCCAGAGGTGAGCTGCTGCTACCATCTTCTCCACATGTCACATTCGCGTTATGCTTCTTGGTGGAAAGTGACTTACTGTTCACGTGCACTAGGACATACATGGGGTTCAGGATAAACACACTCCCCATTCGACATGGACAGGTGGGGACCGAACCAACTTGCCCCGTGGAGTCGGGGAGAAGAGACCCGAGGAATGGCCCTGCTGGCAGTCACAGGTAGTCAGACTCTGAGATCCTCAGGGCACTCAAGAGATCATTAGTGTACCCCTCATTTTATGGGTGGCACCACTGAGGTAAAGAAACATCAGAGAGGCGATTCAGCAAGGCACCCAAGTTGGGATCCTTAAAGAAGTGAAGCTGAGCTTTCAGTCTGGATTGAACGTACTGTTTCATACCCAGAAACTCAAGGTGCTCGGCGAAGCTGAGCCCACAGGCAAACAGCTCCAGGTAGTTGGGCCTTGAACACAGCCCCAGGCGAAGGCCAACCCAGTGGTCCAGGAAGTAACTGCTCTTGGTTTTGGACCTTGGCCTGCCCTTGCCTGTCATAACCCTCATTACCCAACGGGTCAACCAGCAGGCTGGGCTATACAGGGAGCCTAGGCTATTGGAGTATCCACCGAAGGCCGTGTCCTGTCCCTGCAGTGACTGCCAGGGAGAGACGGTATATCAGGCTTTTGCCCACCTTTACGGAAACAGGAAGACTTTCTCCTTGAGTCTCCCTAGGGACAGCTTTTCGGAGGGACAGGAGAGTATGGAAGTACCTTGGGCACTGTTAGAGCTTCCCTGAAATGACGTACTGTCATCACCACAGGACATATCTATCCACGCCAGGACGTGAGATTGGTTCCCCCCTTTACTCCTTTCCACTTTGCGGTTCTTGAGGCTCCACCTCTTACCACAAATGGTCAGGACCCAGAATGCCCATAATTCTCTAAACCTACTCAAAGACCAGAAATTTCTAATTCAGAGCAAACTCTCATTTCCCTTTTTTTTTTTTTTTAACAACCAGGCATTTCCCCCTGGGGCTGAGGGGCTGCTCTGTCCTCCCACCCACTGTGCTGTCTGGCTCAGAGCTCTTTTTGTTCATTCTCCAGGGCCATGGGCACCAAGAGAGCACACACACGGGACACCTCCAGACACGTGCGCCAAAGCCTCTTGACAGCCCTGTCTGTGCTGGGGGCTGAGAGCTCGCGGAGGCCCCAGGAGGGTGGCTGCTGTCCTTCAGAGCCCGCCTCTCCTCCTCAGGCTGGAGGGGGCCTGCCTCTGACCCTCCCCAGTGGACCTCCCCCAACTGCAAAGTTGCTCAGAGAGAGATTCTGGAACTTCACCATCTTTCTTTTATCTTTCTCATGTTGTAAATCTGAAGCCCAGTTCCAGGCTTCCACACTCAGGAGAGTTGGAGACAGTCACTCAGCCAACATGGCCTGAGAACAGGAGTGGACTTTAACGAGACTGGGACAGGAATCCAAAAGAATGAAGCGCTCAATTAGAAAACAAAACACTGGGGCGAAAAAAGCAGTGTTCTTGCTTCCACATTTGTAGTTGTAGTATGAAGCCCAGGAGTACTGAGAAAAAAAAGGAGGGGGAGGAGGGCGAAGGAGGAAGGGAAGGAGAGAGGGAGGGAGGGAAAGAAAACGTTAGAAGTCCTCCAGCTCGGCACATTATCTCACAGCAGGGCAGGGACAGTGGTAAGAACGCCACCTATGATTCTCACCCTTTGCCATACCTTGCCCTCAAGCCCACCAACCTGGCAGTATGTCTCCACATTGTTCGAGCAATGTAGAAAGAAGCCTATAAACTTATGAAGCTTTTAAATTACTATTATTTAAAAATACAGTAAGCAGCTCTTCCCAGGCTCCGTTAAATACAGAATCAGAGGAAAGGCTCCTGGAGTTATAGCTGGGAAGATGGAGGTTACACTCCATAAAAAACATTATCACGCAGAACATCATCAGACTCTGGAGTGTGGGACAGCATTTGGGGATGGAAAGCTGTCTCGCCAGTTCCAACAGGTCCTTCCTGGTGCCCAGACCCCAGAACTGCCTTTCAGGTGTGTCTGGCCCAACATGGCTGTTTGCCAGGCCCCAGGCCCCATGGGCTCCAAGACCCAGCTCTTCCCCATTCTCCTGCCTTCTAAGGGCACTTCCACTCTTGTGGCTGTCATCTAGCCTCTGCCCAGGAGGAGTCAGGGCGACCAGACTGGCCAGTCCGGGCTCTGTGCTTTGTCCTGAAGATCCATGCCCTGCCCTGCCTTCCTCCCAATGCTAATTGCCTGTGAGCTGATTTGGTTTCCAGAAACAAGAGCCTCGGGTTTCCCTGGGAGCCCACTGCCTCTGCTTCTCTGAGCCTGGACCCTGTCATCCTCTGGACAGTTAGCAATTATACCCCTGCTCGGGAAGGGGCTAGGGGTGGTGCCAGCACGCTAAATATAGACACAGTTTCTAGAAAGTTAGGGGTGAAAGAGGACATTGGCCCATTCTCATGCCAGAGACCAATTCATCAAAACACAAGAGACAGGCAGTTTCCAAAAGCATGAAGCGCCTGGGGCCAGAGTCTCAGGCCTGGGACAGTAGGGTCCTTCTCCAGTAGGTGACTCTGCCAGTAGAGACACACCTTATAAAACCCAAGCCTGGGGCCAAGTACCAGCTCTGGGCTTTGTCTCCACTGCAGTTCTGAGTGTCACAGAAATCCCAGAGCCTGGTCTGGATACAGGACCCTGAGGAATGGAGCTCCTGATATGAAAGACCTATGTAGTCTGATAGGTGGAACCTACACAGCACATTTGTATGTGGCAGCATCAAAGGTGACTTTTAAAAAATCAGCTTTAAAGGAAGGTAGGTTAGCACTGTGGTAAAGAGCAGAGGCCTCTTTATTGGAGGGCAATTTGGCAGTGTCTCCCAACATGTGAAATGCACAGAGCCTCCAACACAGTAAATCTCCTTCCAGGAGTTCCTCTTGCGGGGAAATCAGCCCATGGGCCCAAGGACACATGCATAAGGGTAGTGACTGCAGCACTGGGGCAGCAGAGGATGGAAGCCAAACGCCCGTCAACAGCGGCCTGGCTCATTACGTCAGAGCAGAGCCATAAGAAGGATGTGACCGGGAACAGGACAGAGGAAGAATGCTGAAATGGGAGCAAACTTGAAGAAATGTGCTTTACTAGATAAAAGCAGGATGTAGAACGACGAGTACAGTATATTCCCCACCTCCCATACACACACTCTCATACAAAGAATCCGAAAGAAAACACAATGAACTGGTGACAGTGACAGCTTCTGCAGAGGAGGGAGGGACCTGAGAATTGGGTTGAGAAGGAGATATGCCCTTTTGAACTTTTGGCATCTTTTTCTTCTTCTAGGATCATTTACACAAAACAAATCTACTACCCACTAGCACTATGTAACAATTTAAAAGGAAATACAGGCTTTGGTTAGATTGATCTGTTTGGGTTTAAATCCTAATGCACTTAATCCCTCATGCCTCAGTTTTCACATCTGTAAAATGGAAGCAAACCTACTGAAGGGGTCATTGTAAGGATTAACTAAAGGATGCAGGGCCTGGCACAAAGTAAGCATTCCATAAAGGGACGAAAGAGAAGCTAGCAGGGAGAGGCAGTGGGAGGGAGTGCTGAAGAAGGCAGCATTTAATTACCCCAGTGAGAATCTGAGAACCTAGAAGCCGACACCATGTCTTACCCCTGCCCTCTGTGCCTAGTGCAGGGCTCTGCAGGCAGCAGAGGCTCAAACCATGTTGTTGCTTTACATGGTCTTGCTCCTGATGTCTGGACCCACAACCCCTGTGCAAATCCCAGCAGCCATTGTCCTGTCTCCCCAAGCACCAGCCAGTCCCCATGGAGCCTCTGACTGACAGGAAGGTCTCTCAGCGCCTTTCCTAGTCCACACCTGATATTTAATTCCTTCTGCTTAGGAACCTTTCCTCAGAGACCCCTGCTGACACATCACAGTCACAGACATTCCAGGTCCCATGACAGAGGAGAGGAAAGGATTATCTGTTCTCAGAAACGAAGACACTAAAAGGGGACAGTGGTAACAGCTGCCACTCACTGAGAGCCTTCTGGGCCAGGCCTTCCCATATTATCTCTAGTGTTCTCAACACCCTTTCAGAATAGGTATTCTCCCTATTTCACGGGTGATAAGAAAAGACACTGGGTAGTTCAATAGCTTGCTTCATGTCACGTACCCAATAAGTGGGAAAGCTGGGCTTACAGTCAAGATCTGTTTGATTCCAAAGCCTCAGTCCAAGAGAGAGCAGCAGTCAAAAATATGTCCCCCAAAGTCCAAGAGCATGAAGGAGAGACTGTTTAAAGGACTCCTCTAGGACAAACAAGCCGCTGGGACAGAGGCATCCCCGAGATGTGCGGCTTGGAGGTGCGGGGTAACGCCTGGCTGTCCTCTCTGCTGGCCCTACCCTGCCATCCACAGGGAGGACACCCAGGGGCTGCTCAGAGTGGATTCATGCCAGCGAGCCCTGATGAGGGTGCTGAGTTCCTAAAGAAATAAAACACTGGCTAAAAAGAAATGTAAGATCTTCATCATATCTTTTCTGCTGACTTTCTTGACAACTCCAGCAACCTTCCCTCTCCAAATATTCCGGCCTCCTTTACCCCTGCTTCTAACGTTACTGCCCCACTGCAGATAACCCCTTCGTTCTGTTTCATTCACATCCTTGAGCGGCTGTGGTGGGGGGCCAGCTGCCAAGCTAACCCGGACAAAGTTCTCTCCAGCAACACCGGCTTCTTGGTGACTCATCCACTTGTGCCCACAGAATGCCCTGTGTGGCCACTCCTCCCCTCCTCTCTCTTTATTGCCTTTAAGCACTTTGAGTCTTAAGTCATTGGACGTCTGCCTCATTTCTCCGCTTCCCTTCACATCATGGTTCCTACAGATATCAGCTGGGTGACGTTCCTGAGAGCCAGAACATTCCTCGTGTTCCTGGATGCTCACCAGCCTGCCTTTCTCCCCTGCGCTCCGTGAGACCTGTAATTAACAAGGGCCCTGAGGACCTCGGGGCTAGCAAACAAGAAGGCATTTCTCCACACTGCCTTTGTTAACCTGGCGCTTGCAACAACACACCGCTTCACAATGTCCTAATTAAGGACCTGTCAACAGGGAGGAAGAGGACAAAATGGAGAGGCAAACAGTGACCCTGCCTTGCAGGACCACCTCTTAAATGTCACCATAACCTTCCTTTTCTTCATCAAGAGGTCCCTCTGATTTTCTTCTCTGTCCTTTACACCTTTCCCTTTATATCAGAGGCTGGACAAAGTCATCCAAGACGAGAGATTCAGCCACATTCATAGATCATCCACTATGTAATATACTTTGCAGTAGATCTACACATTTCCCCCGTCTGGCCCTTATTTATGGACTAGTTGTTAACATATAGCTGAGACATACAACCATCTACAAGTCTGCCCATGTCAACCTTTTACCCACACTGAAAATATCATCTTTCTCTGAGGACGTCCATGGATTCCAGAGGAACAGGGAGCAGGAGCAACATGAATTAGCTTGTAGGACGGACTGGCCCGCAATTGTCTCTAATTCCTGACCATAGAATTGTCCAACCTTCATAATCACACTTTGCTTTGATTAGGAGTCTTGGACCTGCTGGGATGACCCCAGCGAGGTTCTAGAGAAGTTTAGTTTGACTATCTTAGAAGTCAATTAAACACTAAATGGTCCAACGGGATTACTGTTGCTAGGGCTTAGAAAATAGCCAGAGACCCAACGCTAAAGGGATGCTCTTTCCTGGACAACTGCCTTGAAAGGGTTGAGTGACATTCTTGAGAGCAAGGAGTTGGTTGCATTTATGTTTGTGTTCCCAAGGCTGCAGAGCTCAACACAGAGGAGGTACCCACCACGGACACCGTGATCAGGATTTCACAGATATATAAGCGACAAGCGGATTCTCCAACAACTATTTGGACAAGACTGAAATGGAAGAATACCAAATAGAATTTGGATGAAGCAAAGGAAGCAAAGTAAGGGGAGAGGATAAATTATGTTCATATAGTCCATTCTTGTTATTCCCGGGAGTTATGTTCTATAAAGTGACCGCAAACACTGCAGTAATGACTACTGAAGCATCGCGCTGGGGGGCACACCGGGTGAGGTTCCTGCCAGCCTCTCGTCACAACCTTTTTGTCAGTCGATCAATACATAGCCTTGTTTTTGCCGTGTTTCATGTTTGATTTCTGTTTAAAGATGATTCAAAAAAATACAAAACTGCACAAAAAACATGTCATTCAGGAGACCCCACAAAGGCCACTTGCTTATCGCGTGAGAGCTGAAACGGAAGGGAGAACGTTGCCCTTCTCAGCCTCAGCTGGGAAAGTGTACATTGGGAGACTCAACTTTTCACCACTCTGCACATGTCCACAAACGACCACAACAGTGCCATGACTATTGATTTCAGGATTACAAGTAAATTTTAGCAGGTGAGTATATTTGCAAATACAGAATCCGTAGATAATTGTGTGTGTATATGCGTGTGTGTGTGTGTGTGTGTGTGTGTATTTATCAAAAAAAAAATTAAAGCCCCAAAACAACAGAGATGTTGGCTGTTCAGAAAGTACAGCCTGGCTCAGTCACCAAGACGGGGACAGTGAAGAGATAGGCAGTCCGAGTCCAGGGTAACAAGACAAAGGCAGCCTGCTGCCCATCCTGCCAGGCCTTGCCGGCAGGGGTTGGGGCCGTCAGCCAGCAACGGACTCTGAGCAGTCTGCAAAGATGGGCTCAGGGTGGGTGACGGCAGCTTACTGTGCCACAGGCAACACAGCCACACAGTTGGTCTGTGGTCACATGGATGTGCCCAGTGCCATCCCGGTGAATGTTGCCATCTCCCATGCTTGGCACTGGGCATGAGGGAGCCTGTCCTCCCTCCGCCCAGATGCCTAACACGGTCTTGTCCCAAGAATTCAGAGCCCAGAGGTGTGTTTAAGGACAGCAAGCACAGGTGCACAGAGGTTGAAGCACTCCACTGAGGCATGGACCTCCAACACGTCACAATCCAACCAGCTGCCATCTAACGGCCCCATCTTCCAGAGGTGAACCCAGAGGTAGGTGGCCTGGGAAGAGAGGGGATTTGGGGGTAGGGTCCATGAATTAATCAAGCAGCCCCAAGAGCTGCTGGAGAACTCTGGGTTGCAGATTGGTGAGAAGTGACCTTTGGTGAGAGTCTCCATATTGCCAGCTCCTAGCTCAATGTCTGGATCCTAAATGCTCATTAAAATCTGGTGTGTGAGAGAAAACACAAAGGGAGGGTGGGTGGCTGGAGAGACTTCTGTTTATTTTATTAGAGCGGGGTTCTGCTAAGAACATCCGTGCTGACCCATGAGACTCCAAAATAACATGGTTATATTGTATTACGTGTTTTTCAAAGCACTTTTATATGTCATCTTGTTAATCCTCAAATTAACTCTATATGGTAAAGGCGTTAGATATGAATGTGCCATGTGGCTAGTTTAGGTAACGGAAACCTAGAGAAGTGAAGAGATCTAAGCAAGGACGTGCAATTCATTGATGGCATGGGTCGCAGTACAGCCTACACGTTTCTGACTGGTTTTATGATAGGAACCAGGCCTTCATGTGTACACCCAGACTCCTCCATTATCTCTAAGAAGCAGCCCCCCATTCCCAGGCCCTGGCAGGAAAGGGTCCAGGTGGCACCTGGGACACATAGCCCAGACTGTGGAAGGCCCACCCTGCGGGAAGTGCAGGCTTCAGGCCAAAGGAACAGGAGACATGGCAACAGACATGGAGCCAGCGATGCTGCTGGTCTGGTTCCCCGAGCTGGGGAGCAAGATGCCAAGAAGCCAAGCGGGCAACCTGTGCCAGGCCAAACAGGCAATTAGCACCTACAGAAACCCCGCTGCCCAGTGATTGCTCAAGGCAATGAAACTGCAGGCCTGCTGGTTCCTGGGACAGAGGGCAGGTGAGCCAGGAGCTGGTTGGTGTGTTACAGAGAGTCCAGGGGATCCCTGAGCTAGAGGGGAGCACCACACAGGTCCCCAGGCCTCTGATCCACTGTGTCCTCAAAGCTGAGAGCTCTTCAGTCCGGAGAGCCAGGTCGCCCTGCGGGTCCTTGATCTGGACTTGATTTGTTCGTTCCACTCTTGATGGCTACTGCCCCGTCCTTACCTGGCTCTAGTCAAGACTACTGCACAGAAGCTCTTTTCTGGATACCTTCTTCTAATATATGCCGAATGCAAATTCCTCATGGCTCCCAGTCCCATCCTGCAATTTGTTACTTTCCCATCCTCCCTTCCTGGCTTTGGATGGGAAGGTCCTTTGTTCAGCCTTTCCAGTACTTTCCCTATGCTGTTTGCACGGGTAATGCTCGGCTCACAGAAAAAGAGAAGAGGCTGCTGGTGGAGAAACTGGTTCTGACCAAACAGGAATGCTGGCACATTACTGCCAATGCGTGGGCATTCTCAGGTTGGCTTTCCGACCTGGGACAAGCAAACCAGGGGTGAAGACATGGGCATGGATCAAGCATGGAGGTCTGATCAAGGGTGCAATTTCCCTTGTTCCAAGAAATCATTTCATTTGAATGGGAGGGCAAGATCTGAGGCCAAGTTCTTGGGCTTTTCCAAGGTCATGCCTGTCTCTTGGATTAGGAAGCTGCTAATGTCAGCTGGAGGAAGTTCACTCTGGACAGACAAACACATGCGTTAGTGCAGGGCCTGTGAGCAAGAGGTAACGGGAACATGGGGCCCTACATAATGACCTCAGGAAAGCACTATGAGAGGGTCAGAGGACGTGACTGGAGTGAGGAGGAGGGAGGAAGGAGACGCCCCTCACCAAGGTCCTGTAGCTCCCCATGGCTGTGGGAGCTGCCATGTTCCATGGGCATGGAAGGAAGGAGACATGAAACACGCAGGGGTTGTTTTCATCTTGCTTCCTCTCCTTCTTCTTGCCCTTGGGGAGGACTTACCTGAAGAAGCCTTTGCAGCCTTCGCAAGTCATAGCGTTGAAGTGAAAGCCTGTGGCTCGGTCTCCGCACACCCCACAGATTCGAGGCACATTCCTGTCAAAGTCGCCAGGGTCAGGCAGGGAAGTGCTGGCCGCCATCGCCTCCATCCCTGCAAGAACAGCAGCCAGGCTGGAGTCAGGGCCAGGGCCAGCTGGCATCCTTTGCATCCCCCTGCCCCCATCTGCCAGGGGGCTCAGCAAAGCTGGGCAGCTCCCCAGGGCTCAGGCCTGAGCAGGATTTCTCTGCTGCCCTTACGATATGACTCTCCATACCCTAGCTTACTCTCCTGACTGACGCTCTGCTGGCCGTGAGCAGGAGCAGGGCTCCCTTTCCCAATTCTGGAGTGATCTGCAGGGGGCACTGTGGTGAAGCCACTCATCCCACGGCTTGGAATCAAACTTCCTGGGTTCAAAGGCTGCATCTGCCACTTACCAGCTGGGCTCCTTGGGAGGCGATTAGCCTCTCCGTGCCCCACTGTCCTCTTCTGAAGAGTGGCGTTTTATTATAGGGCGTGAGGAAGGCTTATATGAGTACGAATGAGTGTATGTGCACCCCTGGTATCAAGTCCATCTCAGGAGCACACCAGGAGCCTCGACCATGCCCAGTGCCCCCTCTAAGAGAAAAGGGGAGACCACCACCAACCTCAGACCTCACGTCCGGAGAGAACGCCTCAGCCCTTCCTGTCTTGAGGGCGAGGAGAATAAAGGACTTACAGGCCCAAATCCCCAGCCCCTCACGGCACTCCGGCCCAGGACTAACCGGCCTTGTGCCCCTCCTGTGCTAGTAGCCAGGTGATCAAAATCTTTTCCCTCTTACTTTTTTCCATATAAATTTAACACATTGTTTTGAACACCCTTCTGAGTACTGTGAGTCATATACAGTCAACTAATTTTGTTTCCAGAGATGGCTTTTATAAATTAGCGTTATCATCTCGAGATGGGTTTCACACTTGAGGAAAGGCGGGGAGAGACAGAGGGAACAAAATGTAATAGCTTTGAGAAATCCTTCTCGGGAAGCAGGTGACTGAACTCTTCCATTAGGCAAATTGGGCCCTTGGCTTCGCCGGCTGCCTCTCATCCCGACTGCTGTCAGGCTCAGAGCTGCTTCGGGGGTATCTCAGGCCTCCCTAAAATGGTTTCAGACCTTGGTGCCTCCCAATTTTATGTGACTCCTCCCAAGGGTCATTACAGCTTTAAGTGGCCCCTTGGCCCCGTGGCAGGAGGGTCCCTCAGGTCAGAAGAGAAATAAGAGAGAAGGCCCGTTATGAGGGGATAAGCATCCCCTCCCAACAAAGGTCTCATGTCCTCCCACCCCAAGGTGAGAGAGAGAGATTTGGGGGGGCCCTTGGGAGGCTCTGAGCTTCTTTTCCATGACTGGGCCGATGACTCTGAGCCAGGGTTTGGCACACAAAGCCCATGAGAGTCTTGTTTGGTTTCATCTTCATGAAACTTAACCCAGTGAGGTAAGTGCTATTATCACTCTCTTTATAAATGAAGGCCAGAGAAGCCCAAGCCTTGAGGGATCTCTAGAAACTATGATTATAAAATATACAAAACAAATACTTAATTTTGTAAACATTCCACAAAGAGCTTCAACCAAAGGAAGGAAGTGGGACCAATAAAGATACGGCATTGTCAGTCCCAAAGGCCGGAGGGGACCCTGATTGCAGACATCCCCTAACGCTCTCCCTCAGCTGTTCTTTTCCTGGAAACTTTGTAATAATACTGACAGTGTTGCCCGTCCCTTTCACAGCTAGATTCATACTTGTTAAACTATAATGATTATATATATGATTTTATATATATATATATATATATATATATATATATATATATATATATAGAGAGAGAGAGAGAGAGAGAGAGAGAGAGAGAGAGAGAGAGAAGGAGAGAGAGTGAGAGGGAGGGAGACACTTAAAGAAAAACAAAGCGATGATTAACAGGAAACTTTGGGGGGTGAGATGAAATGGGGAGGGTCACATAGAGGCGTTATTTAGTAGCCGTTCTATTCCCTTGAATGGTAGGTATCTTATTATTATAAAACACTATTTTATGTTTCACATGTCCATCTGTATACATAAAACATTTCGTAATTTTAAAACGATGAAAAAGAAAAGAAACAGTGCCTGTGGGTCTGTCAGCAGTGTCCCTATAACCACCCCAAGCCCAGGCATCCCGAGTGTCACACACACGTCTAACATGTGGGCAGGGATCCCAGAGGCCCAAAGCCGCTGTGGGGCAAGAGGAGAAACCGTCTAGGATGCCTGTGGCTTAACCCCAGGTCAGCTGCGATGTTGCAACTCCGAGTCATCATGACGTTGCCACAGAGTCTGTGTCATCTGAGCGGCCAAACATCTGGCAGATTTGGTGGAAAAAAGAGAAATCAGATGCGGGGGTGGGGAGGCTATCAGTCAAATCCATCTAAGAAGTGTTCAGCATCACATGGGCTCATTAGATGTTATGATGCAACAGGGTTGGAACAACTGATACCACAGAGTGTCAGCAGTGCCGTCCTGTAGCCGGGCGAGGTGCTGCCTTGGCATCAGGAAGGCTCCTGGCCTGGGGCTGGGGGCCCAAGCCCTGGGGTTAGGCAGGACAGAGGGGCTGGCAGACAGAGGCCCACTGCAAACAGGACCATTGCAGGTGAGCGGAGAGAAAAACAGAGCGCTGCTGGGAGTTACTTGCTGCTGTCAAGAACTCTGGAGGTAGAAAAGAGGCACCTGCATCTATGGCCTGGGAATGGCAGGCTCAGGCATAGCACACAGGCAGAGACTGTGTGCGGAAAGCAGGACAGTGAAAGAGGAGATGGAAGCTGGAGAGGAAACATGACCATGCTGCACAGCCCTCCCGGGGGCCTAGTCTTGGAGTCAGCAGGTCCCTCTCTTCTGAGCCCCTCTGAGCCCCCACCGCCACTTTGGCAGGACTCTGGGCCTCAGCTGCGGGCTGCTGTGGATTCTGCTGACATGGGACTGGCCCGCATGTGCAAAGCCCGGGGTAGTGTCCTCTTCCTTCCCATGGCCCAGCCCTGCCCCTGGAAAACAGAAAGTCAGGGAGGTTGTGGCTGACGGAAAAACACGCACCTGAAGAGCAGGGGGGTGGGCAGGTGAGTCGAGTCCAGGGGTGCCCTTTTGTGACGTCTCACAGACACTTCCTACCAAGAAGACTCTGAAATGAAAAAGGGAAAACATTGTATCTACTGACCTCATAGCCAGTTCCCTAAGGAGCCCAAGAAGCGGGTGAGATAGGCTCCTTCCAGGGACGTTAGTCCCCAGATCACGGACTGGAACTTGACAGAATGACTCGTTGAGGGCAGGTGTGCCATGTCATTACTGGCAGGGGTGAGGGGGCGGGGGCCAGACAGCAGCCAGGAATGGCCCTCCCTTGAAGCAGGGTGTAGCAAGGAGCAGTGAGGGCAATGGAAACAGCCTCCCTGCTCGAGGTTTTCCTCCCTTCACAACAGAAGGTGTCAGGAGGGAGGAGAGCTTCTTCCTAAGGGGGTGCTCCAACTCCCACTGGCCCCGCTCCAGATTTGAGGGGTGCTGGGAGAGGCAGAGCCGCAGGGTAGCCCAGCTTGCTGCTGAGGGCAGGAAGGAGACAGGCACCCCACGCAGAACACAGAGGAGCCTGGGGGAGCTGGAAACAGTGCAGGCTGGGACGTGGCCTGGGGCTTCAAAGACAGGTGTCTGGGATCTCCTGCCTGTGGAGACTGGGTGTAGGTGGGGCAGGTGCTGCAAGGGTTAAATACAGCCACACACTGCTTTCAAACAGGATGTTTTCTGCCACTTTTAGCTCTTCTCCAGACATGCTCAACACCCCCGGCCTCAGCAAGGGCTAAAGGTTACTCCAATGCCCAGACTCTGGGTTGTAATGGGATGATGGATAACCAAGGCGGGGCCGGCAGAATTTCACCCTCCCCACTTCCACCCCACCCAGCCCTGCTTATCCACCCATAGACACTCACACACTCACACACACACACACACACACACACACACACACACACACACACACACACTCCTCCCTTCACTAATGCCAATAGGAGGTGGCTGGGGAGATACATAGATATGCGAGGACCTTATCCTGAAACCTGGTGAAGACCTTTATGCCAGACCCAGCCGGGAAAGGTCCAGATCCCCAGCTTTTGTTTCTCTGCCTCCGAGTGGCCCAGCTAGACAGGGAAGGGGCTTCCAAGACTTAGGCCCAGTTCTAGGGCTGCCAGCCCGCTGAGCCCATTTGCCACCCACTCGGGCACTGCCAGCCCACCCAGAACATCCAAGGAGAATGCCAGTGGGTCATGAGCTGAGTTAACCTGAGCTAGGCTGGCCCACTCCCAAGGACCTTAGGTGGGAGGAGGCATATCCTCTGTGGACAGACATACTGCCACTTACTTCCAAGCTAGGTTCTCCTTTGCTCCCTCCACTTGTACTGCCCAAAGCCGCAGCTGAGCACACTTCTCAGGATTCTACCTTATCTACTTTCCAGACTCCCTGCGTGTTCCTCAGAGGCTGAGGTGAGGGCCAAGGGGACACAGAAAAGACCACTGTGTTTCTGTCCTCAACCTCTAAGACTTCCACAAGTCAGACATAAGATCCAGGTAGACCACCATCCTTGAGTTTAAAAAATACAGTGCATGGAGCATCTATTACGTGCCAGCCCGCTAAGCTCACACACATGATCTCACGTAACCCTCATTACATCCCGTGAGGTGAGGAGCAGCCCCATTTTACAGATGGCAAAACCAAAGTCCAGAGCACTTTGAGTGACTGGCCAAAGTTTCCATAGCCAGACAAGTGATGGCGCCAGGGGCCAAACAAGGGCAGGCTGACTGCCCTGCCCAGGTGTGTCCTTTGCCTCCTGCTGGCTCCTCTCATTCTAGTGATAACCATCAATACAGACACTGTCACTGGATGCCGGGCCCTGTTCCAAGTTCTTCACATTCTCACTCATTTAATCTTCACAACAACCTTACAGGCGGGTACTGTTATCATCTCTACATTAGGTGTGGGACACAGAGGCACAGAGAAGTTGATTGTCTCTGGAAGCCAGATTTGAACCTAGGCAGCTTAGCCCTGAGTCTCCATTCTGCTGCCTTCCCCAAGAGAACGATCTGTCATTTCCCCAATCCTAAACCCTGGATGCCTTTCACGTCCACCGAGTCGGGGAGCAGAGGAGAGAACAACCCCCAGGCCACGAGGGAAGAACGCCATGGTGCTTTTCCTCCCAAGACTCCCCAAGACCAGAGGACAGCAGGCCTCAGCCAGGACCCCACGTCTGCCAGCCAGCCCCTCTTCTCTGGGAAAATTCCATTCCACAGACTGGCCTCCCCTCCCCACGCAACTGTGCACTACTGGATGGTCCTTGTCAGAGAGATCACCCTAGCTTTAGTCTATTGGTCCAAGTGCATGGAAAGTGGGGCAAAGACACAGGGTTGGAAAAAAGGCAAGTGGAAATCAACCTGCCTAATAGCAGCACCCTGTGCCACGTCATAACCCCCGCCCCACCTCGCCCCCAGTTCACGTTCTGAGTATGCAGGACATTCTAGTGCTTTTGGTGGGGCTGTCCCCAGAGCAACTCCCTTCTGCGTCTGCTTTAGAAATACCCAAAGCCCCAGTACAGAGCCATAGAGAAGAAGAGGGGGTGGAGCTGAGCTCTGCAGAAAGTCCCTGGCTTCCATTCCTTCAGGGTCTGCATCCCACATCAAACCCCTGCCGCGCCTGACCCCAGACCTGACCTCGCCTTAGCAAGAAATAGAGATAACGTGTTTCCTTCCAGTCACTGAAGCCACAACTTGTGCCTCTCCTACACGTCTGCCTATGGGCTCACACACCAGGCACCCCCTGTTCCAGTGGCTTCTGCCACACGGGCATCCCCAGGCAGAGTCTCACCAGGACAGCCTCACAGGGTGGTGGCTGCAGGGTGTTCTGGGCTGAGCGCTGGCAAGACAAGACAGAGGATCAAAGTGCCGCTGGGCTCAGGTGAATTCCACCACATTCCCTGGACCGTCCTCCAGAATCCTGCGCGTGGTTTAGCTGCGACTCTGGGAGGACAAGTGGTGGAGAAGAGGTCGGACCACTACGGGAGTTTCCAGCTCTGACAGTGCACGACTCTAAGGCCAGAGTCCCCGCCAAGATGAGGCCTGAAGACCATTCGGGATGTGAGATTCCCTCACTGAGCTCTCTCCCTGAGCCCCTCAGTAACCAGATGAACCCCAACATATGTGTCAGCGCCAGTGAGCTGCACTCACCCTCAGATGCTAAGGAGCAGGAAGGGCACGAGTGACGTGGCCCGATGAGCCCCGCAGAGAATGGCAGCCCAGGGGAGGGGGCCTCGCTCAGCCAGATGGGGACTGAAGTGATTAAAACTGGGCTTTCCAATTGTTGACATCGGCTCAAAGCTGCCCCTCCTTCTAGAAACAAATGGAAAACTAAGTGATTTCCCAGCAGAGGGGGGGGAGAAAATTCTTCTTCCTAAAATTGGCACATACAGAGTCAACCACATGTGGGGCTCTCTGAGCAGAGAGGCCTGTGTGGACACTGGCCATGGCTGCACACGTCCGGGCACGCCCTTTTCTTGCTGCTCTCATTTCATCATCTTTTCAGCTCTGCGCATGGAGTGCTGAACACAGCATGACCTACCTTACTTTTTATTTGTCGTCCTTTCATTCTAGTGTTAACTTCTACACAGCAGTGTCATGGCTAGCTAGGGTCACGCCTTTTCTTCTTTCTCCACTATCCCCAACATACGCCCACATTCTTTTCCCAGAACAGTCTCAGCACTACCTCCCAGAAGAAGCTGACAGGGAAACAGTGAAAATTGAGGGCAAGGGGAGAGGAAGTGTGCTGTATAAATAGCACCTGTCCAAATTATTTCTTGCCCCATTCTCTCCCCGGCTCCTCCACACACACATATTTTTAAACATGGGTGAGAATGATCGGAAATTATTTTCTGCCGACTACAACGTCCAAAGGAAAACCCAACAGACATCAGTCATCTCAGAACGTCTCAGGATGGAAAGGAAACTTAACACTACCAAGTGCGACCACCTTGAATCCTCTCTATAATATTCTAGCCACTTTCCTAGCCTGCTCCTGAATATTTTTCCTGATGGAGAACTATATCCATGGCAACCTACTCTCTTTGGATGGCTCTATGCTTAGAAAATTCTTCCTCATGCACAGATGAAATAGCCCCTGTTGCTTAAATCACTGGTCCTAGACCAGCTCTTTGCAGCCATCTAAGAAGAACCTGAGATGAACCTCCAAGGCCATTCCCCCAGGGTCTCTGGAGGAGGGGTCGGCAGGGCCACCACCATTGTACAAATTAGAAAAGGGGGGCCGATTCCTCATCTGCTGGAACATTGTCATAAGAAACAGAAAAATGTACAATATCTGTGTTGTGAGTGAGGTTACAGGGGAGAAGCAGAGGAAACTGGCCTGGGCTATATTGAATGTGTTACACCTCATAAACTCACCAGGTATGATCTCAGTTCCCACAGGACAGCAGGTAATGTGGTGAGTCTGCCTCTGTGGCCTTCACCTGGAAAGTACAGTTTTCAGCTCCAGAAAAGGACTCCATGGAAGAGCGAGCCACTGTGTGAGCTCCACCAAGCCTGCCTGCCTCCTCCGTCTTCAGCTCCATTGTCTCCAGGGCAGGCTGGCCCTAGCACTGCAGCTCTAAGTATAAGCATGGGCTGTACCGAACTATTTAATGACCGAGAAGGATGGGAAATGAAGTGGCTGATGATCCAGCAATTGCAGGAAGGAGTTTAGCCCTGCAGGTGCTTTTTAATTAACCCTTTGGAGGAATCCATCACCTTGGAGAACCTGATAAAGATCATGGCTGACACCCCATACAGTGTCGAGGGTTAGCAGGTCACTCTGTAGAAACCAGGCTACACACTCCCACTCTGCTGGACACTCACGAGGACTCTTTCTTGGCGGACTGTCCTGTCACTCTTGGGAACATTGGCAACTTCTTGGAGCTGAGGCAGGAACCCACAAGGCCCCAGGCCATGGGGCAGGAGATACATAGCTTACTTAGATATATTTCCATTTCTTATCTACAACAATTATTCCTGCAAGCTGCTTTTTTCCAGTGGAAACTCTGCCCGAAGCTTTGTCAACAAGATTTCTGGGTTGATTACTGCTCTCCAGGCAGCAGGCAGGCCATGCCCTGTCACAGCTGGAAAGCGTGGGCAGCGACAGTGGCCGGTGAAGCGTAGGGAACCAAACCATTCGTAAGCTATAGTCCAATGTTTCTGGTTTTACAGCTGAAGAAACTGAGGCCATCAGAGGGGAAGCGACTTGTCCAAAGCCACACAACGAGGGACAGTGATTCTCTACCTCCACACTGGCCAAATCCCAAGACCTCTCATCCTCAGCCTGAGAAGCTTCCAGGGAGACAGAGTGGTATGGGAGAGCACCAGACCACGCGAGGAGGGGTGAATCTTATTCTTCAGAGGAGGGAAGTTGTGGGAAGCCACAGCGGAAGCCCAGATGTAGACTGCAGTGGGACCATCCAATACGGACCCCATCCTTACAAGCAGCACAGAGAAATGAAGAGGTGGGCAAGGGTTGCCCACACACTCCACCTGACCAACTCCAGCTCCCCACTCTGGCCTCTGCAGCCTGGACAAATGGAGGGGGACTCAAGACAGGGACTATTGTAGAGGGAAGTCGGATATGCCTGGCCTGCTCTCTCCCTCCCCTGGGTGGCTTTCCTGGGACACTAGGATGGGGGTACTTCCTGGGCTATCTGTTACAGGCCAAGTAGATGGAACAAGGAGGCTCTATGCCCAGTGACTTGGGGACTAAAGAATACAAACTGAAGCAGCCCAAAGGGAGAGCACCAATAATACAGGGAGAGTGGGTCTAGCCTTCCTCCGAGGAGACTTAAAGCCCTGCTATTGCTGATGTGGCCAATGGCTAAATGGCATTCCCCCCTGTTCCCCACAGTGGCTTCAGAACAACAGGAGAGAGCTGCTTCCCAAGCCCAGTTTTTAGCCCCCGGGGGTCTCTACCCAGGCTAAGCATTCCCCAGCCCAAGTCCACAGGGGCCTGAGTCAACCCCTGCTGAGACACACGGCTTTGAGACCTGCCCCACCCTGGCAAGTCTTCCTTTCCTTATTTTCCTTCTGGGACCAGTGTGTTCTCTGAATCACTCAGACTCTTCCTTCACCGTGTGAAGGTCAGTATCCAGCCCCTCGTCCGCCAGCTCGGAGATATTCAGGATCCTTGGCATCATATCCCTTGCTTACCTCACAACCACCGTGGCCAGCGGATGCCCTTGGCTACCTGACCACCGCCCAGCTTACCCCAAAGCCCATTCCTGGGACATGGTAGTGCCTGGGTCACAGGGCTGTTGTGGGTTGCACTCAGCACGGCACCGGGAACACTGCAGCTTTATATAAGTTAGTTCTCTTATTAGAGCTGCAACTGTTGTTAGTACAAACGTCCGCGAGTTCGAGGCCTGGAAAATGAGCAGAAGGCTTGCAGGGCCCGAGAGACGCTGTGGAGGCAAGAAGCCTGCTCTTGGTCCCAAAAGCTCCACCCCAAACAAACAGTGCCGAGAAAGCCACATTTCTGCTGACCTGGGAAGAAACTGACCACCCCACCCATTGGCTGTGGTTTCCGAAAATCTGGCTGCTCAGGGTTGGGAGAAATGGGTAATTCTAATGTCTCCCCAACAAGCAGAGCAGCTGAGTCACACATCCGGACTTCTCCTCCACAAGGAGATAAAGCCAGTGGCTCCCAAGGTGTCACCAATCACTAACCCCTTCTGCGCATTGCCCTTACCTTCCCTCTCTCACCCCGTGCCACCTCTCTCTTCCCTCCTCCATCATCTAGGGCCTGTCCTACAGCTGTCGTGCATCTGTTCTCTCCCTATTGGGGCCTGAAGCTCAGCAGTCCTGTGATGTCCCCTGTCTGTCATCAGGGTGACAGCACTTCCTATCCCACTCCTGCCTGTCCATCACCATAAGCAGCGGAAGGCAGAGGGCCGGGAAAGGCTTCAGTGGGTGCCAGGGGGCTGGAGGCCGGCGGCGGCAGTGAGGGCTGCAGCTGCCCTGGCAGCAGTATGGCCCCACCAGAGCCCCCAACCCAGACACTGGGCTGGCTTAAGTTCAGGGGGCCTGGATTCCTGGTTGCCCCCAGTTCTGGAGGGCTTTGGGAGGGCATTCACTTATTGTGGGCTAGATTCTGAGGCCCGTTTCGGAATCGGTGAGGGAACCTGGGTCCTCCGAGATGGCAGGGTTGGGATAACTCTCTATCAGGCTGTCCCCATCCCATAAGGGGCTGACTTACCCAAAGGTATCCTCTCCATCTTCTGGGTTATTAGTGAGGAGTGAACACCCTGCATGTATTCATGAAGCTCCTACGGCCTACGGCAAACAGGGAGGTTCCCATCTACGGTACTGTAGAGGGTGCCACCGGCTGCTCCTCACTTCCTAATTAGAATGATTTCCCCCCAAAGAGCTCTTCCAGAGCTTCTGTTTGGTCAGGGATCCAGCCAGCCTTCTGTGTAGCTTTCCTCTTAGGGGGCCCCCTTGGAGGGTCAGCGAGGCGGCAGCATTTCTGCTTGGCTTCACACTCTGGTGGGCATTGGTTCTGGCATCTGATGCCTTATCTTTGAAGGTAACCCCTGCCTGGTTTTAAGCACTGACTACCTGGCAAGGCCTGTACTAGAAGTCAGAGATGCAATGTCGGGCCACACACAGACCCTGGCCTCTTGAAGGTTATGGTCTATTTGGAGAGACAAACAGAAAGTATAATTCAGTGCAGTCCATGCTATGATACAGGTAAGCGCAGGTGTGACAGGAGCATGCAGGAGAGCACCTGCCTTGTGTTGGCAAGCTCGAGAAGGCTCTGTAGAGGAGGTCATAGTTTACCATGGCAGCGGTAAGAAGGGTATGAGGGTTCTGGGCAGACAGTACTTGGAGGCAGAGAAACTTGTTCTTTATGGCTGGGGAGAGAGAGAGAGGGCACCAGGAAGAGAGAACCTACCGGGCACTCATTTTAATAGAAAGTATATCCCATTCTTTCCTCTACTGAGTACTACTTCTAAGTAAACCCACTGAGTTTGAACACGAGGAATTTTTAATTATTGTAATAATATTTTGAAATTGAAGACATTCAGCCTCCATTCAGATTCCCATTCCAACCTGAATCAACCTTGAACACAGTGAAGAACATAAAAATGGGCCTCTAATCCAGTGGTTCGTTTAGAAAGGGCCACTGAAGCCAGCAAAGCAGCGGGGGATCCCAGCTGGGGTATCCCCAGAGCCACCACCTCCATCCTCCTCTGGAGGGGATCCTTTACCCTGGGAATAGGACCATCAGTAATTGAGCTGGAAGGGAGAAGTAGAGGGGAGAGTTCTGGAAAATTCAGCCCAGCTGAATAGGAAAAAAATACGTTTTGTGAGAGAAAACCAATACAACGAACAAAAGGTTCAATAAGGGCAGATGGACGTTGGTGAACAGCTCAGCGGCACACTACCAGTTCAATCCTTATGTAATACAACAAATAAGGGCGGCCAGATACGGTCGCTGGGCACAGGGAGACCTGGGTTACCACACAGCCCACTGATCCCCAACCTGCCTCCACCAATCCACTGGGCCCACTCATCTCTCTGTCAACAGGGTCACTTCCTTGTTGCCAGGAATTGCTCTAAGGAAGGGCATCAGCCACAAACACACAATGGTCACAAACAACGTGCTCCACGGACACGTGTGGGAAGTCCCCGACACGTGTGGGCACATGTCAGCCCACACTCTGAGTCAGGATGTCCACACTCACTGCTGGCCGATGTAACACAAGCCCAGCCTTCCCCGCAGAGCTATGATTGACGATAACCCTCTTGTTTCAATGTGTCAGGCCAAAATGTCCTAATTGCTCTGAAGGGTTCTTCCCCAGGGCCAACGAGTGGTAGGAAATAGCTGCCTTTGTCCCAACCCATGAACTCTTTCCAAACTATAACGCCCCTCCCCCAGCCCTACCCATTGGCCATCTTCCTCTTCCTTGTTTTTCTCTGGTGGCCAGGGGAAAAGATGGCACAGATTTGCTACATAGAGCAGCACTCAACGCTGCCTTGAGAAGAGCTAAAGCAGGGCCCCCAGAAGAACTACCTCTTTCCCTCTTCAGCAGTCAGCTATCGGCAGCCCCGTCCCCCGCCCACCTGGGCCTTTGCACCAGGTAACAGAATCCCCACTCCCTTCACCTCAACACGCTTTCCAGCAGAGGCAAACATCCCTGGAGAAGGGATTTCATGGACCAGCTAAGAGCCTGCGCTCAATTGAAGGAGCTAGGAGTGAAACTCTGCTCCAGCTGGCTGGGCAGGCTGCACTCTGTCAGCTGGAGGCGCTGCCCGTCAGGCAGCCTGATGGGTAGGGAGGACACCAGGGGCTGTGGCCCATCGCTGCCCTGTGGGGAGAGCTGGCGGCCCCTCCACCCACCACTTCCCCTTTGCTCCCCCACCTCTTACTTTTCCCAGAACTCCCCCTGACCTGATAAACAACTCTGCAGCCATGCTCTTCAGCAGCCCAGGATTGAAGTTTAACAGAGACGAAAATAATTCTCTAGTGAGCTATTTTCTGCCCAGCTTTGGGAACAATAGCTCAGGGTGATGGGTGGTGAGGGTAAGCGTGGGAGAAAGCTGGCCACGGGCCACCCAGTGTTGGCTTAGGGCCTTTCCCATGCTCACTCCACACTCCCTCTGGAGGATTTTCAGGGAAATGGGATCTACCTCAGTCAGGGGCTCAGGACTTCCCAGCTGTCCCACCTATTGCCACCTGTGGACCCCAGGTGAGGAGTAAGGGTGGCAGGTGAGGGAAGGCCTGTGGGAGCGGGGGCTCCCCGCACAGTGGGTTTCAATCCTCCATGACTACTGCTCTCTTATGGGATGGAGGGAAAGAAGAAGAAAACTCTGCTACTTTACCAAGCCTCAAAAAGGGGATTGTATACCCACGTGCCTGTCTTACAGGATTGTTGTGTCAGCTGAGATGAAATACTTAAAGTGTGTTATAAAAAAAGGTTATACTCCATAAAAATGTTGGTTAGTTTATTATTATTCTCCCGGGTATTTAAGAGAAGGAGGAGGACTGAATTCAGGTGTAAAGTAGAGGCTGTGAGGAAACATTCTGAAGTACAACACGGAGTGTGATCCTCTCGCTGGCAGCATGAGGCCCTCGCAGCCCGGGAGGCCCAAAGTGCAGATCGCACATAATAAGCGTCTTTCAATGCCCACCAAGCCCAATCCAAAAAAGTCCTTTTTCCCCCCTTAGATGTTCTTTCCTGGACTGTTAGTTTCCTTTTGATTTCTCTACTCAGAACTTTCCTTGTAATAACTATGGGAAAATATCTGACTGGGAAAACAGAGTTGGGGAGGAAGGAGGGAGGTAGGGAGGGAGGAAAGGCGGGAAAGAAGGAAAAAAGGCGAGGATTCATTCATGGAATATCATCCGCCTGAAAGATTTCATTATAACTTTCCAGAAAAAAACACTCGGCATTACAACGTATTATCTCTTGCCAGGAGGGGGACCCATGGACAGTGCTTTTCATGCGTTTGGGAAGGAATTCTATATAAACCAGGGCTTTCCTGGTCTCATTCTACGTGACAGGCACCTGTTAAAAGTACGAAACTACCAGACGACCTGCTGGAGGCCTGCAGGCTAAACCTGACCATGGATATGTTCTGTTTGCTGCCCCATCCCCAACGCCATCAGCAATGATAAATTTTTAAATTAGTTGTCACTGTTTAAAAAGTGGAGAGGTTTCACTTTTGAAAAAAATCTGGATGTCCAGCTTCCTATTAAAACAAATGAGATAATTTGGCCACATTGGGCTGCAGTTCCAGGGGCAACCCTGCTGACCTGAGGCAAGGCTGTCCCTCCAGCCCCGGCCTGTGCCCTCCAGCCCATCCCACCAGGGTCGGCATCCCTCCAGGGGTGTAGGGAGCTGGCAGTCAGAGTAGCCTAATGGTTATTATAACAGTATATCCCAGGCCTGTATTAAACGTTTTCATGCATTTCTCATCTATGCCTCTCAATAATCCTACGAGGTAGGTAATATTGTTATTCCATTTTACAGAAGAGGAAAACTGAGGTTCAGAGACGTTAAGTGGCTAAATTTCTTGTCCAAAGCCACTGAGCTCCTAAGTCAGCACCAGAGCTTAAATTCAGGTTTTCCTAAGTCCCAAACGTATGGGACTCTTCACCTGCCCACTGTTTCCTACACAGTGTCCAGTCATTCAGTTCAGTTTTCTCCCCTCCAGTTCCTGTCCAAGGAGGGCTGCAAAAGAAGCAGCGCTCATTACACCCCTGGCCTTACTCCCTCCCCCCCACCCCCAACCAGCCCACAGTGACAGCAGAACTCTGTGGTCCAGGAGACAGGTGAAGAGGACAGGCTCTGGAGGCAGCCCGCCTGGGTGCAGACCCCGCCTTCCCGCCCTACCAGCTACGGGCTGTGTGACCAGAACCAGTGACCTGGGTTCCCCAAGCTTCTGTTCCCTCACCTACAAAATGAGAAAAACAGCAATACCTACCTCCTAGGTCTGTGAGGATTAATCGGGATAATGCATGTAAGGTGCTCAGCACAGTGCATGGCACACAGTACGTACCTGTGCAGTAAAGGTTGGTGCTTGCACAACTGTTCCATAACTAGGAAGAATTTATCTGAGGTGCAGCCCAGCTCTTTAAAGATATTTTTGCCACACAAAGCAGTTGCCTTTCGCATCTTTCTAGCTCCGGGGACCTGGTCTACCTACAAACATCTTTGCATCCTGTAAACATCTATTGCGTGTATCTGTGATGGGTTAGGTATCGTGTTGAGTGGTGACACTTGAGAGATGGGATTCAGACCTGTCCTCAGGGGCTCACAGTAGAGTGGGGGGAACTGGAAAGTTGAATAGTCACAGCCCTGTCACGTGGTGTTTAGCTCTCCCCTCCCTACCCTGTCCCAGCCATCCGAGGAGAAGCTGGGGCTGAGTCCGACTCTATTCCTCCTGGTCTCCAACCCTTTCCAGAACTTTACCAGGAGGCACTCAATGGCACATGAGCTCCACTTTACCTCCAGTTTCTCAGGCTGCATGTTTGAGTTCTTCCACTGCACACAGGTTAACATAATTCCATTTCAACAAAGCTGTTCAGATCTCAGGTGGAGTTCATCATAATGGAATTTTACCTGAGGCAGGCCATCCCCCACTTCTTAACATCATGGCACCCAAGACGTTGGTGTGCTTGCCAAATAGGCTGGGTACAAGTAACTTCCCAGCCCTGGCAGAGGCTGGGAAACTCAGAGCCATTTGGAACAAAGAACTCTGCCCCGAAGGTGTTTTCCAGCATCATCCTGGCCAGCCTGGAACTGTCCCATTCACCCTCCACTGGCACCACCTGCGGCCTCTTTTCCAGCCCTCCTCGGACAGGAGGGGGAAGGGGGAAAACTGAACTGAATGACCGGACACTGTGCAGGAAACACACGTTTGGGACTTAGGAAAACCTGAATTTAAGCTCTGGTGCTGACTTAGGAGCTCGATGGCTTCGGCAAGAAATTTAGCCAATTAACGTCTCTGAACCTCAGTTTCCTTCTCTGTAAAATGGAATAATTATATTACCTACCTCGTAGGATTGTTGAGAGGCATAAATGAGAAATGCATGAACACGTTGAACACAGGCCTGGGCTATATGTATAACAACCATTAGGTTATTATGACTGCCAGCTATGATATGATATGTAAACCTCACGAGGGTCAAAGGTTGTGCAGAGAGAGGCACTGGGACAGAGCTGGGGGTGGGGATGGCTGAAGCATCGGTGGAGCCCTGCCACTGAGCCCAGCGTAGGCCTGGTGACCAGGATGAGGCCTAGGGCAGAGGTGCTTACCTGCCTCTGGAGCTGACAGGCACAGACTAGATGAGTAATTACAGGATTGCGGGCTGGGATGGCCCAGGCAACTGCCCAGCCAGCCACATTCTTTTGTCCCGTGGGTGGTTGGGTGGGTGGGCAGCTGGCTGTCTAAGTGGCTGCCAGGACACTGGCTATATCTAACACCTCTTAAACCCAGCACCCTCAGGAACCGCGATCAACCCTTGGAAGGAGAAGGGGTTCTCTGAGGGAGTTCTGCTCCTTCCCCAAGGCACTGCCTCTGTTCTCTACACTCCAGCCACTCCCTGCTTCTCAGATTGGACAAGTCAGAGGGTCAAAGAACAAGGCCAGACTCTAAACAGTGGAGACTATTAAACTTCAGTTCACCTGATCTGGAGACTTGAAATAATCCAGAAGCCCTGGACAGACGTGAATCCCATCACTGTCCCCAGCCCCGTGTGCTTTGATTGGCTAGCACACACATCATTCTGTTACTTCTATGTCCTTTGCTCAAAACTGATGCCCAGGGAAAATATAATCCCTTCCAAGGCTCTTGAGAAAAATGCAATTCAATGGGTATTAATTGAGCACCTACTGTTTGCTCAGCACTGACACCAGGCTCTTGGTTGAACGGAACAGGATGCCAAGTGTGGGGGAGGATGTGGAGCCATGGCTTCCCTCACCCACTGCTGGTGCAAGCCCCGTGAGGAAAGACTTCAGCTGCACCCAGAGAACCTGCACAGGGCTCTCCGTCAAGTTGTGGCACGTATGGAGCCACCTGAGCACAACACAGCAGACAGGCACACACATACGCCGGAAACCAGGTCCTTACGTTGAGGATGATACAGTTATTGTAGCTGAAAGGGACTTCAGAAACTCATCGAGTACAACTTTTTCATTTTAGAAATGAAGTCTGTATCAAATATTGAAAGGATGGGAACAATGAGAACTTTTATCCACTACTGAAAGGAGAGGTTTTTTCAGTTGTTGTTGTTTTTTTTGACACAACCACTGTGGAAAACAGTTTGGCTTTGTAGAGTAATGCCAACCATGGAATTCCATGTGACCCAACAATTCCATTCCTGGGTATATGCCCTAGAGAATGCCTACACATGCTCTAGGAGAAAGCACAACGTATCCCAAGCAGTAGTATCTCATCATGATAGCCCCCAACTGGAAACACCGCAAAACGTCCAGCAACAAGAGGAAATAAGATGTGGCCTATTCTTACAACGGGATACTACACTGCAGTGAAAACTAACGAGCTACAGCTGTGTGCATCGACCTGGCTGAATCTCAGAAACATGATATTGAGTGAAAAAAGGGCATCACAGAGCCCACACATGTATGTAAACTCCAAAGACACGTAGGACTAAATATATTGTTTTGTAAAACAGAGATAGATGATAACTTACAAAGAAAAGCAAGGAAATAACCCAAACTCAAAATATTAATTACTGTGGGGTTAAGAGCAGGGAGGGGGATGCAAATAGGCAGAGGAAAGGGGGCGTTTAAGGTCCATTCCGAACTTAGTGGGTACAGTATATACTATTTTTTAATCTAAGCATATTGTATACTCTTGTGTGTATGACGTATTTCACAGTTAAACAATAAACAAACACAATGGAAGAATCTGAGTCCCAGAGAAGCTAAATAACTTTCCCAAGCTCATCAGCTAACAAATGGCAGAAAGAGAAATCAATTTACTGAATATTAGGTGCCAAGACAGCCATTCCTGGATTCGAAAGGGAACTCTCCCAATGATGTGTTTCTGATCCAGTACAATTGAAAACAATTGCAAGCATCTTTTCTTTTCACTCTTAATTTCCCAGTGTCTTGAATAGTGCTTAGCACACAGTAGGCCCTTGAAGTACATCTATCGAATGACTGCAATGCTTTTCAAGGGCCTATTTCGTGCCAGGCACTTATTTACATCGTCCGCAATCCTCGCACAATCCTATGAGGGAGTCGTCATAACCCCCAGTTTATAGATAAGGAAACTGAGATTCAGAGAGATTAAGAAACTTGCCCAAGGTCACAAGCTAGAAAATGATAAAGCCAGGATTTAAACCCAAGTGCGTCTAACATAAACCCTGTGTTTCTCCCATTCCACCAGGTTGGTGGCACAGCTTCTAATACCTAGCACTAGCTAAAATTCAGCCATATACCAAGGAACCCCAGAAACCCCAGCTGATGTGGGTAGGCTGAGCGTTTTTCCTCCTCTGCGTCTGGGCTCTGGTACTTAGAGTGGCTTATAGGCCCAGGCCCAGTACCAGCAAGCCGTGCAGAGCAGTGGTCACAGGTTAACTTTGCAGCCATGAGCAGGTTACTACATCTCTTTAAACCTTGGTTTCCCCATATACATGATGGTGAGAATGATAGTCACTTACTCCAAAGAGAGGTTGTGATGATAGAAGAAGACAAGCAAAGGAATTGGTACAGTGCCTGGCAGAGGCTGTCTTCCTCCAGGTGGGCTAGGGTCAGGAATATTCCTTAAGGGGTAGCCAGGAGGGGAAGAGGTAAACAAGGTGAGAATAGCTCCCAGGTGACAATGGGACAACGGCCTTTTCTTCCTTGGTACATATAGCACATAGAAGGTTATCAATAGAGTGCCTTCTTGGAAATTGAAAGAGTATTTCTTATTTACCTTCCAGACCATTCAAGTCTTATTTGCTCCCATGCAATCGCTCTCACAGATCTTGTCTGCTGTTTTCACCCCAGTAAGGTACCTGGGACTGCTAGAGAGGCACCGAGGCCCGAGGGTACTGGCAGAGGCGGCCTCCTTCTGAGTGGCCACTGTCCCCAGGGTAACCTTTGAGCAAATCAAGCTTGCTCCCAGTTCAACTTGTTCAAACGAGTTAGTGAATCTACCCCTGCCGCTCACAAACATTTATTGCAGGCCTATTCTGCACAAGGCATGGCCTGAATGTCCTGTGGCTGTCTGTAAGTGCACAAGTAGTAGGGTTCCACGGAGGTTAAGACAGACCCAAGTATGAACCCTGACACTCCCACTCCCCAGCTGTGTCACCTTAGTACGTCACTCAACCTCACAGAGCCTCAGCTTCCCATCTGTAGCAGGAACGTAACAGTGGTTCTGTCCCACAAGGTTGTGGCAGGCCTGGGAGGCCACGCATGCCACATACCTAGCACAGCACCTGGTACAACTGAACTGAGGGCTCAGTGAGTAGCTGTTCCTGGAGCTACAACTCCAGTGCCAGCAGGTGGCACACACTGGATGTGTCACCAGCAGAGCCTTGGGACTTGTGGGTGCCCCACAGTGCCTGGAATGTCACACCTTGCATAATACCTCAAGGCTTCCACCTGTCGTAGAAGGCCAGTGAGAGGCAGCAGCTTCCCAGGAAGCAGCCACTGGGTCCTGCCAAACTCCACTTTCCCGCTGGTACAGCTGCCCACGCTCTGCTCAGAACCAGGACTCTCCCCTGTGCAGAATGGGGACTTTGTGTCGCATCTGGTTCTGGGAACACTGCTTGGTCTATTCCTTGGCACGGGACCTGCAGGGCAGGTTTGCAAAAGCATGACACATACTCAGAAGCCTGCTGCTTCTGCCTCTCACTCCTGCCATTTACCTACCAGCCACCCCTTCCTCTTCCTGCTGGCACAGGGGTCTCTCCCCTCTTGTCTCCCCACAAGTCACTTCAAAGGGAGGGACTTCCCAAGAAGTCTTCATCTGCCCTTGTCATTTGTCGGATCATGACTTACTTCCTGCCAGAGTAGACAGAATCACTGCAGTCAACAGGGAGGCTCCACCCCCCACACCCAACGTCCAACGACGTGCACACTGTTCCTCTAGGGACTCTCCAGGGAGCCCACCCTGCGCATCAGGACCACAAGGACCAAGGACTCAGAAGGGAGGGCAGTTTCTCTTCCACATGTCACCAGGGCAGGATACAGTAGCTGCCACCAACGCCTATAGCTTCGGTTGAGCAAGAACAGTCTGTCCCCACCCTGGACCATTTCCCCAACAGTCAGACCAGACAAGAGAGTCAGACTCCAGTGGCCAAGGGACCTGACCCCATCTCCCGCTAAGCAGCTTCTCCCTGGCTCTGACTTCCACTTTGCATACCATTTCTCCGGAACCTGATTATAAGTGACCTGTGCCCTTTCTCCACATGGGCAAGGTTTGACTACCCTTCCCTTCCTGGTTGTTTACCTGACCTAGAGTTGGACTTTCCCATGGGATGGTGTGGCCCCAGAGGTCTGAGAAACTGGACAGACAAAATGAGGAGGCTGCAGAAATGGGGGAAGGGGGAAGAGGAAGCAGGAGGCTCTTTTGGCTCCATTATAACTCTGATTTCCCCAGGGGCAGCTGAAGGGGATTTGGCAGGTCTTCCTGTCCCTGTCTGAGGTAGGGGTGGGGCAGGAAAACCAAAGGTGAAGCCGGTCACCAGTCAAGGGTGAAGGGCAGTCACAAGAATGGGAGGCTGGGTCCTGGGAGAGGGTGGCTGGGAGCAGTGCGGCCCTCAGGGAGAAGACTGGAATTGGCTGATCACACAGAGGAGCACGCTGGGAGGTTGGGGCTGCTTTCAGAATTAAGCTACCCCCTCTTCCCATCCTCATTAAGCACCACCCCCGTCCTCTCCTCCTCATGAAACCCATTCCCACACATCTTCCCTGCTGTGACCCCCACTGAGTCTCCTCGTTCACCAGAGTTCACCAGAATGACCAAATGTCCCAGTTCGCCCTGGATAGTTTTGGATTATGTCTATTGTCCTGACATGACGATGAATAGCACCCCCTCCCACTCAAAGTCTCCCAGTTTAGACAATAACTTATACGGCCACTCTCTCTAGCACATCCAGGAGGGCACTGACACAGGAGGGTCAAGGGAGAATCAGAGGAAACTGCAACTAGAAGTGATGTCGTGGTGGTCCAAAGTGACAGCCAGGCTGCTTCTGTCCAGCTGGATCCCCTCAGCGGTGGGCAGGAGTGAAAGGAGAGCCTGAGGGCTGCTGCCCATCCTGGGCTCAGGTCATCCTGGGGAAGAGGCCTGCTCTGGGGGGTTCTGCTTCCTGGTATCCCTCAAAGGGCCTGGCACCACGCTGCGCACACAAGAGGCTCTTAATCAAATCCTGTCATTTCCTTACTTCCTGCTACCTGCATCTGAAACAGACCTGCAGTAGTGACAAATGGAAAGCTGGAGTCCTGTAACTCATCCTGTCAAGCAACAAACTGCAGTGCTATCCTGGCTCAGTCTTCTAGGAGATCCTGACTCTGGCTCTCCGGCCACTAGAACCCAACTGCTGGACGTTGGCGACAGCAGGTTCCAGCAGAGGCAGCTCTTGGCTGGAATGGTCAGCGCTTCCTTAGGATATGGGGTAAAGAACTGAATGACTGGAACACCTCCTCCCGTTTTGGATAAGCATTTGGTGTGGCTCACTGGGCCCTAGGCCTTCCTCCAAACACACAACACATTGTCTTTGGACACTAGCTATTCATTCTGGGAATGAAGATGGGGGGTCCAGGAGGTCCTCTTGGTGCTTCCTCTGGGACTTAGTTCCAAAAGGAGATCAGTTCTGAGGTCGAATGGGGTAAGAAGACTGAGAATCCATAAACACAGATAACCAGTGCACCCCAAACAGCATCAGACCTTCTACAATATTTATATAAATAAAGCATCATGGCATTTGCTGAGGAGCTGTGAGGGGTCGGGAAATCTTCCTAACTCTCTTCTTTTCCCTGCTTCCTTATCCCACTCTGCTCTTTCCTTATCCTTTTTCTCTTCCCTCCTTTCTTATCCTTTACCCTGGGAAGAGTCCCAGTACTGGCTGATGAGGGACCAGACAAACTGAAGCCATGGGACCAGCCAGAGCACACACTGTGAATCCCCCAGCTTTATTCAGTTTGAGTCAGCCCATGGACCCTGCAATGAGTCCAGAGAAGCCACTTGAAAGGGGCAATGGACTCTGGGACCCCCAATTCTGCTCAAGGATCTGAAGCACTCAAAACAAAAGCCAGAGAAAAATCTGCAGTCTTACTTCTTCCTGGTCTAGCTGTATACCAGTCCTGATACCATTCCAGAAGGACCCACAACCTCCTCCAGCACTTGGACAAGGAAAGGATGAGGACGGTCCCCCAATACACAACACTCTTGGTTGATAGAGTTGAGGCTCCAGTCAGTGTCCCGACAATCCATTTCCGTCTCAGCAAACCACCCCCACTTTCTAGCCTGGCTTAAAACCTTCTTTGCCAATACCATGCCTTCCCCAGTCCCGGAACCTTCCTGATTTCTTGTGCATACCACCTCACTAACAGAGATGGGTAGCTATGGAACAAGATCACTAGGCAGACATGGAATGAGTGGCGAGAAAACTCTACGGTGCTGGGATGCATCTCCTGATCCTAGAAGAAGAGAGGAGAGATGTGGACTTACCACAATCCCTTCACAGTCAACCCTTCTGGAATACCATAGCTATCCCATAATCACTGCTGTGTTGGGTGTCTCCTTCAGGAGTGGCCACCACTGACCGTAAGGAAGACAGCCTTCCAGCAGGGAGCTGGATCAGAGCTGAACTCTGCCCACGAGAGCTTCTGCAATGCTCAGAAAATGCCTGCCCAACTGCTTGCCTGGGCTCTGGCCCCTCTGGCTGCAACTGAGCCCAGACAGGAGGCTGACTCACTCACCACACGGAGGAGGAGGAAGAGGAGGAGGAGACAGAGGAGGAGGAGATGCGGGAAGGGCCTGGGCTCAGAGACCCAGGGCTCTCCCAGCCCAGGCAGCCTGGTCTCAGCGTCAGTAGTCCATGGGGGAAGGGGGCAGTGTCTACTGCTCTGTGGAACCCACATGCAGTTCCCACCTGGATACTGCCCCTCAATCCTCCCTCATCCACTGCCCCCAACGTGCCTGCCCAGCACCCGCACTCCCCAAACAGAAACTACTCCTTGAGTCCCTTCCTCAATTAGATGCTTGCCTCTAAGTTCTGCTGGACATCAATGGACAACTCCTGAAAAATAAATCCAGTGCTCTAGGGCCAACTAGGTCTAAAATCATTGGTGGTTAAAAAAAAAGTCAAGAAAAATACTTAAAAGATCCAGCTCCACCATGGCAGGTGATCATACCTGGGTCCTACAAGATAAGGCTACACACACTCCAGCCCTAGGAGATCTTAGCGCCATCGACAGCCAGTCTCTCCCTTTCTTACTCTTCCACTCTATGCCAAAGCGCCCGACACAAGAAGGAAACAAACGCTTCTTGTTGCCCAAGTCCTGAGCACTGTGCTAGCGGAGCATTTCTGCGTTAAGCTGCCCGAGAACCGAAGAGGTCGCTGCTCCCTCGCCAGCCTGGCACTAACTTCAGCTCTTTCTCAGACCACAGTGTCCCCTCAGTGCCCCAGCCTCATGGCACGACAGCCTGGATCTCAGTCGTCAAGTTGGCCCCTGCGACTTAAGACTCTAGGGCTTGCACTCAGACCCAGGATCCCCGACGCCCCCATCCGAGCCTAATCCCGACCCTGAGACCCCCTTCCCCGCCACTCCCGGCTCCGCACCTGGTCTGGCGGGTGGGCACGCTGCTCCGCGCTCCCAGTGCCTCCGGCTCGGCTGCTGCCTTTTGACAAGCAGAGACAGCCCAGCACCTGGCCCCGCCCTCGCAAGGCCCCGCCCCTGGTCCCTCCCCGTGCCTTGGCCCCGCCCACAGGTCCAGTCGTCGCTTGCCAAGAACTCCATCGGCGCTGCAACCATCTTGATTGACTTGGAATCAACCACTGCACTGTCGTTTAGGAGACTCTGCCCAATATAGTCCTACACGACTGCCGTCCACAAGGCAAGGCATGCTTCTGTCTTCCGTGCGTGAGTTTTCGATGCTTATGTGTGTGCAGATCCACGCTTCTGCCTGCGATCATCTGTGATGCACTCCCCCATCCCCTGCTAATGTGGTTCTATCCAGCCTGCGGCGGACACCTCCTCCAGGTGCGTCACCCCCACCTGGGCTGACCTGGCCAGGATTTCTCCTTGGTCTGCCCGGCGCTGGGGGGCGCCCGCCGAGAGCTCCAACAATTCTCACCGCGCTACTGGGAAATACCACGGCGCCGCTCGCAGTAGTGGTATTACTACTGCGGAGCGCCAGGGAGCTTAGCCCGACCGCACACGCTAGAATAAAAGAGCAAACGGAAAACGGCGCAGAAGTGGAGCCTGGAGTGCATCGTCATCCGCACTCGACGTCCCCTCGGCCGCGACGCCGGCTGACTACGTTCCTGGCCCGCCGCGAACCTCATTCAAGCGAGCTCAGTCTCAGCTTCCCGGGACTCTGGTCCCCAGTCTCCCACCCTTCACCCCCATCCGATACTGGTGTAAAGAGAAGGAAGGAGGTAAAGTACATCCTGAGACCTGGAATTGTAGGTGGATGCAGAAAATACACCATAGAAAATTTTGGCTAAAAATTACTCGTCTTCTTTTGCTACGTGCTAGATGCTGGAGGAGAGATGAAAAAGATGTGCTTCCTTCCTAGAGTTCACTGTCCAGTGGGAGAATGTATACATAAATAGTAATTACAACATAGTTCTACAATAGATGTCCACCAAGTCGTCCAGCAATTGGTGACCTCCCTTAGTCAGGGAAAATACTGCCTTTAACAGAGGAGGAAACCATGGCTCAGAGAGACCAGCTGAGCAGGTGGGAAATTGAGGCATAGAGAGGTTAAGTGATTTGCCCAACATCACACAGATATTCAATAAAGGACAGTACTAGAGAACCAGCAAGTTTTTTGGTGCAATGGACTGCCAACCATTTCTGAGACAGTTATGCTAGACTGTGATAATCGGCCCCTCTCAAACTCTCAATAATTGCATCAAAAGAAATGGACTGAGGCTAAACAGAAGGAAGAACCTTCAAATGGTGAAGGTTGTTAAGCACTGAAACGGTTCTTTAAGGGAGTATCATGGAAACTTTCTGGAAAAGTTGTAAAACAGAAGAGAGACACATTGTTTCATTGAACCTGGGAATGGACCATCTATTCTGAGAAACAGATGAAAGGATGTGCCCCTTTGGAGGTCCTGCCAGTCTGATGGATGGATTTTTGCTTGTAGTGAAAGTAAAAGAACGAATCTCTTTCTCCAAAACATAATTGGAAAGCTAGCAGTGATTCTCTTGGGGAGAAAAGTACAAGAGGAAATCTCTAACAACCAACACTTTGGGTCATTCTCAGGAAGTATCATGAACCTCTGGAAAAGGTTAATGTGGTGCTTAATTGACCAGACAGGTGAACCTGGCATCTTGAAAATAAACCTTATCAAAAAATGGTAAAAGAGAGTATTAAGTATTCCATCGCAATTGACCATTAGTCTCTTTTCACAGCTCTTCATTTTATTTTCATTACAACCTTTTGCATCAGGAAGAGTAGAAAATACTCTCTCCATTGTATAACTGATGTGCAGAGTTGTCAAAGTTCTTACAGCGGGGAGTGACGGGGCTACTTAAACCTAGGTCTTCTCTCTGCACTTCTCACTGCCTCTCAAAAAAAAAAAAAATGATTTCCATGGGCTTTTCACCTGTTGGACCACAATCTAGATAAGCCAGATTTGGCAGATTTGTAGGAATTTACATGTCATCTCAGTCCCCAGCACAGGCTGTCCTCAGTCCCATCACTATGTCCCTAACCAAGTTCTTTTTATCTTCCTCCAATACCTGAACGTGCTCTCTCATCTATCTCTCCAGACCATGTTCTCTTTCAGATCCTGTCTGTCCCATTAGGCCTCTCCTGACCTCTCAATCCAAAATGACCTGTCAATTCTCTGGCCTTCGTAGCATGTGTTCTATGTATTGCATGGTTTACCAACTGATAACGAGCTATCTTGTATTTATATTAAACAAAGGTGGATTTTTGTACTTCAGTTTTATTCTTAGGGAGAATGTTATTTTGTGGAAGTAGAAAAGCAAAATACCTAAGATGCACTGCTCCCGGTTTTGTCTTAATCACTAACTGTCTCCTGGTCTTGCTTCTCCTTAGCCAGAGACTGGGAAAGGAGGTTGCTGTCCATTACCCTGTTCTCTCAAATACGGATCACAGACAGCATTCCTGTACGTACTTCAGAATTAATAGTTTTAAACTCCTCTAGCTTGACTGCTGTACAATACATGTATCAGAACCTCTGCAGAAAACAGTAATTTTCTCTTTCTTTTCCCCAAAGTTAACATTTCTTGTATTCTCACTTGTCCCTGGGAGGGGTGGTGGTCCTTATAGGTCCTGATAGAAAGGCCTTTGTTCAGATTGTTTTTTGTTAGTTTTCATCTCTGAAAAATTACACCAGGGACTATCTACTAGGCAGGATATCATGAGTTATATAGTGCTATAGACGAAATAGTCTGTATAGTAACCAAAGAGCCCTTCTAGATGGGACCTGCCTGGGAGAAAAGATTCTAGAGGTGCCAGGCTGATGCCACCCCAGTGCACATCACTTCACAAAATCTGGGGAAAGGCAGAGGCTGGTCTCTGGGCTGCTCTGCCAGGCTCCAGGTGCCTGTGGGTGGCCTGGGAAGGCCTGCAGTCAGGCCACAGGGCTGCAGCCTGTCCTCAACTGATAGGCTCCCCTTTTCTGCGGCCTGGTCATTGTCCCTGAGGCTGGCTGGCACTTTCTGAACCTTTTTCCATGGTGCCAGCACTGGAGTGTATCACTTCATCCCTGCAGGGTTCCCAGAGACTCCATTCCCATGGACAGAGGTTTATAAGCTGTCCAGAGGCAGCTCTCCAGGTAAAATGTGCCCTTTGAGCTCTCCCTGGGACACTCCCATCTGTTTGCTTTTCCTTTTTTTAGGGCCCTTCTTTCCCCTTAAAAATTTTATGGTTATGGGCATGGTGGGAATGAATGGAAGACTCTTCCTCAGCCAACTCACAAAGAACATGCTAAGAGACACAGAGTCATGGATTCACAGAGACAGAAGCCACCAGGCCGCTCAGGCAGTTCTCCTGTTTTAGAGATTAAAAAAAAAATTAAATCCAGAAAGGTTAATTCATTTATATTTTCCATGCCATGTTAGGGCTGTTCTCTCTGTTTATAATCCAGATGGTGAAAATGGAATGAATAAATGGGAGAAGCTGTAAACAATGAAATCAACCCAAACAAAAGGGTCTTCCCAGGACAGTGTTTTTCAAAATTTTCACTGAAATCCATAGTAAGAAATAAGTTTTTATCGTGACCTAGTATACCCGTGTGCATATATATATATATATATATATATATATATATATATATATATATATTAGGTTGGTGCAAAAGTAATTGTGATTTAAAAGGTTAATACTTGCATAGCTAGCTAGCTAGCTAGCTAGCTAGCTAGAGATATAGATATAAAGTTTTATGAAACAAGAGATGCCCTGCAATGCTTTCTTTTCTATCATTTTCTCTTCCCTCCCTCCCGCCCTCCCCTTTGTCTTTCTGTCCTTTTAGGGATCCACCAAACCGATTTCATAGTCCTCAATGGATTGTGACCCAAAGTTTGCAAAAGTCCTTCTTGCCATGGGATGCCCTCATTTAGAAGCTGCAACATGAGCTTCCCAGAAAGGCCTGAGAGACCAGCCCCGCTCACACAGAGCACCCCCAGAAGCCTACAGTGGCTCCACAATGGCTCCGGTGCTTTAGAGGACTCTATCTCCAAGGCCTACGGTCAGGGTTAGGTCACTGAAGCAGCAGAATCTCCAGTGTTGGCCTTTGTGGCCTTAATTCAGCTGTTGTCTTACCATGCTCCTGCATTTTCCAGCTTTGGAGGTTCTTTCAGCCTCAGGAAACTTTATGGCATCTCAGAAATCCTGACTCCTCCAGAACAGGACAGCTGTGGGGAGTTGTGTGCAAAACCATGAGAAGTGAGTGTCCACAGACTCAGCCTGCCCTGGAAACAGTAGGACACCGCTGGTTACTCAATCCAAATCCATCTGGCTCCAGGGCTCCATTCCCAGTAGCCCAGCTCATGTCTCCATCCTCAGGACTTTTGGCACTTGTCTTTCCCACCTGCTCCCACCTCCTCAAGCCCTAGGCTGCCAGCCTACTGGCCCGCACACAGCGTCTGCTGGCATGGTAGAGCAGAGCCTAGGGGCCGGATGAAGGAAGGTGTAGACTCCCACCTGCACCTTCAGGCAGAGGCTGCTCCAGAGCTCTCCCAAGCTCCCAGGTATTTGCCGGGCTCCCATCCAAACCCCAGCAGACAATGATGACTTTTCAAGCCCCAGCCCCAACCATAGAGACGAGTGGAATAAACTAGAGGCGCGGGTCCTTTCCTCTGTAGGTCTCCTATGGCTGTAAGTTTTGCAACCACTACAATGACTCTAGTAGATGACGTGACCCCTATCTCCTCACCCTTGGGGAATTCTGATTTTGCTCCTTTAGGGAAGAGTTGTGAGAGAGCCTAGTGAGGGAGGAAAGAGGCGAGGCTCTGTGGCATGGGGGAGGTATCCCGGGGGCAGGAGAGAGTCCAGTTAAAGTCATAGCGCTGCTGAAGAGGTCAGCAGGGAAAGTCTGACTATTTCCAAAAGAAACGCCCCTTCCCCGCAGCAAGGTCTCCACGGAAGGAAGGCAGTGAGGCAATGATCTCCTTTCCTTCATACAGATGAGCACAAGCCCCGCAAGCCTCATCCTGGGCATGCCTGCCTCTTTCTCCAGAAGAACAGGAAGGATGTTCTGTAAGCAGCCCAGGAATGTGTTAACCACCTCTCCCCTAGGGCCTCAACTCCACAAAGACGTGGCTGTTGACAGTTCTTCTCCTTTGCCGTTGGCCTCTGACCTGGAGCAGACATCCTGCATAGCATGGGCTCCCCTCTCTGTTGTATTTGTCTCATGTCCTATGTTGTTCAACATGTCGCCATGGCTGAAACCGGTGTTTCTGGTGTCCACCTCCACTTCCAGCAGGGTTTACTCTAGACGACACGAACGGTGTAGTGTTGCTTTCTATCACCCACATCTCCTGTGGCTGGAAGTGCTCTCTAAATGTTTTTTTAATATAAAACCCTATTGGCAAAAATGTTGCTATCCCCATATATGCATATGATTTTACACGTTCTACCATTAGCTCACATCCCAAGTCACACTGCACAGTTAGGGTGAGATTCACCATCAACATTAATGAGTGTGAATTCATATTTCAAATGATGTGACTGATACTTTTGAAACTTTTTACTGAGTTGCCTGACACTCAGATGCCTCACCCAACAGACCTGACATGTGACCGTCTGATAAGACGATCAAGTGAGAGGGCCAGTGTCAATCTGTATACGAAACATATTACGGTTTAATTTTTAAAAGATTAAACAATCAAAAGGAAGCCGTTGATTCTGTCCTCTTGTCCCCAGTGGATGATGTAGTGCATCCTTCCTTGGAAACCTTTGCTCTAGGGAACAGAGAAGTAGGATTTAGACCCAAAGGGTTTATTTAGCAAGTATAGGTGACCCATCCAAGTGTATGATTGGTGAGAAGCAAAGCAGGGACTAGAGGCCAACTTTCCTGCCGTGAAATCCAGGTCTTGTTCTTTCCATAACCCTGTGGCGCCTCTTCCCTCTGCTTCATGGAGAAATGCAAGCACACTATGTGTGTGTGGGAATCTGTTGAAGGCTGAGAAACTAAATTCTTTGATCCACGTGGCTTATTTAATTAGAGCCTGAGGCAAGATCCAGGTAGAATTCACTGTGATCTGTGTCTAGCACCACACTTGCTAATTCTAGTCTGATGCCACAGACCCCCAACCAGATTAAAGACGCCAACAGCACAGACTCTCCAGGCAATGGCTACCAGCAGGAAACGGTGCCATGGACTACTTGTGGATAATTAGGAATAGGAGGGTGCCTATAAATTCTTAGCTCAGCCACCACCAGAAACCTTTCAGCTCACATTCTCAAGAAGAGCTGTCAAGGGGGCAGCCAGTTAGCTCAGTTGGTTGGAGCATAATACTCGTGACACCAGGGTCGCCGGTTCGATCCCCACATAGGCCAGTGTGAGCTGTGCCCTCCACAACTAGATTGAAACAATTACTTGACTTGGAGCTGATGGGTCCTGGAAAAACACACTTAAAATAAATAAAAAGTTTAGGGGGAAAAAAAAAGAAGAAGAGCTGTCGCTCAGTTGGGGTTCCTGGAAACTGGGAAGGAGGGATGTCCAGCTTGACTGACTCATGAATAGCAGATGCCAAGCCCACAAAGAATGTGGTGAAGAGGCCTGAACCATCAGGGGTTTCCAAATCTTCTTCACAGGCCTCACCTCGGTGGAATGTTTTACCCTTTAACGCCCCCCGTTCTTCCCTGTCCTGACAAGCAAAGTACTCCTTCTTAGAATTTTCTTTTCTGCTCTCCCTCTGCTCCCCAGTCTACCTCACATGTCTCTGTACCATATTCAGCATCAGGCTCCTCATCTCTCAAATGATGGAGCGTTTCAGGGCCAGGAAGAGCTGATGGTCAGTGAGTCTATAACTTGGACCTGCCCAAAAAGGAGAATAATAACCCAGTTGCCAATATTTCCCCGCATTCTCCCTGCCTTTCCCTCCAGTGAAACCCAAAGCTGGGGTACAGATAGGTCAGGAGAAAACATTTAAGCAAGTAGTTCAGGTGCCCAGTCGTGAAACCGCCAGCTATGGCCTCCTCACAGGGTTAGGATGGAGGTTCTCAGCAGGATGCTGGACCCAGAAAATAAATTGTAGCAACTGAGTCTTTGTTCTACATCCTTGAAGAAATCTCACTATCCTATTTCCCTGTCCTCTCTTATTCCTCCCAGGAACGTTATGCTCGATCTTGACAAGAATCAGAAGTAAATCGCAAAGGCAAATGTCAAAATCTCTACTGTTGCTTCCTAGAGATGATTGAATTCAATCACTTCCACCATGTTGGGAGCTGAAACTCGAGAGAAATACATGGCTCTGTATCACCTTGCCCTCCCCCACTCCCCCCACGCCATGAGGCTGAAACTTTGGACTGATACGGTACAGCCTGTCAGTTATGACGCCGCCGATAGAAAGGTTGATTCTGTGCCTACAGCTGGTTTACTTCCTCATCAAACTTCTGAATGTGAGGAGACACAATTCCTGCTTTGTGATTAATAAGAGTCTCCCCTCCAATCACTTGTTATCTACGGCATTGAACTATCCGTTGATATTTGATCTGCAGCAATTAAGGCTTTATTGCCATGTTTCTTTCGCTAATACAGCACACACCCTTTAAGTTGAGGGCATCTGAGGACAAATAGTGTTGGAACCAGAACAATTGACAAAGCATTGTATGTGTCAAGGTTGTATTACCTTCATCTCAACCCCAGCCTTGAAAAAGATGTTTTATTTCTAACAGTACAATGGATTAGATACCCTGAATGACCTTCCTGATTGAAACAACAATTTTAATAAAAACAACTTTTCCCCCCCTTCTTCAGCCGCATGCTCCCCCCACCCCCCCACCCCACCCCCACCCCCGTTCAAGCCGTTGTTTCTCAGTCTGGTTGTGTAGGACACAGCTCCCTGGTCCATGCTGGTATTATGAGCCTTGTGCTCTCCCCACCATTGAAGCAGATAGTCACCACCGGTCGTCGGTTGGCTGTTCACAGCAGCTCACGGCAGCTCTCACCAGCTGCCGGCCACTCATGCGGGCTGCTGGCCACTCACGCTGGCCACCGGCCGCTCACAGCGGCACAAGGTAGCCTGTGGCAGCTCACGCCAACCTTCTGCTGACAGCAGTCCAGCTCCAGGGAGAGCTGTTGTTCACAATCTTAGCTGTAGAGGGTGCAGCTCACTGGCCCATGTGGGAATCGAACTGGCGACCTCAGAGTTAGGAGCATAACGCTCCAACCATCTGAGGCACCAGGCCGACCCAACAACTTTAATTAAACATTTTACATTAACTGATCACCAAGCTGGCACAAAAGAAAGGAATCTGCAGAACTCAAAATGTAGTGAAAGTAGAAACACAGGTTGGTAAGGAAGAACCAAAGCTGGTCTTCACCCAGAGAGAGTCTTTAGAACCCTGAGAACCTTGAGCTTTCACTTTGATAGCTTCACAGGGCATGGGGACAGGAGATATGGCTGAGGGATTATCCTGCATAAAGCTGGGCCCTCAAAGGGTATATCCCAGAACTCTCTGTGTAAGGAGAATGAGAAATAACTTCCCCATAGAACGAGACAGCAAGAAAACGCCTGGGTCATTCTGGATGGTAGGAAAAAATCACAAATATCCCCCCCAGAATTCACAACTACACACCACTGCTCATCTGGATTTGCAGTCTAAATTCATATGCTACATATATGATCCAAAAAAACTCAAGGAAAATATTTAAAATGACCCCAGATTGGCTCTGCTCAGGTAACTGGCTAGATCAAATATAAATCCTCTCTGTAGGATTTATTCAACCTTATCCCAGTACTCAAAGACTTGCCACAGATGAAACTTCAAGGACAATTACAACTCATGGTCAAAGTCACAGAACACATATGGAAATAAAGCACACTGAGTGAGAATTAGCAAAAATAGACCCACAAAGGCTTCAGATATTAAAATTTTTAGACATAAAATATAACTAAGTTAATAGGTTTAAAGAAACAAAAGAGAAGTTCAAAAGAGTGAGCAGGGAATAAGAAACTATAAGTAACTAATTAGCCTTGGAAAAGAACCCCAAAGAATTTCTAGAAATAAGAAATATTAAGTGTTGAGTATTAAAACTCAGTGCATAGATTAAAAAGCTGATTGGACATGGCTGAGGAAAAATTTAGTAAACTGGAAGCTAGATATGAAAAAAAAAATTATCTTGAATGTAGACCAGAAAGACAAAGACATGGAAAATGTGAAAGAGACATAAAGGAGAGAGAAAATTTAATTGTCCTTATTTAGAGTTCTAGAATAAAAGAGAAGAACAGGGAAGAGGTTATATTCAAAGAGACAATGGCTGCAATGTTTCCCAAACTGTGGAAAACATGAATCTTTAGCTTCTGGAAGTCCAGTGAATGCCAAGAAGGTAAATAAAAAGAAATTCACATCTGGGAATATTATAGGAAACTAAACACAAAAGAAAAAAAGAGAAGATTGTGAAAATTGCTAAGGAGAAAGATCACCTACAAAGGAATGGTGGTGATTAAACTTAAAGCTGACTTCTCAAAAATAAAAATGGGGGCCAGAAGAATGAGGGATATAGCAGTATTTTCAAGGTGCTGAAAGAAAATGACTGTGGGCCTACATTTCTATGTCCATTATCTTTCAATAATGTGGGCAAAACAAAGATATTTTCCAATAACACCTAAGAGCATTTACAACCAACAGATCTTCACTAAAGGAAATCCTCAAAGAGTTATTTCAAGCAGAAAGTAAATGAATGTAGATTGGTCATCTGACATAGAAGCAGGAACAGTAAATAAAGAGATTGGTGAACACACAGGTAAATCCTAATCAATAGTAACTGTTGAAAATAGTAATGATAATGTCTAATTTATGTCTGGTGGGAAGGCTTGAACTAAAAGAATGGAAAATGAAAGCATCTAGGTTGGACAGGGATGATTAGGGTAAAAGTGTTCTGAGATCTTCATATTGTTCAGGAGGAAGAGGCAAAGATTGATTGATTGCAGACTTCATTCTGGTAAGAATGAATATAAAAATAGCTAAGATAACCATCAAAAACAGATACAGAGTGCATAATAACTTCAAATCAAATAAGGTATATTTTAAAAAATGGAGACACAAATCAAGACAAAGCACTCAATAAGGTGATAGCAATAAATGAAAACATGTCAATAACCACAATAAATTATACTTAAATAAATTCCAGTAAAGGACAAAGATAGGTTGGATTTTTAAAATTCCAGATATGTGCTGTTCAGAGTCAATCAGGAAGCTAAAATAAATAAATTTGCATGACTTAATAACATAGCCTCAAAAAGATAGAACAAAATGATAGGCTAATAAGAAGAGGGTAAATCCACTATCACAGTGGGAGATTTGAACAAGTGAGCGGTTAAGGAAACACAAAAATCAGTGAGGATGGAGAAGACAGTTAACAAATTTGATCTAATATTCACTGAAGGAACGTTGCACACAACAATTAAAGAATAACTATTCGTTTCAAGCACTACAAGGAATGTTTATGGAAACTGGCCACATGGTAGGCCATAAAGCTAGTCTCAACAACTTTAAAGAATTGTTTTCAAACCATCTGTATTGTTTGACCATGATTCAATTAAAATGGAAATAATGCCAGAGGATAGGCTAGATTATGCTGTGGTGACAACCTCAAAACCTGAGTGGCTTGACACAATGACGTTTACTTTTTGCTCAGGGTGCAGACAGCCCTCCAGGGTAGCTGTCCAGGGTAGCTACCTGCTATGTACAGCTCAGTGTTCCAGACTGCTCTGATCGGGTGGCACCTGCATCTCAACATGTGTTTCCCCAACCCCCTTGGAAAGGAAAAAGGCACAGAGAATTGCATGCTGCTTTCCTAAATGCTTCCACTTACGTTTCATTGACCAAAGCAAGTCACTTGGCCGTAACCAACTTCAGGGCTCGATGAAATGTGATCCTCCCATCGACCCAGGAAGGCAGGGAAACTGGAAATGATGAACACCACAGTAATCAATAACAACAAGTTCAGGAAAGAGCCTTTACAACTGGAAGTTGTAAAGCATATTTCCTAAGAATAAATTATAGTGGAAAAGAGAAAATACTAAGAACTGAATAATAATATTATAATAATAACTTATGGATGTAGCTAAAATAGTACTTAGAGGAAAATACAGAATTCTAACATTTACTTAGCATTTGCAGTTTGGCAGGCATTGTTTTATGTGGTCTATATATTTTACTCATTTGATCCTCGTAACAGCCCGAGGCAGGTGTAAATGAGGAAACCGCAGCACAAAGAAACGAAATGAAGCCACACAGCTAGCAAGTAGCAGCTCCAGGAAGTGGACTCAGTCTGGCTTCAGAGTCCATGTGTTACGGTTGCAAATACATTAGAAAACAATTTTAAGTGCAGAATTATGTGCTTAAGCTTAAGTATCTTATTTAAGAAGTTGGGGGTGGAGCAAAATAGCCCCCAAAAAATATAAGAAAAGAAAAAATAAACAGTAGAAATTAAGTTGAAAAAGATATATTTTAGAGAAAAATTAACAAAGTCAAAAGTTGGTTCTTTGAAACAACTAATAATATAGACAAACCTATCACAAGATTAATCAAAACAAAAAGAAAGAAGGTACAAAGAAATAACGTTAACAATTAAAGGGGGATCTAACTCGAGATGCTGTGGAAATGAAATAGTTAAGGAAATATTACAAACAACTTGATGCCAATAAATTTGAAGCTTTAGAATAAATAGATAAATTCCTAGAAAAACACAAATTGCCAAAAATGATTAAGAAGAAATAGAAACCTGAGTAGTTTATTTTAAAAAAAGAAAGGAATTAGTAGTATAAAATGTTCCCACCCCCATTTCTTTGGGTGTTTCCCAAAGAAAACACCAGACCAAACAGCTTAATCACAGGGAAGTGTCATAGTCTGGGGTCCTCCAGAAAGCAGAGCCTGAGTTAAAGGCTTGGGTGTAGAAAGTTTATTTGGAAAGTGAAACGTTTAATTTTGGAAATGGGGACCCAAAAAAACGAAACAGGAAAGGACGAACAGCCCACACGATGGTGACACCACTATGGACGAATGGGGTTCAGTCCTGCTAGGTGGAATGTACGTAAGAAATGTTTCCCCAGGGATGGAAGAGGAGAGCATCTGTCCACCATGTTCCATCCCCCATTGGTCAAGGTAGTGTTAACCTTCTTGGACTTCCAGATTTCCAAACCCTCAAGCGCTCCACTCACAGCAGTAGGAGGGAAGCCTCAGGACAGAAAGTGAGAGACACGGGAGGCAGCTGAGGCAAGATGCCCACGGGTTACACCTGTAGGAGGTTGGTTGTCACTGCAACTGCTGCAGTGAAAGGGGTGTCAAAAGGACGTGAGGTGGGGCACAAGAGGTGATGCACTTAGTAAGTTCTAGCAAACAGTCAAGGAGCCCATCATTTCAGCCATATACAAACACTTGCAGACAATAAAGAATGGACATTCCTCAACTAATTTAATGAGACTAGTACAACCGTGAAACTAAGATCAGACACCCACAGTATAAGACAGGAAAATTACAAGCTAATCTCACTCAATAATATAGACCCAAAAAAAATCTTAGCCAAAATATTAGCAAACCAAATCCAGCAGCGTGTAATACATTAACAGATTCAAGGGGGAAAGAACTACGTGATTAGCTAAATAGATGCAAAAAAAAAGGTGTTCAATAAAATGTAACATTCATTCTTGGCTTTAAAACATCTTTGTAAACTTGCTATAGATGGCAACTTCCTTAGTCTGATAAAACATATAGAAAACAGCATACTTAGCATATTTCTTAATAGAATACAAATATTTGAAATATTTCTATTATGATCTACAACAGTATAAGAATACCCACTGTTGGGCGGACGGGTGGCTCAGTTGGTTAGAGCGTAAGCTCTGGGCAACGGGGAGCCCGGTTCGATTCCCACATGGGCCAGCGAGCTGCACCCTCCACAACTAGAATGAAGTCAATGAGCTGCCGCTGAGCTCCCGGATGGCTCAGTTGGTTGGAGCGCGTCCTCTCAACCACAAGGTTGCCAGTTCGACTCCTCCAAGGGATGGTGAGCTGCACCCCCTGCAACTAACAGCAACTGAACCTGGAGCTGAGCTGCGCCCTCCACCAACTAAGACTGAAAGGACAACTTGACTTGGAAAAAGTCCCGAAGTACATACTGTTCCCCAATAAAGTCCTGTTCCCCTTCCCCAATGAAACCTTAAAAAAAAAAAAAAAAAAGAATACCCAATATTACCAGTTCTATCCAACATTATACTGGAAGTACTAGCCAGTTGATGTAAGTGAAGAAATGTAAATGAAAGCTATGAGGATTAGAAAGGAAGAAGTTAAATTGTCATTATTCGTAGGTGATGTGATTATCTATGTAGAAAACCCAAAATCATTTATAAAGAAACATTAAAATTAATAACAGTTCAGTACAATTGCTGGATACAAAATTAATATATAAAATCAATTGTTTTTCGGTATACCATCAACTATCTGATGGAAAAATTAAAAGAGTGAAAAGAAGCAATTTGTAATAATAACAAAAATATAAAGTTCTTAGGAATAAAATCTAATAAAAGGTGTTCAAGTTCTTCAAGGAAAAGAATATGAAACTCTATAGAAATATGTTAGAGCAGATCAAATAAGTGGAGAGATACACCATGTTCTCGGCTAAGGCAATTCAATATAATAAAGATGTCAATTATTCACAAGTTGAATTATGAATTCAATGCAATTCCAATAAAACCCAACTAAGTATTTCTTGGAAATGGGTTAGCTAGTTCTAATATTTATTTGGAAAAGCAAATGCTAAATGCAGACAAAATAGTCCAGAAAAAGAAGAAGAACAAGGTCGGTTACTAACTCTACTCAATATCAAGTCACAGTGTAAAACTCTATGAATTAATGTTCTGGGATATCAGTGCAAAGAAAGACAATTAGACCAATGAATCAGAATTGAAACACAGACCCACACAAGTACAGAGACCTACATGTAACAGAGTGGGTTTTGCATATCAGTGGTGAAAAAATGAACTATTCGGTACATGAGGCTGGAACAACCAGTTATCCATGTGGAAAAAGAGTAAATTGGATCTCCTAGAAAACTCATAGAAGATAACATAGGAGACTACTGATAAGACTTGGACATTAAAAAGGGATTTCTTTTATACTTTGGGTCATAACCCAATCAATACTCCATCATTTATTTTGTTGCTCAAATTGTTCCAAATTCGGCCAAAGGGAGCTCTGAAGGATTCTGTGTCCTTTTGATATACCTTCTGTGTCCTTTGATATACCTGTGTCCTTTTGAAACACTTTCACTCCTTACTTTAAATGATGTTTTAAAGCCATCATTATGAGATTTCTGAGCACTTCTTTACTTTCTGGCCTTAGAAGATGCTCCAGGCTCATCTTGTATATTTCCTGTCTAGTCCTAGAATCAGCCATTTCTCCAAGATCCCTGATTTCCTTTTACTGGAGAATGGCATTAGAAATTAAGTTCTGGGCATTGGGTGTGCTCACTGCTGGTGAATCATAGACCTTCTCAGCAGACAGAGCTAGGGAACCTATGTGTGTACACTATGTGTGTGCACACACATCTATAATTATGTTTATATCTATCCATGTTAAGTATCAGTATCTATACGAAACTAAACATGAGTTCATATTGTCTTCAATTCTCAACCAGAGCCACACTGTTTATTCTAGCCTTGTCCCCTTATCTGTAACCTTCCTCTCAAGTAGTGAGAAACTTGGCTTCCACCATCAACATTCCATAACTAAATATCCAGGATAAATAAATATTATTTAGTGATTGAATAAGTAAACAAGTAGAGAAGAACAGACAATTCTTTCATACAGAAGAGTTCCAAAATAGTTTCTAAATACTGCCCCCTCAAGGAGGTGGAGCATAACTCCCTAGTCACTAAGTATGGTATGCGCATTACGACTTCCTTCTAAAGAGTATGGAAAGAGGTGAGGAGAAACCTGACAAACACTACCTCACCCAGGGATCAAGGTTAACATCGTTAGTGATGGTAATAGCATATACCCTTGATAGGCTATGATGAAAATGGCACTTTACCTCCACGGTCCTCTTCCTGAGAACCCATAACTCTTGTCTAACCATGAAAAAAAAAATCAGACAACCCAAATTGAAGGACAGTCTATAAAATCCTTGACCAGTACTCCTTAAAACTGTCAAGATCATCAAAAATAAGGAAAGTATGAGAAACTGTAATCGTCTAGAGGAGCGTAAGGAGATTCGATGAAGTGTAATGTGATATCCTGAATTGGATCCTGGACAGAAAAACGAAGGAAATCTGAATAACATACGGAGTTTAGATAATAAAAACACACCGATATTGGTTCATTCGTTGTGACAAATGTACTGTAGCAATGTAAGATGTTAACTCCAGGGGAACCAGGGTGTGGGGTATATGAGAACAGTCTATAGTACTCTTGCAACTTTTCTATAAATCAAAAACTATTTCAAAATAAAAAGATTATTGAATATTTCTTAAACGAGAAAGAAAAGGGGTAAACTAAAAGAAAAAGACTAACAAATTTGACTGTATAGAATGGAGAACTTCTATTTATAAAAAGACACCACCAAAAGAGGGAAAAGACAAGCCCAGTAGTGGAACAAGATATCTGTTACAGAGACAAAAGATCAGCATTGAGGATATAAATATAAAGGACAACTATGAGTCAATAAGAAAAATACAGACTATTAAGAAAAATACAAACTATCATATGAAAAGAGCAAAAGACTCGTATAGGCATTTCACAGTAGAGGAAATACAAATGGTCCATAAACATATGAGAAAAAGTCCAACTTCATTAGTAATCAGGGAAATGCAAATTAAAACCACATTAAAACACCTACCACTTCACACCTCCCAAATTAAAAAGTCAGTCAACTCAAGTTTTAGCAAAGATGTAGGGCAATCAGAACTCTCATCTACTGCTGAAGGCAGGGAAAATTGGAACCACCATAGAGTACAGCTTATCACTACCTAGGGAGGTTTAATACGCTGAAAACTTACAACCCAACAAATCTACTGTTAGATAGGTGCTCCACAAAAACTCTTGTTCACGTGCACCAGGAGAGAGGTACAAAATGTTCATTTAAAAATTATTTATAATAGCCAAAAAAAAAAAAAACAACAACCCTGGAGAAAAATAGCTAACTATAGTATAATGAATTGTGTGGTAGAATTGCGGTATGTTCAAAAACTTTGTTTTTCACCGTACAGCAGTGAAAAACAAAGGAACTTCAACAACACATATCCACATGGATGAATCTCAAAAATATGACATTGAGCAAAAGAGGCAAATCACAGAGGAATATATACGGAATGGTTCCATTTATTTAATGTCCAAAACATGTAAAATTAGATCATAAAACAGGGGTACATACACAGGTGGCAAAACTATAAAGAAAGAAAAGGAAATGATTAACACCAAGTTTAGATAATGGTGAACTGTCAGGGGAGGAGCATACGGGGGGGGCTTCTGATGTGCTGATATTATTCTCATTCTTAATCTAGGTAATATGGGTGTTCATTGTAATATGTATTAGTATTAATATTTAACTGTGTGTGTTACCATAATATGCTCTTTTGTGTATTATATGCATGCCAATTAGTCAATAATAACTAATTAGCTCAATGCAAGATGTGCTGGTGAGCCAGCTATGTCGACCCACTGCGATGGTGGGAGTGAGCTGGGAGCATTTAGTAGACAGAATCCTGTTCCCACTTCTCATTAAGGCTGACTCCATTACCCAGCCTACTCAATTTCTCATTTTAAATTTGTGTTTAAAAGCCTTTTCATTTTCCATCTGGTCATTTCAGATAATTGTGGTCTTTATCAGCGTGCCCTGAGCATCTCTGTCATTTCTGGGCACATGCTTCCTCCTAAATCTGCACAATCAGATCTGCTCTCCTGCGTTTCCCTCAGGGCTGGATTTGTTAATATCTGGACCTCTCTCCATGTTCCCCAGCCTCGGGCTCTGCTTTACAAATCCATCCTGTTATTCAAGGCTCAGGTCTCCATGTGTCATGTGAACTCCTGGTCGTCCTGTTTTGTGGGGATCCTGCCCACTTACAGCACCCCTGTCTTCGTCTTACTCTGCTGTTTGCGTCCTTTCCCTCTCAAGACAAGAGGACACTTGAGTTTAGAGGTCTGTGTCTTGACCTAAGATAAAAAGATTCCTTCCCCCATCTGACACGCAAATTCAGCAAGTTAATAATCAATGTCTGACTCCATGTTTTGGTAGTATAGTGATTCCAGATGCAAACTGGTCTAAGTTTGAATCTTGGACCTGCCATTAATAACTGCATGACCTTAAGCTAGTTATGTAAGCGCTCGAATCCGCAGCTTCTTCATTTATATAATAGGCCTTTTGTCCTACTTCACAGAGATGTCATGAACATTAAATTAAATAATGCACACAAAGCACTTAGCAGGTTGTCTGAAATGCAGCATGCACTCGATAAATGTCAGATATTATTCTTTGGTTTTTTATCTTATTGATTTGCTTTGGAAGCTGAGTTCTTCCTCGTGGTGAAACTACTTCTTGTTAACTTTCCTAGACTCCGAAACAGTCCTTTCCCCAAATTTCTTACCCTCCCATTGTTTCTTCCACTGCTGCGGCATCAAAATGAAATTCCAGGAAGTTAACCTAAAATCTCCCCAGGCAGATAAGGGAGCGTGTCCAGGTCCTAACAGGCTCTTGAGCAGTCAGAACATTCTATACTATTTCTCAGTAATTTCTTGCTGTGCCACATTCTTCTGTTAGTCTTGAGGTTCTTCCTGATTTCTGATTTCAATTCCCTTTACTGGGCTTATGCCTATTCACTTATTTATTCCTCAGGGAGGATAAAGAATAACTGGCCTTTATCTTGAACTCTACAATAATAGCTGAAAACTCTCCATCCCCCTTGCTCTTTTCCACACAGAAGAATCTTAATTGGTTTCTCCCATCCTCCTTTCTTTCTGTTGTTCAATCATACTGATTTCAAAACTTTTTAGGTTGTAATTTAAAAAGCCAGCATTCAAGATGCATTGACATGAAAATATTTAAAGCTTACCAAACCAATCATTCACATAAACTTTTAAAATAACCTTTGACAACCAGGGCATGTTTATCATTAAAATAAAAATCAAATGAGGACAGAAAAGATACTTCCTATTTGCTCACTGATGTCTGCAACTCTACTTTAGAGCTTTATTCCATTAGAATAAACTCCTGTTACAACAGAAATTCCTCCAAGAGGATGAAAAGATTCTGAGAAGGATAATGTTTTAGGCTGGGTGTTGCAAACTGTGATCCACAGCATACTACTTCTGTGGGAGGTTAACAGATATTTTTATGCTGGGGTGAAAAAAGTTCTCGGATCAAATAAGGTTGGGGACTGCTGGGTAAAGTAAATTCCCTGTTGAGGATGACACGGTCCTGAATGATCTGGCCCCTTCCTTCCTACCCCTCAGCTCTCATTGTGTTCTCTCTAGTTCAGTGCCCCTGACTTCCATCTTTCAGACCCCAAACATGCAAAAAGCTCATTCCAGCTGGCACCCTTACATTTGCTGGTCCCTCTGCCAAGAATGCTCCTCCCAGATCTTCACAGAGCTGGCATCTTGTGGTCATTCAGGTATCGGTGTAAATGTCACGTCCCTAGAGAGGGTCTCCCCTGACCATCCCATTAAAATAGACACCACCCCCCCCACCACGTCACTCTTCATAACAGTCTTTAACACTTTGCCTTGTGTATGATCTGCTCCCCCAGTGAAAGTGAAAAACCATATCTATCCTATTATTGCTCTGGTACCTAGAATAACACCCGGCACACTGTAGAAACTCAGTAAGTATATGAATGAATGAATGAATGAATGAATGAATGAACCAACCTTAAATAGATTTCTTCAACACAGGACTGCTCAGGGCCTTTCATGTGTGAATCTGTATTGGAGCCCTTCAGGCAGGAGATGGAGTATGGAGGGTTGTCCAAATCTAAGCGTTCCTTGAGGCATCTAGAGGAAAACTTTTTCATCTAGCTCATACTTTTAGTGACACTGCTTTAGATTTTATAAACGACTTTATAACTAAATAAATTTTAGATTCTGTCTAAAAGCTAATTTAGCGATTGGAGAGTCAAGATGATTCATGAAGCTATCATTAAGTAGAGTGAAGGAGTATAGATGACATTGTTCAATGGAATCCTTTGCCCAAGGTTGACTCTAACCACTAGATCATTAGACCTCTCTCCGGAGAAGTCTTTGAATGAGGGTCTTGCTCAGCGCAGATATACCTAGCGCTGGACTCACTTGCTTCTGCTGAAGCTTCATTTATAAACAGAAAGGTTTCTAACTGTTCAATAGAAACAGTTACACACACACAATATACACAACTTCCATAAATGCTCCAAACTACATCCTGACAGGTAAATTAGAACATAACCAGCGTGGATGTTATTCTGTAACCAGCAAGGATTCCTGAGCCTCTGCAGCATTATGGCTGCTCCTCAGTTGAATGTCCCAGTAATTGTTTTCATGCTGCATCCATCAAGGGCTGGAGTCCAGGCAGACTGGGAAAATGCCAGAGAGATGGTTTTGTCCACTTTCTATCTTCTGGAAAGAAAATACTGAAATGTCCTTGAAAATGTCTTTCTGAACTTCTTGACTGCTTTCACCTGGGTAGCAGACAGATGAACTAGTAAATGAGAAGGGCACGGCGCTGGGGAGGAAGAGAGGGAGCTAGGATCTGGGGAAATTAAAATAACACCCCATCTTCATCTTGGATGAACTGTAAACAGGTTCAATAATTTACTCGAAAAATGATTTTTCTAAACACTTTTAAATTGGCTTCATAGTTCAGAGGAGAGAAAATGATCTTTATGGAAATCAGTCCCCATTTAAACTGTGTACTAGCTGGAGAAGTATTATGATTAAGCTTAAAATGCAGGTAGCATAAATTCTTTTTTTGTCTGGAAAGAGATATAAAGAAATTGTCAACAGTGACAGCCTTTGGAGAAAGGAACTTAGGATAGGTGAGGGACGTGTGGAGGGAGACTTTTACTTTTTGTCTAATATTTCTGTCCAGCTTGGGTTTTTACCATATACGTGTAGTTCACTTATTATTTTTTTTTTTTTAGTGTCAATGCATCAAAAGGATGCATTTCCTTAACTGAATCACCTCTCTCCATGTTGGTACCTGGGTCTTGGGTAGGGAGGCGAGGAAACTGGAAACAAGTTTCCGGTTTCAATGCAAGGAAAAGCAAAAAGACGAAGTTGGAACTACGGCAGGAGGAGTTGGGGCCTGGCTAAGCCACTGGGGGTTGGTACAATTTGCTTTATCTGAGGGGTGTGACAAGCCATGCTGTATTACTAAAGAAAGTGAAGGACTGTATTAATGGGATCAAATCTCCACTCCTGAACGGGTGGAATACAAGCAAGAAACCTGATACCCTATTACTGAAATGCATGATTCTCCAAATAGAAAAGGACTGGAGCTTTCTCATTCCCTCTAAAACCTTGGTGCTAAACTCAGAGACCTTGCAGGGTTCATATCTACCTGAAAGTGGAGAAACTCCCACACCCGCCAGGCTTTGTCCCTGTGGCCTGTCCTCTTGTCCCTGCCCTGTGAGACTGAGAATGACCACTAGGCTTACACTATTTAGGACAAACTTCTTGGGTAAATAGACTCTGCACTTTGGTAGGAAACAAGATATAAAACATCAGTCCTTGCCTCCTGTGGGTAGTAAACAATTGCTGGGTCTGAAACTTTTCCAAATCAAGTTTGAAGAATAAGAAGGAAGAGGAGGAAACAGAGATTTAAAAAAAAAAATTAAGTGGCCCTAGCATCCTCAATATCTTTATAGAAATGTGATCCTTCAAACTAGGTGATCTTTCAGCTTCTTGTCACTATGTCCTCAACGCCTCTCCCTCTTCCTCCCTTCCTTCCTCCCTTCCTGTCTCTGAACAAATGTTTATTGATCATATACTAAGTGGTAGGCACTGGTGCAATAGCAGATACAAAGATGAGTAGACACGGTTCTCAAATCGCCGAACAATACAATGTGATAAGAGATGCAATGGAATGCCAGTGAAGTTTGCTAGGAGAGAGTTTAATTGTGAGTGAAGAGACCAGGAAGGCTTTCCGGCAGTGGTAACATTTGAACTAAGGGGAGAAGGAGAGCAGAATTTTAAGAGGGATCCTTGACCTTCACCCCCTGGTGTAACTCCTGTCACTATAGGGCAAAAAGGGCAATGATCCATGTGGGCCTAAGCTAATCACACGAGCCCTTTAAAAACCACAGGCTTTTATGTAGCTGGTGGCAGAAGAATAAGTCGGAAAGAAGGTCTCGATATGCCATTGGTGCTTTGCGGATAGAGGGACCATATGAGAAGGAATGTGGATAGATTTAAGGAGCTAAGAGAGACGCCCCCACCCCACCTGCCCACTGATAGCCAGCAAGGAAACAAGGACCTCAGTCTTGCAGACACAAGGAAATAAATTCTGCCAATAATAGCCTGAGTGAGGCGTAGCAGATTCTTCCCAGAGCCTCCATAGAAGAGCCACCTTGGCCAACATCTTGATTTTGGCCTTGTGAGACCCTAAACAGAGGACCCAGGGGAGCCCACCTGGACTTCTAACTTACAGAACAGTGAGATCATAAGTGGTGTTGTTTTAAACCATTATGTATGTGATGCTTATTACACAGCAATAGAAAAGTAACATAGAGTGGGCTTTTCTCTTCAGAGGGGAAAGCACGAGCACGATGACGTTGAAGTGCTCCAAGACTTTGGAGGAGAGCACATATCTGGGAAACTCGGGGTGCATAAGTGCAAGGGGGTGACATGGAAAGTCTACAAAGTTAAGCTTGAGGCAGACTGGGAAAGTCATTGAGTTTCAAGCATGTCGAGGAGTTTGGGCTTTATCTGGAGCCCCACGTTCTACCTCTCCTTGTCCCCTAGCAGCTACACCTGTCTCCTGCCCTGCATGGAAATACTTCTCGTATTTGACTAGTGTCTGGGATGTCCATATGGCTTTTTTTTTATGCTTTGTCTTTCTTTTCTGTGTAATATCAACCTGTATCATTCCATCATTGCTCTTCACTCTTGGCACTCTTCCCCTCCATGTAGGAGGATGCCCAGGAGTCCTGCCTGAGGACAGCGGGAAGAAGGCAGAGCCGTGTGGCCATGTCCTCCTGCCCGAGTCCAGCAGCATCCACCACCAGGACCTTACGGAGGGACTGGGTGATGGTGAGAAGGAACGGAACCAACTTCTCCAAATAGAAGGAACAGAGTGGACCAGAGCTGGGGTGTCTCCTTTAGGCAGTAATGGAAGAAATATGAGCACTGACCCAAAGATCCTATTAGTTAGAGAAGTGCTATCTGTTGGGGAAATGAAGGAGGTGAGATGTGTCAGTCAGGCCCTAGCAGGAAATACAATTTACCCTCGAGGGTTCAAATGAAGAGACCTTGAAGAAAGGTCAATTGACAGATGTGTGGGCAAGGTTAAGGGAACAGAGATGGAGGGTAGGAATGGAAGGAAATCTTTACTATCTCGTCCTCGATGGCCTGAGGAATAAGGAAAGAAATAGTACCCAGTACCCAGTGAGAGCTGGCAACATGGAGAACAGGCCTGGCAAGAAATGTAGTCACAGAGGCAAGGACCTACTGGCACAGAACGACTCTGAAGCAAGGAGGAGCTGGGAGAAATACCTAGCCTCTCTCACCTCCCATCCGCTGGTCCCCTGAAAGTGCCTCCTCTGGTTAGATCCAGTCAGAAGCCAGTTGGCAAAGGGGCCCAGGGAGATGTAGTCCAGAGGGGGGAGCCTCTGAGAACAGAGAAGAGAATGGATCTGGAGGTGAGGCAGGAGTGAGGAACAGAGAGTGACAGTGTATAAGGAAACCAAGAGACTCATGACCTGGGCCATGGATGGGCTCAACCATGACGCCACCTAACCCTGGGACCCTCACTAGGGCTCTTCTCTTGCTGGGGGGGCCCAGAGGAGGGACCATCTGAAAGGGGGAAAGATCTGCAAAGCTCACATCTTGGCCCTGCAGTTCAGGGACCCTCTATGAGTGCAAACACCTCCCATAAAAGGAGAGGGTTTGGGGGGGAAAACACAGGGATATCACATGTCATTGTGGGAGCGTCTAGCCCAAGGACAATAGGGGCTTCCCAGAGATTGCAGTCTGAACTGTGTAGGGTCTACATACTCAGAGTGATGGGAAACAATGCTTACAGTTGTGGGCTGGACTGACCATTTCTGCCAGGGCTGTAAGGCTGTGTTTTAGAGGGAGAGGGGCAGCAAAGAGATTGCACAGGGGAAGGATGTGGTCAGGTCCTTCTTTAAGAGCACAGCTTGTTATCTTTGGGGTCAAGAAAATTATAGGGGATTGATAAATTTACTAGAACAGCAAGAATCACACTGGTTTTTCCCCCAGCTTTAAATAAGGACATTCTTTTCCCAAAATAACTTCCTTAGGCCTAGAATGATCCTAGGAAAGTTTCTGACCAACCAGAGGCTTAAAAATTAATTCTGGTGAAGAGCCACAGTCAGTACTAGTAGGACAGACAGAGCCCTTGAATGACTCAAGTCCCACTACACGCACCACCAGGTGTCCTTGCCCAGTTTGGACAACGCCCTGCTTCCTCTCAATGCTTGGCTCAGAAAGGTTAAGTATTATCTCTCACCTCTGGCCTAACCCCACAGCTGGCCCCGCCCCCAGGCTCACTGAGGCAGGCGTCTCCAGCCCTGTGGGACTTTAAGGACCAGGTCAGCAATTGCGAGCGAAGATAAGGCAAACTGAAGCCCCAGATGAAGGGCCAGGAAAGGAATTACGCACAAGCGAGGACTCACCCTTTATCTGAGGGCAGCCTCCCCCGCTCCAGATGATTCTGTGTGGCCTGGCCCACAGGCTCTGGGTCTGGACACTGCGCCCTCTCCCTCAACCTCAAGCAGCTGGTCAGGTCACTTCTTCCCCAGAACACAGCCTGTTTACTGCATGTCCCCAGTTCCCTCTCAAGCCCAGAGAAAGGCCCCACAGCAGAGATCTGACCCCAAACTTGCACAGTCAGGCCCTCTTCCCTGGGTCCCCAGACACCCTGAGACCAGCCCAAGATCGGGGTGGGAGGCCCAGGTCAGCATGACCAGTGGGGAGGTTGGAAGCTGACACCAAGACCATGCTGCCCTGCGTTATCTGCAGCCTGCCCGAGACCACAGGCGAGACGCACACAGAGGCGTCATAGCCCCGGCTGTCCGGGCCCTCCATGGCTCCCCAGGGACTCCCAGGCTGAAGCCTTCAGCTAGACTTTGTACATTAAGTGCAGACTAGAAAGATGGGTGAGGTCAGGAGCTGGGTGGGAAGGGCAGCCATCATCAGATGCTCCCTGGTTTGATGTCCAAAGACAAACTAAGGGCCAGACGGGACTTGGAGTTTATTAGCTTCACTATAATAAGAGAAACGCACTGTAAGCAAGTGACCCAAAGTTGGGGCTGTGTGGGCACCATCAGTACCTATCCTCACCCTAACCCCCGAGTCTGGGCTATACGGCCTCCTGGAACAGATTCTTGCTTCCAGAGGCACCAGGTGTAAGAGTGCTTTCCCGTCACTAAGCCAGCTTTCAATTTCCTAAACTCACTGTTAGGTTCAACACCTCCCTCTGCTCCCCGTCTCTGCCTCTTGACACACACACACACACACACACCCTAGCACAATTACTCACCTCACCTGCCATGGCAGTAATCAGTAATCAGGCCAATTACTCTAACTGCCGGGTGCTGGGGAGGAAGGGACCCACCTACACACCCTCTGCTGAGATACTTTCCTCCAGAGCTCTGAGTGGGGCTGACACCCTGGTGCTCTCCGGGAACTGTGTATCCACTGCTCCCGACGGCTCCCCTCCCCACCACCACCAGAGGAGAAAGGACCCGAGGCATGTCAAGGGGGGCAGAGCAGAGAGCCGTTCCCCATCCCCAAGATGCTACAGACAAACCTCGAGTCTGTCTCAGCCAAGCAACTGGACGACATGGGGTTGGGGGTGTGATGTCTGCACAGAGTCCATGGAAAGATCTGGGTTTGTGCTGAGCTGCCTGGAGAAAACCTGAGCTCCATGGTAATGAGGGGATCCTAAAATTCAAGGGAACCTACCCCAGCCAGGTATGCTTGCTGCTCTCCGCCCACCGCCAAGAATGCTCTCCTCTGTCCACCCAGGTCAGTCCTGACCAGCGGATGTGAGATGGCTGGGTTATATCTGGGTGCTTGGGGCACCCAGTAAAGGAGGAAGTTACCAAGTGAGAATATAGTCCCATTCCTGTTGTAGATGAAAGGGCCAAACAGCACATTCAGGATGGCGCGTGTAGAAGCTTTGATCTCTTAGCTTAAGCAGCAGCAGGTGTCCAGATGAGCCCGCCCACACGTTCCTGCCTTTCATCCCATCCTTGAGTCCTGAAAACTAGGATGATTGGCCAGAGGATATTGTTTAGAAATTATTGCAACGTATGATTTGGGTCACTGATATGTGTGAAAATATATGTTGCATGGGTTTCTTTGGTTCCTAAGCATAGGCTATAGTTTCTGTTACTACAAAAACCTGGGCCCTTTGATTATTTCCCACCAACAGGAAGGAAGACTTTCAAGAAATGGAGGCCATCCTCCGCCCCCACCCCCAGGAGGGTCTCTGACGAGCTGGTCTGCAGGTCCTGCCAGGTCAGTAAAGGTTGGATGGTGGTGATGGCCCTTCAGTACTCCCACCCCCAGGCTCTGTCACCCTGTCTCCCTGTTCTTCACCTGGCACCTGATCAGGCCCTAAGAGAGCCCCCTCTTGCTAGGCTGAAAGGCAGTGTGGCATTGTGGAAAGGTCAGGTGCTCTTTTTCTCACAGTCTCTTGGGGCCTCTCTTGACTTGCCCACATTGCATTTCCTGCAGGCTCCCGATGTGCTCACGTGGCAGAGCCCCATGTAACACATCAGAGGCCTTGCCTCCCACCTTTCAAGGCTTTCTCTGGAGCACACTCACACAGCCTCCAGCTTCCAGCCCCTAAGCCACTAGTGGGGGCCTTTCAGAAGTGATACCACCTCACCCCTCAAGTTCAGCTCAGCCGTTTGAGGGCTAACCTCAGGCTGGATGGGGAGCGAGCATGGACATGCCAATCGCAACCAAGCTGCGCTGTCAGTGGGACTCACTGTCCCGAACCAGCCCATTTGTACGTCCCTCTCGTGCGCTGAAGGAAATGGACACCCCAAGTCAAATTCCCTCCTGCGGATTGAGTGAGCCAAGCAGTGGGGGACAGGGGTACACAGGACAGATGCAGGGCTAACAGATGATGTCTGCACCAGAAATGGAAGATAAAGGTTACATAAATGCAGGAGAGGCAACTTCCAGCGCCAGGACTCAGGAGAATTATGAGAGAATCATTCACGTTCATTTTCCCGGGACTGGCAATGTCCTTCTCAATTCCTCTGGATACCTCCTGCTTAAAACCGAGGGATACAAAAGAAGTCAATGTGTATCATGATAACGAATGCTAAAGGACAGACTCTCAGACTGGATTTTTTTTTTTATGGTAGCCATTTTATTTTATTTATTTATTTTAATTTATTGGGGTGACAATTGTTAGTAAAATTACATAGATTTCAGATGTACAATTCTGTATTACATCATCTATAAATCCCATTGTGTGTTCACCACCCAGAGTCAGTTCTCCTTCCATCACCATATATTTGATCCCCTTTACCCTCATCTCCCACCCTCCACCTCCCTTACCCTCTGGTAACCACTAAATTATTGTCTGTGTCTATGAGTTTTTGTTTCTCATTTGTTTGTCTTGTTCTTTTGTTGTTTTTGGTTTATATACCACATATCAGTGAAATTATATGGTTCTCTACTTTTTCTGTCTGACTTATTTCGCTTAGCATTATACTCTTAAGATCCATCCATGTTGTCACGAATGTTCTTATATCATCTTTTCTTACCGCCGAATAGTATTCCATTGTGTATAGATACCACAACTTCTTTATCCATTTATCTATAGAAGGACATTTTGGTTGTTTCCATGTCTTGGCCACCGTAAACAAAGCTGCAATGAACATTGGAGCATACATGTCTTTATGTATAAATGTTTTCAGATTTTTTTGGGTAGATACCCAGGAGAGGGATTGCTGGGTCATATGGTAATTCTATTCGTAATTTTTTGAGGAACCTCCACACTGCTTTCCATAACGGCTGCACCAGTCTGCATTCCCAGCAACAGTGTATGAAGGTTCCTTTTTCTCCGCAGCCTCTCCAACACTTGTTACTACAGACTGGATTTTTAACAGTCGATCTGTGTCTTGTCATAATTTGTAATAACACAAAAATGTTGAAAGTACAAGGATATAAAAAGAAAGTTGGTGTAGCAATATTAACATCATACCAAATAGACTTTCAAGCAAGAAAAAATACAAGTATTACAGGGATAAAGAGGATTATTACTTAAAGATATTATGCCAGGAAGATATACTAATAACGAAATCTGCATACATTTAGCAATAAAATCTTAAAATACATAAGCAAAAAATGACAAAACTATAAGGAGAAATGAACAAAACGACCAATAGAGTGGCAGATTTCCTTATCTTTTTCAGAAACTCTAAGCTTAAGAAGTCAAAAGTGAATAAGCACATAAGTCATTTTAATAGAATTTATAATTACATCTTGATCTGAAGGATACATAAAAAGTTTGCACCCAAAACTAGAGAATCCATATTCTTTTCAAGAACATGTGACACAATATTTATAAAAGTAGATCATAAAGCAGGTCTCAAAAAAGACCAAAAAAAATATTTTATGTGTTCTGTGACCACAGTGAAGTAAAGTAAAACTTCAATTTTAAAAAGATAAGTAAAATTTTTATGTGGCAAACTTCAATGAAATCAATACATATTAAAATTTGTGGATGCAGTGAAAGCAGTCTTTATTAGAAAATGCATGATTTCAAATATAACGATTAGAAAATAAGATTGAATGTCAGTGAGCTACATATTCAAATAAAAAACAAATCAAAAGGATAAAGAGTTAAAAACAAAAATAAAAGCAACAACCGATGAATCAGGAAACAAACACAAAAGCCGGTTTCTGAGAAGATTACTAAACCAGACAAACTTAAAAAGAAAAAGAAAATAGCAAGATTCATCTAGGAAGAAAAAAGAAAAAAAGAGAGGAAGGTGACAGAAACAGCCTTATTGGCGACTAGAGGTAACATAGATATGATAAAAGCCTGACAGAATATCACGTCTTAGAGGACACAGATCTCTTTCCCCCTTTCCAGCTGGCCACACAGTGCCCATGTCTTATTTATCTGTGTATCTCCATAGGCGGGCAGCCCAGTACATAATAGATATTCAGTGGATCTGTTGTATAAAATCAGATCCGCTTCTGGAGCAGGCCTACCCTGGCCCCAACATTGGAGCAAACCGTCTGTGGACAGAGTTCTCAACCAAGTATCACATGTCACTATTTGTTCCTAATGTTAAATAAGCACTGAAGTTTAGGAACACTATACTTAAAAAAATAATAATAAGAGCAAATCAAGGTTATCTTTATAATAATATTTTTCTCCCTTATTTTGATGAGATTGGCCTGAACACCAGAGAAAGGGGTAGAGCCATAGCTGGGCCCGAGGCTGAGATAGAAGTGGCAATCATTGCCCTGGGCACTCAGAGGAGACAGTGCCCCAAACAGGAACACCCACTGCCAAGGCTGTTGACGGGGAAGCACGTTGAGAACCCCTGGGTGACAGTGATAGCTGTGCCCATACTTCCACATGAACTGCCCGGTTTTCACGAGTCTACAAAATCAAAGGAGTTAGTCTCAGCGTTCTCCAACACCTAAGTGGGTCAGGAGCAAGATCAGGAACACGGCAAGGTTGGAATGTTTCTGGCTGGAGATAGAAATGGCAAGGCATACAGACGCAGGACACTGAAGTCTAGGATTTCAGAGGTATGAGAGAGGCCTCCAAACCGCTTCCAAAAACGCCGCCCCTTGCAGGCACTGCGGCCTGAACCGTTCCTCTGTTGCTCTAACTCCCATTTTGGCTTTGTCCCCTAAGGAGAGGTCACCGAAGCCTTATCAAGCATTGCCAACTCTGTGAATTGGAGTATCAGGCCCTTTCCTGATGTGAGGTTTGATGGGGAGGATGGGGTGGAGTGAGCTGAGGGCAGGAAGGCATGAGGGCGTGAGGGCACTGGCTGCCTGAGGGGAAAACAGAGAGGAAAAACTGCCGAGTACAGAGTTCTGCCCAGGGCCAGCCCTGGTCTTGTGGTGAGCTAAAGGGAGAGCCCACAAGCTAGGAGGCGGGGGGTGGGGGAGTGGGGGGGGGGACGAGACCCAGATGCCCCAGCACAGCTGGAAGCCACGTGGCCTCCCTGGGTCATGGCCAGGAGCAGCAGCAGACCTGCAATCAGAGGGCCGAGGGAGACACACAGAGCATCTGGCTCTGCAAATAACAGCTTCCAGGGAACCGGCTGCACGTGAGCACGTATGGACCGGACGTGAGGATGCCGCCCCATCACTCCATCATCCACCTACCGTGTCAGCAGCTCTCAGGAGTCTCTGAAGGTAAAGCCAGGCAGCACCAAAACAGTAACAACAAACATTTGTAAGGCCCTTTACGATACAGGGAGGGCTTTCAAATGTGTTATCTCCTAGAGCCTCACGGCGTCCTCTCGCAGTGTGTGTTCATCATGGTTTTTATTTTGCAAAAGAGGAAACTGAAGCTCAGCAAAGATAAGAAAGGATGCACAGACCTGGGACTTCTCACTCCAGACCCAGAGTTTTACGCTTTTTCTTCTCAAAGTGTGATCCTTGGACCAGCAGCACCATCCAACCTGGGAGCTTGTTAGAAGTAAGGAATCTGAAGTGGAGACCAAGTGAATCAGAATCTGCAATTTAACAGCCCCCCCAGGTGATTCACAGTTAACATGCACATTAAAATTTGAGACGCAGCATTCCCCGCGCCCCCCACCCCGTGTCAGAGCACTCCTCATAACCTGATGACCTACTTGAGTTACGTTCTCAGTATTTCAGAGCTGGGAGGGACTTCTCAAAAGCACCCGGACCTGCTCCACCTCGGTGCGCATGATGATGACAAATTTTTAAAGCAAGTCTCTCGCAGAACTGAGGTGAAAACCCAAATCTCTCTTTTGACTCAAAAGCTTTCATCATACCTGCCCTCTTCCTATGTTTTTATTTTATTTTATTGTTATTTTTTATGTGGGGTTCCGATTTAAAAGCAGGCTTTCTTTGCCAGGTATGTGCAATTTAAGCTAATTGTAAACTGCACTGCATTTCCTGAGCACCCATTAATAGGAAATAAAAACAATAACAAGATCAGAAGTAATCATGGCCTTCTCTTTGCTGGATGCCTCACTTTTTCAGTGTTTTAGACCCATGGTTCAGTCACATGAGAGGCAGCTGTAGAAAACCAGCGTGGTATGAAAGATTGGGCCTGGAGAATCTGGGACAATCACTGAGTTGGTTACAAATACATATTAGCTATAATAACATGTAGAGATATGGACTTAATAATAGTATGTGGGGAGATATCTGTGTATCTGCAAGGATGTGGGACACCCTAAAACTATGTGCAGCAAAAGTGCAGGACTTTGGCAATTTTCTGGTTAATTCGCTAAGTCTAGATGGCCAAACCAGATAATTCAGGCCAGTGGTAGATTTTGTGAACCTAAATATTCTGGTTTGGCTGTCTTCATTTATAAAGTTAACCTCCTACGTGCCAAATCACTGCCTCATTTGCATCCTACCAAAAGGAAGGAAATGCTCCCGTGAGTGTGAACACACGCGGGTTTAATGTGCATTTACCTGTAATTCAGCTTGGGTCCTTTTGTCCTTTGAAATGAGATAATACCAACTCAAACATTCACGCCACAGGTTGGGGGAATCCAGGGTCCCTCCTGGTATCTTTAGAAATGTTTGGACAGGGAATGGGGTCGACTTTGTGTTTCTCTTCCCCGACCTCCCCCAGTCACTTCTGGCTCTAAGTGCTTGCTTCTGTGGAATTTTCTCTCTTATGTCTTCCCTCCTGTGGACATTTCCTCTCTCCACCTGCATTGAATCAAACATCTACTTCAGTCCACTTTCCACGATTTCTCCAAAACATCACTCACTGAGATCAGCGGATGCAGCAGACTTTCCCTGTGGATATGGAACTGAGGCACAGCTCTTTGCCACACAATAGATCACAATGTCGATTACTAGAATCTTTGTCCTTAGAAGTCTGCCAGCTATTTCCTTTCCCCACGTTCCCACCATGGGGTATTGTCTTCTACTTGGGCTCGGGCTCCTAAGCTAAACAGCCCTTACCCGCAAATCCCCATGTTGATTATGTCTGTCTCAGTCCAAGCCCATCCATTTGAGGACGGCCTTCCTTAACCCAAATGGCCCACATCGTGCTGTTTGTTCAACGGAAGGGCTGAGGATGAATTTTCCCACAAACCGTCAGTGACAGTGGGCCTCTCCAACGCCAACACACCAGTGCCTTCTGTGACAGGACAGAGAGCTGGAGGGCATCCAGGTAGGTGCTAGTATAAGTGTGTGAATATATGTGCAAGCATTGGTGAGAGAACACGTATGTGCAAATGTACATATGTGTGACTGTGTATGCACAAACGTGTAGGGAGCCGCCCTAAGAATTAGACCAAATGGGATCAGGACAATGTGTAAAGTGTGTGTCTAGACTGATTCACCAGGCATTGGATCCAATGCTGAGAAATCCCATGTGTCAATCCCATGAAGGATTCAAGGAGGGCATGCCTTAGGCCCAAGCTACATCTTCCTGACAATTAATTGGGAAGCAATGTAGAGACACAAAGGGTAATAAAGATATAGTAAAGATATAGAGCCATGGGGAACTGGAAAAGACAGAAAAATAATTAGCTGAACAGCAAATTCCAACGTCATCTTGGTTCTCAGAGACCTGGATTACAGCAAGTTGCCCCAAATGTCACTGGGAGGGACAAAACTGGGTGGAAGCTAATATTCCTTAGGCATAGAAGACCCTGGGAGAGTGAGCAAGATGGGCGGTGCAGCCTCTCCTTCCCAGGGATCTCTGATGCCACAAGAGCCTACCTATCAAAGTGGGGGTAATGAAATAAAGCAAGGAAGGCACCCAGGAGGAGGGCAAAGATACCCTCTCAGAGCCCAGCCTGATCTGAGAGTCTGGGGGACATGGGGTCTCCAGCAAAGGAATATGAGCCCAGCTGTAGCTCTTGAGTTAGAGGGGACAGGGGCCCTCAGGGTGGGAGGGGGGTTAGGGTGGGGTTAGCATCTCACCAGCCCCTTCTCACACACTGGTATTCCCCAACTTAGAAGCCGCTGGGGGCCTCAAGTCCGCAGACAATATGTTTAATATCATCGGGAGAGGTGGTGAGAGCAGGACCTCTGCGGACGGCCTGCCCTGTCATGTGTCCAGGCAGCTCCACTGGGTCTGAGTATAAAGAAACAATTAGGAAGTTGGTGTTCTGGCCCTTGTAGCGAAGCAGCAGTGGTTTTTCCGGGAAAATCCTTCCCCACTTGCATCCTATAGTCCACCAGCTCTGACCTGAGAGCCTCTGACAGGGGGGAGTTCTGCTGCAAGGGATCAGAAAACCAAGTTTGCATCCAGCTCCACGCTTACTTCCTATGGAACCTTTGCTACGTTACAGAATCACCTGGACGGTTATTTCCTCGTTTGTGAAATGGCAGCAAAAATGCCTTCCCGGGTAGGGGATGTTTGGAGGATGAAATGAGATCAAAGAAGGAAGGCATGTGTCTGGGGACAGTGGGTGCTGGTGCTGGCTTCCCTCCCAGGGCCAGATCATGCCGGCCAGTGCGTGGGCACTGGACACTGAAGGGAAGGGACACCAGGGAAGTCTTCCTCATCTGTGTGCCCTCAATACCTGGCCCAGCAGCCAGCATGTGCTAGAGCATCCACCCAGAAGGCATGTGTGGAAACAAACTAAATGCGACAGGCCAGAAGGTCATGGAAAAGGATGGGTCTGACAGGTTTTGCCTGTGACCTTAGAAGGGCAAGGACCTGAATCCCCACCACCCCCAGGATCCAGCCCCTCAGCCAATGTCTCGCAGAGCTTCCCTGGCACCGCGCCCTGAGGCGCTGCACACGGGTCCACTGCTGACATGCTCTGCTCTTACCTGATGAGGTCTCACGACAGCTCCCACTGGTCCCACTCGCCCTGCGTACTGCCGCTCAGCGCATCATACCGGCAGGCTCCCCGGCCCCCTCCCGCCCCACTCTCTTCACTTACCTGGTTGCCAGATAAAATACAGGATGCACAATTAAATTTTAATTCCAGACATACTTCTACTAAAAAATTATTTGTTGTTTATCTGAAATTTGAATTGAATTGGGCATCCTGTATTTTCATTTGCTAAATCTGGCAACCCTGCCTAGGGAGTGTCTTTCTACCAACCAGTCTTCCCTTCCTCCATACCTCTTCCAGCCCCACCAAAACCCAAGTGACTTTAGCAGCTGAGACCATTCATTCATTTATTCATTCACTCTTTTTGGTAGACAGGCAATAAACAAAAATTTGATTGCATGTCCACGTACCAAGCCCTCTGCTAAGCATTGGAGGTACAATGGTGAAAACGTCATGGCCCTGCCCTCATGGAGCTTACATTCTACAAAAGTAAAAGTAAGTAAACAAATAAATAAAATAATTACAAATGTAGTAAATACTATTATGCAAATAAACTAAATAGAGGATTAAAATAGAAATGAAAGGAGGGCTGGTTTTGACAGGACAGCAACGGAAACCTCTGAGGAGATGACAGGCCGACCAGAAGGATGAGAAGGGCTGGCTGTGCTGCGGGCAGGGCAGAAATTCTAGGCCCTGGGGCAGGAAGAGAACTCTGACCATTAGGAACCTTTTGAAAGTAGGCCCAAGTGTCTGGCCCGTGGGGAGAGCATGAGATGAAGCTGGGGAAATGGGAAAAGTCCAGAATCGCTCAGGGCCTAGGAGGCTACAGTGACATTGTGAACACACACACACTGAAAGTCTTGTGGGGAAAAGGTGTTAAGGTCTGAATGACAATTCTTACTGCTTCATGGACATTGAAATGGAGGAACCTCAAGTTGGAAGCAGGGAGACCAGTTACAAGGCCACGCAGAGTCCAGGTAAGAGAGGATAGTAGTTTAGAAAACAACAGGGTGGGGGTGGCAATTGAGAGAAATGGTGGAATGAGAAGTACACTTTGGAGGTAGGATTTGCTAGACTTGATGATGAATTGGATGTGAAAGGTGAGGAGGAATCAAGGACCACAGTCTTTAGCAACTAGGAAGGTAGAGGTGAGGTAGGCAAGACTGGAAGGGAAGAGGAGGAGAATCAAGAGTGCTTGTTGGGACAGGTCTGGGAGACCTCAAGTAGAAATACCAAGTGGAAACTGATTCTGGAATGGGCTGGAGTCAGAAACATGAACTTGCCACCATGTGGGCGGTGTCTACAGCCATGGAAACGTGGAGAAGACCAAGTCCAAGGGCACTGGCATGAGTCTCTTTGAAGAGGAACCTGCCAGAGAAGCCTGAGAAGGAGTTGCCAGCGGGACAAGGAGAAAACCAGGAGAGCCCCGTGTGGGCAAACAGAGAGGGGCGGGCTGCAGGGTAAGGGTCAGCTGAATTCAAGCTGCTGAGAGGCGGGGTAAGGGAGGCCAAGTGGTCACCGGGTTTGGTGAATTTAACATGGATGGGTTCAGTGGAGAGGCTGGGGGACAGAAGGCACTGCGGGGATGGTGAAGAGGGAAAGTCTGGCGAGGAAGTAGAAGTAGGAAGTGTTCCCCACTCGGGTGAGGAGTGTGGCTGTGAAAGAAGCAGAGCGATAGGCTGTGGCTGGAAGGGGCCTGGGTTTTGGAAAAGGATGGTTTTAAAGATAAGAGTTAGAGCATGTGCTGATGGGACCGGTCTGGGAGGGAGGAGAGTGAAGGTGCAAGAGGGAGCCGGGTTAACCCTCCCTCAGGTGAGATGAGGGTGACCCTGACCTTGGACCTGGACCCAGCCCCTCCCCAAACTGAATGGAAGGGAAATGCCTAAGGAGGCTTGGGGTGGAGGAAGCCGGGTGGGGGGGGGGCCTGCCTTGCTCTGGAAATAGAAAACCGACACTGGTAACTGAGTAACTCATGGAAAGGGGGCAAAGGCACTGGCAGAGTCTGAAGGAACAAAAATAATCTGTCCCGGTTGGGCAGCGAGGCGGATCGGATGTGGGTGGCAGAGGCCTGGCCAGTAGTCCCTCAGCCCGCAGCACCCCTCCCTGGCCTACAGGGGTGAGCACTGCTCTCTGCAGTCTTGCTCTGGCCCAGCCAGGAGCAATGGTCCCTGGTAGACAGAGCATCATCAAGTGAAGGTCATGCACTCGGCACCCAGGTCAGTGAACTTGATTCTTTCTGCCCACGGCCACTTCCTGCTCCAGGCTCCTGGTGAACACAGCATCCACGCAGACAGACAGACAGACAGAGACAGAGCAGAGCCACACTGAGCCCCGGCCAGGCAGACAAGGCCTGAGCACAGGACTTAGACAGGCTGCCCTGCTTCCCTTCAGCCCCTTGCCACCCGCTCTCTGGCCATACCAGCTGACCCAACCTGAGCTCGCCTCCCGCCCCTCCAGGAGCCAGCCTCTCTCAGGTCTCCCTTTGGAGGTCCAAAAGCTCGTGCCACACATCTCGCCCGACACACACCTCCACACACAGCTACATTGTAGGCTCCTCAGAGGGGATGCTGATCTAACAGTACCTATGAACTGATGACGGTAGGTTGGTTTCTGAGTGCAAAAGCTGCTGAATGAAGACCTGGGCCTTCTCCCTTTGCTTCAGCACCTGTGCTTCACCTTGGAGAAAAGTCTTTCCCACTTTTCTCTGCTTCACCTTCTTGCTCCCCAGGTTCACCTCTAAGATGGAAGGAAGCAAGAGGCACAGCTGCTCATCCAGAGGACAATGCCGGGAGACAGCGGAGACCTAAAGGGGATGCTCTGCTCTGGCTCCATCCCCCACACCTCCCACCCACCCCCACAGTATGCCATCCCCGAGGAAGGAAGGTGCCAGGCTCCAGAGAAGGGGGGTTGGGCCCCTTTCTCCTGAGGAGGAAAAGAAGGTGAGAATCACTGACCTGAGAAGTTTCCGTGAACTCTGGCCATGAGGGAGAAGGGAGGGGGAGAGGGCAGCAGGAGCTGGGCAAGGCGCTGGGGAGGGAAGCGACCTGGCAAAGTGGTTTCCTTGCTGCAAACTTCGCATTGGATCCTGTGGCAAACAGACATGCTGGACCTACCCTGAGGACTGAGAAGGGCTGGGGACCACTTGCCACTGGGACATTAGAGGAAAGAGTGGTGTTTGGAGCAAGGAGACCCATCACCCTGGACTGCTGGAGGCTGACCCTGGGTGAGGGGAGGCAGCTTACCCTGAAGGACGACGGAGGCTGTGCCCATCCTGCCCTTCTGCTCCCTGCTCCACAGAAGTGCTGTGTGTTTATAGGTAAACTATGAGTGTGAGTGAGAGAGAAAAGGGCTTCGGTTGGTCCTCAGCAGTGCCAAGTTCTGTACGCCCCAGCTGTTGCCTGAGCCTACCTCCCTCCCAAGCTGATGGGAACCAAGAGACCTCAAATTTCCAGGTGTAAACATCAGGGAGGAGCAATGAAGAACAAAGATCAAGACTTCCCATTTTCCATGACACTGATGTGGGGGTGGGGGCGCCATACCTACCTGGCCCAGTTCCCATCCATGCCCTTTGGGGAGCAGGAAGCTGCCATCTGGGCATGAGGCAGTGTCAGCCTCACCATCAGCATGACACCTTCTCCTGGGACAGCCACGGCCCATGCAGGCGGCCTGCGCAGAGCCTCCTGAACTCTAGGTCTCTCAAGCCCAATTCCGCCCAGCTCTCTGAGATCAGATAGTCTCAAAAGCCAGGAACTCACCCAACAGCCCCCAAACGTGCAGCAGTGCACAGTAGTCAAGGGTCAGAGGGAGACGGCGAAGGGGACTGTGGACAGGAAAACAGGGGTGGACTATAGGTGGATGGGGTTGTAGGGGAATCCATTTGCAGGGGGTCACAGAGGAGCTGGGCTGCCTCCCAGGGCACGGCTGACTTTTGGGGAGCCAGCCTCCTTGTAGTCCCTCTCCCCTTGCACCCTACTCTCTCAGCTTCTGGGGGACGAGGGGAGCTAGGACAGAGGAGCCCACCCAGTTAAACACATGACGGTACATCTATTTGATAGAGTACCCTTCAACTATTTAAAAAAAAAAGTGAAATAAATCCACACATACCGGCAGGGAAGATGACAAAGGTACATAAAGTGAAAAAATAAAAAATGTTGGAAAAAAGGTAGATTCTAGTACTATTTTGTTAAAAATAAGGAAACCTAAAACTACTGCATTTGGATATGTGTATCTAAATAACTATGTATTGGAATGTTCTTAGAAAGAAGCAAGAAGGACAAATGCCAAATTGTTAAAAGAAATTACATCTGGGATAATTTGGATTAGAATTAGAGGAGAGACTGTTGTATTTGAATTTTTTATAACGAGCATGTATAATTGTATAATGAAAATGAAAAAGATGACAGTGGGGGTGTATGGTTCAGAGTGATCCAAGTGCGTACGCAGAGCTGGCACGCACACAGACATGCCAGGTGCGCACACACACGCGCCGGCTCACACCAAGCACCTAGCCCACCAAGGAGGGCACACCTGGTACAGCTGGCAGACACATGGGCACACACCTGGCTCCGGAACACCCCACAGTTCTGGGGGCCCTGGGCACGTGTCCGCAGGGCCTGACGATCTTGCGAGGCGTCCGTCCCATCGCAGGTCAGCTCCCAGCTCCTCTTGCTTCCCCTGACCTCCAGTTGCTCTCCAATGAGCCCCCACCATTTCCTGCCAGGTACTCAAAAAGCAGGATCCTGGGGGGTCAAGACAGTCAACCAATCCAGGAGGGGAGTACCTGGCCTGCCTTCATGAAGATGGCCTCCTTCTTCACGGGGACACTGGGGCACAGGTCTCCAACGCTGGGGCTGTCCCAGCATTCCGTGTGGATTCTGGTTTGACTAAGAAACTGCCCACCGGCAATCAGCCAATCTAAATATGATCCTGATCCTGCCGCTTAATGATTGGGTGGCCTTGGATGAGTTATTTAACCTTAATGAGCCTCAGTTTCTCATCTGTAAAATGGGAATAATATGGCTATTGTGAAACTCAAAGATGATAATATCTAAGAGACTAAATGCTCTGGAAGACAAACAAGGAAATGACGATCACAAAAGTCAGGATGCCGGTTCCCTCTAGGGCAGAGGGATGGGGTTGTGACCTGGGAAGGACACAGGGACTTCTGGCGCGCTGGCAGTATTCTATGTCTTGACTGAGGCAATAGAAACATGGGTGTTTGGTTTATTATTATTAATTAAACTCTACACATGTATTTAACATATGTCTGTTATGTTTTATAATAATAAAAAATGCTTTGGAAAATTTCACAGTCAGTATAAATGTAAAATAGTATTAGGAAGTGCAAATTCCCGTTTTCCTACCCTCTGAGAAGCTTCTGGGACTCTAAATTTTGCTGTGGTCTGAGTTAGTCGGTGGCAAGGATCAGCGAATGAGGAGAGATTTCAGTGATGAATTTAGACCAGTGTTGTTCCCCTCACTGGGGGAGGCTGAGGAGGGCAGCAGCGACTAAGGGGCGTGGATGGCTAAGGGGCGTGGATGGCTAGGGCCGAGGTCTTGAAGAAAGCTGTCAATCCACTGAAAACTTCTCCTCCCCTGGGGCTCCCCGCACCCCCGCCCCCTGCAGACTGCTAAGAGCTGCCGGCATGTCTTCCCACCCAGGCTTCCTGGCTGGTGTCTGGCGTAATGCTCACCCCAGCAAAACTCCCTGAACCCCAACCACCCTCCTTTCCATACCTGACCACCACCCCTTAATCCTCAACAGCACAACCCGTTCTTTGGTCCTCAGACAAAGCACTTTCCTGCTCCACTGGCATCCCACCTCACTCCTGGAAAGTCAGCCCCCCACATTCCAGCCTTTCCTACCCCCAGCTGCTGGCTCCCCCAGACTGTGAGGTACTCTCTGCCACCTACAGCTCCTCCAGGCCGCAGAGCCTGCTCTGTACAAGGGCATCACCCCATTGCCAGCTCCGACTCCAGTGGAGGGTGCCCTTAGGAGAACCGGCTGTAGAGGGCAGGGCCTCCCTGTCCCCAAGGCCCGAGACCCCATGCTGGGCCTGACCACCGGCACCAGGCAGCTCTCAGGGCTGAGCCCACCCTGCCATCAGAGGCCACAGGAATTTCCATGTGGGCCTGGCCAGAAGCACTCCCTGGTGACAGTCCACTCCCTACCCCTACATCTGACTCGCTCCCTGTCTCTTCCTGACTCGGCTTCTGTTTGACTCTATGATTTAGTTTCTCTCCTATCCCTGATTTTCTGTCGGTCTCTGTCTCCACAACCCTCTCCAGCCAGCACAGGGCCAGCAGGAGCCTTCCATCTGCGTGTGGGATGGCCCATGGGCCTCTGCTCCTGGCTGGCAGCCTGGGTACTGTCTGCTCCTGCTGGGGAGGTCTCCCCACCTCAGGCCCCACCCCCACCCAGGGAGGTGACTGAGGTGACGATTTCCAAAAAGAGCCTGAGGGCCTCAGTGACAGAGAACTCAAAGGGAAGAGGAAGCTGATGAAAGCTGGGGTGCAGGAGGATGGAACTGCTATTGTCAGGGGGGTGAAGAGCAACTGGGGGCGGGCCGTCTGAGGTATTATGTAATCGGCGCTAAGAGGAAGTCAAGTTCTAGAGAAAAACAGAGTCTGGGGTGAAATAAAGGTGGGTTTCTGGGACAGGTTCTGATATGAAGTTCTTTTTGGTGTCTAACCTCAATCCTGCCTGTTGTAACACTAGCTCTTTTCCACCTATTTAATTCTCGCGCCCACAGAATCCACGTGGAAGCGTGCACAAGAGGTGCTTATGAGGGGCAATCTCTCTCTTTACAAGCCACCAGGGTGTCCCTTCCCCACCCCCAACCACCTGATAGTTCCCCAGTCCCTGGCACGACCCAGAGCCAAGCTGTAGGCCACAGCAGCTCCAAGCCATTTAGACAATCTTCTTTTCACAAGCTTATTTATTATTCTTTTCCCACCTCTCCACCTCTTCCCCACCAGCTGCTTAAAATATTTTTCAAACAGAAACATCCAACCACAGCTGGAAACCAACCCTAAAGTTAGTCCAGAACGTGGGAGCTGCCAAGGAAAATTGCCGGAGCTCAGGCGGGGCTGTGGGAGGAAGGGCCACGGCCACAGAGACAGCCCCGCTCTGCAGGGTCCACAGCAGGGACAGCAGACAAGAGGAGAGGGCACGCGGGTCCCAGCCTCATTCCACAGATGGTCAGTGAGGACCACTGTGGCCAGGCCCTGTGCTGAGGTCATGGGGGGAAACAAACCGGTTTAAGTCGAAGAGACTGATCCTCTCCTCAAGGAGTTGCGGGCTTAACGAAGAGACAAGGCACACGTACACACAAACACGCCAGTGACAACAGCACACACTTAGAGTGTTTCCTGTGTGTGGGGTCCTGGCCTAAGCATGAACTCACGTAAAGCCCTCTGAACCCTGTAAGGAAGGTACTATTGCTATCCCCATCTTAGAGAGGAGGGAATTGAGGCACACGGAAGTTAAGCGACTCTCACACCATCATACAACTGGGAAATGGGGGAGTCAGCCTCTGGGCCCAGGGAGTCTGTCCAGAACCCCTGCTCTCAGCCGCTGAGCTATCCACCTCTGTAGGATCATACAGGGGTGAGGCAAAAACCCTGGGAGAGAAGTACAAACAGATCAACCTGAGAATTCAAAGAAGGGAATGGTTTCTGGCAGAGGATCAGAATCCAGGAGTGCTTCCTGGAGGCAGTAACGTGCGTGCCCTTCTGGGAGGACAGTGAAGGTTCTGAGCCTGTGCTCAGGGGCAGGGATGGAAGGCATACTGCAAAGATAGCTGAGGCAGGAGCAGAGGCGGAAACAGGACCCAAGAGGCCCAGCTCCTAACGTCTGGCTCCCGCCACTCCAGAGGCAATCCTCAGGGCAGCCCGGAGCCCAGAGAAGGACGCACAGGCAGGCCAGGCCTAGCCATTGTGGGCAGTGATTCACATTCATGCCCCAACTCTCCAGCAGGCTGCTCTCTCACCTCCTCCTGGTACCTGCCCTGCCCACTCAAGGCTCTCAGTCTTACCCGCTGCAAACATGTTCACAGAGGAGGGTGAAAGACAAAAGCCACAATACTCCAAAACCTCTCTATAAAACAAACGTTGGTGCCATCTAATTTTGACAAAAATGACCAGGCTGTCATGGTTGGAATGAATGGCCCACTGGGGTGGCCACACAACCACGTGGTCCCAAGACCCCAAGAAATAGGGTAGCAGGTCAGTGGATGGGACCTTTCTCTCTGCCCTGATGCCACCTGTCTCTGTGACCTTTTGAGGTCACTCGGCATCTCTGGGCCTCAGTTCTCTCTCTGGATCTGTCTGGTGTGCTCCCCTCCTGGTCCTAAAGCCCCATGACCTCAGAGCGCTCAGTTCTCTTCTCTATAGCTTTGCCATGGAACAAGCAGCTGGGTGGGTGCTCAAGGTTAATCCAAAGATGGTGGCAACACCGCCAGGCTGCAGGTCCACCTGGTCTCCTGTGTACCGCCCCCTGGAAGCTTCTAAGGACCTGCTGCTAGAGAATCATCACGGTAATAGCTGTCATTTATTGACTGTTTACTGCCTAGTGGGCATTATTCTTAGAGGCTCCCACGGACTAACGTATTTCATCATTTGAACATTACGTGCGAGGAAACTGAGGCATGGGTGTGGTTAAGGACAGTGCCCAAGGTCACACAGCTAGTGAGGAGCTGAGCCAGGATTCCCACACCAGTGACCTGGCTTCAGTGGCCACTGGAAAGAGCAGGTTCAGGGCTTCCATCAGCGGGGCGCTCCTGGAGGATAGGGACCATGTCCTGCTCCTCAGTGTCTCCCAGGGCCCCAACTTCCTGGAAGATTGGGGTGGCTTTGAGTAGCATGGGGTAGAGCGGAGAGACAAAGCTATGGGTTCTAACAAGTTGCTCGTGTCCAGGAATTTGCAAACTTTCTCCTCACAGGCCCATGACGTGAATGCCTTCGAGCCCTTTCCCAGCTCTGGACCAACTCTACTCCAGCCACAGCCTTCAACTGCAAGCCCCTACCTGTCCCCAGGTGGGCCTGGCCTGGGTGTAGCCAGATCCCCAGACTGGGAGGGAGCTGGCCCCTTCCTGTCCCACCAGGCAAGGGCAGGCCAGGCCATTCCCAGGCCTGCTGAGGCACTAACCCAGCTTTGGGTGGGCTCCTTCCCTTGGATCCCAGCTGCCTCCTGAACCCTTCCACGGAGGGAAACCACCACCCCACACACCTCTGTGGGTTTTAAGGCCGAGACTCAGGGAGAAGAGAACCACCAGTCTGGAGGCCCTAACTTCCGGGCCTCCCACGCCCCCTGGCGGATGAACAGAGCTGCGCCGCCCACGCCTGCACCACCATTTGAGTCCAGCCCTCCCTCTGCTCTCCGCCCCTCCATCTTCTCTCCTTCTCTGGCCTCTATTCATTCACCCTGACTGCACATCCAGTGGGTGTCCGGCACATGCCACGAGATGAGGATACTGTCCCCTGTGACTGTGACACTGTTCCTGCCCTAAGGTGCTTCCCATTCATTCATTCATTCGACTCCCTCACTCCATCAATAAAACATGTATGGAGCTCCTACTCTCTGCCAGGCTTTCCTCTAGGCTCCAGAGACACCACTTCTGCCCTCAGGGGGTTTACGGTCTGACATTCAGCCTGGCTCACAGGCAATTACAATAGAGTAGGGGAAGCGCAGGTGCTAAAGAACAGTCCAGCGGGAGACAGACAGGTGTGAGGACCGAGCACTGACACGGGGCAGTGTGCGTGTGCAGGGGCGGCAGGAGATGGGTTTGCAGGGAAGACTTCAGAGTGGCCTCTGGGCTGGGCTTGGATGGTTACGTAGGATCTCTCTGGGTGCAGGAAATGGGTGGTGGAGTGAGGTGGATCAGGGAGAAAAGAATGTCCTCTGCAGAGAGGACAGAGCGAGCAAGCACATAAAGTACCAGCATGTTTAGGGAGCTACAAATAGTCCTCTGTGGTAGGAGAGTGTGGTTAGTGGGAAGAGAGCAGGACAGCGGAAAGGGCCTTGCAAGCTGTGGAAGGGGGTTGGGTCTTTTCCTGCAGCCTGTGAGGAAGCACCGAAGGTTTTAAGAAACAGCAAGATACGACCACATTTGCCTTTTAGGAAAGGACCACGAGACTAGACCACTAGACCAATGGTGTGTAGAGGAAGAGCCCATGGCTAGAGGTGATATTAGCGCTTGTATCCCAGCTATGTGACACTGGGCAAGCCACTGCATTTCTCTAAGGCACAGACACCGCCTCCATCAAAGGGGTATCGATACCCAGCCTGCAGAGTTGTTGAGTGGACGAAATGGTAGAATGTGTAGGAAGTGCCGACTACAGTTCCTGACACATAGTAGCTACTCGGGAAATTATAATTTTTTAAGCCAAAAAGTCTACTCAGAAGGCGACTGCTATTGCTTGCCTAGGAAAAGATGGAGGGCCTGAATTCAACCATGGCTGGGGATGGGCGGAGACACCAAGAGTTATTTCAGACTGTTGACTTCTGGGATGAGGTCGGGTATGGGTTTTGTTTTTCTGAAAACACCTCTTGGAATTCATCTCTGCCTTTTGTCCTTGGGTCGTGGCTCCTTATTCCTGCCACCCTCCAGAGTTTTCACTGCCTGCTTTGTGCCGATAGCTCGCTTGTTCAGTGCTCGTCCCTCTTGCACTTTTCTGGCCAGGTCTCAGGCGAGACTGCTCAGAATAAGGCAGAGGCTCTGCTGGCCGAGGCCCCAGGAAAGACACCCAGTGCCACAGCACCCACCGAGAAGAGTTTAATGGTGGTTTCTGAAGACAATCACATGTGGCTCTGTTCGGCCACCAGGCTTGTCCCTGAAGCTGGCGCAGGGGGGTAAGAAAGGCAGTGCTGGGGGAGGTTGACCACAAAGACCTGCTATCTATTTTCTGGGTTTCATCAAACACTGACTGCGGAGTTAAAATCCAGCATGTCTGTCATGCGGGGAGTCATGCGGGGTCTCTGGTCACATCTAGATTGTTTTCAATCTTTTGCTATTACAAACTGTCAATGCAGGGAGTCATGCAGGGTCTCTGGTCCCGCTCCCCACATGAGAACGCAGGATGTGGTGAGGCCAAAAAGGAACACCCACGGAGCCATGGATAGGAGAGTCATACCACTATAGTCTCGCTGGCGGCTGGGTTGGAGACACAGGAAGCAGGAGCCACACGGTCCGCAACCCGCCGTCCACTTGTCTCTGCCAACCAACCTCACTTGCTAGCTGCAATCCGCCTCTCTGCAGTCTGCAATCCACACTCCGCCACGCCACGCCAGAATGCCACACCACCACGCCACACCTTGCTAGCTTAGCCACGGCAGTTATATCTGTGGCTAATGGCTAACCGGTGGCCAACTAGTCACAGCTGATGACCATCTACTACCCGAGCCAGCATCTTTCTATGTGAGGCCGAGAGCCTGGAAACTGCTTTCTGGGGCTGTGTCCCCACAGTGTCCACCCCTGGCCTACCCCTCAAGCACAGCTTCCCAAATTCTCTCGCCTTCCTGCCATACCGCCCAGAGGTTGCCAGCTCCTAACCCAGTTCCACACAGGAGGTGATCCAGAACTTCTAGGCAGGGGTGCTTAGGGCTGGCAATTCCTGGAGGGGAGGGTGGACCGCCGAGCTGACATGTGCAGCACTCTTGCCAATGTGGCTCACAGTATGCACTCATCTGAGGTTGCCAGCAGTGATTAAGGACCAAGGCCCCCACAGCCATCACTCAGCCTGGGGACAGTTATGAATAGTACTTAGGGGCCAGCTATTTGTCTCCTCGGCCAGCAAGTCCCCCTCTAAGGGCCTGGTTTAGGTGTTCCTTACAATGTTGGCTTGTGTTTTGGTTTTCCCTGTACTTCTGTCCCCCGTTCCACGGAGGTAACAGCCCTTCGAGTTTCTTTGATTGCTGCGGGGTAGAAATATTTCTTAAAACATCGCTTTAAGACAACCCCTCAAACTGTCTTCCATCCATGACTCAGCTCAATGGAGAGGTAATATCAGGTGTTCCTGAGTTGCCATTGAAGAGAAAAGGGAAAACATGGGGAAAGCAAGGAGAGACGATGGCTGCGCTCGGCGGTGAACGAGCCTGCTGACAGGGCCGTGGGCATTGCCGTGGAGGGATGGCTGTTCTGTGCACTAAACACGTCCAACCCTGGGCACAGCTCTGCCAGCCTGGGCAAAGATTCATGGGCTCTGAGGTAGACATAACAACACTCAAACCAGAGGCCTGTGCGGTGTTGGACGAGAAAGAGAGCGTGTGACCAGTGGGCTGAGTGTGAGACCCTTCCTTCCCTTGTTTCCTGGGCTCTAAGAAGCAAGTTTCTAGGACTCTTGAATAACCTTGGGGAATGGAAGGCAGCCTCAATAACCGAAGAAATTAAATTGCCTGTCAGCCAATCAGGATGGGGCTGAGTTGGATTTAGATTGGTTTCCATTTTTTAAAGCTAGGACATCTTTTGCCCACCTGGGTTTGTGGAGAAAGATTCCCACCTCCTGCTGCTGCCAGCACTCAGAACACTGTATTGGCTGTTCCAGAGTGCACCCCTGAGCCAGGCGAACGTGAGCCCCACAATCAGCCTCCTTTATGCCCCTCAGGGAATGAATCAGGAGACCCTGGCCTTGCAGGCCATGTTGATTGGCCATGGCTTCAGGGGTCTCCTTTACCAGGTTGTGGTGGGTTGTCAGTTCCTTGAACACACAAGCTCCTGTATCCCACTGTTTCCCCATCACTGGTGACCACCTCTCTGAGTCCCCTGTCTCCAACTTCTGTGGGCACAGCACACAGGTACAGCCCCTGCCTAGACCCTTTTATATATAAGCAACCTTTGAGCCATTCCTCTTCCTAGTGCAGGTCTGTAAACTTTCTTCCCGTGACCATTCTTCATAGGAAACAGCACAGTAAAAAGAGACAGGACTTGAGCGCAGAAAACCCATGATCCAGTTCTGTCCTTACCTTACTGCTAGAGCTGGGGCAATCCACTTCCCTGACTGTATTCCTCTATACAATGGAAATAAAAGCTGTTTCACAGCAAAAGAAGTTATCAAGTAAGTGGCAAAAATGCTCTACTGCTATGAGAGGTTCTTAAATGCAAGGGACTTCTCCCCCTTCTTCCTTTCGACCCTCCTTTAGAGAACCCAACCTGGAACTTCAGAGCATGGGGCCTTTTTCTGCCTTTATCTGGACAGCACGTGGGCCAGCGCTTTGCACACTGAGATCTCGGATTCCCATTAGAATAAACACAGAATCCATTACATAACAAGGGCGACGTGGCCCTGAAACCCACCTGTGTACCACAGTGGCTGCAGCACAGGGTTAAGACCTGGCTCTGCCCCTAACTCTCCAAGCTCTAGCAAGTCTCTTGATCTCTTTGAAAGTATACCAAACAAGAAAACAGCAGACTTGGTTCTGGTCCTGAGTCTTTTATTTACTGGGTATCGTTTCACCTCAAGCAAGTTTTCCCAGCTGGAATAAGTGAAGGGGGACAGAATGAAGAACATGAAGAGAGCTGTCAACGCTAAGCCCTCAGTTTCCCTGTCAGTGCAGAGGGGGGTTAACACCGCCCTAGACGTCCCCCTGCACAGTCCCGTCCTGTGCACAGGGGCCGGGGGGGGGGGGGGGGGTGGGAGTGTCGCGGAGCAGAGCAGAGCTAGTCCTCACCTCCCTTTGCCCCTTGAGGCTTTTCAGGACAGCAGCCTTTCTAAGCCTCTGTCGTGCGGGGCGGCATGTGGAGGCTCAGCTCCCGCTCCCCACACAACATAGGATGTGGCTAGGCCAAAAAGGAACACCCACGGAGCCATCGATGGGGGAGTCATACCACCACTATATTCTCGCTGGCGGCACTATAGTCTCACTGGAGGCTGGATCCACACTGTCTGCAACCCGCCAACCTAACTGCAATCCGCGCTCGCCAGCTCAGCCGCCATCTCCTTGCTAGCCCCCATTTGCTGCTAGTGTAGCCACAGCAGTTACATTAGTGGCCAATGGCTCACTGGTTACAGGTAACGGCCAACTAGCCACAGCTGATGGCCATCCAATCACAGTTGGCCATTTACTACCTGAGCCAGTACCTTTCCACGTGAGGCCGAGAGCCTGGAAACTGCACTCCTGGCTCTGTCCCCACAGCCTCTATTCCCCTCACCTGTGGGGCCAGGGGGACAGCACGTACATGGAGAAACAGGAGGCTGGGGGTGCAGGGATGTCCAGCAGGTCCCACTCTGCCCCCGCCCACCTGGAGAGCCCCAGTGAGCTCACGTCTGCGGTAATCTCACTGCTCATAACCAGACTGCTGAGACAAACCTGGAAGCCAGGCGCAGGTGAGAAGTGATGGGTGTCTCCTCAGGAATGTGCTGCCCAATTAAAGCTGCCTCCCAGATGGCTCAGGCGGATGCTGGGACTACCCCCCTGGGCCATGCTGGCCAGCCTCCAGGCTGTCATTCTGCAAGCATTTCTTGAGGGCCCACTATGCACCAGCTGTGGAGTGAGGTGCTGGGGAGACAAGGAGGAATAAGAGCCACACTGGAGAGTCCAGTCCATCTGTCCCAGACACACTTTCGGAAGCAGATTATCAGAAAGCGTCCAGGGCTATGCTGGGTAAGCCCTAGACTCCTTTACAGTCCCCATCAACCCAAAGCCCTGCCCTTTCTCCCCCACAGGCCCCAGCCCTTAGCCTCTTTCTCTTCCTTTCAAACCATCCACAGCCTTCAATTTTTCTCTAGTCTCCTCTTCTTCTTAAGCTGGTGTGAATCAGACTGCTGCCTCCTCACCTTGCCTGCTTCTGGCACAGCCTGGACACCCCTCCGTCATGTCCATCCAGAGTACAGACAGACATTAGGTTTATTGTACCCTGTCCTTGGCAGAGTTCCAGCAGAGGCTACCAAGTGAGGCGATACCCAGGTGACCAAAGGATGGGTTCATTCCCCAGATTCCCCACGTGCATTCCCTGTCAGAAGTGAGTCCTCAGACGAGAAAACTGAACTGGAAGACAGGCCTCAGATAGGTAAGGGGTCCTCTCTCTCTAAGGACATGTGTCCAAGGGCAGACATTAGAAAAAGATAGAAACCTAAGTGTGGTCTACATGGTGTGTGGTTAAAGCAGTCAGAATGCTTGTGTTAAAATCCAGGCTTTCCCCTTTATTAGCTCTGTGTATCTTTTAGGATAGCATCCCATTGTGAGAGAGACAACCAAAACCCCACAATTTTAAAGGGGTGGTTATTTTTCTCATGTAATGAGAAGTCAGAAGATAGACGGTCCAGGGTCTGAATGTGGCTCCAAATGCTATAGGGACAGAGGCTCCTTTTATCCTTCTACCCAGCCTTTTTTAGCACGCACTTTTTGCCTCATGGTCATAAAATGGCTGCCCCACCTCCAACATCAAATCCAAATTTCAAACAGGAGGAGAAAGGTCATAGGACCAGTTGCGTCTCCATACCTTTTAACAAGCTTTCCTGGAAGTCCCACACAACTTCTGCTTATAGCTCATTGGCTCGAATTATGTCACATGGCAAGAAAGGCTGGGAAATATATTTTTTTAATTGAGCATACTGCTGCCCTAACAAAATGAGATTTGTACAAATAAGGAATATAAACTGGTATAGTGCTTGCAAGGAGAAGTGAAGGCCACATTTCAGGAAGGAGAAGGTGTGGGCAGAGGTGGAAAAAGAGGAGCGATGACTCCTTGTTGTTTCTGACAAAGATTCTTTGCTTGACCAAACTTTAGTCAGTCTCTTGAACTTTCTCCTAGGCCCCTCTGTACACTTATTGTATAATCCAATTTTAGCAAGAACCCTGCTAAGTCAGCTTAGCAAGAACCTCCAACCCTCAATATTTGCTTAACCTCAAATCTGATCCGGTTCTTCATCCTCTGCCCCCCCTACCCCCACCCCCCAGGTGATGTCTGATCACCCTGGCCTGTCTTCAGCACGAATACTGTGAGGTCAGTTCAGCCAGAATACCCCTTACCCCTAAGGTTTCCTCTTAGTAATTTTCCATCCAGTGACCCTCACCCTGCCCGTGGCTATAAGTTCCTACTTGCCCATGTTGTGCTCAGAGCTGAGCCCAATCTCGCTCTCCCACTGCAAGACCCCATTGCAGTGGTCCCTACACCTATTGCCATGGCCCTCTTGAGTCAAGTCCGCCTTACTGTCTTCAACAACGGTCATTCAATATTTTTTTTGTTAACACTTCTTACTCTAAAGGTTGGGGGGTGACTGCGGCCAGCAGTTGGGCAGGTGGCTAGACAGATGCGGTGGCATCAGCCTTCCCCACAGGAGAATAAGGAAAGAGACGGAGGTGGCAGAGACCTCGGAGCTGCCAGCTTCATTCTCCATTGCCAAGCAGGCCCCTCATTCACCCAGTTCAGAATCTCTCCTCTTCCCCAGCGTCATCTTTAGTAACTTTACCTGCTTAAGGTCCACTCTCACTTCCTTCTGTGGCAGACTCGGATCAACCTGGCAGTACCTGCAGAGAAACCCATCCTTTGAAAAGTGTTCTCTACAAACCGATGGTTACTAGATGGGAGGGGAGTTAGGGGACTGGTTGAGAAAGACGAGGGATTAAGAAGTACAAATTGGTAGTTACAAAACCATTACAAGGATGTAAAATACAGTCTGGGGAACAGAGTCAATAATATTGTAAAAACTATGCATAGTGTCAGATGGGTACTGGACTTATCAGGGGAGCACTTCATAAATTACATACATGTCTAACCACTATGCTGTACACCTGAAACTAATACAAAATAATATTGAATGTCAACTATAATTTTAAAAAAGTCACAGAAATACATAGTACACCATAGGGCATATAGTCAATAATATTGTATGTAGTGTCAGGTGGGTAGTAGACTTATTAGGGTTACCACTTCATGAAGTACATACATGTCTAATCTCTACGTTTTGTACACCGGAAACTTAAAAAAAAAAGTGTCCTCTAATCCCTCATGTGCTTGCCTTTTGTGTGTGTGAGGGCTGGAGAAGGGGAGGTCCTAAAGCAGGATGAAGGCAGGTTGGGTGTCTTCTGCCAGTTTGGTACCTTCAGCCTCTACACAGGCCCTGTGCTCAAAGAATGGCTTTGGCCGCCGGGGATTCCGTCCTCTCCCGCCGGAAGAGAGACATTCTGTTCAGGAAACTTGACTAGAGCCCTTCCCACCATTTCTGAGAAGCCGCAGGGCATCACCCCGTCCGCGTCCACCTGCCCGCGCCCCGCGAGGTGCTGCTGTCCCCCACCCTCTGCCGCCCTCTAGCGGCGCCGACTGCTGGGTGGCGAAGAGCGCACGCGCGCCGCGTCCCCCGGGCCAGTTTGCCATTTGGCGCGTGCGCACCGAGTGTGAGCCGCTCCGAGGACCCAAGAGGAAGGTAAATACGCCGAAGCGGGTTGGTGGCGGGGGATGCGGCCCCGAAAGGAACTACTCTGGGTTGCAGGTCCGGGGATTCTGGGTTTCGCTTCCGATTCTGCTGGGCTTGGAGCGTCACTTTTTGTCAGGGGGTGTGACCCGAGCCCGCCTCCGGTGGCTGGGAGTGGGGTGGGAGGATCTCTAAGGCCTGTATTAATTTGGCGTTTGTTGTCTGTTCAGGAAGGTTTTCTTGAGAAAAGCACAGAGTTTGCAGATAGTGAACGGGAAGGGGCGAGGCTGGACCAGCTAGGAGCCGGGGTGCCCCGAGTCCGGGGTAGGTTAGGAGCTGGGCAGGTTGGCGGAGGCGGGCTCCGTTCCCCCGGCTGTATGTGGGGGTCGGAGGGGGGTGGGGAGCTCCGCTGCAAAATGAAGACCTGATAGAAACTGTGCACGTGTTTGGGATCACACTCAGGACGGCAATTTGTTCATTCTTGTGTTTTCACTTTTCTCCTTGTTTCTTCTCTCCTGGCCAGTGTGGCCCTTAACTGCGCTAACCTAACTGCGTTCTAGGACATGACACAGGTGGCACATCCCAGCCATGGGATCCCAGCATTCCACCTCTGCCCGCCCCGCTTCCTACAAGCGGAAGAAAGATGACAGGGAGGATGTGCTGGATGAACGGGAGCAGGAAGAAGCTATCGCCCAGTTCCCGTATGTGGAGTTCACGGGTCGGGACAGCATCACCTGCCTCACGTGCCAAGGGACAGGCTACATTCCAACAGGTAAGAATCTCTGATCATGAGAAGGGTGATTCCCAACGAGAATCCCAAGGCACTCAGAGGGCTTCTTCTGTCTCCTATATCGAGCTTTTGTTCTAGGTAGTAACATAGTCTACATACTGTGCTCTGAACAGGAGCCAGCTCAGCTGACTGGATAAACGGGCAGGTTCCACAACTTCTTTAGGTTTCCTTATATTTGAAAGCCTTTCTTTTCTTCACTTCCACTCTCTGGTTCTTTGTTTCCTTGGTTTGGAACATTTGGTTTTATTAAAGAGCAAAAATTCGATCTAGTAAGTTTGAAGGTCTAATTGGCTATATTGAGCGATTCATGAATCGAGCACCGTCCCATTTAGCAAGTAGAGAGGAACCCTGAGAAGCTGTACAGTGTGGAAGGCTTTTATAGGCAGAAAGTGGGGGACAAGAAAGTTGTTAGCAAAAGAAAAGAAAGAATTAGGTCAGGCAAGGGTACATTTTTTTGGGGGGGGGTGGGGAGAGTTGATAGAAAGGGCCCAACTGACAGATTACCCCATTGGTACTGACCAGAAAATTCCAGACTGACAGATCAATATTACATTCCCGGAGAAGGTTGAAACTGTAGTTAGGTCAGCTGTAAAGTCTAGGTTCACTGTCATGGGCTTTAGCAGAAGTGACCCCATTTTGGTCCTGTGGTTTTCTCTTTAGCAGTTTGCTGTACATGTAGGATTTGTTGACAGGTACATTTCTTTATTGCTCTCACTCATAAGGCCTAGCACAGCTTTGCCTGGTGGGGTGGTGGGGGGAACCACCGTGGGAGCTTCTGTTCGAAGAAGCAGATAGTGAATCATTAATCTAATGTATGAAAAATAAGTCAAGTGAGGAGAGAAAAACAAATGCTCAGGAGTAGAGCCTGGATTAGGTGCAGGGTTATCTATCACGAAGTGGCCCTCAGAAAGTCGTAACAGTTCAGGTGGAGAGTCGCAAAGGTTTAGAGAACTATAAAGCCTTCATATCAGCGATAAAGAGACAGTGGCCTAGAGAGAGAATGACTTCACTAAGGTCGTGCAGGAAAGCCAACACAAGATCCTAGATTTCTCAACTTCCATGTCACTGTCCTGGCAGCTCTGACAGACGTTTTGTAATTTGTGGCACTCTCTACAGATTTACTTGTTTCTTGTTCATTAGACCCAAAATGTGAAACTAATATCTTAGAAATGTCTAATTCCAGACAAGTATATTTTGGAGCAGGCTGACGTGTGATGTGGAAAGTACTGCCAACACATGGGATTTAACTACCCAATAATTGTTTGGTTCTTTCCTAGAGCAAGTAAATGAGTTGGTGGCTTTGATCCCACATAGTGATCAGAGATTGCGCCCTCAGAGAACGTGAGTTACCTGTCCCTCTCCTGTTAATACCTACTTCTGTCCCTAGTCCCTTTTTATATGTATGAATGCCAGTTACCTTTTTGAAAGCTTTTATCTGTTCTTGTAAGTTCTTCTATTTCCTTTAATACTATTTGCTCAAGCAAGGTATCTTTGCCCCTGTCACTATCTGGGGAAGGAAACTTGAAGCTAGAAACATTCTGAGGGCCAAATGAAGGAATTGAATTGGATGGAAGGCATTGGCGAATGGGGTGGTATCCTGGGAGGTTAGGAAATGTTTCTGTCCACGCAGCCCCTCTCCTCATTGCAAACATTGCAGACAGCACTCGAATGGGTTTAAATGCTTCTTCTACTCTTCTCATCCTTGCCTGGTTTGTAGTTCCTAGCCTTTGTATTTTCCTGTCCCTCCCGCCTCCTTCCTGGTTTTGCATTTAATCTTAACTGATTGGACCTTGATATCTCACTGCCCAAGTTGGTCATGTGCCGTGTCATTTGCAGTAAGCAGTATGTCCTCCTGTCTGTCCTGCTCTGTCTCCTGGCATCTGGTTTGGTGGTTTTCTTCCTGTTTCCACATTCAGTCCTTGTGGATGATGATGGCATCAGAGTGGTGAAAGTCACATTTAATAAGCAGGACTCTCTTGTAATCCTCGCCATCAAGGTAAGACTTAGGACCTCCCTTCCTGGGTTGTGCACCTGTGAGTCTTGGACCCAAGACATTTACACTTGTTTCCTCACTTGCCATGATTTCAGGCCACCCTGAAAATCAGGAACTCCAATTTCTACTCTGTGGCAGTGACCAGCCTGTCCAGCCAGGTTCAGTACATGAACACAGTGGTTGGGTCATATGTGACAACTGATAGCTCCCTCATCCCACCTCGGAGCGAGCAACTGGTATGCTGTCCTTTTAGGATCCCTGCGCCACAGGCCTGAGGAGAGAGTAGGGGCTGTGGGAGTGCTGTAGCCGCGTTGTTTCCCTTTTCCTCTCATTCCCACTTGTAGGAACTGTTTGATGAGGAAGACTGATGATGGGCTGTGTAATTATGAAAAATTAGGGAAAAAACCAGCTAGCATTTAAGTAATAAGGGAACAAAAGAGTTTGTAAAAGAAATCAATTTGCTACAAATCAAGAAGAGGCAGGATGATAGTCTGAGATCCGCTGCCCTCTCAAAGGGAAGAGGTTGGAAGCATTTGTTAGTGGCTCATAGTCTGCTGAGGGATAATCTGGGGGAAATATTTTGTACGTGATGGAAGGATGCTCCCGGGTCTTCGGATCCTAATAATGGTACTGTTCTGTGTCGGTCCTGCTTGGCCACAGACTGACTCTGGTATCTTCTTTTCAGGTGAATTTTATGGTACAGGCTGAGATGGGAGGACCATATTCCTATGTGTAGTAAGGACGGTATTCTCTCTGTGTGTGTTCTCTACTGGATGAAAGGGATGCAGGGTTGTTCTCAATTGACTGGAGCTCATCCTGCCTTAAGTCCCAGCCTATAGGTTCCCTAGCTCTGACCGTCTTGAGGTTTGTTTGGAGGGTGTGTTTTTTGATGTGTGGCTAAAGCGCTAGACTTTCTGAAAACGTTAAGCCACTAGAAACATTTCCAAGCTCTAGCATTTATGTGATGGGTTTGAAAAAAACAAAAAGTGTGGGAAGGTGAAAAGGACACTGGTGACTCAGAACGAGGGAGCCATGTCAGCACTTCGGTCAGGAGGGTGGGTGTGGGAGGGGCGGCCCTCCTCCAAGGCTCACTGCTCCTCAGTTTGACAGTGTTTGTCAATCTTTTGCTGATTCTCCTTTTTTTTTTTTTTCACCAACTGACCGTTTTCCTGTTTGCTCTTTGGTAGCTTCTTCTGCACATTACCTGACATCCAGGCGCACAACATAGTGATCTTCATGAGGTACGTCGCTCTCCTTCCAGTTCCACGGCCTTTGTGTGAGCTTGCCACCTCTGCTTGGGAGGCCCTGTGTGACCCACAAGGCAGAGGCACCCAACCAAAGCGGGGACACCCAGTGCCTTACAGGCACAGATACAGTAAACTCTCAGTGTAGTGTCCAAATCCCCTGAACTTCACAAATCACCAGACTCACAGTGAACAGTTCGACATACAATTTTCTCCATGAAATGGGGTCTAGTTTTGTAATTCCTCTAGCATCCTAATGAGACTGGTAAAGAACAGAAAAGCTTTCCCAAGGTCTAAGTACTGGGTGTTTGTTCAGACTTACACGCACTACTCTCTAGTCACACAAATTCCACATGTCATGGACCTTTAAGGGTATTTCTAGAACTATGACTGTTAAATTTGCAGGTGACAAGTGGGTCTGCTACATACATTTGAAATATGAGTGTTTAGAGCAAGTTTGCTCAGCTTTGGCACTAGTAACAATTGGGGCCGGATCGTTACTTGTAGAGGGCTGTCTGGTGCACTGCAGGATGTTTAACGGCATTCCTGGCCTCTACCTCCTAGATGCTCGTAACACTCACCATCCCCTCAACTGTAACCATCCAAAATGTCTCCAGATATTGCCAGAAGTTTCCTGTGGGGAAAAGTCTTCTCCAATTGAGAAACATTCATTTAGAAAGTCACCTTCATGGCACAGCATCTCTGTGGATATAGAAAGATCCTCTGGCCCCCTAGATATGTCGCCATGAAGATAAGTGTCTGGGACCCGTGGATATTGTTGCCTAAGCTTGCAAGAAATTATTTGGGCAGTTTTTCTTATTTCATCTCAAAAACAAAATTCTTCTCGGTTTCTTTTTCCTAGAACTTCAGTGAAGATTTCATATATGGGCCACGTGACCCAGAGCTCCTTGGAGACACATCACTATGTGGATTGTGGAGCAAATTCCACAGCTGTTTAGACACTGCTCTTGGTTCTTCCGTGGCAGCACCTGTCAGAAGACACAGCATCTACTCCCAGGGCCTGAGTTCCTTACCTACCCAAGGTGGCAGAAGTAGAGGAGAAGCTGGTTCTCAGTCCCCAGCAAACATTCTCCTGCCACTTCGGAAAATGCCTTTCTGTAGCACCGTTTATGTTTCTCTGAACCAGCAGAATCACTGCCCAGTGCCCAGCCTATGCCCAGCAAATAGTAGGCACTCAAAGAAGGTTTGAAAAATTTGATTCAGATCTTTTCAGCCATTCTTGGAGCATTATAAATTGAAAGCATACAGTGGTACTAGGTTATCAAACCATAGAGTGACATGGAGCTAGGACCAGTGCAGCTGCACAGCTGTTATCAGGACCTCACCTGCACAGAAGAGGCAGCAGAGGGAACATTTGAATATGTAAAAGAAGAAAGCACAGACCAATATGTGAAATGTTTTCGTCTCCTAAACACCTAGGAACTTTTTAAAAAAAGCAAAAGCTTTTTTTTTTCCTACAGAAAGTTATAATTGTTTTTACCAAGAGTCTATGTGAAGCTTGATTTACCCTTCATCCATTGGCTGGAACATGGATTGGGGATTTGGTAGAAGAATAAATCCTGCTTTTGATTCATCTGCGTCTCCTTTGCTTGCCTGGATGTCTTCATAGGTGCCTCTGGGGGACCGTAGAATAGTCACCTGCTAAGTATGTCAGCACAGGATGGGAAGGCAAGAGAAGGAGCCCTGATTTGCGCTGTCCCTGTGCAGTGCAGGGGATCGTGCCGACTTCGCCATGTGTCATGCGGGGCGTCTGGCGGGGTCTCTGGTCCCGCTCCCCACATAAGAACGCAGGGTATGGCTAGGCCAAAAAGGAACACCCACGGAGCCATAGGTAGGGGAGTCATACCACTATACTCTCGCTGGCGGCTGGGTTGGAGACACAGGAAACAGGAGCCACACAATTCTCACCCCTCACTGCGCCACTTGCAGGCTCAGCCACCATCTTCTTGCTAGCCCCCATTTTTTGCTAGCCTAGCCACGGCAGTTATATTAGTGGCCAATGGCTCACTGGTTACAGCTGACGGCCAACTAGCCACAGCTGATGGCCATTTGATCGCAGTCGATGGCCATTTACTATCTGAGCCAGCACCTTTCTATGTGAGGCTGAGAGCCTGGAAACTGCTTTTTGGGGCTCTGTCCCCACACTCCACCCCTACAGGGTCTCGCCTCACAATCTACGCGACAAGCGTCTTCCGCAAGGGGCCCTGTGCGAGGAACCTGGAGGTGAATGCTGTTTCCTGGACACAGCCAAGCTCTCTGGTCACAGCCAGGGTTTCTCAGGGCACCACCAGTACTTCTGGGCACAGCCAGACTTCCTGGACTTCTTAGGGTACCACTAGTCTCCCGGGCATAGTCAGGGTTTCTCAGGGCACCACCAGTACTTCTGGGCACAGCCAGACTTCCTGGGCTTCTTAGGGTACCACTAGTCTCCCCAGGCACAGCCAGGGTTTCTCAGGGCACCACCTGTACTTCTGGGCACAGACTTCCTGGACTTCCTAGGGTACCACTAGTCTCCCTGGGCACATGAGGGCCTCTCAGGGCACTGCCACTCTCTCTGGACACAGCCAGACTTCCTGGGCCCAGCCAGGGCTCTCAGGGCACTGCCACTCTCTCTGGGCCTCTCAGGGTACCTTGCTGGAACAACAGCGGCTCACAGTCAAGGTGCTTACATATTCTCGATGGCGGCCAGTCAAGACACAATAGCAAACATCTGCCAGTTCCACTACATGGTGGTATGTTCCCAAACAGTCAAGTGGTCCATTAAATTAGGGATGGAAGGCAATTCCCCATAGTCCATAGTCATTCGCCAGGGCTTTCCTGAGGGTGAGGGATGACCTTGACCTCACCCTCAGCTCCCATGGAGGACTCAGCAAGTGTTTCCTCCTGGGACTACAAGTCCTGCATCCGGGCTGCCTCAGCAAGCACTTTCCAGCCCACAGGGCCGCAAGGACCTTCGCTTTCTCCAGCCTCTGCTGGTTGGGGAACCGTCCATGTCTTCCCACCCCTCCACGGGGTTCCAGCTCTTCAGACAGCCGCTCCTCCTGGTCTTCCTGCAACTGAGTGTTCATATGAACAAACTGCTCCACCGCCCTTCGGGGAGCTTTGGCCGGCACTGTACCCTGCTCGCTGTGCCACGTGTAGTGCAGGGGATCCTGCCGAATTCACCATGTGTCATGCAGGATGGCCTGCGGGGTCTCTGGTCCCGCTCCCCACACAAGAACGCAGGATATGGCTAGGCCAAAAAGGAACACCCACGGAGCCATAGGTAGGGGAGTCACACCACTATACTCTCGCTGGCGGCTGGGTTGGAGACACAGGAAACAGGAGCCACACAATTCTCAACCCTCACTGCGCCACTTGCAGACTCAGCCACCATCTTCTTGCTAGCCCCCATTTTTTGCTAGCCTAGCCACGGCAGTTACATTAGTGCCCAATGGCTCACTGGTTACAGCTGACAGCCAACTAGCCACAGCTGCTGGCCATTTGATCGCAGTCGATGGCCATTTACTACCTGAGCCAGCACCTTTCTATGTGAGGCTGAGAGCCTGGAAACTGCTTTTTGGGGCTCTGTCCCCACACCCTGGAAGCTCCTAATCACAGAAAGCAGCCTCTCTTCTCCATCTGCCTCTGGTGGTGCCAGGCTGCCCTATTGCTCTTCCAGAGCGGAGCATTTAATGCCCCCTGGAGGTTGGAGGGGTAGAGCAGAGATGCCTGAGTACAAAGAAGCTGCTACCTGAGGAGGAATAACGTCCAGCAGTGCTGATTAAGAGGGCCTGGTTTGAGGTTGAAAGTTCCCTGAGCTGTCTCGTGCTCTCAGCCACCAAAGAGTGGGCCCCACGATGGCAGAGAATCTGGTTGGGAAGCCTGAGTAGTCAGGTTTCAGAACTCGGTGAGGTAGCCTCGCGAAACCCTAAGAGCGGCAGGAGGTGGCGGGATTTCTATTAGTCGTCATTCCCATAGCTTGACCTTGAATATTTACTTAATGATTTTGACACTGAATCTTTATTTAACCAAGGCTAAATTTCGTGACTATTTGGCTGCCATTGACCATGATTGAGTAACCCAGAAGCTGAGGGTTGAAAGCTGTTTCAGTATCACACTGGATCCTTGAATGGTCTGTATGAACATGCCAGTGGTGACTGCTCTGTGCATTGATGATGAAACACAACCTGTACAGAAGCCAATGTGCAGCATTTCTCAGAACATTGCCCTAAGCAGAACCTGCCCCAAACACATGAAGATGTTTGCATTGCTACATTTTCTCTTTAGTGTTCCCATTTTCCACATAGCCCCTAGCATGTTTTTCATGTAATTTTGAAAAAAACTACTCATGAGTAATACTTAAGTAATTATTAAAATTACTTAAGTTTTAATAATTTTTGTGACTGCCTCAATAGCATTTCTTCTCAATGTTACTTTAAATCCAGCTGTGATAATCAAATGAAAGCACTTGTTTTAAACATACAGCAGTACGTCTGACCTAATAATGCTATGAATTCTCATCCCTATTTATATCCCTAGCATCCCAAACTGCACTTTGGGATGCTCTGCAGAGTTCTGTCATGCTGTCTGTCAATTATTGAACAAATTGCTCTCAGCAATATCGAAATGGGAAGTGGCTGGCTCAGGCATCGTTGCCATCGATGTATTTCTAGTGGATTGAGATTTGGAAAGAATGTGTTTCTTGGAGATGAGACTTCACCAGAGATCTCTTGTAGCTCCTGGCTTGGCCTCCACTGTGACCTCTTTCTTGCTTTCAAACTACTTACACTGTGTCCCCTGGTTGAAACCTCCCTTTGTTCATTTACTCATTCCAAAAGTGTGCTGAGCATCTGCTGTATGCTAAGAATTGCATTTTCTGGTGCATTTTGTCCAGAGTCATAGCTAGAAGTTCAAAACACCGTCACAGGCCTCGTATACTCACCTGGCCCCATCGAGGCTACAACTTACCTCTATTGTCTGATGCAGCTGTAGTTACCCGAAAGCAGGATCCCCACAATCTCTGGGTCAACTGTTAAGGGATTGTGACCCCAAGTGTGCAAGAAATAACTAAAAGAATCAGCCTATTTGTAAATGCTCTATGTGAATCTAATGGGTCCCAAGCATTTCCTCTGGGCAAAAGTAATCCTTACTCTTTGCTTTTATAAGTAAGTCTCTTCATCACCTCTAGAGCCCTCTTACAATTCTGTGTTCCTTCACTTGTTTAGAAGGGGAAACTGTTTCAGATGTTCTATGATTTACCCAGGATCCAGGGAACTTGAGTAAGTCTTTGCTGGAGCTCATACTCTTGACTCCTAGTTAAAAGCCTTTGGACGCTTTCGTACAGATGAGGAAGCTCAAGAGAGGAAAAGTCACCTGACTGAGGCCTCACAGTTAGTAACCCAGGTCTGTCCGCTCGATCCTGCTCGTGTCAGGAATTTATCTGAGAGGTTGGAGAGAACTTCTGCCTTTTCTGGGACTTCAGGGGTCATGGGTATTATTAATAATGAACCTGGTTACTCCCAACTTCCCTTCGTGGCCAAGTTGGGACTAGGGGGCCGCACTAAGTAGCACGGCACTGCCAGCCAGGGTGACGTATTTCAATTTAATCAGAGGCAGGGCTTTCTGTTCCACTGCTTCTCTTCCCTTGAGCTCTATCCTCTGGTTCACTCCTCGATTACTACGCAGCAGCTGCTATCATTTCTAGGTTGGCCAGGTACCCAGGAAGTGGGTGGGCTGCAAGGGATCACTTTGATACCCTGGTGCAAATGAGACTTCTCTTACAAAGGTCTGAATTGCTGGTCACAATCTACTGAGCTGCTTTGACGCCACAGTGCGAAGTGAAGTGAGCTGGAAGCAGGTGGGCTCTTCTGAGGTGTGGTTGACAAGGTAGAATGGAACTCAACTCTTCAGCTCCACCTATTGTCTAAGGAAAAGGTTTCATAGGCATCCGTACACCTCACTGCCCTCCCCCCGGGCCCCCATTAGCTCTCTTGGTAGATAGAAGTGTTGTTTATTTACAGCTATTATTATTTTTTTAAGTATTAATTTTTTTTTAACTTTTACTTATTTTAGGTGTGTTTTTCCAGGACCCATCAGCTCCAAGGAATTGTTTCAATCTAGTTGTGGAGGAGGCAGCTCACAGTGGCCCATGTGGGGGATTGAACCGGCTACCTTGTTGCTAAGAATACCTCTATAACCAACTGAGCTAACCAGCCGCCCCCATAGCTATTCTGTGTTCTTAATTATGTTTTCATTTTACTCTTCTAGTTTGTCATGAACTAGTGCCCTCTAGTGGAGGTGACAGCTTCCTCATTTTTGCCACACAAGCACAAGCCATTGGAAAGCAAGGAACACCTGATGGTTGGGAGAAATGGGAGGCTGTCCATTCATAAGCCTGGTGTTGACAGAAAGTCCATGGAAGCTTTAAGTGCAGGTCCAGGAAGTGTAGAATGGGAGCCAGAGGGACAGGTGCGCAAGAGGAATAAGGGGTAGGTACCTCTCCTGACCTATTCATAAAAGTCTTAAGAGAAAGACACAAATAAGTAGATCACCAAGTTTGTCTGATTGTGTGCACTTAGCATGGGCCCCTGCAGGTTCACGCCCCTCCCCTCCTTCCTCACCCCGCAACCCCTCCCTTGGGAGTGTCTCAGATCTCTCCCATTCAGCAAGATGTGGCCCACACTTTGTCCCCACGCCTGAGCCCAGAGCTTATCCCTTCTCTTGCACTAATGTGCCCTAGAGTCATACTCCGTGTTTACTCTGAAGCACGAGACCATTCCTCTTTCGTGCCTCCCTTCCCAAATGTTGGTGTCTGGTCCCAGTTCACCCCTGGGTTCCACACAGTGCCAACGTTTATAGAAAGAGGCAAATTTGTGTTTGTGTGAGGTCACTAAACCCGGCACTGTGGCTTCAGTGTCCTCCCTTTCGGTCGAAAAGTCAACAGAAGAAGGCCACTGGTCATGTCTACAGAATCAAGGATTAATGGGATATAAAGAACAAAGCCCAAGTCAATATGTACTTTCCAATAATTTTTTTTGTTTTTAATATCAATCGATGTTTTAAAAAATACAGAGGTGTTTGACACAGAATAGCACCATTGTGTAGGACACACACAGTTCCTGCGCCCGGCACCTGAAGGGGCATCTTCTTGCCTGGGCTTGGGGGGGCAGTCACTCAGGGGGTGTTTGACTCACACGAGTTAGTTTCCTGCCTCTGCCTTGACCCAAAGGTCTTACAGGAAGACAATAAATAAATAGAACACCGAGATTTTATTTTGCAGTCTGCCCAGTTCAGGTCTCTTAGAAAAAGAGAGGGGGGGAAAGTCCAAACTGTGACAGGATGGGATGAATGGACATCAGGTCAGGTCAGCCATTCAGTGCAGGGTCCTAGAGTGACTGGATTGGAAAGTACTTGGGTCCTTTGGGTTTGCAATGGATTGTGTTGTTTCTGGTTTCAGGTCTTTACAAGAAGCAGACAGGCCCTATGTCCACACCAAATTCCTGCTCGGGCCCGCCTATGTCCATGGGTGCAATGTCAATGATGGGCAGGCGTGAGGTCTTCTGTGACCGGTACTCGATCATAGTCTTGCCCCACTTACCGGTGTGTTTCTAGGGGAGAAAGAGAGGAGACGCTACTCAGGGGCTGCCCTGCGATCCAATACCAGCTGCCCAGGACCCCAAAACTGAGCCTCATAGAACACAAAGTGCAAAACACGTGCAGCTCCCTAGACCTCTTCTTGGCTGGCCGGAGCCCTCTCCACCTCCACTCCTGTCCTTAGCAGCAGGGCTTCCTCCACCCCACGCTTCTCCTTTCCACTCCCCACAGGGAGCCCCCAGCCTAGGACTCCCTCATCGCTCCACCTCAGAGGCAGCCCCTCCATTACTACAGCAATCTTCCTCCAAGAGCAACTGGACACACTGGGTAGGGTCTTATTTCCCCTGAGCGACGGGAGTGAGGAAGATACACCAACATGCATCTCTCCCTCGCCTGTCACTCTGCAAGTCTTCTCTACATAACCCCTCACCCTCATTCCTTTGATGAGCCCGTCACTTTAGGACCATGATGCCTGTTGGGGACCAAACCCTGCCCACTCCAACCTGGGCCCCCAGCCACAGGCAACTCATCGCCCTGGCAGCTCCAGTTGTCCCGACTCACCGTGCAGCCATCCTTCAGGACGGTGTACGTGAACCTGCTGTTGCCCTCAGCCCGGATCTCCACGTCATTGGAGCCCTGGATGAGCAGGGCCTTCTTGAGGTTGCCAGCTGCTTCGTCCAGGTAGGCAATGCTGTTCTTGCAGTGGTAGGTGATGTTTTGGGAGCCCTCGGTGGACAGCAGGCGCAGGAAGGTCATCTGGACGTTGGCAGTGTTGGGAGCCAGGTTGTCATCACCATAGCTGAACTGTTAGGGCAGACAGCAGTGGTATGAGGCCCACGAGTGGCATTCGATGGGACCAAGGGCGTCAAGGGCTGCCAAGTGTCCAGGGTTCAGAGGAGCGAAAGGGGACTCAGAGTGGGTCCCTGGGAGGATGTTTTTGCTTCCAGAGAGGAGAGCAAGCCTTCGAGGACCTCTTCCTCCACCTCTAAATGGGAGAAAATACTATTCCTCTTCTTTCCTTCCTCTTAAGCCCCACAGAAAACCGGTGAGAATGTGAGCAAGGTTCTAAAAACTTTCAGGGAGAAAGAAGAGAAAGACTTGAGGAACCATCTCTGGCCTAGAGCAACCAGGCACTCACGTGGAAGCCACCGTTGATAGTTTCTCCAAACCAGATATGTTTCTTGTCCTTGCTCTTGCTGCTCCACCAGTTCTTCTTGGGAACATTCGCTGGGTTGGGGTAGACACAAGTCTCGCCAGTCTCCATGTTGCAGAAAACCTTCATGGCGTCTAAGGTGCAGCCCTGGTTAGGGTCAATCCAGTAGTCTCCTGCAAGGGGGAAGAGGCGACACCCTGTCAGGGCTCAGACAAGCACAGACACACTCAGGCCTCCATGGACACCAGGGGAGAGGAGCAGGGTGTGAGGGCCACACGTGGCCCAAGGGAGGGGAGAGGAGAGGGAGGGGCCAAGGGCAAGGAGACCGGAATGGGAAGGTCCAGTGCTAAACAGGGGTGTGAGCAATAGGGCAGGAGCAGTACCTGCCCGGCGGGTGAAACTCTACCCTGACGTCACTTCTGCCACGTAGCCATGGCAGGACAGGAGCCAGGCCTGCAGTGGCTGTGCTGTTAAGTGGGGGAGCAACCATCTGCCCTGCACTAATAGACATCTCCTGCCTTGTTCTGAAGGAGTGGTGCCCAGTGGACTGACTTCCCACTCTCTGGGGCCGGGGGTCCCGCTCTTCTAGCTCACCGCTCTTCCATTCAGGGTGGCAGAGTTTCAAGTCCCTGCAGGTGCGAGCGGGGTTCTTGCGGGAGCCCTCGGGGCTCCGGATGCTCTCAATCTGGTTGTTGAGGGACTTGAGCGTGGCATCCACTTCGGCATCGTGCTGTCTCAGGTTGCCGGCTGCCTGGTCTGCCCGCATGTACTGCATGGGGTCAGGTCCTTTCTCTCTCCCACCCAGGCCAGCAAAGGCCGACATGTCGATGCCAGGGCCGGGGGGGCCAGGAGGGCCAGGGGGGCCAGGATTTCCAGGAGGACCCTGAAGCAGCAAACAGAGAAATCAGCCAGGAATTGTGGGGAGACACGTCTCCTGTGTCCATCCGCACCTGCTAGAATGTACTAGAGTGTTTTCTTTAGTCTCAGGGATAAGGGAGGGGGTACAGTAGTCCAGGGCCAAGAAAACCACAGCGCCGTCCCTATTTGTTCCTTGGCCCCTCTCGTCTGCTTCCCAACACCAGTCGCGGGCCCTTTAAACCTCCAGGGAGACCCCAGGATAAAGGGTGCCATCACCATTAGCGGTAGGCTGATGCCCCCAAAGAGGCCCTTAGCACCAGAGAGCTCAAGCCCCAGATGCTGGGGACACCCCAGACAGCAGGAAGGAGTCAGGACACTTACAGCGGGGCCGGTTTCGCCAGAACGTCCACGGGGACCAGGAGGTCCAATGGGGCCAGGGATTCCATTAGCACCATCTTTGCCCGAGGGACCAACAGGGCCAGGAGGACCCTGCAAGCCAGGAGAGAAAGGTGGTGAGAGAAGAGCCATCAGCAGAGGGAAGGTCGGGGAGGAGCTGGGGCTGGTCAGGTGGCCATCCTGACAGCAGGTGGCTACACGCTGCTCCCAATTCTTCTCGTTTCTCAGTCATGGAACCCGAAACTGCTCTCTGACCAAGAGCCAAAAGGATGGTTTCACAGCTCTCCTGCCCTCTTGAGCTCCTCTTTGTAAAATCCTGTTCCCAGGGGATCTGACAGCTGAGAGCTGCTCTCAAGTTCATCCTACCTGTGATTTCAGGTACTTTTCTGGCCATCATCACACCGAGCCAGTCCTACCTCCACTGCTCAGGCCCCCCAAGCCCAAGCTTTCTCAGAAGCAGCAACATTTCGCTCCCCATTGGACACCCACCCAGCACCTGGCCCTACCCCTGAGGAAGAGTTGGCTTACTTACTCTCGGGCCAGAAGGACCAGCAGGACCAGAAGCACCTTGGTCTCCAGAAGGACCCTGTGCAGAAGGAAGAGGCAAAGGTCAGAGGTGAGCACAGCGCCATCTTCCAGGATGGGAAGCCTTCTTGAATATATATATGGAGTTGGCGGAGGAGATACTTGTCCCACCCTTGGGAGATCCCACCCACCCAAGGGTGCTGAGTGGGTGGATGCACCAGGAGCTCCCTTTCCGCTTGCTCCTCCCTCCAACCCTGAAGAAGTCCTAGAAATTACTTAGGATGATCCCAAGCTGTCTAAGCAGCATGGGAAATGCAAGTGGGCTCAGAGCAGTGGGAAGTCTTGGGGAGCCAAGCTCGGACAGCAACACTCACAGGAGGGCCAGGCAGACCCTGCAGACCAGTGAAGCCACGGTGACCCTTCAGTCCCCTCTCTCCAGCCTCTCCAGTTTCTCCTTTGTCACCGCGGGGGCCTTGAGGGCCCTGGAAATAAGACAGACAGACATAGGTTGGGTCAGGTCAGGCCGGGCAAAAGCCCTCCGCTGGCCTCATCCAAGCCAAGGAGTCCAGCATCCACAGGGCCCCTGCTGCCCTCCCAGCCTGCCTCTGTCAGAGACCCAGTGCAGGACGCTCAAATACGCACTGCGATTCCCCGGGCTCCAGCAGGTCCTGCAGGTCCCATGGGGCCTTGTGCACCCTGTGAGGAGAAAGTGGGAACAGTGTCAGAGCCAGGCCAGGACAGGGAGGGTCCTCCTCTTTACCTGCCCTCGGGCTAGTGCACCGAGACTGCTATTCCCACGATACTCACAGCTTCTCCTCGATCTCCCTGCTTGCCAGTTGGGCCTGCGGGGCCAGGAGAGCCAGGGGGCCCAGGGGCTCCAGGAGCACCCAGGGGCCCAGTCTCACCACGATCACCCTGTCAGGAGAGAGGTCTCAGGCTCAGAGAAAAATGGTTCAGAAGAGGCAAGGAAAGAAGGTCCTTCCAGAGTGACACCAGACCTTGACTCCCACCTGCTACCCCGGGCTGACTTGTTAGGCTCAATGGTATGTTCTCCCAGTCCCACTGCACACAGACACCCCCAGATATTCACCTTGACTCCAGCTGCACCATCTCTGCCAGGGGGGCCGTCAGCACCAGGGCTTCCCTGGACAATAGGAAACAAGATGCCATGAGAGCTGCCCCTGCCCGTCTCCCACTCTGCTCCCCTGTCTTTGCCTCAGAAGCCCCAGGCTTGTTCTTCTGTCTAAAGCTTTCTCACCGAGCTTCCTTCTGCCTTCTTCTCTGTGTACCAGATCTAAGTCTCCGTGCCCTTCTCTCTCCCATCACAACCTTCCTTTTGCACCTGGGCACTTGTGCCTAACGCCCATCCTGTCCTCCCCTTCTCCAGGGCGCCAGCACTTAGCCTGGCTGGCCTGGCCCTGAGGCGCACGGGGCTTCTCTCCCTAGTCAGGGCCTTCCTGTGCTGGGTCCCACTACTCACCTCTCGTCCAGGTTCACCAGCGGGACCAGTCAGACCAGGAGGACCCACAGGGCCAGGGGGACCTCGGTCTCCAGATGCACCAGGAGCTCCCTGCTTGCCAGGCTCACCCTGAAAGGACAATGACAAGGACGATGAGTGTGCCCACTAAGTGTCCCTGCCCAGGACCCTGCTGAGTCTCTCTGGGGAAAGGGCTGATGAAGGGACAGTTCCAAGGGTGCTGAGTGGGTGGAAGCCTCAGGGTGGTGTTGCTTCTGCAGAACTCAGGCCACTGCACCGACTACTGAGTAAAGAGCTTCTGGCCCAAGCCAGCTGGGCCCAGCTCGCCCAGAAGAAGGGGCACCCGTCACTTACCGATGGGCCGGGCAAGCCAGGGAATCCTCTCTCACCACGCTGCCCAGGAAGACCAACGATGCCCCTCTGACCAGCCAGACCCTGGGGACCTGGAGGACCATCGGGACCCTAAGAGGAGAGGTGGGAGACGAGAACAGAGTCAGTTCTACCCACACCAGCCTGGCTGCCAGCTCTGCAGGGAGCAGCACTCCTCCTGCCCTCGGGGTATACTTCTCTGCACTGCTCCCCCTCCCTGCATACCCACACCACTGCACCCCGTGACTCCATACTCTGTGAGCTCAGAAGCCTCTCACAGCCTTGGCCCTGGGCTGGCCTGGGCCTGATTGTGGACTTACAGAGGGACCATCATCTCCAGGCTCTCCCTTCTCGCCAGGGGCTCCAGCAGGACCTTGGAGGCCGGGGTCACCAGCTCGGCCAGGTGGGCCACTGTCTCCTCGAGCACCTTTGGGACCATCTTTTCCGGAAGGACCAGGGGGTCCCGGGGGCCCAGGGTTTCCCTAGAAGGAGCAAATTCAGGAAGTGAGAATTCAATTCACCCTTCCCCATCTGGGCTGCCAAAGCCACCATGGCCCCAGGGACAGCAGTTTCCCCTCTGGAAAAGGGCAGCTTGACCCCCAGTCTCCCTCTTTGATCTTCTCTCTCATATGAGAGCTCTGAGCAGCCAGCCCTAGCTTCTCCAGCCCCTGCATGCTTTGCTTTTTCTGGTCTAGTTGGCAGCCCTCCTGCCTCCTTCCCTTGGGCTTCCATTGCCCCACCCCACCCCCATTCCTCAAGGAACAACTCAAACCCTGCCCCTTCACCCCCTTAGCCCATGTATCCAGTCCCCCTGCCCTCAGTAAGCTGGATGACTTTTCCTCCTCTCTCTGCCTTCCAAGATGTATGACTTGTACAGGGCCCGGTGCACAGAGCACGCTCAAGAAATGTGTGTCCATGACGAAGGCAATTATGCCAAGCCCATCCTGCCCACCAAGCCAGACTTGTGAGGGTTTGAGCCCCAGCCAGCTGGGAAGGTTGCCTATGGCCAACAAGAGGGTCACCCCCCTGCTCCTAGCTGTCTACAAGGGGAACGAGCCTGAGACCGATTAGCTACTCTTCCCAGGAGTGGGAACAGGCACAAAAGGATGAACCTGGGCTCTCTGGGGCCCTGGAAGGGGGACTGGGCCAGACTCTGTGGCCCCTACCTGTGCCTCCCATTCCTGGAGTAAGGAATCAGGTAGCAGCAGCACTTACATTGGAGCCTGGGGGTCCAACACGGCCAGCAGCTCCGGGGAATCCAGTGGCTCCCTGTGTGAGGAGAGGAGAGCCCCTGAATCCCTGAGGCCCTCAGGAGGATTGAGAATCTAATATGGGGTGGGGAGGTCTCAGAGGCTGGTGTGAAAAAGGGTGAGGGAGCCAGAGAGGGAGAAAGCGCCCTTGGGGTCTGGCCACAGGATTGAGCAGCTGTAGCTTCTCTGCCTCCGGCTCTTGCAGGGGGCACTCGGGGAGGGCCAGGCCTGTCTCAGGATGGCCTCAGGCTGGGACAAGAACAGGACTAAGGAAGAAGGAAGTGGGTGAATCCCAGAAGACCGCAGTGGAGGCTCTGGGGCCAGACCTTCTTCATGAGGCGGGAGGTGGGGGCCTGAGGGAAGCTGTTGCACCCAGAGCACCTTCCACCCCACCTGGATGAGGGTGGGACGGAGGCCTCACTCACCGGAGGGCCTTGAGCACCGCGGGCTCCTTTAGGACCAGTCACACCAGTAGGACCCTAGGAAGGAAGGAAGGAAGGAGAGAGACAGTGAGGCCTGGTCGCCCCAGGTGAGGGACTATCTAAACCCCAACAATGGACTACTGAGGGCTAGGTTTTCAAAGATGCAGCGTTCTTGGCACTAAAATCCCAGCCTGGAGAAGCTGTCACAGGGGGACCTGCCACCCGGGCCACTAAGGGAGTCGTGTTGTAGATCTCGGAGAGGAGAAGCCCATCAGGCATCCACTGGAGCCAGTCACAGGTCTCCCCTGTCCCCACCCCCCGAGACAGACTGCTCTGTCCCAGCTGTGCGTCCTCACTCTGTGTCCATCCCTGAGCACCCCACCCCACCACACGCCCCACACCCAAGACAATGAAAGCCAATTTAGCTACTTGAGCCTTTATCCCTAAGTACAAATTCCTCCTCCCCACAGCCTCTCCCTCCTGTGGCAGCGGTAGCAGCAGGCTCCCGTCTGCTGGGTCCTGAACTCAGGTGGGGTGTCCCCCAGGCTTCCCAGCCATGTCTGCCTGTCTACCCCTCATCCTGCACCCAGCAGTCCCTGCCCTGTGGAAACAGTTCCTGGGGGACTCGGCACTACCCACCTGAGGCCCAGGAGCTCCGGAGGGGCCCTGCGGACCCGGAGTGCCAGCGTCGCCTTTCTGGCCGGCCTCTCCTTGCTCACCCTTGGCACCTGGCTGGCCATCAGCACCCTGTTCCAGGAAGGATGAAGCAAGTGAATGAGGGGCAAGTCAAATACTTGAGGTTCTTCCAAAAGGGCTAGCGACTTTGAGTGAGTGTGTGTGCGTGTGCCTGTCCATCCGAGGCCTGAAAGTGGGGTCTAAGATAGGATTGTTATATAAGTGTGGACATATAAAAGGAGAGGAGGGAGGGAAGAGGCCATTCCTCTCTTCTTTAAATTCTTCCCCTCCCTCCCCCACAGGCTACAAGCTACCCTCAGGAGCTAGATGTGGACTGGCCTGAGAGGAGGGGGTGGACGGGAGGGTGGATGGGGGACTCACGGGAGGACCGGCAAATCCAGCGGGTCCAGGGGGTCCAGTCTCTCCACGTTCACCCTGTGAGAGAAGGAGGCCGAGAAGGTATAAGTCCCCGCTGCTTGTCTGCTCTGTTCCCTCCTGCAAGCCCAGCGCCCCTTCTGGCCCAGTCTAGCCTCTTGCATAGTAACCCCCAGAGAGAAAGCATCTGAAAGGAGCTTTAGGAACTTGGGTCCTAAATAAAAGGACCCAGGTCAGAAAGCCTCTCTTGGTCAGAGGACCTGGTGACCCAACGGCCCTCCACCCTGTCCGTATCACCAGGGTGACATGCCTTCTCCCTTCCTTTTTCATCTCTCCTTCCACCCCCAGACCCAAATGGCAGAGGGGGAGCCAGGGCCTGCAGGGCCAGCTCTCAGCCTGCCTCACTCCCAGGGGCCTGGGGACAGAGCCAACCTCAGGGGGCAGATACTTACCGGGGCACCGCGAGCACCAGCTGTTCCCGAAGGGCCAGGAGGGCCAACTTCTCCCTAATGTGGGGAGGTGGGTGCAGGTCAGAGTGAGGCCTTCTGAGAGCAAAGCACATCCAGGAAGCCCTCACGATGGACGCGGGGGCTCTGGGTCGCCCCCCCAACCCCCATCCACACAGAGCCTTTCTCTTTATTGTTTCAGCCTACACTTGCAACCTCCTAGGGGCCTTTGCTGAATGCACTTTACCCCAGTTCAACTGCTCCACTCAACAGGGCACACGCGACCCCCACCCTTCATTCCTTGCAGTCCCCGGTGGGCAGGAGGGTGACAATTGATGAGGGCAGGGGAGAAATCTTCCCATATCCCTTGGGAAGATATGGAAAGGAGCTCAGTGGGGGAAGTGAGGCAAAGGGAAGAAAAGGAGCCAGGACTCACCTTCTCACCATTGGCACCAGCTGGGCCAGGGGGGCCAATGGGACCGGTCAGACCCTGGGGAGAGAGAAGGAGGAAGTGAGGGCGGCAGGGAGAGTTGGCCAAAAACTTGGATCTCACACCCAATAAACCTTGGTGCACCCTCCATGGCCCCCTGAACTCCCTCTCACCCTGTGGCCCCCAGTTTTGACAGGGAAGTCCCTGTGGTTGCCCAGCCCAGACAGCTGAGATAGGACCAGGGACCCCACTCACTCACGGTCCCGATCTCCTGAGTGCAGGGCTGGGGGTCCCTGGCATTTGCCCCACCCAGTCCCCAAGCAGTCTGCATTCACTTACTCGTCCACCGTCCTTCCCGGGGGCTCCCTCAGGGCCTTTCTCACCGACATCACCCTATGGAATAGAGAGAATGGGATACCTCAAGGGGGCACTCCAAGACCCCCTTTGTCAGCTCAGTCTCACTCTGAATGGGGCTCCAGGCAGAGCTCCTGGCCAAGAGGATTTGCTCTGTGGTCTCAGGGTGAGTGACAAGGAGTAGCAGGAGTGACAATGAGGGAAGGGTGGGGAAAGATGTCATTAAAAGGCGAACAGAGACGTTGGAGGGGAGATCTCCAGTTCCTCAAGAGGGGTAGCCAGGGACTTCACCCCCAGGTACTGTGGGAGAGGGAGTGAGTGTGGGAGCAGGCAAGCATGGCTTTGGGGGAGGGACGTAGCCTGGTACTTACCCTGTCGCCCTTGGGCCCAGCAATACCAGCTGCTCCCCTCTCACCGGGCATCCCCTGTAGACCTGGAGGGCCCTGAGCCCCAGGGGGGCCAACTGGGCCAGATGCACCCTGGGGTGGGGGGAAGACAGGGAATCTGTGGTGGGCAGATTCCCTCAGGACTCCAGTACGCAACTCCCCCTTCTCCTCCTCCTCCTCTGCCCAGACTTCCTTTCTATCTCCTCTTCCACTCCTCCCCGCCCCCTTGCTCCCTCAGCAGGCTTCCTAGGCCAGCCCAGAGGACCCTCGCTGCAACATCAGCCTCACTTACTTTGGGACCGTCAGTGCCAGGAGTGCCGGGGAGACCACGTTGACCCTGGAGGCCCTGGGCACCAGGAGAGCCACGTTCCCCTGGGAAACCTCGTTCACCCTGTGGCAGAGACACCAAGGAGCGATTAGGGAGAGAGACAGGGTAGAGGCCCAAGGAAAAGCAGGGAGGTGGGCAGCAGAGCGGGGCCCAGGACTCAGGGTGGCTGTACAGCTGGGAAGTGCTGTCAGAACTTCACGGGGAGAGAGCAGGCCCAAGGAGACCACCAGGAATAGCTGACAGGACACTCACTCTGGGACCCACGAGGCCGGGGGCTCCAGCTTCACCGGGAACACCCTGGAGAACGAGAAGGATGTGTGAGAGACTGAAGGCTTTTGTGCCCAAGCCCTGGCTGAGCATCCCTCCCCGGCCTCCGATTGTCATCAAGCAGAGCTGGGATGCGGTCCCAGACATCCCGGGCCTCCATGGGGCTCCTCGTGCCCTCCTGCCTTGTCTCCTGAGCATCAGAAGACCTCTTTCCATCTAAACAGGTTGCAGGTTCAAAGAGCCCCATACTCACCTGGTCACCTGGTTTTCCACCTTCACCTGGGGGACCAGGAGGGCCAGGAAGTCCCTAGAAGCCAAAATGACAAGCATCAGCGAAGGAGTGAGTTTGCTGGGAAACCTCATTCCCCTGTTCCCCCTTGGGGGGGGGCCCTCCACCCACCATGCCTGCTGCTGCTCCCATGAGCCCTGAGCGTGGAAAGGGACTCCTGAGAAAGCCTGGTTCAGCCACCTACCTGGAACCCAGATGGCCCAGGAGCGCCCTGCTCGCCTCGTTCACCAGCAGGTCCCTGCAGAGGAAATGCAGGTGAGTGGAACCAGCACTCCAGAGCACCAGAGAGCTTCAGCTGGAGGCCCTGGGAGTGGCCACAAGAGGGCAGGACAGACACCGCCCTGCACTGCCCAACAGGTGTGCACGCCTATGTGTTTCGTTGTCCTCCCACCAATGACAACCAGGGCGGGGTCCACACTGCTTCCTCAGGGTGGGATACCCCCCTCGACCCATGGTGGGGCTGGTGTCCTGGATCAGCCCAGGTCCACATCTGTCAGCTCCATTACTGAGTGGGCTTAAGGTCTACCTGCCCCCACCCCACCAAGCCCCCGCCCACAGGACCACCTGGAGAGGCTGAGCAGGTACTTACAGCGGGTCCAGGGGGGCCTGCAGCACCTGTCTCACCATCTTTGCCAGGAAGACCCTAGAGGGAAGAGAGAAGAATGACGTAATGACATACTTTTCTTCAGTTCTGCAGACCCTCCAGGACTGGGCAGGTACACTTTGTGGTCCAGAGTTTCCAGACCGCCACAATCCCCAACCTGAATTCCATGTGCACTACCCCTTCCCTCCCCTTCCTTCCCTGGCACCTCAGTCTTTCTCAGCAGAAGGGGCTCCCCTGTCTCTCTGGGCTGCTACTGACGGAGTGCAACCAGAAGTCCCCCGTGTGGACTCCAAAAGGGCCCTGAGCAGATGGGCTCAGCCTCAGGAAGCCACACTGCTAACTAGGGATCCCAGAACATGCCGTAGAGATGTCTCTCCTTGTGGGTGTCCAGCCAACACCAAGGCACTGCTGTGGGGAGGGTACTTACTCTCAGACCAGGAGCACCAGACAGTCCTTTCTCACCAGCTTTCCCAGGCTCGCCCTGGGGGAGAGAGTGCAGGTCCATGAGGTAGAGGGCTTGGGTGGGAGTTGGGGGTAGAACAAGCTGGGGAGACTGGGGCTTGGGGCCTGATGGACAGCAAAGGCTAAAGCCAATTATCAGCAGCTTCTCTTACACTCAGAGGTATGAACTGAGGGCGCTGACCCATGGAACAATGTCATGGATGACAGGTCTCAAAGTTCTAAGGAGCCCTGGGTTTCCCCAGATCACGTGTGCTCCTATAAGACATGGAGGCCTGAGCTGCCCATGGTACCAGGGACCCTGCTTGTCACTGCCCTTCAATGAACTATGTTCAGGAGCCAGCCCTCTCCCCAGGGGCAGGGAGATAGGTAGGACCATGTGGAAAGAAATGGAAGGGCAGGTTGTTACTTACATTGGCACCTTTGGGACCAGGGAAACCCATGACACCAGGCTGCCCACGAGCCCCCTGAGGACCTGGAGGTCCAGGGCGACCATCTTCTCCAGCGGCTCCCTGAAAGAGAGGACACCATTCTCAGAACAGACACTCTGACCACATTTGTCCATCCAATATCTACTCAGAGCCTCCTATGTGGCAGGCACAGGGCGACACAGCATGTGAGATTGACCAAGGTTACGACCAGCAGCCCACACCACACACACGGACCCCGGCAGTGACAAGGCACTGCTTAACTTAGAAATTCTGCCCCTGAATATACACACCAGGCTTGATCTTCCCCCAGAAAAAGGACCAAATGCACAAGGGGGAGACATTTTCAGAGCTCACAGCCACTGCACAGGCCACACCTGACCCTAGTACCTACCATCTGCCCTTTCCCCGATTCACAGGCTGCTCCCACCCAAACTCCTGTCTCTCTTCCCACCTGCCTCCCCAAGGATATACCCCAACCCCTCCCAACAAACAGATGATGGACTTACAGAAGGACCAACTTTGCCTTGAGGACCAGCATCACCAGGGCGGCCAGTGAGACCCTTTGTTCAGGAGAGAGAGGAAAATGGGTGTCAGAGCAAGTCCCGGGACCTCCCAATCCTGGCAGCACAGGGTTGGAGGGAACGGGTGGGAAAGGGCCTGAGGGGTCTGCTCAGAACTCAAAGCCGAGGGCAAAAGCAGTTCCATACTCACCCGCGCTCCAGGAAGGCCAGGCTCTCCGGGACGGCCAGGGTCCCCGTTGGCTCCCTTGGGGCCAGCAAGGCCACTGGGCCCTCGCTCTCCAGGTGCTCCCTATCCAAGAGGAGACAGGGAGTCAGCAGCAGGTCATTAGACCAAGGATGCAGGAAGGGACCCAGACCATCTTGGGACCTGGGAAACTCAACTCACCTTGGGCCCTACCAGACCATCTTGACCTGGGAAACCACGGTTGCCAGGAGCACCCTAGGAAGAAGTGGAGAGAAGCAGTGAGTTAGAATGGTCCCTGACCCAATCATGCAGCAGAGAGCCTAGCCAGGTTCCAGAGGGTCCATCCTACCAACCCACCAACCACAGTTTCTTGTAGCAGTAGCTATGGCTTGCAAGATTCTGAGAGATTAACTTCTTGGTCCTGTCCCCACCTTTCTGGGAAGGGGCTCACTGTTTCATGTCATCCTGGGGGCGGGGGACACAAATAAGAAGAAGGGAGCCCTATCCCCATGGTGGTGGGTGGATATCCAGAAGGCCACAAGACTTGGAAAAGCACAGTGCCACAAGAACTTGATTTCAATCTCAAGGTCCCACACCAGTGAACGTCGGGACTCCTAGCCCACTTACTCTTTCTCCCGGGGGACCAACGGGCCCAGCACCACCAGGCTCTCCACGGGCACCTCTTTTGCCTTCTTCACCAGCAGGACCAGGGGCTCCCTGGGGGCCTGCAGGGCCCTAAGAACCAACACAAGAGAGAACCAGGGTGAGTCTTCACCTGCCCTGGACCAGCACTGGCCAGCATGTGGAGGAATTCTTGGCAATTGTTTCAGGGCTGGGGAACTTGGGGAAGGGAGGCCACCATAAAGGATCAATGGTGGAAGGACGGAAGTGGCCCAGCAGGAAGAGAGAGGGTATAAAGTTCAAACTGTTCAAACTGGTCAGGCCAGAGATGAGAACTGACTCTGCATCTTCTCAACCCTATTACATCCCGTTCTCTGGGCACAACCTGATAGGTCCCAGATGAAGGGCGAGGGTCACAGAGGAGGTGGGCAGTGGGCCCGGGGATGGCCCTGGGCCCCATAGAGCAGCACATGGAGAGACAAGGGCTATGGGCAGATACTCACAGGTTCTCCCTTGGGGCCTTGTTCGCCTTTGAAGCCAGCAATACCAGGCTCACCCTTGACAAAAGAAAGGAAGGTTCTCACACGGGGTTCTCTCCTTGGAACCTGTCCCCACCTCCAGAAACCCTTAAAGGCGCCCAGCAAAGGACACCAGTGTGAGTGTGGGAAGGAGGGATGGTGGAGTTTTGACTCCAATGTGTCAGTGGGACTTGGGGTTCACTCCAGGCTCTTACCGTCTGACCTTTCGGGCCCAGAGGACCAGTTGCACCTTGAGGGCCAGGAGGACCACGGGGCCCGGGGAAGCCGGGAGCACCAGCAATGCCAGGACCACCCTGTCAGCGTGAGCAGAAGAGGGGGTCATCAGGAGAGGGTGTGAGGGAGGATCGACACCCCACCTGGAGGAGCCAAGTCCAAGGGCAACACTCACAGCAGATCCTTTGGCTCCAGGAATTCCATCGGTTCCAGGGTTACCCTGAAAGAGGAGACAGTGTCATTATAACATGAGCAGCAAAGAATAAACCCCAGCTCTCCCAGCCTTCCCAGGCCACAGGTCCAGGGGCTACGCCAGCAGCTAGCTGGCCCCATTCCAGGCACAGTCTTGCTGGATGCTTTGAGGGGAGGACAGGAGATAGAGGGAGACATGTCTGTAGAGATGGGGAAGCAGGCAGTGGGTCAGAATGAAGGTTTAGTGATTGGGGTTCCACTTTCCTCATAGCTAAGCACAGAGTCAAGAGTGCCAGGGCCACAGACCCCAGGCCCTTCAGGCCAAAGAAAAGCTGCACTTACAGAGGCACCAGTTGGCCCAGGGGACCCAGGATTGCCAGGTTCACCACGAGGACCTTGAGCGCCTTCGGGACCACGAGCACCGGTGGGACCAGCTTCACCCTGGAAAAGACAGGGGGGAAAGGAATGAGGGAAAGATGGGCCAGCAACAGTCCAGGGCCAGCTGTATGCATGCACCAAAAAGCTGAGCCATGCACATGCATCCCCCCCACCCGCTCCCCCCTACACACACCTAAGGACGTGTTTTCCCACAGGGACCACCTGACCAGGCTTGCTGACCTGAGGACTTCCTCACACTGCCTCTCTACCCTCCATCTCCTCTCCATACTGTGAACCACCATGAGCAAATGCACAGTTACACACTACAGCAACGGGCGTCATGTTGGTCCCATGAGCACCCGTCAGAAAGCCTGTGCTGGGGGACTGGGGGGTTCCTGCCATCCTAGCATCGTGGGATGATGGACAGATGGCTGAGATGGGCAGGCACCTCTACCTCCCCCTCTTCACCTTTGTTTCTCTTTTATTGAGCAAATGGAGGCCCTCAGATACCTCAGTTCAGGGCCCCACTCTGCTGGTACCTGGTTGATGTGTGAACACGGCTGCCCCAGGCTCTGGGCCAGGCCCGTTTGAAGTGAGCCAGAAAGCCAGGGCAATCGCAAACTGGGACAAGTGCCCCACTCTACTTTTCCCTGCTCTGACTACAGTCCAATTCTCCTGGGCTTTTCTGGCAGTCCCCCACCCCCCACCCCCCGCCCCCAAATGGCCTCTGCTTTTACTTTCATTTTTTCCTGAAAGTTGCAACTAGCTGAGATCTGGGCTTTCTGGAAGGCAGAATCCCTGGGGAGGACTGCTGACCTGGAGGGAAGGCAGAGCCTCCTCAGGTTTCTTCTCAGAACATTCTTGCTTCACTCTTGTAATTATGATTTTCTAAAGGTCAGGCCCCCTCACCTTCCGCTGTCTCTCTTCACAATGGGTCTCCTTCACCAGGCTCCCAGGGCCTCAGACACTGTCTGGTTGCCATGGAAACCCCCAGGAGGGGAAAAGCAACCTGATGCCAGTGACCACAGGGAGGCTCCTTATTCATCTCCTGGCGGTGACAGGAGAGAATTCCCAGGGACATGTGCATTGGAATCCCTCTTGGGCCACAGGGGCCTTTCCCTGCACTGGCTGGCCTCCTCCTGGCCTCTGTTAATCCTCCGAAGAACTCAATTAAAGGGGCTTGGAAGAGCCAAGCCCCCAGAGGAAGAGGGGAGAGGGAAGCGCGGAACCATCTCCCGGCCCCTGCCCACTTCCTTCCAACTCTCTTCCGGTCCAGAGTCGGCTGAGCTTTGCCTTCTTTCCTTCTATTCCTGGTCTTCTGCTCCCTCCCAGGTCTCCGGTGTCTCCCCGTCTTTCTCAGCCTTTCCCTTCTCTGCAGCTGTAACTGTAGGACCTCTAGCTCTTTATCATTCCATCTCACTTTCCCTTCCAGCTGGTGACTCTGCGAAATGCCTGGCTCTTTTCCTTGGCTCCACGGACAGCAGCAGTGGGTGGGGGCGGGAGATACTCCTCAGAAGGGAAGGGGGGACCATCCAGGGGGCGATCAGCAAAGGTTATGGGGGAAAGGGCCTCCTGACTCAACAACCAGGGCACTCACCTTGGCACCGGGAGCCCCAGGAAAGCCAGGACCACCAGCAGGACCCACGGGACCCTGGAGGAAGGAAGGGGGTACACAGGTGAATGCTGTTGTGGGCAGAATCTCTGCAGACCCCTGAGTAAGCCACCCCACACCTCTCAGTCCTTCCCACCTCTGTACTGATTTGGCTCTCCACCCATCGTGGCCAAAGCCCCTGGATGAAAACTCTCCCACAGGCTTGGCTTCAGAAGCAACGTAAGATTCTGACTATGTACACGGTGGGAAGCAAACGATTCTTCCACTTCTCTCTCTATCCCTCCCCCCGCCAAAAAAAAAAAAAACCCGGCCAAAATGGTGGCTGAGAAAAAGGAAACATTGCTTCAAAGCTTATCAATAAGCTCAAGTGTATTGAAAAATTATTCCTGCTTCTTTCCAGTAGAGGTCCGAGCACTGCTGCGCTTACACGGAAGCAGCATAGCAGACTCCACTGGGCTGCTGAATAGGCCTCAAGAACAAACCCGCCGAGGATGAAACAAACTTACCGGAGGACCTGCAGGGCCTGGTTGACCATCATTGCCCCGGGCACCCTGTGAGCATGGAGAAGGAAGCAGCCATTGTAAGAAGTGCCCACACGTCCAGTCCTTCCCTGCCCACAGCCCACCCCACAGAGAAAACATGGGGGACACTGTGCCTAGGGTGTCCCAGGGCTAAGCATGAGGCTGGCCAGGTGTGAGCTGCGGGACTGCCCTGTGGGAGGGAGCGGCCCCAGAACCCCTCCATGCTGGCTGCGTGAATGGGTGTTCAAGAGGCAGCCGAGGGCTTGTTCTCAGCTTAGATAAAGCTTGGCTAATTGCCCGGCTATTCCGTCATTTCTTAAACTTCAGTGTAGATCTCAAATATCCCCAACTTCAAGGCCAAGTTATCATTTAAAGATGCAGAGAACTGAGCCAAAGGCAAATGAAATAGCCAAGGAGAAATCCCGATGTGGGTCCTCCCACCTGCTCACAGAGGGAAGCACTTTTGGGGTTTGGTTAAGGCCTCCCCTTGGTTAACTCCAGGCTGTCCCCATACTCTGGCCCCTCCCTGACAACCTGCTCCTAAGGCAAACAAAGATGCTTGCAGGGTGTCTGCCGCCAGCCCAGGAAGAAGCTCTGTGACGGGACCGTGCACCCAGCATAGCTGGAGGGTCACATTGAAGCTCGTGCCCCTGAGACTCCTTTATACCGAAAAGCAAGGCTGCCGGCTCTTTCTCTACAGGACTTGCACTCTGAAGCTTTTTTCCCTGGGTTTCTGGTGAGCACCCCTCATTTTCTCACTCAAGGCCCCTGGGGACCCAGGGAAATTTTACCCAAACTCTGGGAGCCATTAGGCTAGGTGGGGCTGGGGCTGGCACCTGGTCCTTGGCAAGGAAGGGAAGCAGGCCAGAAGGCGACCTTTCCCCAAATGCGCCCTGCCTGCCTGCCTCTGCCACTCCTCGGAAACTGAAGAAGAAAGATGCTTTAGGGGCAGCTCATGTTTTAAATGAGACTCAAATCTTCTTCCTGGCTATGGTCCATTTCTCCCAACTGAGACTCTCCAGATTGGCATTAAACAGGAAAGCAAGAGAATACTTCACAAAAAAATGTCAGAGAGAACATAAAGCCTCAGCATTGGCCAGAGCCCCTTCTGGGCTGGCGGGGCTGCTTCTGGAAGCTCTGGGGAACCTGATCTTCAGGGCTCGGCCAGAGGAGAGGCCTGGGCCCGGCATGAGCAAAAGGGAGCTGTGGTGCTGCTCCCAGAGGCCAGAGCTGGGGTGGCACTGAGGCTCTCCCTGTAGCAAGCCTGGGGGGAGGACACAGTCTGGCCCAAGGGGGGCCACGTGACTGTAGCTACAGCAGGCAGAGGCCAACCCAGCCCGGTCCCCAGCCCAGACTTGACACCAGGCCCACACTTGGAACTATGTGACGTTGTCAACCTTCTACGCCAAATCCTACGCGTACTCTGCCAGCCTAACTACTGTGGGGACAGGAACCAACAAGGTGGACCAAGAAGCAGGGCCTGCTGTGCCCAGGAAAGAGGGAGAACACGGCACGGGATGCAACTCCTCTTTGTCCCTCATGGGGGCAGCCACCATGGCGCCAAGCCTGGCCCAAAAGCCACAAGCCAGGTCCCGCTAATCTGAAGAAACAGCAGTGTTTCTTGGCAGGCCCTGCACTCTAATCCCCTCACATAAAGTGACCCGGGGACAAGGCACTTCAGCAGCTCTGGCTGACAAATGGGTGTTGAGGCTGCTTGTTACTTCACTGATCTGCTTTTGAGGGAAATTTCTACCAAACAGATACATTATCTGGAAAGCAGCACAACTGAGTGAAGCTGATTTACTTTGGCCAGCCCTGGAAGGACCTGAGAGGAGGGGACTCAGACCTTGGGTGGTTGGGGTATGAAATCAACAGAAAGCATAAGCTTTCCTAAACCCGGCTTTCATCGCCTCGTTTGCCTGACCAAGTGCCTACAAGGGCTCTCTATTGCTAAGGGATCAGAGCTAAGCACCTGCACCCTCTGTTGGCTGCAAATCCCCTCGTTCTTAATTTCCCACATTAACAAGAGGCCAACCAAAGTCTGAGGCTGCCAACCTTTGTTTGTCTTAAGCTATTTAACCTTCTGTGTCTCAGTTTCTTCTTCTCTGAAATGGGGATAATAGAAGAACCCACCTCATGGGATCTAAGGGAAGATTAGATGAGACAAAGCATATAAAGCACTACACATAGGAAGTGCCCGTGAAACGGTGGTGGCTGGTCTTACGACACCAGCAGCAGCCGTGTCCTGTATAAAGGCTCTGTGAAGTGACGCTCCGTTTTCTATATCGGAGCAACCAAAAGGACAGAAAGTAGCACTGCACTATAGCCAGTCTAAGTCTGTCGGTAAATTCAAACTGGAATGACTGGGGAACGGGTGCACACTGTTAAGGGGATTACCTGAGTAATCCAGACTAGTTAACAGGGAGTCCTGCCCTCACCACCAACACTCCCGCGGCCCATCCCCTCCTTCGACTGAGCCAACCCAGCCTGGGAATTTTTGACGGCACACTCAGAGCAGATCCTGTGGAATGAAGATACTTGCAGGGTGGTTCTGAGTCAAGTGAAGTAACCCCACGTGAGGTGTGCCTTGTAAACTCTGAAGTGCTGGGCAAATGGTGGCGTTTGGCCTTGTCAATTACTCACCGCGGAGCCGGCAGGGCCAGTCCGTCCTCTCTCACCAGGCAGACCACGGGGACCCTGGAACACACACCAGAGCAGCACAAGCATGAGTTGACTCAACAATACTTGGAGCCATCACTTCCACCTGTAGGCCCTTCCCAGACACCTGAGGGGAGGTAGCCTGCATGCACCCAGGAAGCAAAGGTATGGGTGCCTTCCTGACCCATGCAAAACCCACAGGTTTTTCTGCCCAAGCAGAACACACAGATGCTCCCGTTGTTACTGATCTGGAGCCTGGTTACAGGCGTATCTTGCCTCTTACAATAGATGAGCCCCTCGAAATGTTGAGAATAAACAGAATTTTTAAAAATTCAAGCCCACTTAACGTGTGTTAGGGCAATTTCAAGGAAACATTGGTGAAACCTTGAACAAATCATCTATTTAATACACTTTGCTATGTGCTCCTAGTTGGATCAGTCTACAAACTTGAATAAGTACTTTGCATAAAGGAAGCCCTGGTGTTTATGGAGGAGCCCTCTGCAGGGCTGCAGGTGGTGTCTGAAGAGTGTCGGAGGCCCTCCAGGGCTGATGCCATTACTCACCATTGGGCCCGGAGAGCCATTCTCACCGGGAGCACCACTCTCGCCCTAGGAAAAAAATGCACCAGGTCAGTGACGAGGACCCCACTGCCAGCCACAGGAAACCCCCAAGGAAGAGGCTGAAAGCTCTGGTCGTCTCAGCTATCACTGACACCCCCAAACATCAGTTCTGTGAGGGACAACTCCCTGAGCTCGCTTTGTCCATCAGGTGTAGGACTGGGTGTTCCCAACCAAAGCTGTTCTGACTCCTGACTCCACTAAGCTCAGTGGAACCTCCCTGACTGAGAAGAAAGGCTCCCTTTGGTCTCCCTCTACCCCCTCTTATTTCCTGGTCCTTACCTTCACACCTGGAGCACCAGCTTCGCCCTTAGCACCATCCAGGCCTGGGTAACCCTAGGTGACAAGAGAGAACATTCAAGCATACTTCTGGGGAACCCACGTAGGAAGAAATATACACGCCCTCAAATGCTTGTCTCTCCCCGAGGCAGCCCCTTCCTTCCAGTACTTTCACCCACGATACTTACTCTGTGACCTTTGACACCAGGAAGGCCTGGGGTTCCTGGGAAGCCCCGAGCACCCTGCAATCCAAGGAGGAGATGTCAGGACACACAGTGGAAGAACCAGGTAAAGGCTGCCCTGAGTTGCTAGACAGCTTTTGCAGCCAATTCCCCGAGGTCGCCAGGGAGCAGTTGAGGAGCCCAGCACTTGGACAGCTCTTTTAGTAAATCCCAGAATCCCCCTCACTGTGTCTCACCCCATCTTAGCAAAGTGGGTAGAAATGACAACTGCCCTGCCTCACCCCCTCCCCACTGTATGCCTGTGCTAGGGTCATAAATGTGATCACCAGCATGCAGGCGCGATATATGCGGAGACTGTTGGAATTTCCTTTTAGAAGTAAATAGACTGAAGTGGAGGAGCTGGGTGTGAGGCTGGAAAAGGTGGGGCTTTACCTGAGGGCCAGGAGGGCCTCTTTCACCAGATTTTCCAGGCTTTCCAGCTTCACCCTGCAAAAGAGAGATGTACCTCAGCTTCCTCAGGAGACACGTTATTATCCTTGGCACACTCTGGAACAGCACCTCTTCTCTCAGTCCTCCGTGCCTTTGCCCATCTACTTACTCATTCCCCTCACCTCCTTCACATTCTAGACTTCCCTGAATGTCTTCCTTCGGTCACTATGTATTCTTTGGGACAGCTGCATGTTGGGTAGGTTAGCCCCTCTGTCGCCACCAGCCCCCGCCTCCCCCAGAAGGTTCCCTCTCTGCTCTCCTGGACGCTGCTGACTGGGTTCTCTCTCCCTAACCTTGGGAGACTTTGACTGTCTAATTCTATTCATAAGAATAGCTGAAGTGCCAACTTTTGTCTCTTCACTTCGTTTGCATCCTTTGTAGACATCCTGACTCAGGCTGAGCTTTTCCTAACTCATTTACAATTAAGATAACGTTGGGTTGTTGAACGTTTCTTTCTTTGTTTTTTCTTCTCCATATCTTTTCCCCTGGTGTTCTCCCTCTCCCTTCTCTCATGTCTCGATTTCCCTTCTTGGAGCTAATGATGATTTAATTATTTCCCTTCCCAAAGGGTCCACAGCAGTCCCCAGGGCCCTTGCAAGCTAAGTTGCAAGTGGGAATGTAGACAGAGCCTGAGTCTCTGACTGACCAGTCTCGCCCTTTAGGATGCCTCGATCCTGGGGCCACGCCAGTCTCTGCCCCAACACACGTCCTCTCCAGGCCCTTTCACAGAGGTAGCCACTCATGTGACCACCCAGGTATACTCACATCATCACCAGGTTTTCCAGGGGGGCCAGGAGGACCACGGGGACCCATGGGACCCTATAAACAAAATAAGAGCATTTAGGAGATGGTTGGAGGGGGAAGACACTGAATCAGTGGACAAAGCTTTGGGACTGGAGCTTTTGGAAGGTAATTCCCCTCTCAGGAAGAAAGATGAAAAAGCCCCATTTTGTGTGGAGAGAGAGCCAAGGTCCAGAGCAGATCTCAGTGAGAGGCAGCAGACAGGACAGGCCAGCGGTGGCCCAGAAGGGGGATGGTGACGACAGAGTTCCTGGTGGTCCTTGGCAAGTTTGGTTCTGTTAGAGTTCCCCCATTGCTAAGAGTGACACCTGCATCTCCTCTGAACCCTCCACTGTGGGAAAACACAGGATCGACTGGGGAGGGAGGGGTGACAGCACCGGGGTCTGACAGGAGCGGTCGGGCCCACACGGGTACTCACAGAGACGCCGGGTTCCCCCGGTTCACCAGGATTGCCTTGAAATCCTTGAGGTCCCTAAAAAGTCAAATGAGGACACAAGGTTGACCCCCACAAACCGACAGACAACATGAAAGCATCTGCACTGCCACCGAGAAGAGAAGACCCAGTACTTACGGGAGCGCCAGCCGGGCCTGGAGGTCCGCGAGGTCCCATGGGGCCCTGGGTTGGAACAGAACAGGAGAAGGTTTACTGGAAAAGCTTCAGCCGCAGCCTCCAGAGTGCCACCTTCTCCGAGTCAGCAGCCCAGACAAAGGACAAGGAGCTATTCTGTGGGCAGGGGGCCTTCAGGAGCTGCTCCCTCTCATTTCCCACTCCCCACGCAACAATCTATTTTTATTTATAGGCTCTATTTGGACAGAGAAGCTGGCCTTGCTTTCTCCTGGACAGCAGCCATGTTTACTAAAGTCTGAGTTTCATTTAGCATGTGCCAAGTCAGAGCTGCAGGGCTGAGATTTCCTGCTGGAAGTCTTGTGGATGCTGGAGAACAGTGGCTGCTGTCTGCATTCTTCAGTTCTCCTTCCAAGAGCAATAGCAAGTGACCTTCTAAGAGATCGGCCTATATGCATCTCTCCATCCTCATTCTTCTTACTCACTCCAGTGCATCATTAAAACTGGCATCCATCGCCATTAAAAACCAAATGCTTGGGGCTAACTAAATGAGAGGTTACATAACTGATGGAGAAGAGCTGCTCTAAGCAATTATCGGTAAAGTGAGGTTGTCAGAGTCTCTGGCTCCGCTAAGGGCCACCTCCTGCCATTTTGGCTGCAAGAACTGGTGTCTTTTCTTACCATTGGTCCTTGCATGACTCCCATCTGGGCGCCACCAGCCTTCTCATCAAATCCTCCGGCCATCTGGGCAGCAAAATTCTGCAAATAAACCCAGCAATATTAGGAGCTTGAGAGGCCCTCGGTTTTTCCTACTTGGCTGGGTAAGCTATATCTGGTTAGAGAAAAACTCTATTTAGATAAATTCTAATGGTTGGAGATTAACCTAGCATTGACCAGAATTACCAATGATTCCTGGAAAATCATTTTGGAAATGTGTTCTTAGATGACAATGGCATAATCAATTTCCTGGAAGACGAAGTGTTATTTGAAGGAGTATCAGTTACTTGCATCTCATTTTTATAAAATTATTATTTTTAATTCAAACTATTAAATACATTATTTGACATACATCGAGGAACATAACTAAAACTTCACTTTTAAAGGTGGATTTTTTTTTTTTCGCCCAGCAAAAGACTAAAATCAACAGTCTTGAAATATTTTAGCAGGGGATGTCGTAGGCGTCTGTGAGTTTAAAGCTTAAAAATGTAAAATAAAGCAAACATCAAAATGGCAAACCTGCAAAACCTGGGCAATAATATAATTTGTTGATTGGTTTGATTCCAAAAACAACTTTAGCCACACACCTTCACTCAGTGGGGTTCTTTCATGAGAATGAATAGTTGCTTGGAATGTATTTGGCAAGGACCAAGAATAAATGTCTTCCAAGGACAGTGGTCACTCTTCTTCCAGGGAACTACAAGTGCCCAGTCATCCAACCTCCCAAACCCCACACCCACCCCAAGAATCGACCACACAGTACAGATGCCAGGGAGCCAGGTAACTGAAGACTTTCTTTGCAGAAACCCAGCGAGTGGAAAAAGTCAACCCTTAGTGCCATAGCCTCACGCCTAATATGTGATTCCACTGAATTATAGGCCTGGGGGAGAAGCTCATGGTCAGGCTGTGTACACACTGCTGGCAGCCCTGGGAGCCAGCCAGGTAAGTGTGAGTAGCAATTTGGAAGCCACATTTCTGCAGGGACAGCCTGAAGAAAGGGGATGTAAGGATACTTACTCCACCAAGGCCAGGGGGACCAGGGGGGCCAGGAGGGCCAGGGGGGCCGGGATTTCCAGGGGTTCCAGGCTCTCCATCTCTGCCACGAGGTCCAGGAGCACCCTTGGCAGAAAGAAGCAAAGGCACCGATGTGAAGCAGTGTTTATGAGAGAACCGTCTGTCCATAGGCTGCTCGTGAGGCATGGTCAGGTATGTTGGGGGGCCTTAGAGGACGGGGGAGGGGTCCACAAGGATGAAACAGTATTGTTTCTCTACTCACTTTTTCACCTTTGTCACCACGATCACCTCTGGGTCCTTGTTCACCTGCAGGCCCCTGAAGGCGAAGAAATATTGAGAGGACAGCAAGGCCAGGGGCCTGCAGATCAGTAACTCAAGGCAGAGGTGAAGGAAAGGCTTTCTCCCTTTCTTACCTGAGGCCCAGGTGGTCCTTTGGGTCCTACAATCTGTGTGAGAGAGAGAGAAAAACCCACAGGGTGGCACGTTAGAGAAGACCACAAGGAAACGACCCAATTAGAGCAGTAGAAGCAACACAGTGTGAGAATAATTTTTACTTACATCCTTGATGTCTCCAGGTTCTCCTTTCTGTCCCTGAAATTTGACACATTCTCAGGATTGAGCTGAGCAAGCCCACCAAGCCCCAAGCACAAAATCCTGCCCAGCAGCCCCTGCATCAAGGTGCCCTCTGAAACACACCTCTGCTGACATCTAAAAAATGACAGGCTGAATGAGCATAGCATTGCTTCTGAAGAAAACTATAAAGGCAAAAGCAAAAGCAAAAAAGAAAAAACCCTCACCTTTGGTCCTGGATGCCCTGTAAGTGGGAAAAAATAGAGAAGGAGAATGTAAGATTTGTGAGATGGAGAAATACAAGTTCTTGTTACTCTAACACTCTTTAAGGAATCAAACACAACCAAGGAAGGAGGCAGCGTCCTGTTCCTCTACTAAACCCTCTGTTGGGGTGTTAGAGTCACAGGAGTCCTGGGGTTGCTGAGGTCCCATGAGGAAGATGCCCCAGACTTTGTTATTCAAAAAGCAGTCAGCATGCAAAAGAGGGGAGCAGGGGCAGTAAGAAGAGCTCAAGATCTAATCAGCTGCCAGAGAAGAAAGCACCAGAAGCTGGCAGAACTATCAGTCTCCTGTTTTCCCCAAAGGATATAGGAAGCCCTTCCCGCAGCCCAAGCCCTCCCAGAGGAAGAGTTAGATAGTTAAAAAGGTCTTACATTCAAGCTGGGTCTCCTTGAAGCAAGCACAAAAAAAACAGCAGGGCACAGGAGTTATAAAGGGCATTGCAGCCAGTGCCACCCCCAATCAGTAACCCCTTGCCCTTTGTAGCAGCAACAGTAAAGGCAACCAACACTTCACTCACAGAGGGCCACCCCTCAGAAATGATCTGGGAACCTGGAATAAAAGCAGTTTCCCCAAGCAGTTTCCCAGTGTTGATGAAGTGTTCAGGAAAGGCAACTTCTCCCTTCCCTTTCAACTTTTTCTCTACTTAAGCAGGAAGAGAACGGTGAGAGCCACATGAGGCCTAGACATGGGTCCCCACCCACACCGCAGGCAAGTGTTTGAATGCTGGGGTGGTTCACCTGCACACATGTCAACCACCAGCTGGGTTCTAGCTGGGAGTTAATAACTGCCCACCAGAGTGCAGGCACAGGGAGCTCTGTCCCAGCCCCAGCCCCACCCTTCACCACCAGCACTCTCAGAGCCCAGCTCTTCCTTCTCCTATCAGCGTGCTTCTTAACTGGCAGTCAACTCCAAGAGAGGTAGAAACAAAAGAAAACTGCCACCTATGTTCTCCATCTCAACGAGGGAGCCTGCCCTCTGTCTCCCAGTAGCCAGCAGAAGTTTCTTCTCACTGAAGACCGTATAGCTAGAGGTCGTCTAAGGAGAAGACCAGGTGTGGGTCATGGAGTCAGAATTAATCTGTGGTTTGGCCAGATGGAACGTTTGATCTCCATTGTGGCTCTAGTAATTTTCAGGGATGATTCCAGAGAGGACACTTTGTGGATGCACATCTGTCCTTGCATGTATCTGGATAGCACATATTTTGGAGGTGTTAGGTGAGGAAGGACCCCCCCACACACACCCCTAGTGGCTCAGGCTCACTCAGTTTCAACCTGCAAGCAAGAAGTGACCTTTCCTTTCAGCCTCAGCTGCTGGGGTCCCATGGATGACCAGCACCTCTGCTTCACAGAGATGAGCAGCATCCATGGGAGGGCATTTGCTGCACCTGCAAGTAATTTATTTATGTGGAACAGGAAATAAATAAATTACGACCACTGGCAGTGGCGAGGTCAGTTGAGCAGATGGGGCAGCATTCTCCGAAGGGGGTCTCGGGGCTGAGGCAGTCTTTCATGTCTTCACAGATTATGTCGTCGCAGAGGACAGTCCCAGTGTCACAGACACAGATCCGGCAGGGCTCGGGCTTCCACACATCCTTATCATTATACCTCTGCCCGTCCTGCACACAGCTGTCAGCCTTCTCTGCACCAAGGGTGGAGCAGGGGAAGCAGAGAGCAAAGGGAAGGAGGGGGTGGGAGCCAGAAGAGAAAAAGAGAAAGAGGTTGCAGTCAACTTGACATAATTCAAATGCTGAAAAATGTGGACTCGGGCCACCCAAACATAGAGAACTCGAATATTATTTTTCTAAGACATCATTCATTTTACCATGTATTCAACAAATATCTGTGCGCCTTGCACTATGCTATCACCAATGACAATCCTGACGCAGCGTTGAAGTCCAGGCGTGGGGGTGGGTTGGTGGGACGACTGTACTATATTCACTTCATGCATCTAACATTGGGGAGACCTGGTGATATATGGGGGCAGGGGCAAGTTAGAGGGAGCAGAAGATGAGACCCTGAATGGGAACTCAGGGACTATAAAAATAGAGGAGAGGGAAAAACAGAGAAACCCCCCAGCACAGGAACAGAGGCCTTTTTTTCCTGCCTTCTTCCAGGAATCATGGGATTTGCTAAATACAACTGACAGCTAAAATTCAGAAGGCATGTAGAAAATTCCACCCACAAAATTTAGAGTCTATAAATAGCCAGGTTCCAACAGTAGATATGGGGAGGGAGAGGGGTAGCTGAAAGGATGAACTATTAGAATTAGAACCTCGTCCCATTCTTTAAACCATATTAGGATCAGGGCGAACTGGGGGTGAAGAGGGGGAGGGGGGCCCATTCAAACAACACATTCGGGACCCAAGCAGGCTAATAAAATGCCTTGGGAGGCAAGCAGAGCCAGAGGACCCTCATGTATCCCTGAGGGTGCTGATATCCCTGGAGAGATCCTGCGTCCACCTGAATACAATACCCCAATTGCTTGGCAGGGGGCTCTGAATGCAGAGCCAGGGCTAGGATTAGCCGTCCAGGCCAGACCTTCACCCAGAACGCAGATCAAGCACGGCAGGGACTAGTGCCTTCCACAAGGGCCCTGCCGCCTGGAATCCACCCTGCAAATGAAACCTGTGCTGACAAGAGCGCTCTGGAGAGCGCCAAGATCTGAAGAGCCCGCACCACATGGTAGGGAGCGCCCAGCGCTGTTTTTCTCATCAAAATCCCCAAAGCAATGGCAACTGCAGGAGATGAATAATAGGAAAGAGCCACAAACCAAGTGGGCGGAGACAGAACCGGGCCTGCCTCCTGCTCTTTAAGGAGACTGAAAATCTAAAGATAAACCTTTTTTTGTTGTTGTTTCTTTTCCACTAGAAGAAATCCACTTATCCTTTAGTCAAGACAATCACGGGTGGCGGGGGTAGATCCCGGGATCTCAGGGAATATGCTGAAGCCTCTGGGACACACCCACCGCTAAAATTGCTGGCGCTGTATAAAGCCCGCAGCCGGGAAGGGGATGGAGTAGAGGCCAATGGTCTCGCGTTCGGACTAAGGAAGAGCCCACCCTCACCCAAGAGGGCCCAGGATGGAAAGAGAGGGAAATGCAGGGAGAGGGGGGTGCACCCCGAACGCGGATCGGATTTCGCTTGGCAAGGCAGCCAGGATGCGCGGGCGTAGGGGCGGGACCAGGCGGCGCTGCGTGTGAGAGCCGCTGGGTGACTCTGTGGCTGCGGCTCTGGACATGGCTCGCCCTCAGACACTGGGAGGGTGAAAAGTGGGATTAAATGACTGCCCCAGAAAGGAGCCAGCAGCGTAACCAGATCCCCTAGGTGTGGACGGAGGAGCCCAACACCACCAGAATTGCTGTTCCAAACCGCTGCAGATAGCATCCCGGCGCGCCCGATCGGGTTCCGCTCATTACCGCAGCGCTGTATAAGTGATTCTTTGTAGCAGGCCAATTAAAAAGTTACCTCTTTCGGGGAACTGTTTCGTTCCGCCGCCGCTTTGCTCAGGGCTGGAGCCCAGGAGGTGGCGGCGGGCGGGCACAGGGGGGCATTGTGAGAGAGGGGGTCGGGGAATCCGGGGGAACCCACTGGACCTCGCCTCTCATGAATGGGGCTTTTCTCGAGCGCACACAGAGCGCGATTCACAGGTCTCCGCAAGGAACCAGTTTAAATAAATACGGGCAGCGTTTCAGCTCCATCTGGAAGCCATCGCTGCCAATCTCCCAACGCAAACAAGCCTCACAAAGGAGGATTGAGGTCTCTCCCCCGAGCCGAGGGGCACTTTCGGAGGCGAAGGCTGTGAAATGCAGATGTGGGTCAAAGACGTCGCCGCCAATAAGTGTCTCAAACTCGTGGAAAGATGGGGAGGAGGGGCGTGCCCGAGCTCCAGGTTTCTGACATTCCTGACGTCCAAGCGGACTGCGTCTTTTCCCACGTCACATTTTTGGGTCCGCTGGCCCGGGGGAGGGGGTTATGGAGCTGGGATGCGCCAGGGCGCAAAATCAGCCGCTGGGATGCACTCTCTCTGGGGAGGAGGAGAAGCGCCTGGAAGAGCTGGGCCCAAGGAACTGTGGAATTCACTCCCTCCTGGGAAAGCGGCGACAGTGAGAGGGCTCTAGCCACTTAAGTGAGACCCTCTAATACCAGATGGAGAATTTAGGAATTATTTTAGTCACTTAGCTAATTCCATTACGCACGAAAAGCAGAGGTCAATCAAGAAGACAGCTCTGTGGGTGTGTACATGCAGATTTAGGACAAAAATATAGTCAGGTGGAGCCCTGGCCACTTATAGACACACCGTATTTCAACAGGTGCCCCGGAGCGCGCCGCCAACTGGCGCACGACGTGACTACCCGGCCAGGATCTCCTGCCCTGGACTCCTTGCGGCTGCGCCGCGGGGCTCCACTCCTGCCCCTGCCCGGGTCAGCCGCTCTAAGGACCGAAGGTCCTCCCCAGCCCGCAGCCTTCCAAACCATCTCTGGAGACAGCTTGGTGGCAGGCGAGACAGCATAGAGCCTCGTAGACAGAGGGACTTTGATTTCTTCCTCCCCTCCCCCCCAAAAAAAAGTTTTCCCTGCGATTGATTTACAATCTGTAACATACAAAGACAGGGCTGGAATCCCAGCCTTCGGAAACGTGCCCAAACACGTGGAAAAAAATCTCTCTACCTAATACACTTTCCAGGCTTCGTTTGTTCTGAATATAATCCCAGACAGTGGGACATTACCAAAGGAACGATGCGGTCCGAACGGACTTTGGACCAGATTGTAAAACTGCCATCTCTAACTATATTCGTTTGAAATCGTTATAGCAATTGACCAGTCGTGCCCCTCTCCCCTGCTACACACACACACACACACACACACACACACACACACACACACACACACACACGGCCTGCAGCCTGGCTCGGTGAGTTCCAGAAACTTAGAAAAGTAACTCATTGTAGTACCTCGGGGATTTAGGGGGGAAAACCGCGGGAAGGGGGCGCTATTTTCCGGGGCGTTTGAAAAGCAAGGTCTGGTTGGAATGTTATCGCCTTTCAGATGGCCTCCCCTTCGGGAAGTTTCAGGGGGAAAGCCGAGATGCGAACGAGGGCTGCACCTTGCTCCAGGGCCAGCCGGGAGGGGGAGGGAACCGCGAGAGGCACTGGGATCTCAGAGCGCCCCTCCGAAGCCTTTCTTTGTGGCCTCGGATTTCAGCCCACCAGTTTCAGAGCATCTCCTTTGTCTAACTCCCTTTTGAACGCCCCAGCCACCAACCCCTGGACTCGACTGCGAAGTCTGCCCCTTGGCGCTTGCTGGCTCCTTCGCTGGTGCTCTTTCTCTCCTACTTCTAAGAACGACGGGCCACGACCTGTTTTGCTGAGCTCCGAGTGCTTCAGTGAGGCAAGTTGTGTGCGTGTGCGCTTACTTATCAAAGCTGGTGTAAAAGACAGCGCTTAAATCTGTGTGCAAACCTCTCCAATTCTATACTTTGCACACTTAATATTCCTACGCAGCGTAGGGACCAGCAAACGCCTCCAACTGCCGCCCGCACGGAGGACGCTTGGACAGAGGTTGCAGAACTCCGCTGGATGAGCTCCTGCGCATCCTGCGCCCAAGTGTCGGCGCGCTATGATCCGAGGAGCCTCTCTAACCAGGACCGGCGGGCTCCAGAGCGGCAGAGGGCCGAGGAGAAGGATGCGGAGGGACGGCACGGAAGGGTGGCAAGCAGGATTGGTGGGCGACTTACGGACATCCTGGCCGTGACACCGAAGGACAGTGGCGACGAGCAGCGTCAGCAGCACCAGCGTCTGGGGAGCCCCGAAGCGGATCATGGCTCACCGCGGGGCCTGGCGGAGCCGGGCCCGAGCGGAGCGCAGCGAGGCGGCAGGAGCACGGCGTGGGTCCGGGTCTCTACCGTGCCCTCATGCAGCAGGCCCGTGGAGCAGGAGGAGGAGGCAGGAGACCCGGCAGCCCAGCAGCGCTCTGCGTCTTCTCCCCGCCGCAGCGCCCGTTATATGCGCCCGGCCCCACTCGAGGCTGGTGAACTGGCCCAAACCGCGGGCCGCCCCTGGCCCCCCACGGGGCTGTAACCTGAGACCCCGCCCCCGGAGCCCGCCCAGGCCCAGCCAGAGCCCGCACCTGCCTGGGCCGGACTCCCCTCACTGCGAGCCGGGCTTCCCGCCCCCCAGCTCTAGTGAGCCGAGTGGTCTGATCGGGCGGGGCACAGAAACGGCCCCTGTCCTCCCCCCACCCGGGGTTGCAGCGCTGGCCCCTCTGACCACAGGCGGGAAGGGGGGCCTCCGGCCCCTCCCCTCGGAGTTCTGCCCGGATTGGAGGGGCGGGGGGTGTTTGCACAGGCACAGGCCGCGAGCCCTAGACCCGGACGGAAAAGACTTGGGAGGGAGGAGGGAAATGCTGTAGAAGGGAGCAGCGGGGGAGGGAGAGGGGCACCGCACTGGGACCTTGGGCAGCGGGGGTGGGGTGGGATAGGGCGCAGGGGGAGCCTGTGAAGGTATCTGGAGTCCTAAATCTTGGAGACTGACAAGCAGGGACAGGTTTGGGGGCCCTTTCCCGGGGTACCTGGCCCCCGAGCTCCCACCTGGAAATTCAGAACGGTAGTCCCCCCAACCCCTCCCCCATCCAACTATGCGACGAAAGAGCCTCCTCTGGAGCCTGGGCAGACGTTGGCGGGAGCCGATCGCCAGGAAAAGGGCCGGTGTGTTACAGCACAGAGGGAGACCTGTGTGAAGGGGGGAGGGGAGCGGGGGCAGGTCCTCGGAAGGGGGCTCGAGGAGCCAGAGAGGACGGAGGGAGCCGAGACTAAACCGTGCACGCTGCCGAGGTGGGAGACCGTCTAGTTACAGGCTCAGACGTGGTGTCTGCTCTTCCTGGCCGAGCTCCGGGAGTCCCGGGGGGGAGTGGGCGCTGCCGGCTGGGGTTGAGCAGCTCTGGCCAGAGACGGTTGGTCACTGCTGCAGCCCTGTCCAGGGAGAGAGGAGGCCGCTCCAGCTGGACAGAGTTCTCTGAGCCAGGGCAGAAGCCAGAATTTCCTAGTTGGCCCCCTGGCCCTCTGCTTCCCACCTCGCCTCACCTTCCCCGGTGAGCGCCCTCTGGCACCTTGCCCAAATTCTGCCTTCTTCCCAGGGCTCAGCTGTGCTCTTCGCTTGGCTCTTGGTGCCTCCTTTGATACCAGATAAAAAAAGCCCCCAAACGGACTTCTTCCTCTTTCTGTCCCTGAGGATTGATAGCTTTCTGTCCCTGAGGATTGTAAAGTTCCCCCCAAAGAACTTTAGGTAAATGCAAACTTGCACGAAACTCAGAATTGGGGTCTGACTTAACCAGAACTCCCCTCTCCCGCAGTGGAGTTTCTGCAGCACTTTCCTCCTGGAACTGAGGGCACTTAGAAGAAGCTGCTTCTACCACCCTGGCCTCAGGCTTCCACAGGGGGTTCCGGGCTTCCCCCTGCCCCATGATTTGAAGTCTCTTGAGTTCCAAGTGTGCAGAACTTCTCTAAAAGTGTGCTGGCTGGAAAAGGAAAGCACTTTTATTATTTATAGAAAAGCCAACACATTTTATCCAGGCTGGAGAGAGGTGGGTGAGGGATTAAACCAGTGGTTCCAGCTTTTCCTCTCCTGCCATGGGCCTTCCTTGGCTCTTTTCCCATCTTTCTGTTCAAGGCTTTGCACTGAGCTCCGACACTCTCACCAGCTCCAGCGTCTGCCAAGAGAAAGCTGGTCTCACAGCCACAATGTCCCATGCCCTCCTTGGGGCCTTGGGTCCTATCTTCTCTACTTAGAAGGTAGAATGACCAAATTCCACACATTTCTCAAGACCTTCTAGGTTTAAACCTCTCGTAAAAGTGTGCCCTGATATCTCTAGAATGCAGTGTCTCTCTGCCTCTCTGCATCCTTCTGGCATTTATAGCCTATATCCACAGTTACACTCTAAGCTACATACTTTTGTGTGTAGTTCTCACTCCCCCCGCCCCCTTGTATTCATAGGTCTTACCAATGAGCTTGGAAGCTCCTTGGAGACAAGAACAGTGCCTAGCACAATTTTAGCACATAGAAAGATTCAGCTAAATCCCTGTGGACTAATGCATTTAGATGCAAAATATGATTTATGATAGAAGCAGCTACAAAGCTAGACATTCTTACAATTGACCTCAAATACAAGTGGCTATAAAAGTTCAACTAGAAAAAGAAAAGAGCTTTGGTGAAAATACTAAGATACATGAAAAAATTGAAGCCTAGTTTAAAGTGATGAAGTTCAGTAAGCAGCAAAGTAATACATATGTGTATTGCTAAGTTGCTCTTGATTTCATCCTCTAACTCTGTGGTTCATCTTTGCCAGCGAACTGTATCTACATATAAGAACTCTGGATTTTTCTACTAATCATGGTTCATCTGTGGATACAAAGTTTAGTTCTCCACTCCCTGTAGGTGGAGCGGAAGGAGGAGTTTTTTTCATCACAGATGAGAATTGACAAAAGCAAAATAAAAGTTAAATTGACAAAACCAAAATAAACTATGCAGATTATTTAAATTATAAAGTCAACTAAACGCCAATATTAATATTTTACCCATCCATGAATCCAAACAACTACAATTTAGAAACCTCTTATTTGTGACTCTGACAGGAATTGAATCTATATGTATAAGGAAAAAAATCACTGATTTTGAGATTATTTATCTAGCAATATCACTATCTAGAACATAGCCAAGAAATTGAAAAGAAGGGGAAATAAACCTGAGAGCCAGGATAGCAACAGCACTCAGAATTCTGAGCAGCCAGAGTTTACACTATGTACTGAATCTCATGCATTTTGTGCATCAAAGAGTCCCTCTTATTCTGTGTCTATTCATTCATACTTTAGATATTGTACTAACAGGTAGTGTCACCTGACCTCACCATTTAGATACAGAAAAAGAGAGGTAAGATAGGAGAGCAATTGCTGGATAAAAATACTGTAAGAAGAGCAAGAAGGGATGATGAGAGAGGAGACAGAAAAGTAAGCTATGTTGACAATGAATAAGAAACATGGTAGCCGAGGGCTAACAGGACAGGATCAATAGCTCTGTAGTCTCAATTGTTCCAGGGAGTTTCCTTATCCTGGTTCATAGCATCTGCTGTAGTCCCCAGGGTTTATAACGAACTTAAAGGTCCAATGAAATGTTACTTAAATGTAATATGGTGGCTTCGAGGAGACAGGGAAATATGATGCTTTAGAAAGGTCTCCATTAAACATAAGGAAAATAAATGTCCATTCGCTTAATGTGAAATATCTTATATCCTAGCAGGGTTAGACAGATGAGGAAGTACTGCAGTTTCTAAAAACTGTAGAACTGGAATCAGAGCTGCTGTTTTCGCTCCTAGGTGGAAGAAGGACATCCGTGGCTGAGGATGGCGGTCCCACCTTGGTCATGCGCTTGCCCTTTTAAGTACAGCAAGCCTAGCAGTATGCAGAAATAACAGACACAATCAGCATATCCACCCCAAGGAGACCAGCTCCGTGAGACAAATGGATTAAACCAGTCATTTTGTGTTGTAGAGACAAAATAACTGTTTCACTCTTTTTCTCTCTTTTATGGGGATATTAAATTTAGACTCATGTAAACACAGCCTTATTGGGAAAGACATTTGTAGGTGGACGGTAAAGAAAAGCTCTCTTTCTCTCCCTTGACACAAATCCCATGTTAAAATAGTGATAAAACTGAGGAAGGATTCACATTCCAAAGAGGTTAAGCCCACCCCAAATATGGCAGGTGGTGAATGCACACCCTTCACTCAGCCTCCAGCCACACTTCACACAGAAGGCCCCGCTGGAGGAGAGTGGGTCCAGCTCACTCAGTGACATTCCACTTCTGTTGGTTGGGCTTGGGTCAGACATCCTTTCAAGAGGTGTTTATGTTTCGTTTTGGCGTTTGGGGGGCAAAGTAACAGGATCGGGACTGTGCAGGATAGGGTTTCCAGATTTATGGCTTCCATTCCCTTTCATAGGAGCGTAAATATGTTACTCTGTATTCTCAAACACAAACAACATTAAGAAGCCCGGCCAGTCTCCTTGGTATTGCCGCAGCACCATGTGAATTCAGTTGACAACTTGGACTGAACACCCACTCCTATATGAGATGGAGAGACCAAGAGGCTTAAGAGACTATCTTTGAATCTGTAGAGGAAACAAGAAAAAAATGACTGAAAAATGCTGCAGGAAAGGTGCCCTCCTCCCTCTTCAAATACAAACAAACCAACCAATAAAACAGAATGAAAGAACAGTGTTGGGGGGTGGGACGGTGGGGGGCATGGGGGGTGACAGAGCAAGGTGGGGAAGGTTCCTGGGAGAAGTCTCCAAGGGTGGGTGAGGTTTTGAAATGCAGAGGTCTAGTGAGAAGGCAGGATTGTTCCTGTCAGAAAACAAAGAAGGACAGATGAACCAAAAATCATGGCAGGGGCCCAGAACAGTGTGCAGTCAGCCACAGTGGGAATAAGACATGGCACTAAGGATGAAATAGAGGCCAGACACGGAGGACTCCATGAATGCCACCAGGTGTCACTGAGCCATCCTTCTCACTGCTCAGACCTGTCTTTCTCACTGCTCATTTTCCCCTCTTCTACTTATCTCCTACTAGATAGGCCTTCGGGGGAAACAAGAAAGATGTCTGGGTGTTTTTAAGGCTTACTTCTTGAAGAAATGGCTGTACTTTTTATACAGAAATGATTTTTTAAAAATTTTTTTAAAAGACAAAATCCTTTCATGCCAAATCTTGCATTTTCTTTAAGTGCATGGGTTTCTGGCTTCAAGGAACATATGTCTGCCTCTCTCATCAGCTCTTAATGGTTCTGGAGTGAAGGGAAAAACATAAATGCCTCAGTGCAAAGGTGTCTGAGCACTCCCAGCAGAGGTTACATGCATTAGCTGTGGGCACTCAGCAAGCAACAGTATAGCACAGTGGCTCCAAGGACACCATTTAGCGGCCAACAACCTGCCAGACATGGAGAGTGGTGGCTTCTATCTCCCATCTCTCTCCCGCCCTTGAACTCTTTGCACTTACTGTGTATGGCCAGTACTGTGTTGGGTCCTCATTTGTTCATTCATTCATTCATCTATCCCTCAAACATGTAGAGATCCTATTTGAGGCTACTCACATACCTCCTTGAGAACAGGGGCCATAACTTGCCCACTTGAAGTCTCACCATAGAGTCTGTCGAGCACCGTGTTGTCACATAGTAAGTGTTCTAAATTCTTGCTAGGCAGTGTGGTTCATGGACCAGCAGCATTAACCTCTCCACGAGCTTGTTAGAAAAACAGCATCTACTAAATCAGAATTGGCAGTTAAGGTTGGACAAGTGCTGGTCTCAATATTGGTTGATGGATAGTGATGTGTGGCCCTGGCTAACAGGGTGGGGTGGTCTGTGGTTCCAGATGATTGCATCTACAGCCATGGCGAAGAGGGCATCCGAGGTAAGCGTTGGAGGAAAGGAGAAGTTGAGGGAGAGGGATGGACAGAGGGTTGTACAGGGGGCGACAAATGCACAACTTTGAAAAGCCCGCTGCTGGGATGTGAGTGTGTTAACTCTCAAAGGCAAAGGCCGTCTCCTTCTGAAGTAGATAGGCGGTAACTCTTCTCATGTTCCATTTCTCCAATAGGAAAAGAGATCAGTGCTAAGAAGAGACTGACCCATTCTAGAGCTCAGTCCTGAATTCCGTGGCGAGAGTGTCAGGGCGAAGCTGGGAGTGGAGTACAGGCTGATGTCCTACCTCTTTTCCAATAGCCTCTCAGCCCTGCCTCCTGGGGACTCCTGACCCACGAACTCTTCTTCCTGGGTGGGAAGTGCCATGGAAAGCAAGGAGGTAGCTAGACTGGAATGCCTCTGGATCTAGCAGGGTATGTATCCCCTTAGAAAAACCCAGGTACCTGGAAACCAAGATTATTCTGCCCCAGTGGGTGGGGTGGGCCAGCCCTCCAGGAAGTCCCTGAAAAGCTCAAGGGAACATGTGGTCAGCTTCTAGTGGGCTCCTGTGCCAAGAACAACCTTGGGAGGGAGCAGAAGGACAGTGCGTGCCGCCTTTGCCCATTCTGCAAACCCAGTAAGGAAGCTTTGTCTGCCCTGCCCAAGGCACGTATCCAGGGGCAGCCAGGGCACAGCTCTATTCTGTAAGCCCACAGCTGGCGCCAGCCAGAAGGCCAGGTCCCAGGCTGACACCACCCACTGCCCTTGACACCCCTTTCTTTCAGACTCTTGGACTCAAACCCTAAGCGTCCTCACTCTGTCTTCCTTCCTGTCCGCTTCCCCCTCTCACTCCTTGGTTAACATTCCCTCAGCTCTACTGGGTTGAACACCAACTATGCCCCAAGCACTTGCTAGTTGGTGTGAGGATACCACGAAAGATGTACTTGACGTGGATCCCGTCCTCAAGGAGATTACCACCTCAGGAGAGAGAGTCACATAAAAAGCCAAACTGTGAGGTAAACAACTTATCATCCAATACATTGGAATGTGATGTGACGCAGCACAGTGCAGTGACGTATGATGAAACACTGTGCTGGTCTTTACCCAAGAATAGCTCTTCTTGACACAGCCCTGGGCAGTGAAGGCAGCTTGGTCACATCTGTTCCACATTGGTACTGGTAATGGTTAGGGTCTGCAGCGATCTGCCTGCCTCCACCCCCTCCATCTCCAATTCTGAGTGTCTTCCTCTGGCAGCTTAACTAAGGTCCCAGTGAGGCCTTCACAGTGGCTTCGTTACTTGTCATGTAGGACCCTGCCCTGGAATCCCCAGCTGGTTATACAAGGGCTCCATTCTCATGGAAACAAGAGTAAAGGATCCTGCTTGCACCCAGTTTCCTCCTATGCCCATTGAGAGCCTGTCTAGTTTTATCCTAAAAGTGCCTAGAAATGCACAATATGCTTAATGCTTTCCTGGGTAAACATGAAAAGAATGAGGGTTGCCCTTCACCTTGCCCATGTTGGGTGTGGCAACTGCACTTTGCAGCTGCGTCCTCTCGGGCGAGTTACTCAGCTTCTCTGATCATCACTAATAAAATAGGGAATACAGCAATTTGCTCCTGGGGTCATCATGAGGAAAAATGCAGTCACAGAGGAGGAGCCTCAGCAGACGGCTTTACAGAGGATGCTCTGCATCTTTGTAGCAGTATCCTCAGTACTGCCTTCCTGGGGCTGCACCCACATATTTGCCCCACTTACCATACCAGTAAGAAACAATTTCATGTCTCGGTTTTTAATTCATGTGAGTACTGTTAACATTTTTATCTTACCAGTTATGTTTCCATGAGTTTGGATAACAATTGGTAGGATCTGGGTTGATTGATGACTATCCGGGAATTTGAGGTGTAGGGTTGAAGACATTTTAATTGTTTTAAAATCAGTAGCACAAACTCGGCATTCACAAATTTCAACATTACCTGAAAAGGAAACATGGCACTGAGGATATATGGGCCCAATACCGAGCACAACTTTTCCCTCAAAAGGAGAACAGGAACTTGCAAGGTGTTATGCAGAGACTCAGCTCCCGCTCCCTGCACAAGAACGCAGGATGTGGTGAGGCCAAAAAGAAACACCCATGGAGCCATGGATAGGGAGTTCATACCACTACAATCTTGCTGGAGGCTGGGTTGGAGATACAGGAAACAGGCTTCACACGATGTGCAATCCACCCTCCGCTTCTCTGCCAACCAACCAACCAACCAACCAACCAACCAACCAACCAACCAACAAACTAACCAACCTCCTTGCACTTCACGCCTGCTAGCGTAGCCACGGCAGTTGTATCAGTGGCCAATCGCTAACTGGTTACAGCTGGTGGCCATCTGATCACAGCTGATGGCCATCTACTAACCGAGCCGGCACCTTTCCACGTGAGGCCGAGAGCCTGGGAACTGCTCTCCTGGCTCTGTCCCCACACAAGGTTATCATGAAAGCCAGGAAGAAAAGGATAGTGACTGACCTTCTCAGGAGCTATCGGCATCAACAAATAAACAAGTTTGATATAACTGTGAAAAGATCAAGATTTGAGGGGAAACAACATGCCAGCCTTTTCGATTTGGTTTGATGAGAATCTCCAGAGGATCTAACTCAAAACATATGAGGGAGAAGCTGCTCCTCGGGGCAGGATAGCACTAACTTGACATTTCCGAGTCAGGAAGAACAGTTCAAAATGAGTGGGGAAATGCTTGATTGTATCTAAGTGTTTGTCTCTTTAAAGCTTGCTTGGAATTGTGTAACTTTATATTAGGTTGGTGCAAAAGTAATTACGGTTTAAAAAGTTAAAAATAGTTGCAAAAACCGCAATTATTTTTGCACCAACCTAAGAAATTACTTATCCTGATCCTTTGTGACCTTTATACTTAACTGTATTAAAAAAGAGTTCTAGTTTGTCAAGGAAGATATATTCAAATAGATAACTGCATGTGCCAAGTTATTCAGATTGGCCACAGGTAAGACAGAGCCTCCACCTGGTGGCAGAGGGTTGCAATTGCAGGCAAAGCGTCCAGAAACAAGGAGCCTGACGAGTGCTGACTTGGCAAATGCAACCTAACAGCAAAATAATCTCATCTCCTCTTCTAGATGGTCGTAAATACCTAACATTTCACTTGTGAATTTAGTTAATATGGTTTTTTTTTATGAGATTACACCTACTGATGTTTATTAAATGAGAGTCCTTAGCACATGTTAGATTCCTCAATATTAATACCTTGTAAGTGTCCGTCCACTTTGGTGTGTTTTTTGGTCCTTGACATTAAACTAAACGACAATGATTACTTTTGTCTAGCACCGAGTCTCAATGGAGATAACCCTGAATGGTGATAACTCTCAGATAGTTTCCTAGCCTGAGAACTGGTGAGTACCATGATCAGAGCTGGAATAAAGGAAGAGGTAATGAGATTTCAATAAATGTTGGCTGTTGTAAGTTTATGCATTTAGTAAGAGCAAACTGATCACTGCTTTGGTGCCTTGGGCTGCACAGCTTGCAAATGTGTAGGGTGGTGTGTCCAGAGACTCACAAAACGATCTACCGTTCTCTTCTTTACCAGCTTGGAAACATTCCCTGTGATTACAGGGCTAATCGCTTCACCTTTCTTTACTCATGGTGAGTGACTAATTAAAGATGTTGCTTTATTGCTGAAATATGTGTGTGGGGTGGGGGGAGGTTTAGTTATCCCAGAATGAGTGTCTGCAAGGTGAATCCAGAAGTAGGATATGGTGGGTAGGAGTGAGAAGGCAGGAAAAAAGTAATTTCAGTATCATCCTCTCCAGTGAACTTTTTCTTTTAAGATTTTATTGGGGAAGGGGAACAGGACTTTAGTGGGGAACAGTGTGTACTTCCAGGACTTTTCCAAGTCAAGTTGTTGTCCTTTCAAGCTTAGTTGCATGGGGCGCAGCGGGAGTCGAACCGGCAACCTTGTGGTTGAGAGCCCGCACTCCAACCAACTGTGCCATCTGGCCAACCGGGAGCTCTGCTGCAGATCATTGACTTCATTGTAGTTGCGGAGGGTGCAGCTCACTGGCCCACGTGGGAATCGAACCGGCAGCCCCGTTGCCCAGAGCCCTAACCAGCTGAGCCACCCGTATCCCCTCCAGTGAACTTTTAAAGAACTCCTATATTGTGTATTGTACTACAGATGTATATTTAGGTAATATTCTATTTCTTCTCTTGAATAGCTGATACATTCTTGTAAATTTCTTGGGCAAGGAGTCAAAAAACCTAAATTTTACACCTGCCTATGTATCTGACTTGATCAAATTGCTTTATTCTGTGGGCTACAGATGCTTCAGCTGTGAAGTGAGGTAGCTGCATGTGGTTTTGTGATGAGGCCCCAGCTCCAGTTCCTTTTCCTCTATCGCTTTACCCTAATCCTAGCGGAATTTAGTTTTACTGTCAATGACCCATCAACTGAATCTAAATCAACCCCTGTGAAGCTAAGACAAGAGATCAGCAGGCTGAAGGGTCAACTTTCCCTGCCAGTGGGGCTCAGTCACATGGACCCTCCTCTGCCGTTAGGACTCAGCACCTCTCCTCCCAGCTCTACCTGTCTCCTGTCAGTTACTGAATTTTCAAGTTTATTTCATTTTAATTGGTTTTGCTTTTAATTGAATAGATGTATGTGGCTAGTAGCTACGATCCTGGACCACACAGCACATTCTTGCTACTCAAAGTGTGTTCTACAGACCAGCAGCATCACATCACCTGGGAAACTGTTAGAAATACAGAATTTCAGGCCCCACCCCAGGCCCCACTGAATCAGAACCTCCATTTTAACAAGATCCTGAGGTCGTCTGTGTGCACAAGAAGCTCTAGTCTAGGGCAGTGCTTCCCAACTTGACTACATATAAGAATCACTGGCATTCTGGGGAGCTTTTAAAACCCCCAACGCTGTGACTGTACCCCAAATACATTGACACAGAATTTCTGGGAAGGTGGAAGCCAGGCATCAGTGTTTTTTAAGCCCCCAGGTGATTCCAAAGTGCACCCAAGGTTGAGAACGGCTGCCCTCGGGCCCTGTGACCAGCCTGGGTCACACTCTGGGAGAGTCCACGTGAGGACCAGCGACTCACTTCTCAGTCTCCACAGTCACTTGTTGAGCCTGGCTTTCTGGGAAACCAAAGGGAGTTATTCATCCTCAGCAAGTGTGAGAGCTGGCTGGGGCTTATGTTTGTTTCCAATGCCTAAGTGAGATGTTCATTAGTTTTTGACAAAACGCATCCAAATGCCACACCAACAAAAAAATATTCAAAAAAAATATTGAACTGGCCGGATGACTGAAGGCCGGGAAGGACTGATTCACTTCCTCACTCTGGGACCTGGATCACACTGCCATCCCAGAGCAGTCCCATGAAGGGAGCTATTCTTCCCATCCAGGGTGGAGGTGGCTGGTTTTTCCAATGCCACTTGTCTTCAGTTGCTTCTCCCTGTAGCTCAGCCAGTGTCCGAGGGCCACTGGGGCCAAAGCAAAAAGGTGGGTTTTCCTCAAGAGCCAGACTCTCTCATCTTGTTGATCCAAACAGGACCTGAGAAGTCCCAGCCACTTTCTAGTGATGAATGACATTTGTAGAGATGAGTCCTCATCTCTCAGCTGGTACAGGTTCAGAAAAAGCACGTCTAACATCAGGATCTGAGGAAATCAGATCCCATGAGTGGCAAAGCTGTCCTAAGAGATGGAGCTGCAGCCCATGTGGAATGTCGACTTCCAGAGTCTCACTGAGGAATGTCATCCTTGACTTGGGTGAGATGGATATATAAGTGTTTCACTTTGGAAACGGGATCCCCAATTATATGATTATTAGCTCATTTGTCTTGGCATGTTTATAGATTCTTAAGCCTTACATCCATAGTTCTTCTTGTGCATTCCATGCCAAACTTAGAAGACCCAGTCAAGATAAGGACGCCCTCAGGAAAGGTACAAGAGAGTAAGCCATAATGTTTTGTCCATATAGGGCAAGGGAGGAGCAAGGGCCAGCTCTGGGAGTGTCCCAGGACAGCCATACCAAGTGCCTTTGCTGCTCTCCCCTCCACGTTCATATCCACTTGCAGGTTACCCAGAATCCTGCAGACGTCCAGATAGCCTTAGAAAGCTCCGTTAGCCAGCAGGCCCCTGGGCCACAAAGCCACCTCTGAGTCAGTCTGTCTCTGTGTTCCGGCCATACATACACCCATTTTCAGGGAAGAATCAAGAAAGAGACAGAGGGAAGATTGTCTCCCCTCCATGGCTGCGTAGGTGAGGCTGTGCCCAGTGGAAACAGAAAAAGCTGTACAATGGTATTATCTCCTCCAGATGTCTCAACTCAACTGCTGTCCCACTGCTTCAATAAAGACTCCCTGTCACCCACCTGCACTGTTGTCTGGGCTGTACAATTAGCAGTTCGCAAAATGCTCCCTAATTCTTCAGTGGCACTTGATTAACATGGCATAGCATTAGGGCCCTGCAGGCTACTTGGAGGTCCAACGGTCCAATCCTCTTGACTTAGAGATGGGGAAATGAGGCCTAGGGAGAAGAGCTGTGAGCCACATTGGAGCCTAGAGCGAGAAAGCATCAGTAATACTGATCCCATCTTTATTTAAAATTTGGATATATTGTTCATCATGGATTTTTTTGCATTAATTTTAGTTTTTATAATATTGCTATAAGATACTCTTTATCTTGATTCCTGAGTGTTTTGGTGCCTCTTAAAGTTTGTACCCAAGGCGAGTGCCTTGCTTGCCTCACTCGAGGCCTGGCCCTGGCAGGTTAGGGTAGAGGCTAGCCCATGGTGATACTAGTTTTGACCAGAGGCAAAAGCAGAACTTGGATCTTCCAACTATGTCATCTTCCTTCTTCTCTTTCAGCTTTAAGTGCAAGTCCCGTTTTTCCAAATAAGGGGAGAGCTCCAAATAAGGAGGGCTGAACATTCTAGAATAACAATATCCATACATGATTATTGCCCAGCCAGAGAAGCAATATTCAAAAATTTAAGATACCACAAAATAATTCCCTACATAAGGGATTGCTGTTGATGATAATATCAAAATGTCAATACTGCAGTGAGATAACAAAAGATGTAGAAACGCATGCCAAAATGAGAGACAGCCCAGCCCTCTCTCACCTGCATTACTTTGGAAGCAAGGAGGACCCTTTTATCCCTCCCAAATTCTGGCATAGGTTCTTCCAAAGAGTTTTGTTTCTTTGATCAAGCTTCACCACACTGTGTTTCTTTTACTCACCTGCGCTCGTGGCATGGAATACAGCCTTAAGTGCAAAGTGGGTGAGCAATATTTATCAAATGAGCATAAGGTTCACTCTTCTTTCTGGCTGCAGGACAAGGCATCCACTGTATGGATGCAACAGGCCCTTTTTGATGGACGTTCAATTGCTTCTTCTTATTCTGTCTCTTCCTCCCACCCCAATCTCTCTTTTTCTCCCTTCCCCCACCCCCAGTCTTTTGGCTGGTGATAAGTCCTTTCTTTTTTTTCTCTAGGGTTCTCCATTGCAGAGTCACATAATGCACAGTTTTCTGAGAGAGAGTGCATGTTCCTTACCCAGAATCAGTGTTGCTTGTGATTCATATTCTGGTATCTATGGGATCAATCATGCCTCACTCAAAGGAAAGGCTTGAAAACCCAGACTTATAGAAATCATGATTTGGTGGTGAGCTTTTATAGGCAACTCATTCCCTAAAACTCTGTGAGCATGGCTGCTAGGAGAGCCCAGGAAGGAGAAGGAAGGAGAAGTACATGGTGAGGCACTGCCCTTTCCATGAACCAAGTTAGGTCATCTTCACGTCGGCTACAAAGAGAGGAAAGGACATGTGGTCTTCCTCCTCTTCTTCTATTGTGTCAGTCCCCTCTCCCCCTTTTCTCTCTCTTTTTTCTTGTTTTAAAGAAAAATTATAACTTTAACATTATTTTAAATAGATGATACATTCACGATTCTAAATTCCAAAGGTACAGAAAGTGAAGTCTCCCTCCCATCCACCTATGTTCTCTTCCAGAGGGAACCAACATACGAGTAACTAGGTACCCTTCCAGAAACATTCCAAGCACAGCCAAGCAACTGTGTATGAAATCTCCCTCTCCCATTACAAATGGTAAAAATGATCCCTCCCCTCACTTAGCACAAACGGTAATATACTCCACACACTGGTCTACGAGGGATTTCATGTTTTGTATCTTGGAGAAGATTCCACATCGACGCATTAAAAACATCCGTGCTGAGTGGCCGGATGGCTCAGTTGGTTAGAGCCTCGCTCTTAACAACAGGGTTGCAGGTTCAATTCCCTCATGGGATGGTGGGCTGCGCCCCCGGCAACTAAGATTGAAAACGGTGACTGGACTTGGAGCTGAGCTGCGCCCTCCACAACTAGATTGAAGGACAACGACTTGGAGCTGATGGGTCCTGGAGGAACACACTGTTCCCCAATATCCCCCCCCTAAAAAAAAGTCCCTGTTATTTCAATGGCTGCTTAGTATTCCATTGTATGGATATACCATAATTTATTTAACTGGTTTCCTTTTGATGGGCATTTAGCCTATTTCTTTGCTGAAATAATGCCGCAATAATGTTTGTATATATGTCATTTTGCCCATGCATATGTTTATCTGTAGGATAACTTCCTGGAAGCAGAATTGCTGGCTCAAAATTGATGTGTGTTAAAAATTTTGGCATATATTGCTATTTCCCTTTCCTCATTGTGAATGCCATTCCCACCAGCAATGTACGAGAATGCGTGTTTAACCAGGCCTTTGCCAACCACTATTGTCATGGTTTACAAAGGAGAAATTACAGCCACTCCCCATATGCAATTAATCCTCTGTTCTTTGTCAATCTGAAAAGTGAAAAATGGTGTCTCAGTGTGTTTTTAATTTGTATTTCTCTTATTAAATAATAATGAGTTTTGTTTTGTTTTCTAGGAATTCTTTGTTCATACGCTGTGTCCACTTTTTCTGTTGTATTTTTGTATTTTGTGCTGTATTTGATTTGCATACGCTCTTTGTACAGAGCGTTAGACCTGTCTATGATAAGAGTTGCAAGTACTTCTTCATGGTTTGACATTTTGTCTTTTGACTTTGCCTATGGGGATGCCATGCAAAAAACCTTTTTTTTTTTTTTTTTTGGTTAAATTTAAAAGGTTAAAAACCTTTTTATGGTTAAATTTACCATTATTTTATTTTGTAGTTTCTGGTTTCATTCACAGACTTTAAAAAAAAATCTCATGGTTTCTTTGAGTCCTTTTAGGGTTTAATATTTGCATTTAAACCATGTGTAATTTATCTCATTTTGAGGTGTGAGGTAGGAATCTGAACTTTACTTTTTTCCCCTTGAGTGTCTACCCAGTTCAGTTGTTTCAGGACATTTATTGAGAAGTTTATCTTTCCTCACTGGTTGAAATGCCATCTTTATTTATTATGTAGTAAATTCCAGAGTTTGTGCCGATCTCAGCTCTTCTTCTGGTGTCTGTCCCCTTGGCCAACATACCCACGCACTAGCACCTCACTCTCTCTTCTTCCTTACGTGCCACTTGGACTTGGCTACCGGTCACTGGGTTTGCAGACCCTGGAGTGGGGCAAGGCAGGGGTGGATAGCGAAAGGGTTGGATCCTAACGTCAGAAAAATTACAAGCTCTCTCCAAAGAACCCCACATCTAAAATGGCTTTGCTCCCATAACTCCTCTCAAAAGAAAAACAAAAAGAGAACAAAGAAGTTTGTTTCCTCATTTAAAAATCTGACTATTTGTTTGTGCAGCCCAGAGGGAACCCCCTTTCCTCCGTGCACTCTGCTGATCTCTCTCTGGTGCCTTCTCTTCCACTGTCGTGAGGCCAGGAGGCCTGGGAGCAGCTTTGATCACCGAGTTGTTTCCCTCACAGGCTCCCTAAGCCCCAAGCCCAGTACTTGATGGTCCAGTGTAAATTGAGCTGGTCCTTATCTTAAAGACATTACAACAGACCCTAAACAAACACATTAACAGCCGCTAAGAGACCTAACTAAAGCGGCCAATAAATAAACCTTCAGGAGAGATTATGCAGAAGAGTTCTCCTCCCCTGGGGCGGCCCCTCAGTTTTTGCTCCCTCAGCACCGGCCCATCTCCCTCCGCCCCGCCCACCCCCCGCCCCCCCCACTGGACTGGAAACGCCTGGAAGGCAGCTGCACTGCCTCTGGCTTCTTTCGCCTTTCCCTGCAATAACCTAGCATGGTCCCCGTGCGCTCAATAAATAGCTATTGCAAATAAAATAAGAAAATAAATCTCCTTAAATGGAAACAGCTAATAGCGCCCAGCTATCAAAAGGAATGTTTTCCTTTGATGGTAAAAACTATCCTATATTCCAGAGGTTTTAAATGTAAGGTCTTTGGATGCACTTCAGATGTTTCCTGAACCCCTGCAATGATTTTCCAAATTTACACGTAGGTTTGGGGGAAGCATTTTTTCTAAGGGATGGGGAGGAGGGTTCTTGGTGTTCATCAGAATCCAATATTATTTTTTTTAAAAAATCTATGGATAAAATAATTTGATGTTTGGAATTTGCTTTTAAACATTCCAGTCAGAGGGCAGGGAGTGAGTGGAATAGGTGTAGTTATAGACGAAATAAGATTGGCCAAGAGTTGATCATTGTTAAAGCTATTAGGTGCTTGGAGTTTATTAAGTTATTCTCTCATGGAAGGAAGGAAGGAAAGAAGGAAGGAAGGAAGGAAGGAAGGAAGGAAGGAAGGAAGGAAGGAAGGAAGGAAGGAAGGAAGGAAAAAAAGAAGGAAGGAAGGAAAGAAGGAAGGAAGGAAAGAAGGAAGGAAAGAAGGGAGGGAGGGAAATCCTTGCTACAGACCACAGTGAAAGATCCAGACAGCCCACAGTGAGTAGCTGCCATCTCACAGCGCTAGTCTCTAGCTCTACAGGAAATACTTCCGCCCAGTGGTTTCCCTGATTAGTGTTTGGAAGCCTGAAAATTGTTGTGGGTGCAGAAGCATGTCGCATTCACTCTTACCCACACCGTCTCTCCCCAGCATCACCCAAAGAGAGGGACTAGACTTCCTGAGACCATCTCCATCCTCTGCTGGGCCTCCTACATCCCCACCACGCGCTTCGTGGGGGCAAGGAGCTGGTCACCTGAGGCCCTTGGCTCTCCACCCCCACTCCAGGCGGATGGAGCCTGGTGGCCTGAGCGAGCTTGTGCAGAAGGGGGCTGCGACTGCACCGTTTGGATGTGCTTGGAGTAGAAAATTCACCAATTCCAAGCTCTGCTCCCAAAGCAAACCTCCTCAGCCCAGGTGGCAGCAGCCCTCTCCTCCCCTCTGACGAGCTCCACCGGGCCAAGCGGGAGGCTTCAAAAACCAGCTTGTGTTTGGGTTATGAAAGCACCAAGGTTTGCAATGTTTGCCCAGAAGAGAAGGAGCATATTTTCTCCCTTCCAAATGCAAACTCGAAAGATGCTCCACAAGTTTTCCTTCAGACTTTCCGCAGGAAACATAAACAAGGAAGAAAAATGACTTTAGGTGCTAAGACCTGAAGTGGAATTTCAATCCTGAAGGACTTGCTTGTAACAAGCGCCCTCTGTCCTTCAGTGAAGCCACCAAGAGCCTGGGTCCACATTTCTTTCCCCTGAGCAGCCTTCACAGATGAGGCAAAGGGAGGACCTGGACCAATTCTCGAGCCTGATTCCCAGCCAGGGCTTTGCCCCCATCCAAAGAATGGCCAGTGTTTTGGTTCATCAGCTGTTGAGATTCCTTAGCTAATGTTTTATCTTTCTATCTTTTATCTTAGCGTAGAACAAACCTGGGTGCTCCCATCCCAGAGGTCCACAGTACTGGGAGGCAGACGCTAAATCAGAGCGTGGAGCGTGGACATGGCATCCCGTGGGTCCTGAGGTCTATAATCGGCCAGCCTCTCTGCTATCGTCTCCATTTCTGGTCTCTGCCCTCAGGGGCTTTATAATATGCATACAAACACAAAATATGAGCGGTCGTAGACAGTGTTTGAGGGTATACATCCAGTGTTTGAGGGTACATGGATACACATCAGTCAATCCAGGGATCTGAATAATCTCAGTTGGACCTTCTTCTGCACAAGGATCAGAGTACCTCCTGTTCATGGCTTATACCTAGAAAGTGGCTGCTTCCGTGTTGGGAATTTTTGAAAATTATATATTTGCAGATCAAATGGGGCCTACAAAAGCTGTAGACCCAAGAAATAAAGGGGTGAAGTCAGTGTGGCCAGTTCTAGCAGGGCTAATACAGCATGCCAATTGCTTCGTTACGAGTGATGCATTGAGCGTTTACTAGGGCCATAGGTGAGATGCTTCAAGGCCACCATTTCTGTCTCTTGACATCTGAGAACCTTTCTTCTTGAGATGTTTTCCTCTCCTGTAACAGTCTAGCTTTGGATAGACCCAACAAGGCCATTGAGCACTTACAATTGAAAAAAAAGTATTATCAGTTCATATAGCCCAGTGCTCAGTCAACTAAACAAAGCAAGGGACACCACTGGAAGGTGCTTGTGAGAAGTTCATGCTTCCAACTGGAACTTGGCTTTGAGATACCAAATTCAGAGAAAGACCCCAGGAACCATTTCTTTGTTGGCTGAAGTTTATTTGAAGTTTATTTAGCCAGAGCCAATAATACAAATGGCATTCGATGGCTAAGCATCGAGGTTTCTAAGCATTAACCGGTTCCCTCACAGACACATTCACTGCGCTGCACACCGGCATGTGGCGTTCGTTAGTGGTGCCAGTTCTGACAGGGGGCCTGGGAGGAGGTATTTCCCCAGCCATGTTTCAGAGGAGAGGCACTGGCTGAGGTTGGCTCTGAGAGGAGACGTGGAGGAGGGAAGGGGCGGAGGTGAGCTAAGAAGGGCAAGGGAGAGGGATGGAGTAAAAGTTATCAAGGTGTGGACAGCTCAGAGCATGGGCTTTGAGGTCACGGAGCTCTGGGCCCAAAGGGCTAGCCAGCTAGGCTCTGCCACCTAACAGCAGTGCAAGGTGTGCTTCCGTGTGTCCTGACATGTAAAAGTGGCCCAATACTAGCACCTGCCTTATAAAGTGGCTGTGAGGATTTGTGTGACAAAACGTAGAAAGGCTTTGGTACAATCCTGACTCACAGTCAGCGCTCAGCCAATGAAAGCTATTCTAATTATGGCAGAAAGAAAGAACAAGGGGCAAGTCAAGGCTGGGGAGAGCAGACACCATGGGAGGGGTGCAGAGGCCTGACGCAGCAGACAGCAGCCCCTCGGTCAGCCCCATCCCAGTTGCCTGGGACAACACATCTCTCAGCGCAGAGAGACGGCTCCGATGTTCATTAAGAAACCACCCATAAAAGTTATTGGGAACTTCACCTTTGCAGCACTGTCTCTGCACACTGCCTAGCTGCCTGGCTTGCAACAAGGCTTTATTCACTTCCCCAGGCAGCTCCCTCGGCTGCCCCCAGTCTCTCAGTCCCACACCCATTAGCTACCCCCTCTGGGCCGAGTTTACAGAGGCCCCCCAATGCCTGGCCTCCTCCTCTCGCCTGGCTCTGAGTGCTGACTTGCTTTTTCCAAATGTGAAATCTTGAAATGAGGTCACTTCGACTGGAGGAGCCAGGGGAGGGTCACCAATATTTCCTAAGTGCAGACGTCCCTGGGGTGATTTTCAGTGGAATATGGATAAATGCTTTTTATTTTAATAGTTATATACTTATTTTTGTCATTGGAGGTAGAATGTGCATACGTGCATTGGAGATGGAATATCAATCCCATGATACAGAGTTTTCGGTTAAAGTTGACTTGAATAAAGCGAAAGAGAAGGAGACAGCTGATCTAAGGAAACCATGAAATCAATAGTAGGCTAGGTGACCCTCAGATCGGACCAAGAGATCTGGGAACACTGCACACTTGATCTCAACCCTCACCTAAATCTTCTTGGACATGGCAAATGGATGGACACAGTTTTGATCTAAACAGTGTGGCCCTGCCCTGGGCTGGTCAGAGAAAGGGACTTCTCCGTGTCCAAAAAGCTCCAGTGAAGCTCCCTCAGTTGTGGTTCTCTGTCCCCTGCGGCCGGTCTGCACCTGGCCCAATTTGCTGTCCTCAAGTATCACTCTCATCATGTCTCACTCAAACTGATCAAAAGCCCTCTGTAACTCCTCACTGCCTTTAGGATAGAGGCCAGCTCCCCTGCTGGGCACTCGAGGCCCTTCTCAATCCATTTTTCCCATCACTGCCCCAGGCCCAGTGGGCTCACTGCCCAGACATCTGGTCTCCCCTCTGCTCACACTGCTCTGCTGAAGTAAACCACCTACCCACCTCCAACCTGTCCTGCTTCTTCTCAGCCTCCTTACAGGCTCCCAAACCTCCTCCTCCCTGCAGGTGGGACCGCTAATACAGCACAAGACTCAAGGTCAGGCTTCGAGTTCTGATTCTAGCACTAGTACTTGCTAGCTGTGTGTCCTTGAGCCAATTAACCTCTCTGTTACCCACCTGCCTCATCTGTAACGAGCAACATCTACCTCCTCCCAGGTTTGTTGGGAGACTTGAATGAGATGATATTCTTGGCTTAGCACCAGATACAGAGTAACAAGTAAAGTGTGGTGACTGCGCCTTCCTCGAACGTGTTTACTTCTTGCTAAGAGCAGCCTTTGGCACTTGTTTTCCAGGGAATGGGTGTATGATAAACATTTGTTGATTGATTGTGGCTCTCCTGTGACGTATTTCCTATATACTTCTCTTGATCAAAGTTTCCACGGAGCCTGAGGGCAGCGTCCCCTTTCCTGGGTCTAAAGGCCCTTTGCAGCCTTGAAGAGCATCTGTTCCTGGGCCACCTCACGTGAAGTCTTCTCTTCTCTGGGCTGAGTTATCTTTGGTCTCCAGGGCTCTTTGTGGAGCTGCCTCTTCTTCCTTCATGTTTGGCCTAAAGGCTAGACTTCCCAGGAGCCAGCACAGGAAGCTTTCCCAGAGCAGATGGGTGAAGACAGGACGGTGCCAGACACACACAGCCCATCTTCTCTGAATCCCATCTGCACAGACAAACTAGAGAGAGGCCACGACACAGCCCAAGCCGGGGGCTCATCGTGAAGCCCTGTGCTAGGAGCACCCTCCGACATAGAGGCCCCGCTCCTTGGTCCCGGCCCGATAGCCCTTGCTCAGGTTGGCTACAGAGACAGCCTCAGGGCCTTGGGGTAGGACAGATTCTCCAATGACCAGCCTGTGGCCACCCTGGAGCAGGCCCGAAGCTACCTTCCCTGCCCCACCCAGCCCTCGGCCTTTTCTGAAAGAAATGTTGTGTTTCTTTGGCTTTCCCCTCTGCCCCATCCCCTTCCTCCCACAGAGCCCGGGTCCCCAGGCTGCAGTCCAGCAGTCCCCCTGTGAGCAGACTCCAGGGACGCACGGCTTTGTTAGAAAACCTCATTAGCAGAGACAGAAAGGCGGATGCAGCTCAGAGCAGCATTCCAGGTGTCAGCTGAGTGGGGCGACAGGAGGAAAAGGCCATTAAACCATATTGAGGTCAGCCTCTGGTAGAATGAAAATAATACATTGTGACCTGGGAGAGGGGTGGGAAGTGAACTGGGGAGTTCAAAGGGGATGCCCGGGGCTCAAGCTGGGAGGGGGAGGCCCTGGGACCTGAAAGGGCTGCCAGGGTTTCTTGCCTGATCCTGAGAGTCCCAGAGGTGAAGTCTGACCAGCCTCCATCATGTGAATTCCTGGAGGTTGGAGGCTCAGCACATGCAGGCACTCAACAAATGTTTGATGAATGAATGAATACTTAGCCTATTCCCAGGGAGGAAGGCCAGCAACAGCTTAGATTTCCTAAGTACTCATTATGCGTCAGGCGCTGTGCTAAGCACTGCCTATCTATAACGCCACGCCACTCGCCACTCGGTATTATTAGCTCCATTTGAAAGATAAGGAAGTGTAGATTCCAAAATGTGTTGTTCGAGGCTCCTCTGGTCCTTCCCGAGCTCACTAGCACTCCACCTACTGATACTTGGAACTTCTGAACCACAGACACATTCCTTCCTTCCACGATTTAGTCATAAAAAAGCTGAATGAGGATTGGGACTGAGGCAACAGTTGAAACTCACTCCTCCTGCAGGGTAATTAGTGTGAATGGCTGGAATCTGGAATTCTGGCCTGAGGGGGGAGGGGCTGTCCCGTGGAGGGACAGGCTCTGCTAAGGGAGGCAGAGGACAGTGCCTCCTGTGTGGAAGCCTGCCCTGCTGCTAGTGAGCTCTGTTTGCCTGTGCTGGGCAGGGACACACAGGGACCGTGTATTTTTGTCATGCCCAACGGGAATGTGTGTGATTTATGAAGTCTCTTTAACCTGAGGCTCCCTCATAAAGGCGCTTTGAGGAGACGACAAGGAACCTGGTTATGACAGACCTTCCTTTCTGGGGACCTGCCTGCCCTCAAGGATTAGGAACCGTGTGCCCCACCCTAGGTCTGGACTGGTGGGGCTCAGGGAGCCCAGGAGAACTGCACGCGGATGTGTTCCTTGTTCTCTATCCCTGCTCAGGCTGCTTGCCCTCTGCATCCTCTTAGCAGAAACCTGCCAGGAGAGATCTCAGAGCCATTGATCCCATTGCGTCCAAGGCCCAGGCTTCCCATGGAGAAGTCAGCACCTCACCGAGCCCAGGTTTTCTTCTCTGCCAAATGGGGATAACAATACCTGCCTCAAAGTTTTTGTAGTAACCATCTGAGCTCCCCACCGCTGGAAAGCCCTCTTTGTTCTCTACTCTCTGGCACCTAACACAGGGTCCATAGCAGTGGATGCAAAACTGCAATTTGTCCAACTGAATTCTACCAGATTCAATGATGGGAATAAGTGAGATGTGTTTGAAAGCTCTTGTAGACATTTAGAATATTTGAGTTAAATCTGAATTTGAATCTGACTCTCCCCTACAGATGCAGGACCTGAGACCCTGGCCCAGATTATGTGATGGGGTCCCAGGTTTCCACCTCTCTTCTCTCAACCCTCTTGGGGCCAGCCTGGGGCCAGCCGAAGAGGACCTTTGTCTGTCTCCCTCCTAGGCGCCCCTCCCCCAGCCCAGACCTCCCGGCCTCTGGCCTCTCCCCATCCAGGCAGCAGCCCCTGCTGCCCCTCTGGGGCGGTGGGCGTCCCTGTGTCGGCACAGCCAGGCTGGGCCCCTCTCCAGGGAAGGGGTTGAGGGGTGTGAAGGACTGGTGTGTGTGACTTTGTTTATTTTCTCTGAAGGATCCTGCCTGAGCCCTGCTATAAAAATAACCTGCCTGGAAACCTCATCTCTGAAGGGGAGAAAGAAGCTTTTGTATCCAGAGAAGTGGTTCTAACGGCCTCCCTGTACCTTTACCTCAGCCCTAAGCATCAGGGAGGAGCTGGCTATGGTGATGAGGGGCCAGGGCCCAAGTGAGAGGGGTGTGGGGTGGCTGCCAACGGAGGGCAGTGGGGGGAGGGGGAGGGGAGGAGGTGGAGAGGGGGGGAGGGGCAGGCGGCAGCACTGCTGAAGCATCTGCCTGCCTGTTTGACCCAGGAAGTTCTGAAGGAGGAACCGAGGGAGAGAAAGAAGAAATCAAGAAGCGATAAAAGCCAACGGAGATACACTGGATGTCAAGAGAGACACAAAGGGGTCAGCAGACAGGAAAATCAAGTCCAACAGAGAGAAGCGACATGGGGAGGAGGCTGAAGTCAAAGGAGAAAGAAGAGAGAGGTTCCTCCACAGTGATGCGGAGCTCCAGGGATGGGACACAGACTGCGGCCATGTTTTCAGATGTCGCTAAGGATTTGTTCTCGTTCCTGGGATCCCCACTGGCCCCCGCCCCCCCAAACCCCTCCCCGCCACCCCTCCAACTCAGGCTGAGCTCTGCATGAAGACATAGGCCTGATTCAGGTTTCTCAAGGTATCCCTTCCCAAGAGTCAGGTCCAAAGGTAAGAAGCGAATCTGCAGGAGTGAAAGAAAACTGGCATTGGATTCAGGAAGCCTGGATTCGTCCCGGTTCTCCCCCTTTTGAGCTGGGTGGTCTTGTACAAACTATTTAAAGTCTTCCAGCCTGGTTCTCTTACGCGTAAACTAGAAATAATTAGCCTCACCACCCCCACTTCCCAAGGCCACTGGGCAGATCCATGGACGGGTATCCAAGTGGACTCTCGAAGTTGTACAGTGCCAGAGAGGAGACCCACTCGGACACATTTCTCCAGACACTGGCAATAGGCCGGTGTTGACCTAACATTCATCAGAGCCTTAGTCTGTCCTGAAAGCTGCAGGAGAGGTTCTTTCTGTTGTAGTAAGAGGGTCAAAGGGAAGACCACAGCATCAGCCATTTGGAGGAGAATAGGGTCCAGTGTTCCCCATGTAAGTGAAGTCCTTTGCTGTCAGATGTCTCCCATAGTTTTTCATCACCAAAACTTGGGATTGATTCACATATAAGAGGCTGAAAGGACACATGCTGTTGAAGACACCCTTGAAACTTTTGTCTAGGAGGGAAGATTTCTCTCTCCTAGATAATTTATGGGGCCAGCAGAAGCTGACATATTATCTCCCCCTGGGGCTTGGAACTGGTGTTGAGTGACACAGATCAAAGAGGAGAATGGAGCTGGGGTCCACGATGCCTTTTCTTTCTTTTTTTAAGGAGGGCGCAGCTCACAGTGGCCCATATGGGGATAGAACAGGCAACCTTGATGTTATTAGCACCACACTCTAACCAGCTGAGTTAACTGGTCACCCCTCCCCCACCCCCCACGATGCTTTAAAGCAACTTCTGGAGGCAGGAATTAAAATATGGAGAGACTATAAAGGAAGCTGTACTATTGGAACAGAGAGCCAGGTAGCACAGCTGTCTACCGAAGCTAGGGAACTACAGGAGCCATAATCCAAAGCAAGCTGTTGGCACTACAGAGTCTAAAGTGTTCCCAGTGGCCCGAGGCTGAACAGAGGCCCAAGAGAGAAAGAAACAGGGAGTGGGGCTGCAGCAACGCGGCTGCTGTGAAATAGAAAGGAGCAGGCTTGGTGATGCCATGGGGACTGTACCCCAAACCAGTCCTCAGCGCTGCATTTGAATATGGATTCATGGTATGTGCTCAGGATACTAACTACGTACAATAATAGTTACTAAAAAATGGTTAACACTTATTGTGAGTCAGGCACTGCTCCAAACACTTTGCATGCATTATTGCATTTAGCCCTTACAAATGTCTTCTGTAGAGGACCTGTGGTGGCCTCCCCCAGCATCCATCACCCCCCACCCCCACCATGTGGCAGACTTGCAGTTGGTTGGGTTGGCCTCAGTCCCAGTTCCAAGGGTAGACCCTGATAGATCTGGGCCAGTCAGGGTGATCTCATCATTTGTGCCAAAGGAAGCTCTTCAGGCGGGTCCAAACACAGTATAGGGCAGAACTTGATTTAATGATAAGAGAAGAAAAGACCTCTCTTTCCTTTTTGTGTGAGACTGTGATATATGCAGGTATGAGGCCTGGAACTGCTGGCAGCCATCCTAGGATCATAGGTGAGTCACACTGGGGACCAACCGTCATGTCAGGAAGGCGAAGCAAAAGAGAATCCCAGCAAACAAGCTGAGGCCCTGATCAAACTATTCCTGAGAACGTCATGATCTGAGGATTTTCAGTTATGTGAATTAATAAAGTCCATTACTGTTTAAGATAGTTGAGTTGGATTTTGTTTGTTTGGGAACTTGCAACTAAAAGTAAGCAGAATATGAGGCCCAGGGAAGTTAAGTAACTTGTCCAAAGTCAAGTAGTATACAGAATAAGTAAAAATGCTGGGATTCAAATGAAGCCAATATGAAAATCTGGAGCTTGTGCTCGTACAAGAGCATCAGCAAAACCAGTATTGATGTATACTGACTGTACACCAGCTCTATGCTTAATCACTTCTCCTATTGTCTCACTGCATCCTTACACAAACCTTTGGAGATGGAAACTGCTAGTATCGTTATTTTTACAGATGAGGGCACTAAGGCTTAAACAGTTTGAGTAACCTGCTCACTGTCACATAGCTCTTAAGCAATGGAGTGCAATTTGAATCCAGGTGTCTGTGATCAGGATGCTGGTCGTTCTATCCAATCTGGTGGAGAATGACCCAGGACGGTCTGCTCCACTCCCTTTGAAAATTAATTGATTTCAGTTGCTCTATACAGGTTGGTCCTATTTCTCCATGGAGATTGCACAAATAGGTAAGCATTCAAGGGAGGCAGGAAGTCAACTTTTGTTCAATATTAGGAAGAGAGTTCCTATTCTTCCAGCAATGGGGTGGGCTGCCTACGGCAGGCTGAATGCTCCATGGCTGAGAGGCCAGCAGCACACCAGGAGACAACTGGTGCCTGCATGAGGCAGATGCTGGCTCAAAGGAAAGGTCATGTTCTGTGCTCCTGAAAGCCTTTCCCTCCTTGGGCCTCAGTGTCCCCATCTGTGCAGCGGTTGGGGCAGGACTAGGTGAGGACTGAGGTCTCTTCCAGCTCCAACATTCTTGAATTCTGGAATTCCCGGAGGCAGTCCTCCAGGCCCCAGGGTCTGGCTGAGAGAACAGAGACGCCGCTGTTTGGCCAGCTTGGTAGAACAGTGGAGCGTATTGAGCTCAAAGTTCCCTGAAACAGAAACAGCCAAACGGTGCACGCAGGGAAGATAAATTCATCTGTGGGTCTGGTAAGAGTAGCTGAAAAAAATGCAGTGCTGGAGGGCTGTCCAAGGAGAGCCAATTTTCAACTAATAGGCTGGGACTGTGCCCAAATGATAGAAAGAATACAATGGCCCACATTCTACCCCAGTCAGAAGTACGACGGTGAGCTTAGAGATGACAGTCCCCATCGACACCATGTGGACCAAGAAGCCCTACCTGGCTGGGCCCCTACAGTGGGTTCCACTTCCCCTGGAGAGCTGTGCTTGTAATTAGCCAAGGAAGTCCTTCTTGGAAATTTGCCTTGAATTAAACTTAAACCGTTGTTGTTCATGTAAACCAAAGGTGTTTATTTCAACTATCTTGAGACCACCCTCACAAAGTTGTGAGGCCAGAATTAGACTGAGGGAGCCTGGGGTTTCCTTCCCTGGATATCTTTGGGTTGGACTAGAGGCCAAGAGGTGGATAAGATGCCATCATAAAGCTTCTGGTGGTCTCTCCAGGATGTTCCCTCCACCCTTTGCTCTAAAGATGATTAATGTTGGGGTGGACAGGTGGCTCAGTTGGTTAGAGCGCGGGCTCTGGGCAACAGGGCTGCCGGTTCGATTCCCACATGGGCCAGTGAGCTGCGTCCTCCACAACTAGAATGAAGTCAATGAGCTGCAGCTGAGCTCCCGGGTGGCCAGATGGCTCAGTTGGTTGGAGTGCGGGCTCTCAACCACAAGGTTGCCAGTTGGATTCCCGCAGGGGATGGTGGGCAGCACCCGCTTCAACTAAGATTGAACACAGCACTTTGAGCTGAGCTGCCGCTGAGCTCCCGGATGGCTCAATTGGTTGGAGCCAGTCCTCTCAACCACAAGATTGCCGGTTCGACTCCCGCAAGGGATGGTGGGCTGCGCCCCCTGCAACTAACAACGGCGACTGCACCTGGAGCTGAGCTGCGCCCTCCACAACTAAGACTGATAGGACAACAACGTGACTTGGATGGAGCTGATGAGAGTCCTGGGAAAAACACACCTGTACCCCAATAAAAAGTCCTGGAAATATACACTGTTCCCCAATAAAGTCTTGTACCCCTTCCCCAATAATAAAAAAATGTAAATTGTATAACCTGTTAAAAACAGCAGTGTGTTGATTCATTGGAAACATTAAGTGTAACCTGCTGAACAGATAGGTGTAGCCTAAAAAAAAAAAAAGATGATTAATGATGATATAGTAACTATTTTCAATGTACTTTACATCTGCAATTCCATTTGACCTTTATTACAATCCACTGAAGTAGACAGATGGATAATATTATACCCATCATAGAGAGGAGCAAATGGAGGTTCAGAGAGGGTAAGACTAAGGTCCCTCAGGTAGCAAATGATGACTCTGGGGTTGAACCTGAACCCCTTGGCCCCAAATCCTATGCCCTTTTTCTATGGCACACTGCCATCCCTCCACTCCCATTTTTGGGTCCAGGGAGGGCTGACTTTTCCAGGGTAGAAAGATGCCTGTGTTGGAGCAGGAGGTTGCTCCATGAGTCAAGCAGGAGGAACGAAGCCTGTCTGGGAATTGCTTCCTGCTTGCCCTTGAGAGAAAAGGGGGGCAAGGAAACAAGGTCACAGAAATGGAGGCTCCGGCAGAACTCTAAGTCATATTCTTCCTGGGCTTGGGAAATGCAACAATGACTGCCATCCCTACCCTCAGGAAGGAAGTAGGGCCCAAATCCAGAAGGGCAAAGGCAGAAAGAGTAAGAAGGATGGAGTCTTAGGAGTGTCCATCAAGGGGACTAGGGAAGGAGTTGGAGATTCCCTGATTCTCCCACTCCCTAGTAGAGTTGACCCAACCCCATTCTCCAGAACTCCTGAGGGCTAGGCTTCTTCCTGCTTTCTCTGTTCCCTTCTAGACTCTAGTCTGGGGACAAAGGGGCTGGGATCAAGTTCAGGGGTATCCATCAATAATCCATCTGGCGTGGTTTCCCATCTTCCCTGCTCCTCTTGATCCCACAGAGGCTGACGAGGGCAATAGCAAGAATTATGGGAAGAAGAGGATAGGGGATCAGTATCAACAAGTGGTTGGGAGAATTCTGAGCCCTAAGAGCAAATCAATAAGAATTTGCAAAACTCTTTCAATATAAAAATAAACAGCAAATAACTCTTTGATTCTCTGCCAGAATCAAAGAAGTAAAATGTGTTTGATTGTCTGGGAGTGGCCAGAACACAGCCCTTCCACTCTGCTTCTCTCTGACAGTCCCTCCTGCCCACCCCGTCTCTCTAGCTGTCCTGCCCCTGGTCCCTGAGCCACCCCTCCCCTTAGGGACCCTATGGTATGATGAGGGCTGTCTGTTCTCTGGGTGAACAAAGTGTGGGAAGGACTAGAGATCCCTGCATGTGGTTGGAGTAGCCGAAGTTCCCTGAGGATGGAGATGGAGGACGATGGGGTGGAGAATACCTTGTAGAAGTCAGAGCAGTGAACAAACACACCTTTGAGGCGGGCGTCGGAGAAAGTTCTGAAGAGCCTTTGGCCCAGCTGCCCTCATACTCCCAACGACTCATGTAGACTGCTGGCTCTGGCTCCTTCTCCCAGAAGGGGATTCCTTATGCAGCTTTGTGCCCCAAATTCTGCAGTGTGGTGTCTAATTCATCTGAAACGTCACCAGGGAGGGAGCCATCCCCTCTGTGTCCTCTCATAAAGTAAAGACTTTGGAGTCAGGCAGACCTCCTTTCACTTAGTTTCTATCACTTACTGGTCAAGTGATCCTGAGCAACTGACAATCTCCCTGAGTCTCAGTTTCCTCATCAGTAAAATGGGAATAATGGTATTATTCTCTTCATTGGTTGCTTACACAATGTCCAGCACATAGTAAACACTCAATAGACACCAGTATCATGGTTATTATTCCTAATATCCACTCCATCCTCCATTCTCTCTTGCTCCTTGACCCCTGCTGGGCTTGACCCTCCAACCTGACCCCATTCTGACCTCATCCCAGCAAACGAGTCCATCAGATGAGAGAGCCTTGGCTGAGCCTGAGCCAGGCTCTTCATGGAGGTGATGAGGTGTGCAGTTCCCCAAACAGGGGGTAAAGGAGTGGGGGTCCTAGGGGAGAACTTCAGGCACTAGGTGCAGTGGGAGGTTGACATTGACCTTATATGATTCAGTAGACTTACAGTGGCCACATTTGCATCACTTATAAAGCACTTGACTCATATAGAGTCCTGGAGTGTCTAAGAAGTTCACTGGTTCTTAAGCTTTGAGGGAGTTCAAGGGACCTATGGGAAGCTGGCTAAACCTATGGAACCTCTTCCCAGCAAAAAGTAGAATTCTACATTTTTGCATATAACTTTAGTAGGGTTATCTATGGGCCTCAGATTTATCCATACTCATCTCACAGGTCAAAGACTGAAGCCCAGGGGGGTTAAATAACTTGTCTGAAGACCAACAGCTTGCAGGGAGCATAGCTGTGACTTGAACCCAGAGTTTAATAGTCATCTCCCTTCCTCCACTGGAAGGAAATGCCTCCGTCCTGTTCTTTGGCTGAGATTGTGTTTATCTTCCCTCCCAGGCAGGCGCTGGGAGGCTTTGCAAGCCCATTGCAGTTTCCCTGGGGTCCCAAGGAGGTTGTTCAAGGGTTAACTCAGGTGCGTCCAAGGTTGGGTAGAAGGGATTGAGAAAGGCAAAGCCAGAGCCTAGGTTAAGAGCCAAGAGGCCCCTGCACATGGTGGTGAAGGGTTAACAGAGCTCGAGTGTGGCTTTGTGTGTGTGTGTGCTCGAGAGCAAGTTTGCATGTGCGAAAACGCACGTCTCTCACTTGTGCGTGTTGGAGCTACAGGACCAAGACTGCAGGCCAGCCTGGGAGAGAGGTGCCACAGTGTCCTCGTATGAATGGGGCTCTGTCTTCAAGGCTGTGTGAGGCTCTGTGTGCACAGGTCCCATTAACTTGCCCTCAGCCACATGTGGAAAAGGGAGGAGAAGCACAGAGAAGCCCAAACCACTCCAAGTCCTTCTGATTTGAGAATGAAGTAGAAGACACAGAAGAAATTATACAGACCGAAACTCATATGTGAATAGAGTTCACACACACACCCCCTGTACCACGTATTAGCCTTGTCATCTCAATCCTATTGTCAACCTCCTGTCACTCATCTGGGTACTTTTGGGGAAGAGTCTTCAGCTAGTGTCCTAAAACAGATTCTAGAGAGCGAACCCCATTTGCATTAGTGGCTGTCTCAGTTTTACATTCTGTGTGTCTGTCTTCTCCTTGTCTGTGAGTCTGGGTGTGGCTCCTCTTTCCCCGGCCTCACCCGCAGCTCCTGCAGCGCACGCTCAGACCTTCCATCCAGCCGATAGGCCTCATTGCACCGTGATGCCTGTGATGCACACGCTTGGCTCAAATCCTGTCTTGAGCCCCATGTTCCCACTCCCCCTCCTAGTCCCCTCTGGGCCCTTGTTGTCCTTGGCTGTGGTTTGTTTAATGGAGCAACTCCTGTCTGGGAGCAACCCAGAGCTCAGGATACAGGGAGACACTTGTCCAAACTTGCTATTTTTTTCACCAAAGGAGCCAAACCACGGTGATGGGCTCAGTGGCTTGGCTGGGAGCCTTTGTCATCCCTCCAAACACTAGCCTGGCCTCCATTCCCCTGGCTGGCAATAATTACCAGTGGCCTCTGGTTTAGGACTTCTAGTTACCCATTGGGAGATCTTCTCAGTTGGAGTCTGGACCCCAGTGTGAGGGGAGAAGGGAGATCTGGGTTCTGAGGAAATATCTGAGGCTGAGAAAGATACCTGGTACCAAAGTGTAGGCCCACAGAGTCCAGCAATCATACCACATTCATCCCTCTCTCCACAGTGCCTGGCACAGAGTAGGTCCTAAAAAGAATAAGTGAGTGAATCGTTGAATGGATGGATGAGTAGATGGGTAGACAGGTGAATGGGTAGATGGATAAATAAATGACTCTTAGATCCAAGTAGACATTCTGATAAAAACCTAATCTTGTTCCTTGGTCCCAAACTGGTTCCTTGGTTCCCAAACATGGGAATGAAGGAAGGAGAGACACAGGTCTAGAAGATGCAGCCATCTTCGCTCTGAATCTAAAGGAAATCTAAGAGATTTCCCAGATCCTCTATAGCGTGTCTTTGAGACTCCCCTGAAGGTCTGGTTGAATGAAACTGGCCTTTTCTCCATCCTCATGTCTATTCTTCAGGCTCCTTCTTCTTCTTCTTTTTCTTTTTCAAAGATTTTCTTTTTTTTTAAAGATTTTATTGGGAAAGGGGAACAGGACTTTATTGGGGAACAGTGTGTACTTCCATGACTTTTCCAAGTCAATTGTTGTCCTTTCAGTCTTAGTTGTGGAGGGCGCAGCTCAGCTCTAGGTCCAGTTGCCGATGTTAGTTGCAGGGGGTGCAGCCCACCATCCCTTGCGGGTCAAAGAGTTGAACCAGCAACCTTGTGGTTGAGAGCCCACGCTCCAACCAGCTGAGCCATCTGGCCACCCGGGAGCTGAGCGGCAGCTCATTGACTTCATTCTAGTTGCGGAGGGCGCAGCTCGCTGGCCCACGTGGGAATTGAACCGGCAGCCCTATTGCCCAGAGCTTGTGCTCTAACCAATTGAGTCACCCGTTCGCCCCTTCAGGCTTCTTCTTGCAGAGGCTTCCTTGCCCGCTAGAAAAGGTGCTCTCTAGCTGCACAGAGTACTGAGTCAGGAAACACGCACGTGGAAAGAGATGAGCCTCAGGCTGATGGGGAGTGCCATGGAACAGGGACCTGGGGACAGAATGATTTGGGCTGTAGCTAGAGCAAAGTGTTGTGTGCTTGGACCAGTCGATGGAGGACATTTCCAGCACCTAACTGGGGGCTTGGCATATAGTAGGCACTTAGTATTTATTGAATGAGAATGAATGAATGAATGAATGAATGAATAAAACATTTCTATATCCTCTTCTGTATGGCTTATACCCCAAAATCCTTTCCTAAGGGGTATATAGATTCTCAAGAGTTCTGGACCACTAAGGACCTTCCTCTGGGGGTAGAATGAATCAGGGTCTACAGCCCTGCGGAGGGAAAAAGGGGCAACGTACGCATCTCCACCTCCGCTACCTACAGTCCTCTTCCCTCACCCTTCCCCTCACCACCAGTCACCATGGTATTGATGGGGGCACCAGGAGGGAGTAACACAAAGTCGTGTGTGTGTGTGTGTGTGTGTGTGTGTGTGTGTGTGTAACTGTGATGGTCTCAAGCTTTGGCAAAAGGCCTCCTCACCCCACTGGCCAGGGCATAGGATGATGTATGGAGCTGGGGGGTTTGGTGGGTGGAGAATGTTCCCCTTCTGGTGGCGGGGGTGGCTTAGCTTAATGAAATAGCAGCTCCATGCCACCAAAGCCAGAGCTCTGGGGCTCGGAGACCCCATTTAGGAGTCCTGTTCCCCAGGCCAGACCAAGTAGATCTTCTCTGGTGCTAAGATCTTCATGAAAGGAAATGCTCAGGGCTCCTGAGGACCTTGCTGCTGGAGAGTTAGTGCTCCTAAAGGTCGATCGCTATTCCTTGCTCCAATCTGCCACGGAGAGTCCCAATGGATATCTTCACTTAAAGCTTATCGATGGCCAAAGCTGAATTAGACCTACAAAGCCTGGATTTAGAGGACCCAAGGGCTTGCTCCTGGTCGGAGTTGAGTTCATTTTCTGAGTAGACAGAACTGTTGGCTCAGGGCAGACAAGGAAAGCCCTTGTGAGCCAAGGGAAAACAATTAGCAGTAATTACTATCCAGAGAGGCCCCCAGTGAGGGGTGAGGGTGGGAAAGGCTTTCTGTTCAAGAGGAAGCTGAAAGTGGCAGACTGATTTGGGGGAAGAAATTGGAGAGAGGGTGGAAGGGTTGAGTGTGTGTCGTCTTTCTTCTCCAGGAGGGAGCAGGACCCCTCCCCCCTCGCCTCTAGCTTGAACTAAGTTCACCTCTCCAGGGGCACTTTGTGTGGAGATGGAAGGGGGAGCAGGAGGGCACAGGGCTGTGCATTCCTGAGATTCTCAAACCACTTGGAATGGAATGGCAAAGGCAACTCCATACTGTGGGGACAGAGCATGAGATACAGAAGTGAAAAGATAAAATGGAACACTGCGGAGCAACAGAAATGTCGCCACAGGTCCCCCCACATACCCTTGATTCCTGAGACCCTGCAGGGATGAGCGGGATCTGCTCGGTGCCTCCCTACTCCCCACCTTCCAATTCTTAGCCCTGCCCCCTTCCTGGGTTAGGGCGGGAGGACCGAAAGAAAAAGTTTTGTTAATGTAGGCAGCCTAGAGCTGGGCAGGAGAGCGGGAGGCAACAAGACAAAGGACAGTGAGGGAAAGGGCTGTGGTGCGAGGGGAAGGGAGCAAATTCCTTGGTACCCCTTTTAGAGAAGCCAAGAGGAGATGAACCCAAAGACAGAGGGACCCTGCCATTCCACTGGACCTTCCAAATGAAGGTGAAGAAGGAGGTCGGAACCTCAGCCCTGCTCAGTAGAGCAGAGGAAGGACTGTCACTCTGAAGTTTCTCTTCTCTGCTTTCTCTGGTGCAGCCCAATGTCTAGGTCAGGCACTTCCCCTGTGGACAGGAAACACACGGCTGTGTGAAGCAGCAGATCACCGGGCTTCTAAGGGCGCTGGAGACATGCTCTTGGCTTCAAGTTCCCATTTCTGTCACTGAGCATCTGTGAGACTTTGGGCAAGTTATTCAATCTCTGTGCTCGTTTTCTCATCTGAGAAATGAGGGTAATAATAGTACCAACATCATATGCTTGTGAGGATTAAATGAGGTAATGTACATGGTGTTGGCACGTCAGGCTGGCGCTAGGGAGTCAATACTCTTCTTATTACGGGGAGAAGACAGCTTTAACTGTGAAGTGGATGATAATGGAAAGCCAGAGACCCTGGAGAAGGATGCACTGTGAACCAGTCATGAGGAAGTGAGGGCTTGAATAGGGAGGAAGCGATCACAACGGAAGGGAAGCACAGCTCCGAGATGCTGAGTCAATTCACGTCTTCAACAATTCTGTCCTTCGAGGGCTCTAAGAGTGGCACCTGGGACATAGCATGAACAGAAGAGACATTTTAGTGAGAGACAAAACAAAGGAGTAACATAGTCAGATATTAAATGGTACAGAAAAAAAATGAAGGTAAGAGAGCTAGGGAGTGAAAGAATTGGGGTGTGAGGCTAACTTTCCACCAGAGCCCGGAAGACGTGAGGGAGGGATGCAGGAGCCTATCTGGGGAAGAGCCCTGCAGACACACGGAGCAGCAAGTCAAAGGGCCAGGGCCGTGAGGTGGAAGCAAGCTTGGTTTGTTAGACAAACTCCTAGGAAGGCACGTGTGGCCAAGAACAGGGCGCCTGGGCCGAGGGGTAGCAGACGCTGTTGGAGGTGGAGGGCCGACTGTGTGGGGCCTCACAGGCCACGGGAGGCAGACAATTAGCCGGCGAAGGGCTGATGGGAAATGCAGCACAGGTACAGACGGAAGCCAGACATTCTTCTTGGGGTTCAGGAAGGGTCTAGAACACAAGCTCCTTAAGGAACACAAGCCCCACCCTCCTTGTCTTTGCAACTTTTTGCAGCAAGACCAAACCAAACCAGGCACCCCAGGAGCAGTTGGGGTTAGAGGCTGACTCCGACTCACGACCGGGCTGAGGTCCACACGGTGAGGGCATTCTCTTCCCGTTCAGTGAGAGCCATGCAGACCCAAGGCAATCGTCAGCTGTTTAACCACATTCAGGAACCAGAAAATAAGGGTGGCTTGAAGGTTTCCCCCCTCACTCCAGCCATTGTCACATGGCTGAAAATCTTAACCAGGCCTAGAAAAATATGAGAACTCAAAAATGTCCTGGAGACTACGAGGGGCTCTTCTAACTCCACACAGATAAAAACACCGTTTCATCAACATAGTGGGAGATTTTCTCAAAAGTTGGTGCTTTCTTACATTTTATTCTTTGGAGTGTGAGCACATTATAGGCAGAGCTAGAGAGAGCACTTCTTTGAGGTTAGATTGTGAGGAGAAGGGGTGCAAGAGGGGCAAGGAGACAAAGGGTGCTGTGAGCAGGGAGTGTTGGAGCCCCGATTGGTGTGTTTGGCTCAGGAGGGCTCTCTGGCCAGCTCCACAGACAGACCTGGTTTTAAAAAGTGCCAGGGAGCCATGGATTTGCATGTTATTTGTGTTCAGGATTCAATTCCAGGTATGTGGAATGAAATGAATGAATGAATAGTATTCAGACTCCTGGTTAAGGGGTGGACTCAGGAATCTAGACCACACTGAAGATCCAATCACTGGTTCAGCTTGGATCAGGAGACATAGACACAAGCAGAGACAGAACAAACAGTCAAAGAGACAGAGAGACAGTCTTAGCGAGACAAACACCATCAGGTCTTTTTCACCAGGGAGTTTCCAGTCAAAGCAAGAAAGCAAAATCCACAGAATTTATTTTAAATAAACCACCTTTTATAAACTAGGGAGTCACACATTGATTGGCAGATAAAGGCAACATCGTCCCTGACTTATCTCCACGTCTGCCCCTCCGTCGCCCACATCCAGCTTCACACTTCACCATGTGCCTAGGAGTCTGCCTTCTTGGTAAGGTACATTGCTTGGTGTCTGCCTGGCCTCCCAAATAAGGACCATAAGGTCCGTCAGGACAGGTGACTTTCATTTCCTGGGCCAAACCATCTCTTCATTCCACCTTTCAGGGAGCCCAGGCCCTGTGCTTAAACACATGCTTATTGAACACCTAGCCTAAGGGGCTCCCCAGAAGTGTAAGGCAAATGCCTCCCAGGAACTTAGCTCTAATAGACCAGGCACAGGCAGCCGGTAAAACAGTCCATTTCAAGGACAAGGCAGAGAGGGACCCACAGCCTCAATCTGTAAGTGATGTACAATATCACTGGAAATAATAAAGATGGAGAAAACTGTACGTAACAGAAACATGTGTGGTTAGAGAACACTTTGATTAGCCCCTGGGGATAGAGGTCGAGACCCCCGAAGAGCGTGAACTGCTGAGGAAGTTGTTTTTGTTAAGGGCAGAGTGGGGCATGAGGTTTGGGATCAGAGATCACGGTTGGGAACCCTGAAGGAGGTGCAGCCCCCCCACACAGGCTGTCGTGAGTGGTCCTTCTCCCCCCAAGCGCCGCAATACTGTCTTTCTAAAACATTTCAGCGAGTTACCCCTAACTCCTCCCCGACAAGCCAGAGCGAGCTTACACTCCTGGCTTGCACAAAAAGGCACCAAATCATCCACCTGCCCTCAGTGGTGCCACATCCCAGTCCATCCCTGATGTAAAAGACAGATTACAATACCAATACCACAAGAAGTTACCTTATTCTCTGATTGTAAGGACTGCAGAAGTCCAGATAAGAAATGCTAATGTGACCATGGAGGGCTTCCAGGAGGCAGGGTGTGGGTGTGTGTGCTCTGTAGTATTTGTGAGAGAAAAGAGTAACTGAATGAGGAGGCACCGCGCAGACTGAAGACTCTGGGCTCCTTATGCACCTCTCTGCCACACACTTCCCCTTTCCAGAACTTATGTTCTGTGTAGGATGGAAGGACAACTCCAGAAGTCAAGCAGTTGATGACTTCTCCTCAGCTGAGAATGGAGAAAAGTCAGCAGCTATGATATGTCCCACGAGGATAATGCTGATCTGAGCCTTAACGCTAAGACCAAGCCAGTAATAACATTGGGCTTGAACTTTAGCTTTGAATCTCTACCTTGACCAATTTCTATTCCAAACAGCACCGTGGCGCTGACATTTCAGAATCTTAGACTTTGACGAGACCCTGGAATCATCCCTACCCCATCCGTGACACGCCAGAGAGGCAGCTCACACTAACACTTCAAGGTTTGACTTCTAGCTCCAAGTTTCCTAGTTTCTTTTCTCTCCCACAGGGGATTCACGTATAAGCTCTCTCCTATCTTAGTGGGTGACAGCATGACATGCGCATACACCCTTCCCACCTCCAAAGCTGGGAATGGGAGCTGTGGGCTCTTAATCGACAGATGTTAGGATTCAGCACAGGTAAAGTAAGGCCCTGGACTGTAAGGAACTGGGCTGAGCCTGCCTTACTTATCGCTTCCAAAATTTTAGGATGAATTTGAAACTCTGGAGTGTCCCTGAGAAACATGGCAACTTTCCCAGCTCCGCATGTAGCCCGTTTGAGTAAGCCATAGGGCCTGATAGCTTTTCACCTCTTTTCCCGATTCTCTCAGGTATGTAAAGTCACAGGGTGAAAGCATATTCCACTTCACCTTGGCGCGTCCAGGTGGAGTAAGGGAGAAGACAAAGCCCAGGTGTCAGTAATGTCTCTTACTCTGGCAAGAACTGGAGGGATAGCACAGGAGGACCACAGGCTGAAACATTAAAAACACTGGGGCTTGGGGTGGTCGGTTAGCTCAGTTGGTTAGAGCATGGTGCTGGTAGCACCGAGGTTGCCGGTTTGATCCCCACATGGGCCACTGTAAGCTGCGCCCTCCTTAAAAAAAAAAAAAGAAAAAAAACACTGTGGCTCGTAAATGAACCTGTTCCTCTCCACCTCGTAGAGCCTTTTATGGTGGTGATGACAGGCTATGGGATGGGGTACTGGAAGTGCTCTTGTAGGTTACCTCTGTTTCTACCCCAAGACCACTAAAACATGGGGTTAATGCTGCCAGGGATGGTGGGTAGATGCTAGCATGATGACAGAGGCTAAAGAAGACAGAAGTTTGTATCAGAGAGAAGTATGAAGAACTTCATATATAAAGCACCCAATTTACACCAAGTCTCCAGGCTGGATGAGGAAAAAGTACTTCCATTCAACCTAAACAGGGCTCTCAGGAGCAACAGTGGGACCCAGATGACAAATAGGATGGAACTAGCCTCTGTGCCTTCACCGTGTATTTTCCAACGGGCAGGAACAGTCTATCTGACTTTCTCTATGCAGGGCCCAGGAGTGATTGTTGGGACTATGGTTTCTGTTGAAGGCTCTGTATCTGGCAGCTAGAGCTTATCAACCCTCAAATGTTCATTTTTCGGGGGGGGGGGGGTAGGTGACTATGAGCACTGAACAAAAGCAAGAGAAAAAAAGCAAGAGGCTTATTTAGTTTAAAGCAGGTTAAACGAGATATTGGTTAACATGCCGTTGGTCATGGAATACAGAAATGCCTTTTTGCTCCTGGTCATTAAAGCCCACCCTTAAATAAAGGCCTCAGGAAGTTGCCAGATGCTGGTCCTGCTCGTGTTGACTAGCCTTCTGGATAGAATGGCCCCCTATAACGGTCTGTATTTGGTTCCCACTGAGCCACCTAGGCCATAACCCAGGTCTCAGCTTGGCCCACTCCTACCATGAATGGGGGTCTCAAGGACCCTAACTCTTAACGTTGTATAAAACTGCACTGGTCAGAAAGGGGGGCCACGTTCAGACAGGCTCAACAATTCCTTATGTATTTTTCAAAGTGATTTTGTTGCACGTTTCATTTTCTGCTATACATGGCAATAAATACTTGTTGCTTTGGTCAGTACAAAAAGTCTGTGAGGGAGGAAAGACAGATGTTATCCAAATGGACAATCGGTACAGAGAACTATCTTGTTCTGAGCCCCCCAGACAACAGAGAGACTGAAAAACTCAGGTCTTTTGATTGACAATCCAAAACCTATACCATATTGCCACCTTTCAACTTGTCACTTAAATACATTAAGTACCAAGAGTCAATGTTCAGAAGTCCTACAATAAACCTGCATGCCATTGCTTTCTAAAAGAGAATGTGAAAGGTCCCAGCAACTCATATATATAGGAAGCTATTTATTTCCTACAGAAAACACCAAAAAAAAAAAAAAAAAAAAAAAAAAAAAGGAAAGAAAAAACAAACAAAAGCTGGTCTTCCCCCAAAAGGCAGGCAGTTATGAAAAAGGTAGGACATCTAGTTGCTGGAGTGGAAACAGTAACATTCAGTTAACAATGGAATATTTAAAAAAAATAGTTTTCTTTTCAAATTGTAACCTGTGGTAAAACATAGAAAAATGTACTAAACAAGCTTGGTATAAAACAGAGTAAAATTTCAAATAAGCCCAGGGAGAAAGCACAATGCTGAAAAGGATGGGGTACAAGAGGAGAAAAGATTTCATACAAAACTACCTATTACAATACAGAAAAAAGTATAAAACGTTCCTATTCTGGAACTTAAGTACAAAAATGACACTGGCATTGGATCATTTTCACTATCTAGCCTGAGGAACGCTCAGAGGGTGGGGGAGATGCTAGAAAGAACAAAACAAATAGCAGTTTTTTTAATCTCAAGTTGATCAGTCCAAATTCTACCCATTTTCCAGTTGAAAATCTCTCCTCCCTCTGTAACCTCTACCCCTAAGCCAAAGTTCATTCAGGCCTCAAAATATTCTGTTAGGAAGTCCTCAAACACCCTACATATAGGGGCTGGGATTTGTGAGTGCTGGAGCTAAATTTAGAAAATGGAAATAAATCTACAGGCTAAAATGGTGAACACATTCAGCCTTTAAAAAAATGCATATCCTTGTGAAATACATATATATATGTATATATATATTTTAAATTCTCTGTGGTTAGAAACATTTAAAATAACTAGCCACAGACCAAACTAGACTCGCATTCATCCAATGCTGGAATTTTATGCTAAAGACTGAGGTCCTTCTTCTTCTTGGTCAGAAGTAGGCGGCAGTAAAAGTGGTGCCTTGTTGCTCCACTAAACCGCTCCCTGGGTGGGTCTTCCCCATATCATTAGTTGTGAGTACATGCAAACCCCTGCTTTTCCGGAAAGAACTGCCTGAGACTTTGGGGTCCACCCAGGGCTCATGTGTTGTGCCTCAGGATGGGAGGAAGCTGGATGATAGCACCGCCTGTATAGAAGCAGACGGATTTCACAAAGGGGCATATAAATAGGAACAGTCCTGGAGGGACTTATGTATGTGCCCCAAAGCCCAGTTGAGTCACTTTCCTGATGACACATCTTGAAAATCATGTGTGCATGTATATGTGCGTGTATATGCTGGTGGTTTTTATCCCTACCTTTTCAACCATGCCCTTTCCTACCTCTTAGTAAGGCCTAACAACAAGAGTTTAAATGAAACCAAGAGTCTTTCCAAGCTTCTCTCAGCCCCCTAATTAGGGACTGAGTGAGGCTGGAGCCCTTTGGAAACAAGACGGCAGAACTGAAGAAGTGAAAAGCAGTCTCTCTCTTCAGCTTAGGGATGTCCCTCACCCCTTTCACAGCACCAAAGTTTCTTTGCAAAAATAGTATCTGAGATACAAAAGGAAAGGCAGATGTGCTTGTGAATGCATCTCGCCAGGGTCTGGTCCAGGATCAAGGGCTTCGTAAGAACAGAGGGCTGGGAGCAGCTGTTTCCAAGGTCTCTGGCTGCAGACAACAAAGAGCTGGTCCCCCACAACGTCAACGTCTGCTGAGACAGGCTTCACAAGAGCTTTCGGTGGAGAATCTCCCAGACCATCCGCTTCCGGAAGTATGGCATGTGTTGCTATAGGGACACAGAGACATCTTAATTTTCATTTCTTGTCCACACCCAATACTCCTTTCCCCATACTCCTTTCCTCCTTCAACTAAAATAATCTCTGTTGCATTTCTGGCCTTTCAAATTGCTCATTCTTGATTACAAGTAATTTGTTTTCCTTCCATTGCTTTTTTCTATTGCTATTTTCCATTGTTGTAGCCTTAGATGTTTTATTGGGTATTGCCAGGTGTCCCCAGGGGATACCCAAATGTCTCCAAAAATTCTGAGAATGAAGTCTATCAAATCTTCTACATTGAAATCTTAGAGGGTGTGAGACCGGAGGCCTGAAAATCCAAAAGTCACTTTTTAGGTAAAGAGTTATGGGAACTTCAAGAGTGTTTCATTCAAGGACTATGGTGGAAAAATCCGGTACAGCCATTAATTCAAACAGAAGAGTTAAGTGGAGGACACAGAATAAACCATAACCTCTGGTCTCAATCCATTTGGGTCTCTGAAGGACCACATGGAGAGAAACCACCAATCACAAACTGACAGAAGCCTGAGCAGCTGCCATCAAGTGAGGGACGGGGGAGGGCAGCATAACACATTCCACTAGGAGATGCAGGGCTGGCATGTTCCCAAACCGGACCGCTAACCAAATAAAGGGAAACTGATGAAAATGTGCTCTTGTCCCAGTTCTGTGTTTTATAGGATTTCAGGTAGGTGGGGGACATGGGCAGTGAAGAAGGCCCTGCTATTGACCAGGATTCCTTGACTTCAACATGGAATATATGGGAACCCAGAATGTGGCTTATTATCCTCCTTTTTCTTGTGATGCAGCACAGGCAGTAACCACCAGTGTTATAAGCTATAGGCTGAAGAAGAGCCCTCTAAGCAGAGCAAGTGGAGAGAAAAACACCTATCGGGCAGCCTAGAGACAGGGTGGTCACAGAGCTCCCTCTTGAAGGCTCAGCTCACCTGTGTGAAGTTGATCGGTCTGTCTTTGGTAATGCAGTCAGCATACTTGCACGCAAACATCCCACAATCACTTCCATTCATCTGCTGTGGAATTTCCTAAAAGACCAAAAACGACAAAAAGGTGACATCTTTCCAAGATTCATTCCTTCTTATTAGGTTATAAATAAGAACCAAAGGATATAAATGTTACAGAAGAGATGACCCTTGTTCCCCACTCAGAACAACACAGGCACAGAGAAAAAAAAATACAGCATCTTAGTGGGGCCTGTGTACTTCATATTAATCACATAGGAAACTACCTCAGACTTCCGTGGCACCTAAGGATATAAAAACTGGTCCCTCTCACAAGAGCCAAACAATCAGCAAACATGTCCCACAGGAGTGAAAAGCTTGGCAAAATAGCTGGGCATCTAGGAAACCTAGTTCTGCATAAGAAACACACCACCAGTTTTCCCACAAATAGCTTGCTCTATCTTCCCCAAGGAACCAAACAACCAAGTCGAAGCCAGGCTAGACACTAAGATAGCACGGTCCCTGGGAATCAAGCAGGAGAATCCTTTCCTCCCAAATACCATACTGTCGGGCTTTCTATCTCATCAAGATAAAATGTACCTGGCTTTTCTTGCTGAAGAGCTGCCAGCCATTGGTGTCAAACTCTTTCCTTTTCTTGTCAATGCTTTCTTGCTTTAAGTATTGCCTAAAAGTATTGGGAGAGAATGAGATGAGCTGTGGGAAACACTGACGATAGCTGCCACCCAAAGCATGGGGCTGACAATCCTCAGGAAGAGTTTTCATATGCACTTCTGAGGAAAACAGTATATAATGCTGGTCCAGTTATCTTTGGACTGCTAAGCGTCCTTCGCAACTTGCCCAATCCATGCCCCCCTGTCAGCCCAAGAGAAATACGGCCTCTGCCTCTGACATCCAGGTCCCTTCTACCTACTGTTACTCCTGAGGAAGGAGTTTTGATTCTTTTCCTTGGTTTCTATGATCCTTTAGAACTCAATCTAATGGAAGAAGAATGCTTCTCTAGCAATATCAAAGTATTTATTTACCATTTTTAGCCTTGAGTGTCCTGTGCAAAAATTCAATCCAAATCAGTAATTTGTTGAATGCATACCTCATACAGAGCACTCAAGTGCAAACTGCTCACCATTCTGGAACCTACCTCCTCCTGCCCACCAGGGTGGTACAGTGAGGAATAAGCATTTTGGAAAGAGAAACAGAGGCGGTATAAAAAGATTTGCATTCTGGTTCTCAGCTGAGCCACTAACTAGTAGGACCTGGGCAAATCAAAGTCACTCTGTGGGTCTTGGTATCTTCATCTGAAAAATTAGGAGGATGAATTAGATGATTTCTAAGTAGTTTCTATATCTATATGTATATATCCACTCTATATTTTAGTGCACTAGGATAGTAATTGTCCCCATTAGGGCATATATTTGGTATTATTATATTACCATTAAACTTTACTTACTTAGAGGTGAAATATTCATTTTTACTTAATATGGTGATTTCCTTTATTAATCACTCCACTGAAGTTATAAAAGAACTGAGGGCAATAGCTAGAAAATACAACATATATCTGACACCAAACTCTTCTGTCTTACAAACTCCCTACTTACAAGAGGATCCTGCAGGCTTCGTTGTTTATCCCACCCATAGAGTCATAATAGGTAATATTCTTCTTTCTAAAGTCCACAACCTGGGAATAAAAAAAAAAAAAGAAAAATCTGTGTGTTTATAAAGTGAAGAAGACTAGTTTCTTAGCTTTTCCCTTCCCTGGAACTTAGAACCTTTGTCAGATTTCCTGTGAAATCATGACAAGTTGTTGGTATTTTGCATCATACCATGTTTAATCTGCAGGGGACAGAAGAACAGCAGGATTATTTATATAGAACTATGGTGGGGACTGATCAACTGGTGGTCCCATTAATTGCCCTAAAACCTTTTGCTGTACTCAGGTTCCCCACCTACAGTGTGGGCAACAGTGGAGACACAACACGCTCTTCAGAGAACGTAAAATGACTAAGATCATTTCCACACAGTTTCAGAAAGATGGTCACAGATTCTGGGTTTTGCTTTTATACCTGGAGAATTCCTTTTTGGCGTTGTTTTTCAAATGTAATTCAAAACAGACTGTGAAATAACTTTTACATTTTTATTAATACATTAAGCTAACATATCCATGTTCTCAGAGTCATAAAAATATTAAATTACCAATTATACAAAGCAAGTCATGATTAAACAGAAAACAGTCATCACAGACTCTGAGTTGGCAGCATCATGAAGAAGTCACTTTTTCTTCCCATGCCTTGCCTCAAGGCTGCTTAGAGGTATGTCTTATAACTCCTTTTTAAATGTTTCCAGAAAAGGAAATTCCACAGCTTTCTTCAAAGCCTAAGTATCTCCCATTCTTGACAGGAAACTCATTGATCTCTCCAATTTTTAGCTAACGAAGCACTAGAACTAATTACTATTCTCTGTGTATTCTAAAATTATAGATTTATTTTAAATTTTATCAAAAACAAAAGGGTACTCACAGCAAGACACCAGTGCACTCCCAGGTGAATGGGCACCAAAAGAATGTCAACAGAAAATACATCCACTTTCTTTGTCCAACGTTTCACTGCCTGATAACCAGCCGTTTTTAACTTAGTGAAAAAAAAGGTATTAAATGCATGTACACTTGGCAATCCCTTCTCTTTACTTCGCTCCATCAGCATATTCATGTAAAAATTGATGATCTGTGGGAAGAAATTATATATATTAAAATACTCAGGCTTTTCAAAATAGTTGTTATACGAAGGAAAGCAGTGGCTGTATTATACAGCGTAAGTATTGTTTCCTAATCAATTCAATTAAGACTCTAACACCCAACAGCCTCACGTCTCTATATCAAATTCTGACTAGAAGGGAGAAGGGTTGAGGCGGTTATAAACAATGGAAAAAGAAAAAGCTGAGATATACATATAATGGGGATGGATATACATATGGGCAGAAGCCGGACAGAAGACTGAGGATTAGGTCAAAAGACTGCAGGATGAGGTGGAAGGGGGGCTACAGAAGGTGAGACTGAGAGAAGAAGAAAGGAAGGAGTACAGCAGCTTCACAAGGCACATTAATTAGCTTAACCTATTGGGACTGTGTGAACAATTTAAATAAATCCTGAGCTCAGAGTCTAGTATTAACAACGCTAAGACCAAGAGTTCAATGCTTACATGTGGGTTATACACAAAGATAGAAAACTTGGTTCCATGGCCAAAGACAGCTTTTTCAGCCTAATAAGCCACCTCGCAGAGGCAAACTGTTTTGGACTCAAGCAGACCTGAGTGACAGGATAAACCATCAATTGCACAGGGGAAAAAACCTCTAAACTGACAGTAGCTCAGCACTGTCACCTTTCATAGAGGCAGACATGCAGCATAAAAAACCTGTATTACATGAGACTTAAAGGAAAGTCACAAACACGAAGAGTGACGCTCTTCCCAGAATCTGTATGGTTAGCTTTCTCTTTTCTGTTGATTCCATTTATGCCTTCAATATCAAGTATGAGTGAAAGAAATTAAAATGCTTGATAAAGGAAATATATGATTCTTTCTGTTAATGAAACAATGTGTTATCTAATACTGACTATGTCGTCTAGGTTCCTTTAGGTCCAGGACTCCTTGGTATTAAAGCTTGAAAGTGACTGGGCCGGAAGTTGCTGCATACTTACTTTATGTGGTCAGATGAGGCCAGGCCAGTGTCTGTCAACTGCAAGGAATGAATGGGCTAACTGATCCATGGCTTGGAAATATGACTAAGAAAACAGGCACATTTTTCAGAATGCTTTTTGGGGAATGGGAAAATGCCCCCGTCCTTTGACAAATATTTACACACTAGGATGCCAGAGCAATGAGCTACTGCCCAACAGTAGGCAACTACATACCAGGCAGGCAGCAGGGACCACTGCCAGGAACACACCGGAGCATGGTCTAGACTAGAGAAAGGGCCTATAGATGAGGATGCCTAGGCAGTTGCAGGGAAACCACAGTCGCCGTGAGGCAGAGCTCCAAGGGGGGCAGGGGAAAGCTGGGATTGAAGACAGACACTGTTCTGCCTGCATCTCTGAAGCCTGAGCAAAGGCCCAGCAGGCCCAGAGGATTCGGGTTGTGGCTAATTCTCTGCCTAGTGTGATATCCAATATATAATTACAGCTCAGCTATTTTAAACAATGATAATGAATCAAGACACAATTAGGATAATAGATTTCTCCACCTCGGTTTCCAATCTAACTGACCCCAAGGATAATGGTGCTAAAGACGCTTCTAGGAATGAAACAGGCAGGAACACAGGAGGGTCTGCCCAGCAAGCACAGATTTCTAGGCTATAAATTACATTCTCTAGTGAGAGAAAGTCAGCAAGCAGGGACAGATTCCTCTGGTATTCTACCCATCCCACAATACTGGCCATATTATGAGGCTAAACCCTTCAATCCATGGGGTGAAGTGAACAGGCAGATGACCTGCCAGTCACTGTAACCAAACCTTCCACGGCAGACAAGTTATGTAACAGGCAATAAGGACTCAAGGGAGAGGTGGAAGGAATCAGGCAGAGATACGAGCAGCCGAGTACATGAAAGCCATGGAGATATTTCTCCTCCAGGTGCCCGTAAAGGTTAATTATGACCTTTGGGATAATTATCCTGAAGTAAAATAGAATGACATAAATGTGTGTCAAGCTACACATGACTATCCTATTTTTTTCAGGGAGAAAGAATTCTAGAAACCAATGAAGTTTAGCTAGACTTACACAGCCTGGGTTATTTGGTTTTTTATTTTTATTTATTTTGAGAGACTGGACTATAAAGCTAAAGACCGACCCAGCTCACCAAAACAGAAACCTAGCGATCAGGATACCACACTGTTTCCTTTGAGAATCCCTCTTCCATTGCTTTTTAGCTCTGCCTCCAACCAAGATGTCTCCACTGAGAGGAAAATGGCCTCCTCCAAAGTCAGCTCATTAATTAGCTCTAAGGAGTAATCTGGGTTCTTTTTCATTTCCTCTATATCCCAGTAAGAGGGAGCTTGGTGACCTCAACGTTCCCTCCCATTAGCTGAGGATGTGTAATCTGACATCTGAGGCAGAATTTAGATCCAAGTTTCTCTCCTCAGCTTTTCAGCTATTACTCTGTCCAAATGAGGAAAAGTGCCATAGTTTAGCCAAAACACAATCATACCAAAAATACAAGCTAGGAGATAGAGAACAAAAAGAATTCTACATGTCATCTCACAGAGGGCTAAAGATGAAGGAAAAAGAAATGAGAGAAGGGATCACAGCACTTAAGATGAAAGAGAAGCAGTGATGGTCAGAGCATTTGCTTTTATTTTGTGCAGACAAGGGTCCCTTCCCTCCCACGGCGAGAGCCTTTCTGCTCACAAGACTCTCTTAGCCCCCAAAGATCTTGAACTCCCTTTGAAATAGGGGGCTAAAAGTAATAAATCAGCCCTGGGCCTACTGTCAGTCTTGCCAATATATCAGCATCTGAGGACGACTGCCAGCGTTGGTCCACTTGTCCCTCTTTGGGGCTCACACAGCCTGTTTGCTCGCTGCCCTTCCTGCCGCCTTCACAGCCTTGGCCATGAGCGCCTGCTTGTCTATGCAGTCCTGTCCGGGGGTGGGACGCTTGTTTATAGTGTCTTGTTCCTTTGTGATTTTATTTGAAGAGCTGCCAGGCTGAAGCTGAAAAAAAGCTCCTCTTTAAAAGAAAAGCCTACAATGTTTTCAAACTGAGGACTCAATCCTTTTCCTGAATGTTACCACAATGACAGAAATGACCACTGCTATTTGTATCTTCCTTCTTGCCCAGTACACCAGCCAAACTATGGTTTTCTCATGCATTTAGAAGTAAAACATTTTACTAACAGTAAAATCTTGACTTTTAACTCTTCTCAATTTTACACTCTGAACCCTTCTAACAGGCTTAGAAAAAAAATGTTCTAAATGTCCTGGGCATGACAGTGCTCCTGAGCAGAGACCAAGGCAACTTTTAGGTGGGGCGGGGGTCGAGGGGGTGCTGTTTTTCCCCCTATTTTACCTCTAGATTTTCACCCTGATCTTCCCACTCTGATTTTTTAAATTCAATATGACTTGTGAACCACAAAGCCCAAAAGACTAACCAAGCAGCAGCACTAGAATATCATGAGTCAAAGTTATTCACTCCTAAGATTTAGCCTAATAATATTATAAAATCCAAGAAGGCAGACTTCAGGTAAGCTCTGTGTATTATATTATACTCCTCACTATAAACATGCACCCAGGATTTTTCACGCATGCAAATTCAAGCAACAAATTATTAGAATTACTGCTAAAGTTTTAGAGAAAGATAGGCAGGCAACACCTATTTTTAGGGAGTCATGACAACTACAATAACTATTCTCCCTGTGACCTCCTGGTTAATCAAAAGGGCTAGTTTTACTATGAAACACTTTAAAGAGGTAAACTACAATGATGTGAAATCTACCCAAAGAGTCATGTTAGAAATGCTACAACTTCCATTCTGATCATTCTATTCCACATGCCAAGAGCGCATAGTATATGGTAGACCTATCACATTCCCTTAACTAATTTATCTCATTTTGTCTAGTTATTTCCCTTAAGCAATCAGTTTTTATTCCCTAAGGAAAATCTACTGCCTGTGCTAGGTTTGTCTAGTTGGACTTAATGTTTTGTAAGCTGTTTCCTCTCTTTACTAAGTATCACTTAAACTTAACTGCTCCTTGGAAACAATTAAAAAGCTATAACCACTACCAATTCCCTATTTTCATCAAACATTTGTGTTCTGAAAGTCAGAATGCTAGGCAAAGATTTATGTGCTCTGATTCCAGATTCTGATTCTGCAATAAAAATCAGGTGACCTTGGTTTATATCCCTTATAAAATCTTCTTACTTCTCCACTATCAAGTAAGAATTCTTTCCCTATACAAAAGTCTACTGTAAGGCTGAATAGCTAAGACATCTCTTTCCTTTCAGAGAGGAGACTTACAAAATAGGCAATTAGTCTGCCTGGTTAGCTGTCATTAGTATAGTCACAGTCTGCTATGTAGATTCTACCTTCATTTCTCCTGCACTCCCTCATTCCCCGTATTTGCTATGAGTCTTTTCCCCATGGCCTTTCCTCAGCGAGTACAGTTAGAAATACAGTATTCCAACAGTCCAATGCTTTTGCATTTTGGAAACAACTGGCAATGATTAACATGGGTTTGCAAAACAGAACCAGAAAAAAAGACATGTCTGCTTGCTATTTTTCCAATCCATCCAAATTACTAGTAAAGAATGATAGGGTGCTGGAGGGAAAATAAAGTGACAAGAAATGCCGTATCATTCTGTTTCTTCACACAGAATAGGGCATATATGTTGTGTAGAGGACAAAGTGTCTCCTGCCCACAAACATTTAGGTACATGGCATCCATCTACCTATTCTAGTCTTCTATATACTTAATCATTTTTCTGTCTACTTATTCTATTGATTATTGAGAGAGAGGTACTGAACTCTCCAACAGTAATTAGACATGTGTCTCTCTTTCCTTTCAGTTCTATCAGTTTTTGCTTCATGTATTTTGAAGTTCTGTTATTAGATGGTTACATATCTAGGTTAAGTCCTGTTGATGAACTTACCTCTTTGTCATTATGAAATGTCACTGGAAATCTACTTGGTGCGATATTAATATAGTTACTTCCTCTTTCATTTGATTAGTGTTTGCATCGTTCTTTTCCATCCTTTTACTTTTAACTTGTCTGTGTCTTCACACTTAAAATGGATTTCTTGTACACAATTTTTTTTTTACCTAATCCGACAATCTCTGACTTTTAATTGGATGTTTAGTCTATACTGCCCAATATGGTAGCCACTAGCCAAATGTAACTATTGAGCATTTGTAACATGACTAATCCAAATTGTGCTTGTTAAGTGTAAATGTGCTTACTGTAAGTGTAAAATGCATACCACATTTGAAACAGGTAAAATATCTCATTAATATTTTAATATTTATTACATGACAAAATGACATATTTTGGATATACTGGGTTAAATAAAATATATTATTAAAATTAATTTTACCTGTTTCTTTTTACTTTTTGTAATGTGGCTACTAGAAAATTTAAAATTACATAGATGGCTCACATTACGTTTCTATTGGATATGCTGGATTAGATCATTTACATTTAATGTGATTATTGATATGGCTGAGTTTAAATCTGCCATGATGCTTTTTTTTTCTATTTGTCTCATCTGTTTTTTGTATAGTTTTTCTTCTTTTCCTGCCTTCCTTTGGATTTTTTAATTCCATTTTACCTTCACTATTGGTTTATTAACTACTCTTTGTTTTTCAGTGGTTGCTCTAGGATTTATAATATATGTCTTTAACAGCTTATCTTCATATAACATGATACCACTTCATGTACTGTGCAAGAATCTTAGGCTAATATATACTTCCATTTTACCCCTTTTGTGTTATGAATTGTCATATATTTTACTTCTACATGTTATAAATCCTGCAGTACCTTATTTTATTTAAGCGTTAATTAGTCAATTGTCTTTCAGAGATATTAAAAAAAGGAGAGGGTTTCCATTGTTCTTCATTCCTTTGTGTAGATGGAAATTTCCACCTCATACGTTCCTTCTTCCTAAAGAACATCCTCTAATATTTCTTATAGTATAAGTCTGCTCGTGATGAATTCTCTCAGCATTTGTCTAAAAAAGTAGTCTGCTTTTTGAAAGATCATTTACTGGGTATAGAATCTAGTTTGTCAATTTTTTTTCCCTTCAGTGCATTAAAGATGTAACTACATACATTTTCTTCTGACCTACATGGTTTCTGGCAGATTTTTGTTCCTCTGTACATAATGTCTCTTTTCCTCTGGTTGCTTTTATTATTTTTCTCTTTATCACTGGTTTTCAGCAATCTGGATTATTATATACTTTAGTGTAGTGTTTCTTCTAGTTGGGGTATGCTGAATTTCTTGAATCTGTTGCTATAAGTTTTCAAATTTGGAAAATCTTCCTCCATTGTTTGTTAATTTTTTCTGACACCACTTACACCCCACCACTCCTCTGGGACTCCAATTACATGCTTAGATTGCTTGATATTGTCCAACAGCTCACTGATGCTCTCGTCATCTCTCTTCAGCCCTTTTCTGTGTTTCACTTGCTTCCTCTGCTGTATCTTCAGATTCATTTATTTGTTTCCTTTTTCAGTGTCTAATCTACCGTTAATCCCATCTCACGTATGTTTCAATTCAGATACTGCATTTTTCATCTCTACAAGTTCAATTTGGGTCTTTTTTTACATCCTCCATTTCTCTTCTCATACTGTCCATTTTCCTTTACCTTCCTGAACATACGGAATATGTTTAGAATATCTGTTTCAATATCCTTATTTGCTAATTCTATCATTTTTGTCATTTCTGGGTATTTCTAGTGATGGGATTTTTCCCTTGTTACAAGTTGTATTTCCCTTCCACTTTGCATGCCTGGTAATTTTTGATTGCACGCTAGATATTGTGAATTTCATGTTGTTAGGTTTTGTTGTTACTAGAATTTGTCGTGTTCCTTTAAATATGGTTGGGGTTTGTTCTGTGATATAGTTAAGTTACTCGGATCAGTTTCAAGCTTTTAAGACTTGTATTTAAGCTTTGTTACCATGGGTCTGGAGTAGCCTTTATTCTAGGGCCAGCTTGGCCCCATTCCTGAAGCAATAACCCTTTTGAGGATTCTAGTCAATCATGACTTTTCCACTCTAGCTGGTCGAAGCATGAACTATTTCTGGCACCTGTGTTAGCTCAGAGGCTTGTTCTGATTCTTTCTTCCTGGTGGTTCCCAGCCTCTGGTAGTTGCTTCCCAAATATGTACAAATGAGTCCTCAGCCAAAGATTCAAGAAGGGGAGGCCCTGCAAACTCCTGGAGCTTTCCCTTCACGCAGCAACCTCCCCTCCAGTATCTTACTTCACAAATCTCAGCTACTTTAGCCTCCCCGAACTAAACTCTGTCTCCTCCATGCAGCAAGACTGTCAGGCACTGCTAAGTTCTACCAGTTCTGCACCCTCAACACACAAACCCAGGAAGCTGTGGCAATCATAGGCTCTTCCTTTTCATTTCCCTTCTTTCAGGGATCACTGTTATCCAATGTCTGAAAATTGCTGTTTCATGTTTTGTCTAGTTTTCTAGTTAAGCTGTGAGGGTAAATCCGATCTGTTTTATTGTATCCTGACCAAAAGGAGAAGTCAGATCCATTTATTTATATGCCTAAATAATTTTCATGTATTCCTAAATTTATCTGATATCTTAAAACACAACTCTCAGACACTCTATGCAGAACCATCAAGCCATAAAGAGAAACATAAAGCCCAAAGCAGTCCTCTCTCCTTAGGATCATTAGAATCTAAGGGTTAGAATCTTAGAGGTAGATTCCAGAAGGCAGCCAATCCAATCTCTAGGAATTAATAAACAATTTCTAGTATTGATATCCATTTTAAAATATTTCCATTTGTTTCTTGATTGGCTTTCAATCTACTTTTGCACCTAATTCCTCTTCTCTTTATCCCGGTCTTCCTTCTCTTAAATATTTCTATTAATAACTAATCACCAGACCCAGTATAGAAACCCCCATCTATAATGTCCCTGATGTTGTCACTCTTCCAGCCTCCTTTTTTATTCTTTACAAGGCAGCCAGTTCCCACGTTCCACTTTTGAAAAATTTTCATTTTCTTATAGTAAGGTGAAATGTGAATCCTGTCAATCATTAGTCTTTTGAAGCTATACAGAATTTAACTATTCACCCACATAAAAATCCATTCATGAAAATATGTTTGAAAGCCTACTGGATGAACAGGCACTGTGGACTACTCTTCTTTTAGGAAAGAGACCAGACAAAGGGTAGCCTAATGGCTTTCTGTACATATCCCAAATATAGAACTTCTGGATTTTATTTTCCTTATAGACTAAATCTGATCCCTTTCACTTCCAGGATCTTATAATCCTTGTCTACAAAAAGTTAAGAATAATTTGTCAGTCACCTTATTTTGGAAAAAGTTTTACTGAAGTCTATAAAACTGACAGGAGATACAAAAAGAAAAGAAGTCGTTATTAATGAAAATATCTATTTGAGGGAAGAGGAATAGGGTTGAAGAGATGACAAATTGACTTGCAAAAGACAATTGAGAGTCCACAATTGAGAAACAGAATTAAGTATTTGTAAATGAGTACAAATGCTTAAGGATAACTACTAATTCCCCATCAGAAGTCAGCTTCTCAAGGGCAATAACTCTGAAAGCTTAGGAAGTGTGGCACTTTGAAAATGGTTCTCATCATCATGGACACGTGAATTGGCACCTGCTTTCAAGATTACCATTATTCTGAACTCAGAAGATAAGCACTCCCTACAAAAATTATGGATAGGTGTAGTAGAGATAAAGTAGACAAGGAATTTGTCCTTCCCCTCATCTGTTCTAAATAATGTAACTTCCATTAACTTTGCTTGCTAAAAATCCAGCCTCTGATGGGCCTAGGGAATGGAAAATATGTCTTGATGAATGCCACCTCTGTAAGGGATCTCACTGAGGTAACTGCCACAGTAAATAACTACCAAGAACTCAGCTCATACCCTACTCATTGCTGCCCCCTAGAAGGTTTTGCATAATTCACAACAAACAGGCTACAATCCCTGTAGAATAACTAACCCCTCCCATGTATCAGTGGCAGCCAAAAAAAAAAAAACGGCAAGGGACCTCAGATTAATGTCTCCAAATCAAAAACATTTAATTGGTAGATACTTCTGCTGTCCTTGATTTTTATTTTGTCCTTTGATTTGGTAAGGTCTTTTTTTCCTGTTATTTGATCCAATGTCCTAATATCATTATTCTGAGCCAAAAGAAGCAAGGGTGGTTTCCACTAAAGCAAGACAGTATCGAACCATATCTTCCTTGCTATTATTGGTCAAAGATATTATTCAGGGAGTAATGAACTTCTGAAATTTTTATCTTATAAACTCACCAGTGGCAAAGAGAATGGGGTAGTTGAACCGGCCCTAGAGAAAATCAACATGTTGGGCATGACATATGCCTCTCAAATTCCATACACCAGGATCCAATTTAAGATTCGGAGGCAGTATGATATCAGACATAAGGGCCAATGCTTGGGTCTGCATCCTGCTACTTACTAGCTCTGCTACTTACTAGCCATGTAATCTTGCAAGTTTCTTAATCTTTCTACGCCTTGCTTTTTCATCTATAAAATGGAGAGGATAAAATTACAGTATCTACCTCCAAAGGTTGTGGTGACCACTGCATGTGTAGAAAACTTAGAATAGTGCCTAACATGAGGTAAATGCTCAATAGATGTTAGCCAATATTATTATTTGGAAGGTCCTAAGCATACAAGACCAAAACACAGGTATCTAGACTATCTAGTGCTTACTATACTGAGTATCTAAAAGTCCTCCATAGCTGGAAAGCTTGAGTACACCCAGAAATATCAGGCAGGGATGCTCCTAGTGGGCCTAAGAAGGGAAGCAGGTAATTAGGAAAGAACAAAAACAAAAACAAAAAAACAAAAAAAACTCCACCCCAGTTTTCTTTTGTTGTGAAAATATCCTTCTGAAATAAAACAGGCTCCTAGAAGTTTAGGACTAGGACAGATCAGTTTAAAAACTACAGTGTAATCAACTTACTTAAAATAATTAGAACCCTTGGGAGATGAGGACCATAACTTGTTTTTAACCCAGTACATCAAATATTTAATAACATAACTTTTTAATGTCAGTTTTTTAAATATCATGTATAAAATGTAGGCTATTTTAGAAAGTCATAACCTGTGACCTAGAACAAGTAGAGATAGAAGGGGAAGCAGAAATGGATTCCTACATGGAAAGTATTCCTTCCTGCTACAACATAGTCAGCTATTAAGTATTTGCTCAGAAGATGTGAACTGCAGGGTAGGGGCCTTAAAGAGAGTGAGAATACCAGTGAGTGAATGTCCTCTCCTTCAGTGTCCAAATCGTCAATACATAAAAAGGTAAATCAGCAGTTCTCAGACTTTAAGGTATATAAAAATCTTCTGAGATGCTTTTTTAAAATGCGTATCTCTACCACACTGCCTCATACTTATTCAGGAGAGGCATGTGAGTGCTGATTCTGATTCAGGTCATCCAAGGACCACACTTTGAGAAATAGTGAGACAATGCCTTGACTTAATTTTCATTTAATGTTTACCCACTATCTGAATATAAAAATGGGTGCAAGATTACCTCATCATTGAGCCAGTTCAGATGGTTTAGAGTTTGAATATCTTTGCGTGTAATGGTCAAGCGGAATGCTTCACTCAGAACTTCATCCTGGTTCCCATTACGAAATACATTCTTTATTTCTTTCTCCATTTCCTAAAGAACCAAGAAGAGGTATCCGAGATCAAGCACACATGGCTTCAGACACACCTGATTTCTCACTAAGCCCCATACAATCCCCAGACTATTTATCATCAATCCACTGTTTACTTCTAACGTTTTGGTTTCTATTCTTTCCAGTGACCTTCCTGATTACCTCCTTCCATCCCATCTTGTCTTCTCTTTTCTTTTTTCAGCACATTTCAGACCCTTGTTTCATATTATTCCTAAAGTCTGAAATAACCTGCTGCTTTCGAATTTTCTAAGTCCATAAGAAGACCTAATTATATTTTATATTTCTGGTCTAAACAACTTCCTGAGAAATAGAATGTTTCCTAAAAGGTAGTCAGGGAGTAAAGGTAGTCTCTTTTAGATACACTTTCCAGGAAAATTTCATTTTTTTAATGTAAAATATGTAATAGAGCACAACTATAATAAATGTGCTATACTCACTAGCTATATTATAGTTTTTTAAGCAGAAGACTGGATTAAGGAACAGATTATTTTAAAATGTACACAGACTTTTATATATGTTCCAAATTTTATACTGAGTTTTTATTACTTAAAAAAAAGTAAGCCTCAGTTTATTATTTGATATCAAAATACTATAGACATGCATTAAGTAAAAATGCACGTTTATGATGCAAATGAAATGAAAAAAAAGCAAACGAAACAAGTTTATTAAATGCTTTTTCACTGAAGTCATTAAAAGCCACCCATAATTTTTCCCTCAATTTTCAATCCTTTAAAAATAAAGCCAATATTGGGCTATAATACAAATGAAAGCAGGAGCACACAATACAATGTAAATATCAGGTGTTCTACTACTTTTATGTTTTAAATTCCTCCAAAGTAGTCTTCCTAAACACAACACTTGCTAGTGCAGGAATTTATATTATGTAATTTACCTCTGTGATTTCAGGAAATTCATCTTCACTATCAGTTAATTTATGACCTTTTTTTCCTGTTTCTTGGGCGATTGTGACAGGGATCTCCTTTTCAAGAGGTACACGAAGATGAAGTTCTACTGAATCATGTACTGAATGTTCCTGTTCCTGCAATCTCTGAAAGACAGAACTTCAGATAAGTGGGATAAAGAAATATGCTATCTCTCTACACTGAGTAGTATTAGCTGGATAGACCAAGAACATATACCACTTACCACACAATGCTGTATCATACCATCTTGCATTACAACAGCTCTGACGCCAAATCCAGGTAAGCTTCCAAATTAGTTTCAACTTGGATATGCTATTTATATTATATATATATGTATATATATATACACATATATAGACACACACACACACACACACACGATTATATATGTTATTATAATCTTATCCCAATTTTTTTTTTTACCTGGTTTTGAAGCTGTAATGCCAGTGCTTTCTGCTCTTCAATCTGGCGCAATCTTTCCCGTGCTCGAGAATCATAAACACTAGTTCTAGGAAATGAAAAGAAATGTGACAAATGCAGATCACTCTCTTAGCATCAAGCACACTGTTGATGCACAATGAGCATTAAATATAAAATCCTCCTACAGAAAGTCTAAATCCTTACACCAACTTATCACTGTACTTATATTTTAAGACAGAGTGAAACCACATGGTGTTATTGAAATCATTCTACTGTTTTTATTGAAATGATGAAAATTATTAGTTTGTGACCAAATGTGAACAGGTGACTTTTGTGGATACTTGTAAACATGTTGTCCTTTTTAAAAACATGTTTCTAAGATTCTAGAGAAAATAAAGCTTTATTTTAGAAATCCAAAAATGAGACTGAATCCCAAAGGAGAAAATAATACAAGATATCATTGAGGTTTTAATTAAAATATTGCATTTATTAACCAAAAGAAGAAATATGGGTTTACTTTTTTCTTTAAAAAAATCAACAAGACCAGGGGGGTTGGATAACTCAAAGTGAGTTCTTAAAACTGAAGACTAAAGGCTTTCAATGATTTTGTAAACTCCAGAAATAGAAATTAGTCAATAAATTAGTTTTATCAATGTGAAAATAAGGGCATTTATTTTCCTTTCTATATAACTGCTAACTTGGAAGTATTTTTCCAATTCAAGTTAGCTTTGACAATTGTTATAAATTTAATAAACCTGAACACAGAAATGTCCTAACACCAACAGAATTTAGCAACCCAACAACTTAAAAGTTGTTTTATAAATAGCTATAAATAGGGAATTTTTACTAACAATAGGTAGGATGATTGGCTCATTGATTTCTTCTAACTGAAAAGAAAGTGATGGAAAAGGAAAAATGATACCAAAAATAGTAACTTACAATTCTTTGATCCACAGCTCCGCCTGGAAAAAAGTAGGACTATGGGTGGGAAAAGAAAAATGTGATAAATGAGCAGGAGGCTTATGAGAAAATTCAAATATCTTCACCAAGAAAACCAATCATTTAAATAATTTACAAGAATGCTTTACAAATACAGAATAAATAAAAGAACCCAAATTACAAAAAATAATTGTAACTGGTAACTAAAGGAATACAAATGAGTCATTAGCATACATATTGGTTAAAAAGTTCAACACAGAAATTATGTTTAGCATAGCTCCTTCCTTACATTATGTGAAAGAGTACATTACTTGTCACGATAATACATTAAGCTAGAACATTATTCTTCCCAAATGGTTCAGACTGACAGATTTATTAATGATTTAATCAAATCTTACAGGTTCTTGGATTTGTCAGTCTACTTGAATCAAATACATTCAACCATACGACAATATGGATGGTCCTAGAGAGTATTATGCTAAGTGAAATAAGTCAGACTGAGAAAGACAAATACCATATGATCTCACTTATATGTAGACTGTAAAGAACAAAATAAATGAACAAACTAAACAGAAACAGACTCATAGATACAGAGAACAAACTGATGGTTACCAGGTGGGAGGGGAGTTGGGGGGCTGGGTGAAAAAGGTGAAGGGATTAAGAACTACAAATTGGTATTAATAGTCACAGAATAGTCACAGGGATGTGAAGTACAGTATGGAAAATATAGTCAATAATATTGTAAAAACTATGTATAGTGTCAGGTAGAGACTAGACTTATCAGGGGGATCATTTCATAAATTATATAAATGTCTAACTACTACACTGTTCACTTGAAACTAATATAAAGTAATACTGAATATCAACTATAATTGAAAAAAATAGTCACAGGGATGTAAAGTACAGCATAGGGAATATAGTCAATAATATTGTAGTAACTATGTACAATGTCAGATGGGTAATAGACTTATTAGGGTTATCACTTTATGAGGTATATAAAAGTCTAATCATTATGTTGTTTTGTACACCTGAAACTAATATAACAATGTATGTCAACAGTAATTGAAAAATAAATTTTTAAAAATTAAAACAAAAGTCATAAAAAATATATTCAACCAAATCACAGTAGATAATGAAAATCCCCACCCACAGAACAGTCCATATCAAACAGCTAATGCGTCAATGAATAAATCAAAGCGGAGAATCGACAATTCAATTCCATTCCAAAGATGAGAGATCAATTCTGTTCTGTGCGGCTCTTGCTGACAGACAACCCGAGTGAATAAATGCTTAGCAGAGTCACAGGCAGGTTAAGTGCATGCCCTAGAGTCTCTTGCTGTTCTCCACTTCCTCATCTCCTTGCCAAGCCCTAACTGAAGGATCTCTCACAGAAACAAATGGAAGAAGAGTGGACACTTTCACAAAGAAAACTTTCAGATACACAGCACAAGTGAATATAGCATCAAATTGGGAGTTAAGAGACTAGGATCTCCTGGAGCTGTCCCTGATCAGCTTGGTGACTGTGAGAAAGTCACCTCACTCCCGTGAGCCTTAATTTCTGGATTTGTAAAATATGGAGGTTAGAGACCCTTTCAGTTCTTAGAGACCCTTTCAGTTCTTAAATCGCTACAATCTGTCCTGGTGAAGGCAAGAACAAAGGCTCAGAAGGCAGCCTTGCTCCTTAGCCTATCTTTTGAGAATTAGTATACCCAATCATCCTTAGGCTGGGGTTTGACAATGAAAATGCTATTCTACTGCCTCCCCACAGGCACTGAGGTTAATAAGAGGAGAACGTAGGAGGAAGTGGTCTATCCCCCTGGTGCAGTGAACAACTGACATAACAACTAAAACAGAAAGCCACAGAGATCAGTGGTAGCAGTTAGGATCTACTTAGTGATACAAAAACAAACATGAGAACGCATTTATTGCACAATATGAAAAGTTGACAAGAACCACCCAGAATTGCACAGTATTGGGTCATGCTATTCACATTTGACTACTTCCCTTATTAGAATATACACCATATAAGGTCAGAAATTTTTGTCTTTTGTATTTACTACTGTATCCTCTGCACCAAGAATAGTGCCTGGCACATAGCAGGCGCTCCGTATTTATTGAATAAATGAATAATGCAGGGGACAAGACTTTTCTTCAATGGATGGAGGTATCTGCTGGCTTAGGAACACAAAATTCAGGGGTGGGGGGAAGCAAAATCTCTTTGCTTTTCAAAAAGGTTATATATTATTTTTCATACAACTGAAGCACACAGTAACAACTACAATAACTTACTGAACACCTACTTTGTACTCCATCTGTAAAATTCTGCTCTAGGTGCGTAACATATTAGTTAAGCCTCAGGTTAATCCTCACATATCAATTAAACCTCAATACACGTATAATAGGTATAAGGAATTACTACTCACAGTATACAGAAAAGGAAATTGAGGTTCAGAAGGATAATTTGTCTTGGAAGAGCCAGGATTAGAAACTGTGTCTGTCCAATTTCAAAGACTGCATTCTCTCTACAAATGTAAAGTACCTTTTAATAAACCAAAGCATTAAGCCAAAACGAAGATGGTGAGTACTTGAACTACTCGAGAGCACTGCAGGCCTTCTAGGAAATTCACTTATATAACTAAGATTTATTTACTAAGTACCCATCATGTATCGGGCACTATGATTGGTCCCAAGGTACAGTGACAGAAATTCTAGGTGGGGAGACGAATGCCACCTGAAGAAGTCAGAGAAAAAATAACCTGAGTCAGATTTCAAAAAGCAAAATAAAGAGTTTAACAAGTGGACAAGAAGAGAAAAGGAATTCCAGGCGGCAGGATCAGAATGTACAATGACACAGAGGCATGAAATGACATGGCATAGTCTGGGAAATAAGGGCAAACCTTCATTGCTCGTAGGAGATTAAGAATAAACAGCCAATCCACCACGCCTTGGGACAGTAGCCTCCAATTTCGATAAACAGCATTATCCAATCAGCCTTACCCAAGAGACCATTTCTCCTTCTATCTCATTCTTCAGTCACCACTAGGAGAACTCCTCCATAATGGAAAGGCAGATTTAGTAAAAAACAACTACAGAACTGAAAACACCCTTCACAGGAGATGGACCATTTCCCAAGAAAGAATACTGTCTTTTGTGCACTACCTGTGAAACACCTTTCTAAGTGCTTTACCTGGAAGTTAATCTTCACAACAATTCAATAATAAGATACGAATACTGGCATTTTATTGATAAGGAAACTGAGGTTCAGAAGAGTAAAGTGTTAAAAGTTACGTGAAGCCTGGAAAAGGCAGGAGCAGAACCCAGGCCTGACTCTAAAAAAAAAAGAAAAAAAAAGTATAAAGAATCCAAACTGTAAAGTCTCCTTGAGAAACAGATAATATTTTATAAATACTAAACTTTAGAACATATAGGGGAGCGGCAAAGAAGTAGTGGAACTGAGATGAGAAAGAACATTTATTATCATCACTAATCTTCTCAATGGAAAACTGATACTATCAGCATCCTAGCAATTGAATTGCTAAGGCCATATATGGCAAAGATGTAGCAATCTAACTAGTACCCTATTGAATTACACAGGAAGAAGTACTTGATACCTCCCAGGGGGTCAAGTTTCATATAGAAACTTGGAATTGAGGCTTAAGAGATAAGAAAGCAACTATTGCCAGATAGACAAGTTGAGCTGGGGGGACATATCAGGCAGAAAGAATGTTGAAAGTGAAGGTAAGAAAGTATGTATCATATTATAGCACAGCATATAATAAACACATGAAAGAGTCCCATATTTCCATATGGCTCCTTCACTCACCTCTGTGATGTCTCTCAATTATCACCTTATGACTTGCTGTGACCATCCTTGATAAATAGCATCCCCTTCTTCAATCGACATATTACCGCTTTATTTTTTTTCACAGAACTTATCACCACCAGGCATATATGTTTATTTGTTCACTATTTGTCCCCCACTCTTCCCCTTACACTCCTTACAACTAGAAGATAAGCTCCTTTTTTATTAAATGCAAATTGTATTAGTGCACTTTAAAGCAAAAATACTGTGCACTTTGAACTAGTATTGTAGATACTTTTAACTACTTAATTATTTTTTTAAATATATTCCAATATTTTTAACTATGTTCAGTTGAGTGTAATTGAGTATTTGCAGCACTGTGTATTATTTATATTAGGGAAAAAGCAGCCTCAATCAACTTGCTCTGGCATTCCATAATTTGTGTTCGCACACCTCTAACATAGATTTATACATACCTATCAAATGGTTACTCTGGCTATGCTGATTTTAAATCTTTATCTGAATTTGATTTTAATGTACCACAAAAATAAAACTTATTACTTTCTATATATTGGTTTCTATATAGTATCTTATCTATTTATTCATATTCCATATTTGCAGAATACTAACTAGAATTGCACACTCTTGAATTAAATACCAGTGTGCAGATTTCAAGTCACCCATCTTAATCTCCAGCTCACTCCATCCCTGCAGCATTCCTGGAAATATTCTAGATTTGGATGAGTCACATTCCCTAGGAGCTAAAGGGTAAAGAGTAAGGGAAACTGTATCAACTTAGAGCAACACCATGAATGTAAGCTCCTTGAGAGCAGGGATTTCATTTTGATCACTGCTGTTATCCCCAGTGTCTGGACTTGTGCTTGGCACACAGTAGACTATTAATAAATACTTGTTAAAGGAAAGAATGTGTGATAAGAGGCCAGGTTTATGGAGGAAGTGCTTCTGTCTGATAAGCCATCCTTGAGGGAATTTAATGAATGATCAGATATGCATTTTAGATCACTCTGGTTGCATAATGAAAGACTAAAGAACAATTCATAGAATGGATCAGAGAACATGGTAGAAGATGGAATGAAGAACAAAATGGAGGCCGGAGAAAGGAAGACCACTTAGAAAGTCACTGAAATAATTCAAACACACATGACAGAAGTCTGAATTGAGGCAGTTTTAGTTTTATATTATGTAACTCTTAGTGAAAAAAAATGTAGTTAAACAGAGGGAAAACCGTATGTTAATAATGTCCTTTTTCTAAAATTTACCTGGGAGTTGGCGTCTGGGACTCTTTCACTTTGAGTAAAATCACAGAGTCTGATCCTAAACAAAGAAACACAAGAGCCTATCATTATTAATAGAATTCCACACAGTTATATATTCTAGATGTCTGTAGTTTAAGTTCCCATACTTTGTTATGTTCTATTTCCATAAAAATAACCTAGTATGAGGATAAAGGGAAGATGGAAGAGAAAGAAAGGCACATTCATTTTCACTGAGCCCAGAATAGGGCTTACTAAAGAGCCTGCAAATAAAGCAGTGATTCTAAAATACAAGTATACGTGCCCTTCAGCATCTACTCCTGGGCTGTGCTTGTTCCTGGTGCTTCCTCTCTCTGTTCCTGGGGAACAAGAACATGGTGGAAGATGGAATGAAGAACAAAAATCTTTAGTTCATGAACTACCATATGACTGAATAAGGTGAAAGAGCAAAGGAGAAGGAAGAAGGGAAGGGAAAGCAGAATGAAACAGTTATAGGAGAAGTAGCAGTATAAAAAGTTCGAATTCTATCACATTCTGTCATTTATTTTCTGTATTAATAAAAGCAAAAATCATGTCCTTTTAAAGCACTATGATTAAAACCTTATTTAGAATATTTATTAAATAGAAAAGTAATTAAACAGTTTGATACTTAGTATACCGTGTTTCCCCAAAAATAAGACCTAGGTGGACAATTAGCTCTAATGCGTCTTTTGGAGCAAAAATTAATATAAGACCCAATATTATACTATATAAGACCCGGTCTTAATTTTTGCTCCAAAAGATGTATTAGAGTTGATTGTCTGGCTAGGTCTTATTTTCGGCGGAAAAAAGGTATTTGTCCCAGTTTAGTTGTATCTAAGCATCTGCCATACAATGTATGTTTCTGAAGTTAAAAGCTTTTAAAAAAAATGATAGCTCTAAGTCACCTCACTAAATTTAATACAAGTTTTCATGAATATGTGTAGCTATATAATGATGCCACCAATAATTTTAATTTTAATTGAGGATTACAATTGTGAGAATTTTTGAAAGCGAGGAACAGATTAAAAAAAAAAAAATCAAATGTCCTAGGAAGGAGAGCCTTAGAAATCCATCTATCAAAAGATTCCCAGTGTCTAAACACTTAACATAAAATTTGTTTTAAATTACATACCTAAGTGCACACCAGAAGTATACACATAACACATACCTAAAGAAGGGGAAACTAAGCAAAGAAAGAAAATTATGATGACAAACCCTTAATTAACTGGAATGCTAAGACAGAATATTTTGGTTAGCTGAAAGTGAGGCAGAAAATTCTTTTTGTTTCCAAAACTTGCTGATGACCATTCTAAAATGCATACAGCCATTATACAGATTTTGTAAGTATTACTTGATTAAGAACTTATACTTCAATACTTAATTGATGTTCTAAAACTCCTAGAACATCAGAGTACAGATGACCCTTCAACAACATGGGTTTGAACTGAGCGGTCTACTTAGATGCAAATTTGTTTTCAATAAATACTGTAGATGTATTTTCTCTTCCTTATGATTTTCTTAACATTTTCTTTTCTCTAGCTTACTTTATTTTTAAGAGTATTGTATATAATACATACAACATACAGAATATGTGTCTACTGTTTATATTATTGTTAAGGCTTCTGGTCAACAATAGGCTATTAGTAGTTAAGCTTTGGGGGAGTTAAAGGTTATACAGTACATGGATTTTTGACTGCACACGGGTAGGGATATGGGTGGTGCCCTTAACACCTGCATTGTTCAAGGGTCAACTGTACTTAATTTACATTGTAAAGCACTAGAACAAAGAAAGTACTGAAGTGATTGGGCTGAACATACTATGACTCTGCTTAGGAAGTTAATCTTTTAAATAAAATACTATATGAAATCACTGGCATCTCCGTGTAAGAAAAATGTTACTTGTAGGTTTAGTTTACTCATAGCATAGCTAACTGAATTACATGTATTTAAGTTATTTATTTATGTGTTAAGTTACATGTGTATTACAACCTAGTGTGTAATTCACATATGTCCCCTAAATTGGCTGTGAGGAAATACAGTTGAATTACATGGAAAATACATTTATAACAGCATTTTTACCTTCAGATTGTGTATTTGAAGCTGTTAAGTTATCTAGCTGATGTGGAAATGACTGGTGATGTTGGGGTGCGAAGAGGGGGTCGGAATCTTTGGATCCGAAGGAAGCATCTGGAGTATAAGACGACAAGGAACACGCGCTGTGGGACAGCTGCTCCTGGGTAGTTAAAATGCCGGCAGATCCAGATGATGAAGTGTCAGAGCCAGTGATGTGAGCTGCACAAGAGTTTCCATTTTTAAACAGTGGGTCTTTCAAAGCATTCTTACCGGAACTAAGACATCGAGAACTAGCAAGGGAAGAACACAGTTTTAATATCATGGAACAAAATGTAGAATTAAATTCATCTGAAATATGTTTCTGTGACTCACAGGTGTAAAGGAAAATGCGTGGTAGGTTTGGCTACAGAAAACTGTTTGCCTGTGACCATCTGGAGCAGCTGTCTGTAAATCTCTCTCTCTTCTTCTTGAACTGTCTATAAAAGAGAAAAGAACTCTTACATACATTTAATGAAGCAAGTGTTTCCCAAAGTAGCATCTAGATTTCCACAAGCCCTGCCAAAGCTCAGGCAGAGTCCTCAAGAAAATTAAGTATTATGGTTCATTAAGGATATTCTACAAAATTATAAAGTACATATGAGAGGAGCTTAGTGAAGTAAATATCAGATAGTATATTTTGGAAAATTATAGGGTACACACATAAATAAACTGCAGAGAAGCTATAGGATATGAAACCAGAAGGCCAGCAGGCAATCACTTCTGAGTAAACTGATAAGAGTCCCAGGAATAAAACACGTGAGGACCTCTAAATTAAGATTCCAAAAAACCCCTTGATTCCTGATACCTGCTAGAAAAATCGTAAGGCAGTAACCAGAACAGTCAAGATCTGAGTGTGATATCTTGCTAACAGTTTCCTATTCTATTCAATTTTTAAGAGGGTATTTTCCAGAGATGGTTTTCATCTCCAACATTTATTTCACTTTTCCTAAGTCCCAAGTTCTTGCCCTTGTGGAGCTTACATTACAGTTAAAGGATTGACAAACAAAAAACTAGTCAGGTAAAATGAATAAAAATAAAGAAGGGAATAATAGAAAGTGATGGAAGGGGAACAGAGGACACAGGTAAGACAACTCTAAAAAGGTGGTATTTCAATAGAAACCTAAATCAAGGGAGGAAGTAAGTCACAGAAATTTATAAGAGAGTATTCCAGACAAAGGAACAGCAAATGCAAAGGCCCTGAAACAGGAATGTGCTTGATGTGTTCAAGGAATAGTAAGGTCAGTGTGAGTCAGGACAAGAGTAGTAAGAAATGAGATCACTTAGCAGAAAACCAGATTACACAGGACTTGTAACCATGGTAAAGAGTCTATTCCATTCAGATCCCCTACAGCAAAGGGCTGCACTCACTAAATAATACACCCAGTACTTATTTTTTCTTTAAATCTTACATACATCTTACTACAACCACGAACTTCACAAAATAACTGTAATACTTTGTGCCAGGGCAAGCAGCATTTTGCATTGTGACATTTCAATATGCACACAGCATTTTATTCAGTTATAAATGTTTGTTAGAGGCATCATGAATTAAGCAACGATCCATGTAAAAGTAAAGAAATACTAAATTTTTCTTTTTGAATCATTTTTTGCTACATAGTTAATTTCAATTACATTGTCAGTATAACGTTCCTGATCTAACAGGATACACCTTGAACTGTGATGTATGACAATTACTAATGAGAAAGAGCTATCCTTAAATTTGAATAGTTGAGTGATAAGGAAAGTTAGAATTAGTTGAGCCCATTTGGTGGAAAAATAAACCCAAGAGAAAAAACAAATTGGTAATGTTCTATGTGAAGAAAATAAACCCCGTTATTTTATCCCTTCGACATTAATATTTTATTCCAGTTGATGGCAGTCCTCTTTTCTAGTGTTTATGAAGAAAGTGTCTATGGTATTGGGCAGGCACTTCAGGGACAGCACAAAATTATGTTTAGAAAAACACAATTACCAGGTATAAATTAACATCAATGACCAAATCTGTATTTTGGGGCTATTCTACTAGAGAGGATACAAGTATTTGAGAAACAAATTTAAAAACCATAATTAAAATAAATGCCTCTTTATTAAAACTGAAGTTTGCTATTATGAAGATAGTCTGAAGAATGAAGCAACATTACAGATTATTAGATTGCAAGAGAGATCTTTGCCAACCAACTCCACAGTGATCTATCTAAATACAGAAAAGAAAGCTGTGTTATCTTACCCTTTAGTGACCAGAACTTTTGAATACCACTTTCCACCCCCGCCCCACGTAAATCTTGACTCTACTTTCCCACTCCAAATAACCTAATCCACAATACAGTGGAGTCAACTGTATTTTGCTTTCAGGGATGGTAAAACAGAAGAAGGGAACAAAAATTAGAAAAGGAATACCACCGGGGTCATGGATATTAACTCTTAATTAACCAGTCATTTTAGTTCATTTACACTGTCCCATAAAATTAGATTTTAAAAGGCTTTGACTGCATTATCACATCATAGGAAAGAAAGTAAAGCAGTAAACTGGTGTAAGAGGTTACTTTGCATACCAAGGGAATGTAAAAAAAATATTCTTCTCTCATAAAGACCTCAAGAGAACAGTAAAACAGAAAGGACCTTTGTTTTATGGTAGCCTAAAAGACTTCAACCATAAAGTTAAAAACACCTCCCTCCTCCTTCACACCACAAAGCAAAATGTTTTCTTAGAATAAATTTTTATACTTATAAATAAAACATAAAGAACCAATGTGCCATTAACTGACTCAATTAATGCAAATTATGAGAAATCTAGATTAATTCAATACAAAGAATTATTTTTTAAAAATCAATTTAACACACACAAGTCCCCCACAAGTCACTTTCCCTAATAAATATATCTTCAAAGAAAAGCTCCTGTCTGAGCCCAAACAACCTCACAGTCATTAGATAATATAAAGTGAGCAGGAATAAATGTTCCGTATTCCAAACTGATCTGAAGTCTCTTCAAGCCTCATGCTTTCAGTTTAAACTAATGTACGATTTAAAAAAGAAATTACAGAAAAAAGTTAAGAACTTTTCATTGTTCTACATGTTAATTTGGAGGTCACAAGACTATCTTTTTAAAAAAAAATGATGCAAGGGCTTCATTAAAACAAAATACACTGGGTATATTATACTTTATTTAGAACCATGTCAAAGAAAAAGATAGTCTAGGCAACTCTAAAAAGAACATATACAACATTTGGCTTTACCAAAAGCAAATGTAAAGAGAAAAGTCACTTGAAATTTCAAACACAATCCTTTGTGATATTGTAAACGAAATCATCTTTCTCTTTACATTATTTATTAAACTGTTTTCTATTGAGTAAGCCAATTAGGAAATTAAGATGAAAGGAAGCAATAATTGGATAATACGTTTAAGTAAAGGAAGTTGGCTAACATTACACTTTAAACCTAATAAAGGACGAAGGAAAGTTTAAAACTGTATAATGGTAATTAAGATGTGGAATTCTATTAAGAAAAAAATGGAGCAGATTCTTGCATTTAGATGCTTCTGCAACAGGGCTCCATCATAAAAATGAATTGTAAAATTATAAAAGTTTAACAGAGAACACAAAATGAATTTTAGCAAACCAGTAAATTCTTCTGTTATAAATCACCCAAATAACTTCATAAATCCCCCAATTTTGATTTTGTTTAAAGTAACAGCTTTATACCATATAAATTCCAAGTATGAAAAGTAAATAATTCAACAACTTTCTGTTTTTAAGTCCAAAATGTTTGGCTTATAATAAAATTGTATTAAAAAAAAAAAAGCATTTATTAAGGAAGTCCAACACTTTAAAATGTTGCTCAGTATGTTGCAGAGAAGCATCTCTGGAAGCAACATATAATTGAAAAGAAACTACTTGTGTACTTACATTTAACATTTTTACTGTCCCTAGTATTTTCTCTTTCCCAAAAAGAAATTCGCATCTTCTGTAACAGCGCTAAAAGAACTTCTGTGATAATGAAAACATTAAGATGTATCTGCACTGTCCAATATAGTAGTCACTAGCCATGTGTGGTTAATGAATACTTGAAATGTTGCTGGTATGACTGAGAAACTAAATTTTTATTTTATTTAATTTGAATTAATTTAAATAGCACATGTGGCTAGTTTTTAAATGCCACCCTTGAATCAGCCATCAGACAAGCAGTGGTACAGCCACCACTTGCTTATTTCCAAATTCTTCTTCATGTATCCTCTTCAAACCCTGCTGTAACACTGAACAGTGCAGTGGTGACATCATCATGTTATTTGTGTCGATGGCTTCATATTCCTGAAGGTGATGGACAAATCCAGCAATAAGATTAATACATAATTTTCCTTAAGGTAAGCACCTGCATCTTCCTTCGGGATCCCAACATTTCCATGGAAAATAACTCTTCCTCCAGTCTGTAAGATCCCATCAATAAATAAATTCTTTAGTCCGGGAGGGGGGGGGGGGGGCGTGTGTGTGTGGATTATATTTTAATTAGATTATCTGTAATATCCAAAACTCAATATCGAAATAATCTGTTGAAAGTTTGATTTAATTAAGTTTGGTCCAATATTTTGTCTTACTCATATTATATGGGTTATTCCATGTTTCTGTTCTACCACTTTTCATAGCAGAATATAGACCTAAAATCAATTGAGGCAAAATTTCCTTCATCTCGTTTCATAGGACAGATTCAATGCTTGGAATCTCCTTCACTCTACTGTAGAAGGAAGATGAACGCTTGTTTCATGTCCTTCAGTGTCCCAGTCTGTGACCCGGCCAGCCCAAGTCCTCAGGCTAGAAGTGGAGGCAAAAGGAGAAGGGGCTGAGTCGTCCAAAGGCCTAGCTGGCTAGTGAGTGAACACTACAGGACCCTACCGATTCCAGGGGCAGTCACATGGGACAGGGGAGTGTTGGAAGGCCTGTATCCAGCTGCCACGCTGTTGCTGTCTCCTTCTCCACAAGTCTCTCTGTACCCCATAGGCTGCCTAGGCTCCAGCAGAAGCACAAGTCCCGTAACTCCAGTCATTTAAAAAAAATCACACATGTAATAAATACATACATGGTACTAACTAAACTCAATGGTACAAAAGGTACAGTGAAAAATAACTCTCCTTTTTGTACCTGTTGCTCAGCTCTTATCACCAATTGTTGCCAAGCTCCTGTCTATCCTTTTTCTTACTAAATATGATTTACTACATCTGCCACCCTCTGCTTGAATATTTCAGATTCCATACAAACTTCAAACCAAAAAAATGTACAGCATTTTTACTAACCATGTCACAAATAATCAAGTTTTGCCACCTAAGAGACCTTCATTACCAAATTAGATAATTATTTCTGACTCCACGATCTGTAAGCTCCAATGGAGAAGAACCATACCACCAGGCTGTATGTATAACAGAAAGCACACTAGACTAGGCTCCTTCAGAAGTCCTGCGTTGCAGGCTGGCCAATTACTAGTTTGGTGATCTCTGACCTTTATTTTCCAAATCTGCAAAATATGAATATTACCTCATTTCTACCTAAATCACCGGGTTAAAAGGATTCTAAACCATACCACATGTGGAAAGCGCACTGGAAACGCTAACGCTACATAAATGTAAGGTCATTATTATTCGTTTGTATCTCCACAGCAATCAGTCCAAAGCCGACCAGAAGCATAATAAATATTTACTTGAACAGGTATAAACACATTGCTATTGTATAAATCATATGATATATTATACTGACAGAATTTAGGGTTAATGAATATAACAACCCAGTGCCAAGAGAACATCTTTCTTTTGGGGAAAATCTATGATCTCAAAGATCTTACTCATAATGAAAGGATGTAAGTTATATAGCTGACTTCTTGATTTTTCTTTTATTTTGAGGAAAAACTGTCCTAGTAAGAAGTAACAGTGGGTATTTTATCAAATTCAGCAAGGTTAACAATTTTGTCACATGAAACAAGTGTTTAGAAAGGGTCCAAAAAAGAAGAGTTTGATGTGTGAGTAGCCATTCAGACAACACTGAAGATTAAGTCTACTGTCCAACAGGAATAGAACATAGTAAGGAAAATAATGAAGTTCTACTAATATATCTCCAATTTCTTACGAACAAATGACAGCACTAAAAAAAAAGTAATTAAGAAAGAAAAACACAGAAAGGGCTAAATAAATGAAGTGGTTAATAAACATCTAAATTGGAAAGAACAAATGGTACGCAGGGAAAAATCTAACCTTTAACAGCTTTCACTGCAGGTTTTCCTTACCTCTTCTGCTGTACTAACATGTCGCCTCTGAGTTTTCTTGGGGCTCAAAAGGTTTCGACGACATGAACCGCTCCAAGATGGACTTGGAACAGATTTAATAGGAAAAGATTTTTCATATGCAGATACATGGCAGTGATGATTTGATTTTCCTGTAAAGGTGTTTGATAATCCACTAAAAACAACAAAAAAAATTGTAAGAAAAGGTAAGAACAGTAGGTAAGAAAATCTAACCTAGTGATTATTTTCACTTTCAAGAAATAACAAACACAAAAATTAGCAGGTAGAATGACAGATGTACCATTTGAGGGAAATATACAATAAATGACACATAGGTTGCTGCATCAGATTCTGTCACTAAGAGGTCTTAAATTGCCAAACTATATGATTAGCAAACACCTAAAATTGTATGTCTTAACTTCATGAAGTTCCTTTGGTCAGGAACCATAGACCTGTGTGGGATGGCAGAAAGCTTATCAGATCAGACTCCTTCAGAAATCCTAGGTTCTATGTATGCTAACGTACACATACACTTCCTATTTACTCCCCACAGCCCCCTGCCCCAAGCCCTTACTAGGGCATTAGTTTAAGATTAAATATGCAAAGATGGATAAAACTGAAGCCTCTCAGCTAAGCTTTTAAACTGAGTTTTAAAATTTCCTAAAACACCAACAGAGGGCTCCCATCCTTCATTAAAAACAACCAGAAGGCTTTTTATTAGGCTGCATCACTCTCTGTAAATGCTCCTTTTGGCCTCACTGTTTACCTCCTCTGAAGGAGAATTTTATTTACCTAGCCTTAGAGGTAAGGTTTCTTTATACTATTTGTGCCCCAATAATGAGAAAAATTGGCAGAAAAAATATTTTTGTAAACTCAAAACCCAGTCTTATGTCTAAGGCTAGGTAAATAAAGTTTTTTCTAGGTGCTTTTTCTCATCATTATCCAGCAAGTTTGAGGTACTTGCTATCGACATAATGAATTTTCTCTTTTTTTTTTTTTTGCTGAGGATGCAAAATAGAGCTACACAGTTGACTAAACTGAATTCAATAAAATCAACTCTTTAAATCAGTACATGTGGTCTGGATCCAAATGAAATCAGACTAGGTCTAAGAAAATCAAAAAGCAAATATACTCTCTAACTCTTCAAACGCTAACGGTTTCTATGTGTATACAGTGGGGAAAGGCGAAGGACTTAGAATTTCAGGAACAGGCTGATTTTCTTAGGATGGGTGGAGGCAGCTAGGAAAGGATGGCAAGGGCAATATAATTTGTTTGCTAACGATATAATGAATTCCCCACAATGTCCTTGTATTTATGCTTCGTAGCGAGTGTGTGCTGTATTTGTGTTTTTAATGCAAAAGATTCTGTTTTCTAAGGAAACAGTATGAGGGCATCTTGCAATGCTGGAAAGCAAGGGTGCTACCAACAATTAACAGGGTTGGGCCAGACACAGAAGTAAGCTCCCACTGGTCAAAGTTGTGAGAATGTAAGTATTAAAATAATAATGATTGTAGTGGATTGAAGCACACTGAATCCATAATAACACTAAAAAAAAGAAAATTCATTTGAACCACATGAAGTGGCTATTTAAAAAAACTTTAAAAATTGGTAATGAAAAAGAAAGATCTAATCATATACCCCGTCTTCCTAGTAGGAAATATATTTCAGGGTAACCAAATAGCCCCAGCTAATGAGGAAAAAAAGCCTTCCTTTATATATAGCAGAGTGCCAATTAATAAGTAAAGAAAAAAATGATAAAATTATAAAAGTACTATTTCATTAACTCTAATAAAATTATCACAGGTCAGAGGGAGTCAAAAGGTACAAACTTCTAGATATAAAATAAACAAGTCATGGGCATATAATGTAGAGCATCGTGAGTATAGTTAATAATACTACACTGTGTATTTGAAAGTTGCTAAAAGATAAGACCTTAAAAGTTCTAAGAAAAAAAAATTTTGTAACTATGTATGTTGATGGATGTTATTATGGTGATTAATTCGCAATACATACAAATATCAAATCGTGTTATATACCTGAAACTAATGTTATATGTCAATTATACCTTGGTTTTAAAAAATTATCATCAGATAAGGATTATCAATTGATATTAATAACTTTCAGGCTGATGTGAAACTGGTCATTCATGTAATGCCAAAGTAACATCATTTAGATTACATTCTTGACACAGGGGGCAAAAACCTAACTGTACAAATGAGGACCAGACTGTTATCTCCCCAATCCAGAGGTCAATCCAGCATCACTAATGATAGGAAAACCAGATACTGTAGGTTTGCTAGTGTGATATAACACAACATCAGCTTTTATTAAAGTCAAAAATATAGTTTACAAAAATATACAGAAAATAGAGGACAAAATAATGATATTATGAGGCAGAAATCTGTCAAATCCAAAAGATGTCTAAAATTATGCAGGAAAAAAGTCATGATATTAAAAAAAGAGGCTGTTCTAGATTGTAAGAGACTTAAGAGCGTTAACCACCAGGGGCAATCTAGATTGGATATTAGTTTGGACAAATTAGCTAGAAAGATACTTTTGGGTCACCTAGAATAATTTAAATATAATTTAGTGAGTGTACAGAATAAAATTTACTGAATAGAAGAGATAATTGACTGAAAAAAGAGATTACAAAAGAGTGGGCACAGTATAAACTCATTTTTGAAAAATGTGTGATTGCAGAGAAAAATATCTGGAAGGATATATACTAAGATATTACAGAGGTGATCTCTAGCTAGAGGAAATGTGATGCTTTTATTTTTGCTTATCAGTATTTTCCAATTTTTTACAAGGCATGTGTACTGTTTCTGTAATGATGTTACCTTAAAAAAAATAACAGGATGGCATTGCTGAACAAAAAAAGCAACTTGCCAAGTGATGTGTATAAAACATCTTTAAGGAAGAGAAAATATTATACGCTTCATAGCATACATAGCATACATATCATGCTATATACCAGGGGTGCCAAAAAAATGTATACAAGTGGACACTTTGGTCAACGTTGCTCAAGCAGTAGTTCGCCGTAATCAGAAGTGTCTGGACGCTGATGGTAACCACTTTGAGCAGCTCTTGTAATTGCAGAAGTCAAAATGTGACTTGTATTAATCTTTTGTTATCAGTATATATTGAGTATTACAATTTCAATATTTTCCTTTCTTAAAATGTGTCTATATTTTTTGGTACTCTCTGTATAAGTAAGAGAGAGTGAAACAAGCATAGGAAAAAGTTTGGAAGGAAACATACCAAAAGGAGGGGAACAAGATTGTGTATTAGTTAGTGGTCAAGGGCTCTTTATCGTTGCCAGTAATGTTTTAATTTTTACAATGTGAATGTATTAATGAATTCTGGTGTAATTTTTAAAAATAGTAACAAGTGGGAAGACGACCCCTGGGAGTGCTGACACATGTTTACAGAGTCTATGTTCTGATAATCACAAAATAAAAAATAAAATAAAATAAAAGCCATCTTACCGGTTTCAGTCAACACCAGAAAGCTTAGCCTTGACTAAGCAGGAAATTAAACATACCACATTCCTAAAATCCATCACCAGAGTAAAATTTAAGAAGTCATAAGTACTATTTTAAAAAAGAAATATTTTACTAATACAATAAAGTACCTGAGGGAAAAGTTTCTAAGCCAAACGTCATGTGCCTTTAAGAATCAGTATATGCTTGGTGAGGAAATAGGTAGAGCTTATGAAGTTGAGCTAAATAGGATCAAGTTCTTTGTGACGCTACTTTCTGACAGAAGTAGCTTAGGTCTAGTTGACTAAGGTCATGAGGTGCAGAGCTGCTTTGGTTTAAGGTCTCTGTTCATGTGAGAGCCCACAAAAGGTGCTAGTTTCTTTGTTACTGAAGTTGTAGAAACTGAGTGATTTTCACTTTAAGATTCTTACTAGCCATACTGATCCTGAAGGGTAGTAATATACTCAACATCCACAAAGATTTCAAAACTCTCTCCTCTAATAAGATTTGGCTGTCACCAAAATTCAGCACCAAGGAAATGAAAAGTTGAAAGTTTAAAATGGACTTGTCCATATCTCCATGGTTTAAAGTTCAAAAATGGTGTTACTCTTTTAAAATGCCAATGTAACAACTATCTTATAGCCATTTTCTCTTATATGGCAGGAAGGGCTTGTGAGCGAAGCAGCCAGAATACCTACCTTGAGGTCTTTCGGGTTTCGAGGTAAAGACTTCGGCTGTTTCTTGATTTCTGTAAAGTTGAACCTGATGCTGGAGTGGAATTTCTCCACTGACCATTTGCACTCTGGCCAAAGGTTCTTACATCTCCTGAGCCAAGAAAACTGTCTGAGGAAGGGTTATCTAAAAGAATAAAAGTTTCAATAAATTAAACAAATACCTACGGTGGTTCTCCATATGACTGCAACCAGGTCCAACATTGCATCCCAAAGCAATGTGGCGTATCACCATGTCTCTCAGGGAAGATCCCAGTCTCAACTGCCAGTCAAGTCTGCAGTAAGGGAACTTCTACAAACTAGAAGTGATTCAGCCATACTAACCTGAAAATTGTTGAAGGAGCTGAATCCTGCCACAGCCATGTGCCTTATCTGCATCAATGTGACTCCGTGGTGTCCACCAAAAGTCAACATTTTACCCCAACTATATCTTGCAAGCACTCCCAGGCCTGGGCCTGAAAGAAGGTAGGCCAGACCAGTAAGAAAGCAGGTGGAGGGCCAAGGAGAATTGTAATGCAAATGAACAACAGTTATTGTTTAATAAGCAGCTGGTGTCTCTTGTTTTTAATTACCATGTTCACAACTCAGGGGCTCTAACAGCAGAGATAACCTAAAGGCTGCTTATTCTGGCCAGCTTATGGCAGGATGACCCATCAAATGCATCTGGTTCTGGTACGATAACCTTCAGTCAGTGCCATAATCAACAGACATCAATACTGCAATGTTTGCTACTACAATCAGACTAAGTGAAGATTTTTTTGTTCATTATTTGAATTTTCCGACTTGTGGCTTACAAGTTGGGGTGATAAGAAATCTCCTGAAGTTTCAGCTAGGAGTAGAATAATTTATACACCCTCTTCTTATCAGCAGGATTGGCCAATTTAAAACAGCGCCTTCAAAATTAACTTCAGATGTTGGGCTATGGCACTTTGAGGAGTACCAGCAGAAAAACGAGAATGACAATTCTCTACTTCTTGAATTTTCATCTACTGTCAACATCATTTTGAAGGTCCTCTTTCAGAGTATATTACTATAGAACTTTGCACAGTATTATATATTTGTTATTTAAAATATTTAATGTAGCTTTTGATACTCTATCCAAAAAGTAAGACAACTGACAAAAATGTAAGTTTTGTGGCTTTCTGTTTTTCAGTTGATCAGGATTCAGCATAAATAAGACAGAAAAAAAGCAGCAGTGAGGGATGGTATTAGTACCAGTTGATTTCCCAGGGGATGAATCTAATCTAATAATTAAATTTCATCTCAAAATGAATTATAACTTTTTTCTGTTAGAATCATTACCTATGCTTAGCATCTATTACCATTGCTTCGAGGACACAGACACGAGGCTAATGAAAATGAGTCTCATTTATGACCAGAAAATTATCTTTAAATGTGAATAACAATAGAAATTTTTGTTTCTTACACTTTTTTGCTAAATTTGATTAGGGAATGATCCAACTAGAGATGTCTACAAAAAATGCAAATTACCCTGACAGGTGTGAAATTTGAGACTAAGGATAAGCTAGAGTAGCCTCCTCAATGGCATGTGACAGAGGCTTCTGCTTTAAAATGCAAGGGAAAAGCACAGGATCAAGCAGTTTGTTTAACCAGAATAAGGTGGTTCCAACCCCACTCAATGAAATCACTGAATAGTCCTCTACTGCTGATATAATCAAGCAAAGCTAGAGGAGACCAACAGGGTGTTGTAGACATTCTCTTTTTAGTAATGGTTTAACCTGGTATTCTGTCTATCATTAAAAAATAAGACTGCATGGGGTGGCCGGTTGGCTCAGTTGGTTAGAGCGCTGTGCTCTTATTAACACCAGGGTCGCCGGTTCGATTCCCATATGGGCCAGTGTGCTGTGCTCTCCACAACTAGATTGAAAACAACAACTTGACTTGGAGCTGATGGGTCCTGGAAAAACAAACCGTTCCCCAATATTCCCCAATAAAAATTTAAAAAAAAAAAAAAAAAAAATAAGACTGCAAATGCCACAAATAAGATTACTTACTATGTGCAAATAAATACACACAAAACTATAAGGAAATACACAAAAATTTAATTTTGGTTGAGTTCTAATAGAATGATGGGTATTTTTTTACTTTTCTCTGTAAATTTTCTACAAGGACAGGTAATACCTTTATGGACAAAATTAAGTAAACTTTGTATCTTCAAAAAAGTGTTATCAGCCAATTACTTACTATGAAAGTAACCAACAGTTGTTCCTGTTAACTTAAGGATTTAGTTAGTTATTATAACTAGCAGGATGCTTTAAATCATCTTACCTACTAAATGCCAGTTTGGCAGCCTAATTTAACATACTTGTATTTTCCAAAGGGAAGATTAAGATTCTAAGCATGAGCAAAATCATTTCTTTTCATCTTAATCTACTTTTCTTTGTTTAGGGTTTAAAATGTTTTAATTTTCTTTTCAATTGTACTCTTAATAACCTCAAGAGGTCTTGAAGTCAGACCAGCACTAAGTTATTAAAGTGAAAGTTATTATTCTCTGCTTGCTAAATTTTTTTTTAAATAAATGTTTTTTAATAGTCTAATCTTAAATGGATTAAGAAGCAGATTTTTTAAAAGCTTGATATAGTGAAGCAGATCCAGTAAAGCAGTAAATAGGAAGCTCCAGAACCTAGATTCTAAAGTTTGGGGTTTTCCTGTGTTTGTTTTCATATTGGTGAAGGAAAGGATGACAAGGTGAAAGAGGAAACAAATACCAACAGAGTCAGAGTGAGACGACTAGGGCAGGTAAACTTGGGACCCAGGCCTGCCCAATCAAAAGGTAAGGCTTGGGGTGACAGACCACAGAAATCAATATAGGGATTATCAGAAAAGAATACATCCAAAGGAGATAGCAGAGACAAAATTCTGCAGGACATGCAATTAATTGGAATGGGTGTGGCAAAGGAACAAAGTTTTAAGAAGTACACAGTAAAAAGTAGGTTTGAATTAAAGACTTTATTGTAAGAAAAAAGTATATATACCTATAGATCCTTGGCATTCAAGATTTAAAATTCTGATTGTTAGGGAGTGACCTTGGAGGTCGGTGACATGCCATATTTGGTCAGGGGTTAGACGAAATTTGATAGAGGCACAAATATGAATCCTCTGCTTCAGGCTGTACTTTAGAGGATAAATCTAGTAGCTAAGTACCCCCATTTCAATGTGGCTTTACTATTCACGGTGGTTACCCTCTTTTCATCATCATTATTCAGCAACAGTTATAAAGTAATATTTTTTTCTTTTCCTAAAATGATGGCCTTCAAGTGAGAAATAAAACTTCGGTGTTAAAATTTTAGTAAGGGGATCAACTTGTGGTATGAGGACAAACGTAGGAAAAATGTAACTCTCAAGAATCACATAACTAAAAAAAGAAGAATCACATAACTGAGTAGAAAGCCAGGAATCTGGTCAAGTATCACCAGTAAGATACGATGATTTAAGATGACTTCACATATATCCTTTGTGAATATCAAGGGTGTACTGAAATTTGAAAGAAAAAATGCTATATATACAAATGTTTTTAAGTTATTTATGATAGCTGAAAATCACCCTGGAGAGGGTGAAGGGAACCTAAATTGTAGAGAAAATAATGAAGCAAATAAAGGCACAGATCCATTATCCTAAATCATACCCCTTGGGTTCAGCAGTCTCTGAGTTAAAAATTCTGGAATTTTAGAAAGATGACCTGGAATATACTACGTAACACTTCCAAGTATAATCTGACGCAGCATGCTATAATCAAACATATTGATATATATGTAGTAAAATGTAAGTACTCATATTTACAGAGATAGATGAAAGACAAAATATAAATAGCTTCATTTCAGTTCATGTAGGTTTTGCCAAGGAAAGAATTTAGGTCAAATTTTGATACTAAATGAATTATGAAAAAAAATTTTGGTTTTCAGAGCCTTTTGGATTTTGGAATTGCACATAAAGGATTGTAAATGTGCATATCAATTCCATAGATTATTAGAAATCAACAGAAAAGGTAACTATGAAGCATAACATGTAAACAGATGGAAAGTAAAATATTGGGCTAAAAAAAGATCATATGTATCGAATCATACAATGTGTACTTTACATGTACACACAGGTAAAAATCAGAAAAGACCACAAAGAGTTGAGTTATGGTCAAGAGATTTTGGATATAACTGTTTATTATTGAGTAATTATTTTAAACTAAAAGCAAATATTCTGTCCAATGGTAAATTAGCATATGAAATTACAAGGAAACACAACCTGAGTTCAAATGGAAATATTAATCACCTGATTTCATTACCCACTCAATTGTCCTTCCCCTAGGATTAATAATGAGCTATCAAACCAGATTTCAGGCTCTATGCTCACCAGGAAGGCCTTTTCAATAATAATTATGGGAGAGTTACTTTTGGAGCAAAGTAACTGATTTTTCTGTACAAAGTATGCACATACTATGTAGAGACCATTTTCCATCCCAGGAGAGGAAATCCAGTGCCCAGGGTAAAGTACCACACACCTAAATGACATTTAAACATAACATAAATCTAAAAGAACATACTAACGTCTTTTTAGGGGAGGAGATCTCATCTTGTTGACAAAGAATCCTGAGGAAGCCAAATAACAACAATAATTATTATTTGCATTTCATATTTATTATCTCAATTTATCTTCATAAAAATCCCATTGAGACAGGTTCAGTGGTATTGCTAATATTCCCTTCTTTGTGGCAAGATGAGGAGATTGAAACAGGAGGAGTGAAAAGACATGGGAAGACACCATAATCTTCCTGGGTCATACTACCAGGAGGCTAACCAACAAAAACACTCTTCGTTTCCCCAAGACAGAGCCAGAAGATCATTGGAAGTCCAAACCTTAGGAAGGGGAGATGAAAAGTCAGGCAGGCCAGGGGCTAGGATAGCCTAGAGAATGCTGACTTCTGTCATGGATCACAAGTGGAATAAGCAAGCCCTTGAACATGCAAGCATGGCTGTGGCAGGTGCTAGATAGAGACATGTAGGTAACATTTCCTGCCCTGATGGAGGGATAAACTTGGGCAGAAATAAATGTTCAGGATTCATGGTTTCAAGTGGAATAGAAATAGGCTAGATCTGTGCTTTAAATCAATACAAAACAACTATCCTTTAAATGCACATCTAAAAAACAAGCTGTAGTGCTTTTTACAATGGTATAATGAACAAGCAGGAGAATAGACTTCAAATACACTTTTCCATTATAAAATATTTCGTTGATACTAGATCAGTAAAGTATCATCAGTAAAGCAACCACACACATACACGTACACAGAGCTCATTAAAATGATGTTTTAGTTGAGAAAACACTATTTTGCTTTTGACAATGCTTGTATACTTTTAGAGATGATAAACACAAATGATTTGGTAGGAAGAAATCTCAATGGTATGAATGTCTTGACTCCAAGTAATGTGTCATACCTGAATAATAATTTGGACTATAAGCTGCACTTCTTGTAGAACATGTATAAGATCGGTCCAAATTTCCTTGCCTGGAAGGTAGTGTCTAAACAAAGCAGAAGATTTTTATTAAATCATATGGTTGACAATAAAATGGAATAAAAATTTATACTAGGAAAAATGTATCATTAAGCAAGATTATGACATATTTCAGAACTCAATATAATTTATATATATTATAAATTAAACAGCATACTAATAATAAAGGAAAATACACAGACAATCTGATGAAATGGTTGAGGCTTCAAGGGGAAAATGGGCAAAAATCTGTTACACAACTTAATTCAAAGAATGTTCAACAGAAGGCAAATATGCACTTACTATATCCTGTTCTGAAAGCCAGTTGCATCATATATCAAAAAGGTGGGCAAAATCGATCCGGTTTTGATTCTTTTAGAAACTTTACAGAGTTTTTAATCAGGGGTGATGCTGCACCCCAGTATAAATCTGGAAATGTGTGAATATATATATATTCAGTTATCAAAATAATTATTGGTGGCAGATTCTATAGGTATTTAGTACCCAGGGGCCAAGGATGTTACACATTCTGTTATGCTTAGGCCAGATTCACACAGCAAAGGATGGCCTCATTCAAATTAATAATGGCTTTCCTACTGAGAAAGACTGCTTTATTAATAGTGCGCTCCTCAAACCTTAATGTGCCAATACATCAGCTGGCAATGTTTTAAAATGCAGATTCTGAGTCAGTAGGTAGGGGGTGAAGCCTGAGATTCTGCATTTCTAACAAGCTCCCAGGTGACGCTGATGCTGCGGATCCTTTAAGAACCTCAGCTTCATAGCAGAGAAATCTCAAAGCTGCTATGTATTTACACACACACACACACACACACACACACACACACACACACCCATTTAATGCTCAGCAATTTCAAGAGACTAGTCTAAAACAACACAGATCTGGGTAGTGGTAACTAATATCCAGAGGAATAATAGTTTTCTCAAAGGTACTGTTCGCAAAGAACTCATACATAGCCCGGTTCTTGTCTTAACTTTAATATATGAAACAGAATTCCAAACACTAGATTTATTGATTGTAAAAAGTTTATATACATGCTTATAGTTTTGAGTGTGGCATTTAAACTACATCAGATGAAAACTTAAGCCAAAATAATTCATTAATTAAGGGAAGAAAACTATTCCAAACCTGATGGTCAGATAGAGAAAGCTGGTCCTCTGGAAAACCTGTCTGTGACAGGAGATGGGTTTTGAATATGGAGTTGTGGTTCACTAAAGTTACTTCTCCAGCATCCATTCTCATCCTATCAGCAATATCATCTGGGGAAAGAGTCCGGATTAGTTCAAGTTACATAATTATTTAATAACTATTTTCTTATGAACCAATCTTTTCACCTAGCAAAAATGATTCCCAAAGAATAGCTCTACAGTTAAATAAAAGCTCTCCTTCATAAATAACCATTGGCAAGAAATCTCAAAATGTCATTGTCAAAAAAAGAGGCCCATGTACAGGAATTGGCTCATTTGGAATTGACTGAGATCATCTACTAAATAGTTCAAAATTTGTACGAGTATAACAAGAGCTTAATTTAAAGCTTTAAAAACAATGAAATTTTCCCAAAAGAAATTTTTGAATGTTTTAACAGTAGGAAAAATTTTTTAAGTATAAAAAGATGGGGAAAAATATTCACCATTCAAATAAAAACACTTGTTAACATTGGTTTATTGTTTTAATTCAAAGGGGTGCTTTAAAAATTAATCCACCTGGAAATTTTTTTCTGCAAAAAGCATAATTTATTCACATGGCTCTTAACAGACATCAGCTCAATCACTATAATATTGTGGCAGAACCTTACTATAACCATTGTTGAGACCTTTGTTACTTTCTTATAAAAGAGCTGGAATAGGAACAAATGAAAGTAAGGGAATTCAATGACATCAGCAATGAGAAAAAAAGGAAACAAATGAGAGAGAGAAAGAGAGAGAGAGAGAGAGAGAGAGAGAGAGAGAGAGAGAGAAGGCAGACAAAGCAAAAGAAAAAACCGAAGTAGAGAGAAGACTAATGTGAATTGAAAAGGAGTATATGGGATGTTATAAGCTCTAACTGTATAGATTTTCTGTCTATTCCTAATTTGGCTACTAGTCCTTACCTTATACCGATTCCCTTCATAGACATGAAGTACTATGAATAGCGGAAAATGTTCCAATCACAAATGTCAGTGCCACTAGCTAAATAAAATTTAAAATTTACCTTAATCAAAATGAAATAAAAAAAAATTTGCCTTAATCAAATTATTATTTATCATATAGGAGAATAACATAGTACTAAAGAACAAGGACTCTGGAACCAGGTCGCCTAAGTTTAAATCTTGGCACTGCCAGTTATAGTTCTGTGACCCTACGCAAGTCTGTTAACCTCTGTGTCTAAGTTTTCTTGTTGATATAATAGGGATAATAATGTACCCTTCTAACGTGACTGTAAAAAATTAAATGAGTCTATTTTAAGTACTTAGAACAGGGCCTGGCACATAGTAAACGTCAGCTAATGTGTATTTGACTTTTCAACACAATGAATGAGAAAATGCTTCCAAATAATGCCATAAATAATGTCTCAACCAAAAGAAAATTGTTTGGTATACAGTAGAACATAATTAGGACAAGATCTCTCTTAACATTATTAAGCACAAAGATGCAAATATTAAAAATGTTAGGAAAACCCGTTCTTTCACTCCTGCTTAAGTAATCAGGGTAACTAAAAGGACCGAAGGACTAGTTCATAGTCAGTCTTACCCATGTCAGGTCTTTTCACATCACTGACTTTAGCAGAGATACAGCGTCCTATAAAGGAAGACAGAAAACAGAAGTGTTACATACTGAAACATCTCTTTCATACAATTATAAAATAGGAAGCCACTCAGAAGTGACATTTGTGTTTCTAGTGGAGAAAAATATAAGGTGGTAAGGAGAGTTGACTTGATGGCAAGAGAATACGAAGTAAAACTGGCCTGAGGTAGTTCCAAACATTTCTGCAATATGTGCTATACTAAACAGCAGTTGTGGGCTACCCACAGGATCACAGACTATTACAGCACGAAGCAAGTTGGGAGAGCCAACCCTTTGGAGATTAATTTACATATGGGCATAAAATTGGTTAGTGACTACACTGAAATTACAACCTAGAAATTCTTCCCAATCCATTGCTCTATTACCTCATGTTAAACCATTTCAAACAAGTGTCAGATCTTGCAGTGGTCCTATTAAGACTTCTCTTCCATACACAGCTTACTCAGTGGCCAAACATAAAGCTACGGATATTCTGAGGACAATCAAGGAACACTTCACTGTTGTACTAAGTACTTTCTCCCCCATCATTAATCAAATTGCTAAAAACCAAAGCCCCTTTGCCTATGTTAAATTATTTTCTCCTCTGATGTATCTAATTTTCCCAGAAAAAGGAAGTTAGAAGCCTAACTGCTTGGAATTAGGTTAATAAACATACCCTCAGCACACATGCTTCTTGGCATATTTCCAAGAGACTAGGGAGGAAAACAGTCACACTTATATTACTCATAATCTTATCACCATATTTTTAAAAAGATTGAGTACTTCATCCACTACATGGCAATGTCAGGGCTTCAATCTACTAAGAGGACTGGTTGGTGCTAACAGGTATTCTTGATGGTCACGACAATGAAGTGCATAAAAAGAAAGGCTGCTTCAGCTTGTCTTGGTATAGCTACAAACTAAGCAGACTACATCTGATTACCTACCTAGTCTTGCCAGGGAGGAGTCCCACAAATATTTAAGCCTTAGATTTAGGCTCCAAATATGTTTCTAAATGCCCAACTTAACAAAACGCTTCTATCTGGAAATTTTCCAGGTTACTCTTTCCCCTTCCTCCTTTTTTAATAAAGCAGAATTCCCTGGGTCTCAGATTAAGGGGGTAAAAATCCCATCAACAAATAAATTAGCAGTAGCTTTTTCACATTTCACTCTATCAGGCCATGTCCTAACTGTCATCTCTAGCTTTTTTTGTTGTATTAAGAATGCCAATTTGAAAACTTGGTGCCTAGTCAAACAGTCCCATGTTAACTTCTTTTGCATTGCTGAGATAGATGTGAGGAGGGAAGCAAACAAGAAATCAAAGAATTCTAGCGATTATGTCCAGAAAGGTTTAAGTGACTTACCTAAAATCACACAGATGGGGCAAAGGGAAAACAAAAATTCAGGTATACTGACTCCCAAGCAAATGTGCTTTCAACAAACACCGCAAAACTTTACATCCTTAAACATACCCTTATTCAAGGATTCATACATTTTAACAAGATAAAAGGAACTCTAGCTAACTCTGGGAAACGTTTTATAATTTTAATAAAGCCCTAAATTTACATTTTAATATAAATACATCCAGCTTCTTCAGGGTACTTATGGTACTTTTTGCCACTTTGCAATTACACTGGGAGAATATTTTACCCCAATATTCAACACGAAATGCTGGATCTGGAACCACTGATGCCACCAAATTCTTGCAAGCATAAATTTTTTTCCCTTTTAAGAAAAGTATTCTAGTACTTCATTTCCTAGTTTATATTGGTCATTTAATTTACTGAAAGAACATAAGCAGTTCCAGATATGCAGGTGAAGAAGACAGGTTAGTAGCTGAACGTTAATAGGAAATCTGAAAGACAAAAAACATGGCAAAGCCCTGACAGTAACAGAATGTAACAAGTCTGGTAAAACATTTATAAGCTTACATACATGCAAAGAGGTGATTATAAAAGAGAATGTTTAGAACTGTGACGAAGCTACGAGAAAGTACCCACTATGGAGAAACACTGTACAATTAGCTTTATCCAAGAACAAGACGTGGTTAGAACAACTTATGATATGAAAAGGGCGTGGAAGTGATCATGTGAATCACCCTACTCTGAACTCTTGAAAATGTGATACAATTTGTACTATATCATCACGTTTCTGTTTTTCATATTTTCACATGTATTGTCTCCCAATTAGACTCCTAACATCTTAAACACTAAGTAGTCAACTTCTTTCATACACAATCATTTCCTGTACACCAATTACATGCAGGGTACTGGGGATAAAAAAAGTAAGAACTGGTCCCTGCTGCTGAGAAGCTCACTGTCTACAGAAGGAAGTCAGATACATAAATGGATATTTACAGCAAGACAATAAACCTGGTGCAATTTGGTAGGTGTGGGAGTCAGGTAAAGAAAAGGAAAGACTTCCAAAGCGGTAGTTAAGAATTACATCACCTTGGCCTGAAGTAGCAGAACCTGTTTTTTAATCCACTTGCTCCCTCTAGATTTAACTCATCAGACAGGTGATATGAAGACCATCTTTGCAAGGGGGATAATTAATTGGAATAAGGTAAAAATGAATGAGGCTTCTGAAGATAAAACAAGGGACGCTTCCAAAATGGAACTGGATCAGAGGCGGGAAAGGAAGGGAATCTCTAAATAGGAAGAAAGCTAAGGGATCGTGCTTCAAGAGATGGCTACGGTTTCACTGTAACTGTAATTTCAAATTTAGTGTATCTTTTAGTACGCATCCTTCACACCAATTATCTTTATAAAGCTTTAGGAGATGAGGCCATCTATTCCATCCAGAATATCCAATTAGAACATGGGCCCTAAGTCACAGCGTTGGTAGCTTTATATAATTTTTATAAGAATCACCACCACCCCAAATATAATAAGTGTACCCAACGTGAAGTGAAACGGCTTTAACAAGGCTGAGTTGAAAGTGATAAAGGAGCAAGTTATTGCCAATAAGATAGTGCAAACACTGCAGAGGCACCGATAAACAGAAATCACCAAGCTCAAGAGAAACGGGGCATATATCCAGAGAGACCACGTTAGGACACACCAAGAAAGAGACGGTTCAAGGGAAGGAATTACCAGGAGGCGATGAGCCAGGTAAGCAAACTGTGGCAGTTAAGGGGATTTTCATAACCTGGGCAGGAGGGTCCAGACGTTTCTTTCCGGTGGTGGCACTAGCGATATCGCATCTCAGGGAGGTACCACCGAGTAAAAGAGTTGGAGAAATGTTTACGTGAGACGCAGAAGTAGTCGAGAAATATCATTCAGGTCTCAAGGAAAGCGGGAGGTGAAGCAGGTGTAACAGAAAGCAGAGCTTCCCGACGAAAACAGCTTTCCCTTGAGACGACCCTGCTCTGCCGGGAAAGCCTCGAAATCCCAACTGGCCTGTTCCCCACAAGGAGGGCTGGGCGCTGAGATGGGGACTGGCGTAACGGCAGGGAGACGGGCTCTCCACCACCCAAAAGAAAGAGGCCTGAATAACCGGCCTCGGGAAGCCTAACTAACGGCCGCCGGCCAGTTCGCCGCCCGCGGACAGCAGTGGGGAGGGGAGGTGGTCCCAGGGGGCGGGGCAGAGGAAAAGGCGCCGTCCCCACAGCCGTCCCCGCTTCCGCCCAGCCCTGGCTGCCCGGTCCCGAGCAGCACTGCCTCCGGGCCCGGGCTCCCTCCATCCTCACCCCTCCCCCAGCTTCCCGCCGCCACTCACCGAACCGGAACCGGCTGCTATACGAAGGGGTTTCCGGTCGAGCGCGGAACGCAAAACCCGGGAACCGCCGCGAACCGGAACCGCCTCCACAACACCGGAAGAGCCGCTCGGTGACTGCGGAGGAGGGGGGTGGGGCGGGAGGTCAAAGAGCAGAGATGACCCGCAAAACGCCTGCGCAGTGTGGTGAGGCCCAAGAAGCCAAGGGAGAGTTTAAGACCGTAGTCAGAATTTTCCAGTTCCCGTTTCAGTTTGAGCTTTTTCTTGTTCTCGGAGTACTGCTAGTGTGCCTTTCGTCCTTCGCTTTTCTCTGCTCCCTCGGTCCCCTAACCCGCCGATTTCTGGTTCCGCTTGGCGATTTTTGCTTACACTCTGGTTTTCATGGCAGCTTTCTCTGTGGCCCTTCATCTGTGAGAATCTGTGACCACCTTGACAGATGTAGATCTGAGAGCTAAATCGAGCTCAGGCTATTTCATGTTTTATTGAGAATCACAGAACGTTGGTGCTTGGAGAAGTTATTGGAGATAGTTTAGTCCAACAGTTCCAGAGAAGTGAAGTCATTTCCCAAAGTTATAAAGCGCATGGCAGGTCTGGGATTAGGAAACAAGTTTCTTAATTTGCAGTCCTGTACTCTTTGCACCGCATCCTGCTTGATTAGTCATTCGGGAAAAGAAAGGGGGCGAGAGGCAGCAGCTTTGGATTGCTATAGGTTAGACTATAACATGTCCAACCTTCCACAACTCTGGAGGAGTTTGAAACATGGGCATCGGTGTGAGGAAAGCTGTCCACCAGAGATCTACTTTTCTGAGTAAAAATCGGAAAAGTCCCAGGAGTCTGCCCTCTGAAGAACTAAATGGCCCTGGTGTTGTTCCTGGGACCAAATTGATTAACCTGTAATCCGTGCTATACTTTTTAAGAGAAAATAATGGAAAGAAATATGTTCATTCAGACTTTTTACCAAGCCCCTCAACTTGGTGGGCCTCTGGACTTAGGTCCTGTCTAGAAGTCTTGGAGAAATTCTTCTGAGTAGATGCTCTAAACCCTGGTGACAGCCACAGTCTGAGTTCAGACTTGAAGAATGGAGGCTTCTTGAAGAAGCCTCTATTCTTTCCTGAAGAATGGAGGCCCCCAGCCTTTAAGCTACTCTTGCAGCTGGGAAAAGGAGATGCTTGCTGAATTCAGGGGATCCTGACCTGTCAAATGTATAAAAGTAGATTATTTGTATCAATTCATATGCTGATGTTGAGACTGTCAGGTCCTAAGGCCTATTAGTATTGAGCATACCTGGTCCATGTCACTTTTGTCCATCTTAATCATTTCACAAATCTGTTCATTTAAATTAAACTCTGTCTATTTCTAGGAGACAGCCATGCGTAAAGAGGAATTACATCTGAAATTTATCATGTGTGTGATTCAATCTCGCCAGGTAGTCAGGACTCCTCAGAGACCAGGTACCGTTATCTCAATCACACAGTGACAGAATGGGTTCTCTTACATGGAGTCTCTATACAGGCTGTGAAACTTACTAGTGTAAATTCAGGCTTTAGGCGTCAACTGACATTGTTTATTCCATCCTCACTATGATAAAATATTTGTTACTGAGTTATATTTTTCCCTGGTACAAGTATCAGGAGAGATTATGGCCTGATATGTGGGAATAAGCCCTAGGCAGGTAAGGAGGACTTGGGAATTGAGGGAGAACAAGATTTATAGCACGTGAGCTGATAGTTAATTTCTCTGTTCTTTGTGAATCATTTCAACCTTTTCTGTGGGAGTCTTTGTTGCCGTTATAATTGATACTCCAAAACTTATAAAATAGAGTCCCAAAGAAAACTGGCTTTCTCTTCTACCCCAGTCTCAAAGAATCTAGTTACGAGTTCTGCTTTTCCCCATTTGTGTCAAAGGAATAGAACCTTTTTAAGGTAAGATAATTGTTGAGAAGTCATCACTTTTCTAATTTTCTACTGGATTTATGGAGAGAAAGCCCTGGACAGGCAAGAGTCATAGAGAAAATGAAAGAGAATAAGGAGCACTGCCTTTCCTGAATCCCGCCTTGAGGATGACCTAAAGATATTGCTTCTCAGATGGGGAAGCTTCAACTTCCAGCATGCTCATACAAAAGCCACCACCTGAGACAGATGCCTTGAAGAGTCTAGATACTTGGGATGATCCAGACACCGTGGAAAGAACACCTATTTTGGGAAATGGTGAGGCATGTAGTTAAATGAGTGCGAGGAATGTGGAAAGGAGTATTGGAATGTTTATGCATAGCATTATAATTTAGGATAGACCTACCAAATTTGAAATATGAGGTAAAACGCAAAGGAGAATGTGTGTGTGTGTGTGTGTGTCTGTGTGTGTGTGTGTGTGTGTGAGAGAGAGAGAGAGAGAGAGAGAGAGAGAGAGAATAGATTATCTGGGAAACTGTAGAAAGAGGGACAGTTCTCTCTGAAGAACAGCTTGATTTACTCAATAGTAAGTCAGTTGGTGCCCTCATAACTGTAAGCTCCTAATCTGGTTTATCGTATTACCAGCAACCTTGATATGTAAAAATGTGAGACTTAAAAATTGATTAAGTTGAAGCGTTATGTTGCATAGTGATTCCAAATATTGTAAAAAAAAATATTCACCTTAGGAATTCCTTTAATAACAAATGTCTCTTGTATATTTGAAGTAGTGTTCAACTCATAAGTGATTTATATGAAACTTCAGAAACACATCTCTGTGTTTCTTCTCAACTTAAATACATCTATATTGGAGTCAGTTCACTGCAAACATTTATCGAGTTCCCACTATGTGTCCAGTAATATATGAGAAATGATAGAGAGAATATATATATATGTCATAACCTTGTCATTGTCCCAATTTTTTACATTTTGGAGATGTCTTGGAGATTATTTAGTCCAACTCCTTATATTGTCAGAAGGAATTTATGTCTAAAAAGGTTTTCCTCAAGAAGTTAACAATTCATTGGAGTGATCACTCACAGCACGTAAGAAATATATAGCAGTATTTATTCAATAATTTTTTTGAGCACTTAATATTTTAAGTCATTGTAGGAGGCTCAGTAGGAGATGAGAAAATGAACTAGATACTCCCTGTCCCCCAGGAGCCGACTATAAAGAAAGGACATAGTCTGAGACAATGTGTAAGTTAAGAGTTTGATAACTTTGGTTCAAAATGTTGAATTTCAAAAGAGGATGCCATAGAGATATAGGAAAAGGAGGAGCCAGCCGATTGCTTAGGCAGAGTTTAACTGAGCTCTAGCGTGTAGGCAGGGCACCATGGTCCAATCCAGTCCTAAGCTTTGAAATGGCATAAAATCTAACTTAATTCAGCCTCATCAGCACGTCAAGAGTTAACCAGACTCACAAAAAAATGGTTTATATACAAGAATACCAATCTATTAAGCTATTGGAGCAATATGCGGTCTGACAATTAAATTCGCGAACTCATCCTAGAAAAAGGTGCTACATATCTCATTGCTGAATATCACTACGGTCACCTTTGAAGTACTCCCCTTGGGAAGCTATGCACCGTTGCCAGTGCCTAGTCCACCCTACAGAGCAATTTTGGAATTCTTTTTCTGGAATAGCCATCAGAGCTGTCATGGAATAGCCATCAGAGCTGAATGTCATCAAACTGTCTTCCTTTTAATATTTCCTTTCTCTTCGGGTAAAGAAAGAAGTCATTGGGAACTAGATCAGGTGAGTAGGGAGGGTATTCCAATACAGTTATTTGTTTACTGGTTAAAAACTTCCTTATAGACAGTGCTGTGTGAGCTGGTACATTGTCATGATGTGAGAGCCATTGGCGAATTGTTGGTGAAAATTGCAGGTTGTCTAACTTTTTCACGCAGCCTTTTCACACAGCACTTCCAAATAGTAAACTTGGTTAACTGTTTGTCCAGTTGGTACACATTCATAATGAGTAATCCCTCTGATATCAAAAAAGGTTAGCAACATCGGTGCAACAAGTTCGCGAACTTAATTTTCAGACCTTTACATTGTCAGATCTATATATGGCAACTGTGTGTCTGGTCTGTGTCCCGTCCCTTTAATCAGATGTGCTTTGCTCATGCGTAAAAAAGCCACTAGGTACAAGAAATAAGCCCAGCTGGTAGCTTATCCTACAGTTTCTTGAATATGTATAGATTAGTTCTTATTTGCCTTCATCTTCCATGCTTTTCCCAGTATCATTTTGCTCTGTACCTAACACTCATCTCAGACCCCCTTTGTTCTGATGATTCATTTGAACTTCTGTGGTTTGAACTCAGCATTATCCCCTGGACAGTGTTCAATGTTCAATGTTCAATGTTCTGATGTTCAATTTCAGCCTTTAAGTATTGAAGCCTCTGGTAAGACCTGCATTTAACCCTTCCAGCTTTCCTACTAGAGACGGAAAATCAAATATCTTCCCAATTAGCCCCCCTGGGATCTCCATTCCTCCTTTTCTGCCTTCTCCTTGCCTGCTTCCCTATATCATTTCCTCCTTTCCTTCCATCTTCCCTCCCTCCTTCTTTTTGTTCCTTCCAAGAAAATTTGCACATACTATGTCAGGCACTGTAAACAAAATAGGTGCATTACCTACCCTTATGAAACTTATAGCCTTGTGGGAATAAGACAGTAATCACATTGTTAGATAATTCGAATGGTGCTA